>NC_135162.1:3007940-4257940 GCF_050948215.1 Halictus rubicundus
GTCGTTAGGCCGTCCCGACTACGCTTGAAAGTATACGTTATCGACATCACTTTTTGCTGGTGGTGCCACCTAACGGCGCCGATCATTAAACGACGCGACACGCTGAATACAAACCAACGTGGCGGCGGCCTTACCTGTCAAAAACGCTTAAAATCGTTCAACTTTAAACACGCATAACTTTTGAACCAGTGAATTCCTAATATTAAAACTTGGATTTCTTTCCGCGTTAAAACAATAAAATCTGTTACCATTAGTGTGGTGTCGTGTCGCGTCCCGTGTTAGGTACTCGGATCACGACTAGGTTTGTAACTTGGTTTAATAATTGTAAGTCAAAACTCAGGAGGACACGTTTGCTTTATTGGTAAAGGCAAGACTCGGCTTGATGTTTCCAAATCCGACTCGGCTGAGTTTGGAGTTGTTCGTGAATTCGTGAGAGTTTTACAACGAAATAATTAGTGTTATCGTGTATAGTGTTAGTATAGCGTTACTGTTATAATTAGTTTTGTAAAGAAATTTCATACTTTCTTCACTAAATTTTCTATTTCTATTTATTTATGCTTGTCTGTATCTACATATTCCATACATGAAGAGAGGTTTCTACACATTGTTATAGCATTCTTGAATTTAATCCTCATATTCAGAACTGAAAGTAAACGTCTTCGGTCAATAATTCATAGAATTTTACAAAATACTAATATTTTTGTAATATCGTGTAGTAAGAAGTTTTGAAAATACGAGTGAAAATTGTATTCATTAACATAATCCAAAATAAGATATGTTGTTTGTTTCTACATTGAAGATAATCTATTTTTGTTTAACTCAGTACTTAATACCACAATTTTTTATTGTTTATATTGTAGTCACTTTTACTACTAGTCCAGTGTTGTTGGACATAGATAATGTTATACAACTCCGCCATTTTGTATTTTTATATAATAAAAAACATATGAAAATAAAGTTAAAATGTTCTTTAGTCTTCCTTAAGAAAGGGTTTTTTTAACAGTATCTTTATATGCGAAAAGAGTTAGATTAACTCCATTTTATTACGCTTGGAAGGTTCCATACCCCCTTAATTTTGTCCTTGACTATATGTGGCCGAAATTACAACATCTGCTTTATCTTTCCCCAACCGAACCGAAGATGGAGAATCTCATAAATCTCGAAATGGTCAGATAGGAATTAGTTCCTAACGATCCTCGGAGAACGATACGACAATTTCGAAACTGGATGGAAATTCGCTGCGTTACCAAATTCAACCAATTAGAGGACACAAGGAGGAAACACATTTGGGCCAAACTAAAAGGATATTACAACTTTATAGCACAACACTGATGAAACTAATAATCTCATCTACAAATCAAAGTTCATTGAAAATTGTTACAGTTACAGTTTAATAAAAAAATAATCATTAAGGAAAATGGTGAACGGAACAACTACATCTACTATTCGAATAAAATATTATTGAAATTTCATTAGGACATGTTGTATTTCGAATACTTCCCAATATGAATTTTTATTTCTGTAATATATTTTAAATTTAATATTTAGTGACAAGGTCTGGTGATTGTTACTATTTCTAAACTGCTTTCATGCCTCGATTGTTGTTTTACACTTCAACGTCTACAAACATAATTAATTAATAGACTTTGTTATGCCAGAACTTCCTAACGTGAAGGCTATTCATTTTAACTTGGCAAAAATTTTTCAACTTTTTTTGAGAATTCTATTTCGATTTTGAACAGTTTGATATCTGATACGCTGCGAAAGAAATACTATAGTTCAATATCTATAATTGTTTATACAAATTCGAGATAGACAAAATAATACACCTTTCCCACAGCGCTTAAGATTATTCCTTTTTTTTTTCATATCTTGTTAGATCAAATAAAAAATATGATTATTTACTAAGAAATATTACATACCACATATTTCATACATATTTAGATATCCTTTCTAGAATTCATGAAGAAAATATTCATATAATTGAGCACTAACCTTATTGGGTGTGTTGAGAGCATGTTGCAGCCACCAAACGCCATGCCTGAAACAAATAAAAATGAAAAATGTAATAAATTTACAGCCTAATATATACACTATTACAGGTCTACTACCTAACCCAGAAACTAGTATTAAAACAAAGGTAGCTGCTTTTTTGTAGACAAAAAATAAAGAATAAAAATGATCAGCTTTCATCTCACTCAGTTACCATAAACATAAATTTTGAAAAATCTGCAGTTCGACTTTTATGATACTAACTATAATAAGTTAGTATTTAAATTTTAGGTTTAAAAGTTATATTATTACTTCACTATTTTATTAGGTATACACTTGTAACTAATAGTACTTGTATGTAATTTGAGACGGTGTACAGTAAAAATTCTACTGAAGTCACTGCCGACGTTCCCTACTTATGACACTCGAACACCTCATACCACTCAAGAACTCATACCACTCGTGTCGCGGTCACCACATTGTCGGGTATATCGGTGTGAGACCCGAAGACCACTACTAATCCAATTACAAAACTTCTTTATTTTTCATTATTTTTTTATGAAACTTTTACCAACATATTCGTGGCATTTTTCTGATTAAAATGAAACCAAATATGACATAATTCCGATAATATTTACCTGTATAATGAACGATGAAAGTTACTTTCCATAACAATTACATTGACGGAAAATTAGTGTAAATGTGATCCAAATTATATCGCGTTTGGTATCATTTTAACCAGAATAATGCCACAAATATATTGGTGAAATTCTCATAAAAAAATAATTAATAATAAAAAAGTTAAATTTTTCATTTAAAAGCCTGCGCTCACGCCAGTCTTTGATCTTTTCCGAACGCTTCGACTCTCTGCGTCTCTTTCTTTCCCATACGCTGTCCTCCTCTGCGTTCGAAACTTTTATCGCTTGTTACACAAGTAAATAACATCGGAATTATATCATATTTGGTATCATTTTAATCAGAAAAATGCCACGAATATGTTGGTAAAAGTTTCATAAAAATATAACGAAAAATAAAGAAGTTTTGTAATTGGATTAGTAGTGGTCTTCGGGTCTCACACCGATATACCCGACAATGTGGTGACCGCGACGGTTCTCGAGTTTCGCTGTCAGCACCTCCGTACAACATCGTATTTCAAACGCGACGCCGGCGAGTACCTCCGACGTTCCCTACAGAAGTCACTGAAAAAGAACCAAAAGAGTGACTTCAGTAGAATTTTTACTGTAGCATGTATGCGACAATACTATAAACAAGTTTTAGGACTTACAAGGGAACATATTCAGATGCGAAAATCCGATTTTAATGAAACTTATGGGAGCTTATAGTTCTTTGAAAAATATTTGACACGTGTTTTTTTTATCGGCAGACATCCACTTTGAAGGGGTGAAAACAGCCCTCAAAGTTGGGGGTCAAAACCATATTTTTTGAGATATCTCGGAAACCAGAGGTCGAAAAAATTTGAATTTTTTTTAAATTGTGTGTTTTTCAATGGGAAATGTAGTCGCGTGTTGGAATTTATTTCATAAATGTAGAACAAAATCAATCTATTATTTCTTTAAAAGGTAGGATCGATTGAACCGGCTATTGACCTGTATATGCATACATTGTATCTTCAGTTAATATACATTGTATGTTGTCCCCGGCATGGGACCCTCGATCTTCAGTTGTTAGTATTGGACTGTTGCTCCTCTGTTTCGATCTCTTGTGTTTCATTCGTAACGTTTCTTTCGCTGTGTAAAGACGTGTCTCACAACGTGCTTTTAGAGTTACCATTCTGATATAAATCTTATTTCGTATTTAATAATAGTGTGGTTTTCTTTAATACACATACTCCCAATAGGTTATGGGCCCAGGTTACTTTACATACCGTATTACGTCGTGTACCTAGTTACGTTGTGTGTAAGAAACATTTTCTGCAAAAATTAAGTTGTGAGAAAGTGCGTTTACCGTGTGTTAAATATCGTGCATAGACATAGTGAATTTAAGAAACTCAAAAAAGACGATGGATAAAGCGAGAAGGAATATTAAACCTTTCGACGGCGAAAAATATAGTACCTGGAAGTTCAGAATTCGCGCTTTGTTAACCGAGTTAGACGTAATCAAAGTGATTGATGACAACACCCCGCAAAAGCTAACTACGGAATGGATTCGGGCTGAGAATGTCGCCAAAAATGTTATTATAGAATATTTGTCGGACTCATTACTTAGTTTAGTAAAGAAAAATAATAGTGCAAAGGAAGTGTTGTGTAGTTTGGACGCTATTTATGAGCGAAAGAGTATGGCTACGCAGTTAGCAGTGCGAAAAAGACTATTAGCACTAAAACTTCAAAGTGACGCGTCGCTAATCAAACATTTTACGGTCTTCGATGAAATGATTTCAGAACTATTGTCCGCGGGTACACATTTAGAAGAAAGTGACAAAGTGGCGCACTTGCTATTAACATTACCCGCGTCTTACGATGGAGTAATAACCGCGATTGAAACATTATCTGAAGATAATTTAACACTAGAGTTTGTAAAGACGAGACTTTTGGACCATGAGGTCAAATTGACGAGTGAGAACCGTGATACCAGCCTAAAGGTGCTTCACGCCGAATTTAAGGGAAAGAAACGAGAATTCAATTTCTCAAAACCTCAACCAAAATTGAAACGATATAAGACAAACAGGAACCAAGAAGTGAAATGCCACCACTGTGGCAGAAAAGGCCACATTAAACCAAATTGCATTTATTATAAACGAGGCATCCAACAACAGAGTGGTGAAAGAAATAAAACTGTGCAAACCGTTCAAATGACTGAACCTGCGACAAATACGTCAACGCCCACGTCAAGTTTTGCATTCATGGTGGGAGATTATCAATCAGAAATGCACGGGACAAACAAAATAACCTTCCTCTTGGATTCGGGGGCATCGGATCACCTGATTAACAGGGAAGACCTGACCCAAAATTTCAAGGTGTTGCAAACGCCAGTACGAATTTCTGTGGCGAAAAATGGGACATACACTGCAGCGACAAAACAAGGAACGCTGAATGTTACTACTAATTTGGGCATCCAGGGAACCGTAGACGATGTATACTACTGCCCAGATGTGCCGTACAATTTACTGTCCGTTCGAAGGATCCAGCAGGCGGGCATGACAGTTGTTTTCGACAAGGAAGGCGTTAAGATAAGTAAAAATGAAAATGTCATAATGTCAGGTAAGCCCCTAAACAATTTAACTGGCATAGAATTTTTGATAAATACTTTTCCTACTGTCCATGTCTCTAGAACGGTGAAAGATAATTATGAATTATGGCATCAGCGTTTAGGCCATATCGGAAAATCAAAATTTTTAGAATTAAAGAATAGAAAAATGTTTGCTGATATAAATCGAGTAGAGAATGTTGTGGTTAACGACAATCTTTGTGAAGCTTGTATAAACGGCAAACAAGCGCGATTACCATTTCGAAACTCGAAAGATAAGAAATATGTAAAACGACCGTTATTCATTGTTCATTCAGATGTTTGTGGTCCGATCACTCCTACTACAATTAACGAAAAAAATTATTTTCTACTGTTCGTTGACGAATATACCCACTATTGTGTAACATATTTGATGTCACATAAATCAGACGTATTTTCAATGTTTAAAGATTATGTTGCAAAGAGCGAGGCACATTTTAATTCTAAAGTAGTAAACTTGTATAGCGATAATGGCAGGGAGTACTTGTCAAACGAAATGAAAGATTATTGTGTTGAAAAAGGCATTACATACCACTTAACAGTTCCACGAACCCCACAGTTAAATGGTGTATCGGAACGTATGGTAAGGACGATAACAGAAAAGGCTCGAACTTTAATTGCTGGAGCTAGTTTGTATAAAGTTTTCTGGGGAGAAGCTGTCCTTACCGCTACGTTTTTAATTAATATAACTCCGACGAAAGCCTTGAAACAATCAAAAACACCATACGAAATGTGGCATAACAAAAAGCCACAATTAAGATATTTGAAAGTGTTCGGTTCAACAGTATATATACATAATAAAACTAGACAATCAAAATTCGAAGAAAAATCTTCGAAAGGTATTTTAGTTGGTTATGAACCGAACGGGTATAAAGTGTGGAATGTGGAAACTGCTAAGTTTGTTATTGTGAGAGATGTAATAGTTGATGAAACTAATTTTTTGATATCAAGGCCTGTAATGGTACAGCCTGAAACTGATGCATCTGACGTGCAGTCAAATTCAGTAGATAATCATAAATCTGATAGTACTAAATCAGATAAATCTCCACCATTAAATACTGTTATTGAAAATGTCGAATTAAGTCGTGGACTTAATAAATCTGTAGTTGAAGCAGATTCACACAATGATACTTCCATAAATAATCATCGAAAAAGACAAGTACCTTCTGAGTTAAGAAGAAGCGATCGAATTAAATGTCGACCAAGTGTTTCATACAATGAAGACAATATGTCGGACGATTATCTTTTATGTGCTCAATCGATTATTTGTAAAATCCCTACATCATATAGGGACATTGAAAATATGAATGATAAAATTCAGTGGGAACAGGCTGTTACAGAAGAGATCAATTCACTTTTAACAAATAATACGTGGACCTTAGTCTCAAGGCCTGAACATAAAAATATTGTTGATTGTAAATGGGTGTTCACAGTTAAGAACGATGAATTTGGAAACCCATTGAGATATAAAGCTCGACTTGTTGCTCGAGGATTCAGTCAACAATATTTAGAAGATTACAATGAAACCTTTGCACCGGTTGCTAGAATTTCTAGTTTTAGATTTATATTAGCTTTTTCAAACCAGTTTAACTTGTTGATTCATCACATGGACGTCAAAACTGCCTTTCTAAATGGAACGTTAAAAGAAGAGATATATATGAAAGTTCCTGAGGGAGTTAATTGTGATAATAATCAAGTGTGCAAATTAAATAAAGCGTTGTATGGATTAAAGCAAGCAGCCAGATGCTGGTTTGAAATCTTTGAACAAGTTCTTCAAGAAAAAGGGTTTAAAAATTCACCTGTTGATAGATGCATTTATATTTTAGATAAAGGAGATATATCGGAAAATATATATGTTGTGTTGTATGTAGATGACCTAGTGATTGCAACCGCAAAAATCGACACAATGAATAGCTTTAAGAATTACCTTAAGATAAAATTTTGCATGACAGATTTAAACGAAATAAAACTTTTCTTAGGTATTAAGATTGAGAGAAATGGAAGTAGGATAAGTTTGGATCAAAGTGCTTATATTAAAACGATTTTGCACAAATTCAATATGTCAGATTGTAACCCTATTAATACGCCTCTTGAATATAAATTAGATTACACGGCATTGAATTCCGCTGAGGAGTATGATGCTCCTTGCCGAAATCTTGTCGGATGTTTGATGTATGTGATGCTGTGTACGAGGCCTGATTTAAGCACAGCTGTTAATATTTTAAGCAGATATCTGAACAAAAATAACAAAGAACTTTGGCAGTGCTTGAAAAGAGTACTTAGATATCTGAAAGGTTCGCAAAATATCAAATTAATTTACGAAAGAGGAAATTATATTAATCTTCTGAGCGGTTACGTTGATTCAGATTGGGGAGGCAACGATTTAAATGATAGAAGAAGTACAACAGGATATCTGTTTAAATTATTTGAAAGATGCACAATATGCTGGAACACAAAACGGCAAGCATCTGTAGCAGCTTCATCTACAGAAGCTGAATATATGGCCCTCTTTGAAGCTGTTAGAGAAGCTCTTTGGTTGAGATCTTTGGCAAAGGGTTTAAATATAGATGTTTTGCAATCAATTGTAATCTATGAGGATAACAATGGCTGCATTAGTATTGCTAACAACCCAACGAATCATAAAAGATCAAAACACATAGATATAAAGTACCATTTTTCTAGAGAGCAGGTTGAAAAAGGCATAATTAGATTGTTACATATGCCCACAGGTAGTCAGCTGGCCGATATTTTGACCAAGCCGTTGCCAGCAGCCAGGTTCCTAGAACTGAGAAATGGACTGGATTTGCAATAATAAATTAACTATATTAATATTGATAATTTTTTTGTTTGCAAGTAATTACAATTGTTATTCTTATATGTGTATACATACATGTGTGTGTATGTACTGGTCTGATTAGGTTTTTCTGGGTTTCCCTAATCCTAAGCAACAAATGTTGGACCATATGTAATTAGCCCCAGATGAAGCACAAGGAAGACATGTCTTTGCTAGAATAATAGATTTATTTTGAGGGGGCGTGTTGGAATTTATTTCATAAATGTAGAACAAAATCAATCTATTATTTCTTTAAAAGGTAGGATCGATTGAACCGGCTATTGACCTGTATATGCATACATTGTATCTTCAGTTAATATACATTGTATGTTGTCCCCGGCATGGGACCCTCGATCTTCAGTTGTTAGTATTGGACTGTTGCTCCTCTGTTTCGATCTCTTGTGTTTCATTCGTAACGTTTCTTTCGCTGTGTAAAGACGTGTCTCACAACGTGCTTTTAGAGTTACCATTCTGATATAAATCTTATTTCGTATTTAATAATAGTGTGGTTTTCTTTAATACCCATACTCCCAATATCGCGCAAGAAAATTTTAACAAAAGTTTTTTGTTTAAACAATATATTAAAAATTTGATTTTTTTTGCAGTTTCTTTAATTTATTGTTAGTTCATTTTAATGTAAACTTGGGTGTGTGATCTTTGATCCAAAATAGGGGATACATGTTTCAGGATTTTCTTTTTTTGCCATTTAACAATAATTATGCATAATGGAAGATAGTCTTGCACCTGGCGTGCGTAGGAAGGAATTCTGGCTTGTTTCATCGAAATATAAGCATTTCGTATAAACGTGTATAGTATTTCAAACAATACCACTGGGTTATGCGTCGTTTATTGTTTTATTAGTAGCTAAAGAAGGTGGCGCAGGTAGCAGCGTGACGCGGTGACGATCATTTTTATGATCTACAATTGTCGAGGCTAGCAGGAACAATTTATGATACGGACGCGGACTTTCTTTTGGGTTTGTCGAACCGGTCGACAGTTGGTGTGCACATGTTTAGGAATCCTGCAGCAATTCAAGGGTTTTTCCGGTACTTCGACGTGTCATAAAATTGTAGCCTCGAACGGTGATGGCCAGGGTGAAGGTAATGGGTTTTTATTTCTGAGACATAAGAAGACCATGAATCCACGTGATATTATTATTATATTATTATTATTATCATATACCACTTTTATATTATAATTATGTATTAATTTGACATTGTCATTATGTATTGCTTTTGTACTATCATTACGTATTATAATTATATATTATTATGTTTTGAAATAAAATATTGTTAAAATAAAGTATTGTTGCAAACATTTCATATCCTTTAAGTATAAGTTTACTTCTAAGTTTAAAGCAGTTTAAAGTAATCGCACAGTCATGTACAGTACAGTAGGTATATGTGTATGTGTATATGCGTATATGTGTTAGTTGGGGGAACCAGGGAACTAATCTAGATGGGATTGCTAAGCTCCGCACCTTATACATTTGAGATTAATCTCCCTGGGGTCCAGCAAGGGACATACATCGTCCAGGAGACGACCATACATAGACGATACGTGCCATACATAGAATAGGACAGCGAAGCTCGAGTGTTGGACATACAGTCTTTCATTACGTCTGTTCACAACACTTTCGAATTTGTTGTTACATAGGTAACAATTTTTGTTCATTTTTGGTTACACAATAAGTAATTATTAATAATCAGACGCTTGAGCACTCAGCTGTAAAGTCTACTTAACAAAATTTACTTAGGAAGTAATTATGTTTACTATTTCTGAGATAATATTCTACTTTACTTATTATTTCTCACTTTAACGATTGAGCTTCACCAAGTTTGTATAATTTAGAAATTGTAAAATTTGTGTTAATACGTCTTTATATCACTATTCTCATGATAAACAAAAAGATAGATCATGTGAAAAATAGGTGGCACAATATGTACAAAAACCAACAATTTATTTTGCTATGAAAATAATCTTATAATCAAGATAAATAATTTTGCAATCTATTGCATCGCAAATTATTAAAGTAATCGACTATCAATACTTAAAATTCTTGCATTGTATTAAAATGTGAATTATTTTAATTTGACTCATAGTACGTACTCCGTAAACCTTTCGCATTGTTAATATTCCCAAATTAATTAATACGGAATGCAGAAATATATAATTTAGAATTAAAAAAGAACTTGTATTAAAATTTAAAAATATATGTATTAAATATTCATACATTAGAATGTGTATTACTTCATTGATCATATTGGTATGAATATTGCGCGTGTTACGCTGAGAGTGATTTAAAAATATATCTGGCACTGTACGAGTTCAGTAATGTAAATTAATTTGGGCAAGAAGTAGGCCAAGCAATACCTCCTATACAACTGTTCTGCTTCTTAGGAAATTGTCCTACATTCTACGTTGCTCAGCTTGTCTTTAAAGATTATTGGAATTCAAAAATAACTGCGACGTGGAGATAACATTAAATACGGCATGTACTAATAAATAATATTAATAATATTATTATTATTATTATTATTATATATCGTTTATTTTAAAGTGGTCGCATTAACAGCTAGGTCATTAGCGACCACATGGTTTACAATCGAATATAGAAGAGAAGGTTACGGTTAATATTTACATTATGACATACCCCACATTGTGGGGTACAGCAGAAAACAAATTTAATAAATAATATGTATGCGGAATTTATGATGAAAATTAACTGTTGTCCGTTCTTTGTTTGTGATCTGCTAATTTCCGCGGCCAAGCCCAATTTACCTTTCACAACCAAAATTTACGTTTTATCGAATATTTCAACATTCACGTTTTAAATTCTTTTTATATAAATATACGAGGTTACATTCCTTTGCCGCATCATGCGGGGTTCTAACAGCGCGCGTTCTGGCGAATTGTAGACTGTCGGCCAGTGTCGGAACCCTTCGTGTGGGTTACCTTCCTCTTCGTTGTAATGCGTGTGTGAGTGGTTGAGCGTGTTAGTCGCGCAAGATATATTTTGTTTAAATAAGATATAGTTTTTCTTATTACCTAGAGTGTCCTGCTATTTACATTAATTTCTATTATTGAAAGTAAAAAAATTACTCAGGAGTATGCCTATGAATTTGTAAACGACTTGGATTTGTCCATTCAGTGTTTATTATTATACATTGAAAGTAAACTTTGAGAATAATGGAAATGTGCAATTAGGAATTTAAATAAAATACATACGTGAAAAAGCTAGTGATACACAGCTTATACATATGTATGTTTATAATTTTACTCCTTGCATGATATTAGCTAAAAAAAGGTATGGTCTCACAGCTACTTTGTCTAAAAACTTAACATGCTTTAATTTTATGCAAAAATGATTCCATGATATTGTTTCATAATTAATAAATAAATTCTTCGTAACAGTGTGTGTATCATGTATAGTAATTCCGGGTGAGATCATTGTTTCAATTTTAAAGTGCTTTGAAAGATATTAGAAAAACAAAATGTATTAAAGCACGAATTTTTTAGCCGTAAACGCAACAAAACACTACTAAAACCTACACATATTTATTAAACATAATTGGACTATGATATGCGAAAACATGAGTCATGTCACTCAGACAATCTAGGTTAGATGACCTTATTCATAGGATGCAATTTCCTTTGTTTTTTGTATCAAATCTGTAGGAGGCAGGTGTGTGTGTGTGTGCTTGTGCGCGCGCATACGAGAGCGTTGACGGCGTTGCGAGCGTCGTGAAGAACAACAAGCGGTACCGACCGCGAGAACGAGCGGCAACTTTAGACTATTTACGGTGACAACCAAATTGTTTATCAAAATCTAGAATGTTCGATGGAGACCGATATAAAAGGACGCGTCCGTGCCGCGGGAGCGATTTGCAAAAGAACCATTGTTACGATACGATCCGTTTAACGATTTTGTATTTTTCTCGACGTGCGAAGTATTTACGTGATTCTCTGTGATAGACATCGTGCATATTTCTAATAAAAAGTGGTTATTTAAACATATTGCTCTTACAAATCTATGATTATTTTTTAAATTTTATCTTCACATTACAATCTACATATTTATCTTTACTAACATATTTCTTTATTGTAGATATCGATTAAATTTACAATGTTCTAATATTTTTGAAGAAAGAGGGCCATCATGTCTTGTTTTACCCTATACAACACTAAACATTAGTTTCATATGACAAAACGTTGTTCGCAGATATCATTTATTCCCATTTACTTGCGAATTTGTTGATTACTTTGAAAAACGTTTTCAATGAATTCGCGATTCTCGTTATCGTTATTGAATTTTGTCACATGCAATCTATTTTGAAGAGCACAGGAAGAGTGGCAATCAGTTTGCAGACGGATCGACAAGTACCGTAGTTGCGAGAAAACATGCCATCTAAACTTGAAATTCTTTTTCTGCGTCATTTTTGTGGTACACAGTTCTCCACCAGCATGAACTAAAACAGAAATTCTTGCGATTGATGCATACAATACTTTTTCGGTGAAGTTTTTTTTATACTCGGTAAATTCATTGAACTTGCACATACATAAGTACCTATGTGTGCATCTTCAATTTGGTTGAACTACACCCTGACAGCCTAGAAATTTTCAACTTTTTTTTATATAATCTCGTAGATGTTGACGAGAAAATGCCAAAACTCCAAGTTTTCACGTTAGGAATTCAAGCGTTTTTGACAGGTAAGGGCGCCGCCATGTTGGTATGTACTTAGTGTCGCGTGTCGTCTAATAAGCAAAGCCGCTAGGTGGCACCACAAGCACACAATGATGTCCATAACGTAGATTTAGCAGACAATCTTACAAAAGAAGCCACTAAAAACGCTTCATCCCACCATCACAAAATACCCTACACAGATTCTAAGGAGTCTTTCAAAGATAAAATGTGGAACGAGTTCCAGCCCCTTCTCGGATCTCGGTTTCACAATAATAGAGTTAAATACCACCAACAATTTTTGAAAACACAGGAAAACCTTGGTACAGAGAACATGATCTCCCTAGAAAGCTCATAGTACGACTTGGAAGAATGAGAACAAATCACGTCAACACACAAGAATCCCTAGCAAGACTCAACATAATAGAACATTCCACTTGTGAGTGTAATTAGCCCATTCAAGATACAGTGAATCCGCTTTATATGTCTTTTTTTTTGTGGAACTACGTCGCGTGTACGACATATCGGTAAAAAAGAATATATGAAATGCCGACTGAGGATGGTAAGAAGATTGAGTAGTAGCGGAAGAGAGAAACGAAAATTGAGAAAGAAAGCTAGCGACTAGACATGGTTGCCACATATCATCCTTCGGCTCACTGTTGCCATGTCATCAAACCCGTAAATGTACAGGCGACATTTCTTTCATTCTGTAGTTAGGGAAATAGGAGTATCATGATTATGATAATTTCATACCCAACGAGATAGCTTACTGATGGTACCCACTGTATGATAGTACGCTATTTACTTATATATTGGCACTGGATGTAAAAAATTTACAAATAAAGAAGCTGCAAAAATTATAAGAAATGCAACATCTATTTTTAAGAGAACGGTTGAGATGCGACCCATGGTTTCTTTCACAAAGTTGATCCTTATGACCAGTAGAACACGATTAAACAAAAAATTTTTGTTTTCTTAACCTTCATTTTTAAGGTCAAGGTCAATTTTGCGGGGAGTTTTTTATGTCAATTTCCACCAAATCGTAGGTGTAGAATCACGCTATGGTGGCCGTGACGTATAATTTTTTGACACCCTCTACAAGCGTTTCGTGAAACTGTTTCCTGCTTCATGAGCCCAATTCAGCCGACCAACACGTACTAACACATACATTGCCATGGACGCGTAGACATACGCAGCACTCGTTGTCACATTACCTCTGCAGTTTTTCGCTAATATCTCTGAAATGAAACTAGAACGGCGGTCACGTGTATGCAAAAGCTAAGGAAATCATTTGATTTATTCGTTTATTCTTAACATTATAATAATTTTATACATATTAACAGGACTTTCTTGAGCCGGAATTCACTTCCTGTCAGAAAGAAAATTATATTCAAATATCATGAAAGCAGCTTTTTCTATGCCACGAAGCGCATAAAAAATTAAACAAAATTTATCATATTTTTTTTACTTTAGATGTCAAATCTGAAGTCAACAAACAAACAAATACAAATTTACAACTAAAGACTAAATGTAAAATAAACTTGAATAATATCATATATTTAGATAAAAGTTTATAGAAATTTCCAAAGTTTACCGAGAAGTTTTATATACGTATGCCGGGTGGTTCACGAGAAACAGACCACCTAAATAGCTCCGTTAGGCTTAGAGATAGAAGAAAATGTTAGAGAGAAAAGTTTAAAAGTGGCAAATATGGTAATATAAAGAAATGTAACAAAATACATAGTAATAAAAGAAAATATTTTATTTGGCAAAAAAAGAATACCAACATTCGCTGCTAGGATAAGGAAAACTGCCAAAACCTTATCAGTATTCATAATACAAAAATTACATTATAAATATAATAAAATTATTACAGTACGATTTATAAAATTCACACAAACGTCCCATCAGTCCTCCTATTGGACTAGTCCGCATGAATCTCATCTGTAACATGACATAAGTAAAAACGAATAAACTATTGAAACATATAATATATAAATTTGTATAATTGTGTATACATACCGGGTCTGAGATGCGCCATCGGATGGTCTGGGATCCATTGGCAGCACTCTGGAATCTATCAAGGAAAACGAATCTGCAAAAATAAATAAATTCTAACCGCTGAAATAATCAGCGGTTCCGCACACTGTTTCACAGTGTGCGGCCCGACGACATCGCGTCAGGAAGCTCCAGCGATTCCAATGATCGCGAGGTGATGATAATAGGCTTTCTTCGCTCTATATCGGAGGGCTCTCAAATGGCCATACTCCTATTGTGTCGGCTATCCACTATTTCCGGCAGCATGCAATCTATGTAAAATCGCGACAATTTTGACTGCATTTCTTGCTGCCAAAATTTGTCGTCTCTATATATCTTTAGCGACATTAAGCCTTTGCGTGTCCAAACACAAAACAGGCAATACTTTTTTTGCGTTATGTGCACTTGATAAAAATAATAATTGTTTTTGTTCATTTTAGTGGCGGCATTATCCACAAATATTTTGCGTACTGGAGGTACTGTTTTTATCGCTTCTTCTGGCGATATATTTTCTGCCGTTTTTGGGCATTTTATTTCGACGATACCGTCGTCATCATCGATCACGCCGTCCGGAGAAGCACCCAAAAATGAGATTGAGGCATCTATGAAGGGGCCACATTTTCTTATTGTGATGCCTTCTTTCCGCGAGAGTTTTTCTCGGGCAATATCTTCGCACTGCCGCCCATGTTCAATGGTAGGCAGGTCCAAAACTTTTGGATATAACAGCGACTTTACCAAATTACCACACGGCGTTTTTTTCAAACGTCGGCACACTTTCCCGAAGTTCGATGCCGTGAGTAATTTGGATTTATACATTTGCCATTTTTGACTATTGGCTTGCTCTCTAGTTTCCTTTTCAATCTTTTTTCTATTATTCTGCCCATCGTGCAGAATCTCCATGTGTCTATCTTTCTCTAGGTTGAACACATGTTCCTCATGTCCGGTTTTTTTGCGCTGGGTCCGTAATCTTTGTCTCTCGTCGTCTGTGAAAACGGCTTTCGCGCCTTCTTCGACGAGCACTTTCGCTTTTTGTTTGTTTTTTCATTTTCCTCTTTTTTTCGTTTTTCCATGGCTTCCAAACATTTCGGCGGCTCCTTTCGTTTGGCTCGCATTATGCGGGACAATACCTCTTTTGTGTTATACTGTATAACAGCAGCGGCACATCTCGCGGTATACGATCCCCTCTGACTCCAATTTATCCTTTCAGCATGAGCTATCAGCGGACGGAAGATATCTTGAATCTTGTAATATATTCCGATTTCCATTAGATGCGGCACCATGTTTTCTTCGTCGGTGTTTGCGATGCGGTCGCAGAAATATCCGAGTCTTCGGCACTCTTTGTGCTCTCCGAAGACGTGGCTACGAATGTTCGTCAAATCCTTTTGCAAGTTATTTATCTTGCGATTGACCGAAACATTTTCCTTTACTCTGTATTCCGCAGCTTTCGTAATGTCCGTACGCATTCTGCGAACGCTGCTTTCCACGGCTTTTCTATATTTCCCAGGCGGAGTCATCTTCGCAATATCTTTCAGTTTATTACAGAAGTTGCGTAGCAAATGGTTCGTGCATTCAATCTTTTTCACACGAACCATCTCCGCTTTGTACGGATCACAATCCAAAATTTTCTTGTATACGCTGCTGTCGCCGTCAGCAATCAGTGTCGCATACACGAGACCTCTTTTTTTATGCTGGTCTCGAAGCATAGTCAAAGTTTGATGTCGTCCCCACTTTTTGAAGCACGAATGTTTTTTCGGCTTCTCGGTTTCTCTGGCAGCGTTGTGACAAATGACGCACATCTTGTCCTTTACTCCAGCAAATAAAACTTTTCGCGTGTGGTATCCAATTATTGCACCTACACCGAACATGGAGTCGTATTTTCCAGTACGGTAGGATCTCTTCATCCAACTACCGTCAGCCACGACGGGTATGAATGGAATTTCCGATGGTAAAACACGTCGCCTCTTTCCATGGCTAAACGTTTTTTTTTCTTCAGCTGCTGCTATCATTTCTGCTTCTGCAGCATTGGTGAAGGTCTCCACGATGTCGTCACGACATTTTCTGTACATCCATCGAGACATGCATGGAATGTTCATTGCTGAGAACATTTCCTCCATTTGCATGTAACCACCTCCACTAGTCATTGTGCCGGCGACCGCACTGGAATTGATATTCAATGTATTGCTTTCTGCGGATTCATTATTTATTTCCGCTTTGTATTTGCACATCTTGCATTCTATCAGTATTTTTGTCGCCAAGCCCGAGCGCCTCATGCCGGTTATAGTTAAATTGGCCATGGAACATTTCAAAGTTTCCGAATGGCTCTCCAATTTTTTCATCTCATCGAATATGTGCCGCAAATCCACAATGCTCAATTCGGCGATAGTGGATTTTTCGGAAGTTTCGTCCCGCGTTGATGACTCCGCGACGATACAGTCTGTG
This sequence comes from Halictus rubicundus, assembly GCF_050948215.1. Taxonomy (NCBI): domain Eukaryota; kingdom Metazoa; phylum Arthropoda; class Insecta; order Hymenoptera; family Halictidae; genus Halictus; species Halictus rubicundus. Next base: position 3,025,166 of record NC_135162.1, read on the forward strand.
TCGCTGGTCATTGTTGGTGCCACATCCATCTTGGGAATATCCTCGATTGACTGCTCCCGCGCTTCTTTATGATGGACTTCAAGCTTGGCTACCCTATTTCCCGCTGCATGCGTACGTCTGAAAGTACAACATAACAACATGCGAAAAAAATATGCGATCATACCCTACCAAAAAATCTGAAAAAATTGAGAACACTGCTTGCAATATTTTTATATTTTAATGTCTGATTTTCAACCACAGTTTCTAACAAAACAAAATAGACAAAATTCTGTGATAAAAAAAATTTTTTTAATTTTTAAAAAACTATCCTTTAGCGTGGTCTCAGGACAGTTCTATCGCCCTGGTACGGGGTGAGGTTTATCGCACTCTCAAGTGCTCTCTCATTTCGGGTCCTTCGACGGGGAAAATCATACTGGCGCAGAAAAGGCTGACCGAGACGGGACTAACTAAAATATGGAAACACGTGTACCTGAGCATGAGCATTCGTAACAATATTGTTCTGACTAAAAATATAAAAGTTTAAATTGCCAATAATGCTAGATTCTCCATCCGCGTACATTGTAGGCTGTTGGTCGGTTGCTGGTCTTTGAAGTTCCGAGCTCGAAGAGTCGCGAGATATCGGTGCGAAACAACCATTGCGCCAACTAATTCGTGGCATTCTTCTGATTAAAATGACACTAAACACGGTACAAATTGGACTGTATCTAGTATTTTTATCCGTAGATTTATTCAAAATTTTTATTTAGATACTCTGGATAGCTCATCTGTAAGGGTAGTTATAGAGGAAAATCGAAAATCCATTCTGAAAAAAATCTGAGACATTTCGGATACCAAACCACATACTTTGAATCGTTTTCAGATTTTTCCGTTGCAAACTCTGGTTGTAAAAATCGAAAAAATGCAGATTTCATATGTTATGAAATGAAACATAAATAAATAAACAAATAAACGAATATAATAAGTAAATAAATACATCATAACATATGATTTCATATGTTATGTTATGAATTTTATGTTATACAATTTCATTATTATGCCGTCTTCATTTTACTTATATCGAAGGATATTACCAAAAACAGTGGTTCCGATTTTTTCAGATTTTTGCGGGGTTGGAACAGTTACCCAATACAAGCTAGAAATAGTAATACAAATGTACACTTACCTCTCTTTCATTATTTGTCTTACACTGTATCTTCTAATGGAAAGATGAAACCTGCTTCTTGGACACTCCCTCGCATGTTGTACCGTCGCACAGTGTGTCGTCCAATGGAAAAAAGTCCGAAAATCAAAGTGTAAGATCTGCAAATTTATGTATCCTAAAATGTTCGTAACAAAACGTAGTTTCCAAAACTGCCTTAAATTTTAACTGAATAAATCAATTTGTTATTAAAATTGAGGCTGAAACTTCACTGTCAAATTCCGCGCATTTTTGAAAACATGCGTCCCTCGCAAGCTATTTGGTTTTTTAATTTGATTTTTACAGGGTGTGTTTAGCATTATTAGACCTTTAATCTCCCAAAAAGTTTTTTTAAATTATCGCAGTTTGTCCTAATTTTTTATGTTTAACATTTATCAACTTTGATTAGAGTTTTAAAAAAAGTACATCAAAGTACACCCGTGAATTTTTTTACAGTAATTGGTGGCACTTTAAACTTTAATTTCGCATTGGTTTAAATCTGCTCACATTTGCTCAAGCGGAGAAAATATAAATATTATTAAATTCCAAGAAATAATTCAAGAAGCTAGAGAATTATATTTAAAACATTATAATTGGTATGTGATGCCGGTAACTACGCATAAATTACTTTTCCATGCAGTTGAAATTATTAAAAATACAATTGTTCCTATTGGCAAATTATCCGAAGAAGCTCTAGAGGCTCAACATAAAAATATAAAATATTTTCGGGAACATAATACCCGCAAGACATCAAGAGAAAATTCAAATAAAGACCTATTAAATCGTCTTCTACTGGAGTCGGATCCAATTATTGCCCATTATAAAAAAAAACATACGAAAAAAGAAAAAAAGGATTTTGCAGATATGAGAGACTATTTATTATTAAATGAAACATCCTACTTATCAGATTCCAACTCAAACACTTGTTCTGATGATAGTGAAGCAGAAGTAGTATAGTACGTACACATATTATTTAATAACATATTATCTATGTTAATTTATTAATTAATTAATTTATTCATTTTATTTATTTCTAGGTAAAATAAAGGAATTCTCTTAAGGATTCCTAAGTTTTAATTCCTCCTTGTGAAGATTTGAATAAGTAATGTATACAGTATTGTACTTTTTTTTTAAATTTTCGTTAACATTGTAAACTACGTTTTATGCAGTAAAAAAAACATAAGAATTTATTAAAACATAAGAGTTATCGCAATTAAAAAAAAAATTTTTTTTTAATAATTAAAAAAAAATTTTTTTATATACCAATCGATTCGCCTTTGCATTTTATTTCAAAAAGTATTAAGGTACTTTACTCGAAAATTTCATAATTTAAGAGTTATGACTTTTTTCCCGAATTCCCATATACTCGACACACTGTGCGTCGTGATGAGCGAGTTATTTGTTTACTTCCCGGGGCAACGGCCGCTTGTCCTAGCGTTTTTCGAGCGAACGTCAAAACATCGCACCCCTTGCGCTGTTTTTCCGTTCGCTCAGGTGACTCGCGCCGCGAAGATTGCGAGGCAACGCCTGTTACCTTTAAACATTCGGCGGCTCTCGCGTCCCCGCCGCTCACCCTTCATCCATCCACACACACACACATCCATTCATCCATCTCACAATAATTATAAATTAAAATAATAATAAATATATACAAAATTAAAATAATAATAAATATTACAAATTATTTTTATAATTTTATTTCTAGGAGTCCGCGGAGTTGGCCGAGGAAACAGCCGAGGAGGCCGTGGAGGCCGCGGATTTCTCCAAACCGAAACCGGTCGTGCCAAACCGAATCTTGTTGTACCGTAGGAAAAATACGGCATTACATAGGAAATAATGAAACTTTAATCGTCAATATCTCCAAAATTATTGAGTATCTGCCCCTATAATGGTGTATATTCGTGAACAGGACAACGAGATCTATAAGTGTGCAAAGTTTCAACAGAATCGGTGACCCGAAGGTCGTGGCCTCTTACGAAACGTGCAAGGGTCAAAATCTTCACAAATTGATGCTTCAATGGGAAAAATCATAGTGTTTACACTATTAGATCACCTTGTTTTTATGTTGCTCTTTCATTGTTTCTTTTGGTTGGTTTGTTATCGTACCCTTTGATCGATCAACTTTCTCCACTTGGCAGTAGAAGATTTACCAATATAATTCTTCGGTCAGAATTGAAACCTCTTGACCATTTAAAGCGCCGAAACTTTTCCGATTTTGCTTTGCAACAATTTGTAGATGATCCTGAATTTCATAAAAAAATTTTCTTTAGCGATGAAGCTCATTTTTGGATGAATGGCTTTGTTAATAAGCAGAATATGCGTTATTGGAGCGCAACAAACCCACAAGTGCTTCATGAGACTGCATTGCATTCACAAAAAGTGAGCGTATGGTGTGCGTTTCATGCTGGGGGTGTGATAGGGCCGTATTTTTTTGTCGATGAAAATAACCGCCATGTTACGGTCAATGGAGTTCGCTATCGTGCCATGTTGGAAGAGTATTTTTGGCCAGAATTGGATGGATTTGACATAGGGGATATGTGGTTCCAACAAGATGGTGCCACAAGTCACACAGCTGGTCAAACAATTGATTTATTGAAAACGAAATTAGGTAATCGCTTAATCTCGAGAAATGGTCCTGTCGAATGGCCGCCTCGCTCATGTGATTTGACGCCGTTGGATTTTTTCTTGTGGGGTTACCTTAAGTCAAAGGTGTATGCCAACCATCCAAGGACGTTAGGCGACCTCAAGAACAATATTCAACAAGAAATTAACAACATTCCGGCTGATATGTGTGGGAGAGTAGTTGAAAATTGGAGACAACGAATCGAATGCTGCCGTCGTGCCCGTGGAGGTCATATGAACGACATCGAATTCCACACATAATTCAATAAAAATGTAAAGTGTGTACTACAACCCTAATAAATTTCAGCGCGATATTTCAATTATTATGTGTTTGTTTTTTAACTTAAAGTTGTTATGTCCTTACTGAAAAACCCTATAGTTTATGGAAACGATTTTGTTGCCATTATTGATAGATATGCTGATGCACCAGACGAAGGCGTAAGGTCTGTCAATGAAGACGTAGCAGATTATAAATTAAAAAGTGTTTTGAAATCTGATCTCAAAAAACTAGATGACTGATGCGAGGGCTACTTGCCGTTTACTCATAATATCTATGTTAAAAACATTTCATGCGTCCGAGGCAATCGGGACTGAGCAGAGGAAGACATACATGGCGAATAGGAAGAGGGCAGTATTCGCTACAATGAACGCTCCATTAGGCACTTTCATGGTGTCTGACGAGTTTATGAATAACTATGCGCCGACTCTCCAGTTGACCCCAAGGTTGAAAAGGATTCTATTCCACTTTTGTTTTCAATACCAATCGAAATACCCAGAATTGGCTGTTGCACTGGTATTGTTGGGAGACGCTGCAATGACCAGCATACAAGCGATGATTCAGTTTATTTAAGGGGAGCCTCTAACTGAAGCCCATAAAGAGAGAATTATATGAGCCGTTCATTGCACAAATCGATTAACTCCATAAAACAAAAAGTTGAGAAATGCGATGAAATAATGTACATTGTTTTTTAAAATTCCCTTTATAATATGCCCTTTAGAATGCATAAACACAGATGTAGCTTTCATGTAACGGTATATAAAATTAACCCTTTGCGCTCGAAGCTATTTTAACTCCAACACGAAACATTTCCTCCGACCTAGAATATTTCCCTCCTATATATTTCTTGTCGTGTTATACATACGAAAATGTTGCAATTTACTCGTACAATACCGAAGTGTTTAGTAATTTATTCAGTACAAACACATTTAATAATGTAAAAAATATTTTGAATAATGATACAGCAATTTTTAGTGGCGCTTTACAGTCGCCATTCGAGTGCTAAGGGTTAATAAGAAAGAATAGTCAAAAAATAATCGTCAGTAATGTTGCAATTTTTATGTGACTGGTGGAGTTAATCGATTTGGCAAGTGAAAAAAGTAATAAAGTTAAATTCAGTGTTTAAATTTTTAAGTTTTTTATTACAGTGTTCCGTCCGATACGGAACACCGTACTTGGGGGTTCTCTGTGAGGGCGCATGGGGCACCGTACAGAGGTTTACTGCTTCCGCATGTCCGAGGGGTACCGCAATAAACCGCCGCTACGGGCCGAATTGGGGTAATTCTAAGTTATCGTTAAGGCCAGCACAAATCATATTTCGAACCGTCCCTAAAACTCTTCCAAGGCCAACATGTGCAAACCGTATTTTCCTTTACCTGCTGACTACCCCTATACACCCCGCTACTCCTTTCCAATCCTATATATTTGTCTCCACTTTCCTTAAAGAGCAGAGAAGCACACTAACCGTCACGCTTAAAACATCGAAACTGTATCTCGATGCTACTGTCAAAATACATTATTCAAACCTCCATCGACACTCGTTTCAATTAAGTTCTACAGTCCACTTAATATACATCTCGATAGGATTTCTACCACAGAAATTCCTCCGCGTCGTTTGATCGCCGCTAAAATAATTGTCGACGCCGCGACGTACATACATACAGAAAAAGTTAATTATTATATATTTTTATTACAGATTTTCCATAAAAATATATATTAACAGTTCTGTTATAATATATTATTTTTGATTAATTCATCAGCAATATAAATGATGTCTTCTTCATCAGCTGTATGTGAGGACTCGTCATTTCGATTTGTTGTCAAGTTTTTATAGTAATCATGTTTAACAGGAGGAATGAACTTTAGCAAGTCTCTATCATGTCTCTCCTTTTTTCCCTTGTCACAGTTCTACCTTTAGGATATAATAAAGGCTGATCTACATTTTTCAAACTTTGTGGTCTACCTGCTACAGATTTCCTTATATTTCTGAATTGTATGAGGTGGGGTTTGGACCTTTCTAACTATTCAACGCTTGCTAGTGCATTTTAGTTGCATTATTGCAACGATTTACATTAGAGTACGGAGTTAATCAAAATGGCCTCTGAAATCAATTATTTATTATTCAATGGCCAAAAAAATTTTGTCGTTTAATGGTGTTAATCTTTATTATTCAGGAAAGTTATTATAAATATAAAAAGTTATGCTAATACCAAGTGCTTTGACACTTAAATTTAAGATTTTTCAAAAAGTGGAGTTAATCGATTTGTGCAGTGAACGGCTCATATGGGAAGAGATTGATGAATTTATGGAGAGGGTAGAAGCTATTAAGAAGAAAATTGGAAACAGAGCATGGCCTTACTACAGAGTACTCTACCTCACAGATACAGCCCTGAATGCGAGAAACTTTCCCCATCTAGCGTCTTGTGCAAATTAATGCTTCAATATAGCAATGAACAGTTTAAAAGTGGTCACTTGTGTTTCCTAAAAGTCCAATCTACGTCTGTCCAGAGCCCAAATTGCGAATTTATACCTCATCGCCGAGTAATTTCCAATATTCGGCAGCATACTGCGTTCGAAGCAAGCGTGACGTTACGAGATGCGTAGCGAAGCGATCCGTGTTTTGGACGCATATCGACTAAATACTGTACTGTTCACTTTCCCCATTATTTAGGACTCCGATACATAATCTAGTTTTCTAAGGATAATATTTTCAGTATTTGAATACATTCTCGTTTGCAAACGATCAACTATAAATAATAACAAAACAAAACACATATAAATTTTGGTGTATTACAGGAATCGTACACGAACTATGCCAACTATGCGTTGTTATACTGTTCGAATAAATGAAATAAAAGGATAATCAAAAATATGCAGACAAATTACAGTTTATTTCTGTTGCAGATAATATTCTTTCACTGAATCTTATACTTTTGAAAAATGCGTCCTAAAACTGACCGTTTCTTTATAGGATACGTTTTTTTCACGTATCGATCCACTGAGCTTACGACCACGTCACGGTAGTTACCAACTCATTACTTCGCTATTCGGAAAAACTCCTTTTGCAGAGGGACTTACTTTTTAGATGGAAGTTCAAGAAGAATGTCCTACATTTTCCAGAATTTCGAAATCACGACTATGATATAAAAACGGCGTAATAAATATCTGTTTACAATATTGTCATTTGCCAATATCAACCATTAAGAGAAAAAAATTATTAATATGTATAATTAAACATTTTTTATTAAAAATTGACTCGTATACCTCTTATCTAGAGAAGATCACTGGATAGGTGAATTACAGAGCTTAACGAGTAGAGGGTCCTGTCCCTAGTAGCACAAAATATTGTATACATATTCATACAATATTAAAAAGAGATACAATCTATTTTTAATATTTAAATATACATATAACATTTATTCTACATTAAGAAACAAATATTCTTTTTGAAATATACAGGAAATATCTATTTCATGTTACGAGAAAAATATTTTTTTCTAAATATAAAATGAATCTTTATTTAATATTAGAAATGGAATATTTTTTCCTAATATACAGATAATATTTATTTCATATTATGAAAAAAATATTTTTTTCTCATTATAAAATGAATCTTTATTTAATATTAGTGTTGGATATTGAAATAAACAGTAGGGATGTAGAAATCCTATAGGTTGGCAACGCGCGAGCCGAACTGGGGATTCGCGTGCGAGCGTGCGTGCGACGTATGCGCCCTCACTCTCTGTGGGACCTTGTAACGACTAACACGTGCGAGTTCTGTAAGCATTTTATTTAATAGGTTATGGGCCCAGGCCACGTGCTAAAGTAAAAGTAAGGTCCAAATTAAAGTAAAGTTAAAGTAAAGTTAAAGTGAAGTAAAGGATAGGTGAAAGTAGAAATAAAGTTAGAGATAAAGCAAATTAAAAAAAAAAATAAAGAAAAGCTAAAAGTGAAGGAAAATGTCGTGCACAAAATTAACCATGGCTAAGTTAAGCAATAGCAACTATCAGATATGGAAATGTAAGGTTGAACTTTTATTAATAAAAGAAGATTTGTGGCATACGGTGAAGGCAGAGAGACCAGAATCAGCGGATGAAAAATGGATAAAAGCGGATATGCAGGCAAGGGCCACAATAGGATTGTTATTAGAGGACGACCAAATAAGACACATTAAGGATACAACATCTGCAAAAGAAGCATGGGAATCCCTAAGAAGGTATCATGAAAAAGCTACATTATCTAATCAGGTTTATCTACTAAAGAAATTGTGCAATACAAAATTAACGGAAAATGGTAGCATGGAGGAGCATATGAATACTATGTTATCCATTGTGGATCAATTAGCAGCCCTGGGTGAAGAAATAAAGGATAAATTAGTTATAGCGATGGTGTTAAGCAGCTTGCCAGACTCATACGGAACACTGATTACGGCTTTGGAAACTAGATCTGAAAATGAATTGACGTTAGAATTAGTTAAAGGAAAGCTAATCGATGAGGATTTTAGAAGAAGAAATTCACATTCGCAGCCTGGGGAGAAGGATAATATGGCCCTTAAAGCGCAGCACCAAAGAAGCAACAAGCTAACTACAGCTCTATCTAAGGCACAGACAATGACGTGTTATTTTTGCAGTAAACAGGGACACATAAAAAAGGATTGTTACAAGTACCAAAAATGGAAGGCAAACAAAGAAAGAGCTAATCAGGTCAGTGAGACAAAAAGTAAAGAAGAACCAGAATTTTGTTTCAGCACCAGAACAGGAATGACCAAAGGTAATATGGGGGGAGCCTGGTTTGTTGATTCTGGTGCCACGAGCCATATGACAAATGATAAAAGTTTTTTCAGTGTCCTGGAAAAAAGGGCATTGGCAGATGTACGTGTGGCGAACCAGCAATATGCAAAAGTAAGAGGTATCGGCGAAGGCATATTGTTGTGCGAAGGTGCAGATGGACACATATCCCCAGTGCGAGTCAAGGATGTATTGTTCGTTCCTGAGCTGGGAGAAAGTCTCCTGTCAGTAAGGAAATTAACAGAAAAAGGAATAGAGGTAAATTTCTGTGATAAAGAGTGCCACATAAAAAGGGGCAATAAGGTTATAGTTACAGCAAGTGCAATAGGTAACCTATACAAACTAAAGATAGTTAACCAGGCATTGCTCACCACGTGTAAACACAATAGAGATTGTATACATACGTGGCATAGAAAATTAGGCCACAGAGATCCGCTGGCAATAAAGGAAATGGCAGTCAAGAACCTGGTAGACAACCTGCAGATTAAGGATTGCGGCATGAAGATCACATGCGAGGTATGCATCAAGGGGAAGATGCAGAGGCAAAGTTTCCCAGAAAGGTCATCAACAAGGGCGAAGAAAATACTGGAATTAATCCATACGGATGTCTGCGGGCCAATGCAGACTATTACGCCAAGCAAGAAAAGGTACTTTCTCACATTGATAGATGATTTTAGTAGATATACTCACGTGTATTTTTTGCAACATAAATCTGAAGTGCCAGAAAGAATTGCAAATTTCATTGAGTTAATGAAAACTAAGTATGGAGCGAAACCTAAGTGTTTTCGATCAGACAGAGGGCGAGAATATATAAACCATCGGCTCGAAAAGATACTTCAGGAAGAGGGAATAGAGATGCAACATACTGTGGCGTACTGTCCCGAGCAAAACGGCGTGGCAGAGAGGAAGAACAGGTCATTAATGGAAATGGGCCGATGCTTATTAAGGGATGCGGATCTACCCAACAAATACTGGGCGGAGGCAGTAAACACTGCTAATTATTTACAAAATAGGATATATTCCAAAGCACTGGGTGATATTCCAATCAAGAAATGGGACGGTACTAAGCCAAACATGAAGAATTTTCACAGGTTCGGTGCAAAGGTGTATGCTCATGTGCCAGATGAGTTAAGGAGAAAGCTAGACGCCAAGGCCCAGGAATTCAGATTCGCGGGGTACTCAGAGGAATCTAAAGGTTATCGACTCTTGGATCCAGAAACTAACAAGGTTACAATTAGCCGAGACGTAAAGTTTCTGGAGGAGGAGGATGATGAAAATGAAAATGTCACCTTGCATCATGAGACACCAAGGATTCAGGATTCTGTATCAGAGGAATCGACAGAAGAGAGCGATTCAAGTGAAAGCGAGGTTCAGGAATCGGAAAAGGAACAACAACCCGAAGACGAATTTCATGATGCAAAGGAAATATTAAGTCCTGGATGCCCAAGGACAATGGAAATGAAGAGAGGTCCAGGGAGGCCGAAACCAATAAAGACAGGATTAAGGGGAAGACCGAGAAAGAAGTACAATCTGGTTCCAAAAAATGAAGTAGCGGAGATGGCATCCATGGCAGAGATACAGGTGTATAAGGCAATTTCAGGTTCGGATGCAGAAGAGTGGTATGCAGCCATCGGTCAAGAAGTCAAATCAATGATAAAGAAGGACGTATTTGACATTGTGGACCGTCCAAGAGAAGGAAACGTGATAGATAGTAGGGTAGTATTAACCGACAAATTAAATAGCGATGGTACAATAGGTAGGCGAAAAGCACGTATAGTCGCCCGTGGATTTAGCCAGCGACCGGGCTTCGATTATAATGAAACATTTTCTCCCGTAGCCCGATTGGGATCAATCCGTTTACTTGTTGCTTTAGCTACACGTTTCAGCATGCAAATTCATCAGTTGGACGTAACAACAGCGTACTTAAACAGTGAATTGGATGTACCGATATATATGGAGATTCCGGAAAGATTTAAGGAGACATTGGAAAGAATCGTATCGAGGAAAGAATCTGCTGAAATAACAAGTAGAGCAAGTAAAATGTTAAGTCATTTAAGAACCGGAGATAAGGTATGCTCTTTAAAGAAAGCTATTTACGGTTTGAAGCAGGCGGGCCGTCAATGGAACATAATGATAAATAATAAAATCATTGAATTGGGTATGAAACGTTCAACGGCGGATCCGTGTATATATTATAAAAGGGAAAAGAAAAGTCTATTATTACTAGCTCTGTATGTAGATGATATTTTAGTTATGTCCAGTAATATTAAGGCTATTATTGATGTTAAAGAAAAATTATCGTCCAGTATGGAGTTAAGGGATTTAGGTTTAGTAGAGTATTGTTTAGGTATAAACTTTACCAAAGATGGAGATAATTACATTCTTAGCCAAAGTAAATATATCGAAAGACTGATAGCAAAGTACAACATGAATGATGCGAAACCGACATGTATTCCGTTAGATCCTGGTTTGAAATTAAGTAAATGTAATGTATCGAGAGAATGCGAAACATTGCCTTATAGAAAATTGTTAGGATGTCTAATGTACTTAGCAGTGACGACTAGGCCGGATATAGCACTTGCAATAAGTTACTTGAGTCAATTTAATAATAGTTACAGTCGAGTCCATTGGAACGCAGCAAGAGGAGTGTTACGCTACCTCAAGGGAACCGCCCAATATCGGTTAGTTTTTAAGAGCGATACGGAACATATAAAAGGATATGTAGATGCGGATTGGGGCAATTGTGTGAATGATAGGCATTCCTATACTGGGTTTGTTTTTGTACTATGTGCAGCACCGATTGCTTGGGAATCGCGCAAACAAAGAACAGTAGCATTATCCTCGACTGAGGCGGAGTATATGGGATTGGCGGACGCCACCAAGGAAGGCATTTATTTAAAGAATTTCCTGTCGGAAATTGGGTTAAAGGAAATGGAACAAATAACTATATATAATGACAACTTAGGTGCAAAAAGGTTAGCCGAGAATCCCATGTATCACCGAAGAACGAAGCATATTGATTTGAGACATCACTTTGTTCGCGAGGCCATTCAAAACGGCGATATTGTTATTGAGTATTTGAAGTCGGAGGATATGACAGCCGACATACTGACTAAAGCGTTGCCGAAAGCGAAACATGATAGATGTGTGAGAGGGTTGGGAATTGAAACCTAACCTTAGTTTATTGCGTTACATTTTTTTTTTATTTCAAAGGGGAAGTGTTGGATATTGAAATAAACAGTAGGGATGTAGAAATCCTATAGGTTGGCAACGCGCGAGCCGAACTGGGGATTCGCGTGCGAGCGTGCGTGCGACGTATGCGCCCTCACTCTCTGTGGGACCTTGTAACGACTAACACGTGCGAGTTCTGTAAGCATTTTATTTAATAATTAGAAATGGAATATTTTTTTCCTAATATACAGATAATATTTATTTCATATTATGAAAAGAATATTTTTTTCTCATTATAAAATGCATCTTTATTTAATATAAGAAATAGGATTTTTTTTTAAATATGCAGGAAATACTTTTCATGGAAAAATATTTCTTCCAGAATATGGAAGTCATACAACTTTCATATTACGAATGAAATATTGGTTTCAAATATAAAATAAATCTTTATTCAATACTGGAAGTAAAATGTTTACTTTTAATTTACTTTGAATTCGAGTGTGTCACTTAATCGACATACATTTATATTATAAGAACATTACGAACTTTTTAATCTTATACAGTTCAATTACGTTGCGTAACAGCTTACAATGCAGATGGAGAATCGTGCATTATTGGCAATTTACGCTTTTATGTTTTTCATCAGGACAATATTGTTAATACGAATGAGTTGTAGAGCTTATCCCGATCAAAATGAGTCCAAACACGACATCATTTGGATTGTCTTTGTAATTTTTATCGTAACATTACGTATCAGTAAAACATGTTCGATTACACTCGAATTTGACCTCATTTTCATCAGGAAAATCCCCTCCAATCGCTCGTCAAAATTTTATGAGGATATATTGAAAAATCTAAAAATTTTAACTTTCATTCGTGCGCGATTCTCCATCCGTTTACATTGTATGCTCTTTGGTAGTCGCTGGGTCTTCGACGTTCGGCGCTCGTCTGTCCTCGTCGGCCGTCGTCGCCCTTTATTCGTCGAGCTGGCAAAAGTTATCCGAAGATTTATTCGAAGCCTTCGAATAAAAGATACAGATAAAAGATGAAAAAATTATTCGAAGTTCGAATAAATCCGCTTCGAATAAAAAAAGTATCTTTATTCGTCGGATAAATTCTCGTCGAATAAAATTATTTACTCGATACTCGTCGAATAAAGATACTTTTTTTATTCGAACCTTCGAATAACGAATAAAGATAAAGTATCTTTTATTCGAATCGTTATTTAAATAATGCCCAACTCTAAAGAATCTTCGTAACGTTTACAACATCGCCGGTTGGCACAGCGGTTAGGGCGTCGGAGTATGGAGCGGATATGCTGGGGTTCGAATCCCGTCGATGGGAAAGTTTTTTTTCCATACGTACGTCATCTTTATTTTTTCAATTTCTTATATGGTTTATTCATGTGATTGTAATTACATATTTTTTAATGTTTTAAAAATATTGAGGTAACAACGATTTTTCTTTTTCAATGTTGCATTTATTCATAAGCAGAAACTAATACAGTGGCAAATATATGGGAAAAGCGTGTTTTATTACAAAGTGTGGGGGGGGGGCGCATATTTGGGGCGCGTGAGGACCGGTGAGTAAACGTTCCAGAAATCGGACACTTTTTGGACGAATGTTTCGGATTTTGTTCAAATTTGAATATATTGTAGTCTTCAGTGACCTACAAAGGAATCTCGAAGGATTTTTTGATATCTTAAAAATTGTTCGACTACAACATATTCAAATTTGAACAATATCCGGAACATTACTCCAAGAACTGTTTGATTTCGCGTGAAATGACCCCAGTACATTAGTACATTTTTAACCATTCGTACTAAAATCTATTATTCCCATTGTCCCAAATATAGCGTCCAAAAGAAAGTGGAAATGTACAAACGGGGGGAAAAGTGTACACGGAACATGAGATGGTGAGTTTCCGAATATGATTTTACTAAATCTCTAAATGTCTAACATTTGTAGGGAGGGGATGCAAGGCGGGGCCAGCGCCTTAAGGGCATGCGCACAGTTGGCGCGGGATTTGAATGTCATTTGTTTATAACGACCGCATGCAGAAAAATGCAAATCGCTACGGTCATTCGCTATCGTGCATCCCATAAGGAAGATTATTTCGAGAAGCGAATTTCGTAGGCAACAATTGGGGCAATGGAACAGGTAAGTTTCAGTCTCCTGTATCATATAATTAATCTAAAATATTGTATATATTATCGGTATATCATTATATTATTTTTCATATGTTTTTCAGATTCGAGACCGTCGACCAGAGAGGACGATTCAGAAACCGGCGAGGTATCAGACCACCTCGTCGGATGAGGGGCCTCGGCGACGGAAACGCCTCATTCCATTGACTAGTGCCGGTGACTCCGATGAGGAGCTCCGGCGAGTTCTGGAGGCCGATTCGCCGGAAAATCACGGATCGACATCGACATCATTGCTCAATCCTCCTCCTATACCACCACCAACCTCCTCACCGATAGATTTGTCCTCTTCCTCCTCATCCTATTTACCACCACGTCCTATACCACCACAGACCACCACCATTCCAGACCACCATTATTCCATGCACCCCCCGCCCCCGCAACAATCACAACATTCCAATTTGAGCAATTGATGTCCTAAAACGAGCAACTGATGAAAAAGCTCGACCGCCTAGAGAAGAAAATGGATCAGTATGTAATTTAAGAAATTGAAATTACAGTAATGACAGTATGATGGCAATATTTAACAAAATTTACTTCTTCTTTGTAGAATATTAAGCAAAAAGGACAAACTACGAAACTATGGGAAAAAGCCAGAATGTCTACCTCTTCGAACTAGGGAAGAAGTAGACAACTTTGAAAACTGCTCCGACGAGGAGTATAATAATGTGGTAAGTGTATGCATTTATTCCATTGCTATATGCGCGCACACGTGTGAGTATATATATTAATGATATCACTTATTATTTTTTAGGTTGACTTTTTTGCCCATATTAGAGGGTATAATCTAAAAGAGACACTCAGTGCTTCTTACCCTTATACACATGGTTTGGCACGGACAGTTGCCAACCATAGTGTACCAAGAAAATTGTGCGGGCCCTTTTCGGTAAGAATTATTTACTGCTTAATACATTAACATTAATATGACCGTGTAAATAATCTTTGTTAAATAATGTTGCAGATGCAGTTTGCGAAAGCACAGCTTTTTCAAGGCCCACTCGCCGCGAATTTCAAGATTCGATGCGAGTGGTCCTGAAAGCTCGCAAGGAAAGGGTCCGGCAGAAGAAGCCGTCGGGCAGTGCGGTCAGGTACGTCAATCCCTGGGAGCAGGCGGAGTAACCGGGGGAGCAAGTGGAGGGAGGAGTTTTAGTGGGTGAACCCTCGCTGTCATATCGCCCCTCTGAAACGGGGGGCGATCGCTTCGGGAGTCCCACACTTTCTCGGGGTTGGAATGGCCCCGAGAAGTTGTGCGTAAAGCATTTATTAACCCCCTCTCCACTTAAAATAACAAAAATAAAAAAAAGGCACCAAACAGCACTTTTCAGTGCTCCAAACAGCACTTCTTAGTACTAATTTTAAATTATATTAAATTATATTTTAAATTAAATTGACTTTTTAAATTAAATTATATATTTTAAATTATATTAAATTATATTACAATTATACTAATTGTAAGAGTTTAAAAATAAATTCAATTGAAATAAAAAATTAATACACATTAAAAATATTCCGTCATCCCTTTCCATATCCTTCTTTCAATCTTCTTCGAATTCGCTTCCTCACGCACGCATACTCTTCGCGCTCTTTTCTCTCTCTCTCTCTCTCTCTCTCACACACACACACTTGTCGCGCTCTCTCTCTCGCACGCACACTCTTCGCGCTCGTTCTCATTCTCTCTTTCTCGCACGTACGCTCTTCGCCTTCCACAACACGGCGCTTTGTCTTTCACGACACATTGTGGTGTTTACGCATCACTTTATCCTTATTACGCACGGAAACTTAAATAAAATACCTTTTTCCACCCTACAAGAAGATTTACTTCAATTTTTCCCGATATTTACTGTTAGAACAAGGTTACGTCCGTTCTTAGTGCGACGGACCTGCCCTCTATAACGAAGCCAAAGTTCCGCATGATTCCGCATGGAATTTTACCTGGAGACTTCGCATGGATTTTTAAGAAGGCCAGGAATCCCAAAAAATTCGAAAATCGAAAGTGGGAGGTTCGAAAGTGGGAGGTTCAAAAAGGAGGACAGCATATTTTATGGGCGAGAAATTTCCAATTAAATGCGTATAAGGAGATTTTATTCTTATTATGACAAATATCAATTAACAAAAATTTGACAAGTGGTTTTGATGAAACTGAAACTCTAGTACTCTGACTTCAATACATTACTAACAAAATTACGAGAACAACTTTTATTTTTTGTTAGATTAAGAAGACAACGATTAAGGAAAACGAATACTTACACTGAACGGCATAATAAAGTGACCATCCTATATCGTGTGCAGAATATCTTAAAACTAATGTTTTTAATGAAAAAGGATCCCTACTATTGGGCTTTTTTTCATTACTACCAACACTCATAGAGGCATGGCCATGATTATGACTATCGACGGGATAGTGCGAGTAGCACGCGCCAGGTTGCATGGAGAAGAAATTTCTCGTAGGAGTTGGCGACGATAGGAAAATCATTACTATTGGGCTTTTTTTAAAGGTTTACTGTCACATCAAAGGTTTGTTACAAAAATTAAAATAATATTTGCAATAACAAGAACCTATTACTTTATTTTAACAAAACAGGCATTTCCGTGTATGACAAAAAAAAAGGTGACTGCCTAAGAATTTGTAGCATCTTTACTTAATCGCGATGTGTAAACGCGATGTATTGCGCGTAAAGTGTAAACAACACCACGACCTCTAAGTAACAGTCCATTACAAGTCGAACAAAGCGTAGCAGTACATAGAAAGATAGTAAATATGGCTGGTCGACAAATTTCTTATTAGGTTCGAAACCTGATAATAAATGATTGTAAACGTGGAGGTAGAAAATGTCAATTAAGTTTCATATTGGATCTTAGAGGAGGAATTATAGAAACATATACTGACACAAGAGACGTGAAGCTCAAACCAAATTAGGACCCCTAAAGAAACCTCAGTATGGCAAGTTTTAAGTCGGTACCTTTACGACAAGGGTAGTTATAAGGTAAACACCGATTTAATGAATTATGCTCTATTTCTTCTATTCTGCTTAACAAAAAATGTCCCTCAACTTGAATATGGCGAGTGGAATATACAGAAAATTATTTCGATAATATCTCTAATTAGTTAATTACGCAGAATTTGATGCTCTATCGATTTACAATACAAAAGATAGGACATTCTTCATTTAAAGAGATCAGAGTGACCTTAAAATCTCCGAAACGCATTCACCCATTTAAAAAATGTTTGCATCAAAATATTTCCCCCCTTATACCATGCAAGTTCTGTAGAATATCATGTTTTAATACCATTACAAATAAAGGAAATATTCAAGGTGGTCAAAGTTATTGATCCACCTTGTACGTGTATACGCGTTAGTAGCGAAAACATCGTGCCACTATGAAATAAATTTTTCAGTAATGAATGGTAACATTCGTGACGCTTAGGGGATAAAAAATTGTAGAGCACGACCTCTCGCGTCAAGATAGAAGTGCGACATCTACCGGTTTACACGTGGATCAATGCTTACATGCCGCTGGGTACAAAAGCAAGAAGGAAATACATAGTTCGCGGTTCTGAGATGAGGGTGCGCATAACCACAAGAAACCAAAGCTTCACTCTCTGTCTTTCAGTGGCCTTTGCTTAGTTATTCGCCACAAGAGATTCTGCCTACCCCAGGCCATATTGGGGTCACTGTATTATATCTCTTCCGGGGAAGACGTGCTTGCAATTTCGGTCTGGTTTTTTTCAAAAGGTAGGTACCTAAGGCGAACTCGTCAGCAAACTCGTGGCACAGAGAGAACACAACGCTTGCTGCGTATTCAGTACAACATTATCACACTGCGAAACATGTTTTTCTTTCCGGATCGAACCGCAACTACGGTCTCGCTGGCTCGATAAAACAGACTCCTACTATTACCCGAAAAGATGGAAACAGTTTTAAAGCCGCAATCGAATCAATATAATAGTGTCCGTAAACAGTGTCACGTCCGGCGGTTCGCCGATAAACGCCTAAGTAAGGACCATTAGTACTATCACACGGGAAAATAAATAAGATCGAAATATACGTGACAACCCGACGCGGTTAAAAATACGCCGACTGATCTTCCTGCAAGACACGCAGATGAAGACCAGATTACAAATTAGACGCAAAAGAGGAAAATATCAAATTACGCCGAACCATAAGAAAAGACGACGACTTCATCTTGGCAACACACAGCTGACGAAGCAAGAAAGATCGGGAAGCAGAAACGCTAAATCAGCACTTCAAGAAAACAAAGGACCGCCCACATTATAAAAAGGAGACCAGCTCTTCAATTAGGATTCACTTTGTTCAAAACCAGTGCTACTGTACAGTTCCGTCGGCAGGCCCTTATATCATACACGCGTCGCGCCGGCAGTAAAACAGTGTCACCGAAATTCGAAAACCCTTGCGTAAAGTGTAACCGTGTGCCCCAGCGTCCAGCGGCCACAATCAGCGAGCGCCCCTTCAACGCCCACAACCAGCGAGCGCCCCTTTCAACGCCCACAACCAGCGAGCGCCCAAAAACCCCACAACCACGACCTGCGAGCGTCAACCAGCGACTCGGTAATTTAAACGTTTTATTAAGCGATTTGTTATAAGTGCTCTAGCGTATGTGCTATAAAGATTCACCCATGTATGAGCTGATTCAGAACTAGCCTCTAAATAAACCAGGCATTTCCCGTTTTTATATAAAAACTAAAGTACAATTTATTTAACCAGCCCTCAATCTCCCGAACCAAAGCCGGTGAACGCAGGTAGGTTCAAAACTGCGCCTTATCCCCGGAAAATTATAAACAGCCCCATCTGGGACGTAACAACAGCATTCAAAGTGGTTTTAACACAGAACACTGTTAAAACAAATATACAGTGGATACAAAAAGTATTTGAACATTGATTTTCCAATTTGTGGAAAATCATCGATGTTGAAACTGTGATAATTTAATTAAAAAAGATATACTACGACGATGCATGCGGTGTTATTTCAAAGTTTGAGACTTCTACTTTCACAACATGTTCTTCGGTTTGGTTCTATAAAACAGTGAAAAAAAAATTCAACAATTTTTAAGTGGTCATTGCAAAGGAGTGGTTTCAATCTTCAAATTTCTGGTAGATTCAGCCACGAAAAAAAATGATTCAATATTTTTACGGAGATTTCATTATATAGCATTTTTGCTGAAAAATCGATCTTCAGTTATACATCTACTACATTATGCGAAAATATCTTACCAGAGAATAAGCAATGTTCTTCGATAGGGAAAGCTTCAAGCTTTCTGCACTATTGTTTTCTAATAAAATTACCATAGGATAGTTTATGGGTATAGTTAACCTATAGGTGTTTATAGGTTAGTTTTACCAGAAATAGTAAACATATAAGAATAAAAAAAAAAATGTTATTTTATTTAATCCAGTAAACTCTATACCTAAAAACAGTACCACTAAAGTTCTATTTTTTTGCTGTGGATAAGTTTTCTATGTTAGTGGTAACAAGGTGTACCTGTGGTGTGCTTATTCGTTATGGATAAAATGGATGTTGTAAATGAAAGAGAGGACGTCAGTCCGACGAAACCTTCCTCCTCTCTCATGAAGAAGAAACGACCAGGCAAAGCGTCTAAACAAAGACCTACAGACGCCTACCGCCTTAGAGTCGGCACTAAGCAACACAATGAGAATCGTGAGCACAAGCTTCGTTCTCTCGGTGTGCTCGACGACTCATGTTTATAACTTGAGAAGTCACTTCACCAAATGTTGATCACTGTTCACGGACGCGCGATACCACTTTCTGTGGCAACACGGGGTGTTGGATTTCCCGCTGCTGTCGAATACGGACGTATGGTCACGATGTGGAACCTTAACGCTATAAGAGATATCTGCACAATTCAGCAGTACCTGTAATCAGCCACGTTCTCCACCTACGGATATACAGTGACTCCCAAAAATATTCGGACACTAGCTATAACTAACTTTACGACTTGATAATTCCTTTGTTAATAAAGCAAACGTCCCGGGAATTGTTTCTAGCAATAAAAGATCTATTAATGTTGATAAACATAAATAATTTATTTGAAAAATATACATAAATTCCATAATAAAAATTAGTAAAAGAAATAATGTACTATTTTTGGGTCACACAAATATTCGGACAATATTAATTTTTCAATTTAGATAATGTAATTTAGCATTACAAAATTTGTTTAATACTTCGTGGCATAACCATTTTGTTTAAGAACATGTCTTAACATGTTTGGCATATTGTTTGTAATTTTTTAAAAATATTGTCACGTCCGGCGGTTCGCACGGTTCGCCAATAAACGCCTAAACAATGACCATTAATATTATCACACGGGAAAATAAATCAGACCAAAACATACGTGACAAACCGACGCGGTTAGAGATACGCCGACTGATCTTCCTGCAAGATACGCAGATGAAGACCAGATTACAAATTAGACGCAAAAAAGGGAGATATCAAATTACGCCGAACCATAGGAAAAGACGACGACTTCATCTTGGCAACACACAGCGACGAAGCAAGAAACATCAAGAAGATCAAGAAGCAGAAATGCTAAACCAGCACTTCAAGAAAACAAAGGACCGGCCACATTATAAAAAGGAGACCAGCTCTTCAATAAAATTCACTCTGTTCAAAACCAGTGCTACTGTGCAGTTCCGTCGACAGGCCCTTATATCAAACACGCGTCGCGCCGGCAGTAAAACAGTGTCACCGAAATTCGAAAACCCTTGCGTAAAGTGTCCGCGTGTGCCCCAGCGTCCAGCGGCCACAATCAGCGAGCGCCCCTTCAACACCCACAATCAGCGAGCGCCCCTTCAACACCCACAATCAGCGAGCGCCGAAAACCCCACAACCACGACCTGCGAGCGTGTACCAGCGACTCGGTAAATTAAACGTTTTATTAAGCGATTTGTTATAAGTGCTCTAGCGTATGTGCTATAAGAATTCACCCATGTATGAGCTGATTCAGAACTCGACTCTAAATAAACCAGGCATTTCCCGTTTTTATATAAAAACTCAAGTACAATTTATTTAACCAGCCCTCAATCTCCCGAACCAAAGCCGGTGAACGCAGGTAGGTTCAAAACTGCGCCTTATCCCCGGAAAATTATAAACAGCCCCATCTGGGACGTAACAATATTCAACAGTTATATTCGACCACTCAGTTGCAAGTCTTTGTTTTAATTCAGCTATCGACGTAATTGGGGTTTTTCGAATTTTTCTATCCAATTCATCCCATAAATTCTCAATAGCATTAAGGTCCAGTGATTGGGGCGGCGAATGAAGAATTTTGGGGCAGCGGTATAATCAAAATTCTTGCACAATACGTGACTTGTGCTTGGGGTCGTTGTCTTGGTAAAACTTAAAAGTAATATTAAGCCCCATTTTTTCAGCACTTTGAATTAAATTATTTTTGAGTATATTTAAATAATGATTTTTGTCCATGATACCGTCAATAAACACTAGGTTACCGACTCCATATGACGAAATGCAACCCCAGACCATTACGCTGCCTCCGCCGTGTTTCACTGTACCTCTTGTATTTCCAAAATTAAACTCTTTATTCGCTTTCCGCCACACCATAGTTCTTCAGTCGGAATTGTACAGATTGAATTTGCTTTCATCAGCAAATATGACATCCTTCCACCATGTCTCATCCTTAGAAATTAGCTCTCTTGCAAAGGTTTTTCGTTTATTCCTATTCTTTTCGTTGATAAATGGTTTCTTTCTAGCTACTCTTCCATTGTAACCAGCTTGCCTCAGCACTCTCCGAACTGTTTCGGCTGAAAAATTTTTGAGCTTTCTCCTAATAGCTCACTAACTAGTTTTGGAGCACTTAAGCGCGGATTTTTTTCCACTTTCCGAATAATTTTGCTTTTCTCCCTCGTACATAAGAGACTTGGTATTCCAGTTTGCGGAATAGAATCAATGCGATTCTCAATATAAAATCGTCGACAGATATCTGCAGCAGTACTCTTATTTATGCGAAGCATTGCACTAATTTCGCGATAGGTTTTTCCTTTTTCTCTATGAAAAATTACAAGCTGTCGCACATCGAAACTCGTATTATTTCCTTTGCGACCCATTTTGAACGAATTCACGTTTACTACTGACAGTAGTGGGCTGGCATGGACATCTAATGGTCCACGAGATTCTGTTTATAAACAAACGTTTTCCCGTTCTTGGGATATCGCGTCCCCAGAAGGCGATTACCAGAGAAATATAATACGTGCCCGAATATTTTTGTGAGCCACAAATGGTCCATTATTTCGTTTAATAATATATATTATGAAACGTATGTATATTTTTCAAATAAAGTATATATGTTTATCATCCTTAATAAATGTTTCATTGCTACAAACAATTTCCAGGGCGATTGCTTTATCAACAAACGAATTATTAAATCATAAAGTTAGTTATACCTAGTGTCCGAATATTTATGGGAGTCACTGTATGTATATCCCTTCCCAGGCCACTAATAGCTCGGAAAATTAGGAGAGCAGAGAAACGACCGCAGTGCCTTGGATAAATACGTGGCTAGCTTCTATACAGATTCACAAGAGCTAGATGCGAATACGGCGATGTCTTTATTTCCAGTGACAGCCAGCGGCATAGCAAAGTAGAACCTTTTACAGTGTCACGTCCGGTGGTTCGACCGCTCAAGAATAAAACGAATAAAACTTCAGATAAAGAATTATTGTGAACTATTGTTCAAACCCAATGATGTCACGCGAGGTGCAGAAAATAAATAGAATTAAGATAGGCGTTAAAAATTCTAGGAAGTAAGATGGCGAACAATGCAATTTCAATTTAATCCTCCTGCGAGAGATGCAGCAAAGATCGGTGTCACCCTGAAAAATAAACAGAAAGTGTGTCCAGTAACACTAAGTTCCAAGAAGGCACACTGATCCCATGGTAAGAGTGACGCGTATTAGATAGAAAAATTAGAGGATTAAATCAACATCCTATTGAAACAATGGACTGTCCATCCTATAAAAGGGAACCAATACTTCAAAGATCAATCATTCTGTCATAAAGTTTGGACCAGACCAGTCCGTCATAGAATTTTGTCAGTTTCAATAAGGTTTCTATTTAGTTTCAATAAAGTTTTAGTAAAGTTCAGTAAAGTTCAGTGAAAGTTTAATAAAGTTCTAATAAGTGGTGAATTGGATCTGCGACCACATTTGCGAAGCGATAATAACCCAGCGACTCGGTAAAAATTAACATTATTATTATTATTATACGAAATATTTGTAAGCTATCTAGTTTATGCGCTAACTACATATAATCTCTATTTCTAAAATCACATTTAAAATATCTGATTCAGCACCTAATTTTGAATAAATCAATAATTTTGTTGTTTTATTGAAAATAAGAATACAAGTTATTTAGACAATCCTCAATTTTCCGAACCGTAGCCGGTGAATGCAGGTAGGTTCAAAACTGCGTCCTATCTCATAAAAATCATAATACGTCCTACCTGGGACGTAACAACAGCAACGCTGTTGTTGAAAAAAAAATACACACGTATCTCTAACAATGACCGATTTCAAAGTGATATTTCCAGATCTTAATGAAACTTTAGGTGAGTATCGTTCTTGCAAAAATATTATACACGTATTTTCTTTTAATATCCATCGTTCATATTGAAGGTGTGCCCAAAGGGACACCCCAGGGGGGGTGCCTAGGGGGGGGGGTGTGCTTGGGGTGTGAACAAGCCCTCAAAGTTTGAGGTAAGTATCATATTCATTCAATCGAATATCTCGGTGACTATTAGAGCTAAAGGAATGGTTTAGGTGACAAAATTGTATATATTTAAATAGAAGCTCTAGCTGTGTGCGACCTAATTTACTCACTAGGATGAACCTTATTTTTTTACCAAAAGATTTGTTTTGGTCTCACCCACCGGAATTGTAACAAATGTTGAGAAAATGATCTGAAAAAATTTTGGGGCCGATTGGATCACGGATAAACGACGCGCATCAAATTTGAATATTCTGAATTTTTTAAATCTTGACGAATAGACGTTATGATATATCGTTGAATTTTTCTTTTTTTTCTCTCTCTTTAAGAATCCATTTATAGCATAAACAGTAGTTAATAGAAAAAAGATCCGTGACCTTGAAATTTGAAAAAATTTTTCCCGTGATATTATATTCACCTCCTTACACACTACAACTTTTGTTTAAAGAGTTTTTCGTATATACATAACTGACAGAGACATTAAATAAATTCATTAATACGCTCCAATCTATAATACAAAAGATCTAAGTTCTAAGATCGGAAAAAGAAGTTATTATGAATATTATGTAAATTACGAAAAGAGGTGACATTAAAGTATTAGGGGGACACATAAGTAATCAATTATTTTTAATATTAGAACAAACTTAGTGGTGATTCGTAACGATACGAAAATACGGGCCGGGTATCCGTAACGAGATTACCTCCTCGGAAAAAAAGTGTCTATGCTCATACTAAGAACGGGGCGGAAGCAGCGTTTCTGGTCTTGGGGTGTATTGGGTTCCCATGTGCGAGCTTGCGCAAAGGGAGGAAGGTTCCGCACTCTGGTAGGTTTTCTAGTCCTAGTGAGCTGGGCGAAGGAGGCCGGGTAGTGGTGGTTAGTCAGAAGGGCACCCTCGAGTTGGCGGTTAGGGTTACAGCCCTGGATGGGTACCACGCGATGGGGACCGAGGGGATATGGGCTTAGTAGTGGTGACTCGGATCCACTACTAGGCATGCCACAGTGGTGGCGGTCATATCCCTAAAATCCTCTACGCTCCACCTCCTCGTGGTGGTCTCTGGGAACACACATAGTTGTGTGTTGCTAACGGAGCGAGGGGTATTCCGCGGGAAGTAGTCCCAATGATGGGTGAGGCGATGCTGGCGGCATTTTCGGATCCTGGCAGGGCCTCCCTTGCCGGTAAGGCTCACACAGAGGGATGAAAACCGCGGACCAATGGGTCCTGCGATAACGACCGGGGAGGTCGCCGCAGGGCCCAACACCGTAAACCGGTGGTCATGTTTTACCGGAACGGTGGTCTTGCCTTAATCGACCGGGCCGCGAGGATGATAACCTCTATAAAAATCCCTAACCTTAAGCTTAGGTGCGCGGCGAGGGGGTACGCCCTGGCTACAGGGCGTGGCTGGTGGGGTACAGCAGCCGCGAGCGCACCAACCTCTGGATACCTGGCGAACTCCAGTTGAATTTAGCCTTACCCGGGCAAGGAGGCTCTGCCCGGGCGGACGTGTTTTTTCCTGCCAATCTCGTGGGACCAGACATGGAAACGAACAATGAAAATCTTGATGTTGTGGGGGTGGCTGCCGATACGGCAGCAGCGACTGCGGGGGAAGAGACGGCAGTGGTCACTGCCGGGGAGGAGATGGCAGTGGTTACTGCCGGGGAGGACGCGGCCGTGGTCATTACGGACGAGGACTCGTATGGGGGTGAAACAATCATCTCCATCTCGAGCTCTCCGTCGCACAGTGGTTCGGATCGAGAAATTCAGTGACATTTTGTCGAAAAATGAACTTTCTCATATTGACATGTACAAAGTTTGTATTGCTTCGTAAATATCCATCTACCTCGAAAATAAAGAAATTAATAAAATATAATAAAAATTGTAATCGTGACGAACACTTAAAGTTGGACATTTTGAAAACAGCTTGTTTCGCAGAAAAAAGATGCTTATCTTTATCTCGATGCCCTGACCCACCTGTTTAATATTTTTTCTGTGTTCTTCTTTTAAAATGAACAGAATTCCTTTACGATAAGAATTTACACTGTCAATTAAAAATTAATTTAAATAATGTATAATATTAAAAATATAATGCACAGTGAAGGCACGGAAATTGTCAAAATTCCTCATGTTTAATACGGAATATCTTTTGAGTTCCAACTAGCACCGCATAATTACAAATTGTACAATGTTCAGTACACTTTTCCCTATATAGTTATTCACGATTTACTACCAACATCGTCCATCGACGCAAGTTATTAGTGATTAAAGTGTATCCATCGCTGCGTCGAGCGCCAAGATTGTGCGAGACGCGAAGAACCTCTTCGCGCGCGTGCGAGCGACTGTTTTCATTGTAGCGTACCTCAATTGTTTATTATATGCTGCAGATGAGGAGTCGATTGTTTTCTCATTTTTAGTTTGCATTCAGATGAAACAGAACCGTTGCGAATTTCGTGCGGTAGTACGGAAATCAAATACTCGAAATGGCTTCAAAACCTGTAGAGAATAATTCTATTCCTGAAGAAGATGCTGCTGAACAGCCACGCAGTAAATTCTTCCCGCGTAAACGCCCAGGGAAAACGTCAAAGAAGACCTCAGAAGAGGTTTTTCGACGAAGAATCGGGGCAAAGGTGACTGAAGATGCCCACAACGCAGCTAAGAAGCGACTCGGTACGTTCGAAAATGCGAATGAAGTACTTGAGGAGCAGTTCCGAAATCTTCAACTCGCTAAGCAGATATGCGCTCGCCCGTTGACCGTTGCTACTCGAGGAAATGAAACAGAACCGTTGGAGAAAACACACAGTAAAGGATTTGTAAAAGACTCGTACAGTGTATATTGAGTGTGTATCGTATATATGTATATATGTAGGTATCTTGGGAAATGGGGAGATTAATCTCTTTGAAACACTTTACTGAATATTAATATATTTAGAAGAAATAACGCTGACACGATTAACGCTCTTTCTCGCAAGGCAGTCGCAACTCTACTCTCTCCGCTCTTACCGAACATCCACGCTTTATAGTCTTTCACCCCCTTGCATTCATCTCGCTTGCACTCTGTTTCTTGCATCCATCGCTTTCATTCTTAGAAATACACAAACTCTCCTATCACTTAGACCTAAACACTTTTCATTCACGCCTCTTCAGTCACTCGAGTTTTCCAAACATACCGGCGCCGGACCGTCGCAACATGATCCGGTCACCCGCACGCACGCACGCACAATGAACCATTCATCCCACATATATTTAATCTGTATTTAGTTAAGTTATTTTTAATGCGTGTTATATATATATTCATTTATTGTTTAATTAGAATAAGTTTTGATTTATTTTACATTATATCATCTTTTATTTGGTTTATATTTGGTAAGTACAAGAACGACTAAACACTTATTGCCTCAGTAATTTCGCATGTAACGGTTCATCTTTGCTATTCAGATATTAATTATCGAGCGTCGAGAATGGAAGCTTTTCGAAAACATCGAGACTTATTTATAAGATTAAAAAATTCGTCAAAGGACATGGGTGATTACTCATTCTTGCATAAAGAAATATGTGAACGAATTAATCTTTCTCCGGAACAATCAGAAGGATTAACGAAGAGTTTAAAAGTATTCACTAGTAAATTAAAACAGAAGTGGAAACAATCATATTATACACAAGTGAGATTCCTTCAACGTAATAAGTCATGGTTGGAAAAAGATTTTTCATATCTAAGTGCCATATTAGCAGAGATTCCGTCTTCAAGTTCGACAAATACCCCAATACAACGAAAATCGTCTACTGTAAACATATACAAAGGACGAAAGTTATATTCTCAATGCAGTAGCAGGGAAAGAATACGAAGATCTCGGTCTCTCATTCATAATTTTTCTCTCGATGAATTACTGAGTGCACTAAAGATGAAATTGCGAAAACAAGGCATGCATCGGGAGTTACGCGTACTGCAATATTTATTTGACAGTAAAAACGACAAAAATATTGAAACTTTTTTAAAGAAAGGACACATGCTTCAACAGAAAACGTTTTCAGTAGAAAAAGCTTTAAGCATTTTCATTATGGCTGAACTCTCCAAATTTCAGTATATGACCATTAGAAATTCAGCCATAAAATGCAAGAACAATCTGTGGCCCTCTTATTATAAACTGTCGCAAGAAAAAATACAGTGCTTTCCAGCAAAGAGTAGTACGAAGATTACTGAAACATATGCACAAGTCGAATTACAAGGCTCGTTAGACCATACAATTTCCCGCATATTGAAGAGTTTAGATACATTGCCAAATAATAATCAACTAATTCTCATATGCAAATGGGGTTGCAATGGTGCTTCAAGCCAGCAAAGATATAAACAAGTATATCATGCAGACCATAATACGGATGAAGAATCTGTTTTTATATCTAGTATAGTCCCGTTAAAGTTATATAACAAATTAACTTCAGAAATCCTTTGGGAAAATCCGCGACCATCATCTCCTTGGTTTTGCCGGCCAATAAAATTCGAATTTGTTAAAGAGTCTCAAATAATTATAGAGCAAGAAACTAATAGAATAAATAATGAAATTCGAAATTTGAAGTCGTTTGAAATAAATATACCATGCTATTTACAATGCGATGCAAAACCAACGGAGATGAATGATTTAGAATTTGTAAAATCAAAACCCACTAATAATAATAATTATTCTTTTGGAATTTCTTCGCTGCATGCTTGGATAAGATGCTTTGAATGGATATTGCATGTATCGTATAATATACCCTTTCAAAAATGGAGTGCTAATACACCCGATTTAAAAAACATTCGAAGCGAAAGAAAAAAGAAGATACAAGAACAATTTAAAGAAAAATTGGGACTAGTTGTCGACTACGTAAAACAAGGATGGGGCTCATCAAACGATGGGAATACGGCAAGAAGGTTTTTTCAGAATGCTGAAATTTCCGCGGAAATAACGGAAATTGACGTTGCTTTAATTAAAAGGCTGCATGTCATCTTGCAAGTTATTTCGTCCCCATACGAAATAAATGTTACCAAATTCGGAGAATATACGCTACAAACAGCAAAATATTATGTGCAACGTTATGGATGGTATTACATGCCTGCCTCCATGCACAAGATATTAATCCACGGCAAGGATATCGTGCAAAATGCTTTGCTACCGATTGGACAGCTTTCTGAGGAGGCACAAGAAACGAAGCACAAAGATTTTAAGAAATTTAGAAGCAGGAACACAAGAAAAAATTCCAGAATCAACACAAACGAGGATTTACTTAATAGATTGCTCCTAACTTCCGATCCCTATATATCGACAATAAGAGTAAAATCACAAAATAAAAAGAAAAAGCCGCTAGATGAAGTTGCTGCAGAATTGATACTTATATAGATTTAAGTAAATCAGCCAGTACAGTAAGTAAAATGTTATTCAAAATAATTAAACAAACACTAAACATATTAAATTATTTATCATTAAAAAGTGACTATTTTTTCATATTTTTCAGTGAAAGTTTCATCCCAATAACTTTTACGATTCAAAAGCTGTGACAAAGTGTCACAGAATTTCTCGATACGGATTAAAAAATTTTAATTATAAATTATTAGAAAAAATAGTTTGTGAACTTATATGTAAACAATTTTGTTTTCAATAACAAAGTATCAATGAAAATTAATTAATAAATATTGTTTGACAAATGAAAAAAATATTTAATTATCTATAATTAAAAGTGACTATTTTTTAAATATTTTTAGTGAAAATTTCATTGCAATATCTCTAATGGTTCAAAAGTTATAACAAAATGTCACTGAATTTCTCGATCCGGACCACTGTGCGGCAGGTCGGACGACTGGCAGAGCGCTCGGAGGAGAGATTGGCGGAATACCAGGCCAGATTTGATCGATTTATAGATTCTTTCGAGACTTTTACTTCTCACTTTTCTGGTCAGAGTGGGGGAATTGAAAATAATGGAAATAGTGATGTTCGCGTGTATGACAGTGTAGGGGATTGTGCGACCGGTAATGTTTACAGTATGTCCTCTGTCCCCTATCGCGCTAAACCCGCGAAATTCAATGGGTCGTGTTCGTGGACACAGTACTTCACACAATTTGAGAGTTTGGCTAAGATCAATAATTGGAACGATGCTGTTGGAGGAGCACAGTAGATGTTCCATTCGATTCCATTAAAATCACCACAGCTGATTTGGCTTCTATAGTTGGTCATTTTTCTTGCGGCGTAGTACATGACGGTACTTCATTTTCTATGAAGAGACAAGGATTCGAGTTGATAGGAGAAATAGGTTATAACGAGTCAGTATCTCTTCTATTCACAATGCGTTAATGCTAGATCTAGCCAAGTTGGACCCGAATCATACCAGATTTCCCGACCATACTATATGGAAGAACAATTACGATTCTTTCTTGATCCAATACTTAAGATGCCGATTTGTACGGCCACAATATTGTCAGCTATTGGAAGAGTTTCGGTTGGAAATTATGATTGGCATTGCTTCCTGCCAGAGCCAAAGCAAGATAACTTACGTAATCCCGAATTTTGCTACCTTTACTTCCAGGTTATAACGAGTCAGTTGGAGCTTTCTGGTTTCAAGGAGCAACATCAGTTTCTAGCTTTGCTTTCGGCACGATACTCGCAATCAGGTGTGATATTGCGAAGTGGATATGATGATGCAGAAATTACAGCCATCTGCTTAGATTACAGCGGATGGGACTCTAGTGTTAGAAAATCTTTTATTTCAACGGTCAAGAACATGCTGGCGAGTAGTCTCAGCTGGGTAGGAGATCAACTGGGGAGCAGTTTCTTTAAGGGAATACCGTTTTGCAATAGTCGGGATGGGCCTGGTGCGGTAAGCATGACCGAACAGTTACCTAATTCACGACCTGAACCTACAATTGTCAACGACTGGTTCTACAAAGAGTGGGTTAGGCTGAATGGGTTGACACTGATACAGAGGATGCAGTATTGTCAAAGTCTGGGAGTTCACACTACACCTGGATGTGTTCCTCCTTTGATGATGAAGAATTATGTAACTAAAACGCGACAGGGAGTGTCATGCTGTTGGAAGAGCACAGTAGATGTTCCAATAATTGGAACGAACGAACGAAAGTAATAGCTTTGTTGGATTCGCTCGAAGGGGAAGCTCTCTCGGTACTGACATGTTTGGAAGAATCCAAACGGACTGACTTCCAGGCGTTAGTTACTGGTCTGAATGCTCGTTACGGCACTGAACACTTGGCCCAGTTAAATCGTTATAAATTTCATAATTATAAACAAGGGACAGGAGAGTCTTTTCAAGCTATGGCAGAACAGATCTGCCTCCTTTCTCGCTCGGTCTTCGCAGATTTGTCTCCCGATTGTCAGGATAAACAGTATTTTAGAGATTACAAAGAAGATTGACGATTCCGGAAGAAAATGGAGTATGGGAACCACAGAGCTAACGTGTCAGAGGTACAGTTAATATATCCATATCTGCTGGTTCTATAACTCCTAGGTATACCAAGGGCTTCACCAGCATCAAATGCTTTCTTACAGTTACCTTTCACATCATGTGGTAATAGTGAATCTATGTCTATAAGATCTGGTCTAAAATGATGTATGATTGCACAAAATGCCATTCCATTTCTCCAAGATGTCGTAAGGTTAGTAACCTTGACACCAGGATAATCTTTAGTTGTCGTTTTTAAACTGACAATCGTATCCCTCAAAGATTGAGATGAATAATACGACAAGTTCTAATGTTCGTGGATCGTTCCCACGTGGCAGAGGCCATTCCGGCGGTAACCGCCGAGCAGCCCGCGACGCGCGACGCGCTTACGAACATCTAAATGATAAGGAGACCAAGAAGGATTGGAGTTATGAACCCCAACCATATGACGCTGGACGGGAGGTCAACCGCCGCCCAAGCGCTAGGTCTCAGGGATTTAAAGAGAGGCGAGTACCACCAAAAAAGACACAACCATTGCAGACAGTTAAGCCCGATGATGTTGAAGATAAATTGCTGGATGAGCCTCTTTATGATATTGGTCCTCATTCTTCACTTATACCAGTGCAAGATTTATATTGCCAGAATTTTGAATTTTCTGGCGCAATACCTTTAATCAACGAAACATATGAGAAGATGCGGGCGGTAGACCCCCGCCTTCATGACAGGCTTCCGTTATCTATGTTTACCCATGCAATGACTACTCACATCAACTTGGAGCTTTTGGAAGTGGCAAGGAAATCCGGCCAAAATGTGTTGAACCTTCGTACTGATGTACGAGAGATATTGCCTGATTATCAGGTACTTCCCCAGGCCATAGTCGACTATATTTCACATATCAGCAGTGTTATAACGCAGGATGGGAAAGAGGTTCGAGTGAACCTTCCACCAGTAGCTATACCTCAGGGACCCATAGAGCATGATGGTGTTGAGATTGCTCCTAGCGGTACTTTCGGACCAATAACCGCTGCAACTCACAATGTTTATGAATGTTATATCTCACCATACGTAACCTCAGCTCGAGTCGAAGCTTCTGTAAACAATGAAGTAGATTATGCTCCTCTTCCTGATGATATAATAGTAGGGAATCTCATCCCAAATAGAGGATAATCTTTAGTTACATCTGTGGGGATTTTAATGGTGGAGGCGTACAGATGTACGCATTGATGTGTTCCGACGATCCTCCACGGACGTGGGGACCGGGAACGTAGATCTCGTAACGCACGAGAGATTGGGGTCACCAGTGGCCGGAGGCCACGCGTTCTCTGGCGAGAACGCTCGAAATAAGTGTCCAGACGGACGGCGTCCAAGATGGACGCGCCACGTGGTCGCGGCAAGGAGGAACCAGGTTATCCACGTGAGGCCCACTCCTCACGAGTAAAAAACACGTCGGGTAGCAACCAAAAATAACAAGGTTTATTTAAACCACCTCCGACTGAGCGCTCGCGACACTCGAGACGAGTCGCGACTCCTATGTCCGGAACCGGCACGGTCGAGCGGCAGTACGCCGTAGAATACACTTTACGAAAAAGCGAGACGCGATGTGCAGCGGGGTTCTCTCCATCAAGGCTCGGAGAAGAAGGAGGAAGAGTCGACAACGGATACGACTCGTTCCGTCCCAGACTTGGCGCAGGCGCACAACGCGCAACCTGCGCGCCACCGTGCCGCCGCCCCACACATCCTTACACCATTCCAATAAATCCTGGCCTGGTGTAATCTCTTTTAATCTAGGATTAGTAGCATCGTTCCTTGTTAGTTCTAATGGTTGTGATGGTAATCTCAGTGTAATGTGTTCAATGTTTTTATCATTTTCAACGGCAACACTGTCTTTCAAAGATGATTTATCCTTAAAGGAATCAACAATGCCTGTTAGACTAATATCACGAATGAAGTGGTCATTATCATTTACAGGTGTAGTACTGTCCTTTGATAAACTTGCCACACTTATCGGAGTGCTAGGTAATTCGCTTTCGGTAAGACTACTTGTCATTAAATCAAGTTGTGCAGAAATATCTAGAATCTCGTCAAGATTTTTCACAGATACTTCCTCGACATCCTCAGGTATATCCTCATTATCAAAATCGTCTAATGGTGCTATATCGCTATTATTGTTAACTGACATTAAACTAGCCATACTCTGCATGTCCTCATCTCGGAGAATGACTCTCATGGACGATCGAGGTTCAAGATTTCTACGCGACTGATAATTATTTATTATCCTTTCTACTTCGCGACGATCATCGCGATTTACAATGCACGTGGTATCTACTTCCGAGGAGTCATACGCGACAATATTAAAAACCTCCGGGACACTATCCGCAAAGATGTGTGAATTGTTAGATACGTTACGGGCCGGATGCACCAAACTGGTGCGGTACACAGGAGCCTTTCAAACCATTATTACCACTGCTATGAAATACGAAATATTTTCCAAGGAGACAGTAGACATATAGCTAATCACATAGAATTAATGAAAACGGAGAATTTTGCAAAGTTAAAGAATAGTTTAAAAAAAAGACACCAATCAAGAAAGGTTTGGATCACAATAACAGATAAATTGGAAAAGATCTATTCTGACGAAGAGGGTAATATACAATTTTTAGATGAATACTTAGGAGAAATAGAAAGAAAAGATACAGCTGAAGAGAAAAATGATAACCTGAATAGGATATTAGAAAAATTAGTAGAATCGTCACAAAAAAGAGATGGACAAAAAAGTTTAAAAAATATTGCAGAAAAATATATGATTGAAAAGTTTACAAGTAGGAATTCAAATGCTAAACAATGGATAGAAACATTTGAGAAAGAATGCACACAGGTCGATATTACAGAAAATGAATCGAAAATAGAAATATTAAGAATATTTCTAGATAAGTGTGTTCCACAGTTAGCAGCACGCAGCGACTTAGATGTATTATCCAATACACATCACAATAAATAAAGAAATTGAGAATTTGAAAATAGAGATAGAGGAAGGTAATATAGCAGAATTTATTAACAATAGAGCCATATGTTCATGTGGATTTATGTTCAGAAATAACTTACAGTACTCTATATCAGACTAATTATTCAAGAGAGCATAAAATAGAATTTAAATTGCCTTTAGTGAACGGTAGCAGTCAAGTAAACTTGGCATTAGAACAGTTTGAAGGTAGCTTAATCGAGTTACAACATATATTTGAGTATTCTCTGTTTAGTTACACACACTTTTTTTAAAATAGCAAAAGAATATGACTACTCCTGCAACTTCAGTCAGGTATAGTGTTGCTGGCAGCAAACCTACTGTATTAGTGGCACATGCTGTGGCTAAAGAGTTTACTATTCTAGGTATAAAAGCAGATTCCATTTATAAACTAAAAACAGGGAAGAAAAGAACAGATACAGATATATTTCATGTAACTAAACTAATACCAACCACAATGGATATATATGAAACAGATAAAGAAGATACAGACGTAGGAAAATTGGAATAGGTACTTTATTAAGAACTTTCATCTCGGGTGGGGAGATGTAAAGAAAGGATACTTTCTTTAATTCAAGCTAGCCGAGCTTTATTAGCTCAGCGCGCCCTTTAATCGATATATTTGCCCAACTTTCAGTCAAGGACGGTTGCTGAGGCCTTTATTACACGTATTGTGACTTGTCATGGTGTCCCTCGAGAAGTCCATTCTGATCAGGGACGTACTTTCGAGTCGAATGTTTTTAAAGAAATCTTAGCATTACTAGGTATCAAAAAGACGAGGACGACCCCACTACATCCTCAGTCGGATGGCTTAGTAGAAAGGTTGAATAGAACAATTCTTCAATATCTTTCAATGTTTGTTTCCGATCATCAGAGAGACTGGGATGAGTTAGTTCCTTTGTTCCTTTTAGCATATAGATCAGCAGAACACGAGACATTGAAACTATCTCCTTCCATGGTGTTGTATGGTCGAGAAATTTTATTACCCTTGGATTTGATTAGAGGAAGTCCTTTAGAAGGGACTTACGGTCTAGATGAGTTCTCAACTAATCTTAAAGATAAG
This sequence comes from Halictus rubicundus, assembly GCF_050948215.1. NCBI lineage: Eukaryota > Metazoa > Arthropoda > Insecta > Hymenoptera > Halictidae > Halictus > Halictus rubicundus. Next base: position 3,060,663 of record NC_135162.1, read on the forward strand.
ATGGATTCTGTTCATAAATTTGTCCGCACACAGTTGGAGATCTCTTCACAAAAAATGAAACGTCATCATGACTCCGGAATTGTAGAAAGATCTTTCCGAGAAGGGGAATCGGTCTGGCTTTATCAGCCTCATAGGGTTAAAGGTAGATGTCCTAAATTACAGCCCAGTTGGGAAGGTCCTTACGTTGTTGTTAAAAAATTGAGTGAGGTAGTATATAGAATTCGCAAGAATCCTAAGAGTGGGTACAAAGTGGTGCATGTCGACCGCTTGGCTAAGTACCACGAGAGGTGATATTTCTGTTTACGTAAGATTCTGTCTTACGAAATTTAGGCGAATGAATGTTGGTACACTTACATTCCATATTACGTCTATACAGAAGAGGCATTTGTATAGATTTGAGAAAACAGTTCCATTCAAGACAAAGCTAACTTGCGCTAAGGTCGATTGGGCTTGCTGGGGAGGAGGTCAAAGCCAACTCATTCATAGAGGAAAGGGCAATGTGTGTCGATTAGTGGAGGACTATTCCATATTACGTCTATGTTGGTACACTTACTCCCCACATCCTATCTGGGGCCATTGATGCTCCAGAGACGGAACGGCGGACGGGAGGAAGATCAGGGCAGTTTTTGTCTACGGTTCTTGCAAGTCGAGACCGATATTAGCAGACGCCTTGATCGAAGTGTACCGTGAGTGGTACGATGCATCACTCGAATGAGAGAGCGAGTGTACGTTCGGTTATGAACATTGTTTTTAATTTCGAATAATTTCGAATAGTTTCAACTTCGATTTAGGTTGTTCGACTCCGCGTATGCACACAATGGCCACTTTGACGGAAGTAGGGCAAAGACGAATTTTGATAGTTAAGGGGAGATAGTCTCGAGTGATGATGCGGAGCTAAGTATGGAATTGCCATATCGTGTCTTTTCAATATAACCTACGTTACAGTGGTACTCGTGGCATTCGACCCCGAAATTTTGTTGGAATCGACAACTTCAAAGGAAGGGGAAGGAGGACACCTGATATCCAGGATAAGAAGATACCTACTGTTAAACTGTTCTTTTAATGTTCTGTTAATGTTGTTCTGCTTGGTGCGCCGCTAATTTCCCCAGGTTTTTAAACCGTGGTTTTCCCTGGGGCAAGAAGGGCTTCCTTCTGACGTCCTTTTTGGGCAAATGCCAAATTAGTCGTGGTGCTGACGGGTCCACGGTTTTCGTTTCTTTGTGTTTATTCCCGCGGTACCATCGGCCTTGTTGATTGAGAGAGTTTGTCCGTTATTGTATTCACCTGTTGTCGAGGAGGAGGGGGAAGTGTTACGAGTATCGATATGTTTCGATATCGAGACATTGCGCCGAATGGTCTTCGTTGCCGCGTCGTCTTAGTGACGACGATACAACAGAGACATGAGAGAGTCGGTTGACGAACGTCACTGAGGGAAGTCGCAAAGCTAAGTACTCCTCCTCTATCTAATAAAGGTCTCTTTGGTATTTCACTCGTTTTATTCTTTAAAGATGCCCCGAACCCGTAACAATATTTATATTGAAGATGCCCCGAATCCGTAACACTGGTGTCAGAAGTGGGATTTCTCTGGTGGCGAGTTGTGAGTGAACTAAATGCTCGTTACGGCACTCAACACTTGGCCCGGTTAAATCGTTATACATTTCATAATGATAAACAAGGGGCAGGAGAGTCTCTTCAAGCTATGGCAGAACAGATCTGCCTCGTTTCTCGTTCGGTCTTCGCAGATTTGTCTCTCGATTGTCACGATAAACAGGCGCGAGAAATATATACATATATATATACACATTTCTTCCTCGTCTTTTTCAAATTTTTAAAAAGACCTTTGCTATGAAAACATTGCACTTGTTTAAATCAATTGGAATGACCCAGCTAGACGACACGTTGTTCATTTCGCCAGCGTTTCTACGCGACGTCTCCGCATCGTTGTTGAAAAAATCGTCAAGCATTTATTTTCATTATAAATTATTAACCGAGTTTCACTGCACTCATCGATCGAGCACATCGCATGCGACTATATTTATACAAATATATCGGTATTTGAAATGGAGTGGTCCGAGGAGAAGTGTTTGGAATTAATCAGTACGCACCAACAAAAGGAGCTTCTGTGGCATGCAAGAAACCAGCAACACTTTGATAAATTAAAAAAGCAAGACGCGTGGGAGGAAATCGCCCACGAAATAAATGTGGATTCTGATGAATGCAAGAAGAAAATGAGTTCCTTATTGTCATCTTTCAGACGGGAAACTATACAAATTTAAAAAAAAACCGAGGAACAGGGTCAGGTAGGTTTTTAAGTAAAAAAAGTGTTCATTATTCAGAGATATTCAATTTGTTTCATTCTCTTACACTAAAGTTTATGTTATAGGAAGAGATGACATATATGAGAGTTCTTGGTTTGCCTTCAAAGCCATGACATTCCTGCAGGACAAAAATGAACCCAAGACAAGATTAAATACAGTGAGTTTAAAACAAAATTTTATGCATATTCATTGTGCCATTCAATTCGACCTTCTTCTGTAATAAAAAATTCTGCCAATTTCAATCGAATTTCTTGAGCAGTGCGCGTTGATCTACGTGGAGTGTTTCGGAAAGGAAGGAATGACGCTGCATTTTCGTCGACCATTGTCCTCCAGCGACCTTCTATTAAATTTCCTTGCTCCGTTTCTCGATCAAAGGATCCTGGTGGAGTGTAAAATTGTCGAGATGTTCTATTTCCTCGCAAAAAATTGTGCAGGTGCGCTACCGTAAACACAATAAGCTGCGCTTTTTCGGGCTCAAGAAGCAATGGATTTCTCGAAACTCGAAAAACGGCTGACATAATTCCGAATACATTCTCTACTACCCTACGAGCTCGACAGATGCGATAATTGTAAATCCTCTGCATAGATTGTCGAGGAAAATATCCGGTAAATGGTTTCATTACATTTTCACGTAGTGCAAAGGCGTCATCTCCAATAAAAAAGAAAGGAATTGGTTTTTGTATTCTTCTTAAAGCAATTGGTTGAGGGAAGTTTAAATGTGCCTGCTCCATTTTTTATTAGATAATATGCTGTCTTTAAAGACACCTCCATCTGAAATCCTTCCTTGGCAGACAACATCAACAAACAATAGGTTGTAATCAGCATCCACTAACAAGGAGAGGCCACGTCCTTCGGGTCACCGATTCGGTTGAAACTTTGCACACTTATAGATCTCGTTCTCCTCTTTACGAATATATACCATTATAGGCGCAGATACCCAATACTTTTCGAGATATTGATGATTGAAGTTTCATTATTTCCCATGTAATTCCGTATTTTTTCTACCCTACACCAAGAGTCGATGTGGCGCAACGCGGAGTCGGCTGCCGACCGTTGACCGAACAGGACGTGTTAGCATCCAGTCAACTTCAGCTCACTGTTTCTTTGGTTAACCTATACGCCGCGGATTCGTATAGTGATATTATATGCGAATCCTTTATCGCTGAACATTTATATAGTGCGGTATAGTACTTTTATTAACCGAATCTTGATTCCCGGGTCGCAGCAGGATTCCCTGCTCGCCCATGGATCCGATGGCGAGCTTCCCTTCTCCGAAAACCAAGCGTTCCATCACGTCGGATTCGGAGGACGGGGAGAGCCCCCAGCCCGGCACCAGCTCCGAATTCAGACGGCCGAAGGTACCTAAACTGAATTCGCTTCAGCTAGAGCTCCTCTACAAAGACTTTCTAAAAGAAAATAATGTGCCATCTAACAATAAGGTTAAGCCTAACCTAAAGGTGGCCCGCGGACCTGTTACGAACACGCTGGTCAAGGGGGCAGTGCAGGCCTCTTCTACAACCAACCTCACTCCTATCGATGGCATGGCCTCCGAAATTTGGGAAACTCCCAAAAAAACAAGCAAAATCCCCCAAACCGACACACCTTCACCTATTCTTGACGCTGCTAACTTCAATAGATTTCAACCGCTCTCGAACAAAAACACTATTGATCAAGATGCCTCCTTCACTACAAACAGCCACTCTGTCAAATCAACATCTAAATTTGGCAAACCGCCTCCAATTTTCACATTGAATTCCACGATTCATGAATTGATAAATATTATCGTAGCTCTGGGCATCCCCAAAAAAGCCTTCCTAATTAAAGAAGTCAAAAAGGACTCTCACACCATCTATGCCAGCGACACCGATATTCACACCACCATTTGCGATGGGCTGATTGATAAGAAGATCCAATTCTATACATTCACGCAAAAACACTTGAAACCCATTTCAATCATTTTAAAAGGCATCAGAGGCTCATTCAGCCCAGAGGAAATAAAACAGGAATTAGAAGATCTAGGGATACCCAATTTAAAAATCACAAATCTCGCCAAATTCTACTATAATAAAAGCACACCTGAAAAACACCATTTCATTGTCCAACTCTCCAGCGATAGCAAGACTACAGACCTCTTCAAGATAAAAGCCATAGCATACCAAAAAGTCCACTGGGAACACCTCAGAAAACAAAAAATATTTCAATGTAAAAAATGTCAAAGACTTGGCCACGCCAGCAAGAATTGCCATCTGCCGTTCCGTTGTGTCAAATGCTCCCTGACCCACGAGCCAGGCAAATGCAGCGTCGAAACCCTTAACAGTCGTGACAATCTCAAATGCGCCAATTGTAATCAACAAGGTCACCCTGCCTCATACAAAGGATGTCCCTTTATCAAATTTGCTCTCGCAAATAAAAAAGAGCAAAAGACTTCCCAAACCCGCTCAACCCTAAGAAACCTCAACCGTATCTCTGCCACCATCAGGGAAAATACTTCATATGCTCAAGTAGCCAGCCTTCAAGATCCCAAACAGCCCCCGCCTACGAAGACCACTCATCCCCCCCCAGCCCGTATACGTAACGCCCAATCCAATAACTGCCCGAGACGACTCCAGCAACCCCAATTCAATCAACCCTCCTAGCTGGGTAACCGATTTAAAAAATGAATTAACCATATTAGTTTCAACCCAATTTAAAACATTAGCTGCACAAATTTCTGCTAACTCCGAAAAAATTGAATTCATACTAAATACAATTTTCAATAGAGATCATGGACCATAACTTCACACTCAGCAATCAAATTAGAATAGCGGCAATCAATGTCAACTCAATAATAGCCAACTACAGAAGATTAGAACTTTGCCAATTTTTAAAAAACTACGATCATGACATAATATTTCTATCAGAAACTAAGCTCAACCCCTCCCATAAAATCTCATTTAAAGATTATACAATAATTAGAAGAGACAGACCAAATGCTATTCAAGGGGGTGGTACGGCCATTCTAATTAGCAAAAACTTATCATTCGAAGAAGTTACACACCCATCCTCTGCAAATAATGAAATATTAGAATACACCATCATCAAATTAAAATTAAACAATAGTAATATATTATTTCTAGTCAGCGCATATGCCAAAAATGACAGCCGAAGTCTATTTTTATCAGAGTTAGATTTTCTTTTCGATAGCCTTAAGTTACATAATATTAACACTTACTACATTGTAGCGGGAGATTTCAATGCCAGAAGGAAAACCTGGGGCGACAGATGTGATAACCAAAGAGGCAGATACTTTAGACAATGGGAAACAAATCACAATTTTAAATTCAAACTTAAAATCATCACACCGGCTTTCGCCACATTCAAACCTGCCCAGTCGTACTTAGATATCTGCCTCGTTGACTCCAGACTCGATTTAATTAACAATACCCAAGGTAGAGCCCTAACCATTCCATACGACAGTGACCATGCAGCCCTTACTCTATCTTTTAAACTACACACCGGCACCCTTCCGTGGGAAAACCACCCGCCACCCAATTTTATCTACAACTTCAAAGCCACTAATTGGGAAAAATTCACTAAACGCCTCTCCAAACTCCACACCAACAACATCCCTCCCGATCGTAATCTAACCCTCGAAGAAATAGACCATAACCTCAATACCCTTAACGAAGCAATCAAACTAGCAATTTCCACTTCCATCCCTAAAGTCAAATCCAAAGATAGCATTAACAGATATCTAAACAACAGAATTCTAAAACTCCAAAAACAAAAAAAGTACATCGTCTCCCTTTTACACCACCTTCACATAACAGATCCATTAAAAAGAAACCCCATCACAAGATACGCCATAACACTACACAAAAAACTTTTAATAGCACTACAACACGAATTTAAAATAGCTGCTGAAAATTACTGGACCAACACTATAAAAAAAATTGATTACCGCAACCCCGACAAATTTTTCCCAAAAATTAATGCTATCTTCAGACCTAAACAACCATCCAAGATAGATGAACTTCATATACACGAAAGTAATAGCAGCATTATCAACAGATGCAATTATGATCTCCCCAATACCAAAAAAATCAACAATAACTACATCATTAATACCCCTAAAGATAAATTAAACACAATAGGCGCATTCTTTGAAGAAATAAATTCACCGCGACCCTTAAACGACGGCTCCCTTCTGAAAAAGATAGTCGATAAAACCGCAGACTCTGTCAAATCAGAATTCTTCACGGCTAGATCTAGAGGCTCCTATATTATACAATTCAGCCCAACCAACTCTGCCATTAATCCATCTCTCCCTGATCACACCCTTGACCCTTTCTGCTGCCCCCTCACTGTATCCTATATCCTCAAGAAACTTCCCAACAAAACCTCCAGTGGTCTAGACGGTATCCCACCCATAGTCCTTAAACACCTTCCCACAAACCTAATCATCAAGCTCACAATTCTCTTTAACAATTCCATTAATTACAGTTATTTCCCTAAAGCCTGGAAAAGTGCTAAAGTCTTGCCAATCTTAAAAAAAGGCAAAAATCCTAAAGACCCCTCGAGCTATCGCCCCATTAGCCTCACCCCTAGCATCAGCAAAATATTTGAAGCCATTGTCAATAACAAAATTTCAAATATCTGCTACATCAACAGAATAATCCCCGATCACCAATTTGGTTTCAAACAGTCCCATTCTACCACTCATGCCGTCCATAAGCTACTAACCGACATCTCCAAAAAGGTCAGCAATAGCCAACTAGTGGGTGCTGCCCTCCTCGACATAGAAAAGGCTTTTGACTCAGTTTGGCTGAATGGATTGCTATACAAACTGCACAAAAAGAACTTTCCAACCTGGCTAACTCATTTAATCTGGGACATGGTCACCGGAAAATCTTTTTTCACCTGGGATGGCAAACACTTGTCTTCATCTAAATTCAATATCAAAGAAGGGCTCCAACAGGGTACCGTTAATTCACCGATCCTTTTTAATATTTATTTAAGCGATCTCCCCAAATTATTTAAGTTCAACGAACCTAATAGTCCCGGCCTAATTGCATTCGCGGACGATGTCATTGTCTATGTTTCGGGTAACAGAGTCGAGTCGGTACAAAACGATCTCGACACAATTGTAAATAAAATCAATCAATATTACACAGCTTGGAACCTGAGACTAAATCCGAAAAAATGTGAAACCATTTTATTCAGAAAGCCTCTCGACATGCTCAACTCCAAAACAAAAGCTGGCAGTAAACACTTCCGCATCTCAGCCACAATACCAGGTACTCACAATAAAGAACTCATCCCACACAAAAAAATAGTAAAATACCTTGGAGTCCACATTGACTACCTCCTCCGCGGCAATAAACACATAGATATACAACTTGATAAAGCCAACAAAGCCTTTCACGCCAACAGCAAAATCTTCTATAACAAATACCTAACTAACCGAACAAAAATCATTTTATACATGTTACTAATCCGCCCCATAGTTACTTACGCAGCGCCCATCCTATGGAACATGAACCACACAACCGCAGAAAAAATCAGACAAATGGAGCGCAAATGCTTGAGAGCCTGCCTCCGACTATATAGATCAATAAGTTCAGATTGGCAACATTACGTAAAAAACCAAACAATATACAACAAGGCCGACATACCTAGAATTGATCTATTCATGATCAAGCTCACGAGAGATTATTATAGTAAACTACCATTCATAGACAATGCCATCGTCCGCTCTTTATCCGAACAAGACGACGCTACTTCCCGTAGACAACTTGCCACAGGATATACCACCCCACAAGCGTTCCTATTTTGCGATATTAACGGCCTTATCCAAAACGCCGACAACACTCCAATTATTTATCACTGGCGCAGGAACAAAGCCGATAAAAGAGTTGCTCTTAACCACAACGACTTCATAACGAACAGAGACAAATTCAAATTCTCCTCAATTATCCCTAACCGAGATTATCTAGACTTCCACAGACTAGATTTCAAAAAATACTGGTGGCTATCACCTAACACCACCCATTTAAGCAACCTAAACGCGCGAAGGCCAAGTCAACCCCGACCGAGGCCCCGATAATCCGCGCAAACAGTATTAGCTCAAATTTTAGCCAAACACAATGGCGCTTACTAAACGTGCTTTTCGCCTCTATGTAAATAGCCTTCCCTCTCCCCTTCCTTCTTCCCTTTTCTCTGTCAAGCTATCCTTTCTCTATGATATTTTTCTTTTTTGTTGTTATCTGTTATCTGTTATTTGTTATTAATTATTATTAGCTCTTAAAACTGGTTCGAGGGTTTTTCGTCACCCTCTTTTCCCTTGACTGATAGCTCAGTATACTGTGGCAACAACTGTACAACCCCTCTGGTTCCTAAACCCATATATTGTAATTAGTCTAAGTTAGTTATAACAAAGTTGTCTATCTATTAGAATCGATACTTTCGATCAAACAGATATTTATTAAGTTATTGTTTGGTTTTTTTTATGTCACGTTTTTGGTACCTTATGTAGTCTTTGAATGTACGCACACCTCCAATAAACGTTTTTACAAAAAAAAAAAAAAATGTGGCGCAACGCTAGCGTGCCATGTTTTCAGCCGGACGACCAGGGTTCAAATCCTGCCGACTAACGCATTCTTTTTTTAATTTCATTATGTTTTATCATTGCATATTTATATTATTAATTTCAAACGATTAAATTTCACGCATAAAATTGCATTTTGAATTACAAATAACATGTATTTCGTATTTCACAATTCCATTTAAATTATATAATCAATACGGATCAGACAGGATGTCAGTATCAATCAACGTTCGAAAGGACAATAACATATAAGGGAGTAAAGACCGCACTTGTTTAAAAAAAAGGTAGATGAACTTATGTCACATCACACAAACGTAATAGTAACTTGTTCGAAATCCGGAAAGTTAACACAAGATATTTATAAAAAGTTCTTAAAATTTAATATATATATTTAATATATAAATTACATACAGAGGAGACAGTATATGCTATGAATGTACATGCATAATAGTGTCTATTTATCGTTTACACATCCCTAAAACCGCAATGGAATGGACAAGCAAAGTGAAAACAAGTATGAAAGAAACTGGAATTTCCCGCATTGTCTAGGTGCCCTAGACGAGAAACACGTTGTTATTCAAAAACCAATGTTGAGTGGTTCTGAATTTATGAATTATAAATCCACGTTCAGCATCGTACTAAAGCAGTAGCATCGTTCGTTATTGCATGCCGCCAAACAAATGTAGAAGATTCAAGAAGGTGACCACGTGTGCACAACGAATAGAAGAAGATTAGAGAAGGCAACAGAGACAGATAAAAAGGGATCATTAAAAGAAGTGATAGTAGGAAGGAGACGATTAGAAATAACTTAAATGTCGTTTCTCTTTTGACAGGTGAATAAAATAAAATGTAAATAATGTATATAACTTGTCATAATAAATTTAACCTCTTTTGACAGACAGGGCAACGATCAGTGGTTATTTTTAAAGAGATCTCCCGTAGGATTTAAAAGAATCTTATATATATTGAAGTGTTATTCCAAAACGTCGACTTCCTTCTAAATAGACGTGGTTACCCCGTAACTTCGTCACGGCCCCAAATATCGTTCGCGAGCACGCGAAACGGGAGTTACGAACCCGCGAAGTCCGGCAGGCGGACCGACGACATTTCGGACGCCTCAGTATCCTTCACAAACCTTTTCTCGCATCAATCAACAACTCTCTCCTACACAGTATCTTTCACAAACCCTTTCTCTCTCTAATCAACAGCTCTCTCCTACACAATATCCTTCGCAAACCCTTTCTCTCTCTAATCAACAACTCTCTCCTACACACAATATCCTTCACAAACCTTTTCTCATTCCAATAGTCCACAGACTTATCACGAATTGCAACCATTTCATTACACTCCCAATTCAAATGAATAAAAATAAAAATAACTTTTGTACTTGCCTTGATATTTTCCTTTAGAACATCTACGAGTGTCTGGCAAACTTCGGGAATTATGCTGCTTATTGACTGTTTTGAAATTATAAATAAATATTGCAGACTGGTGTATGAATCTCCTGTTGCTAAGAAACGGAGGGTTAACGCCAATCTACCTCTCGCTGGCGGCCGTGGTCGACCACATGGCCGGCAGCGAGAGGTCGTGGCTGGCGGTGGCCTCTTTCCCCGAAGTCGTGATGACGGAGAAGGAGGCCGCCGAGCGGGCCCGGGAAAGGGACCCGGGCTCGGCAAGGAGGGTCTTGGCGCGGGGACGACCACCGCGCCGACGTGTGCCCCCCACGAGGGTGTTGGCGGGGGAAGGGCGGGCGCGGGGAAACTCCTCCACCATTGGGGGCGGTGGATTTGAGGGCCCGAGGTGTGACCTGACCCGGGCCCCCGGGGGGTAGCGTGGCTGCCCCCGTGTTAGGACGACACCCACCGGGAGTATTCTCGGTGTGGGGGGATGTCGGTCCGTCCCGCCCCTAGGGGAGGGAGATTCGTGGGGGGTTTTGGGTAGGAAGGGTCGGGCGTGCCGGATCGCGCCTCCGACGGCCCTTCCTTCCGAAGGTGGCGTCTTCTTGCCTGGGCTGGGCCTCGGCCAGGGCTGGTTCCTTCGGGACACTGGCTGTGGGTGGATCGAGCTGAGGCTCGGGAAGCCCAATCCGAAAGCTCCAGGGATGGGGTCACCGGGCGGATCCCTCCTGGGAGGGATCTGTTGAGGTGTTCTGTTGAGTACTCGCGTGATCCAGGCACCTCCCCTTTACCTTTGGTGGGCGTGGGTTTTTAGTGGGTAGTCTCTGGGGTACCTCCTCGGAGACAGTCCCACATAACCCCGGCTTCCCCCAGAGAGCCGGGGTATGCGAAAAGCATTTTCCCACGAAAAAAAGGTGATAAAGTATGGAAGTTCATATTCTCTGTAGGGGATGTGCAACATTATGTGTCTATAGCCACATACAAACTAGAGAATGCAGATTTTAAACCTGACAATACACCGAACTCAATGATTTTGCCTCTTAAGCAGACAGCATTACTAGTGCACGAGACATTAGCTAGACTTGTAACATATGGATGCACCTTAAAATAATGTTTTGTTGATTCCACTTGCTGGTGCATGCTTCTGTAAAGAAGACTTAGAAAATTTAAGAGTAGGGTTAAAAATGGGGAAGCCCCATCTGATAATTCAAATTAATCGAAGTACACAGGGTGGTGGACATTATCTATTAAATAGTAACATTGAATTCGCAATATCTGCCTTCTATGCTGCAACGAAAAATGTAAAAGATGAGAACTTGCGCAAGAGTATAGTTGTAAAAGTTATAAAGCAATACATGGCTCAAGGTCATGTACCTGATCGAGAGAGAATTGAAGTCAGTCAGTCAGACAGTCGTAAACAGTCAGTCATTCATTCGTAATCGATCAGTAGTTTCAGCTCTTTTTCGAAGTTTCACAGAAGTTTGTTCGCGTTCCGTGTTTGCCGTTAAGTCGCGCCATTGTAAACCGTTGTGTACCGGTACCAACAGCTCCACTTCGTTGTAACCAGACCCGAAGCCTGGACGATCGGTAATATTATCACTATCACTGTCATTATTGTCGTAACCAAACTATTTGTAAGCACTCTCGAACATGCGCTGTGTAAACCATATTTGTAAAATCAAATTTGCAATCTCTGATTCAGAACCACCCCTTTTAATAAATCAATAATTTTGTCGTTTTCGAAATAAGGGTACAAACTTATTTAAACGATCCTCAATTTCCCGAATCGTAGCCGGTGTATGCAGGTACACCTGGGACGTAACAAAATAAATAAATAAATCATAACATGATTTCATATGTTCCTCAGCTAGATTATGATTTACGTCAACTTCAGAAGGCGATAAATGTCAATTCGAGAGGGTTAGAGCAGAGAATCTGCAAGATCCGAGTTGACAGATGGGCTGTTATAGTGAAGGAACAGAGGCTAGATGAAATGGCGATTTACATGACAGGAGAGCCTTTTGCAAAGGGACTTCTTGTGAACAATCATTTTTGTGTAAGAGTTACGATTCCACACAAGGATTTCATATGTTATATTACGAATTTTATGTTATAAAATTTCATTATTATGCCCTCTTCATTTTACTTATATCGAACGATATTACCAAAAACAGAGGCTCCGATTTTTTCAGATTTTTGCGAGCTTGGAACAATTACCCAATACAAGCTAGACATAGTAATACAAATGTACACTTACGTCTCCTTCATTATTTGTCTTACATTGTATCTCCTATTGGAAAGATGAAGCCTGCTTGTTGGACCCTCCCTCGCATGTCGTATCGACGCGGACGATACACAATCTTCGTCACTTTTTCTCACAATGTTTGTCATATTTGAATAATAAGAGATAAATGTCGCGTTTTGAACAATTACAGCACTGAACGCGTCTCTCTTCGTCAGTAAACAACACCTTTCAGTTTTTTTCTTTCGTGCTTTCGAATTATTGCACACCTGCAATGACTTACAATCTTTGTTTGAGAATCCGATACGATCCCGAAAAAACCGTTCTCGCACACTTCCAAATTCCGCACAACCCTATAACACGCGTCCAACGAATGAAATCCATTATTATTTTATTTGTATATTATTTTCCATCTGGATGCTATAAAACGTTTTTTTTTTTTACATATATTCACTTTACCTCTTCTAGAATTCAATTTGAACCCGATATTTTAGTAATTCTTTTTTCTTTTCCAGCACTATGGAACCCAATCGAGTTAAATTTGAAAAGATGACTTTGGAACAGGGGCCATCCGCCCCAACGCCGAGGGCATCACGAATACCCATTGCGGTACACCCGGTTCCTAACCCTCACCCTTATTACTGCAAATAATTTATTGTATTTTCGTTCGTTTATATGTTTAGTTTGTTTTGTTTGTTTCTTTTGATGTTTTAGTTTGTTTTGTTTGTTTCTTTTGATGTTTTAGTTTGTTTTGTTTGTTTCTTTTGATGTTTTAGTTTGTTTTGTTTGTTTCTTTTGATGTTTTAGTTTGTTTTGATTCTTTGTGGTTTATTTGTTTTTGTCTGTTATAAATAAAACATTATAAATAACATCTTCTGTAAATAAATAAAAAAAAACAAATACCTTTTCTTGAACAAGTGCGGTCTTCTCTACGTTATATGATATTGTTCTTTTGAACGTTGATTGATACTGACATCCTGTCTGATCCGTAATTAGAATTGCGATGTGATATATTTTACTACTTTCCGATAATTTTCGGCGGCCTGCTATATTTTATCAAAATGAAATCGGTACTTTGAAGTGAAATTGATAATATAAACATACAATGATAAAACAATAATATTTTTTTAAAAATGTATTAGTCGAGAGACCGTGGCGCTAGTAAGCGGAACTGCGAAATGGTGCCTTTTTTATAGACATTGTACGTCTTAAATATGTAAGTAATCAATTAAAAATGCATACCATCGTGTTTGTACATGTCTTTGCTATGTCTGTACAGAGTATTTTTTTCGATACGAACACTAAATCTCTCGAAATTAAGAAAATCTCTCTGCGTTAGCCATCTTGTGACGTCATACTTGCTTCAGAAAGCGAGTTTTCTGCCGAATATTACAAATAACTCCACGATGAGGTAGCGTTGAAGTTGTATTTGTATTCAACTTGTAATGCGCGCGCTTTGCAATCTATGCGAGTCGCGATTCACGGTCGACAGCGACACTTGTCCAGGATATATAAAGCGTGTTCGGAGCTCTCTCTCTCTCTCTCCCTCTCCCTCTCTCTCTCCGAGTATCTCTGTGATTAATTATAATTGCTCCTATAAGCTTCCAAAACAAATTTCTAATAGGTAGAAATTCGCAATTTGGGCTCTAAACGGACATAGATTGGACTTTTAGGAAACACAAGTGACCACTTTTAAACTGCTCATTGCAATATTGAAGCGTCAATTTGTCAAGATTTTGACCTTTGCATACGTACAGTGGCTCACGAAAGTATTCGAACGCTTACGTTTACAAATTTTAATGAATAAAATAAGACGTACTAAACTAATCTGTATAGAACAATTTGGTATCTGTAGTAAGGGGGAAATCTCAAGATTATGTCATTAAAATTTGAAAAGGATTCAACAGCGTAGGCAGAAGTTATAATATATTTATTACAAACACGCATAATAAGTGACTCACAGAAGTATTCGAACGCTACATATATTATTACATTATTTAATGTTACTATTTTGTTGGACCACCTTTAGCAGTAACGATGTGTCTCAATCGACGTTCCATAATATAATACAATGATTTTATAAAAGTACACACTCAATGGAATTCCATACTTCTATGATTTTTTGTTTCAATACCTCCTTTGAAGTTATTTGATATTTATTTAATCTTTTTCCGTTTTCAGCTCATAAATTTTCAATTACATTTATGTCTGGACTTTGCGGTGGAGTAGTTAACATATGTGGTGTGTCATATATGATCCATTCTTGCACAATTCCTGCAGTATGCTTGGGATTGTTATCATGTTGGAAGTGGAAGTCTTCCAATAATCCTAATTTACGGGCACTTTCTTTAAGGTTGTTCCTTAAAATATTTAAATACTTATATTTATCGAGTATTCCATCAATAAATATCAAATTTCCGGTGTCATTTGCTGCCATGCACCCGCACACCATAACCGATCCATCTCCGTGTTACACTGTTTGGTGTAAATTTTTAATTTCCAATTCCGTATTTGGTTTTCTCCAAAAATAATTTTGACCATCTGAGGCAAAGATGTTAAATTTAGACTCATCCGAAAAGATGACTTTATTCCAGAAAAATGGTCTTTATTGACATATGCTTTTGCAAAAGCCAGTCTTTTTTTTTCGATTTACCGCATTAATATATGACTTCTTTCGTGGTACACTGCCATGAAAACCATTATTTCGTAAGATTCGTCGACATCATTTGGGATGAACTTCTTTATGAAACATATCAGCTACCAGAGTTGGGCAGTATCCGATGAAAAATTTATTTGAAGCGCCTTCGGATACAAATTCTCTGTTCTTTTGTTTCTATTCGAAGTCGGATGAATCGCGAGAAGTTATTTGTATCTTTATTCGACGAGCGTCTGGTTTCGAGATTTGTATTCGACGTGCCTCCGGATGATTTTCTGGCTACGTCAGAATTTATTCGGATGGTCGATTGCAACGCCCCCATTTATTCGACGGATTTATTTGAAGATACTCGGCGTTCGCCGACCATCCGAACGATTTTAGGCGTCGAATAAAAATTAATTTCAGAATGTATTCGAAGGCAGATGTCGCGGCGAAATTTATTCGTAACTTTTATTCGATATCCGAAGCTCGATGTGGCCAGACGATTTATTTGAGGATTTATTCGGGACGAGTATTTGGCAGAGATGAAAATGAAATGTATCTTTTATTCGAAATTGTATTCGATGGTCGGATGGCCGACTTTTTTATCCGACGTTGCCAAGCCATAATACGTAAATACGTACCACGGTACAGTGACTACCATTAATAATCGAACACTTTTTATCGTTTAAACTTTTAACGCTTGTTTACATAAATAAATTTTGATTATTTAAACAATTGTTTAAACAAATAAATTTTTGTTATTGAAACAAATGTTTACACCAGTACATTTTTACTAGTTAAACGCTAGCTTACACAAATAAATTTGTATTATTTAAACAATTGTTTAAACAAATAAATTTTTATTATTGAAACAAATGTTTACACCAGTACATTTTTACTAGTTAAACGCTAGTTTACACAAATAAATTTTTATTATTTAAACAATTGTTTAAACAAATAAATTTTTATTGAAACAAATGTTTGCACCAGTACATTTTTACTAGTTAAACGCTAGTTTACACAAATAAATTTTTATTATTTAAACGATTGTTTAAACAAATACATTTTTATTATTAAAACAAATGTTTGAACCAGTACATTTGTATTATTGAAACAAATGTTTAAACCAGTACATTTTTATTACTTAAAGGATTGTTTAAACAAACACATTTTTATTACTTAAACAATTTACGTCTCGTTTTGCAGTGAGTAAAAGTCTTTATAATAAAAGGAAATGTCATTGGGTTTCATCATTGGTACTCTGCTGGATGTTAAGTTATTAAGACAATTTTATAAAGAACTCTTTAGATTATGTATTATGTACAGGTACACGTACATAGGCATTGCATGCCGCATGCAATGGCAGTTTTCTGTCTACGGTTCTGAATTACCGACTCTGTAGAACATGCTCCGGTACGGCAGCGGACTCTATCGAAATGGAACGGTCAGCTAGTGAAATAAAATTCGTTGATGAACTTTGAAGGAAACGTTTCAATACTGGCACCGTCTAACTTATCGGATTTGTGGCGTGTTTAGACTTGTTTTCATCAGCAAACTATTTGCAATCGATTAATAATGTTCCCATAGCAGAATTATGAATTGTAACAAACATTTTATTGTTATTAATAAGTGATGGTGAAACGCTTACATTGTTGTCTCCAGGCGGCACATGACGCGACGCTCCATATGGTCGTGATTCAGTATCAGAGGCAACATTGTAACCAGTAGCGTATTGGCGTTTACCAACTAAATCTAATATTATTTCTTATTAACGTTACCATAATGATATCATTACCTACCGATTGAAAATGTTTTCCTGAACAAAATAAGCCCAAACGCGGTACAAATCGGATAATAATATCATCGAGTTGTACTGCATTATTGTTGCGCCTTCGGCCGCGCGGCCGTGTTTGCTTGCTGTCCTTTTCTATCTACGTTCGCCGCAGTCGAAGCGGCCACAAATGTATACAATATATACATGTATATATGTGACAGTTTCTTATGGCTGAAGATGTGCGTGTAACACGTATACGTATGCTTCACAAAGATCCCTTGTTCAAGGATCATTCCCCGAAACTGGTGTCGCCTTTCCGCTAAGTATGGGCCTACGATGCGTGAATTGTCATTGAGTGGAGTACGGCTGGTCTGTTTCTCATTTCGAAACAAGACATTAAACTTTTAGCCGTACCCAAGTCCGTAACGAATTCTTCGGGCCAAGCATGCCAATAAATAACTCAAAAATGACGGTGTCCCATTCGATTGCAGCGCATACCCAGTCACGATGTCTAGACAATTGTAGACACAGACGTGTAAAAAAAGTGTCACCCCTTTTTCAGTAAATTATCAGACTAAAACCAACAAATCGATGAAAGTGAATTTTTAGGAGCTTATAGTGAAAACATAAGAGTAAAAATGGTCCATGGTAAAAATGGTTTTGGTTCTACTAAAAATGGTTTCCTTCGACAAAAATGTTTTTTTCACCATTTATTTTGCAATTGTTTTAAACAAATGCAATCTTTTCATAGAAGGGAACGTTCCAAAAATTTGAAATTTTGGAACATTCTAAAATCGACGAAATTAAAATTATCTGATGCGAACGCTGCATCGCGATATACAGCCTTGGACAACCGCAGAGTTGGGCATTATTTAGATAAAAAATTATTTAAATAACGATTCGAATGAAAGATACTTTATCTTTCTTCGTTATTCGAAGAAAACGAGAAAGAGAATTTATCCGACGAATAAAGAGAATTTTTTTATTCGAACCTTCGAATAACGAATAAAAATTTTTGTATCATTTATTCGTTATTCGAAATTTTTATTTAGATAAATATTTTGCCCAACTCTGGACGGCCGCACACTGTGCTGGAGAAGTTTCGTGACATTTTACAATAATTCTTGAACCATAAAAGATATCGGGATGAAATTCACACTAAAATTCATTAAAACATTATGCCTATCCACTGATAATTATCGTGATAAATATATCTTTTTGGTATAATGTTTTAATTAATTGTTTCAATTTTATTGTCCCAAAATAATATGGTAAATGGTTAACTATGTTACTTATGTAGTACTTTCCCAGAAAATTTAAATCACCGATGTCTTTGATTATAAATTTCTTCGTATTTCTTGAAATATTTATAATATGAAGACTAAATGTCAAGAAATACGAAGAAATTTATAACCAAAGACATCGATGATATAAATTTTCTGGAAACGTACTACATAAGTAACGAGTTAACCATTTACCATATTATTTTAGGACAATAAAATTTCAACAATAACAAACAACAACAAAATAAAAAAAAGTACAAACATTATCGAAAGACATCTATACAACATGCAATCAAACAAATGAGTGTCAAACAAAAGTTGCATTTTTCGGCGGAGTACATATAATGCTAAAGAACATTTCTTTTTTGAATTCCAATTTTCGAAAATTCATATTTACGAATCTTTTTACGATAACCTTGTATTTAGTTGCATATAGTTATAGAGCATGGAAAGAGTAATTGAACGATATACAGAAATGTTTACCATGTATACGATGTATTATAATGGAGAAAATAATAATAATAATAATAATAATAATGTCAAAAATAAAAATTCCCAAGCTCGAGGCGGAACGTTTTCCCGTTGTTCGATCGCAGAGTTGGGCAAAAGTAGTAGGAGTATGCTTGTGTGCAACGTGTGCGTGGGGATCGCCTGCGGGGCCTGCGGTAAGAATGGCTCTGTGTGCGTTGGCCCTCCACGAATCACACGGTCAATGGTAGAGGGTCACCCGTTGATTGGTCCGTTGATGCGATCTGGCGCGATTGACAAAAGACGATCGTGAGAGGTTTCGTGGTTGATGCCTAACGCGACGAACACAGTCTCTGCATAAACGTGGTCCAGTCTTTAGAGTGCATCTACCTTTCTCGGCTCACAGTAAGTATATACTCTACAAATCTCCGTCCCAAATCAATTTATTGATTGTTTACTCGATAAATATCTAGAGTTCGAGTAGAAGCTCGAGAGTTCTTTATTTTATAAATAAATTATTACAAATAAAGAAGTTATGTTATTAGATTTTAGTAATGGTCTCCTGATCTTACACTCACACCGATGTACCCGACCAGTATTATGATTACACTCCTTCTGGGACAATTACAGACCAGATATTTTGGACATTTATCGAGTGAACACTGTACTGTGTGATAATGTTTTCATTGTTTTGTACTTGTTCACAACAAAGATGGAAAACCTATTTATCCCGGTCTCGGCACCGCCAACACCGGCTCCGACACCGCCAACACCGGCCCCGACACCGCCAACACCGGCCCCGGCACCGCCAACACCGGTTTCGGCCCCAACACCGCCAACACCGGCCCCGGCACCGCCAACACCGGCCCCGGCACCGCCACCACCACCGGTTCCGGCACCGCCAACACCGGTTTCGGCCCCAACACCGGCCCCGACACCCCCAACACCGGCCCCGGCACCCCCAACACCGACTCAAGACGATCTTATGGTGAGTTACAGAAATTACGGTAATAATGCACAAATGGTTACACTTCACCGATTTTGATAAAATTTTCAATATGTTGTAAAACAACATTCTGAACAACTTTTTCCTATACATGTAACAGCCACTCAGCCTTAGTTTTTGAGATATTCACCATTATTTTTTAAACAGAATTACGTTACATTATAGAATTTGCTAACAAGTGGAATTGGTGTTGATTTGGATTAGTTTTTTTTCGAGCGATCAACTCTGATGATTCTCACATTCAACAATATTCAACAATACAATATAAAGTGTTCACGCGGTATATAAAGATCGTTCGACGATCGTCGTGATGTACACTGTATATACAATGTATCTGTAGACATAGTTGTCGAGCAGCCGTACCACGCTGTATACGCACGCCACGGACGTACACTTATAGGCAAAATCCAATGTGGTAGTAGCTGCAGTTTTTCGTGAATATCTCAAAAACTAATGCTGGCGATGTACTAAAAACGTCAAAATCGGTGAGGTGTAACCTTTTATGCTTGCACTCGTGCGGGCACGTGACATAGCTCGACATATTTGTTACTTTTAGTTTCATTAATGTACTTTTGATATGTTGCAGAAAAGAATCATGCGCGAGGTAAGGGAGCGCTTTTTTAAGCGCTTGGGTGGCAGTGGCCGACGAGGCAGAAGAGGGGCTGGACGAGGAAGCGGTCGAGGAAGGGGACGAGGGAGCGGTCGAGGGAACGGCCGATGGAACGGCGGTCGTGTTTTTAAGCGAGGGGGCAATACATATCAATTTACTTTTCAATAAAAAATATATATATATGTAAAGAAAGGGAGTACTTTCTTCATTTAAATAGGCCGCGCTTCATATATTACGCGCGCCTTCTAATTAACCCGCCAGATGGAACAATAAACAAGATGATGAGCAGATTCTGAAGGTTGGAGAATGACACGTGAAAAGAAGAGAGTAGAGAGAATAAATAAGAAAGGAATACACATTACACCAGTAAATCAATAAATAGATTTTAAGACTGCTAACGAAGTGAAGCAAAGAGTGATAACAATAAACTTTAATTGTTGTTTCTTTTGTTTTACAGAGAAACCAAACTGATTATTGTTATCAATAAGGAATTTTCCTAGCCCCATTATAAAACAACAATTTTGTTTATGATGCCGAAATTACAGTTTGAATTTACGGTAGTGACTTCACCAAAGGATACTAAATCAAATGCAATCGCCATAACCTCAATTTGTACAGAGGATGGAAAAAAATATATATTACCAGAAGAACATAAATATGTGGGAGATCATGTACAATTGAAAAAAACAAACAATTACACAAAAACAGTTAACTCATTAAAGAGAAGTGTTAAGTTTTAGGTTTTCAGAGGTTGGCAATGTTTTATTTTTTGTTCTGATGTTCTGTGAAATTGGTGAGCGTGTATTGGCGCGTGTTTCCTTCTTCTTGCAATGTACGTCTCAGAGAGAAGACGTGTTTTTATTTTTCGGAACATAGTATTAAGTAATGAGTGTTGTTAGTTTCCAAATACCAAAGTTTAGAAATAAACAGATAATCTATATTTATATATATATAATATAGTGAGTTCAAAATGGAGAGGCGAGGTAATCATTAATAAAATCCCATCCATCCATAACGTAAGAAAATAACAAGAAGAAATCAGGTAAGAAAAGTGTGGATTACGATGACAAAAGAATTACAGGAAACATACATAGATGAAGATGGAAATGTACAATTTAAAGATCAATATTTAGAAGAAATAAATGAAGAGAATTCAAACAAAACACAAGATCATAATCTAAAAGAGATATTAGAAAAATTGATAGAAACAACACAAAATAAAGATAAAGAGAAAAACTTAAAACAAATATCAGAAAAACTTTTGATAGAAAAATTTTCAAGCAGAAATACTAATGCTAAACAGTGGATGGAAAGCTTCGAAAAAGGGGCCTCTAGATTTCAAATAGACAAAGATGAGGAAAAAATTGAATTACTGAAATTATTTTTGGATAAACCCAGTTTAGATTGGCACTCTTCTACACTCATAAGATTAACAGTAAATGCTGGTTGGCCAGAATGGAAAAAAAGATTTTTAGAATGCTTCACAGATAATGGATGGAATAATGTTACTTACGCACTATCATTTAAATATCGAGAAGGTTCCCTAACTGATTATGCTATGAAAAAAGAGAAACTTTTAATAGATTTTAATAAAGATATGGATACTACATCACTCATAGCATTAATAGCAGTAGGGTTACCAGAATCCATATTGAACAAAATTTATAAGTCAGAACTAAAAGAAACAACAGACTTATTTAATGAATTGAGACAACTCGAATGTCTAGTGAACAAAAAAAATTTAAAAAAAAAATTCACATTAGACTCTCAAAAAAAAAAATATGAAGAAAAGAAACCTTGTAAGACGTGTGAAGATTTAGGTAAAGGTGTGAGATATCACCCTAATGAAAAATGTTGGTTTAAGAGAAATGAAGAAAATAGAGAAAACAACACTACAATAAAAAAGGTAAATAACAATTCTATCCTAGATGTAGAAATTTATGATGAAACAAAAAACGAATAAACACACCACTAATTAAATTAAACATCGTATTGGAAGACAAAATAAAGATAGAAGGGATCTATGACTCAGGATCTCAAATTTCATTGATTAATGCAAAATTAATAAAAATTATAAATAATAACAAAGATAAGAACAAAGTACAATTAAAAACAATTAGTGGTGTGACACTCACAAAAGGGCTAACAAGGATAAAATTAAAAATTTTCAATATTGAAAAAGAAGTAGACGTGTTTATTGTAGAAAATGAAGACTATCATGATTTTTTGATAGGCCTAGATATAATAAAAGAATTTAAATTAAGGCAAGATGAAAATCTAAATATAAGCCAAAAACAACCGCAAAGAGAAGACATGATAGAAATAAATTTCAATGAACACATTAAAGAAAAAGATTTTAAAATGGATTTAAATCATTTAGATGATAAGAAAAAAACCAAAATAGAACAATTGATAGAAGAATATAAAGCAATATTTGCCAAAGACAAATATGATGTAGGAACTATAAAAGACTATGAAGCAAGAATAGATCTCTTAGTGGATAAATTTTGTAGTAAAAGACCATATAGATGCACAATCGAAGACAGGAAAGAAATAGAACAGCAAGTGGCAAAACTATTAGAAAAAAATTTAATTGAAGAGTCATATAGCCCATTTGCTGCACCAGTGACTCTAGCACTAAAAAAAGGTGAAGGAAAGACTAGATTATGCATTGATTTTAGAGATTTAAATAAAATTGTAACACCCCAAGCTCAACCTTTTCCGCTAATTGATGACCTAATAATTAAAGCTAGAAATTGTAAATACTTTACATCACTAGACATCAATTCAGCATTTTGGGCAATACCACTAAGGATAGAGGATAGAAATAAAACAGGCTTTATAACCCAAGAAGGACACTACCAATGGACCTGCCTACCATTCGGTTTAAAAACGGCACCAGCTATCTTCCAAAGAATTTTATCAAGTATACTAAGAAGAAATAATCTTAAGAGCTTCACGGAAAACTATATAGACGACATATTAATATTTTCAGAAACTTTTCAAGATCATATAATACATATAAAAAATGTTTTAGAAGCCATAATAAAAGAAGGCTTCAGATTGAAATTAAAAAAATGCACGTTCGCATCCAAGTCAATCAAATATCTCGGACACGTAATAGAAAATAATACGGTACGACCAATCAAAGACAACTTAGTATCAATACATAATTTTCCTACACCAAAAACACAAAAGAATATCAGACAATTTCTAGGTAAAATAAACTTTTATCACGAATACA
Source organism: Halictus rubicundus (assembly GCF_050948215.1). Lineage (NCBI taxonomy): Eukaryota > Metazoa > Arthropoda > Insecta > Hymenoptera > Halictidae > Halictus > Halictus rubicundus. The sequence continues at coordinate 3,084,229 of NC_135162.1, forward strand.
TACCGAAAATCTCAACAATACTAGAGCCATTACATAGACTGTTGAGAAAAGATGTGAAATTTAACTGGTCTGTGGATTGTGAAAAATCATTTACAGAAATAAAAAAATTATTGTGCTCTCAGCCGGTACTAGAAATATTCGATAAAGATTTGCCGATTAAGATATTTACAGATGCTTCAATCGAAGGTATAGGTGCAATACTGAAACAAACGCAACGAAATGGAAAGGAAAAACCAGTAGCCTTTTTCTCAAAGAAATTAAATGAGACGCAAAAAAGAAAAAAAGCCATATATTTAGAATGCTTAGCAGTAAAAGAAGCGATAAAATATTGGGAACACTGGTTGATTGGAAGAAAATTTCAAGTGTATTCAGACCATAAACCTTTAGAGAACCTAAACATAAAAGCAAGAACAGACGAAGTTCATTTTCCTTTGTGTTCCCCTTATAATTTTAAATTAATCGTTTAAATTTTATTGTCCGGAAATAATATTTAAAATTGTTTATTTTATTTTTTGGTTATAAAGGCTATAGCCTATAGTAGGAAAAAATAAAAGCCATTTTTCGGCGTTTTTTCCGTGAGAACCTAAGTTATAATTATCGTAGAAATATATTATGTAATATTAAACATTACTATGTTCAGAGAAGTATCGTCCAGACTTAAAAAATTCCGTAGTACAAAAACAAAAGTTATACTATGCAGGGTATATTCGAATATTATCGAAGATAATTTCAACGGTGTCGGTTGGTGCAATGGCTAAGGTCTCTGAATTCGTAATCGTTGAAGACTTTGGACCAGGTTCGAATCCCGCCCCGGGCCAATGCTTTTTTTTCGTTAATTAGTTCTTTTTTCAATTCCTAACCTTATGATTGTTATTACGTCATTGTAAAAACATTTTTTAACTATGTTTGAACTATTTGTTAATAATTTTTCGGAAAAATATTTTTGGAGTACTTTCGGCCTTCAGTCATTTACGGGCTGTACTACTTATCTACTTAACATTTTTACATGGAATAAGTGCATCGACTTGAGCGCGACCAACAAGTTTCTGATTTTTGTCATACAGTCATCAATTGTTTTCAAAGGATATTCTTCCTCTCCATTTTGGTGTTAGGACGTTTTCCCGTGAGCATGTAATTGAAAATGAAACTTCTAATGTCGCTAGAAAATTGTACAATGTTGATAATCAATTGGCACTGATTTTCGATGGAACATATATTCACCATCTAAAGAGTTGGAATAATGCAATGATAAAACATAATGAAATTTTTAAAAAATGCGTTTAGTCGGCAGGATTTGAATCCTGGTCGTCTGTCTGAAAACTTGACACGCTACCGTCACGCCACACCGACTCTTGTTATAGGCTGGAAAAAGTTTCAGCATTACATAGGGTAATAATCAAACTTTAATCGTCAATATCTCTAAAACTATTGGGTATCTGCCCCTATAATGGTATACATATATACGTGAACAGGAGAACGAGATCTATAAGTTTGGCTAACTGGGCATGTACCCTAGGGTGGCTTTGATTTACTCTTGTCAAAAATTAACGGGAAAACGTGCCCCAAATGGATGAAACGTTATGTTCGGGATTCAAACTGTGGAATTTGCTGGCCGCTGCGTCAAACGCCGAACGCTGTCCTCTACGGTTTTTTCTCTCATGTTTAGAGTCACGTTGAGATCATACGTTGTTGTCGCCGCGGAGTCCTTGTTCGTGCTAATTACCAGTAAATATCCACACTATGAATCCTTAAGTGCGTCTTTCCTAGGATCATGTGATCGATCCTAATCCAATCACGTAAGACCACGTCTGCCGTTTGACGACTATTTAAGGGCCCTTCCCTGGCGGAGAGAGCCTCTTCTGCATACGTTCCACGCTCCGGCGCTTCGCGTTCATACAAATTAATTGTATTGTCCGGTTCCGTACTTCTTCTCGTTGAAGTTTCTTGCCGCGTCTTTTTCCGCGTCGCGTCAAGATCTCCGTCGAACGCGTCGAAGATCTCCGTTCGCGGCGGCCCCCGTTTCGGTGCTGCTCAAGATTTCCGTCGCGATCCGACGGCAGAAACCGCACAACTTCAAGTGAGAAAATATCAAGTGAGTGAATTAAAGAGAAGCTGGGGAAGAGCAAGTGGACCAAATCCACCCATCGAGGCCGGATACGCCTGACTCTTCGCGACCATCCCTCCGACAGGCAGGACGAAGATCTCGTACTTTTCCGCGGACCAAGGAGGAGGGTCTACGTTTACACTCCGTCTTTCATGATGTCGCTCCACGATGAGTAGATTTTAACTATTTCTAATCCATCACAAAATATAGTGAGGCCAACTACGCCCATTTCAGCTTCATCCTTCTTTTTTCGTTCTTTATAGCAGTCTAGAAAAAAATGCTGTGTCACTTAGAGAATAGAATAGTTAAAATTTCAATGAAATTGAAAATTTGACTTCAGTTCGTGTTTCACGGTTTCGAACCACCGTGTATCGTTTGAAACGCAGTCGAATTTCGTCCACTTTCGCGCTCGTGCTCTTGAAGAATTTGCGGCGAGCTCAGTCGAGCTTAGTCGTAAATTTGTATTGCTTCCTACATGATCAACATTAAAGTCAGACATTTTAAAGTTAACACTTTTCATAAAAAAATTGCTTCTCTTTTTTGAGATCCCCTGACGAATCCACCACTCTTTTGTGTTAAAAGTGAACACCAACAACAAATGCTATTGTTCACATTATGTTAAAAAATTACTATGTATTCAACGACGTAAAGTATTTGGCAAAATTTTTCAAGCATTTTTCAAGCAATTATTCAATCTTGCAAGCTTTCTAACAAATTGGAACGGTTTAAGCATGTTTTTCCTTACGTAATTGTACAAGAATCATTTCCCTCCTCGTCCCACCACAGAAATGATTAATGTTCAAAGCCGCCAATCTCACTGCGCGACGCGTCTTTGCTCAAATGTCTTCCAAGCAGAGTTGGGCATTAATTTGATAAAAAATGATTTAAATATCGATTCGAATAAAAGATACTTTATCTTTATTCGTTATTCGAATAATCTGTATCATTTATTCGAAGGCATCGAATAACTTTTGCCAGCTCGAATAAAAGGCGACGAGCTCCGACGAGGCCCGACGAGCGTCGAGCGTCAAAGACCTAGCGACTGAGAAACGGCATACAATGTAAGCAGATGGAAAATCATGCACGAACGAAAGTTTAACTTTTAAATTTTTCAATATACCTTCATGAAATTGTGACGAGTGAATTGAGGTGCTTTTCCTTATGAAAATGAGTCCAAACTCGAGTGTATACGAACAATTTTTCTTGATACGTAATATTATGATAAAACTGTAAGACTTGGGAAAACCCCCACCCCCTGGCACCCCTTTCGACACATGACCTACGTCACTCTATTCGTTTTCATATGCTGAACACGAAATGTAGTTTTTTTTCGCGCAAATGAATAGTTTTCGAGATATTCGCGAAAAACTACCGCTACTACTACATGAATCCTGCGTATACCTATGCATCCGTGATCGCACGCCGCAACGTGTATACAGCTTAGGTCCCCAACTTTTCTACTCCTCAGTGAAGCGGTGAGCAAGTAACGTACACTCTGGCACACGAAAGTGTTCGAACGCCCTTTAAAACAGTATAACTTTTTTCAAATTGGACCAAACGACCTGATTTTTCTTTTAGCAATTAGAAGAATTGGTTTACCTTATGACGTGCAAAAAAGACTTTTAAAAAATTGCAATTGCTAGGAATTATAAGAGCAAATAAAAAAGTCACTTTCAAAAATTGTTCATTTTGAAGCCCGTAATGAAAATTTAACGTATGCAATTTGTATGCTGAAAATTTCATCGAAATCGATTGATAGAGACACGAGCTGCAAATAGTTAAAGTGGCGAAAATTGCAGTTTTTAATGACTGTTGGTCAGTTTGTGTTTAAAATCCAGAATTTTAACATCTTTCGATGCGTGCCGTTTTTATCTGAGTCAACCGATTTGGATGAAATTTTCAGTATGTGTATAACATAGATCTACAAAACGCATATTTTAAATTTTCATTACAGGCTTGAAAAAGAACAATTTTTTAAAGTGCCTTTTTTATTTGCTCTTATAATTCCTAGCAATTGCAATTTCTTTTAAATCTTTCTTGCACGTCATAAGGTAAACCAATTCTTCTAATTGCTAAAAGAAAAATCTGGTCGTTTGGTCCAATTTGAAAAAAGTTATACTGTTTTAAAGGGCGTTCGAACACTTTCGTGTGCCAGAGTGTACGTTACTTGCTCACCGCTTCACTGAGGAGTAGAAAAGTTGGGGACCTAAGCTGTATACACGTTGCGGCGTGCGATCACGGATGCATAGGTATACGGAGGATCCATGTAGTAGTAGCGGTAGATTTTCACGAATATCTCGAAAACTATTCATTTGCGCCAAAAATGACACGTACATTTCGTGTTCAGCATGTCAAAACTAATAGAATGACGTTGGTCATCTATCGAACGGAGGGTCGGGGGCGGGGTGGGGCCCAAGTTTTGCCGATAAAAATTGTAATCTTATTGGAGATAGTCCAAACGATGTATTTCGATTCGTTTTCATCAGCATAAACTCTACAACTTATTCGTATTAATAACATTATCCGTATTCAAAATATAAAACTTTAAATTGTCGATAATGTTCGGTTATTCATCTGTTTACATTATAGGCTGTTTGTCGGTCGCTGGGTTTTGAAGTTCCGAGCTCGAAGAGTCGCGAGATATCGGTGGGAAAAAACTACCAATCCAATACAACACTTCTTTAGCGTAGAATGTAAGCAGATGGAGAATCGAGCATTATCGACAATTTAAACATTTATATTTTGAATATGGATAATGTTATTAATACGAATAAGTTGTAAAGCTTACAAGGAGAGGCCGCGACCTTCGGGTCTCCGATTGTGTTGAAACTTTGCACACTTATAGATCTCGTTCTCCTCTTTACGAATATATACCATTATAGGGGCAGATACCCAATACTTTTCAAGATATTGACGATTGCAGTTTCATTATTTCCCATGTAATGCCGTATTTTTTCTAGCCTACAACAAGAGTCGGTGTGGCGCGACGGTAGCGTGCCAAGTTTTCAGCCGGACGACCAGGGTTCAAATCCTGCCGACTAACGCATTTTTTTTTTTAATTTCATTATGTTTTATCATTGCATATTTATATTGTAACGAGTCCGTTTCCCGGCGGATCTCGTAACAACGGATTCCTCGCGGCCGGATTTGGCTCGCCGTGCCAGGGTTCACGCAGGATAACGCGAGGGTTACGGCGGGACGCGGACGGTCGGGCACGGGTGATTAACGACACGAGTATTCCAAATGTTCGTCACTGTCCCGGCTTCGCGTTTCGGTGGTCGGCGGTCGCGATTCGGGTCTCGATCGCTCGGCGTTCGGGTCGGCCCTCCAGGTGGTCCAATACGCAGCGGCGTATTCAGGATTCGCGGGTCGCGGAAAAATCGGCACACTCGCGATTACAATTTCGCGGGTATAAATACACTCTCGCGAGTCGTATTCAGCGGGCGGCTTCCCGGCGTCGCAAGAGACGATTCCGGTCGGGATCGGGCGGTCGGGATCGGCGGCTAGAGATCGGATCGGGAAAGTACGTCTGATCGTTATCGCGGCGGAAAACCAAAGAGACCGTTTTCCGGTTCGTCTTTCTCGTCTTGCCGGGCGAGGGGGTGCGGTGCGGTACCGTTCGCGGCCGGCTTTTCCGGTGTCGTCCCGCATCCGGCGCGCCGGTGTCGCATCATGGCGGGTTCCGGTTCCCGCCAAGATCGGTTCGGTGTTGCGGGGCTCGCGGGGGCGCTCGCGGGTACCGGCGGATCTCGGTATCCGTCGGTCATGTTCGGCTCGGAACAGGCCTGGCGCAGCCAGGTCTGTTACAATATTATTAATTTCAAACGATTAAATTTCACACATAAAATTGCATTTTGAATTACAAATAACATGTATTTATTTACTAACAACAGGATTATTTACTATTGTTATATATTAAATAATAGTTAATAGTAATTAAATAGTAATAGTAATGTGCGGGAGGAGAGATGGGAAAGGATAAGGAGCGCGAAATACAACGAGCGGTATGGGTGGGTTAAGGGGGAGGGGTTACCGGGTTACCTACGGAAAGGGTGGGGGGAAAGCAGATGGCAGAGGGTAGCCAGGTACAGATTAGGAAGTGTGATGAGGGGCGGAAAATATTGGTTGGGGGGGGAGAGAAAGTGCAGGGTCTGCGGGTGAGAGAAGGAGGGTGGGAAGGGGCTGGCAGGAAATGGCGGGGGTAATATTGGGAGATGAAGGCGAGGGGGAGGATTGGATGAGGAGAGTGGATGAGTGGAGAGAAAGGACGTGTGGATGAGTGGGACGGGGAGTGAATGAAAGGAAAAGGAGTGAATGGGAGAGGAAGTTGAAATGATAGTGGGAGAGCAACCGGAAGAGGGGGTCCAGGATGTGTGAGGGTAGGGAAGGGGGGAGCAGAGAGGTATGTTTGTGTGGGAGTGGGAAACAAGTATGTGGTGTGCGGCTAGATGTAAGATAGCGCTCTCTCTCTCTCAGGCGTGTATATATTGTAAATAGTTTAAGTTAAGTTTAAGTTAAGTTAAGTAGATTAAATAGGATAAGACTAGGGTTAAGAGCAGGTTAAGGGCAGGGGAAAGGGGGTGTGATTCAAGATTGTAACCCCGAGGGGAATCAATAAATGATATATATATATATATATAGTAATAGTAATGTACGACACATTATTTCTAACCGAAGAAGGAAACACCACATGTACTCTTCGAGTTATTCCACCAAAATGTACACCACTAGTACAACCTTGCGACGTGTACTTTTATAGACAGGTAAAAAATTTATTAAAAAAAATTCAAAACTGCACATGTTTAATTGAACAAAATCGAGAAATTGCAAGCAGAGAAGATGCAATTAAAATACATTCTCTCATTCATAAGCAATTGTCTGCAGTAATTTTTAAACCAATGTTACAATACGCATGGTTCGCCGCTGGACTATCGAACGATAGGGAAATTTTTGAAAATGTAAACCAGCTGTGCTTCCCAATGGAACTATTAAAAAACAAATGTTCATGTGACCAAAGTGTATTTATACGATGTGCAAGGTGTTTCGCTTCATTGTGTTTTGTTTGCTTCTACGACAAATACCACTGCTGTACATAACAACAACTGTAAGTATTCTACAATAAATATTCTACTTCTGTTAGTAAATAAATACATGACATTTGTAATTCAAAATGCAATTTTATGCGTGAAATTTAATCGTTTGAAATTAATAATATAAATATGCAATGATAATGAAAACTTGGCACACTACCGTCGCACAGTGGGGTATTTGCACCAAAAAGCCGGAAAAAAGTCATTTTTTAAAACTTAGTGTAAACCATATTATTTTTGTTGTATAAGATAATGGAATATGTATAGAATACCGTACCATAACTGTTTTTTTCATTTATGCACTCACAAAAGAGTGTACTTCGTTAGAAGTTAGAAGATTTTATGGTAACAGCTTATTTCCTTTCTATTCGTTGAAGTATCATTTACTTACTAAAGATTTTCTAGTATTTGAAATAACTTTGTCTGATTTTTCACTTTTCTTATATTTTGAGAAAAGTATGTACTACACTTTAGTACAGTTGTGATTCCTTCTCCGTATATTTTTTAATAGTTATTAATATTTGATGATATTCAATAGATCAAGAATAGTTTTTCTAATTTCAAAACTTCATTAATCATTTTGTTATGGTTCAGGGTGAGTCCCGGTACTCTTTCTTGTGTCATTTCATTCCGTGAAGGTTTGTGATTAAAATCCAATAAAAATTTATTCCAGATTCGTCCAATTTTCGATTTTATAGACAATTTAGATAGAAGTGAACTCCGCCTTTTCTCTCTCCGCCTCGCGTCATTGTTGCAGCCGCGGACGCGGCCGGGTGCCCTTGAGGTGTAATATGCAACTCTCTTCTGTTTCTGTTAAATGTTTATAATGAAAAAAATGAAGTACGCAATAAACAGTGGAAGAAGGTTTTTGTTTTATGTCTTCAGTCAGTTACAGCAGTGTCTTCTGAGACAACACATTCGACAAACGATTCAAAGCATTTATAACTACGTATTACTATTTTCCGTTTTTCTCATATATATAAGTTTTGTTTCATATAGTTTTAGCAGTGTAGTATATTCATATTTAATTATACAGTTTAGCGTGTTGTATAGTGTATTATTGAAGAGTTTATTATATAGTTGTTTGTGTAATAGTAATATTAAGTGTATGTTAGATATATTTATCATATCTAATATTTCGTTTTGTAAACAAAGTCGTTGTATAAATTGTTTTATAATATTTGGTAAGTACGAACATATTTCACGCTTCGTCATATTAATTATTTTCTACATTTAGAATTTTTCTGTTATGTATTTATTAGCTATTAAAAGAGAATTCTTCAATGGAGACTACAGCGGGAAAATCTAAAATTAAGGTGATCACACGGACACAATTATTTAATTTAATGCAAGAACAGAGAAATTTAAACATGAATGAAAAACTACAATTTCTCGAAAGATTTTTGTTAAGCCAAAATAGTTATTCAGAAAGTGAACAACAACAGTTTAAGCATAAAATCTCATATTTAAAATCAGAATTCAAACGCAGATGGTTATTAGCCAAATACATAGAGGAGGTTTTCAAAATAAAGAATAGAAATTGGCTTGAAGGAACAGTGGAGATACCTATTGCAAAATCTCAAGTAGGACGACCAACAAAATCTTTCTCGGTATCATGTGAACGTGCCAAACGAAAGAAAACGGAAGAACTTCGAAAAAATGTAAGTTTAGAGAAATTGGTGTTCGCCACGGAAGTTAAACTACGATTGTCCGGCTTGCTGGATGCTGCAGTTATATTGAAAGAGATTGTAAAATCTCCTACGTTTGCAGCCAAATGCAGGAAACTTTTAAATAGTGAACATGAAGAAAGAAAACAGTTACCAAAATTAAAAGCTCTCTCAATTTTTGTGGAAGCAGGACTATCTAGGGATGACTATGATGTGATTAGAAGTAGTGACAAAAAATTATTCCCCTGCTATTCTATTATTCAAAACTTTAAAAAGGAATGCTATCCTCCTCCAGAATCCTATATTATAACCACGACTTGTGCAGAGGTAAACTTACAAAATTTATTAAACCATACGGCAGGCCGCTTATTACTGTATTTAAAAGAGGTAGTAAGTAATTTAAATGATAGCAATACATTTGAATTGATAAGTAAGTGGGGGTGTGACGGTTCACAGCAGTCGCTATATAAACAAAAATTTGAAAATAGCTCTGATACTGATGCGAGTATATTTCAATGTTCGTTAGTACCATTACAATTAATCAATTCCACTGATAAAAGTGTCGTCTGGAAAAATCCGGTACCATCATCCCCGAGATATTGCAGGCCAATAAGAATACGATTCGTGAAGGAAACTATTGATATTATAAATCAAGAAGTAAATTATATACAAACGAAGATAATGAACTTACAAGAAACGAAAATTCACGAAAATAACAAATCCATATCTGTCAAGCATAATTTGATATTTACTATGCTTGATGGTAAAATATGTAATGCTGTTACGAACACTTCTTCAACAATGAGATGCTACATTTGCGGAGCTACTGGTAGAGAATTAAATAATTTAACAATAAAAAACGAAGTGACTCCGAAATCACTAGAATTAGGTTTATCAATTTTACATGCTCGAATACGGTTATTTGAACATTTACTACATGTATCCTACAAACTACCAATCATGAAGTGGCAAGTGAGATCTGCAAATGAAAAATATATAGTCGAACAAAGAAGAAAAAAGATTCAAGAAGAATTTAAAAAAAAAATGAGCATTATTGTTGATATGCCAAAACCAGGTTTTGGCAACACAAACGATGGTAATTGTAGTCGAAGGTTTTTTATGGACCATAAGTTATCATCGGAAATAACAGGACTTGACGCAGAATTAATTTATAAATTTAAAGTAATATTAGAAGTAATATCAAGCGGCTATAAAATTGATACACAAAAATTTGCAACTTATACCACAGGGACAGCAGAAATGTACGTTCGATTATATGGGTGGTATCCCATGTCACCCACAACACACAAGATATTAATTCATGGACCACAAGTTGTAGGAAATGCAATTTTGCCTATTGGGCAATTATCAGAAGAAGCAGCCGAGGCGAGAAACAAACATTTTCGCCAGTATAGACAAAGTTATGCCAGAAAATGTTCCAGGGAGGCATGTAATCTGGATGTCATCAATAGGCTGTTACTCACTTCTGATCCCCTTTTATCAAGTTTAAGACAACCTCGAAGAAAAAAAACAATGGCGTTCCTGAAAGAAAGTTTGGATATATTTCTCCCTTTTGAGCCCATCACTTCTACAAATGAAAGCGAGACCGAAGAAATATCTGAAGAAGAAACTTCGAACGCATTGTCTGAAGAAAATTGATTGAAAAATGTTATTTATATATTTTCTTATTAAAATGTTATTTCTATATATATATATATTCTGCATTACAATTATATTGTGCCTCATTTGAAAATGGTTTCCATGCAATAGTAATTTTTTCCGACTTTCCGGTGTAAATACCCCACTGTGCGTCGCGCCACACCGACTGTTGTTGTAGGCTAGAAAAAATACGGCATTACATAGGAAATAATGAAACTTCAATCGTCAATATCTCGAAAAGTATTGGGTATCTGCCGCTATAATGGTATATATTCGTAAAGAGGAGAACGAGATCTATAAGTGTGCAAAGTTTCAACCGAATCGGTGACCCGAAGGACGTGGCCTCCCCTTGTAAGATAAAAATTCGTAAATGAAGCCCATTATCGCCACTCATTTCCTACCCACTTCTTCTGCCTATTAATCTGTACTTTTGTTCTACCGCGTATATTAATCTCGCAGTCTACAAAGTGGGGACTGAGTAGTGGAGTAGGGAGTTTGAAGAGCTCGCAGCGCTCCCAACGTCTTCCAGGCTGCGCGAAATAGTGTCAGACTCTGATGAAGGCAAGTGTACGTTGCTGTTACGGAAACGTTGCCATAACATCAACTGAACGTACCAATGTTTTCATTTAGTAGTAATGTGTACATTCCTTTCTAAGAAAGATGAAAACATATCAACAGCGTTACAGCGTTCGAATACTTTTGTGAGTCACTTATTACGCGTGTTTCTAATAAATATATCATAACTTCTGCCTACGCTGTTGAATCCTTTTCAAATTTTACTGACATAATCTCTCAAGATTTCCCCCTTACTACAAATACCAAATTGTTCTATACAGATAAGTTTAGTACATCTTATTTTATTCATTAAAATTTGTAGACGTAAGCGTTCGAATACTTTCGTGAGCCACTGTGTGTGGATTTCAAACCGTGCCGGCCCCCTTAAGGCTACTGCTTTCGTAAGACAGTACCACAACAAATAATTTGTGACGATAATCAAGGTAAACATATGATAATCATACTATTTTCACTTTTCTTGATTGTTTATGTTTAGATTCGTTTTCAAAAAGATGAAAGTGGGTTCCAGTTGGAATTGCACTCTGGTCGAACACTTTCGCACAAAGGTGAAAAAGAAACTGTTGCTCTTGTGTAATCAATATCGTCAACAACTCACAGCTACACTATCCAGCTCACAATTTCAGCTGATGGACAGTTGCTGTCGCCATTGCATATTGTCTTGAAAGAAGTCACAGGACATTCGAGACTGAAACGTCCGAAATATCGCAAGTCCGTATGTGATTACATGATAATCTGCCGACCGGCGTTTTAGTGAAATCGTAATCTGGCACACTTGTTAAAGGTTCACCAACAATTAAGTGACCAGGAGGCAATGGAATAAAATGCGAATTTATGCCTTCGTTGGCCAACGTGGTTGAGATTTTAATGTTTGTCGTTTTAGATTTGAAAAATGCGTATACTTCTTTGAATTCCCGACTCGCGCCTACAAAATTTGTTGCGTTGTCCGAATAAATATCGGAACTAATACCTCGCCGTGCAAAGAATCGCCGTAGCGTTGCCAGAAATGCGTCTGCGGTCAAATCACTGTTTCAATGTGTACCGCCTTGGTACAAAAAACTACAAAAATGACTAAATAATTTCTATCTACTGGCCTTTCAATAGAAATATCGCTTCCGAGCGGAGATTGTTTAGAAACATCATTTGTTATGGATGTTATGACACGCATAGACATTTCCGAGGAAAGAGCGTTAGGCTTGGGACACTTTTACAAGGGTCTCGAGAAGGCCTACACATTTTTTATACGTTAACATTTAAGGCCTAATCTTCACGTTTTAGCCATCCGCGTAGTACGCGAGGGTTAGAGACCCTAATGCAGACCCTTTTGAGCCATCAGTTTGGGGACCCTCGAACATAGTTCGCCAGATGACTCGGACAAAGCGACTCTTCTACCGAGTTCTTGGAAAATTTAGCTTTTTCAAGGAAGAATTGTTCCCAAACTTAATGGTCCTCGCCCTCATAGGACAAGGGGGTAATAAACCACTCGCACGCGCTAGCCACTTGGGCCTTTTTTTGTCACGCTACTCTGGGGTCTAGCAATCGTCACGTGCTTGTCTATGCACCTACTCTCCGCGTTTGACTTGGGGTGGGGACTTCCTCCACCACCAACAGGGGTAGCTTAGAAATGACTCCTCCGTCAAGTCAAGCAGCAAATAAGATATCTTTCCCCCAAAATGGGACCATCTCCCACTCTTTTTAAAGTCACCACCGAGGTGAAGAGCGAACTGACTCCAGAGCAGATATCAGACAGAAAATTACTCTCAAAGACACAGTAATCCTCTAAGGATACAATTAACATAGACCGATCACCAGTCCGAAAGTATAATATGTACATAGTTGTTTGAATAAACTAAAAATTCTTACTGCAAAGGAAGGTGTCGAGCCATCAGTTCAACGAAATACCAAGCAGGACCTCTCCTTACTATTGCGAGGAACTGCACGACATAACAATGGATGTTCTCATAAATAACATACATTTTCTGCATTATGTGATTTTTCTGTCCGAGTTTCCATACGTTCTTTTTGATTTTCGGACTTAGCTTCTACCTCGATAATTTGTTCTTGCTGCATAGATTGCTGTGTATCTTTTACCCTTACAAATTGATTTTTATTTGTTTCGCATTGAGATTATGACATATGCATTCCTTCCTTTCCCCTTTCAATATTTATATTTTCTGCTGATTGAGATAATTCTTTGTCAACTAGAACAAAATCATCCCATTTATTCTCACTCTCGTTTTCCAACCTCTCAGTTGACATCGAGTGCACAGGATTCTTCTCAGAATTTCTTTCTTGCCACTCATCAGCTGGAATATCTTGAAATAAGTCAGTATCGATATGTGCATTTTCCTTCCTGCTTTTGAACAGTTACAGGAATTTCATTCTTCGCTATGTTATTCTGTGAATTGGAATCGATTATAGATTTTTCTTCTGATGCCAAATAGGTATCGAATTTAGAAGTACTCTGACTTACGTCTACTTTTTCCAATGTTTTGTTGATAGGTTCTACCGAGGAATACGCCACATTGGAAGAGTGACTATTTTCAATCGTATTAGTTATTAGTTCATTATATTTTCATGACTAGGAACTTTAGCAGACATTCCTGCCTCTGGTAAATCGTTTGTAATAGATTCCCGCATAGCCATTTCTGTCTCTTGTAAATCATTTACCGCGGATTATCGTGCACCGTGAAACGAAATTAATCGGCGAAGCCTGGCCAATCTGTGGAGGAGCCACTGAATTTTGGAAGATGCTTAGTCGGTAATTGGATTTGCAGGTCGGATTCTAACGTTACTGGCGATTGGTTATTCTTTACAGTGTTTTGATTGAAAATAACATTTAACGATTGCAGTTGATCGATTCCTTCTAGAATTTTGTGAGCCTTAGCAATGTTCGCGTAATATAGATCTTGATACATGGCCTCAGAGTAATCTCGGGTAGAGGTAGCGGCAGAGTGGTCTTGATCGTGCGAAATCCGATCGTAACAATCGCGAACTTTGAACGTTGTTTGGCGTCGATCAACGCACAGAGTGGTAGTTGGGCCGAAAACCTGGCCAAAAACCAAAATTGTAAGTGTTTACATCGAGCGTTGTGGTTACGTCCCAAAATATATAGATAAATATGCCATCTCGTGGTGCACTCCTCACCTGTGTTTACCCAAACAGTCACCTGTGCCTCCGCTTAGAACATAGCATTTGTTCGATACACACGCGTTTCATCGCAGCACTCCGTTTGTACGCATCTTTTTCCTTTTATAATTTTTATGTTAGAAGTGATCTGTGTGGCGAAATTTGTGATGGATATTGTTACAGAAGGTATGTACTGTAACCGTATCGATTACATATCGATATGTATCGATCGGGCGGCGTGTCGCATGAGCAACGCGGACCCCCACCACGACGTCCCTGGTCGTCCTGTCATCCTTCTCTTAATGAAGGATCGCAGGATCCCCCACTAATTAGCGTGCGCGCGCATCGATCCCCACGCGATACGGATCGAATGAGGTCGATGCGCGACAGAATTAGGCACTCTACGTCTGGGCGCGAGCTTGTTCGGGTTCGGGAATTTCGGGCTGTTCGGTACGCAGCGAGCGAGTCAAACCGACTCAGGGGCGATACAGTCAAACCGACTGCGTCCCTTCGTCTCGTGATATCCTCAATCTGAGGAAGTGTCGTATAAACCGCACGACACGGGTCCATAAAGTTCTACGAGCGGCAATCATCGGCCGTAGCGATTAATCGAATAATAACTCCAACGAGACGAGGGAAACAGCATCGGTCTCGAGTCGTACTCTCCACAAAAGGAAGTTAATTCTCAAGTTCGTTCGGGAAATTCGCGATACGGTAATCAGAGTAAGTACGGTTAAAGTCTTTCCACCGATACCGGATAGTCTCCGAACCCACTGACTAGTGACGACGGAGGCGATCCTCAGGGTCGGGTGTCTGACCGACGCCTTGTACGTGTCGTCATTCGGGCACTTTTCCTGCGTCAGCAGCGAGTGCTCGTATGCTACGACGGCTCACGTTCGTCCGGGAAATTCGCGATACGGTAATACGATTAGAGTATCAGAAAGGGACCCAGACGTGGAGCCAGGATAGGGCTCGGGCAACTGCCTATGCGAAGGCACGATTCTACGAAGTCACGATCGAATAGGCGCGAATTGCGAACAGCATTGATCTCGCAACCGTCGTATTGCGATTACTGTACATATAAAGATTGCGATTACTGTACATATAAAGAATAACAGAATATATCTTACTTCTACCTCCAACATCGTCTCCGAATGATTCGAAGTAGTTTGAACCTCTCCGTCTTCCAGTGCCTGGAGGCACGAACCTTATCTTACTAGGGTTGTAACCGTCCCTATCTATCTAGCAGAAGCTCAACATTGATACGATTTCTCTCACGTGCCTTCTTCGTGTGGAGGCGACAGCGTGCGCGTGGAAAGACACGGCAGGAACACGAAGAAGAAGAAAAAAACGGTTACAGTACATTATATTAATCATATTTTTTTCAATGTTAACATTTTTTTTATACGTGTTTTTACCGATCTACAACCCTGACTAAGAGCTCTTTGATTTTCATGACTTTTTTGCATACATTAGTGTTTTTAAACATGTGCTACTCATCGCTACGGCATAAAAGTTACGTGGTATTAAACTTCAGGATATGTAGAATTAGTAAACCGCAAAAAAGTTTTCACAAGTTTTCGCATTAAAAAAAAATAAAGCTCCAAATATAGCCACTTTTCATTACCATGTTTGTATCAACTCGCTTAAAGTAACTTCCCGACGAGCTTGTCACGTCCGGTGGTTCGATCGCTCATGAATAAGACAAATAAAACTACAAATAAAAATTATGCCACGCGAGGAGAGAAGAATAAATAAGATTAAGATAAGCCTTAAGATTCTAGGAAGTAAGACGGTGTCACATGTCCGGTGATTCGACCGCTTAAGAATCAAACGAATAAAACTTGAGACAAAGAATTATTATGAACTATTGTTGAAACCCAATAATGTCACGCAAGGAGAAGGAAATAAATAGGATTAGGATAGGCGTTAAAATTTCTAGAAAATTAGATAGCGAACAAAACAATTCCAATTATCCTCCTGCGAGAGACGCAGCAAAGATCGATGTCACCCCGAAAAATAAACAGAAAGTGTGTCTATAGTTGCACCAAGTTCCAAGAAGGCACACTAATCCCATGGTAAGAATGACGCGCATTAGATAAAAGATCAAATCAATATCCTATTGAAACAATGGACTGTCCATCCTATAAAAGGGAACCAATACTTCAATTCATTCATTCCGTCATAAAGTTTTGACCGGATCAGTCCGTCATTGAAGTGTCAATTCAGTTTTAATAAAGTTTCAGTAAAGTCTAAGTTCAGTGAAAGTTTTATAAAGTTTAAAAGAAGCGATAATTGGAATTGGTGAAATCTGCGACCTGCGGCTGCGATATTGGAATTGGTGAAACCTGCAACCTGCTACCCGCAGCAACTGCGATTAGCGGTATTTCCACCTGCGGTAATTGCGATCTGCGGAACCAGCGACTTGTGGACTTGCGGTGTCCACTTAGCGAAGCGAACCCAACAACTCGGTAAAAATTAACATTACTATTATTGAACGAAATATTTGTAAGCTATCTAGTTTATGCGTTAACTACACATAATCTCTATTTGTCAAATCATGTTTAAAACTTCTGATTCAGCACCTAATTTTGAATAAATCAATAATTTTGTTTGTTTTGGAAAATAAGAATACAAGTTATTTAAACAATCCTCAATTTCCCGAACCGTAGCCGGTGAATGCAGGTAGGTTCAAAACTGCGTCCTATCTCATAAAAATCATAATCCGTCCTACCTGGGACGTAACAACCAGACATTTTTGGTGACAGCGGTGGGATAGAGCGCAGAATTGAGGATTGGAAATTAAAACTATCGGAACACGATTATAATATTCAATATAAAGAAGGCAGAGCTAACGCTAATGCAGACGCACTATCCAGAAATCCCCCAGAAATCTGCCTACCTTTACAGTCTTTGGTCAGAAAACCAGTTAGAAGAAGAATCTTATCAACTTCATCAGAAGACTCGTTAGAATTAGAACTGAACAGAATTAAAAAACGAACAAAACCAGATGAACCAGTGCGAACTCGAAAAAGAAAAATTTCAACCACCACTTCGGAAGATTCACCCCTACTTGATACAACACGGAAGAAAAGGAAATGTGGACCGCAAGAACAAACGAAAATCAAATACTTTTCATTAACTTCATCCGATAACCATGATACGGAGTCAAAAACTAATAAAAAAAAATAATTATTCGCCTGAAATCCCTGGCTTGGCAGATATTCAAGTGGAACCGCTCAGTGTAATACAACAACCACACGGAGACTTGCAAATCCGAGAAACTCACGAACCACTATATATGGCCAAAACACACAGAGTAATATTCGTTGACATGAATGGTAATCCTATCGATAAAGGAGCAGAAGAGGCTGCCCGGAGGGATAATCGTGTAGGCTGGCCAAGAGCTGCTAGGAATTTACCTAGAAATGCACGTATGATACCTCGACAAGGAGTCTACGATATGTTATGGCAGGCTCAAATGATGCTCCTATCGATGAATGCAGAGAACATATTCCTGGAGGTTTACAGGTTAGTAATCAAAAAGTTGCGTTTTACATGCTCCGTGGACACCTCCTACCTGCAGAATGGCTGGGGACGCAAGAAGCTATTGACATATGGCGCAATCTAGCAGATCTCAGGATAGATCACTTTGACATTGACGAAACCATATTCGATATAATACCAACATTTGCTCAGGAATGGCCTCGGTCCCGAGACGACACCATCCTAGGTTACTATGAGGGGAAGGCCTTACAGTCACCTGAAAAGCCAAGAGGTATGATCGCCGGAGCTTTGTTTTGCTACTTGACATCCTTAACAAAGGAGGCAAATGTCACCCAAGTATGGGTGCAGCGTAGACGTTTGCAATTTCAAGAGAGACTACCGGGTATTAATTTGGAGACCTACATATCAGATACCATAGTGAAACACTTTGCAAGGATGTATGTCCAATCCGATGCTATCTGGGAAGATCTTTACCGACAATTAGTTGTATGCTGGTCACAACTACAGATGCCTGAGGGATTATCCTTAACATGGATTATAGAACAAGCGAGTAATAATAATGTTACTTGTATGACTACTATTGCAGACGTGGTTACAAAGCTCCAATATTTTGATGTAGAGTTGCTCATATCCAAAGGATTACCTGCTGGTGATTTTATAGCTGCTCTTACACAAGCCCGTGACTTACTCAGAAATCCTTTCTGCTCAGTGGTCCGCCCCACGGTGAATATCCGTCAATACCCTGATTTGGCTTACCTATGCACTTATATAAAGAGAGATCTCATAAAAGACACTGCTTTCACAGGCTATCGTGGTCAAGCAGCCGCTATATGCACTCTGTCAATAGCTGAGCTTAAACAATTAGGAACAGTAGTGTTCGAATTGTCGCAAGATAAAACTGCCACGGACACTGATGTAAATGCTATACTATACAATCGATTAGGTGACCAACAGCCCAACTATAGAGTGATTGGGGATCAAATGTTCTACATACCACCTCCAGCTGCACCAGAAGGCCAGAATCAAGCTAGGGCTGAAAGAGATATCGTGAATGAAGACGCTTTAATTGCAGAAGAGGCAGGACATATGGCCCTTGTGGCTGGAGAAGTAATACACATTATTAAATGTGTCGCAGTTGAAGTAAAAATTCGACACACCGAAACCTGCTTTACTGAATTGCCAGTCAAACATGGAAATAAGTCGCAGTTCTTAACACCTATGACTCACATCATCACCAACCAAGGAACGCATAGGATTGTAATCAAATATTACCAGTAATGTATGAAATTGGTCAAACTTGGCACAGAATTACACCGAAACCCATAGAAGCTGTACCACCTCAAATACTGCAACCACTTAAAGAACCAATATGGCGATATGTTAATCCATCAAATTTGGCTACCAGTGGAATCTATACTCAAGGTGATCTCAACGATTTGAGAGACCACATCATGTTCCCAGAAAAATCAGCCATACTAAATTCCGTAGCTCAAAGTATAACTGGTAAAACCTTACCAGACGGATCAATTTCCATAATGGACATGATAAACGAGGAAACACTCAACAAAATAGCAGAAAATACAGCCGAAAAATTATGGCACGGATTCATTACATTTGGATCCTTCAGTGCAGGAATGTTAGCAGTCTTTATAATCTTCAAATTTATAAAGACAATTGCTGACACCATAATACACGGCTATCAGCTGCACTCGCTATACGGATGCAGTTTCACCTTGTGCGGAGCAGCACGCAGCGACTTTGATGTATTACCCAATACATATCAAAATAAATAAAAAACTTGAAAATCTGGAAATAGAAATAGAGAAAGATACGATAGCTGAATATATCAACATTCGTAGCATTTGCTCGTGTGGATTTATGTTCAAAGTTCCTACGATAAATAGGTCAGATACAGAAATAACATACAGTTCTCTGTATCAAACTAATTATTCTGGACATCATAAAGTTAATTTTTCATTGCCTTTAGTTAATGGTAGTAGTCAAGTCTTATTAGCGTTAGAGCAGTTTGAAGGCAGCATTATAAAATTACAGCATATTTTTGAATATTCTTTGTTTAATTACGTTAATTTTTTCAACATACCTAAGGGATATGGCTACTCCTGCGCAATCAGTGAGTTATAATGTTGCAGGTAGTAAACCTGCTCGTTTTATTGACAAGGAGACCAGAAAGGACTGGAACTTTGAACCCCAGCCCTACGATTCGAGTCGGGAGGTAAACCGCCGACCAAGCGCACGGTCTCAGGGGTATAAGGAGAGGAAAACAGTACCGAAGAAAACTGAAAAGCCAATCCAGACCGTAAAACCTGATGATACAGAAGACAAGCTACTGGACGAACCGTTATACGATATCGGACCACACTCATCACTGGTCCCGGTACAAGATCTGTATTGCCAAAACTTCGAGTTTTCAGGCGCAATTCCGCTGATTAATGAAACTTACGGTTGCATGACAGATTACCACTCTCTATGTTTACGCATGCTATGGCTACGCACATTAACTTAGAGATACTGGAAGTGGCCCGGAAGTCCGGCCAGAATGTGCTGAACCTTAGAACGGATGTGCGTGAGATCTTGCCTGACTACCAAGCAATACCACAGTCGATAGTGGACTATATCTCACACATTAGTAGCGTCATCACTCAGGATGGAAAGGAAGTGCGGCTTAATCTTCCTCCTATTGCTATACCGCAAGGACCTATAATACAAGACGGAGTTGAGATAGCGCCTAGCGGCACATTTGGTGTACTTACCGCTGCTACGCATAATGTTTACGAGTGCTACATCTCTCCGTACGTGACATCAGCTAGAGTCCAGGCTACCATAGAAAATGAACGGGATTATCTTCCACTCCCAGAAGATCTTGTGGGTGGGAACCTTGTTCCTAATAGAAATTTGCTTGGTTTCGAACCAATAGATGAGCAAACTCATGGAGCCAGATCACGGTTAGCGGGGATAACGTTTCCGAGCGATAACACGCTTGAAGGGCGATACCGGTACTCACCAACCCTCCAAAACCGAGTTTACGTTGTATTAGCTGAGATGAAAGACCGTTTCAAAATTAAGGAGTTAAGAAGAGAACAGAATATGCAGGGTCTAAACAACATAACTCATATAGCAAGAAAAATTACTAGCGTTAATCTTGCTTTTGTAGAGACTGTCGGACCACTTAATGATGCAGCAACCCCTATCTACTCAAGGTAGTAAACCTGCTGTATTAGTAAGTCACACAGTTGCAAAAGAATACACAATGTTAGGTATAAAAGTAGATGAATTTCTAGATAAACATACTGGTGTCACGTCCGGCGGTTCGCACGAAAAACGAAAATCTGGAAATAGAAATAGAGAAAGGTACTATAGCAGAGTACTTAAACTTTAGGACTATCTGTTCTTGTGGTTTTATGTTTAAAGTTCCTATTATAAATAGAATAGACACTGAAGTTACTTACACTTCTTTATATCATACTAGTTATTCTGGTGAACATAGTATTAAGTTTCTATTACCTTTAGTCAATGGTAGTGCACAAGTAGTATTAGCGTTAGAACAATTTGACGGCAATTATACGGAGTTAGAACACATATTTGAATATTCTTTATTTAATTACATAAATTTCTTTAATATACCAAAACAATATGACTTCAAGTGCAAGTACAGTCAATTATAGTGTTGCTGGGTCTAAGCCTGGGCTTCTAGTAAGCCATTCTGTTGCAAAAGAGTATACCATGATAGGAATCAAGGTAAATGAATTCTTAGATAAACACACTGGCATGGAATTCAATATTCAAAATTTAAGAAGAGAATTCAAAAGACATTGTGACGATTATATGGAAGACTTAGAACATGACAAACCTTCTAGAGCAGTGGAATTTTGCAGTAAAGTGATATATGAAGTAGGGCCCGATAGCAGAAAAGTTAAGAAGGGAACTGGTGATAAAGTTTGGAAGTTCATCTTTAAGAAACAAAAGTCAGAACATTATGTATTCATAGCAACATATAAACAGGAAACTTCAGAATTTAAACCAGATAGTCAAGTAAATTCAATGATATTGTCACTCAAACAAGCTGCATTATTAGTTCATGAGACACTTGCAAGATTAGTAGAATTTGGAGTTGGTATTAATAAGACTTTGTTGACACCATTAGCAGGAGCATGCTTCTGCAAAGAAGATTTAGATGAATTATGTAATGAATTACACATGCCTAAAGGGAATTTAATGACTGCTATAAATCAAAGCACTCAAGGCGGTGGACATTATTTGGCGCATAGTGATATAGATATTGCAATCTGTGCATCATATGCTGCAACAAAGAATATAAAAGATGAAAACTTGAAAAAGAGTATTGTGGTAAAAGTAATAAAGCAGTATATGAAATTTGCTTTCTAAGGGGGATGGTGTCACGTCCGGCGGTTCGCACGGTTCGCCAATAAACGCCTAAACAATGACCATTAATACTATCACACGGGAAAATAAATCAGATCAAAACATACGTGACAAACCGACGCGGTTAGAGATACGCCGACTGATCTTCCTGCAAGATACGCAGATGAAGACCAGATTGCAAATTAGACGCAAAAAGGGAGATATCAAATTACGCCGAACCATAGGAAAAGACGACGACTTCATCTTGGCAACACACAGCGACGAAGCAAGAAACATCAAGAAGATCAAGAAGCAGAAATGCTAAACCAGCACTTCAAGAAAACAAAGGACCGGCCACATTATAAAAAGGAGACCAGCTCTTCAATAGAATTCACTCTGTTCAAAAACAGTGCTACTGTACAGTTCCGTCGGGAGGCCCTTATATCAAACACGCGTCGCGCCGGCAGTAAAACAGTGTCACCGAAATTCGAAAACCCTTGCGTAAAGTGTCCGCGTGTGCCCCAGCGTCCAGCGGCCACAATCAGCGAGCGCCCCTTCAACACCCACAATCAGCGAGCGCCCCTTCAACACCCACAATCAGCGAGCGCCGAAAACCCCACAACCACGACCTGCGAGCGTGTACCAGCGACTCGGTAAATTATACGTTTTATTAAGCGATTTGTTATAAGTGCTCTAGCTTATGCGCTATAAGGATTCACCCATGTATGAGCTGATTCAGAACTAGCCTCTAAATAAACCAGGCATTTCCCGTTTTTATATAAAAACTAAAGTACAATTTATTTAACCAGCCCTCAATCTCCCGAACCAAAGCCGGTGAACGCAGGTAGGTTCAAAACTGCGCCTTATCCCCGGAAAATTATAAACAGCCCCATCTGGGACGTAACATTACAATAGCCGCACCTGGCTCGCCCACTCATTATGCTCTGCGGGTGCCACCCACTATCATTGACTTTTTTATCACTAACTCTACAGCATCATTCAAATGCGAGACCCTTGACACATTCGGGATGGTACATAGGCCAGTTTCCATTAAAAGAATTGTTCCTACGGACCCCTCCCAGGGTTCATTATTTCATCAATCTGTTGACTGGGAAAAGTATAAAGAGGTCACCTTGAGCTGGGGCATCGTCGCTCACTTACAAACCCCAGACGAAATTGATTCATGCATAGATTCACTCACATCATTTCTGAACGGTTCCAAATGGGACTCTACGTCCAGGGACACGAACATGGAAAATTCTCCTGTTGCAATCAGAAGGAAGTCAATAGCAAATGATGAACGTCTAACTGCCTTGTTGAGGACTAGGCGGAGACTAAGGCGACTATATCAAATCTCGTACGATTCTTATTTCCTTCAGCAATTGAAGGAAAAAAACAAAGAAATACGAACCCGAATTTATAAAATCCGGGAATTAGCCTGGCTAATGCCGGGCTAAAATGCTACAGAGCTTCATAAAACCTGATCATACGTTTTGGAGCACGTACCAAACGTTAGCTAAAAAACGCCAGTTATCCATACCAGTCCTCAACGTTGAAGGCAGAACTTTGCACTCTGACCATGACAAATCTGATGCTTTAGCTAATACCTTTGCCAAAGTCCATAAGGATGCGGCTCTGATTGCCTCAAGACATGAACAGTCCGTCAACAATTTTTACAACCAGTTTGACTGGGGTGTGGTGAGTGACGGTGTCCCCGTCAAGGTGCCCTCACCTAAAGACATATACGACCTTGTCCGAAAAATGAAGGCCAAAAAGGCCCCTGGCACTGACAAAATTACCGTTCCGATGTTGGCTAATGCCTCGCATAAAATTTTTTGCCAATTCCATTACATATTCAAGGCCTCACTTAAATATAATTATTTCCCCAGGGCATGGAGACTTGCAAAAGTGATCCCGGTTCATAAACCGGGCAAACCTTCTTCTGATCCTTCCGGCTACCGGCCGATTAGCTTATTACCCATCCCGGGTAAACTCTTAGAGAGAATAATATTCAATCTCATACTGGATCACGTAAAAATGAACAATATTATCATTGGTCAACAGTTTGGTTTCCGTGAAAAACATTCTACCCTACACCAAGTAGGTCGTATATCGCAATACGCGTAGCACATGCGCTCAATGTGAAAAGGGAAGTTGCCATGGTCTTATTAGACCTTTCCAAGGCATTTGACACTGTATGGCATAGAGCCATTCTATTCAAACTCTATGAAATGGCTCTACCTCACTCCATATTAAGATTACTAAATTCATACTTCCTTGAGCGTACGTGCTACGTATGCTTAAACTCTCATAAATCCGTTATTTACAATTGTCAAACTGGAGTACCTCAAGGCTCCATACTGGGACCACTACTGTTCATTTTGTACATCAACGACAGCTCTACTAATGAGCTCGCGGCCGCAACCCACTCGGCGAGGCCCGCGAAGGACCATCACGCAGCCCCGGCCTCCGGGAGGGATCCCAGCGTTGGCCATCGCCGTCCGGCCACCCGCTCCATCACGGGCACGATCACACCGCCGCCCAGAGGCACCTCAGTGCCGCCGATCGGGCCATCCGGCCCCTCAGGAAACGTCGGAGCCACGACGAGAAGCCGCGGACTTCGAGGCAGTGCCCTTAGCGGCGCTCTCCGCACCACCACCGTCGCCCGTCTATCCGCTGCACAGTGGGCGAAAAGCCCGAAAAAGCGGCCAAAACCTAAAAAGATGAACTTCCTCCTAGGAGTTTGTAACTCTAGGGTTGGGTACAGTGACGATATGACCACTTAATGCCAGCAAGGAAAAAGGTAAAAAGTTTATGGTACGGTTCAGTAGTCAGTTCAAAGTTAGCCTTCGTTTGATGAGCATTTGTCGCGCGCATTAGTAAGAAATTGAACGCCCCCTTCTAAAGTGCATAACTTTCAAAATAGTGCATCAATTTCAATTCTACAAAATGGATGCTGTTCCTGGAAGTAAGTAGAATGTTTATATGTTTTTGTTTCTCCAAAATTGTTAGTCATCACGTAACACGATGGCAATATTCTTTGGAGAACGTAGAAGGTAAAACTTGATGCGCGCATTGTAGAAACGTAGACATAAGTTAAAAGTTCCACCTAGTACCACCAAAATTCCTTTGCTGACGTGTTGCTAATACATTTATCTTCGAAATTTTACAAAAACCAGCTGCCGAAAGCTGCCCGATTGCTTGAACGAGGGTAAATATTGTTTCTTTTCTATGGATTTTGAAAATGTGATTATACTACTTTCAGTATGCTTTCTTTATAGTCATTGTGAATTGAATAGATATCTGCAGTCTTATTTTCCCAGTATCCTCAGTTGTTGAAAAAGTCCATTTATAAAAGAATTACAAATTGTCACAATTGTAGATGTTTTGCGCTTTTACAGCAGCCGCTACTCGGCTGTTTTCGGATGGATCTCTGTAGGCTCTCTTAAGTAAAAAGACAAATTGCTACCTTAAACTTGAGCGCGTCAGAAACGTGGTTCGCAGGTAGTCGCGCGTCAGAAACGTGGTTCGCAGGTAGTCGCGCGGCAGGAACGTGGTTCGCAGGTAGTCGCGCGGCAGGAACGTGGTTCGCAGGTAGTCGCGCGGGAGGTAATGCGACAATAATATTTTGGGGTACTCCGAGTTATAAAAACTTCCTAAAAACAGTTGAGGCCTGATCCTTCATACCTTTAAATATTTTCGGCGGTAGGTCAAGCATTCAGGAACCGCGCAATATATTTTGCCGGTTTAACATGATTCTAAAAAAAAACTTCCATGCCAAAAGCAACCAACCAATCGCCACCGCAGTGGAAGAAAACAGCCTCAAGTTAATCAAGTTAATTTTCAAGTTATTGCAATCGATTCACTTAATTTCAGGATCTTGCGACCGAGAAGTTCGATTCACGAGAAAGGAAATATTTATGATGATGAAAAAATATCTAAATAGCAACTTCAGCATCATAATAGAAAATCTGGAAAAGCAGCTGTTCGAGAAGTGTGGATATTCCATAAATATTGATGCAGAAATGAAGTCAGCCTTGAAAATATTGTTCAGCAAGATGAAATTAAAATGGCAAAGCACGAATAGAACGCAAGAACATTTTTTCCATAAATTTGAAGACTGGTTGAACGTTTCAATTGCTTTTCGCATACCTGTGGCCACTCCACGAATTATTGAAAAGAATACAGGCGGTCGTCCTTGTAAACCGTTTACGTCAACTAGCGTAAGGACGAAACGAAGAAGGACGGAGAACCTTCGTGAAAATTTCACGCTGGACACATTGGCCTACGCCACACAAATGAGTCTTCGTGCTGCAGGTAATTTAAATGCTGCGAAATTTGTTCAAGATATAACTTCTGCGAGCCCGACCAAAGCTGCAAAGTATCGAAGAGCAATAGAAACACATTGCGAAACAACGTTGTCCGGTGATGCTGCTCTTTCTATTTTGATCGAGAATAAATTATCAAAAAGCCAGTATGTAGGAATAAGAGAATCAAATCAAGAAAATAATTGCTGTTTGTATCCGCCATATGGAACAGTATTTCAAGCGAAACAACAATGTTACCCAACCAAAATGGATATTATCATTACCGAATGTAGAGCGGAAGTAAAATTACAGTCTTTATTAGACCACACTATTAAACGTATTTTGAAATACCAAAATAGTGTTATAAAAAGTTTGAGTGCAGAAGAAGTAAGCCATATGAGTTTAATTTGTAAGTGGGGCTGTGACGGAAGTTCTGGACAAAGTGTCTACAAGCAAAAATTCACCGATGAAAGTAAATTCGATGGTGACATCTTCCTAACGACACTCGCGCCACTGCAGCTGTTAACAAGTAACCAGCCACCTAAAGCAGAAATTGTAGTGTGGAAAAATCCACGACCTTCATCACCACGATTTTGCAGACCAATAAAGATTGAGTTCCTGCACGAAAATACAGATGCAACAGTACGTGAAATGGAATATATTGAGGAGCAAATAAAGGCACTTGTTCCCTTCACTACAGTTGTAGATGGAAAAGAAATTTCTATTTCATACAAATTGGCAATGACGATGGTAGATGGTAAAATTTGTAATGCTGTAACATCCACAACATCTACACAGCGTTGTTATTTATGTGGAGCGACATCGAAAGAATTTAATAAAATTGACATGATGATAAAAAAAGAAGTCAATGAAGAGTATTTGCATTTTGGACTCTCTACGTTACATGCATGGATTCGCTTCTTCGAATGCTGCTTACATGTATCATATAGGCTGGACATAAAAAAATGGCAGATGCGCACCAAGAAAGATAAAGAAATAATGGAAAACCGTAAAGCCATTATACAGAAAGGTTTTCGTTCACAACTGGGGCTAGTCGTGGATTGCCCAAAGCCTGGATACGGAAGTTCCAATGACGGCAATACGGCTCGGCGATTTTTTCATAACCCGGAAGTATCTGCGACCATAACAGGACTTGACGAAAAATTAATAAAGCGATTTCACGTTATTTTGCAAGTCGTCTCAAGTGGTCACAAAATAGATATATCAAAATTTAAAGAATATACAATAGAAACTGCTAGGACATTTGTCGAATTATATCCTTGGTATTATATGCCGACTTCGATGCACAAACTTTTAATTCACGGACCACAAATAATTACGTCCTCTTTGCTGCCAATCGGTCAAATGTCAGAGGAAGCACAAGAGGCCTCACATAAACACGTCAAAAGGATTCGAGAAGATTTCTCGCGGAAATCTTCACGCACCAAGACCATGGAGGATGTATTCTTGAGACTTATGGTGACGTCAGATCCATATATTTCAAGTATAAGGAAACTGCCGAAAAAGAAAATGAAGAGTTTGTCTCCGGAAGCACTAAAAATGTTGCTTTCGCCATTTGTACCTTATAACGAAAGGCAAACGGTTGCACAAGAAGAAAATGGTTCCGAAGAAGGATCTGATATCGAAGACGATTCGGATGAATAAATATTATGTACATAATTTACAATTATACTAATTGTTGATATACAAAGTGCAATTTTGTTTGTCATTTATACATTTTTACCTATCAACCACTCAAAACACATTTAATGCGGACTGTTGTTTAAATTTTAATCGGCCATTTTGTTTTTTGGAATTTCAACTTCATATTCGTAATCAGCGACCCCAAAGACCCCAAATAGATCATTTTCCAAGCAGACCCGCCCATTTTTTAATGTACATGTCCGCCATATTGGATCCGCCATTTTGTTTTTTGGAATTTCAACTTCATATTCGTAATCAGCGACCCCAAAGACCCCAAATAGATCATTTTCCAAGCAGACCCGCCCATTTTTAATGTACATGTCCGCCATATTGGATCCGCCATTTTGTTTTTTGGAATTTCAATTTCATATTCGTAATCAGCGACCCCGAAAACCCCCGAGTACGAATTTTTGAGTGCATTAAAGTACGTTTAGAGGTTTTGGCCGCTTTTTCGGGCTTTTCGCCCACTGTGCGCTGCCCAGAACGCCGCCGCTAACCATACCGGGGCAAGCAGGAGCCGCGCCGCCCCCGGTACAACCACCGAGCACGGCCCAAACAACACCGCCGCCCTCTGCGAATCGGGAACCCATCCCTATCGAGAGCAGCATGGCCAGCCGGCCACGCCGGCTGAACTACCTACCGGACGGCACTCCTCTGTGGTGCCCGGTCGGGGTCACCAGATACCGGGTGACCCACAACGGATGGCGCCGCAGCCTCCGGCTCGATCCACGAACCGGAGAAATCCGCCACGTCGGAGCCCAGCGACCACATGTAAGGCCTGTTATATTAATGTCACCGATTCTTCCGACCTTACCATGTACGCGCCGATTTTCGCGAAACCGAACCGCTCCGCTCTCCGAAGAAAGGGGGGGATGCGACGAAACGACGAAATCCGCGTTCCGTCGCGAGCTCGCACAGCGGACCTTAGTGCGATCCAATCCGCAACCGTCCCGAGCGCGAACCAATCGGAGCACGCCGCCGCTTCGCGAACATTTCGCGAGACGGCGCGCTCTCCGTGGTCCGCGCTTTCTGCATAAATACCGGAGCAAAACGCGTTTAGTGCGGAGTTGGCTTCGGAGTCTGTCGCGAGCCGTGCTAGTGAGCGGACGCCTCTACATACTGCACTCCCGTGATCGAGAATCCGTCTCGGCGCCATCTTGGCGTAGAACATTCGCGAATATCGCGAAATAATCTCCGTACATACGGATCGTAATTCTATTTCTTTTAAGTTTAAATAATTCTATCTCAGTCTAACTAGTGTTTAATATTACATTATTGTGTTTTTACGTGTTATTTCTTCTGCTAAATCTACTCATAACTACATTGCAAACAGCGGGCCACGTGCCCGCAAGGGTATCAAAACTCCTCTGCGAGTTACTTCGAGAAGTTATTGCATAATAGATCCTGCTCAACAATTTGGTGACGTAGAAAAAATTTTTCTTTATCTTATTCTGAGTACAATATATTGTTAAAATAATCATTTTTGTCTTAATAATTGAAATACTAGTTCCCACGGGCCACGTGGGTACATAACCTCATCGAGAGGGCCATATGCCCATAAACGTGTCATTTTCCTTTTATAAGTACTATTATAGTTTAGTTATTATCCCAATTTTTATAACCCCATTATATCTATATATTAGTATGCAATTTATTTTCTTTTCTTCCACTCGCTAACCTTCTGGTCGAATTACCACTTGTCTAGTAAAGTATGGTTAATTTTCTTTATTTTATAGTAATAATAATTATAACATCTTAGTGTGTAATATCCTACAAATTATATTGTTCATTTAATTGAAATCCTAGTTCCCACGGACCACGTGGGAACATAACCTCATTGCATGGGCCACATGCCCATATATGTGAAATTCTCCTCTATGGCATAACCATAATTTAGTTATAATTCTTATTTCATTTTGTATTACTATATTAACATATTATCATGTGAATTTTATTTTTTCTTTTTCTCGCCAATTTTGGTTAATCTCGCAAAGCGGCGTGCTATATTCCGACCTTCTGGTCGAATTACTACTTGTTTAGTAAAATACGGTTAATTTTCTTTATTTTATAGTAAAAATTATTATAATATCTTAGTGTGTAATAACCTACAATTTATATTGTTCATTTAATTGAAATCCTAGTTCCCACGGACCACGTGGGAACATAACCTCATTGCATGGGCCACATGCCCATATATGTGAAATTCTCCTCTATGGCATAACCATAATTTAGTTATAATTCTTATTTCATTTTGTATTACTATATTAACATATTATTATGTGAATTTTATTTTTTCTTTTTTTCTCGCCAATTTTGGTTAATCTCGCAAAGCGGCGTGCTATATTCCGACCCTCTGGTCGAATTACTACTTGTTTAGTAAAATACGGTTAATTTTCCTTATTTTATAGTAATAATTATTATAATATCCTAGTGTGTAATATCCTACAATTTATATTGTTCATTTAATTGAAATCCTAGTTCCCACGGACCACGTGGGAACATAACCTCATTGCATGGGCCACATGCCCATATATGTGAAATTCTCCTCTATGGCATAACCATAATTTAGTTATAATTCTTATTTCATTTTGTATTACTATATTAACATATTATCATGTGAATTTTATTTTTTCTTTTTCTCGCCAATTTTGGTTAATCTCGCAAAGCGGCGTGCTATATTCCGACCTTCTGGTCGAATTACTACTTGTTTAGTAAAATACGGTTAATTTTCTTTATTTTATAGTAATAATTATTATAATATGCTAGTGTGTAATATCCTACAAATTATACTGTTCAATTAATTGAAATCCTAGTTCCCACGGACCACGTGGAAACTTAACCTCATTGCGTGGGCCACACGCTCATAAATGCGAAATATTCCTCTTATATGTAAAGTTATAGTTTAGTTATTATCCTTAACTCATATCACTATATAAATATATATTCCTGCATATTTATTTTCTTTTCCTTCACTCGTTAATTTGTTAAATCACGCATCGCGGCGTGATACACTCTGACCATCTGGTTAATTTGCTCTTTGCAAAGTAAGGTATAGTTTATTCCCCTTACTCTATAGTAATAATTAGTAAATATTATAATATCTTAGTGGGTAATATCCCATAAATACTTATGTTCATTTAATTTGAAATTTTTAGTTCCCACGGACCATACGGGTACACTACATCATTGTGTGAGCCACATGCTCATATATGTGAAACCCTCCCTCTAGCATAATCATAGTTTAGTCATTATTCTTACTTCACATTGTACCCCCATATTAATATATTATTACGTAAATCATTTTTCTTCTTTTCGTCAAGTTAGGCTAATCTCGCATCGCGGTGTGATATTCTCCGAATTCATGGTTGACTTACCTCTCGTACACTAAAGTATAGCTAATTCTCCTTAACCAATAGTAATCTTCAAATAAACATTATTATATCGACTATTATTTTATTGTTTACCATAGATACAGCAAATACATATTATAACACCCAATTATCCTGGTGCGTGTACACATGCTAGGCGTCTTACTTGTTCGAAGAATATTACATTTTTCCATGATAAACTCCTAACTCGTTACTTAACTTAACTTGGTAAACATCAACTTGGCTCACCTCAGAAGGGGGGAATTCCCCCCCCCCCCTATTGCTAAACTGGCTCCCCCAGTAAATAGAAGACTTGCCCTTGCCAAAAGCAAGAAAGGCAACACCAAAAATATTTACAAACGATTATTGTACCCAACCACAAGCTCAACCTCTGTGGATGAACAGGATAGCCCATCGCTTTTCACCACCTCCTTACCGGCGTTAAACGCCTCTTCTCCGGTACCGACGACCTTGTCGCAGAGCGTCCCCGACGTAAATCCTCCCATCGTACATCAGTTAACTGCCGATAACTTACTGTTCTTCGATAATGTTCTGGAATTTTCCAGACATCCCACCTTAAATCCGATTCCGTCCTCGAAGGACTCTGTCTCACAAGAACCAATGATCCTCCCAGAAAACGAGGATAATTTCCAGGTCGTCCAATCTCCCAAATCTAAAAAACTTCACAAGGATAAATCTCCGTTTGGGCTAGAGACTGACATAAATAGAAATTCAGACATGATGCATACCACTGACATCCCTCTGACAAACAAGTTTCAGGTGTTAACCTCCTTCGAGGGGATTTTAAATCCTGATCGGCCTTCCCCTGGGCCTTCTGGACTCGGCCAGAGACCGAAGGGAGGAACTTCTCCAATAACCACTGAGCAGGCTCAAAACTCGGGCCCAACCCCCAAAAATCCAACTCGGACTGGAAATTACAAACCCAGACCTCCACCTATATATCTTTCAAACTTTGACTTAAACATCCCTGCTTTCTATAAAAAAATGAACGCCGATGTAGGAAAGGACGCCTACTCCGCGAAATTCCTAGGTAGACGTATCAGGGTACAGTTCTTTAATCATGATAAACATCAAGAATTCAGGAACATCCTGGCTGAGGCCAAAATCCCGTTCTTCACGTTCAGTCAGAACACTGAAAAAAACCCAGTTATGGTACTTAAGGGACTGCCACAAATCCCCCTTGAGGAATTGAAGGAGGAAATTCAATCTACTGGACTAGTGACCACATCCATCACTGAAATCACTCCTAAAAACACCAAATCACATTACGCATTATACAAAGTAATTTTCACTCCGGAAATCACCATTGCCTCCATAAACAAGGTTGGCTTCATATATAACACCCGGATATACTGGGAGAAGTATTTATCCAAAAGGGCATACACCCAATGCTTCAGATGCCAATCTTTTGGTCATTCTGCTAAAAACTGCAATCTCCCTGCGAGATGCGTCAAATGTGCTGCCTCGCACTCCTCAGCGGAATGTAACAAGGCCTATGATGTACCACCCACTTGTGCCAATTGCAAAGGAAACCACACTGCCAACTACTCGCAGTGCCCTGCGCTGGCTGCATACCTTCAGAAACGGGCTCCCAAACCACCTAGGACTCCGAGCTACACTAAAT
Organism: Halictus rubicundus; assembly: GCF_050948215.1. Taxonomy (NCBI): domain Eukaryota; kingdom Metazoa; phylum Arthropoda; class Insecta; order Hymenoptera; family Halictidae; genus Halictus; species Halictus rubicundus. The sequence continues at coordinate 3,117,362 of NC_135162.1, forward strand.
CACCTCTAGTGACCGAAACTTTGCACCTACAGCCCTCTAGAGCTAGTCGTTTAAATATTCTAAACCCCATGCAGGGGGTTCAATCAAACTTATCTCAGGCCCAGGTTAGGAGCAACATCTCCTATGCTCAAGTCACCAAATCCAGACTGACGACCCAAAATCAAACAAAATCTGACGCCGATAAACCAAATCTCTTGCCAAATCCTGCTCACTCTTACTCCAATGCTAACACGCATCAATTTCTTCAACTTGCAGACTCCATACGAGAAATATCTCAATTATGTGACGTAAATCTCATGCTTTCTACTGCTCAAACCCTTGCTAGCAAACTAAGAACATGCACCACAAATACTCAAAAATTCCAGACTTTTCTAGAAGTCCTCTCGACTCTGGAATAATCTACTCTATTTCCTTTCTTTTCTCTACTGTCAAAAATGGCTAATTTCCCGCACATCATAACCTGGAACGCTCAATCCATACGGCATAAGCGTCATGAAATCATTGCCCAACTCGACCACCTGGAGTGCGATCTCCTCCTGGTGACCGAGACTTGGTTAAATCCAAACATCACTTTCACAATACCTGGCTACTCGGTCATCCGAAAGGACCGGGATGACGGGAGGGGTGGCGTAGCCATCATAATTAACAACAACATTAAATTTTCAGTAGCCCGTACTCGCTCTGACCTGGAATTCCTGGCCGTCAGGCTTGACCATCCAGTACTACTTGTCGGAGTCATCTATGCAAAACCCCAACTGCCTCTCTCAGAGCAGGATCTGAGGCACATAACCAACTACGGATCTCCGTACATAATTGGCGGAGACTGGAATGCCAAACATAGGTTCTGGAGGAATCCTAGAGCAAATGCAGCCGGTATTACCTTATACAATTATATGCTTAAATCTAACTTTACTATAGTCTCACCTGGCTCGCCCACCCATTACGCTCCGCGAGTCTTACCTACTATCATTGATTTCTTCATTACCAATTCTACTGCATCCTTTGAAGCAGTAACGCTTGACATATTTGGGACGGTACACAGGCCAGTATCTATTAAAAAAATTGCACCTTCTGACCCCTCTCAGGGCTCATTATTCTATCAATCTGTTGACTGGGAAAAGTACAAAGAGACTACCTTGAACTGGGGCATCGTCGCTCACTTACAAACCCCTGCTGATATTGACTCGTGTATCGACTCTCTCACATCATTTTTGATTGGATCCAAATGGGATTCCACGTTCAGGGATCCGAACCTGGTAAACTCTCCTGCCGCAATCAGAAAAAAGCACATAGCAAATGATGATCGTCTAACTGCCTTGATGAGGACTAGACGAAAGATACGACGTTTATATCAAATCTCATATGACCCTTACTTCCATCAACAACTGAAGGAAGCCAACAAAGAAATACGAACCCGAATTTACAAAATCCGGGAATTAGCTTGGGCAAAAATGTTACAAGGGTTCATAAAACCTGACCCTACGTTCTGGGCTACGTACCATACGTTAGCAAATAAACGTCAGTTAGCATTACCAGTACTCAATATCCAAGGCAGAACCCTACATTCTGACCATGACAAATCTGATGCTTTGGCTAATAATTTTGCCCAGGTCCATCTGGACGCGGCCCTGATTGCTTCAAGACATGAACAGACCATAAATCAATTTTACGAGCAATATGACTGGGAGGGGTTGGGCGACGGTGTCCCCGCCAAGGTACCCTCACCCAAGGACATATACGACCTTGTCAGAAGAATGAAGGCCAAAAAGGCCCCTGGTCCTGACAAAATTACCGTTCCAATGTTGGCAAATGCCTCGCATAAAATCTTTTGCCAATTTCATTATATATTTAAGGCTTCGCTCAGATATAATTATTTTCCCAGGGCATGGAGAAGTGCAAAAGTAATCCCGGTCCACAAACCGGGCAAACCTTTATCGGATCCCTCGGGATATCGACCAATTAGCTTGTTACCCATCCCGGGTAAACTCCTAGAGAGAGTAATATTCAATCTTATACTGGATCATGTCAAAACGAACAATATAATCATTCCCCAACAATTCGGATTTAGAGAGAAGCACTCTACTTTACATCAAGTGGGCCGCATATCTCAACACGTGGCTCATGCGCTCAACGTGAAGAGGGAGGTTGCCATGGTCTTACTGGATCTCTCCAAGGCATTCGATACGGTATGGCACAGGGCCATTCTATATAAACTCTATAAAATGGCCCTGCCTCATTCAATATTAAGACTACTAAACTCATATCTACTTGAGCGCACGTGCTACGTGTGCTTAAATTCACACAAATCTGTCATCTATAAATGCCAAACAGGAGTACCCCAAGGCTCCATACTGGGACCATTATTGTTCATTTTGTACATCAACGACATTCCCTCCATGCCCTCGTGTGAAAAAGCATTATATGTTGATGACACAGCAATATACTCCTCCTCTACGAGAAAGGGTCGAATGACCCTTTTTCGTAGAATGCAAAAATACCTTGATAATATTATACAATACTTCAGTGACTGGAAACTTGTGTCAAATCCCTCTAAATCTGAAGCCATTCTTTTCTCTAAGGCTCTAAGATCTCGTACGGACGCCTTTAAGGAACACAACAAATTCATGATAAACGGTGAACCTGTGAGTTGGGCGAGCCAGGTCAGATACCTGGGTGTTATCCTGCATGATAAACTGCTATGGTCACCTGCTCTCAAGGATCGAGTTGACAAAACTCTGCATGCTCACGCAGCACTAAAATCTTTTATAGCGCCTTCTTCGCATCTACCACTCATGCTTCGCTTAACCACCTATCTGATGTGCCTCAGACCCGTACTCACTTATGGGGCTCTCATCTGGTACTACGCCACCCCTATCTCCATTCGGATTTGTCTACAGCGGACTCAGACTAAAATCTTAAAAAACATCCTAAATAAGGATAGACGGTTCTCCACAAAGCTATTACACCAAATCACAGCCATACCGCTGATTAATAATTTCATAAACAAAATGATTGCTAACTACAATGTTTCCGAGCATGAAAACCCATTAGTAAAGCTAACCGGGAGTTACACTGCAGACAATATACCGTATAAAATCAAAATTCAATTTCCTCTCGCATTCTAACTTCATTTATTCTACCCTAGCTTAATATCCTCACGATTATCTTGCTCCCTTCCTTCCTCATGGGTGCTCCTCTACAAGATCAATATATCACCTCATAGTCAGGTAGATGCATTCCCAACTTCCTTGGGCTTGTTCTTGTAAGCCCTCCTGGAACCATGGGAGAAAATCCGAAATAACAGCCCTTTGGGTAATACTCCATGGCACTTCGCCACGGATGCTTAACACATCCTTCCTCGCGTACTCACTCAGGTTTTTGAAAATTTCCTGAGTTTTAATCAATCAGCCTCGGCTCACCAACACTTATCGGTAACACCAATCCTATTCTATCAGCCGATAAGGAGGCAAAGGCCTCCAGGTGCGGCTTAAATAGGCTTAGAAGTGTGTCTCTCCCGGCGAGCCTCCGGCGAGCCGGAAAGAGACTCCCCTCCTTCTCTGTCCTAACACTCATTATAAAAAAAAAAAAAAAAAAAAAAAAAAAAAAAAAAAAAAAAAAGTTTAGTGCGGAGTTGGCTTGGAGCTGCTCAACGGGGATCATCCCAAGCTCTTCGCCACTCGCAGCCGCGTGTGAACACGCATACTACGGCTTCTTCCGTGTGTGTGGGCGAACACGCTGGTGCTTGGTGGGACCCGTACTACGGCTTCTTCCGTGTGCGAGCGACACCAGTACCGCGAGGAGGTCTCGAGTGAGCAGACGGACGGGAGCAGTGTCTCCGGGCGCTGCTGCTCGTCGCGCGCTCCGGCTCTCTCCCCCCTCCCCGATTCCTTTCCGCTGATCCTGCGAAATTCGCTCACCGGTCCGCGACCAGGCGTCGCGTCACATTCGTGGCAGTCCTCATCGGATCGCAGCCGCGTTCGGAGCTCGTCTTGCACGAGCTACGACGTTGGTGACGGGAAGCTCGTTCTCTGGGCTCGCCTGGGTGCGAGCGACCCCCACCGCGATCCGATTCGGGGGCGACGAGTGGGGCGTCCCGTCGGTCCGGAGTCGGAGTAAATTCGCGGCCACCGTGCGCTCGGCCATCAGCGAGGAAACATCGATTCACTATCATCTCGCCGAGCCGCGGTGGTTCCCACCGACCAGCCTTAGACCCGGAATCCCGGAAATCCACCGAATCGGAAACACCGTAAAATAGCGAATCCTGATCGCTCCGCGGCCCCGCCGTACCAGCGAATCCTGATCGCTCCGCGTTCCGCCGTACCAGCGAATCCTGATCGCTCCGCGTTCCCGCCGTACCAGCGAATCCTGATCGCTCCGCGTTTCCGCCGTAAAATAGCGAGTCCCGATCGCTCCGCGTTACCGCCGTACAAGCGAATCCTGCTCGCTCCGCGTTACCGCCGTACAAGCGAATCCTGCTCGCTTCGCGTTACCGTCATATTAGCGAACTCCGCTCGCTCCGCGTTTCGTCGTAATTTTACCACGCATATATTAGGTTAGATTAAAGTAAGATTAGGTTAACTTGTCGTTTCTCGTGCTGCTTACAGCCAGCCGTCGTACCGGAGCCCGCCAGCCGGGAACCGTCGTCACTAACCGGGGCAAGAGGCCGCCGACAATAAAACACATCTTTTGCTAAAAACCGCCTACGTTTATTTCACCCGCTGTCCTCTCCGCCGACCCTGGCCGCTGAGCAAATCCAGGAGAGGACAGAATTCCTTCCTCTCGCGATTAACCGCTCGCGTAAGGAAAACGCAACCGTTACAGCCCTCAATGTCCCTGTGTGAAAAAGCGTTATATGCTGATGACACAGCAATATACTCTACTTGGGTCGACTGACCCACTTTCGTAGAATGCAAAGATACCTTGATTGTGTAATACAATATTTCAGCGACTGGAAACTAGTACCAAATCCTTCTAAATCAGAAGCCATTCTTTTTTCAAAGGCTCTGAGATCTCGTACGGACGCTTTTAAAGAGCAAAATCAATTCATGATAAATGGCGAACCTGTGAGATGGGCGAGCCAGGTGAGATACCTGGGTGTTATCCTGCATGACAAATTACTATGGTCTCCTGCTTTGAAGGATCGCACAAATAAAACCCTACGAGCTTTCGCAACATTAAAATCATTTATTGCGCCTTCTTCGCATCTACCACTCAAGCTTCGCTTAACCACCTATTTGATGTGCCTCAGACCCGTGCTCACTTACGGGGCTCTCATTTGGTATTATGCCACCCCTATCTCTATCCGGATCTGTCTACAGCGGACTCAGTCTAAAATCCTAAAAACTATCCTAAATAAGGATAAACGATTTCCCACAAATCTATTACATCAAATAACATCCATACCGCTGATTAATAATTTTATAAACAAAATGATTTCTAACTATAATGTCTCCGAGCACGAAAACCCGTTAGTCAAACTAACGGGGAGTTACACTGTAGACAAGATACCGTACAAAATTAAAGTTTCATTTCCTCTCGCATTCTAATCTCATCTAAACTATCTTAGCTTAATATCTTCATGCTTATCATGCTCCCTTCCTTCCTCATGGGTGCTTCTTTATAAGGTCATTACATCATCTTATAATTAGATAGATGCATTCCCGACTTTCTTGGGCTTGTTACACAAACCCTCCGGAACCACGGGATAAAAATCCTATTACAGCCCTTCGGGGTTATACTCCATGGCTATCGCCACGGATGTTCAACTCATCCTTCCTTGCAATTAGGGATTGCAATGCCGGTATACCGGTATACCGAATACCGGTATTTCGTGCTATTTTGCAATTTCGTGAAACCGGTATTTGCTAAGCTAAAATACCGGTATTTTCGGTATTAGCTATAAATAATAAATATTTTTTTGGGTCATTTGCTCTTATTTGAAATACGTTCGCCGCTCATGATGTGTGTATCTGTGCTTGCCGATCAAAGCACATTGCCGCGGTGACTGCTGAAGCCACTGCGCTCTTTTCGGTGTGGTACCGATGCCGCTGCGCTCTTTTCGGCGTGGTATCGATGCCGCTGTATTCTTTGCAACATTGTGGCGATGAACGACAACGTTTGAGGCATTTTTCTGCCTGTAAAGGCGCGTATCTCGATCAACACAGTTCAGTTGTCGCTCGACTGCGAACGAATTGTCTCTTCCGTTTGTCCTAGTGAAATTGTGCGCAGTGTTTTAAATATTTATATTATACATTTAGATATTTTTTAAATTGGTGAGTTTCTTTTTCATAGGTAAGGACACATTATATATTATGCTTCATTGTTCAAAATATTTACACGTGTAACGTATGTATATGTTTTTAGTTTCATTTATCCGTAATGAATAATACGAATGACTTCAAAGAACATAGAAAATCTGCCGATAATACTTCGGCTTGGTTTTACTATTTATATGATGAAAAAAGTATGCTGGCGAGATGCAAAACATGTTCGAGGATAATTAAAGTTTTTGGACGAAGTACAAGCGGACTACATACACATTTAAAAACACTACATAATATTAATTTATTGAAAAGAAAAGAATCCGAGACAAATTCTAACTCACCTAAAAATGATATTACGAAACCAAAGACATCGCAAATTACAGATTTTTTCAATAGAAAAACCGACTGTTTCGATGAAGTTCTGTCTAGAATGACAGCATTAGATGGTTTGCCGTTCAGAGTGTTTTGTACTTCAATTGAATTGAGAAAGTCACTGATTGCAAGAGGTTTCAAAAATATTCCAAGATCTATTAATACTATAAGAAGAACTGTTATAAACTATAGTAACAGTGTTCGCAATTCTCTGAAAAAAGAATTAACAGAATTAAAATTAAATGGTACAAAATTTAGTCTCACATTTGATGAATGGACAAGTGTACGAAATAGACGTTATTTAAATATAAATATTCATTCAGAAAAGAAAATTTGGAATATAGGACTCACACATGTCTCAGGAAGTATGCCAGCTACAAAATGTGTAGAAGTAGTCAACTGCAAATTGGAGGAACATGGATTATCTCTAAAAGAAGATATTGTCTGCATAACTACTGATGGAGCAACGGTGATGAAAAAAGTTGGGAAGTTGATTGATGCAAATCAGCAATTGTGCTATGCTCATGGAATTCAACTTGGAGTAATCAGTGTGCTATATCAACAAAATCAAGAGCAGAAGAAGCAAAATACTCTGGATTTAGAAACTTCTGATTCTGATTTCGAAGAGAGTGACAATGAAGAAAATAGTACTACAATTGTTGAAAGTACCTCATTTGAATATGACGAAGATAATAGTAACGAGGACGAAATATTAACCTACCAAGAATTGCTTCCCATAATTAAGAAAATTCGAAAAGTTGTTAAAATATTTAAACGTTCCCCTACTAAAAGTGCTGTTTTACAAAAATATGTACTTACTGAAATAAAAAAAGAACTTATGCTAATATTAGATTCTAAAACACGCTGGAACAGTTTGTTATTGATGATGGAACGATTTTTGAAATTAAAAAATCCAATTCAGAAAGCATTAATTGACTTAAATTTACAAATTAATTTTCCCGATAATGAATTCGATTTAATATCAAAAACTGTATCAGCTCTGCATCCAATAAAACTGACTGTGGAAGCATTATGTCGGAAGGATTCCAACTTATTAACAGCGAATGCAGCAATAAATTTTATGTTGCAATCACTTAAAGATCAGGACACGCCACTGTCTGAGGAATTATACAGTGCATTGAAAATTCGTATACAGGAAAGGCATAGTGACCTAGAAAATATTTTAAGGTATTTACATAATTATAACGACTTTAAAAAAGAAAACGGAAAGGAAGAAAAGAAACTAACAAGGTCAAATTTAATTAAGTTCGTCGTCAATTTCCACAAAAACATTTATGAAAACCAAACACAAACCTATCCAGAAGAATTCGTTGAAGATGATGTTGATGTTGATATCGAAAAAGAATTATCTCTCGAGAAGAAATTACAATTAGCTATAGATAAAAAAATTGCTACGAACAATAATACAAAAATAATACAAAAAATAGATTTATCCAAAACCATCAGACGAGAGACCGAGTTGTTAGAGGATGAAGGACATCGAGGCAAATATTTAGAGCAAGTATATCGCTCATTATTAACAGTACCACCAACCAGCGTGGATGCGGAAAGACCATTTTCAACTGCAGGTAATTTGTGCAGAAAAATACGTTCAAGGCTTAATGACAGTTCAATAGATGCATTATGTTTTTTACAATCACATTTCAAAAATATCGAATCAATAAATTAGTTATTTTTTTTTTCCTATTAAACAACTGAGTTTTTGTACCTTCATGAAAATTCCTAGTACCGGTATTAATACCGGTATACCGGTACAACGTTTAAAAAAATACCGAATACCGGTATTGCATTTTTGGTCCGGTATTGCAATCCCTACTTGCAATCTTACTCAGGTTTTTGCAAATTTCCTGAGTCTTAATCAGGTAGCCTCGGCTCACCAACATCCATTGGTAATACCAATCTTACTCTATTAGCCGATAAGGAGGCAAAGGCCTCCAGGTGCGGCTCAAATAGACCTAGAAGTGTCTCACCCGGCGAGCCTCCGGCTCGCCGGATAGAGACCCCCTCCTTCTCTGTCCTAACACTCCTTTTACTAACAAAAAAAAAAAAGTTAAAGAGGTACACTGCACTGAGACGGGACTATCCAAAGGCATGCCGGCACGGGCTGTCAAAGATATTGAAAAGTTAGAGACCGGGTTTTTGAAAATGAGGGCACCGCCGCCGCGGGAATCGAACCCACGGCCTCACTGGTGGTAGCCGATCGACTAACGCGCTCACCCACGGAACCCTCCCGTTCTTACCGATCTCCTACATACTTTTGGTCTGGGGGTCCTGATCCCACATTAATGTCGTACGCAATTACGAAAATGCCGGCGTATCACGCAAAGCTCCAGGAGATGATAGACGTGGTGAATTCCATTAATTATAGAGTAAGTTCGCAGCTCGAGTCTGTAGGGCAATGGGATTTTCTGTTTCCTGTCTGCCCGTACAATGAGATATTGTCCCCATTGGATGGACATAACATTAGTTGTAACATGAGACACAAAATCATTACCGAACTGACAGGATGTAATATTCACTTGGATTCCAAGTCTGGGAGTTCATTCACTAATCTTGCGAATCAGTCTGTTAACCGCCCTAGATATTTTACAGATATGCTGGGGCTTTCATACTCCGATTCAATGGCGGAAGAGATTTCGGCCTACATGGCTTCATTCCTAACACCAGGAGAAGTCCTAATGAATGTAGATTATTTAGATTTAGGAATGTCAGACTTCGAGCACTCTGGGATCCTCGCTTTAATTGCAAGGGTGATACTGATGTGCGATACGAAGTCGACTTTCAACAACGTGTCACTCACCACCATTAAAGAGACGGATGCTATTATAGTGCGATGGGCTTTCTATCATGAAGTAATAGAAAGAATCCCAGATACTAATGACGAATTTCGCTTGAATAACTATCGTAAGTTAACGAAGATAGTGAAACAAACAAAGATGATTTAGCCAAAGAAGCAGGTCCGGCGATCAACGTGACCGTCGGTACCATTTACGATTTGATAGGACAGCTCCGACTGGTTTCTAGACAATTCGCGGAGCATCAAAAATGGCAAATATTGGGTTCTGGAAACTGTTATAAAAATATGTTAGATTGGAGGGAAAGTTCTGCCGTATTTTAAAGAAAACATTAGAATCAATTTATAAAAATACATGTTTAATATTATGCAATGATATAATTTCCATTATTTGTAAGGACTTGTTGACATCTTTCAGGTAATCTGTCCATTCTTGTTTCCCAATGATTCAATAGCGACGTGTGTTTTTGATTTGCAAGAAAAATTAACTGCTTATTTAAAATACGACAAAACATTCCCTCAAACCTAATATATGGTAGCTCGAACCGATGGCTCCGAAAGGGAGTACCGTATTATTAATTAATCTGGTGGCTTTTTCCATTCGGGCAGAAATGGGACGGACAGCAATAAAATACAAGTAGAAGGTTGTAACGAGTCCGTTTCCCGGCGGATCTCGTAACAACGGATTCCTCGCGGCCGGATTTGGCTCGCCGTGCCAGGGTTCACGCAGGATAACGCGAGGGTTACGGCGGGACGCGGACGGTCGGGCACGGGTGATTAACGACACGAGTATTCCAAATGTTCGTCACTGTCCCGGCTTCGCGTTTCGGTGGTCGGCGGTCGCGATTCGGGTCTCGATCGCTCGGCGTTCGGGTCGGCCCTCCAGGTGGTCCAATACGCAGCGGCGTATTTAGGATTCACGGGTCGCGGAAAAATCGGCACACTCGCGATTACAATTTCGCGGGTATAAATACACTCTCGCGAGTCGTATTCAGCGGGCGGCTTCCCGGCGTCGCAAGAGACGATTCCGGTCGGGATCGGGCGGTCGGTATCGGCGGCTAGAGGTCGGATCGGGAAAGTACGTCTGATCGTTATCGCGGCGGAAAACCAAAGAGAGCGTTTTCCGGTTCGTCTCTCTCGTCTTGCCGGGCGAGGGGGTGCGGTGCGGTACGGTTCGCGGCCGGCTTTTCCGGTGTCGTCCCGCATCCGGCGCGCCGGTGTCGCATCATGACGGGTTCCGGTTCCCGCCAAGATCGGTTCGGCGTTGCGGGGCTCGCGGGGGCGCTCGCGGGTACCGGCGGATCTCGGTATCCGTCGGTCGTGTTCGGCTCGGAACAGGCCTGGCGCAGCCAGGTCTGTTACAAGGTGTTCAACCGTTTGCTCGTCAGCTCAAATTCATCAATTTTACGACGGGTAAAGCCAGATGTTGGGATCAACTCTAAAAATGAGGTCAGCGTAAAAATTAGTTTCTCCGACAAGTTTTAATTACTTTATGACCACCGTCCAACGAATACACGAAGGAAAACACACGGTCAACACGTGCTGGAAGGGACTCCCTCTCGTACTAAAACACAATATCGCACTTCCTAGTCGGAAAACATAACGATAGAAACTATTTTTACCAACAAATTCCCGTGTGATTAATTTCATGATATTCGACGTAAGCTGTGGGTTATAGGAGTGGGCTAAGATATTAAACTGTTACCGCCCACTACTACGCGATTGTAGGGGGTGGAAGACGCAATTTCGTAACGCGTTTAAGAGTTCTCTCTTGCGCTTTTACAGACTTAGTAGTAAGTTATTTTGTAAATAGTTGTGTCATTTTGTAAATAGTTGTAAGTTTTTTTGTAAATATAAATATGTGAATGTAAATAATAATATCTGTACATAATGTACAGAGTATTTATTATGTTTCCAATGAAATAAAATTTCAAAATATATAATTAAATTAAATTTATATTTCATTATATATGCAAATGGTCACGATTTCTGTGCTGTGTGATATGCAGTGAACAAATATCTGTGTTGAAATAATATAATATTAAGAGACATTACGAAAGTAAACATTCTTTAAAATTTAATAATTTGCAAGGACAGTTACGCAATGACATGACGGATCAACTACAAGCAAGTTTAAATTTAAAGTTGCGAAGTAATTGATTTACAAAGCGACACAGAAATAAGAAATAAATTTCAAAATGTCAATCTTAGCGATTTTTATAAGCTTTAGTTTCCAGTTACTAAATTTCCATTGCTAGCTACCCACGCTAGGGAAATGATGATCTTACTTGGCAGTACTTATATGTGTGAACAGCTATTCTCGAAAATGAAAATTATGAAAAGTGATCGTCGTAATCGATTGGATGACGAACAACTGAAAAATTGTATTAGAGTAGCAGTTTCAAATATCACACCCAATATTGACAAGCTTGTTAATGAGAAAAAAAGTTAGGTATCGCATTGAGTTTTAAAATTTACTTCAATTCATTTAATTAGTAACAGTGCATGTAAAGATAACATGTACCTATGTATTATTGTGCATATATACATTATCTAATAATAAAAAATAATAGATCAAATAAAACAAACGTTTTATTGTAAATCGTTTCATTGCGGCCCGCGCGTAGTATTAGGGTTCTACTTTTTGCCCGCTGCAGTCCGCGGGTTGCACATCACTGCTCTAATAGATCAACCGCATATCGTTTGTTGGTGGCAAGAGTGTATTCGACATATTCGAATACACCGGTCGGAAGTGCCGTCGATATATTTTCTAGACGAAATGTGGTGAACGCCGGAGATGGCAGACACAAACTTTTGGTGGATTCTAGGGTTACGTGACTGAGAAATGTCGCGGAAAGAGGGTTATCCACGGGAATACTCGATCCCTCCGGAAAGGGAAAGCAATAAATCATAACTTGTCGGATCACCAGCCCAGCTTGTACCTGGAGCCCTTCTCTGCTTTGAAGCGAAGAAAGATTCGGGGAACTACCATACCGAAATGAATGGCGACGCATTTTTTATGGGTTTCGCAGCTTTTTGCCCAAGCTGCCAGATGGGGTTGCGACAGTTATAGACAACGCGTCTTACCATAGTGTTAAATTAGATAAACATCCGACAACGAGTTGGAAAAAATTATATATAATTACTTGGTTGGAAGGTAAGGCGGAAAGGGTAGAACTAGATATTGTTAAAATGGAGCTACTTCAATTAACAGCCAAGCATAAACGTCCACGCAATGTAATTGACGAATAAGCTAGACAAGCATGGACATATCGTGGTACGGCTTCCCCCTTACCATTGCGAACTCAACCCCATCAAACTAGTATGGGCAAAAATGAAAGATTACATTAGAGCGCGAAGCACAACTTACAAGTTGGCTGATGTCCGCCAGCTTGTAAGCCAAGCCGTCGAAAGCATGTCGGCGGGGACGTGGCAGCATTTTCTTCGTCACCCAACGGAGGTGGAAAACAGGTTCCGCCAACTCGACCACATAACTGTGTGGACTAGTCTGCTGAGTCTGACTATGATGTGCGAAATTTTTAGTGTAATAAGTGAATTTTAGTGTCATTTTTATTGTAACAAGTGAATTTTACTGTAATTTTTAGAGTCCTGTACAAGACCATGCATAGCATGCATAAAATGTAAGCTAACAAGATTGCAACTCGATCGAAGCGGAATACAACGTGCGGACGGAATTCTTGGCATAATTCAAGGAGACGTGTGTGTTATATTCGTTATAGTTGGTACTTTGTTTTTGGTACTTTGTAAAGTATAAATGTGGAGATACAAGAACAATTAGAAAATTTGCCGTTTGGATGGAAAACAGACGAAGTCGAAAAATCAAAATAATCAGATCCGACAACAAGAAGGAGTTCGTAAATAATGTAGTGGAAATCTTTTTTAAAAAAAATTGAATTAGACATGAAACAGCTGTTCCGTACACATCACAGTAGAACGGCTTGGCGGAACGAGTGAAACGCACTATCATTGAAAAAGCATGGTACATGTTAAATGACAGAGGATTAAATATAAAATTTTGGTTAGAGGCCGGAAAAACCGCAATGTACTTTATAACAGACCTACTCCGCGCTGCCTTCCGCTGGATGTTCGAACACTCCAGGGTTACGTGGGGAAAGGGCGGTGGTGGAAAAGGTGAAATAAACCAGAGCCGCGAGTCTGGTAAAACGATATTTATTGTTGTGATCGGCGCGACAGAAAGACCGCGACGCTGTTTCCTAAGGCCTCGGTGCGCAGCTGACCTCTAATTTGCTACATACAGAAACGAGTTGTCAGCGCGGAGTGCAAACGAGGCGCATGAAGTTGAAACGCGTACAGTGATACTTAAATCTACGCCTGGATCCTTACAATGTTACGGTCGCGGAACGATACGGGCGCGGTACAATACGGACGCGATGCAATGCGGACGGTGCAGTAGGTGTCGGCAGAGGAGTCCCTCCTAAAAACAGTATTCTAGGTGGTCAGCAATCTTGACTATCTGATGGTACCATGGAGACCGCTTGGCTGGTCAGACTCAGCAAGTCGGGAGCGGTTGCCGGGAGAGCGCGTTGGCTACGGTATTTTCTGGACCTCGGCGGTAACAGTTCTTGAAGTCTCTGTGTCCAAGTTCCATTGTCAAGCATGCCAGCCGGTCGGGAAGGTTGTCGAGCTTCTCGAGCCACTTGAAGGACTGATGGTCGGTCAGCACGATGAAAAGTATTACCCTTCGAGGTAATAATGCCGCATCTTCCAGATGCCCCAACGGACGGCGGGGCACTCGAGCTCGGTCGCTCAATAATTCCGCTGTGCCTGGTTGAGTGTGCGGCTGGCGTAGGCGATGTACGGTGTCCGTTTGTACGGTGAAGTGCTACTCCCAGTCTGAAACGGCGAGCACGGTCAATTCCGAAACACGCCTTGGGAGCTCGTCGAAGGCGGCTTGCTGGGGTGTGTCTCATCTCCACTTGAATGCGTCTTCAGGAGACCGATCAGCGGTGCGGCGGTCTGCGAGACGTCCAGCAGGACACGATGATAGCAGGAGAGGAGTCCCAGGAACCAGCTCAGCCCCTTCACGCTGAACGGTGGAGCCAGAATGGTAACAGCGGCGACCTTATCCGAGTCGGTATGGAGGCCGTCCTGGTCGACGACGTGCACCAAATATGTTAACTGCGGCCGCGCGTAATAACATTTCTCTTAGTTCGACCGCAGGTTCGCTGCTTGGAGCTGCAGGAAGATTTCTGTAAGGGCACGCTCGTGTTCATCGAAGGACACGCTCACGACGACGATGCTTCCAAATAGGCGAACGCGTACGTTCCCATGTCCGGCGAGATGAGTTGGCCCAATAGCAGCTGAAGATAGTGGGCGCGGAGTGAAGGCCGAGGGCCTGACCACGAACGCGAGGAGCCCGTTTCCTGGTACGGTGAGCGCGGTTAACGGTCAGCTGGCGGGCGTCAGCGGTGCCTGCGAATACCCGTCCTTTAGGTCGATGGACGACAGGTAACGAACACCGCGCAGCTTGTACAGAGTGATGTCGGCAGAACCGGTGGAGCGGCAGAAGTCGATGCAGAAGCGGTTTTCCCGTCTTTCTTCCTGACGATCACGATGGATGAGCTCTACGGGCTTCGCAGAGGCTGGACGACCCTATCGGCGAGAATTTTACCGTGTTGCGGTGCCGATACCGCTGTTTGATCGGCGTCGGGTCCAAGATTCGGATCTCGTGCTGCGCCAACGATCTTACGCTGCGTACCTCCTCGAATATGGCTTGCTTGCGGGCTATGAGCACGTGCAGCTGCCGGTTCTTGTTCGGTGTCAGATTGGCGTGTTCATTTGGGACCGCGATCTCGCAGACGTTCCTTGGCCGGCTTGTTACCCTGGTCGAGGTGGAGCTATGTCAGGGCGTTCATGCCTAGCAGTACGTCGTGGTCGAGCGTGTCCATGATGTAGTACTGGTGCGTCAAGGAGATGTCGTTACTGCTGCCGGTCTCGGCGATACTGCTGGTCAGACCGGTTTCGGTGCTGTCAGCCTTAGTGGCGGCGGTGTTCTCCTCTGCGACTCGTCAGCCGAAGCGAATGCATTGGCGGGCCATGGACGTGTTCAGGAACGAGCTGCTGGTCCCGATGTCGACGAACGCCTGCGTTTGGTCATTTCCGGCGACGACGGACATGTAGATTCAGTTGTTATCGATCGATCAGACCCGTTCCGCGGCTTGTTTCCCTGGTGGCTTCGCTCGGGGAGGCAAGACGCCGTCTTTGCCGTAGAACGAGCAGCACCTCGCCGGTGCATTTCGGCAGTCGAAGCGGGCGTGTGTCCCGTCTGTTTGGACCGCCAGTAGTGCGTGTTACGGTTGTATGCGCTGCTTACGGCTAGCGTGTGCCCAAAGGGGGCTTACAAATGGACGGAGCGGGACATGACTCCCGGTGGACCTTGCAGAGGATCTCCTTGACCTGTCCGACGCGCTGGATAATCTGGGTGGCGTTCGTGAGCTACGGCGAATGTGCAGCTGGAACTCGGCTCTCATGTTCTAGTGCAGGGCATTAAGTTGTCTTTTCTGGATATAGTCTCCATGCCTCCGCAACAAAGTCATGAGGGCGGTGATGTAGTGCACGATGGGTTCGGTGGTTGCCCAGTGTCAGTAGGCAATCTGCTGATCGAGGTGGCGCCGTTCGTCGGGCGGCAGATAGAACTGTCGCAGCTAATCCTCCAGATCCTTCCACGAGGAGATAGCCGGTCAGGAATTGTGGTACCAGAGCTGTGCGTCCCGCCGCAACAGTTTCGGGAAGCCTTGTAGTAACCGCTGGTCGCTCAGGCGGTGTGATCACTGGAGCTTGTGAACGCGTTTCAGGGACGCGTGCGAGTCGTGCTGATCGAAATGACAACCCCATTTCCACATCTGGTCGGGGACAGTTGCGTGGCTGGAGGAGCCTCCTCAGATACAGGAGAGATCAGGTTGGTCGGTAAGAGCGGACCCGGAACGCAGTCAAAACGTCGGTACGGACGAGACCTGCCGCTGAGTCATCCTGGAACCCCTACAAGTAATTGGTCTGGTCGACTTCCTCCTTGCATTCCGGTGCATCCTTCGGTTAGTCAGGAAAGGCCACAGGATTCCGGCGGACGTAGGCTACGAGTCGTAGGTCCCGATCGTTCGAAGCTCACGGATAAACTGATCCTTTGAGAGGCGGTAGATCCAGACTACTCTCATGGTTACAATACTTAATTTAAAAAAATATATCTATAAACACAAAAGAAAACTACGTTTGCACTCCTTAGTTCCGTATAGGCGTGCGCGACGCTGACTATTCTCCTACTCTAGTCCCTGTTCGGGCGTCATTTAACACTTTCGCGACGGGGCCTGAATTCACTGGCCGCACCATGGGGCGGGCCTGTTTTTGTACTCGATCCTATCGGGCGGGCGGAGTCCCCGGTGGTACATGAACCATTGCCGCGTTATAGATAATTATTAACAACTGAAGAAATGTCAATAAGACAACTAAAGAATAGCAACCTCCATTTTAGAAACAGATATAGGGAATGTTATAAAAAATTGTCAGAACGCGTGGACACCGTCATAGCCGCACAAAAAGCCAAGCGCGTTACTACATTTTGCCCTCTGTGCGACAATGAGCCGGCTTTGTGAATACAATGTTTTGAAGAAATTCACAGAAAGAAATACTTCTCTTATGTATATAAATATGTAAATAAATTTGTTAATTACAACAATCACCTTTTTATTACATTGACACAGCCTCAGGGGAATTTGGGCGCATGTTCGCTCCCATTGTTTCGAGAACTCATGCGGATCTGATTCCAAAGGGAATACTCCCTTCAGTATTACTGAACATCAAGGTGAACCCTGTTTCGGAGTATTTGATTTCCTTCATATTACATTGACACAGGCGTGTAACACCGGTGGCTCATCCCGCCCGATGGGACATTTCTGTATGTACCACCGGTGGCTCATATCCCGTCCCATGGGACAGACAAGAATGTACCACCGGTGGTACACCACGACCCATGGGACAGACAAGAATGTACCACCGGTGGTACACCCCGTCGCGAACGTGTTAACGGTTAGTCTGGTGAAACGGTATTTATTGAGCTGCTCGGCGTGACGGAACGGCCGTGATGCTAATTCCTGGGGCCTCGGTGGACAGCTGGCCTCTACCTGAAACGCGGTGCATGAAGACGGAACGCGTACAATAATACTTAACCCTACATCGAGGTCCTTACAATACTACGGACATGATGCGGTGCGAGTACACGCGCGCGTGAGACCCCGTAGTATGTGCTCGCCGCCCGACTGCGGGGTCTCTTGAAGCTTGTCATCCTATTTACCTACACTGCGACAACCCGAACCCTCGGCTCGGGTTTCCATCAAACTTTTAAATTTAAATTTAAATATAACTCTAACTTTGCCTATTTCACTCTATCGACACATATCATAATACATTATATTTTATTTTCCTCCTCATTATTGTACACTAATTGTTCACCTTCACCACTAAACATAGTATGTTCCTTCGTGAACCAGCGATCGTTCTGCGATTTCAAATAGCCTGAATTGGGACCTTGATCCCTAAAAACCCCACCCTAGCTCCCACCGGGAACCGACTCTCTTTGCTCAAGAGTAAAAAGAAATCTCAAATTATCCAAAAAAGGACCATAGTCCATAAAATCCGCAATGTAGAAGACGTGTTCCCGGGAATATCAGTTCACCCCCCCCCCATCTCCCCAACGCCCCCCAGCAGTCACCACGACTCAAACATATCAAATACACCACAGCCAATTACTCTTGATACTCATCTACTCTTCCAGCAAACCACTACAGGCAATTTCATAAACCCCAACTCAATCATTCAAGTTCGGGACACGTCCAACCCACCGCAGGTCTATCCATCCTCCTCACAGGAAACTTCCTCTCAAGAGGCCGGCGGTAAGGATCACCACGATGATTTCCTCGTGGTGACCTCACACCGAAATAAAACGCTCAACAATCAACCTTCCCCCAGTCTCGAGAAGCCTCCAAGCAAATCTCCACCACCAAACTTGCTCGCTACTCAAAATCGTTTTCACGTCTTCACGTCCTTCTTGGATAACCCTAACTCCATGGATATTCCTGAAGTCCCGCAAATGAACAGACCGACCTCCCCTGTCAATAACAATCCTGCTCAACAATATGTACTCTCCACTACCAGGAAACCTCGAAGTCCGCCTATCTATCTCTCTAACTTTGATTTAAACATCCCTGCCTTCCACCGACGCATGAACGCCGACGTTGGAAAAGACTCATACTCAGCAAAATTTCTTGGACGCAGAATAAGAATACAATTCTTTGACTGTGCCAAATATGAAACATTCAGGAAATCCCTAACGGAAACGGACATACCCTTCTTCACATTCAGCGCGAACTCAGATCGAAACCCAGTCATGGTCTTAAAAGGCCTCCCATCTATCCCTACCTCTGAACTAGAGGCTGAGATTAAATCATGTAGACTCGAGATCTCCACAGTGTCGGATATCTCCCCAAAGAACACGTCTTCCCATTATGCCATACGTAAGGTGATTTTCTGTTGGTATTCCTGATCGCATACGTAGGTTAGGTTTTCACGTGCTGTCGCGGTTGGTAAAAGTAGAGCGCGTGCGCAAAGAACGACTGTTGAGAAAGAGATCGCGACTGCTCTAGTAAAAAGATGTTACGCGTTAAATTTTTTCTCTCTATTAACCTATGTATTTTTCGTAAGATATAATTATCAATAAATATTGTATGGTGAAAATGCGAAGTGTTCTTGCCAAATACTTTCCAACATTTTCTCACCCTCCACCACCACTGCTATTGTCACGTCCGGTGGTGCACGACCGCTCAAGAATCAAACGAATAAAACTTCAGACAAAGAATTATTATGAATTATTGTTGAAACCCAATAATGTCACGGGAGGAGAAGAAAATAAATAGGATTAAGATAGGCGTTAAAATTTCTAGAAAATTAGATAACGAACAAAACAATTCCAATTATCCTCCTGCGAGAGACGCAGCAAAGATCGATGTCACCCCGAAAAATAAACAGAAAGTGTGTCCAGTTGCGCCAAGTTCCAAGAAGGCACACTAATCCCATGGTAAGAATGACGCGCATTAGATAAAAGATCAAATCAATATCCTATTTAAACAATGGACTGTCCATCCTGTAAAAGGGAACCAATACTTCAAAGACCAATCATTCTGTCATAAAGTTTAGACCGGACCAGTCCATTATAGTGTCAATTTCAGTTTTAATAAGGTTTTTAATAAAGTTCAAATTCAGTGAAAGTTTTATAAAGTTCAAAACCAGTGATAATTGGAATTGGTGAAAGCTGCAACCTGCGACCTGCGAACCGCAGCAACTGCGATTAGCGGTATTCCCGACCTGCGGTAACTGCGATCTACGGAACCTGCGACTTGTGGACTTGCGGTGTCCACACCACGAAGCGAACACAACAACTCGGTAAATTAACATTACTATTATTGAACGAAATATTTGTAAGCTATCTAGTTTATGCGTTAACTACACATAATCTCTATTTGTCAAATCATGTTTAAAACTTCTGATTCAGCACCTAATTATGAATAAATCAATAATTTTGTTTGTTTTGGAAAATAAGAATACAAGTCATTTAAACAATCCTCAATTTCCCGAACCGTAGCCGGTGAATGCAGGTAGGTTCAAAACTGCGTCCTATCTCATAAAAATCGTAATCCGTCCTACCTGTGACGTAACAGAGGCAATAGGCACGGAACAGAGGAAAGCCTATATGGCAAACAGGAGGAGAGCAGTGTTTGCTACCATGAATGCTCCTCAAGGAACGTTCATGGTGTCTGATGAGTTCATGAGTAATTATGCTCCAACTCTCCGACTAACCCCAAAATTAAAGAGACATCTTTTCCAGTTCTGTTTCCAATATCAGACTAAGTACCCCGAACTAGCTGCTGCTTTAGTATTATTAGGTGATGCAGCCATGACCAGTTTCCAAGCAATGATACAATTTATCCAAGGAGAACCTCTTACCGAGCCACATAGAGAGAGAAATCGAAATACATTGAAAAACATTGAGAAATCTCTATACAGGATGTCTAAAAAATGCAGTTCCTTGAAATGGGTGATTCCTGAGATCATTGGAAGAAACTTTTTCCTTTGCGAAAATACGCTCGTTTGTCGCAGTAATGAGAATGCTCTGTGGCAAGTACAATATCAGAGTGGAAGAAGGAGGAAATGGAAGACGACGAGCTCAGTCCCTGGGGCCAGATGTTATCCTTTGCGAAAATATTCTTCGCAGCGTCGCGTCGTTGAGGAATTATTAACGAAAAACTCGGACCAATCAGGGCGCGACAAAAGCAGAAGGACTCCGGCATGGCAGCAATTCCCGCTCCGCGTGCCGTTGTTATTAGCCGAGCCGTAATCTGTCCACTAGGGTGGACCTTAGTTATAGTTGACGAAAATTATTTCGCAGATTTTTTTGTGGAACATCCCCTAGACTTGTGCCACTGGATGAAAAAATAATCTGTGCGAAAATATTTAGACATTCCCATTTATACGTTCTTCTATCCCATAGAAAAAATGCAGATATCATAACTGTAATGTAATAATTTTTACTTTCATCAAGATTACAGTTTTTTAATTATATATGTTGAAAAATTTCGGAGCGAAATTATGCTCGAAGAAACTCGGCGTGTTTGTGTGTGAGTGAGTGTCACAGGTGCGTCGTACGGCTCTTTTGTTTCCATATTGTCGGCCATATTGTTCTGATTAAAAACATAAAAGCATAAATTGCCAATAATGCTCGATTCTCCATCTGCGTACATTGTAGGCTGTTGGTCGGTCGCTGGTCTTTGAAGTTCCGAGCTCGCAGAGTCGCGAGATATCGGTGTAAAACAACTACCAATCCAATTGCAAAGCTTCATTATTTTTCATGATTTCTTTATGGGACTTGCGCCAACTAATTCGTGGCATTCTTCTGATTAAAATGACACTAAACACGGTACAAATTGGACTGTATTTAGCATTTTTATCCGTAGATTTATTCGAAGGCTTCGAATAAATCTTCGGATAACTTTTGCCAGCTCGACGAATAAACGGCGACGACGGCCGACGACGGCCGACGAGGACCGACGAGCGCCGAACGTGGAAGACCCAGCGACTGCCAAACGGTATACAATGTAAGCGGATGGAGAGTCGTCGTGACGTTGCACAACATTTTTTTGTTCAGTCTCTTAAAGAACAACCTATCGTATATACTAGGGTGGCTCTTATTTTCGACATTTGAATTTCTTTTGCGGAACCTCTAGGATTGTTCCAATTAATCAAAAAAAGATCTGTACAATAAAATCGTTATTCTCAAATATCTTCTAAATTATTGACTGTATCGAAAAATTGGGTAGACAAAACCTGAAGATCTGGACAGGCTGCGTTTTTTATGTCCTGTTACTTTTTCTCGTAAAACAATCGGTTTTCGAAAGAAATTGAGATAAACATCAGAATCAAAACAAAAAATTCTTTCTGAAATTTGAAAAGTGAAGTGTATCCTAGGGGTTGCCGCAAGAAAATTTTCTTCGAGAGTAAATAAGAGCCATCCTAGTTATACTTATTTACATTTAGAGACTAAAAGTATTCGTATAAAAATAGTATTATTTATTGTAATGTTGTTACAACAGATATTTTTGGACGGAATTACCGCTAAATTCAAACTACAAATATCAGCTTATTCTTATTCTGCTGCCAACCAACATGTACTATACGAATGTCAGACTATTGAGTAAAAAATTAAATGGTTTTTACGCGCAGTAATATCGTTGATTAGCTTCTGGTTTTGTGCAGTAAAATTGTGTTACGTTCGGTGCTTATTTACACTATATACAACTGTGTCGGGTATTTGGAAAAATAGTTGTACTTTCTACGTTTATGTAAATACTAAATCAATCGAGACGATTCAAATTTGATTATTCACAATTAAGATTGTAAAAGCTAAATCTGCACAAACTTACAAGATTATGTTAGGCATCGCGCGACACGTAACCATTTTATGTGGCAAACTGTTGCATGGCGATAAGTAATAGCAGTAAAAATGTTGGTAAAGCAATGGTAGCGGCGTCGTTGCATCGGTGATCGAAGTAACAGAAACACCATGTTACTTCGTCGTAATAGTCTCTATGAATGTCCAATTGATGAATGGAATTGTTTACGTAATGTCCCAAATGAACATCTTTAGCAGCAGGTCGACAACCTTCGTAGCGATCGGCTAGTATATCTTTTCTGAAGCTACGTACGGAGCTCAAACATTCCCTTGATATAATTGTCTCAGCTGAAATGTATGCAATAATGCGGAATATATATGTATATATACAAATTTGAGCGACATTACATATGTACCTCCTTTTTTTTCGATTATCTTTACACATTTGTCATCGTATTCTGGACAAGTTTAACCCCAATACCACCACCACTTGAAAGGTGTGCCACACCCAGGATGGTTACTATTGCATCTGTAGCAGTATAAACTGTCCCCTGTAAGTATTATTTAAATTGTAACGAAAGATGCAGGGAATTAACCACACCCTGCAGACAACGGACATTTATTTCGTTGTTATACCTTCGTTAATAAGTAAACTTAAGAAGACGACAACACAAATCGTTTTGTACATTTTTCCTTAAAAGTAACGGTAACTTTAAAGATGTTTTTAATAGAGATTAAATCGATAAATGCGGTACCGTGACAGCAATTTGAAAATGCAACAAAACAATTACAAATGCTTCCCATGCCGTGCCCCATGCCACATGAATCACATAAATGACGGGATGATGCGAGGTGAACGCTAGTATCGATGTCACCTTATTGTCACGATTCTGATTCGCTCTACTCTGGACAAATTGCGAGTCGAGCAATTACATTTCGAGGAGAGAGGAAATTCACTCCTATATAGACGTAGTTATCCTATGGGCATGTTTTAATTAATATTTCTCACTGTTACAGCATTTCGATATATTGTAATATTCGTATATACCACAATGTATACTATATACCCTTGTACATACTAGAGAGGATACGAGAGGATCGGACAATTAGTCGACTGCCTTACCGACGCACAGTGCGGACAAGTCGGCACATCTCACTACATTTTTATTTGACGATGCACGAAAATTTCCTTTGGCAGAACTGCATATTAGCAGGAAATTCATATTATTATTCATTTAAAAATCATTTAACAAT
This sequence comes from Halictus rubicundus, assembly GCF_050948215.1. NCBI lineage: Eukaryota > Metazoa > Arthropoda > Insecta > Hymenoptera > Halictidae > Halictus > Halictus rubicundus. Next base: position 3,141,039 of record NC_135162.1, read on the forward strand.
TTTTTTTATGCATAAAAATAATTTTTTTTCAACTTATTAATTTTATTGTTATTTAATTTTTTGTGACTAATTACCATTACATATGCATTAGTAACCAAATTTAGATTTTTTAGAAAAATTTGGCCATGGAGGCACTCTCTAAAGTGCCAAAAATCGAAAAATATTATATTAACTGTAAATGAGTGTGCAATAATAATTCTGTGTAATGGAAAGTGCTTACCAAGGAATATGCATTCTTTATACATTTAATAAAGTAGATTTATTTTTTGTACAAATTTTCAACGGTGGTTTTATTTGTTAATTGCATATAAAATTTCAAATTAACATAAAACAAAAACGGCAAAATATATCCTGAGATTCATGCATATTCGGATACATTACTTTTATTATAGTTTAAGAATTTCATAGTTTTGTCAGCTACTTTTTGCGACTCTCAATTTTATAAACTTTTTAAGAAGTGTCCATACCTTTCCTTTAGGATCTATTGTGGAAAATTTGTTATATTTTTTTTAAATGTATTAGCTATATTGTTAAATTTCATTTTCTGTGAATAATTAACAATAAGTATACATTTGTAAACAAATTTGGTTGTAAAAAGTTTTGCCATTTGTTCGCCACAGTTACAGTGGGGAATTTACTGGAAAAGTTCAATATTCGTGTATATCACGATTGAAATACATTTCTTTTGCAAAACATACGTATTAGGATGGAAATTGTTAATAATAATCATATAATAATCATTTTTATGCATAATACAATTTTTCAATAATTACATATCAATCATTTTCATGTATTTTTAATTTGTTTTTAATATATGTTTTATAACTATTGAAAAAGTAATAAGAATGTAAGGATATATCGAGATGTGCAAGATCACGAGAGTCAATGATTTTGGGTCGCAGAGTACTGAGAATGACTCGGATAGCGAATAGCGTTTTGTTAAGTTTATTCATTTTATTCACTAGTATTATAATTTGTTTAAGTTTATTATTGTTAATTTTACATATGGTTCATTTATTATTAATTTTGTTCTAAACTTGTTAGTTTTTAAAAATAAATTTGGTAATTTTTAATAATAAATTTTTTTTTTTGTTAAAATTAGTAACTATATTGGTAAATATAATTGTCTGTTGTCGCGTCCGGTGGTTTGACCACTAATGAATAAGACAAATAAAACTTCAGATAAAGATATATTATGAACTATTGTTCAAACCCAATGATGTCACGCGAGGAGAATAAACAAATAGAATTAAGATAGCGCGCAAATCGATTTCAATTTATCTTCCTGCAAGACACGCAGTGAAGATCACCCTGCGAATAAACAAAAAGGGTGTCTTAATTATACTAAATTACAAGAAGGGATGTTGACTTCATGGTAAGAGTGACGACACATTAGCTAGAAAATATCAAGAAGATTAGAAGATTAAACAAGGAAGGAAGGGGGTGGGGTGCGTAGATAATATATACGTGCTGAATTATCTCCTAAACAGGCAGATGAGAAGGAAGGAAAGGAAGATGGTGATCTTCTTTGTAGATCTGAAGGCGGCATTCGACGCGGTGGACAGGGAAATATTGGTGAAAGCCTTAAGAGAAAGGGGAGCAAGGGAGGGGCTGGTTGTGAGATGTGAGGAGATGTTGAGGGAGACGAGGAGTAAAGTTAGGGTGGGAGGGGAGGAGGGGGCAAGTTTTTGGACGATAAGGGGGGTGAGGCAGGGGTGCCCGCTGAGCCCGTTACTATTTACATTGATGCTGGCGGATATGGACGAAGTGCTGGAGAAGGGAGGATGGGGGGGAGTAAAATTAGGGGAGAGGAAAATCTTTACGCTGGCGTACGCGGATGATGTAGCTATGATGGCGGAGGATGAGGAGGGCATGAGGGGTATGATGAGGGGCCTGGAGAGATACCTGGAAGAAAGGAAGCTGCAACTGAATGTGGAAAAGTCGAAGGTGATGAGGTGCAGAAGGGGTGGGGGCAGGTGGAAAAAGATCACATGGAGGTGGAAGGGCAAGGTGCTGGAGGAGGTGGCAGAATTCAAGTACCTGGGGTACGTGGTTATGAGGGACGGGGGACAGAGGAAGCACGTGGAGGATAGAATTAGGAAGGGGGCAGCGATAATGGGACAAGTATGGGGGATTGGGAAGAGGAGGTTTGGTAACGACTGGGGAAGGAGAATTTGGTTATTCGACAGGTTGGTGTGGTCGGTTATCAGCTACGGGGTGGAAATTTGGGGTTGGAAGGAATGGGAAGGTATAGAGAGACTGCAGGAGAGGTTTCTGAGATGGGTGCTAGGGGTAGAGAGGTGCACGCCGGGATACATGATAAGGGAAGAGTTGCAAAGGGAGCTGTTGAGAGGGAGGGCGGGGTTAAGGGCATGGAGCTACGAGAAGAAGCTGCGGGGGGAAGAGGGGGGGAATTAGCAAGGATGTGCCTAGAACAGGTAAGAGGCAGGGGCAGAAGGGGAGGGGAGGTAGATGGGTGGGAGAATGAGAGAAGACGTTTCTGGGGAGAGAGAGGTTGGTCAGCAGAGGAGACAGAGGTGATGATGGAGGAGAGGACAGAGGTAGTGAGTGGAGAATTAGTAAAGAGGGAAAGGAGGAAGCAGCAGGAGGAGAGATGGGAAAAGATAAGGAGAGCGAGATACAATGTGTGGTATGGGAGGGTCAAGGGAGAGGGGATACCAGGATATTTGAGGAAAGGGTGGGGAGAGAGTAGATGGCAAAGAGTAGCTAGATTTAGGTTGGGTAATGAGATGAGGGGCGGAAGGTATTGGATGGAAGAAGAGGAGAGAAGGTGTAGGGTCTGTGGGTGGGAGATGGAAACGTGGGAGCATGTGTGGGAGCTGTGCTGGGGAGGGGATGAGGGAAGGGGGCAGCAGGGTAGGGTAGGGGTGGTGCTAGGAGATGAAGGAGAGGGAGAGGAGTTGATGAGGAGGTTAGAGGAGTGGAGGGAAGGTACGGAGGGATGAGGCGGGGGGGTGTGAGCAAGGTATGAATGCTTAGGAATGGAAAGAATGAGTGCAGCCGGAAGAGGAGGTCCAGGGGGGAGGGGAAAGGATGGGTGAGTGGTAGAGGAGGGGGGGAGTTGAGATAGTATGAGTGTGTGTGTGAGAGGTAAATTGGGAATGTGGCGTAAGTAAGAGTAAGAACTCTCTCTCTCTCTCTTATGGATAGAGTTAAGTTAAGTTAAGTTAAGTATGTTAAGTTAAGTTTAAGTTTAGTAAGTTAAGATAAGATAAGATAAGTTAAGATAAGTTAGGTTAATTTAGGTTAAGCATAGTTTAAGATTTAGGTTAAGAGTTAGGTTAAGAAGAGAGAGGTGGAAAGAATTGTAACCCCTAGGGGAACAATAAATGATACTACATAATGTATTAAAATAGTAGAAGATTAAACAATGCAAAGTGGAGACTCCTGAGTCAGCATCCTAGTGAAACAATGAACTGTCCATCTTATAAAAGGGAACCACCCTCCCCTCAACGATTGATCAGTCCGTTATAGAGTTTCACTCAGTTAGATTCGCCACGTCGTTAGTGCGTTCAGTAAAGTTTCAGTAAAATTCAGTAAAGTTTCAGTGAAGTTTTAGTAAGTCCTACAAAGTGTTGTAAATGACCTGCGAACCATCAATTTAACAAATAATCACGACTTGCGACATCTGCGACCTGCGGCAATTGCGACTAGCGGGAATTGCGAACTTGCGGCGTCTACAAATTGCGAAGCGATCCCTATACCCAGCAAATCGGTAAAAATAATATTATTGTTATTAAGCGAAATATTTGTAAGCTATCTAGTTTATGCGCTAGCTATATAAAATCTCTATTTGTAAAATCATATTTAAAATATCTGATTCAGCACTTAGTATTGAATAAATCAATTATTTTGTTGTTTTTTTGAAAATAAGAATATAAGCTATTTAAACAATCCTCAATTTCCCGAACCGTAGCCGGTGAATGCAGGTAGGTTCGAAACTGCGTCCTATCCCCTAAAAATCATAATCCGTCCCACCTGGGAAGTAACACTGTAAAAAATTTCCTCTATATACAGAGAGGAATGAGAGTGCTCACGCCCGGGGTTTCGGCGTTCCCACTTTCGTAACATCGCCGCTTTATCATGGCACAGAACCGGTCAGTCTTTTAGGATAAAACTGAACGCACATTATTTTTTTAACCAGGATTAGAACGTACAGCTTAATTGTTTTATATGAAATATGTAACTAACATGTAAATCTTGTGTACAAAATCTCTAATTAATATATATTAATAATAATATTAATTGTAATGATACGTATTTTATTTTTTTCCAATTTTGTAGTTGCAAACTATAGTTGTAAAAAATGGAAAACCCGGGAAAATTCGAACAAATACAGATCTCATATCGAAGTTTAAAAGCGACCAACCTGAATATTAATCTAATAATGAGCTATTGTCATCAACACTATCTTAAATTTTTTCATATATTTAGCTACTGTTATTATTAATTTAAAAAAATTTTCTTTCATGAATAAATATTTTTTCCACCTCAGCACCATAAGATTTTTACTAGATGACTTTAAAAACACATTAGAACTATTTTTAAATAATTTTACTCGAAAACATTCTAGTTTACTCTTTATTTCACCGTTCTACTCATTTTTTATGGGCTGCATTGCAGCTCTGTTTAACACCTCTTTACAACCCAATACCATGGTACCATCCATATTCAAGGAAGAACAATTTTTTGCGACGATCATTGAAAAAACAAAAGTGTTTCCTTCATTTCAGTCCTTTAGTGCGTTGGTGACATAGCGCCCAGCACACCTACCTGTGTTCTGTGTCACATCTGGAGTTTTATGGTACGCTAACAATTGCTATTGACTCGCAAGCCAGACCGTACAAGCGAATGCATCCACAACTTCCAGAGACCTGCCTCCAAAACTAATTAAAGGAAGGCTAGACATGCAGTGTGTACTAAACTCCTCAAAAGAGGCGGATTCCAGTCGCTCGTGTTATAAACCTCATTCGATACTTCATCGAAAGGGTGATCTTACATATTTCTGTAACAGTTCCAAGTGCATGCACTTTGTTCATGATACACTCTTTGTAATTATTAAATTCAATTAAATATTAAGTAAATCTTTCACGGTGCTAACGGCCCTCGCAGAGATGGTCATTATTTGGGATAAAAAATTATTTAAATGAAAATTTGAATAAAAGATACTTTATCTTTATTTGTTATTTGAAGGTTCGAATAAAAAAAAGCATCTTTATTGGACGAGTATCGGATAAATAATTTTATTCGTCGAGAATTTATCCGACGAATAAAGATAATTTTTTCTATTCGTAGCGGATTTATTCGAACTTCGAATAATTTTTTCATCTTTTATCTGTATCTTTTATTCGAAGGCTTCGAATAAATCTTCGAATAACTTTTGCCGAGCGCCGAACGTGGAAGGCCCAGCGACTGCCAAACGGTATACAATGTAAGCGAATGGAATCACGCACGTATGAAAGTTTAAACTTTTAGATTTTTCAATATATCCTCATGAAATTGTTACGAGCGATTGGAGGTAATTTTCCTGATGAAAATGAGATCAAATTCGAGTGTAATCGAACAAGTTTCACTGATACGTAATGTTACGATAAAAATGTCGATGAAGTATCGAATGCGGTTTATGACACGAGCGACTGGAATCCACCTCTTTTGAGGAGTTTAGTACACACTGCATGTCTAGCCTTCCTTTAATTAGTTTTGGAGGCAGGTCTCTGGAAGTTGTGGATGCATTCGTTTGTATGGTCTGGCTTGCGACTCAATAGGGATTGTTAGCGTACCATAAAACTCCAGATGTGACACAGAACACAGGTAGGTGTGCTGGGCGCTACGTCACCAACGCACTAAAGGACTGAAATGAAGGAAACACTTTTATTTTTTCAATGATCGTCGATAAAAAATTGTTCTTCCATGAATATGGATGGTACCATGGTATTGGGTTGTAAAGGGGTGTTAAACAGAGCTGCAATGCAGTCCATAAAAAATTAGTAGAACGGTGAAATAAAGAGTAAACTAGAATGTTTTCGAGTAAAATTATTTAAAAATAGTTCTAATGTGTTTTTAAAGTCATCTAGTAAAAATCTTATGGTGCTGAGGTGGAAAAAATATTTATTCATGAAAGAAAATTTTTTTTAATTAATAATAACAGTAGCTATATATATGAAAAAATTTAAGATAGTGTTGATGACAATAGCTCATTATTAAATTAATATTCAGTTTGGTCACTTTTAAACTTCGATATGAGATCTGTATTTGTTCGAGTTTTCCGGATTTTCCATTTTTTACAACTAAAGTTTGCAACTACAAACGTGGAAAAAAAATAAAATACGTATCATTACAATTAATATTATTCTTAATTTATATTAATTAGAGATTTTGTACACAAGATTTACATGTTAGTTACATATTTCATATAAAACAATTAAGCTGTACGTTCTAATCCTGGTTAAAAAAATAATGTGCGTTCAGTTTTATGCTAAAAGACTGACCGGTTCTGTCCTAGGAAAGACTGACCGGTTCTGTGCCATGCTAAAAGACTGACCGGTTCTGTTCCAGGAAAGACTGACCGGTTCTGTGCCAAGCTAAGGCTGAGCAGATGTCAGCACTATATCGGGAACGCCGAAAACCCGTGCGTGAGCACTCTCATTCCTCTCTGGTTCTACCGTGAATGGGTGATGAGTGTCGTTAGGTCGATGATATCTACAATCCGATACGTCGTTTCTTCTGGACTGACTTGGGTTGGGGACCAATTAGGAACAGGTTTCTTTAGGGGAATACCTTTTTGTAGCAGGCCTGAGAGTTCTGCAGTGGATATGACCGAATTGTTGCCGGTTGCTAGACCTGAGCCTACAATATAGCGCGGGCTGTGGGGCGGCGGCACGGTGGCGCGTAGGGCGCGTGCTGTACGCCTCCACCATCCTAAAAATCCCCACATTGGTGACCCCGACGTGATCGTCGAGAGGACGAGGGACACAAGGAGGATTGTATCGAGGAGCTTGGTGCATCTGCTGCTGTTGCAGCCATTCTTCACCGGCACGGAGCCCTGGGCGGCGTACGGACGGCGGCGAGGGAGCATCACGGCGTCCGGTTTGAGGTTTTGCGTGAAGCCACCGACACCGGCGCCTTTTCAACGTGACGCCCCAGCAGCTCGTTGTTCCGGAGTTGCCGTTAGCCGATTTTTTCCTGCTGCCGTCGATTGGACGACGCGGGGACAGGCGAGGGGATTTCCGTCTCACCGGCAGTTCAGTGCAGTTTTGTGCGAGTGTAACGTGCCGGGTGTGAGCGTGTTTCGCGTGTAGCGATGAGTGTAGCGGCTACGCGAGGCCACGTGGCTGCGTGTGTGAGCGTGTCTTGCTCCGGTTGCGTAGTGAGCTTGCGTTTTCTCGTGCGACGCGATTCCTTTTCGCGTGTGAATTTTAGCGTTCGCGGTTCCTATTTTTGCGTTTCTCGCGTTTATTGCGTAGTTCAGTTTTCCTTGTCTGCGTGCGAGAACGCGTGTCGTGCCGACGTCAACCTTCTTCAGAGGTCTACGTGCCCTTCGTGTGCGTCGTGTTTTCCTTTCTTTTGCATGGCGACTGTTATGCGCGTTCCGCGTCGTCTCTCGCGCGAGCGTACTTGTTTGTGACCTCGCGTCTTGGTGTCACGTCGTGTTGATGTTGACACGTTGCGACCTGTTCTAACGGGCCTTTCGAATCTCGACTTTGCCTTGAAACGTTGTTGCCGTGTGCGTTCTGCCGGCATTTCTTTTTTTCTCTTTTCCTTTTTTGTGAGCTTTCTGCTTTTCCTTACGATGGCCAGCGACGATGCTGCGAGCGTATCGGCGGTCCCGCTCGGGGTCGTCGAAAATTACCGAATTCCGAAGATTCCCCCGTTTTATAAGGGCGATCCTGCTTTGTGGTTCGCCCAGGTGGAGGGGACGATGCGTTCGGCGCGGATTACTTCCGGGGCCACTATGGCCGACACGGTGCTCGCGGCAGTAGATTTCGAAGTCGTCTCGTGTCTGAAAGATTTAATCATGATAGACCCCCGTCCTGCGGATATTTATGACTTGATCAAGCGACGGGTTATTGAGAACTTCGGGGTGTCCGTTGAGGCCAATTTGCGCAAATTACTTAAGGGGGAGGTATTGTCCGACGGCAAGCCGTCCCTCATTTTAAACCGCTTGCGTAATCTGAATGACGGTTCCTGCGACGATGCCGTCATTCGTTCTATATTCTTAGATCAGCTTCTTCCGGGCCATCGGGCCATCCTAGCGGCGACGGGTTGTGCGGACCTGGATAAATTAGCGAGAATCGCGGACCAAATCGTTGAATCGTCGGGTCTTGCTGACCCGCGTGTTTCGTCCATTGCTACCTCGCCTTCCTCATCATTGATTGAGGAAGAACTCAAGCGCTTAGCCGCGGAGCTCGTCAAGCTCCGGGCTGATGTTCGCGGTCTTCGGACCGATGTTGCGAAAATGCAGCGGCAGCGCTCGCGCTCGACTACTCCGTCCCGTCAAGGGCGGACCGGTTCTCGGGGTTCGGTCCCCGATCCGAAGCTTTGTTACGCGCATAGGAAATATCCGCATAACCCGACGTCGTGCAAGGAGTGGTGTGCGAAGTATGCTACCTTCGCCCCTCAAAAAAACTTGTAGGATCTTCCGTTATTAAGATGGGTGCGGAAGTGTCGCGTGCGTCATCCCGTCTTCATGTTAAGGATCGCTTAACAGGCGTCTCATATCTTGTAGATACAGGCGCGGACTTGTCACTGGTTCCGGCCACCCGAGTATCCGTGGTAGACCGACCGGCCTTAAACTCATTGCGGCGAACGAGTCGACCTTCGACACGTACGGCGAGTCGTTTCGGTCGTTGGACCTCGGGCTGCGGCGTCCGATTAAATGGAATTTTTGTATCGCCGCGGTGCCACACGCGATAATAGGTGCTGATTTACTGAAGCACTACGGTCTTTTGGTGGACCTTAGGTCTCACCGACTTATTGATACCGGTACTAATGTCAATACGGTTGCCACTCCGCGCGTTGTTCCCTGGAGCTCGGTAAATACCGTGAAGCCGTCCTCGCCGTTGGCATGTATCCTCAGGGAATTTCCTGACGTTTCCGGGGCGTCTAAGCTTCGGCCCTCGAGGGCGGCGGATGTATTTCATCACATATTGACTACCGGTCCTCCGGTTTCCGAGAGGCCTCGTCGCCTCAGTCCGGAGAAATTGCAGGCCGCGAAACGGGAATTCCAATCTCTAGTCGAGGCCGGCATTTGCCGTCCTTCTTCCAGCCCTTGGGCCAGCCCCATACATATGGTGCTGAAGAAGGATGGCACATGGCGCATTTGCGGGGATTATCGTGGTTTGAACCGGCAAACCATACCGGATAAGTATCCCACGCCCCATTTGCACGACTTCTCCTGCAATCTGCACGGGAAGAAGGTCTTTTCCTCATTAGACCTATATCGCGCCTACAATCAGATCCCCATGGCTCCCGAGGACGTTGAAAAGACTGCTGTTACTACGCCATTCGGTCTTTTTGAGTTTATGTTCATGACTTTCGGACTTAAGAATGCTAGTCAGTCGTTCCAACGTTTCCTCAACAGGATACTGGGTGATCTTGATTTTGTCTTTACTTACATTGACGATATTTTAATCGCGTCAAGCTCTCACGAAGAGCACGCTGACCACCTTCGTACGGTCTTTCAGCGTCTCCAGGAGCATCAACTGCGTGTTAACCCGAGTAAGTGTGTGTTCGGCGCGACTGAAATTGAATTCCTCGGGTACGCGATCAATTCAGAGGGCATTCGACCCTTATCCTCCAAGGTCGAAGCTATAGTTAAATTCCCTGAGCCTAAACGGGTCGTGGATCTTCGACGTTTCCTTGGAATGATAAACTTTTATCGTAGAAATATTCCTCGCGCAGCGCATTTACAAGCGCCGTTAAATGAGTTTCTTCGCGATTCGCGGAAGAACGATACGCGGGAAATTCCATGGACCGCGTGCGCGAGGGAGGCATTCGCGAGGACCAAGGAAGCCCTTGCCAAGGCGACCTTACTGGTTCATCCGCGGGTAGGTGCCGAGCTCCGGGTGACAACGGACGCGTCCGATTTCGCTATGGGCGCTGTCCTTGAGCAGCAGGGTCCTGATTCACGCTGGGAGCCCTTAGCATTCTTTTCTCAAAAGTTCTCCCCGGCTCAGGCCAAATATAGCGCGTACGACAGGGAGCTCACTGCCATTTTCGAGGCCGTTCGGCATTTTCGCCACTTCGTAGAAGGTCGGGAGTTCTCGATTCTCACCGACCATAAGCCCCTAATATACGCGTTTATCCAACGTCCGGAGAAAGCTTCTCCCAGGCAGATTCGTCAATTGTCCTATATTGCACAGTTTTCTACGACGATTCTTCATGTCCCTGGGTCGGACAACACGGTAGCGGACGCGTTATCCCGCGTCGATGCGCTCCGTCTTCCCATAGAAATCAGTCTTGATGACATCTCTAAGCAGCAAGCTGCAGATGAGCAATTGGAGCTCATTCGGAATTCTCCTGAGTTTCCTCTCAAGCTGAAGAAAATTCTGTGGGGCCCTGAGAATGTTGCAATTTTTTGCGAAATCTCGGGCGAGGCGATTCGTCCTTATATTCCCGTCTCTCTTCGGAGAACTGTATTTAATTTGATTCATAATCCCGCCCATCCTGGTGCGAAAGTTTCCGACCGTCTGATCCGGCAGAGGTATGTCTGGCCGGACATGACTAAAGACGTTGCTCAGTGGTGCAAAACATGCATTAAATGCCAGCAGTCCAAAGTAGCGCGTCATTCTAAGCACCTTCCAGAGCACTTCGTTGCTCCGGATGGGCGTTTCGATCATGTCCATCTGGACATTATCGGGCCTTTACCGCCCTCCGAAGGTTTCGTTTATTGCTTGACCCTTATTGATCGATTTTCCAGATGGGTCGAAGCGGTCCCTCTCAAGGACACCACCGCTATGTCGGTAGCGAGAGCGTTTTATGACACGTGGGTCTCGCGCTATGGTGCCCCTAAGGTGCTAACAACGGACCAAGGTGCCCAATTTGAATCGCGGTTATTTACTGCCCTTTTGTCGTTAATCGGATGCGACCGTATTCGGACGACCCCGTACCATCCCGCGTCGAATGGGATGATTGAGCGGTGGCACCGCGCGCTTAAAGCGGCAATTATGTGCCATACTAGCAGTGACTGGTCGCGCGTCCTGTATACAGTATTATTAAGATTGCGTGTACATGTTCGTGCGGACGTCGATGCATCCCCCGCCGAGTTCATGTTCGGCACGACATTGCGTTTACCGGGAGAATTCTTCCTCCCGGAAGACTCCGCTCCGGGACCCAACGTGTTCCTGGAGGAATTTAAAAAGTATATGCGCAAAGTGCGTCCCATTCCGGTCGTCCATAATTGTAAATCACGTGCGTTTATGTACAAGGAACTACAGTCCTGTACGCACGTATTCATGCGCCGGATGGCCAAAAAGGCTCTCGAGCAGCCGTATTCCGGGCCGCACAAAATTGTTAAACGCGTCTCGGAACACGTCTACCTATTGAATGTAGACGGGACTGAGCGGGCGGTTTCAACCAGCCTGCTGAAACCGGCGTTTTTCGTTCCAGAGCGTCTGGAAGAACAAACGTCCAGCTTAGCTGGGCGCCCCGACCGGGTTGCCAAAGACCCTCCGGTCTTGCGAACGTATTCGCGGAAAAATGTAACTTTCTCGCCGGATACGCGTGCTCGATAGCAACACGCGTCGCGTGTCGTGCACGTTTGCGATTTGCAACACATGTCATATATCTCGCGGTTAACGCGTACGAATATCTCGCTTTCTATTCATGTCAAGCGCACTGACCGAGTGCGTCTCGCGCTGCGGCAGCTTTGCGTCTTGCGACTTAACGTTTTTTTTCCGTTGTATAAACGTTGCGATGTATGCACTCATTGTGCAAAGTTTTTTTTTGCGTTTCCCCGTTGGGAAGATTTTTTTTTTCTTCGTTGTACATATTTATCGTCAGCCGCACTTCCCTCTAATCTTGTACATAGACATTTTATTCTTCGCATATCGTGCGCCTACGAGTTGCGCACTGAGGGGGGAGTGTGTGGGGCGGTGGCGCGTAGGGCGCGTGCTGTACGCCTCCACCATCCTAAAAATCCCCACAGGGCAATGAACGATGCGCCATCTATATGAGAGACGCTGGCGCAGGAGAGTGTGAATGGTGGGAGATAGACAGACGAGACAGAGCGGTAAAAGACTGAGCACGTGTGGTGAAATGTACCAAAGAAGTTCCTTGTATTATAATATATAATATATATTGTTAATGAGAGAAGAAGTGTAAATAATTATTTACAGTCCACCATAAATCCTAACAGGAACAAAGACAATGAATTTAGTATATAAGAAATCAGACAACTTCGATATCAAAGGATACTCAGACTCGGATTGGGCAGGTGATAAAATGGACAGAAAAAGCGTAAGTGGATCTATAACATTTTTTGCAGATAATCCAGTTTCATGGCACTCCAACAAGCAGAGCTGTGTAGCATTGTCTACTGCGGAGGCAGAATATATAGCTGCTGCATCTACAGCACAAGATGTGATTAACTTGAAAGGAATTCTCTCAAATTTCAACATTCAAGGAAAAGCAGTATTGTATATGGATAATCAAGGATCAATCAGCATGGTGAAGTCGTACGAAAATTCAAAACGAGGAAAGCATATCGACATTAAAGAACATTTTATAAAAGATGTAGTACGAAAAAGGATTCTAGAAGTGCAATACGTAGAATCAAGATGTAATCTAGCTGATATTATGACTAAAGCACTGACCAAAAATAGATTTATAGAATTAAGAGAAAATATTTGTTTGTACTAGATTAAGGAAAGTTTTTTTTGTACAATTGATCTTTGGTTTGTAAAAAGATGGCGAATTAAGCAAACTCAGTTAAAGATTTGCGTTTAATTCGAGGGGGAGTGTTGGAATAGAAAAAGTAAAGGTGGCGTTGCTAAACGGTAGGGAAGCCGGGGCAAGTTAGTTGTAAAGAGGCCACGTGATGGCTAACAGTTAGTGAATAAGGCTTAGACTATAATTGTTAACGTTAAGACATGTAAATAACCCACTCACTCTAAATATATTACAAATTTGCACCAACACGTGTCAAGATTCATATCCCAACATATAACTTAAAAATCAATTTATGTTAAATGTCGACGAAGAAAATGGAATTCGCGACATTTGCGTCTTTCTCGCCAATATTTACATAAAAGCGTGGATTCAAGCTCGATTGTCAGCGGAAGATCCACGTCAAGATTTAACAGTTTTACAGAAACTGTATGCATACCGTTCTACTGACGAAAAAATAAGTTATGTAGGATTAAAAAAATTTTCAACCATTTATGGTATTTATCACCAGAAGCGGTAGTGTAAGCATTGTTGTAACGGTGCAATTCGAGCACTCTGTATGAGTGATGTGCGCATGCGTTAGCGCGGTGGTAGCGTTTTCGCGCAGGTCGGTTTATGTTCTCTGTGTGCATTGTCTTCTTCGCGTGTACTACGCACAATGTTCAATCGTATCGATATATTTGTTAATCCATACTATAAGCAATAATCGCATCAATACCTGCGCAAATACTCATTTAATCCCAACAGGTTATGGGCCCAGGAAGTTATGTTTCTGAAATATGTTAAATAAGAGATATCGGTAATACGTATTTAAAAAGTGAGGTTAACCACGTGCTTGAAAACGTACAGTGAAATTAATAATGGCTTGTGGTATTGGAGGTATAACCAGAATAGAGACTTTGCATAAAGAAAATTATGATACCTGGTGTATGCAAGCCAAAGCATTATTGGTAAAGAACGATTTGTGGGTTTATGTAAATGGAAAAAGGGAACGACCACGTGTCGATGCCGCAGACCCACTTACGGAAACCGCAGCGAAGGCATGGGATATTAACGATAAGAAAGCTAAGTCTGATCTTATTTTGAGAATTAGTCCTTCAGAGTTAAAACAAGTTTAAGCGTGTGAAACAGCAAACGAGGTATGGACAAAGTTACGTTCCATATGTGCGTAGAAAGGTCCAGCAAAAAGGGCTGCATTATTGAGAAAGTTGACCTCACACCGCATGGCGAGCGGAGAAGATGTTAGAGAGCATATTAATAAATTTATAGAAGTAGTTGATAAGTTAGCGGATATGAATATTGATATTCACAAAGATTTACAAAGTGCAATGCTTCTTAATAGTCTGCCTGAGAATTATGAAAATTTCAGATGTGCGATGGAATCCAGGGATGATCTTCCAGATTTGGACATGCTAAAAATTAAAATTTTAGAAGAGTGTGAAACTAGACATCAGAAGACATCGGAAGATCATGGCGCAATGATTGTTAAGGGTAATCATCGAAGGAACGAGATGAAACCCAAAGCGCAATGGAACAATACCAAAGAATGTGCTGCAAGAAAACCAAGAATTATTTGTCATAAGTGTGGTAAGATAGGACACAAGGCTTCTGACTGCTATTCAAGGAAGACTGATTAACCTTATGGAGGTTAATATTAACTTTATGAAATATTTACTTAATCTTCACAAAGTTTTGGAGGCCATGGTGATAAATCACAGAGAATTGATGGAAGAAAAGAGGGATCACGAGAAATATTTGTCACCGGAGTGACCCTAGGTCAAGCATCTCGAGATGCGAGAGATGCAAACCAGACCATGGACAATGAAGTATTTACTTTATTAACTTTATTAACTTTATTAACCTTATAAAGACTGATTACCTTATGGAGGTAAATCTCAAGAGCTATTTTATGTTAATTATCAAAATAATAATGCGTGCGTGGGAACGTGGGAATTTTCGGACGCGGAAATTCCATCCTTCTCAAGTGCGTACCATGGGAGGTCGGGTTGAGGGCCCGGTCATTTAAGTGACGTTTGCCAGAACCTTGGCCCGACCGTTACAGTATCCTTAAGAGTGAAGTCCCCGGATGCAGTTGTTTCGGGGGAGGAAACTTTCTCCATGCCCTTGTGGGGGTGGAGAACCTTCCCTTATTCTAACGGTTTTCGGGGACCTTATTAACGCGCTCTCAGGAAGCAGAAGGCAGAAAGCTACGAACCTTCGGCATTGATACATCGCGTTACGTTTTCCGACCTGTCGATTTCGCGTGTCTTTGTAGCGTTTTCTCACTAACGCCATTGTATATTAAATCGTTTTATACCACCACGTGTCGTACCCATCACTATCTACTCCTCATATCCTAAACGTACATTGCTACTGAAGACCCAGAAAAACAGTACTGGTGTCTAGATAGCGGTTTTACAACACATCTTTGTAAAGACTCGTCAAAGCTTATTCAAATACAACATACAGAACATGAAAAATCGAATTTGGCTAACAATGCATTGGCTAAAGGTAATGTGCGCATCAAAACACGTATGCAAGAAATAAAGCATATTGAGTACGTGCCTGAACTAAGGTCAAAGGCTATAGCCGGGTTTGGGGGTCAAATCTGCCCTGGAAGGGATTTTATTTCAATTTGCGCCATTCGATAGCCTACCAAAAAAGATACTGTTCTGATAAAAATCTGACACATTTCGGACACCAAACCACATACTTTGAATCGTTTTCAGATTTTTCCGTTACAAACACTGGTCGTAAAAATCGAAAAACACAAATGGGAACATTTTTAAAGTCTGGACGATGTTGAACTTATGAATGTTTAATATTACATAACATATTTTTACGATAATTATAACTTAGTTTTTCACAGAAAAAACGCCGAAAGGAGTGGTTTTTATTTCTTCCTACTATGACGCACCAAACGCAGGATTTTGAAAAAATTTTAGTATAATACTTAGGACAATATCTCATTGCTAAATTAATTCTATTCTAGTGTCTCTTCGATTTCCATATGAAATCTGCATTTTTTCGATTTTTTTTTCGTGTTTTTCGATTTTTACGACCAGAGTTTGCAAAAGAAAAATCTGAAAACGATTCAAAGCATGTGGTTTGGTATCCGAAATGTGTCAGATTTTTTTCAGAATTTTAAATTGTCATTAAATGGGGAAAATGGGCCAAAAACTGGATTTTCGATTTTCCTCTATAACTACCCTTACAGATGAGCTATAGGCCTCAAACTTGACTGAAAGGTATCTTTTTTGGTAGGCTATCGAATGGCGCAAATTAGAATAAAATCCCTTCCAGGGCAGATTTGACCCCCAAAACCGGCTATAGCCTTTGCATAATTGTTGTTTATTGACGTATTCTTTAGTCGGAAAAATCTTTAGGATGCACAAATCGGTTGACGGAGAGTTCTCTTGTATATTAAAAAGTGTTGAAATAAGTTTGTTTTTAACGTAATATTATGAACTTACTTTGAGATCTAATATGAACGTATTAAAGACCAGGTGAAATAAATTGTTAACAATACTGCAATACAAAAGTTTAACTACTTGGCCTCCCGTTCCTCGACCAGAATTCGTAAGGATTCAAACTCACCTGCAACAGAAAAAAATTATTTATTAACATATGTTCCTACAAAGTAATTTTTATTAGTACAAGTAAACAAAATATATCAGCGACAGTAGAATTGGTTCGTGTTGGATTAGAATTTGGGGGCAGGAGCATTAACCAAGAATACATACATCAACTAACTGTATATAATAAACGCGTCATTGACTACATGAAGCTAACCACACGTGAACTCTACAACTTGTCTCGTGTACGGATCGGAACCAGGGGGAGAAAACTCTTATGTATGACCTAGGACCGCCTAGTTCACTTGCGAGGGAATGAGCTTAGATGGCACCACGTTCAAGGCACATCACGTGATTAAACGTGATTGGACAATACTGATGTTCGAATCTTTGCTGCTATTGGACGCTACTATTGCCGCGAAAACCACTGCTGTATGAATGTGTATGAACGGATGGTCTCGAATTGAGTTGTCAACTGCTGTCAATTGTTTGATTGTTGTTGCTGTGGACCACGCGGACCGTTGCCGATTTTCAACAATCTTCAGAACCAGATTTTCCAAGCTTCTTTTATATTATATATAACTTCTTTATATTATAGAAAATTCGATTAATAAGCTCAGGAAATATTGAAGAAATATTTTGAGCTTATTTTTCGAATTTTACTTTGTGCATTAATTAGAACATTTTTTTAAGTTTGTTTTAGAATAGTGAGGTGCAGAGGAGTGCAGCAGCAAGTGCAAAAATTGGATAAAGACATAAGATACATTAAGTGAACAGTTATTGTGCATAAGATACAGTGAACAATTATTGTGAAAATTTGAACATTAAAACAATGGTGAAAGCTTAAAGAAGCTTAAAGCCTAAAGACATGAAACAATCTGAATCTTGGGCCAAAAAAGTTCAGTGTCCTATGATACTTAAACTAGCATGCAATGAAAGGCGGAAATACAGAGTATGCAATAAACACTTTGGAGAAGATTCATTTCTGCAGTATACTCAACTAAGAAGATTGAGACATGATGCTGTTCCAACTTTGCATTTGCAAGTGCAGAGTGGCAACGAAGAATATCCAGCCTTAGCTACACATCAATGCTGTGAAACAATTTGTGAAGACACAGCGTGGGATGTTAACAAAAACGAAGTAGCTGGTTCAGGTCACTCAACAGTATCAGGAGAGATAGAATTGTGTTCAACTCCACAGAAGACACAAAGAAATCAACTGCTGC
Organism: Halictus rubicundus; assembly: GCF_050948215.1. Taxonomy (NCBI): domain Eukaryota; kingdom Metazoa; phylum Arthropoda; class Insecta; order Hymenoptera; family Halictidae; genus Halictus; species Halictus rubicundus. The sequence continues at coordinate 3,158,746 of NC_135162.1, forward strand.
AGAGCAACGTGAAAAGATGTCAATTGAGTCCTAATGCAGCAAGATTGTACAAAGTCGCTAGAAGATTAATAAAACGCAACCATTATGCGCACAAGAAGAGGGACGATTTAAGGGCACGATTGGAACGAGCAACTGCGTTGTCAGAATCTAATCTAATAAATAGATTTGAAAATCTATCCACCACGCAGAGGATGTTCATCGAAATGCAATTACGGACATCCAAATCCATGCCACAGGTAAATAAAATTGTAGATGTAGTTAATAACTAGACTATGGATCTTTATGCAAAATAAAAACTTTCTATCTGAATTGCAACAAATTGGGTTGAAATAAAAATTTAATTTTTTTGATTATGTTTAATAGATTGTAAATAATATAACAGTACCTTTAAATTTTGCTACTGTTGTTACTGTTCTAAATTACACCTACTCATTTCTGTCATAAATGCATAAAATCTGCTGTCTATTAATAACATACATGGTAATAAATAATATAATAGAATATGTAATATATAATATAATATATAATATATTATGTAATAATATAATATTTGCCACAACAAATCATACCAGTCACATTATATTAAATAAAATAATAAATACTATTATTGTTCACATGGGTCAACATGATGTGATGCAGGCCGTAAGAAAGGTAATCTTTACAATTGTAATGTTCTTTTACATGCTGTTTCACATGCATGAAGTTGCGATGAACCCACCCTACATACTTGATTGTGCTTGAAAGACTGATTTCGCTTATAGTTTCTTCATATAACTACTACTAAATTTCTTCTATACTACTTATTTTTCATAGTTTCTACTTATTCGGTTCTACATCTACATACATCTTTGCTTCTACATTTTTATGGTTTTTAACTATAACTGGTTTTGTGTTAGGACATGGCTATAGGATTGTATTTGACCTCTAACTATTTATTGCTACTATGTAATATATGCTGTATTTTCATTGTATTATTTTATTTTTTTTTTTTGTAATTTGTTTGTAACATTATAAAATATGTTTTCAGGGAACACGCTACACAACTGATGAGAAGATATTGGCCTTAGCACTTCTCAAGCAGTCCACAAAATCATACAAGCTCCTGAGGAAATTGTGTAATTTGCCAAGTGCAAATACACTGAAGAAAATGTTAAGGAAAATTCCAGTCGAGACTGGAGTATCACAAGTTGTAATGACACACCTACGCAGTCAAGCGGATTCCATGAGTGCTCAAGAAAAGTTGTGCCTAGTGATGTGGGACGAGATGTCATTGAAGCTTCATATTGACTACGATAGTAGTAAGGACAAGATAATAGGTTTCGAAGACTGGGACAGAAGAAGAACTTCAAGATTTGCAGATCACGCCCTTGTCTTCATGCTAAGAGGACTACACAGTGGGTGGAAAATGCCCATTTCCTACAATTATTGTGACAGCCAAACAAAAACGCCACAATTAATACAGTGCATCAAGGACATCATGAAAGCAGTGAAGAAAACTGGATTACAAGTTGTTGCCACTGTATGTGACCAAGGATCATCAAATGTACATATCTGCCATCAATATATTACAGGCAGACACACGTGCGAAGAAATGGAAACAGGGAGAAGAGCACCGTATGAATATGTTACAGTGAAACACCGAAATCTGGAGAATGTCGACTTTCACCGGTGAATGTCAACATTCACATAGTCGCTTGGTGTATGTCCGAAATATTTGCTAAATACCCTTATTTCTGACTTACACCGGTAAATGTTGACATTCACCATGCACTAATGGTGAATGTTGAACATGTTGGAGATTTATATTTTCTTCTCCGTAATTCAGTCGCTATAAAACGTCACGCCAAGTCGTGATTAATTTCGGGTTATGTGCGTTACGTTACATTTCCTCATAAAAAAGGTTTAGGGTTAGGGTTAGGGATAGGTAAGAAAACGTTGCTCGCGTTATCAAAGCTTGCATAAGACTGACAAAGCTGATTGACTCCGAGCAGAACAAAGGATTTGGCGGGAGAGAGCCAGTCGCTTGTTTTTTGACTCTTCTGTTTTGGACCTCCACCAGAGCATATCTGTGATTGTCGACATACACCGGACAAGGTCCGAATATACAACAATGTAATAAAATATTCGATCTTTCACTGACGTATTTGGTATCTGTTGACATTCACCGGTGAAAGTCGACATTCTCCAATTTCGGTCATTCACGGTAACATATACATTATTAAGTTTTTCTTATAATTTAAAAAATATAATATTGTGAATCAATGCAATCATTTTGTACTTATAGGTGACATAATTGAAATAGATGGTATTCCATTGATACCATTCTATGATCCGCCACATTTAATGAAAGGAGTGAGGAACAACTTATTAAATAAGGACCTGGAAATTAATGTGACACCAGGAAGAAAAGAATGCGAAAGGCAATTCGCATCGTGGAAAACCATCGAACAGGCGTACAATATGGATGTCTCTGGATATGTGGTACGCCCTATGATGAAGAAACTGACAAATGAACATGTGGTTCCTCAAAAGATAAAAAAATGAAAGTGAAGTACGCATCACAAGTGTTCAGCGAAACAGTGGCGTCACATATAGGATTCCTTAGCCGCCACCAATGTAAGTAAAAGATATATTTTGCTATATGAATAGTATGGACGTTCTGTTATTCCTGTATAATTGATAAAATATTCATTATTATAGGCGTTGTAGAAACAGACCAAGGCCCATTAAGAATACCAAAGGAGGAAGGCCTCACGACAGCGGAAGTCCTTAACTTCTTCAACAACGTATTCGACTCCGTTAATGGGCACAGTGCAGTCTCAGAAGCTCCACTGAGGACGGTTTTATCAAAAACAAGTGCACACGAAGAATTCTGGTCTGATGCAATAAGAAGCCTGAAATGTATGCGGTATGTTCATTCAGCCTAAAAAATGCCAGTGCCTGGAGCACTATGCTTGAAGAATTGGATAAAGACTCTCTCCGGATTTCAAATGTTATGGAGATTTTTGAAGACATAGGGATTTGAAAATTTCAAAACAAGATTAATTAATCAAGATCCCTTGGAAATTTTTTTTGGATGCATACGATCTGTTGGGCATCAGAACATACATCCTACTCCATACGGCTTCCAGACAGCATATAAAATAATGCTAATCAATAATATTGCCTCCAGCCAAAGTGTTGGCGTCAATTGTGAAGATATCTGCAGTGGACACTTTCTGTTTACCTTAAAGAAGCTTCTAACAGAAGAAGAGCAACAAGAAGGGGACATCCGATCTGCAGTGTCTGAGGTAATAATAGAAGAAAGGAGTGCTGCGGCTCAACATACCTAAGATATAGCACAAGAAGAATCGGTGGAAATTGATAATTGTACAATGATAAAGAAGATCATTTCCGTTAGCCCTCATAAGGAATGCCAGTTGTGCAAAGCATCTTTTTGCAGATTTAATGAAGATGCATCAATACAGAATGTATTGAAAAAAAATGGATATATTGCTGCACAAAGCCATGCCCCATGTATATTTCAAAAGTAAACTCCAAGAATACATGGAGAACATGTTGCATGCGCAAATGAACTTTTCATTTATCAGATGTGAGCACCATGGAAACCAATTACAAAAAAGGATGAGTGTAAAAATTTCAAATTTTATTGGCAACTGGTGCACCAAAATTAATAATATCCTATGTGGGAAGGACGTCAGAAAACAACGAGACGCAGTATTCCAGCAAGCACAGTTGAAACACGTGAAGCTTGGAAGATCCGCGCGAAAAAAGAAAAATTAAAATATAAAAAGAATAAGGATCTAATATCGTAATATTGTATTATATTATGTTATATTTTTATATTGTATTATATTTTTATATTGTTAATAATTATATTATATTGTATTATAATATAGTATGTTTCGAAATAAAATATTGTTAAAATAAAGTGGTTGCAAAACATTTCATATCCTATAAGTTTACTTCTAAGTTTGAAGCAGTAATCATACAGTCACGTACAGTACAGTAGATATATGTGTATGTGTATATGCGTATGTGTATGTTTGTAGAATCGTATAGATATATATATATATATATAGCTTTTAGTTGAGGTCAGGAGGGAATGGGTCTAGGTGGCACTGCTAATGTCCACACATTATACATGGGAGATTGTCCTCCCTGGCTAGAGCGCGCGCCAGTCGCAAGGGCCCCTACTCGTGGAACATACTACAATGTTCTGCACGCGCATGCGCACTTTGAATAGGTTTTCCAGCAGTTCATAATAAAATGTAGTAGTACAAAATTTATCGATGACAATATAATGCGAAAATGAAGAATTAAAAAATTGTGATTTCGGCTTCATTTTTTAGATATTAACAATTAAAAATCCGCCTAAAATGCGGCAACCTGACCAACAGAGGTATACGTTGCGTACATGATAGAGGCGCACGACAGTCACGTACAGTGACTCACGAAAGTATTTGAAAACTTACTATGAAGTACTTCATTTATTATAATAAATATATTATACAATACTTATAGAAATATTCTTAACATTGTAAGCAGGTATGACTCACTAGACTCTAGATTATATAGGTTAAGTTTCAAGTGAATCAAAATATGTATACAATAGTTTATGAATTATTTCTTAGAAACACAAACTTTACTGATGCCACAAAAGTATTTGCACACGCAGAAATGTGCTCTGAGAATGAAAGTCAAAATTACGTGCATCCAATGCCAATTAGTTGTGCACGATCCGGGTACACATATTGCATATGTGGATTTTTGTGAATACACTTGTGAAGATTTCATTCAACATTTATGGAGCCAATGGATACAAGGAAACAGTTTTATAGTGATCACGAATAAATTACTTCTGTGAACCTGATTGTAAAGTGAAAGAACGTTGACACCTTCTTCTCGATAATTTCATAGGGCGGATCAAAGAAATTCCCTTGTGCATCTTAACGAGTAGGCAGGTTCAATGTCATCCAACAGTTAATTTGTGAATCCACAAAGCATTTTCACCTCGCTGGTGCCCCAAATGAGAACCAAGGTAAGAATGTATTTGTCACTTGATACGTTACTATCGCGCGCCTCAATGACGTACGCAACGTACATCTCTGTTGGTCAGGTTGCCGCGTTTAGGTGAATTTTTAATTGATAACAACTGAAAAATGAAGCCGAAAAATGAAAACTGAAATTTAAACCCTGTATACAGAGAGTTATAAAAAAAACCATTCAATATTTATATGGTATATAGAAGACACTGTGCCGGGTAAAAAAACCTTAGTAAACATAGGTCGCAAGGTCAGCCGTTTCTGAGATATAAACATTTTTGTTTGCTAACATCATGATTCATTTACTACTGGCCTTTTCATATTTACAAAAGATTTCCCGATACACAACTGACTGATTCTGACTGGTTGACCTTTTGACCTATGTTTACTAAGGCTTTTTTACTCAGCGCAGTGTGTTCTATATACCATATAAATTTTGAAAAGTTTTGTTTAACACCCTGTATATTATAGTACTACAAGATACTGTTTACATATACACGATTGGTCAAATTTGGGGGATCCCTGATTGCATCTACATATGTGAATTAATGATAGCTCACATGTGCTATCTTTTCGCAGAATGGTGTAAACATAACGATGATCTGAACGGATTCCAAGTTATTCTATCAGGATAACAAAAAATATCTAGTTCACAGTCCCAAATTGTTACCCGGTTATGAGCAGAATGGTTAAACGAGCAGATATATTGAAGTTATCTAGTTTGTTTCATTAAATATTATAAATTACTTCGCTTTCTTGGGATTTCACGCTGGTTCGTATTCAATGTGTTAATAACGTTTCCATTGGGTGGGGAGCATATTCAGTCAGATGCGGGTGGTCGTTGAAATCAAAGTACGAGAAATTGATAGAAGGAGGGGATGAAGAAAGCCGAATCGGTAGGAGCAGCGCACGATGGTGCAAGGCACCGCGCCGGCGTGAAACCAGTGCGACGCAATGCGGACTGCCAGACAAGACATACCAAAATCACTCTCGAGTAGGTCTACGCGATTTTATTTCGAAATTTCCAAACTCGTACGGACAAAAAGACTGGGCGTTTGTTTCGCCTTACCGAAGCGTCGCACGGAACTTGTAACTCGATTCGGAACTGTGTCAGACAATACCATCAAAATGAATGGATATTATTTATTTCTTTTAAATGCAGACCGTGGAAATGGAGCAATTATCTTCGGTTGAAACGGAAAATACACGAACAGGCGACCGTGGACGTCACAGACTCTCGAATGACAGCAGCGACCAACTAATTCGATGTTTGGCTCTTGACTTACATTTTCGACATTTTATATTTCACAATATTATTTTATTTTGGGCTAAAGTTTCAAAAATCGGTCAAATCGGATTGAGCACAAATTTTGCACATAGCCTCATTTTGCATTAGAAACATGATTCCCAATAGGATTTTTGGCGACTCGAAAACAAATTCTCTATCATTTTATTGTCATTTTCTACCATGCAGATTAGAGAAAATCATTTATTTAACAACAATGGCTAGACCCATTCATATTCTGACGTAATTATTTTCTTTCAAATTTATTTGCATATGTGTTTTTCAGATCCACGTTTGGCGTTGTTATTGCGTCCAAAATAAATAAGTAATAATTGAAACAGGTCACCAGGAAATTGACATATAGGTGGAACGTTTGCAACCGTGAGTTAATATAAATGATGTCGCTCTCAAACTTGAACGAGAAATTTGCATTTTTCTGTTTTTCTTCGAGATTTTTGATTTTTTACAACTAGGATGTTCCACTTAAAAATCTAAATTAATTACAATATATGGATCCGGGTGTTTGACATCTGCTAGATTTTTTCAGAATTTTTGCATATGACTAGATAGGGCAAATAGAACAAAAACTAATCTTTTCCGTTTTACCCCATAACTACCTTCTCACATACCAGACTAGTATTATGTTTACGCTGCACGGCGACCGAGACCTTGCGAGCTTCGTGGTATACCCCGCGGTAGTGGGGCTAGTTCTGGGACAATTATAAGCTAGATGTTTGGGACATTTAACGGGTAGAGACTGTATTAGCTTACGAGAAGTCCTAGTTTTAACCTATTTCACCGCATGAATTTTTTAAAATTAAATCCATTTATTTTATAGACACTATGCGTCGTTTCGAGTGTGAGCAGATTTAAAACACGCGACCTGCTGGTAAACATTGTTAATTTATTTAAACGAACGGCCGGGAAGTACGAGCCGACTGCTACCACAGCTTGTGGTTAAGCAGCAAATGAGGTCCCTTCCTCTGAATCTAGCTTTTGAGGGTACATCGCGCGGCTGCACATCAAACATGAATGGCGCACCACACGCGTCAACTTTTACGTTTCCCATTTGTGGACATCGCGCGACACGCAATTAGTCGAACAACTACACTGGATGTCCAAAAACTTCAAAGAAATGCACAAATATGTTTCCATGTACCTACACCTACTAACTAGATATGTCGTGATTTTGAACGCACCTACAGTGCAAGACAAAAATATTCGGATACCATTTAAAAACGCATAGCTTTTTGAAAATTGGACGAAGCGACTTGAATTCTTTTTAGATGTTAGTACGATTAGTTTACTAGGTAATGTATAAGATTTAGAAATTACTCTTGGTCGAAATTGCGAAAGAAAGTAAACGCCACAATTTTTAACTTTTTTATCTGTGCCTATAACAAAAATTTAAAACATGCTTCCGGCAAATATAGGTAAGTCATATACATATACAACGTAATGTAAAATGTAAATTTACCCCTTCGACGACGAATTCGACTTCGAACGTACATATCAATTTACGTTTAAATAGCTAATCATTTCGCTGCTTTACGAATATACATGCGTATGTATACGGGTACCTGTGTACCTATTAAAAATTATACAAATTGTAGTTTAAATACTCCCCAATGATTTCAACCGCCTTGAAATATGCTGTCAATCAACAGCAAATATTTGTGTATAAAATATTACAAAAACGAACACTGTGGCACTAACAGAGCTAGAAATATCTCATAAAGGGTGTTTCCGAAATCATGGTACAAGCGCTAAATGCCAACATAGGTGGAAAAAGATCATACGTCACCCTATATTTCTCATAATGAATTCAAATACTATTCTAGACCTCGGACTAAAGTTTTTATAAAAAACGAGATCGTTAAAATAATTCTACATACAATTACACACAATTTTATTGTTGAGATTTTTTAAATAAAAAAAAAACAGATAAAAAAACATATTCAATATGATGTAACAAAATAAAAACGTATATGTATATGTTAGCGACAGTTTGTTTTTGAAAGAAATCGAAGGCAGATAGCCCGACGCTAGTCCGCTTTCGGTTAATTTATGGTAGGGTCGAGGGTTCGCGTAGCCTCTCGAAGCTGTAGTTCCTGTCGACGGACAAACCCCAGATGATGTCTGGCAACTCGAAGTTGTTCAGGTACTCGATGGGGCGCATTCGTTGACATATGTTTGGAAAGTTAGGAATCTTTAAGTATGGCAGACGACCCGACGTCGTACTGCTATCTTAAAGAACAAAGATAGTCCTTATGAAGGATCTGGCCACGGAGTGGGGGAAGGCAAGGGTGCCTTCTGGTAAGAGGACTGTGTTAGACCGCTCAGCACTTACCCCAGAACCTCGGAAAAGGGAAGTCATAAGAATTTTCTAACATCAGAAGTGGGATAGAATTCAACGCGCCCGTTCGTGAAAGTCATCCTGAGTCGCGTGTGTGAACATTTGCGTACGTTGTTGCGTGTGTGAACATTTGTGTACGTTGTTGCGTGCCAACCGAATAAATGGCGAATTCGAGTGAAGGTACACCTTCGTTTGAAACCCTTTTTCGGAAGTTTATGGAGACTTATACGGCTAATTCAGCGCCGACTACCTGTGACGGAGGTGCTACCAAAGAAGTTGACGCAGTTCCTGAATTTAGTGGCGAGGACCTTGGTGAGGATGCCAAAAAGTGGTGTAATATTGTCGAACAGATAACCGAAAAACTGCCTTCTTCGAAAAGATTGAGTCTTGCTACTCACGCTTTGACCGGACCCGCGAAAAAGTGGTACAAAACGTGGGAAGGTAATCCTAGGACGTGGGACCAGTTCCGCGAAGACCTGTGTTCGTTTTTTGTTTCCGAGGACAGATTGTGCGATCGACTAGTGCGTGCGGTGAACTATACAAGCGATTCCGCCGATTCGTACTCTCAATACGCGCGGAAAAAGTTAAAATATTATAGCGAGACTCAAATAGAATTTAAGCAATCCGAGTTGATCAGCTTGGTAATTGGGCATGTGACGGACCCAACTGTGCGACAATCGTTAATGAACGCGCGCTATCAGACGACCGCAGAACTGTCGATAGGGATAGCCCAATTCACCAAGACAAAAGCGAATAAGGTAGAGCAGCGGGAAGCGCGTGAAAGGCGTGACGAGAAAGGATCTGCATACCTGAATAAAAGGTGTTATACCTGTGACAACGTGGGGCACACAACGAAGTTTTGTCCGAAACGACCACGGTTAGACAGGGGGCGCAGTCCCGAAAGACGCGTAATTACCTGCACCTTCTGTTCGAAAAGGGGACACACAGAAGATAGCTGCTGGATTAAGCAGCGCACTGCACGGGAAAACAACGACCCCAACAAAAAATCTAGCCCAACCGCAGGAAATCACCAAACGAATGTTTGCTATTCCATGGAACATAGGCTTACACCTATTCTTTTGCGAGACTTACTAATAAAGGAAAGTCTAATAGATAGCGGTGCGACCTGTTCACTGATCAAAGAAAGGGTAGCCCGACAGGCTAATTGCAAAATAAATCCATATGCAACCACAATACGAGGCTTATCAAGTTCCGCCACCACGACGATCGGGAGTACGACGGCTGTTATCCAAACAGAGGGGTTAGCAGTCGAATTGGACATATTTGTTGTTCCGGAGGATGCCATTCCGTACGATTTAATCGTGGGCAAAAATGTCTTGACAAACGGCGGGATACAAATTATCACCGACACCGACGGCACGACGAAGCTCCAGGCTGTTCCGACACAAAAGGAGGATGAACGGGAAGCGGACCAACTTTGCTGCGTCGCTGAAGGATTAGACGGGAAGACGCGCGAGGCCTTGATGGAAGTTTTAAATCGTTACCAACACATGATAACGACTGGTAGCAAAGTCCGAAGCGTAAGTACAGGAGAGATGCGGATCGTTACCAAAGAGGATCGTGTGGTGAGTTACCAACCATATAGACTTTCGGTTATGGAAAGAGAAAAGGTTCGCGAGATTGTAGCAGAATTAATACAAAACAATATTATTCGGGAGAGCACGTCGCCTTATGCGAGCCCTATTATTTTAGTCAAAAAAAAGAATGGCGAGGATCGCATGTGCGTAGATTTTCGGGCCTTGAATAGACTCACAGTGAGAGACAGATTTCCGTTACCCCTAATTGAGGATCAATTAGACCGCTTGGGGAAAGGAAAGTATTTTATAACACTAGATATGGCGTCAGGATTTTATCAAATTCCTATTGCAAACGATTCGATTGAAAAGACAGCGTTCGTGACACCTGACGGCCATTACGAGTTTCTTAGAATGCCGTTTGGGCTTTGTAATGCACCGGCCGTATTTCAACGCGCAATGAACAAAGCTCTGGGAAAATTGAGGAACACGGTAGCATTGGTGTATATAGACGATGTACTGATTCCAGCCGAAACAATTCAAGAAGCATTTGACCGGTTAGAGCAAGTGCTAAAGGCACTTGATGATGCAGGCTTCTCGCTAAATTTAAAAAAGTGTTCTTTCTTTAAAACCCGTATAGAATACCTGGGAAGGGAAATATCCGCGGACGGCATTAGACCGGGGACCGGAAAAATTAAATCACTGTTGGAAACACCTGTACCGAGTAACGTAAAGCAAGTTCGGCAGTTTATGGGACTGGCGAGCTATTTCCGCAAATTTATACCTGAATTTGCGGTGCGCACGGCGTGCATTACAAGGCTGACCAGGCAAAACGAACCGTGGAATTGGGGTAACGAACAGGAGGAGGCGCGGAAATATATTTTACAACGTCTAAGTACAAAACCACTCCTAGTAATTTTTGATCCTCAAAAGGAGACGGAGCTACATACCGATGCTAGTTCTATCGGCTATGGAGCAATTCTATTCCAGAAAGTAGAGGGTGAACTTAGAGTTGTAGCGTATTACAGCAGACGAACGACTCCCGAAGAATCGCGTTACCACTCCTACGAACTAGAGACATTAGCGATTGTTAATGCACTAAAACACTTCCGCGTCTATCTTTTAGGGATCACCTTCAAAATTGTGACCGATTGTAACGCTATTAAAGCCACGAACACGAAAAGGGATATTGTGCCGCGAATTGCTAGATGGTGGGTCTTTTTGCAAGACTACACCTTTGAGTTAGAATATAGAAAGGGCAAGCAAGTAGAACATGTAGACTACTTGAGTAGAAACCCGCGTAAAGATTACCGTGTGGATTTTGTTTGCGAGGGATTTTGGTTAGAAATAGCGCAAAAGAAGGACGAAGAAACCCAAGACATCATAAGCAAAATACAGTCAAATCATACTATCGCGTCGGATTTTGAAATGAGAAAAGGAATTCTGTGTAGGAAGATACGTAGAGACACCGGACGTATAATATACCGTAGTTTTGTCCCCAAAGGAAGTAGACTTGCGGTGCTGCGTTTGTATCACGACGAAAATTGCCACGTTGGATTCGATAAAACATACGATCGCATAGCACAGAAGTATTGGTACCCAAGGATGCGTGCATTCATAAAGAAATATATTGATCACTGCATCACTTGTATAGTCTCCAAGCGCCATACGGGACCACGTCAAGGATTTTTACATTCCATACCCAAAAAGTCGATACCATTTGATACAATACATTGCGACTGTGTTGGTCCATTTACCGTTACCAAAGAAGGCTATCAACATATTCTAATAATCGTAGATGCATTCACAAAATATGTGCAATTGATTCCGCTAAAAACCCTAAGTGGACCGGAGACATTACAGGTGTTCAGAGAAAGAATTACATTGTTCGGAACGCCGCGCTTAGTAATTCTAGATAGAGGAACAAACTTCACGTACAAACCAGTAAAGCAATTTATAGAAAAACATGGGAGTGAGGTGCATTTTATTGCTACGGGAGCCCCGCGAGCCAACGGGCAAGCCGAGCGTTATGTAGCGACGGTGACGAATCTCCTTACCGTGGAAACAAAAAAAGGGTCAGAATGGTCGAGCAAGTTGGCTAAGCTAATGCTTACCTTAAATACCACTCTACAAAAGTCAACCGGATTTACGCCCAGTAGATTGTTATTTGGGTTAGAGCAGGGTCCCGGTATTATAATGCGTGCGGAAGAAGAGTTACCACTCACAGATGAGGTAGTTGATGTACTTCGTGATAGAGATGCGGCAGCTAAACGATTAGAGGAAAATGCAACATCTCAGGAGATTAGATTTAATAAAACTCGCAGGAATAATGTTATATTTAAGGAAGGTGACACAGTATTTGTTAGGCCTACAGATGATAGGCGAGCGAAATTAGATGATAAATATACAGGCCCGTTTACCATTTTAAAGGTTTTAACGAACGACCGTTATGAAATTCTAGGAAAATCAGGTAGACCGCAAACGGTTCCCAAAGACCGCTTAAGAGCATGGAAGGGTGATTGGGAAGGAGACTTTGAAATCGGAAATGAAGATGCTGAGTCGAGTGAATAACCGTGTTAGCGGGTACAATTAAGACGTTTTGTTGTTTAATATTCCTTGTGTTAAAAGTATATATTATTTCGATGTGTGTTCACTAATTTGGTATTGTAATAAAAACAAGAGATGTTTAAAAGATATGGTTCTTTGTGTAATTTAGTATACTGTTAAGGACTGTTATGAGACGTGTTTGACTACTGAGAGGTTTTAAAATGCAGCTAATTGCATATTGTTGTTGGTGGCACAAGCATGATCACGTACCCCGTAAAGCGCATGGCGTCGGCGAAGGTGACATGTGGGGTGTTCACGGGTTAGAAAAGGATGAATATGAGACATGATCACGCACTCCGTAAAGCGCGATATGTATAGCGTCGGCAAAGGTGACATGTGTAATGGTTGTGGATTGGAAAACAGATTATTAGAGAGACATTGTGTGGCATGTTCACGAACTCCGTAAAGCGCTGAGACGTTGGATTCGGTGACATTTGGTTGTGTGTTGATAATGGACTCCATGCAGCACGTGTTGGAGAAGAAAGCGTAATAAACGATCAAGGATTCGACGAAACAAGAAACATGTGTAACTGGATGCTTCCCGAGAGCGTGAAGCATGTCAGATTGGCCGTGTTAGCGACAGTTTGTTTTTGAAAGAAATCGAAGGCAGATAGCCCGACGCTAGTCCGCTTTCGGTTAATTTATGGTAGGGTCGAGGGTTCGCGTAGCCTCTCGAAGCTGTAGTTCCTGTCGACGGACAAACCCCAGATGATGTCTGGCAACTCGAAGTTGTTCAGGTACTCGATGGGGCGCATTCGTTGACATATGTTTGGAAAGTTAGGAATCTTTAAGTATGGCAGACGACCCGACGTCGTACTGCTATCTTAAAGAACAAAGATAGTCCTTATGAAGGATCTGGCCACGGAGTGGGGGAAGGCAAGGGTGCCTTCTGGTAAGAGGACTGTGTTAGACCGCTCAGCACTTACCCCAGAACCTCGGAAAAGGGCAGGTCATAAGAATTTTCTAACATATATTTAATGTTTAACATAACAAAACAAAGAAAGATATATTTAATATAATATGCAAACACAATAAATGGCATTACACAATGAAAATACAGAATATACTGAAGAAAAAATTAATCAATATAAAGTCAAGATTGAAACAGAGTGAAATTAGTTTTACAGGAGACATTTAATATTTATATACTTAAGTAGTCCAAAAATCATCGCTGTTGAACAGATTCTAATCATTACTGTTAATACTATATCACTGAAACTGTTATTATGCTGTACGGTAGTGTACAAAATTGATTGGTATACTAATTCACAATACCCACCAAAACCAAATCAATTTTTGCTCACAGCTTCCCCTATCACATTATCGCAAAAACTTAGAAATCCCTGCGGAACATTAGAATAAACATCCTGTACATACCAAATGAATTAGTTTATAATTAATTCGTCTTGGGGACTGTAGATCTGAGATCATCCTGTGGGGATTGTCTACATGGATTGTCACCTGTCAAATGAACATTAAATGATTGATTTAAACTAGACACTAGATACCAAATAGTGCTTCACGATTCGTATTATATAATTTCAGAAAAAATAATGGGGTACAAACATAAAAAAGAATACAGAGCAGGAGAGGAAGAGAGTAGAGTAATATAGTTGGAAAAAATTAGAAAAAATCTAAGAAAAAGTGTAAAAATCTAGAATAATTTACTTTTGAAGAGGTGTGAAAAAACTACAACGCACTTTATTGGTTAATTATGTATGTAATTAATTTTAGTTAGAGAAGATTATGTTTCAATTTTTTATCTTTATACTGTTATAAATGTAGCAATCATAAAATAAGGTACATGGTAAAGTTCGTGTAAATTTTTGTATTGAAATTAGAAAGAGATTCGAAGTCAATTAAAAATAATTGAAAAAAACCTGCACATATTTGGGTCATTCCACGCGAAATCGGACACTTTTTGGAATAAAGCTTCGAATTTTGTTCAAATTTGAATATGTTGTAGTCTTTAGTGATCTATGAACGAATCTCAAAGGAATTTTCGATATCTTAAAAATTGTTGATTGTACAGACGTGTAAAAAAACGTGAACCTATGAAAATGAATTTTTAGGAGCTTATAGTGAAAACATAAGGATATCTACTAAAAATGTCAATTGAAAAAATTATTTTGCACCATTTATTTTGTAATTGTTTTAAACAAATTCCATGTTTTCATAGCAGAGACATTTGTAGAAATTTGAAGCAAATGAGGATATAGCTCCAAGTGTCCCCTTTACGGACCTGTTTTTAATAAAGCGGATACTTAAAAATTGACGAAATTAAAATTATTTGAAGTGAACACAGCTCCGCGCTTTACAGCCTCGGACGGCTGGCACGCGATAGAAGCAACGCCCGGGAGGCAATGTTAGGCTACCCAACCGCTGCGTATAGGAAGAAAAATTTTTATTCGGCATGAAGATCCGCTATCTAGTAATTACTACTGCAATATTCGGGACAAAAGAAAAATCCCTCTACTGATAAAAATTATTTTCATAAAATATTCAGTTTCTAGGGCAGAGCTGTTCAGCGTTTGCCCGTACGGGCAGCGGTTTTCTTGCCTGGGCACACACAGAACGGCGGGCACGAAGCTATGCCCCTACGGGCACGAAGCCACGCCCTGCGGGTACGAAGCCACGCCTCAGCGTGCAAGGCTGCATGAATTTGTCACACGCATTGTCACAGGCACGTGGACAGCTACGGCTGTGCTGCAGCCTACTCCCACTCCGCTAAGTTACTTGCATATTGAGCAGTTCTATTCTGGGGTATTTGGATGCAGGGACTGTACTGTAGTTTGTAACATTTACCGCTGTAAAGAAAATAATCTCTGTATGCATGTATGAGAGGGATGCCGAAGCAACCCGAGTGTTGCCGAACCAAGCCGAGGTGATTCGTGCTCTAGTTATAGTACCGTACACGTGTGTTGTATGCCCGTGCATATAAAGAGAAACGTAATACATTAAAAATATCATTGTTAACCAATTAATAGTCACTTATATAATATACACTGTTGTTATCAACTATAACAAAAGTGTTGTTTACTTTCCAGTTTCGTGTCGTTCGGTTTTTCCTCGCAACAACCGCTTCATGTTTATTTCCGTTTATGTACAAATACATTCGTGCCAAGTTTGGTTTTACTTCTTTCCGCTATGGGAATGGTGTGTATGTGTGTGCATTAAACAGAATCAACATAGTGACAAAACAAAATCGATAAACGGGAACGCAAACCGTGCCAAGTGCAAAGTAATAGGATGAATTCAAATACGCTTGAACAACAACAAACGCTAAGCACGAGCATTTTATTAAACAACGAAAACGTATTGGAAGCATTAAGAATACCAAAGAGATCAATATAATAGATGATCTAGAAATTAAATTTAGATCTGGAGAAATAAAATAAACAAAAGCAATAAAACTATAATAAATCTGAAATGCTATCCGAAATTGAGTCATTCGGAGATGTTACAGTTTAAGAAACTGTACATACGGTTCTCTTAAATTGCAATGCCAAACTCGCTAATGTCTCTTTTCTGCGTTATTGTATTCTTCGTCTTTACACTTTTGAGCGATGTGGAAACGTAACAGAATATAGGTTAGCCAAAAAGCAAGAAGTGGACAATGAGAAAGCTAGGAGAAGAACTCCACGAATAGTTACGCGTGGAAGCAATAAATTCCTCAAACAACTAACCGGAAATGGCGGAACGTATACTAAAGAAAAGTTTTGTTAAAGCTACGCAATTCAGTTCATGTTACAGCGTTAACATTTGAATAGTATTGTTTCCGAGGAAGGTCTTTCCTTACCCGATATATAAAAAATTTTTAAAGACCATAAAACGATTCATATTTTGATAGGACTAATTTTAGTTACTCCACTTTCAGGGATAATTAACTCGTCCAAATTATTGTATGTCCTATCCCACTAAAATGTCAGTGGAAAAAATTGTTATAAGAAATGTTGTAATATTAGTGATACGAAAAGGATAGAGTATACAGTAGTTTTGCAAAATGTCAAAAATAAAGGAAAAGAGTTAAGCGTTTTAAAAATTATCTTTTTATTCTATTACTACGATACAAAGTAAGTCTTCTTTGTTTTTCATCCACGTTTACAGAAAGCATAAATTTTTAAAAATATTTAAACCGTCAAACTTCCGTTTCAGATGTAAAGATATAATAGATCGAAGTTTGATTAATTGATGACAACTACAATAATATCTAACATTTTCAAGGTAAATTAACTTGTGAAAAAATAAACTTATTTTTTAGACATGAATCGCCATCTATCAGTGCAAGCATAAACAAGTATGCAAAATTTAAATTAATCCCAGAATTTTGACATCAATTTAGTTTTATTTTCCAAACATAATAACATAATTTACTTTGAAAATTTTCAAATCCTATACTTTTATCAACATGCAAATACTTCAAACTATGTTAATAGTTGCGTATATTGTACTGAAAATAAATTAGTGAATGATTAAAGTTAATTTAAACGTAGCTACATATAATAAAACTTAACTACAATATTAAAAATGGAATGTTTATATTAAATTTATTGTATACGTGTTACAGTTAAAACACGTTGCGCCATCTGGACAGTGCATGGAGAACGATCACAGATTCAACCATTACTGTTTCCTACCTTACCTACAACGTGTACGAAAGATTTAGTTGCAAGTATGACCATACGAGTTATAGAATAAACCGACTGAAATGTTATGAATGTTAACAGGGATCTACAGCACCGATAATTTTAAATACCACTGATTTTAGCGACCTCTATGCCAAGACTATTTGGATGTAAAGTACTTTTTTTGAGATTCAAAATCTCATATCATATATTTCATGTAATAAATTTCATTCTCCAATTACATGAAGCATACAAAGTTAAATAAATATTGTAACAACAGATCGTATTTGACTCTATCCTTACTACAGTTCGTGTAATACACTTGGTGCAAATAGTTTTAATGAAACCAATGCCATCATTAAATAACATGATTATGATGTTCCTTTTCGTGCTTACGGGTTTAGACTTCGTTTGATGTACTAAAAATATACCGCATTCATAGGATTTTTTTCTAAACAACAAAAACTCTTTTCCCGAAAATTTTCATAATAGTGCCAGAGACATATACATGAGTAATATACATATACAAATTTTTATTTTCAATTTTTCATTTAGATAAAAATGATGATTGAAAGTATACTATGGCGTATACAGCTGCATGGTTTCAAATGAACAGATATCGAAAAAATTCTACGTTGGTCGATGGACAATTTACATTAATTTAATATTTCCTCAATTCCATTTTATCTCAAAAACATAATCACGAGAATTCGTGAACTTCATGAAGCCATAAACATCATAGCACATACTCGATCATCATCCTTGTCTTAAGGAAAAATTGAAAATAAAAATTTCTATATATATTGTTCTTGTATTGTAATGGGACTTCGTCACAGTATCAAGAACGGTTCCTTCCTTTATCAAAAGATGCTTTACATTACATCGTTTGAAATTTTGCATTGTGCTTCTTATTTGTTTAATATAATAATTTTAATAATAATTCCTAGTCGCATGAAGAATATGTTTTCTTTTTTTACTTTAATCAGAAAGAATTAAACCGTTCCAAAAATGTTCATGTATGCTTGAAAATTAATTATTTAAAGAGAAGGTGTAGAAACAAATTTTTTATTTATACAGCAAGTTTGAACTTCTGCGAAAAATATGATTGGTTATATTTGTTTCTATGGTAACAGTACACAAGAATCTGTTACTAATCTTGTTGAGACTTCCTTTCAGATAAATAATTTTATTTTTTTTTTCAAATACTTAAAATACTGCTTTACATTATTGACTATTTGTTAGAAAATAGTATTGGCAACAAAGACTCTAGTTTAAAAGAAATAGTGAGAATTATTTGAGAACACAGTCATTAACCATACGCAAAGATGGGTAAACATAAACCAACTTTATAAATTTTTGTAAATGGACTGATATACAGAGTGTCCCAGAAATTTTTTTTTAAATAAGTGTTTTAACGAATTTTTTGTAGCAACAGTAGAGATATGTAAACTTGAAGTACCTTGTAAAATATCAATATACTGCTTAGTATCAACTGCTTGCAAGTGAAAATGAGGTTACGTTCGACGGAAACGAGCGAATAATAGAGCACAGTAATATGGACAATCCTTAAAATCTCGCGACATTACTGGATTCACTTTAAAAAACGTAAAAACGATTAAAAACTGCTTATTTCGCTGTTTTCTTTTATTTTTTTAGAGAATTAAACAGTTTTATGATACATTGTATACTTCGTATAGCGTAAATTATGTTAATTGTTTATTTAATTAGTTCTGTTAAATAGACATTCCTTAGCACTTTTGACGAATTATTTAGGTAAAACTGTGGAAAGTGAAATGTACATCTTTGGAAAAACGGTTAATAAACTTCAAGAGTTAAAAAGTGGAATATTTTCCTTTGAAACATATGCATTAATAGTTTCATTAAATTTTGAAAAAATGAAAATAAAATTTAAAAAACGCCTAAAAAGCAAAGCTGTGTCCAAGTGTTAGAACAATCAAATTTTTGTTTAAATTTTTTGCATTTCGAATACAGAATTTAGTCACATAACAACAAAACAGCCATCTGTTAAAACAATATCTGAAAAATGATTTTTTCCATTTTTTTTACTATTGATTAATCTAATTTCGTACATACTCGTATTTGCGATCTATTAATCAAAATATAAATAATTGCACTTCAAGCTATGTATATTGCTCAAGGCTTAAAATATAGCACAGGGGAGTATTGTAATAAAGAAAATCATAGTTGGTATGATTTGACGCTTTACAATCTGTTGGAATATATTCCATAAATAGAACAAGATTAATCTGTTATTTCTTTAGAAGGAAAGATCCTTTGAATCGGCTTTTGATATACATTGTATCTGCAGTTAATATACATTGTATGTTGTCCCCGGAATGGGACATTCTTGTTTCATTCGCGGCGTTTCTCTCAAACCGTAAAGACGTGTCTGACGACGCGCTATTAGAGAATCTATTGAAATATAATCTCTATTCCGTATACTATAAAAGAATGTGCTTTCATTATATATACACCCATATCCCAATACAATCCCTTATTACTAAGCCAATGTTTCGTTCCGTAGCAACAGTAAAATATACTTCGCTCGTGCTACGGATACCTAATGATTCAGCAGAAGCAAATGCAAACGACGTCTACATTTAAATGGTGGAAATAGTGTTTATGGAATACAATGCTACGGAAATACAGTTTTAAATTATTCATGAGCATAACCATCTTTACGTATACATACAGTGTGTTGCATTTAAGTGGAAATGGTGGAAAATGTCTGACACATATTTCTGTATCTGCAATGGTCCGTGTCCCGGTTGCGAAACAGATCTGAGCAAAGGGTATACAGTTGGGTAAGGAGGTGAAAAATGTTCCCAAACCAAATTGAATTTGCAATAGGTTATTCGATAAATTATCCAAAGAAAATACTTTGTACCAATTTTCATCTCTGTATGTCGCCAACGGGAGTAGTAATGGGGTGACAAAGAAAATCAGGTTTTTCCGTAATTTCTCTTATCCACTTCCATTGAAAATTCAGAAAAAAGAGGCATATTTGATCTATTAGAATGCACATCTATGAATTTCAATATTCAATATTTTTAGCTTGGAAACCGAATTTTAAAAAATAAAAAAAATGTTGGAAAAATATCAAAACGCACTATTTCTCACTTCTTCGATACCCGTACAAGTACCATAATCATATGACTCATATACTTAATTTCTTAAATGGACACTATTATAAATTCTAAATAATATGCATATACATATTTCCATAAAAGAGTTTTTACCCTTCTGTTGCATTATTCTTCGTCCCTATCATCATTGATTACGGTTTTTGATTTTTTTAACTATGTGCCACCACTTTGATAAATCTGAAAAAATGATATGTTAACTACCATAACGAGATGCTAAAACAGTAAAAATATAAACTTAGTATCTCACAACTTCTACAAGAGATTGGCAATTAAACATTTTTTTTTATTTTTTAAAATTCGGTTTCGAAGCTAAAACTTCTGAGAAAATTCATAGATGTGCATCCTAATAGATAAAATAGGCTTGATTTCTTTCGGAATTTTCAATGGAAGAGGATGAGAGAAATTATGGAAAAACTTGATTTTCCTTGTCACCCCATTACTACCCCCCATGTCGCCATATAGAGTTGAAAATTGGCACAAAGTATTTCCTTTGGATAAGTTATCGAATTGTGTATTACAAATTCAATTTGGTTTGGGGGCACTTTTTGACCTCCTTATCTGGCTACACCCTTTATTAAAAGTAGAAATACATTTTCATTCAACGTCTGATTCCTACAATTAGCATTTTTATTTTACATAAAGATCCAACCTAATCTAATTACAAGAGTCTAATGATATGATTAATAGAAAATTCTGCATGAATTTCGAAGTGAAGATTGATTTTGAGAATAGTTTTTAAAAATATTTCGTCCATTAGAGGGTGTAGAATAGTCCCTTTGAAACCACGACATAAGATTTCTTTGCATTCAAAATTTACAAATGTACATCGAAATGCGTGTCGTGTGTATATACTATTTTATATTATACGTTGATACGCTTTTCCTTCACTCTTAACCTTCAAATGGTGGATGTTTTTAATGATTTATAGATAATAAGGTCTGGATCCATTTATAAATTTCCCTTGATATCCCAACTTATAAATTTTCCTCGATGTATTTTTGATCATACTTCTGTAACTTAAATTAACCGTTACAAGTTGAGAAGTTTAATGAAGCCTTTAAGGGGCTGAATAAAAATGGATCGAGGCACTGCGATCCAAAAGTAAACGTAATACATTCGTTAATTTAATGCGTGTGAATTTATCCACGTGACTCACTGTCAGCCTATCGTCGCAATCATGCGTTACCAATAATAAATTTAATGGCCGTAATAAATTTAAGTGCCCATCATTAAAGTTTCTATTATGATCACAAAAGATGTGAAAAAGGGAAGTTCATTCAGAACCACAGTGATAACACTGAATTTCAACTATGGTGTAACTTATTATAATAATGAAATGCTAATATATGCTCCTAACTTTAGATTGCAATAATTGACATTTTTTATAAATTTTCATAGGGTGAAAAAGACTTCAAAAGTTCATTTCATTACATCCTTTCAATTCGTACTAAATATTTCTTTGGAATTCTCTATTATAGCCAGACAAACTTTAAATTGATAAATGTTTATAACGGTGTTAATATGAAATGTAAAAAAATTCAATTTTACATTAGTTCTTCGCGGGAGAAACGTCGAAAAAAGCGGTTTTTATTATTACTTAACACGGCACAATTTATCAAGAAATCTGAAAAAATTCATGACCAATACTGTTATCTACACAATGATGTTGTGAAAATAGAAACGAAGCCGCCCACAAACTTCAATGCAAAATCTGTACTTTTCCAATCTTTCTGAGGTTTTCGATTCTTTACAACCAGGATGTTCTACTTAAAAATCTGAATCAATTGTAGTGTATGTATCTAGGTATTTGGAATCTGTTAGATTTTTTCAGAATTTTCCCATATAACTAAATAGGAGAAATAAGGCAAACACTACTTTTTCCCATTTTACCCCATAACCACCATCCTGGTCGAGATATTGGATTATAATTTTACACAACATGGTTTTACACGACTGGTTTCAGAACTGAGCTCAGGCCTTTAAATCAAAACTTAAGGGCCCGGGATAGTCACGTGACTTTTTAATTAATAATTTTCATTCACAGCCTTCAGACACAGACTTAAGATCCGTCTTGATCTTGATACGACGGGTCTTAAATCTGTGACTAAATTTGTCACATTTTTTTCTCTGTATCAAGTTTTTGGCTTTATTTCGCAGAGAATCAAGGCAAAATATAACTCAATTTGTAGCCGGAAATATTTTTTAGTGCGCGCTGCTCTCGATTTCATCCAGAAAGCCAATGTCATAAAAATGCTTGGATGAGGATGCTTGGATTGACGCGCATCGTCAATTTTTAGCCTACTTCTAATGCTTATATTACCAAATATCTGCATAATCTCGGCAGCTGCTGACCAGCGCGCACTAGATTGAACCTTCCTCTTTCGAATGAGTCCTTTACCGGCAACAAAATATTCTTACATAAGGACGAAAACTTGAGGCACGTAAGACCATTTTTTGACGGTAATGTAGTCACTCTACCTTATCGCGAATCTACGAAGACCGGGCCCTTAAAATTTTTTATTATTAATTATTTTTTATGAGTTCTCTGGAGAATCATGGACGATTCACAACGTTGGCAACACCCGTGATGTTAATATATAGGGTGACCCGAACTTAAACGGTCAAACTGCTAGGGTTTGATTTACTCATTAAAAGAAGACAAAAAGATTTTATAAAATTTGTCAGGAAACGCATTATTACAGAGTTATGAACAAATAAATATTGTTTGTATGAAACGGGCAACTACCCATCTAAACATGCAAATTTTGAAACGATGGTTTAAAAATACTTGGTAATCATTTTTTATTATATCTTAACTCTGTAACAAAGCGTTTTCTGACAACATTTATATACCATTTCTTTCTTCTCTTTATGTGTAGATTAAACCCTACCAGTTTGACCTTTAAGTTCGGGACACCCTGTATATCGAAAATTTACTGTATCGACAATAATACATCTAAACAACGGTTCATCGAAATTATTCGATTAATTTCCGAGTTATACATGATTAAAAATTGTGAAAATCGCCGAATAATAGAATAAAAAGACAAAAACAGGCTGAAAATCGTGAGCTATAATTTTCACTATTTTTAATCGTTTATCAATAAAGATATGCTATTATTAAATAAACGCCATTTATTAGTAAATAGAAGGTAAAAGTGACAATTCAAAAATTGTAAAAAACATATTTACTGTTATTAAATTTATTCTATAAATTTTGTGACTTTTCAAGAACGTGACACGAATCGCATGATCCCACTTCTTTTATTCGCCCCGTTGCAACGCACGGAATTTATGGAGTAATTTGAGAAGAGAATGGTGTTGCATTAGTTAATTAAGAGAGTTTATGTAACGTGGATTCTGAAATTATTGAAAGAAATTGTGGAAATGAAATTATGAGAAATATCTCATAATTTGTAGATTTGACGACCGATGTTCAATAATTGGAGTACATAAGAGAACGTTAGAATCAGTTAAAGCAGTCATGAGCAATCCACGGACTGTAGTGGGCCGTAACGAACGCAACATTAAATATTTAAATGTACTAATCAAATAATTTTAGTTTGTGGGATGTATTTGTTATTTCTTACATAAATTTACAATGAAACGTTTTTTTTTATTTGTCCTATCATCTTTTATTATTAGATAATGTACTGTAAAAATATTTCCAAAAATTAGTCAGTATTCAGCTAACAATAAATTATGTTAATGAAAATTTGCATAAAAGCTATTATTCAATAACAAGTAAAGGTAACTACAATTTTTGTTATGAAATCAGATAATTTTGTTTATGCAAATCAATGCAACTTCGTGTTCTTTTTAAAATAGTATTAAGATACTTATATCGAAAATTGATTAGTTTATGAAGTTATGATTTTTGTCTGGAATGCCCGCGGGCCGCTGTGCCGCGCCGCGGTATATATATCATAATAAGCACTCGTTCTGTTATGAGGCAATTGCTCGTAGGAGAAAGACAGAAAATAAATAATTTCAAACAAAGTGAAGACAAGCTTTGACGAAGTTATAACCCATTAAAATCGTTTGTTTTGACCTTAAACAGAACTTTACTACAAAACATTTAAAGACTAAAAACTTGAGATTATGATGTCACATATGTTCCGAATAAAAATTCTATGCTTTAAACCAGAGCTGTTAAGCGGTCTGCTTTAAACAGAAAGATAAAAGCAAAGTGTATGATCCCTTAATCGTTCATTATTAGTATCTTTTGATCTGCTTTATCTTATCGATATGTATTTGCTTATTCAAATTTACAACTACAAACTGCGTCATGTTAGTATTTCAAGGATTGTGTTATTATCATTTGTCACTTATCTGAACATTTCTGTGGCACCATGTAATATGTAACAATAAGAACATGTGCGGTGGATGTATCAATATGTACATATGTATGAAGTTTTCAGTTATGCTCATCGAATCTCCGATAAGATGATAGTTAATTAACCGACTGGGCATAGCAAGCACAATGTATATATGTATGTATATCGATCTAAGAAGAATGATACGTCACATACACACTTCGATCGTATACAATGTTGCGCGTATCTATTCAAAGACACAGAATGTCCAAGGAATGATAAGACTGTTGGACAAAGGGTATAGCCGGATAAGGAGGTCACAAATGGTCCCAAACCAAATTAAATTTGCAATAGGCTTTTCGATCATTTATCCAAAGACAATACTTTGTGTCAATTTTCAACCCTATATGTCGACATGGGGGATAGTAATGGGGTGACTAGGAAAATCAGGTTTCTCAGTAATTTGTACTATCCTGTTCATTTGAAAATTCTGAAAAAATCAGGCATATTTGAGCTATTAGAATGCACATCCATGAATTTTTTCAGTATTTTTAGCTTGGAAACCGAATTTTAAAAAATAAAAAAAGTTGAAATACCGATCTCTTGTAGAAGTTATGAGATACTATGTTTATATTTTTCCAGTTTTGGCATCTCGTTATGGTTGTTAACACATAATTTTTTCAGATTTTTCAAAGTGGGGGCATATAGTTAAAAAAATCAAAAACCGGTCATTTTCGAGCGCCCTCTGGCAGAAATCGATATAACCACCAAGGTTAACCCTATTTCTGCCAGAGGGCGTGGAAATCTGAAATAATCTAGAAGAGCACTTTGCAGTTTCTGCAATTTTACAAAACTAATAATATATAAATTAAGATAAGTGTATATTGTTAAGACGAGTACTGGACATTCGCGATGTGTTAGGTGTAATTCTTAACTTTGGAAGTCACCCAAGCAAAACAAAAAAATTAATAATGGAGATAAAGCTAAGAGGTGGTCGAACGTTGTGCATGACAGAAACGGAATGCGTCACGTGACCGCGCCGTAGCGAAATAGCGCGGTAGAAGGGGAAATTAGAGTGGGGGAGCATGCTTCTAAAATTCTAGAGTGTGGAAAATCGTAACCTTAAATGGGAATGTAAACACTCGAATACAATAATACCAGGAAGAAGACGTGTAATAGAAGGCAATTCAAGAACACAACCGACAAGGTTAAAATCGTTACAAAGTCGTTACACAAAGTCTTGATCTGTCGCCTGTTCAAAATACGTGGACTACTTTAAAATTCTGCATCGCAGAATAGAGACCATGTAATTTAAACAAATTACAAGAATTAATAGAAAAGACAAGGCTGTTATTTTCTGTTGAAGAATTTAAGAAATACTTTCTCTCTTTTCTCGAACGATTAGCAAAAATGTCCTTCCGGAATTACCATTATTGCGAATATTAACTTGTTAATATAATTCATGTTCACTGATTTTTGTGACGCGCGTTAATCAGATAAACTGTATCTTTATTTAATGAAACTTCCATCTGTGTAGTAATTTAAGTATCCTTGTACGATATAAATAAAAATTAGTTTTGTTGTATTAAAATGAAATATTTACCTCGATTCGATTGTGCACATACTTTTGTTACATACTGTACAATGCGCCGATGAGTATTTATCCAGCGATCTCGTATTTTCTTCGTGTTTCCAAGGATCCGAAAATATAAAAAAAGGCAAAAGTTTTTATCAGCTTCTCCCATGTCTAATGCACAAAAGTTTCAGTGCAGTAAGTAGCTCTAATGGATCAATAGCGGTGAGCACAGCCATCACGTAAGCTGAATATAGATGTACGGAAGAAGTACAAGGTGAAGTATAATTATTTGTTGTTTCCACCAAGCGATGAGGCAAACCGATTCACTTTTATTTCGTAATTTGAATTTATCCCATGATGTCCGCGTTGCCACGGCTTTTACCGTTAGAAATAAAGTATGGAGGAAAGTGTGACAACCTTTCTTCTTCTCTGCTATTTAACCGATAATTATTACTTTAAGACGCGACACGTTTAATGATTCTTGTTTTACCGAAGCATGTGCGTTTGAAAGACTTGATATATTGTTAACGTTTGTCCCTTTTTCTTTTAACTTTAATATCATTTGTATTTCGGTTGGATTTAATACCTCACCGCGTCCCATTTTCGTAACTTATAAACAATATAAAAATACAACGATTATCTTTAATTCACTATTAGGACACAGGAAAGATTTTTCACAATAATAGAACCTCGTCTGTTCACTGTCTCTGGGACACTGACTGAAATACCACAGCATGTCCTAACGTTCAGACGTACCAGTTTTTCATGTAAACCAATGTGACTCCTAGAACACAATGTAAATAGCAACCGTTTCTTCGTATGTCCCAAACAGAGGATACTCATCTATACTAGGTGTTCCAAAAGTTTTACCTCAACGAATAAATTCCAGAATATTTGGCGGGCCAAGAAAAAAGATGAAAAGTTCGACACAGGGGAAAGATTTATACTAATTTTCTAACATCATCGTTCTTTATTTATAACAACAGTTTTTACAGTTTTTTTAGTTTTTTTTACAAATCGTTTATTGACATAGTTCAAAAATATAATTCGCGGCCCCAGCTTTGGAAACCGCTGCTGTATACAGATCTACATACTGTACAAATTCTGTGTACACATCATTTTTAATTCAAGAAAATTAGAAATTCAGGGGAATCCTATCGCTTTGTCGTGGAGTGTATATTTTATATTGGATGATTGCAAAAGTTTGTGCCCAATTTTCAGAGACTTGAAGACAAAACATCTTCGTTTAAAGAAAAAACCACGCTATCTCTGCGAGAAAAGAATCTACTAGCTTGAAGAAGGTACAATTGACCGTTCATAGACCTAATCGATTTTACATTTACAATGCATTTCCTGGCTAAACTTTACTTCAGGAAACCTGTAGATTTTGGTGAGAAAATGTCGTAAATCCAGGTTTTAATGTTAGGAATTCACTGGTTCAAAATTTATGCATGTGTAAAGATGTACGATTTTCGGCGTTTTTTACAGTTAAGAACGCTGTTATATTGGTATGCAATCATATAATAACATGGAAAAATTGCACCATCTACGCTAGGTATGCATATTGTTCTGAGGAGCATTGCCCTAGCTCCGTAGAAATCGAAAGTATGTACAGAGGGGCAAGAAAGTATTCTACTTTAAGAAGTATTCTAATTTAAAGATTGAAGAAATTATATAAAATGTACTAGTCTATAGTTTTAGTTTTTCCACGAATAGATTATTACGCAATAAAAGTAGTACGAAAAGGTTAAGCACCCCACCCCCCAAAGTTGTTTGTATAATGGATGAATTGTCCATTAAATACATTTTCATTTACCAATTGATCTCGTATTGTACTTCTTTATATTCACGCCAAGTAAGCAGTATACCGGAATTTCACTAAAAAGTGTCCTATACGTTCCTAAGAATTGTTAACATCAGTCTAAAATACCATACTTTTGTTGCGTTCCAAACAAAACTAAATATTTTTATTTTTGTTCACCTCGGACAGTGTTTCGCCCAGTGCACAAAAACTTCTATGATGATATATTGGGTTGGAACGAAAGTTTCTAGCCTTCTTATATTAAAATTAAAAGATAAAATGAAGATATTTAATCATAGATTTATTCAATAACAAATTTTTCATTCGGTTCTATTACGTTTTGTCATTTTTGAGGTAACTTATGTTATTGTAATAAACCTCTGAATAAATATCTTAATTTTATCTTTGTATTTTAATTTTAAAACGCTACGAATTCTTGTACCAGCTCAATATTAGTAACAAATGGTAATTTATTGCGGAAATTGATGCATTTTTCAAACGCACGCCACTCGTGGAATATCGGTTTCTTTAGTTTGATTTTTATAGGTTGAGTTTAGGGAGATACATCCAACCTTAAAATTATTGATAAAATAACAAAATAGTTTTCCCGCAATTGTTAAATAAAATTAATTTAATTTGTGACTTATTTGGCAAGATCTTGACTATACTTCCGTTACATTTTATTATTTAAAATTACAAATTGGCGGCGTTAACGGAATCATGAATAAATATATTTCAATGTAGCGTACGATTTTTTTAATGATTCAAAAAAGTAAAAAAATGGCGGCCGTTTAAAGAATGCAACCTTTGTCCCAAAGAATAATTAAGATTAACTATTTATAAGGTATCAAAAAAATCGTACGTTACACTGAAAAGTATTTACCCTTGATTAAAATCATATAAAAATGTGTAGCCTTCTATGCACAGTGGTCCAGAAGCCCTTTTTTTGTGGCCAAAACTATTGTAACGTTATTTTAAGGTGTAATATTATATTATCGTAGGTCGTTGAATTCGTATCGATACCAGATAGAATATTATGAAGTACAAAATATGTATTAACATTTAAAAACTTGAGGTAACCTTCATTTTTTATAAAAAAATTTTCTTTACATTTTTTATAATGACATTTGTAGAACAGTGAATACTGATCAACTTTTGTTGGAAACATTTTTTTGTCAGATCATTAAAAATATTTGAAAAATTATGTTAACAACACACTCAATAGTTCGGAAACGTTTTTGTGGCCAAAATTAAAAATACCTTCATATTGAATTAAAATGCATTTAGCATACCTAATACAGATAACTAAAATATCACGAGAAATAATATTATACTGAATATTCTGATTCTAGTTCTACGTTGTCTAAATGTGAATAAACATCCGAAATTGTATATTCCTCGTTATATTCCTTGTTATTTCAAAGCGCAGTCTCTCGAGTGCGTACGAACGATAAGTACTTGAGCGTCCAGAGCGTTCGAATATGTCGTAAATATATCGCGAATATATATGTGCCCATAATTATGAAAGTGGTCTAAGTCAAAATTAAAAAAAAAAAGAGTTTCTCAGTTATTTCACACCACATTATTTTAAACTAAATTTATTCAATGTAATTTTTACGATATCGTCAAAAATGAACCATTAGTGGTTGTAATTTCAACATTATATGGAATTCATTTAGTGTTAATTATGAAAGTGGTCTAAGTCAAAAATCAAACACGTAATAGCTTACAGTAATACTTGTTCAGGCCAAAATCGTAACATTACAGTAGCATTGACATGGATGAAAATTGCTCAGTCATCAAATAATAATATTGAAACGGTAGACCACAAATTTTTGGTATCGGGTCATTCCTTTCTACCGAATGACCGTGATTTTGGGTTGATAGAAATGAAAATAAAAAAAGCAAATTACTTATATAATCCTGAGCATTATTATGAATTGATAGAAAAGTGTAGAGGAAGAAATACATTTTCGATAAAACGAATGTCGCAGCCGGATTTTATTTCAACGAAATCACTAGAAGAGTCAATAACAAGAAGAGTAAAAAATACCGCGGGCGAATCTGTCACTTGGCTGCAAATTCAATGGATGAGATTCTTGAAAAATGAACCTTATAAAATGTTCTATAAAACTTCTTTAGATGATTCTAAATTCCACGTTTTGGATTTTCCACCTAAAAGAGGAAGACCAAAAATATACGGAAATATTAAATTACTTCCATTATACACCACCACTAGACCAGTAACGGAAGAAAAACATAAAGATATTATGTGTTTACTACCATACATCCCTCCAGTTTTTTAGGAACATTTTAAGAATCTTAAAAACTCGAAATGAAAAAAATGGATTACTTTTTAAAAATAATTAATAAATGTTCATGAATTGTTTCATTAAAGTTATTGTTTGAAATAAAACTCATAGTTCTTTATTGCTTTAAGTCATTTATAGGACATTCAGTTAATTTTGAAAATGGTCTAAGTCAGTTCAAACTTTAAAAACAACATTTTCGTATGAAATTCACACAAAATTTCATATTCATAATAAATTTCCATTAATCAAGACTAATAAAATTATAAGTTAAAATGTTGCATAATGTAAAAATATTTTTTAATTTATTCAAATGCAATTCATTAAATATCTCGAAACCAGAAATATATGACGTAGACCATTAGCTGCATTAGCAGCTAAAACCTATATATTCCCTTCCTTTAATCACTAAATTTTCATATAAAACAATCCTCATGTCAAGCATATGTAAACATTTTTTTTAAACCTTTCAAAAAGTTTAAATTGTTTAAAGTTTGCACTATTTATATATGGATTAAAAAATGCTAAAAACTAGATTACATACTTGAAGTGCACCTCCTGACACATAAATCCACCATTAAAATGGTTTTCTGATACTCCAAGTTGGTATAGAACATGTTCAATTTTACTTTGAATTTTATGATTTTGTCTTTACAATACTGTATCTCATCACAGAATCATCTGAAATTAATAATATTTTGGATTTGGGAGTTTTAAAGGTTCGTCAGTTTATAGGGATTGAGACAATATATTAAACTTGAGTACAGTGAAGATTCGACTTATGACACTCCCGACGTTCCCAGCTATTGTCACCCGGACACCTCACACCACTCGAGAACCGGCGCACAGTGGGGTATTTGGCCCGAAAAACCGGAAAAAATTATTTAAGCGTTATTTGTAGGCTCAATGCCACAATGTAGGTGGTCGTTGAATTCGTCTTAACATCAGCTATAACATTATGAGATCGAAAATATATCTTAACAGTTAAAAAATTAAATTGATCCTCACTTTTTATAAAAAAAAAATTTTTTCCGAAATTTTATGTATTGAAATTTGTAGACATCTGAATACTGTTAATCTTTTGTTGGAACCTTTTTTTCGTCAGATTATCGGAAACCCTTGAAAAATCGTGGCGCTTGTGGAGTACGTGCACCGAAAAGCTAGAAAAAGTATTTTTACACGTAAATTATGTTAAAATGATGTAAATTATTATTGTAATACAAAATATGTAGATCATGAAATGTTTTAATAAGTAGATATGTATTTTAAGAATATTTTTAAATTATTACCATTAATTTGCGTACGTAAAACACTTCTAAACGCTAATACTAAATTAGCTATAAAACGTCAATCTGGACAAATCTGGAACCAAACTTTATTAGCTTGGAATCGCAAATCTCTACCGAATATAATGAGACCAGAAAGACCATCGGGACTCACTCAGAACCATAATAAAATCGTTAATGAAGTCTTATAATTGTAAAAATAATTTCTGAATTATTGATCATATTCAAATATTAATAACTTTATAAATGAGTATAATAAAAAAATGAAAACAGTCTGAGAGTGTAGTCCATACTTACCTAAAAGATATCCATAAAGCAAAAAATTACACAGCTTTTTTAAAGCATGTAAAAATCACTAATAAATGTACGATATGTTATAGCATGATTGGAAAGGCAATACAAGTCATAGAATCTCTCGACTTTCGATTAAGTTTAGACATTCATAAACTTACAAATGAATAAAAACAATTTAGTACAATGTTCTACACACATTCAACAACTTCGAGCAATAAAAAAATTACAGTTTACGTTAAATTTTTGAAATTGACTTTTTTCCGGCTTTTCGGGCCAAATACCCCACTGTGCGGCGCGACGCGGCCACAACATTGTCGCGTATATCGGTGTGAGGCTAGAAGACCACTACTAATCCAATTACAAAACTTCTTTATTTTTCATTATTTTTTTATGAAACTTTTACCAACATATTCGTGGCATTTTTCCGATTAAAATGACACCAAATATGATATAATTCCGATGATATTTACTTGTGTAACAAGCATTAAAAGTTTCGAACTCAGAGAAGGACAGCGTATGAGGAAGAAAGAGACGCGACGAGTCGAAGCGTTCGGAAAAGATCAAAGCTCGCGTGAGCGCAGGCCTTTAAATGAAAAATGTAACTTCTTTATTATTAATTATTTTTTTATGAGACTTTCACCAATGTATTCGTGGCATTATTCTGATTAAAATGATACCAAACGCGTTATAATTCGGATCACATTTACACTAATTTTTCGTTAATGTAATTGTTATGGGAAGTAACTTTCATCGTTCATTATACAGGTAAATATCATAGGAATTATGTCATATTTGGTATCATTTTCATTACAAAAATGCCACGAACATCTTGGTGTGAGTCACATAAAAAAAATTAATGATAAAAATAAAGTTAAATAAAGTTTTAATTTGAAGGCCTGAGCTCACGCAGGTCTTTAATAACTTTACGGGAAACAGAAATTGTCCAAATTGTCCAAACAGAAATTGTTACGCGAACGCGTCCGCGGCTAGACTTTTCTGAAGTCGACGAAGGTCGTAAATCTCCGTCCGAATTTTCTTCGTCGTCGCGAAACGCGTTGGACCTTATCACTATTTCTAGGGATAGGGCTGATAAATTGTTTAACGTATGACACTGATTTTGAACATTAAATATAATTCAAACTTTAACAAATACAATGTACAGTACGTGGTTACGGAATGGTTTGTAAAGAACGTGAATGGTGGACGTAAATGGTAGACGCGCGTGGTCTTGTCCTTTTGCTTTCTCCTCTATTTTTTCGGCGGACGCATACTTATACTGATTTTCGTCTTCGCCGGACAGCCAATCAGCGTGATTTTGAGTGTTGATTGGCAGCCTGGGTGACAAAGAAGTTTGCTATGAAATTTGCCAGATGGGCGAAAGATGACCTGGGTCATACTAATAAAACCTTAACTCCAGGTATCTCGCAATTTACTCGATTGGTGGGGTCTCCTTTTTATGATTATTGGGGGCTATGGAATGTCTGAAAATTTGCCTGTAATAAATGGATTGTGTCTATAAACTAATGACTTGGAATTACGGTCAGGGCGTGAGGCAGTAAGTTTCTCGCTGGGTTTTTCCGTTGCATTGGCTGCGTAACAGAAATTGTGCATCAAAACACTAAACCACTTCACTCTTGTCACCAAGCCCCAAAACACTCTTTATTTACACTTCCAAACACAAACACGTGGCGTGTCATCTTTCTGAAACAGTTGAATGCGTATCGACGGTTGCATGCTTGTGTTTTCGCTCTCGAGTTTTTTTCCAAAGTTCTTATTATCGTTAACGTGGTTGTTATTGTGGTAGTGATTGACGTGTTATATTATCTACATAATGTCAGGTATCAAACACACTTTTTTATCCATGAATCAACGCATGGATGTAGTCAAGGATTTGGAGACAGCATCAATTAAACAAGTGGCTGTAGCGCACAAAATAAGTACAAGAACAGTTTTGCGGATAAAAAAGGAGACCGCTAACATAGTAGCGAGTGCGAACAGCAGTAATGTAAAAAGGAAAAGCAAACCGAAATTTCCACGGTTTGAGGAACAATTATATTCTTGGTTCGTAGAAAGAAGAACCTTGGGAGACGTGCTATCTGATGCACTACTGTTAGAAAAAGCTCGTGAGCTACATGCTGGCAATGTAAGCTATGGATGGCTTCAAAAATTTAAAAGACGTAATAATATCCGTTTAGTCCATCTTTATGGAGAAAAAGCAAGCGCCGATGAAGCTGCAGCTCAAAGTTTTATAAAAGAATTAAAGAAACAAATTGAGGAAGAAGATATCGATTTGAATTGTATATATAATATGGACGAAACTGGGTTACTTTGGAAGGCTCTACCGTCGAAAACCCTTGCAACAAAGAAAGAAGTCAATTTGAGCGGCAGCAAGGAGAAGAAGGAGAGGGTTACCGTTGCGTTATGCGCAAATGCAAGTGGAACGCATAAGCTCAAGCCCTTCTTTATACATAAGTTCAAAAAACCAAGAGCTTTAAGAAACGGAACGGATCAGTTCCCAATTATTTATGCAGCACAAAAAAATGCATGGATGGACCATACATTATTTATGCAATGGCTTGCGTATTTTACAGAAAGCGTAAAATTATATCAATTACGCGAAGGAATATGTACACTCTGCACCACGAGAGAACCGTATCGTTTCGCGCAGCTTGATTGGCCGCGGAAGGTGCTGCGAACCTCACAACTCCCACTCCACTTCATATACGCGGTGTACCGTAATTAAACGGATTAGCATGGAAATATAGGGTATAGGAAATCGTGACCATACTATGTAAACACCCGGTATGGCGTGGCGTCACTGCGCGCATGTGCTGTGCATTGGGAAGGGAGCGTACGGAGTGGGAATACCACCAACCAGGGCGAAGATGCGCAGCGACGAACGAAAATCGGTTTTCACGCGGTACGGTTCTCTCGTGGTGCAGAGTGTAGTTTTGCTCGTTAGTGTAAATGTAAATTTATAATTCAATACAACAAATAAATATAAACTTATTCCATGTTTCCTGAAATAATTATTTTAAAAAAATAACAAATTTTCACATGAACACGATGTTATGATTTTCGTCCCGAACACCTATGTACACACGGAGAACACTGGGCATCGATCGGAATGTCAATCAATAATATATAGCGTTACCAAACAGTCCATTCCTTTGTCAACGCTAATAAAAAAGATATACGTAATTCCCTGAAAAATAATATGTAATTTTAAAAAAGTAACTTCCGGATGTTAAAAAAAAATACATTTTTCTTCAATGTTTAGTGATAAAAGATAATGAAAACACACTTCAGGTTTCAAATTAAAAAAATTTTTTTTATTTTGTTCCGACATTTTTCTCCAATTTTCCGAAAACCGTTTGTTTCATGAAAAAAAGTAATAGGACATAAAAGACGCAGCCTGTCCCGATCTATACGTTTCGTCTAACGTATTTTTCGATGCAGTCAATAATTTGGAAGATTTTCGAAAAAAAAAACGATTTTATGAGCATTTAATTAATTATTTTAATGTTTAAGGGTCCTGGTGGCACGTTTTCCCGTTACCCGAAGGTGTTCAAACTTTGTACAGATTGTTTTTTATTAACTAGAACAATACTTTGGGGGGGGGGGGCGTAAAAAATTCAAACGTCGAAAATGAGAGCCACCCTAATGAGAAACACACACTTTAAATCACAATAACTTTTTCGTATATATACCAAACGACCTCAGTTTTTCTGATAAGCTAGATTTATTAGTTTACTAGATTATATGTTGGTATTCCTGATCGCATACGTAGGTTAGGATTGTTTTTCTCGCGGTTGGCAAAAGCAAAGCGCGTGCGCAAAAAAACGACGGTTAACAAAGAGATCGAGACTGCTCAAAGAAAAGAGATGTTACACGCGTTAAAATTTTTCTCTCTATTAATATATGTATTTCGTAGTGTACAGCTATCAATAAATATTGTACGTTGAAAGTGTGAAGTGTTCCTGCCAATTACTTTCCAACATTATATGTAATGAAAATTGTGGAACAACTGCGTTTGGTCTGAATTACGAAAAAATTAGTAAAAGTTGCATTTTACAACTATTTTTATTTGGGCTTGTAATGAAAATGTAAAAGATCCTTTTTGTAGGTTCATATACATATGTTATACGTATACGTGCTGAAAATTTCATCGTAACTCGTCAATTGGTTTATAATCCTATCGGTAATTATATGTTTTATACGCAATCAGCAAGTTGAAGTTGCATCATTGACAACATTCATTTATTCTGTTATTATTTGTTAGCGATTGAATAGACAAATGCAGAAAAAAATATAAGCCGTAGTAGATTGTCTATTTGGATTCTGAAATGAAATTAAACAGGAAGAGATATGTTCACAAAGTACTCACATGTATTGTCTCCTGCGTGTAATTAGGCTGATAACGGGGACCTCGTGAATCTAGAAAACGACAAAAAATTGGTATTAGTCAAATGTTGAAATAAGTGTATCTTTGCAATGTAGATAAGTAAATACTATGAAATAAGTAATCTTCAAAATCGTTTTATTAAAAAAGTTGTATATCACATTTGAATCTTTGTTCGTTATATGTATAACAGGTTCACCAAACCTACTTAATTATTGATTCTACTAATATGTATTTTATTCGGTGGTCATCACTATATGGATAAGTTCTTGAAACTGGTATTGCGAAGTAAATATTCAATATCACGTATCCATGTTCCTATTAGGGACTGAAACGGTTCTGAAAATAACTGTTTCAAACTGTTATATATCGGTTCTGATCATGCAGTGAAAATTATTCTCGAAACAGTTATGAAGAACGATTTCTAAATAAACAAATTTTTATAATGTATAGAAATTTATTTCTATATTCATTATTATTGAATAATAATTTATTGTTAAAATAATTGTTTAAATAAATAAATTTCTATAATGTATAGAAATTTTAGAATAATTCATACCGAAATGATTGAAGAACAGTCGCTAATTGAACAGCGTAGACTTCTGCCACAAGGAGTCACTTCAAAAAACTGTTTTATAATTTCACATTTCACTCTTCCCATTTTAGTAAATTAAAAATATAAGGCCTAGTTCAGACACGGCGGAATCCGCGCATTTCCGACCGCGTGAAAATTGATAGTTATTCAGAAAGAGGCGACGACCGTGCGGATATGCAGGAGAGAGGTCGAAGCGATTGGTGCTAGCACACATCCTAAATGCACGAAATCTGCCCAACAACTGAACGCTCTCGAAAGAATCATAAAAAATAGAATCGCGCGGACGCCGCGCGGATTTTGTTTCCTGCGGTCCATCGACACTGATATATATATATATATATATATATATATATATACTATGGATTCGAGATACCGTGAAACGAATTGAAGCGGCTTTACATGCCAGCGCCGCCAGTTATACACCGGTGTACTACATCCCCCCCGTACTCCTCTTCAACCACGTGGTGCTCGTCACTTGCGAGGGAATCAGCTTAGATGGCACCACGTTCACGGCACATCACGTGATTAAACGTGATTGGACAAGACTGATGTTCGAATCTTTGCTGCTATTGGACGCTACTATTGCCGGCAAAACCACTGCTGTATGAATGTGTTTGAACGGATGGTCTGGAATCATCTCGAATTGAGTTGTCAACTGTTGTCAATTTGTGTCAATTGTTTGATTGTTGTTGCCTGTGGACCACGCGGACCGTTGCTGATCTTCAACAATCTTCAAAACCAGATTTTCCAAGCCTCTTTTATATTATATATAACTTCTTTATATTATAGAAAATTCGATTAATAAGCTCAGGAAATATTGAAAAAATACTTTGCTCAGTGTCAAATCAATTTTAAAAATAATTTTTCAAAATTGAGGGACACTTAGTGAACTTATTTTTGAGCTTATTTTTCGAATTTTACTTTGTACATTAATTAGAACATTTTTTAAAGTTTGTTTTAAAATAGTGAGGTGCAGAGGAGTGCAGCAGCAAGTGCAAAAAGTGGATGAAGACATAAGATACATTAAGTATAAATAAAAGTATGATAAATTGCAAGGAAACTATTATGGCCAGCTTAGTAGCTGTATGTGAATCTGATCATGCTTTGTTTTATTGCAGTTAGGGAGCAGTTTGTTTTATAGCGTGGTTTGACGTGTCCTGTGAGCTCCTTTTTTTATATTTATTGAACTTTCGGAGTTAGCAGGTATGTATTGAATATTAAAAATAGAAGTATGATAAATTGCAAGGAAACTATTATGGCCAGCTTAGTAGCTGTATCTGAATCTGATCATGCTTTGTTTTTATTGCAGTTATGGGTAAATGCTTAGTTTGCGGAAAGTTAAGCAACAATAACACAAATGTGTCACTACACAAGTATGTAAAGATAACATAATCTCTGTTCAATTTAGTAGTTAAATTAATTTTTTAATCATTTATTTTATTACTCAATTCTTTTTGTTTACTGTTTTTTTAATTCTTACATGATTTTGCATAGATTTCCTCGAAATGAAGCCTCATGTAAACAGTGGGTCAAAGAAATAGGTCGGGAAGGATGGATGCCTACAGATAGTAGTTTCATCTGTTCTGATCATTTTCCTGAAAACAGCATCACGGAATGCTAAGCAGGAAACGCTTAAAGCCTGGAAGTATACCCACGATTTTACCGAAAAAGTCAAGATGTGAACCACAGACGAATATCTTAAGGGAAAGTAATGGTAGAGGTAAGACACTTTGTCTTTGTTAATAAAGGGTTGCAAAGCATATGATATATACTTGTTTCCTTTCAGATAATAATGATGTTCTGGCAACTTTTGCAACAACAGAAGAAGTCCCAGAACCGATTATGGTTGTAGAATGCAATCATTCTCCTACAACCAGCAACCAGACACATAAGTTGAAATAAGTTTCAAATATACAGAGTATCCCATTTTAATCTATAAATGAAATTATCTCTTCCAATTTTTCTTATTCATAAAGCAAAAACTTACTTTAACATATTAAAACTGGCATATAATGTTACTATTTGAGGATTAATATCTGTCTACAGTACTGAACAATATTTCCCATTGCAATTAGTAAAGATTTCTCTTCACCATGCACATCAAAGACTGCAAATGTAAGGGAGAAGTGTCAAATTACAACACTACATGACAAAATACAACACGATCATTGTTACCACAATACACCACGAAGTACGATGAAGAAATTAGATCATATGCAAAGAAGATTGCAGTCCATAACGCAGGAGAATAGAAGACTCAAGCAGCAGGCCAGACGACTGAAAAAAAGGTACACTCTTTACGAGATGTGATACAAGGGTTAAAGGAGAACAGACTTCTGCCTGATAGTGTGTATTATTGCCTTTCTGCTAATGCCGATGCTTCATTAGAATTATTCAACCGCATGCTCAAAAATAGGAAAAACGTAGGCAAACTCACGCGAGACAAATACCCCCCAGCACTGCGCGCGTTTGCTTTGACTGTACACTTTTATTCACCGAAAGCGTATTCGTATATAAGGAAAACTTTCAATTTAGCGCTTCCGCACGCAGACGTCCTCAGAACCTGGTATAGTAGTGTAAATGCAGAACCAGGTTTTACTGAGGAATCTTTTGCAACATTAAAAGAAAAATCTGGCGAACTAAAAGAAAAAGGGCAAAGACTGCTTTGTGCTGTGATATTTGATGAGATGGGCATAAAAAAGGATGTCAGAGGGGTCGCGATGGGACAATGCGGGGTCATGTAGATTTAGGTGTCGGTATAAGTGGTGGGGATGACCTTCTAGAGGCCAAAAATGCCCTCGTAATAATGGTTGTGGCGCTTGGCCAAAATTGGAAACTTCCAATCGGCTATTGTTTAATTACAACGTTGAACGCCGAAACTAAAGCCAACTTATTGCGAGAGGCATTCATTCGCCTACAGAAAGCGGGCGTGACTGTGTGCAGTTTAACGTTAGACGGCCCATGTGATCATTTTGCCACAGTGGAAAATTTAGGTGCTCGAATGCATGTAAATACGAGAATGACAGAGCATGAAAATATTTATGAAATATTTAAAGTTCATTTCGCACATCCTGTGCCTGGCGAGCCAGACATTAATGTAATATTTGATGCATGTCATATGTTAAAGAACATTAGAAATTGTTTAGGCGAATACTTAGTCCTCTTTGATGGAGAAGGAAAGAAAACCGAGTGGCGGTATATACAAGCACTTGCTTTACTGCAACAGAAGGAAGGTCTACGTTTGGGTAATCGTCTTCTAACAAAACATATTGAATACCGGAAAATGGTAATGAAAGTGGCCTTAGCTGCGCAAACACTGAGTTCAAGCGTGGCCGAGAGCATTGAGTTTTGTTGGAACGCGCTTCAAATTCCGGAATTTGAAGGTGGTGGAGCAACAGCACGTTTTTTACGCTGCATCGATACAATATTTGATTTTTTGAACGTGAGGAATCCATGGGGGAGGCACCTCAAATGTCCTCTAAGACGCGATAACGAGGATATTTGGCGTCCACGTTTAATCGCGGAAATTCAATATTTATTTAAAATTAAAGATAAAAATGGAACTTCCATATTCCTCTTTCCATACATAATGTATTGCATGTATTAATATTATAATTATATTATAATGTATTGTAAATAATCGTATATCGCAATACGTATGTATTGCTGCTATGTATGCATGATTATTTGCATGTATTATTTTGAGATTTTGCTTAGTTTTGAAGCTGTCAAATTTACTTTTCTGTATGTGGAAGAAAGAATAAATGTGAAAAGTTTAAAATAAATTAAGATTCCCCTTTATTTAACAGATTTCTGATCTACATTCTGTAATCACCAATAATGTCAGTGTGGATGAATAGTACTGAATCATGGCTCCCTACTAACTTATAATTGCATGGATCACAAAGATTCACAAACGTTCATGATCGGACATAAAAGAATAACATTGAATACATTCTGTTTAATTGTACGTATAATTATACTTTATATATTATTATAACATATAATTGTACATAAAAGAAATCTATATCATATGTATTACTTGTTTATAAAGTAATTAATAAATGTATTTCGTATTATTATGAATCTAATTTCATTTACTGCTTCTCG
This sequence comes from Halictus rubicundus, assembly GCF_050948215.1. Taxonomy (NCBI): domain Eukaryota; kingdom Metazoa; phylum Arthropoda; class Insecta; order Hymenoptera; family Halictidae; genus Halictus; species Halictus rubicundus. Next base: position 3,200,055 of record NC_135162.1, read on the forward strand.
TAAAACGTAATAAATACATACCTCCACTTCCTTTATCTATAATACTGAAGTAAATGATAATAATGTTTAGAAACATTTTTAAAATTACTATTCACTTTCTGCGAACTTCAATAATAATTACTTCTGTTTCTTTTATATTATATTTATATATTTATTTCATTATGTTCATGAATATCATTTTTTGCAACCAGTTTTTTTTTAAATTTTAACGTTCATACAAGTAGTTCGTATTATTCTGCTATATTAATACGCCTCCCTTGTAAATTCAATCTTTCAAACTTCGCGCTAGTTTCGTTAGTACACCGGTGTATAACTGGCGGCGCTGGCATGTAAAGCCAGTATCAATTCGTTACAACTTCTGTACGGCTGGCTTATGGGAATCTCGTATCCATAGTATATATATATCAGTGTCCATCGACGGCAGCCGCGCGGATTTTGTTTCCTGCGGTCCACCGGTGGCAGCCGCGCGGGCAGATGTGAACGAATATGAAGACGCCAATGTAAATAAGCACCGTGCAGTTTCCGCCGTGTCTGAACTAGGCTTAAATCGATAATTTGCGATAGCGACACGACCGTTCAGTTTAGCTGTTTAGTCGTTAGATTCTCTAATGCTACTACCATACTATCGCAAAAAACGAACGCGAGCGAGATTGTGACATAAAACATTGTATGCTTGCATACATTGTATCAGATCGTATAATATGAAATTTCGTATCATTCCCTGAAGAAGAAAACTTGATATTTAAATTCAAACGTTTTATACTTATCCAAAAGGATGTAAACAAAAATAATGGTAACTTACAGAGAACTTTTGGGAGCTTTAAAGAGGCACAACAAAAATTATAATAACCTTTACATAAACGCCTAACCACTTCAGCGATCAATTCGCGAAGGATAAGAAATTCGACATTTCATATTACATGACCTAATATATTCCGTTATTTGGTCGTTATAAAAATTTATTTATCTAAATCATTATTTTAACAATAAATTATTCTTGAAATAATAATTCAAATAGTACATTTACAAACAAATTTCTACATTATACAAATTCACATTACATTATAAAAATTCATTTATTTAAAAATGGTTGAAATAATAAATAACAGTAAATAACTGCTTAAATAATGAATATTAAGGCCGAGCATAATACAGTATACAGAATGACAGAACCGAAATCCAAACAGAAAAATAATACTTATAGAACCGAAATAATATCGGTTCTCCAGAACTGTAACCGTAACCGACATAAAGCCAGAACCGTATTCTCGTAACTGTTACACAACATATTATATATTATATAATTATAACCGTTTTCAATCCCTGGTTCAGACCAACAAACGCATCCCATGCACGTTTTTCACTCATACCTAACGGAAAAGAAATATACAGAGTTTCTAGAATTCTTACCACCCTTATTAACCCTCTTCTTCACTGATTCAACTTTTGAGTTACACGTTACGAGAACGAAGACAGTAAAAACCAAGAGGCAAAGTAAAATTGAGATAACAAAAATTTTACTGCAATCTACAATATTGGTGGTTACTCTACCAGTAATGGATTCTACGACATAATTAAATGAAAGTGTTATTCGTTGAATTGAGGAACTAATTAAAAATTTCTCAAAGGTGACAGAGCAAACTATAATACTAATTTTAACTCGGCATCCAGAAGTTGAAAAAGTTAACAATAATCCCCATATAATTTTGAAAGCTAATCGAGACTTTTATGCAAAATAAAAATTTTCTGTATTAATTGCAAAACGTAGAGAAATTGTGTACGTACGTAGTATTCGAATTAACGGCTCAACAAGAATTGGAATTATATACAAAAATATCATAATGAAAGAGTGGATTTAGAGTGGCACAAATTTCCAAGTCCAGTAGATCGTCAAATTCAAACTTCAATTTCTAGGATCAGAAATTGAGCACTCAGAAATAACCCCCATTCATTTTTGTTAAATAAGAAAGAAAATACGATCTGCGATATATGTAAAAGTACCAAATTAACACAAACCCCACCTAATAATAGAACGCAAAAAATATGAGAAATGAAAGGAAAAATGCTAAGTTGCCTAAGATCCTTACCCATATCCCTGTTAAGTTCTAAGGAGTAGATCGCCGGGTCTTGCCAAGTATATCAAATGATACAAATATGTGTAATATATATTGTAAGAAAATGTACCCTGTTGCTAATGATGACCTTTGATGTTGAAGAGCATCATTAAACAATTAAATTAACTAACTAACTAAGAATTGTAAAAAAACAACCGTTCAAAGCAGTTAATAAATAATAACACGAGACAATTATGTTGTTCAAGTATTTTAATTTTTTCAAATAATTATCCGGGAGAGCGCGAACGCAGTCCCGACTAACAAAAATTATACGTCCGAGATATCCACATTAGGGATATTCGCAAGGGTCAGCTCAACCGTAGTGCAATGGGAGAGCCTCGCCCTGGAGGAACCGCCTTCGTGATCACGGTAACCTCTACGCCAGGTAAGTATGCTTTCAGTCGCTCGTGGACGATACTTAATGTCTGTACCGCACCATTTCAACTGCGAGAAACCATTTCATCCTCGGCGCCGCCTAGCGGCAGGTTTGCGAACCATTCGTCCTCAGTCTGTATATCTGTGTGTAGTCCGTCCAGAGAGACGCGAGTAGGCTCGCTACACACATGCGGCGACCGTGCGGTACCGGAACTGCGGTTTGAAGTATTATGGATTCAATTAGACGCTGCACATTTGTTTGAAGCATACTTGCGGCGTCGCACGTCGCTCTTGCGTGCAATATTTCTCGCAGTTCCCCAAAGGAACGCACGGTCGCCGCAATCTCATATGCGATCGTTATTAGTAATGACTCATTACATTATCGCATGTCAGTCGATGTACACGGTCGCCGCACGGTCGTCGCACGTTAAAACAACGGATGTGTGTAGCGGGCCGTAAACGTCCGTTATTCTGCCGCAAAATGAACGCCACAAACGGTGGTGCATTATTAGACATCGAACTTTTCATTGAAGAAGTAAAAAAGTATCCCGAAATATGGAATGTCGCAGCGGAGGAATACCACGACAAGACGAAGAAAAGAAGTGCGTGGCTGCAGGTTTGTCGTGCTATGTACGATAATTTCGACGAAAAACACGAGAAAGATAAAAATGAAATGTGTAAGTATACCTTCAGTAAGTATGTCAGTCGTTATTATAATGTGTTATTCAACAATAAAGTGTGAGATATCAGAACTAGTATTAACTAGTATTTAGTAGTTTGATCTTTCAGAAGGATATACATATAAAAAAAGATTTGACGACACGTGACTATAAAAAACCACTTCCCGGTTATACGGAAACAAAATATTCCGCTAATTTGTTTCTTGCCTGAATCCATTGAATAGATTCTCTTGAGGGACTAGAGTTGCCGTGTTTTGTGTCAAATAATTTTTCGATACTTAATCCTTAGCACTCGAATGGCGACTGTAAGGCGCCACTAAATATTCCTGTATCATTAGTCAAAATATTTTTTACATTATTAAATTTGTTTGTATTTAATAAATTAGTAAACATTTCAGTACTGTACGAGTAAATTGCACCATTTTCATATGTATAGCATGAAAAAATATATATAGAAGGAAAATATTCTAGGTCGGAAGAAATGTTTCGTTTCAGAGTTAAAATAGCTTCGAGTGCAAAGGGTTAATATATCTTGAATGTTGATTCCATCTTGTGATCTTACATAATTATGGAGGGACAACATGTTCTAATTACTTGTATGGCTAAGTCTAAATTAACATTAATGGCTTTCTGAAAGATTTTCCATTTATTCGAGAGAATGCCAAATGTACTCTCGACAATCCTGCGAGCTCGAGGCAATCGATAATTAAAAATCCGTTTTTCATCGGATAAAACTTTTGCGTTGTAAGGCCTCATAACGTATCGCAAAAGCGAAAATTCTTAATCACGAACGAAAATAAAAGGCATATTCGGACCTTCAGTTCCTGGGAGAGGTTGGTTTTTAGGAATATTTAGGCCATGGTTTTCCAGTCTTTTATAAAAATCTGACTTCTCAAATATTGTGCTGTCGAAATCCTTCCCAAAAGATCCAACGTCTATGTGAAGAAATTTATAATTGACGTCGACAACAGCCAAAAATACAACAGAATAATACTGCTTGTAATTATAGAAAAGAGATCCACTCATGGAAGTCTTTCTGAGTCGGACATGTTTGCCATCAATCGCTCCTATACAATTTGGAAACTGACAATCTTTCTGAAATCCTGAAATTTCTTTCCATCGTTGTTCGGTAAATTCAGGGAAAGATTGTTCTTTTAAAGCATCCCAAATTGCAGTGCAAAATTTTTTAAAACTCTTCCCAATTGTTGAATGACCAATTCTATATGTTAGGTGAAGATCAATCTAGTCGCACCCACTACCCAAATATTTGTAACGGGGGAAAAACAACAAATTTGTATACATCTATCTGCTTTTTTATACTTACTAAATATATGTATTTTGCTTCAGGTACTGCATTAATTAAGAAGTGGAGGAACATTAAGGACAATTTTCTTAAAAGCATTAAAAAGAAAACGAAGTCTGGACAAGCAGCTGACAGAGGCAGACAATATATTTATGGTCGACAATTATCATTTCTACGACAAGATGGTACGACTACAAACACACAGTCCAGTTTAGAAGACCAGGAGGAAGAGAAGCTTCCAGAGAGAATTGAGGATATTGAAGAAAGATCGATTCCTAGTCGACCTCCACAATTGTATACACAAAACACTCGAAAGCGAAAACGGGATATCGAGTCAGCTTTAATAAATTTTATGAATGCTCCAGTCCCTGATCCGAAGCCAAATGCTGACAGATCCTTTTTTGAAAGTATTCTGCCATCATTAACTGGATTTAGCGAAGACCAGAAATTAGAATTTCGTTGCCAAGTATTAAACATAATTTGCAGGATTAGACAACAAAACGCCGCAGCGTGTAGCAGTGTAAATACGCAATTAAATTTTCCTCAACATTTACCTAATTTTCAACCACCTTTGCACCTAACCAACGATTCCACTCCTGCCCGTTTTAATTTTCATTCTCCAACTGTACCACACCAAAATTCATTACGCTCATCATACATATCTCCTTCATCTGCTCCTGGACTATGCACCAATATACATACACTAGTTACTCCTTCATCCACAATCTCTGTGTCACCTTCAACGTCATCCACTGTCTCAGAAACAGAGACAAATACTTGTTCTGACATGTATAAGAAGTAAATAAAAATATATTAATAATTTGTATGTATGTTCTTTACTCATTGTTACATCCTTCCATTCCTACTTCCTTGCTCTCTCTATCCAACCTCGCCATCCACCCCTTTCACACCCCGTTTTTATCTAATATCCTTTCCATTTTTTTCTTTATCCCCTCTTCCTCCCTGCATATTTCCAGCACATGTTCCCACATTTCTTCCTCTCCTCTACTAATGTCTCCCACCTCTCCCCCAATATTTCCTAATCTATATCTCGCCACCGTACTCCACTTCTCCTTTTTCCATCTTTTTCTCAGGTATTTCCTTCACCCTTATATTCTGATACCACGTATTATACCTCGATTCTATTTACTTACCTTAAAGTTACAGCTAACATTTCTACGGGAGTTATAGCACATCTAACAGTTCATCAAATGAGTGATTCGAAAATAATTAAAGAATTTTTCAGCATTTTCTCTTAAATCAGAAAAGGATGTAGCAAATCTACGTCCTGTAAATCTCGAATCGATAAAAGGATGTCTTCTTTGTTTGCAACAATAGCATTTATATACAAAATAGGCAAATACTCTACGCTTTTTTTGGGACACCTCCATCTTCGATAGTAGTAGAAAACGCAGTGAAAATCGCAGAAGCTGCAAATTAAACAAACGCAAGTGGACGCGTTTCAACTGAACCGCAATTCCGGTACCGTACGATCGCCGCACGTTAAAACAACGGATCTGTGTAGCGGGCCTAAGGGGCCGACACCATGTGAAGCGGATCACTTTCTTGTAATACGTATTTCCCGGATTTTGTTGAAATTGAAATATGTTATAGTCCATGTGAAAATAGGAGGAGTTTAAGTCATCATTTTAATATTTTCGAAATTGTTTAAATGATACAAACCATCAAAGTTTCCCACTGTGGCCAATTTTTACGAAAACTATCCTCACAAAACAATTTATATCACGGTTATTAATAGAGATAGAAACAGTTTCCATTTTGGTTATTATTGCAAAAGACAATAAATAATAATCTTTCAATAATTTATCATTTTATACGCAAATGTAATCCTTTACTGCAAAAGTATTAAAAATATTTTTGTTTTGCAAATTTGACTCCTGGTTCAAGTATCAAAAATTTGAAAAAATAGAACGGTACTCTACGATTCTTCCTGACCAAATTCCGTTTTTTAATTCGTGGAGACTCAAAAATTGCGGCCAGAACACGCCGGCAAAGGACGCACTGCTCGATTAGTATGAAAACTGGGACAAAAATAAAAAAGAAATTATCTTAGAAAGTGAAAATTGTTGTACAATTTGATTTTATTTAAATACTCTAATTTCACTTACAACTAAGAAAATTAAAACAATTGAAAATGAATTCAATTTTAGTAACCATCTTTCTCTTCTACTAAACCGAATATGTTCCGAATTGTTTAAGAAACTTAAAATATGGATTTAGAGTAATAGAATAGGAAAAAAATGATTGAGGTAACTGATGTAATTCATAATACATCCAATGATTTGATTTTTCACAAATGAACCGGGAGACAAATTTGCAAAATAAAAAATATTTTTAACATTTTTGCAGTAAAAAAATTACATTTGCGTATAAAATGATAAATTATTGTAAAAGAACAGTCTCTTGCGATGGTAACGAAAAAATAACCGTGATATAAATTGTTTCGTGAAAACCGGCCAAATAGCAAACTTTGATGGTCTGTATCTTTTAAACAAGTTCAAAGATAACCTCCTATTTTCACAAAGACTATAACATATTTCAATTTCAGCAAAATCTGAGACTCCTGTCGAGCTTCAAGGGCGAATGCGTACAGAATTACGGTTATTACAGTGATTCTAAAAAATATTCCGACACCTTTTAAAACTGAATAATTATTAAACAATTCAACCAAACTTATTATCTAAGAAGTTTTACTATTTAATGTATAAGAAATCGAATTATTACAGTAGAACGTCGACTATCCGAAGTAATTGAGAGACAAACTTATTCGATTAATCAGTCTAAAAGAATCAAAGGGTATCAGCCGGATAATGACATCAGAAGTGTGCCAACAAACAAAATTGAATTGCAATAGACCACTCGATAGCTTATCCAAAGAAAATACTTTGTGCCAATTTTCATCACTATATGTAAACATGGTGGGAGTAATGGGGAGAAAATCAGGTTCTTCCGTAATTTCTCTTATCCTACTCAATTGAAAATTCTGAAAAAATCAGGCCTATTTTAGCTATTAGAATGCACATCTATGAATTTTTTCAGAATTTTTAGCTTCGAAACAGAATGTTAAAAAATAAAAAAAAGGGCCTAGCCAATTAAGATGGTTAAAACTGCCCTTAGAGGTTTTTCAATGATTAACGAACGATTCGAAAGCTGACCAAGAAAAACCCCTCTGAGTCAAATTTCAACCCCCTATCTTGCCCGTGAGGGTAGTTACAGGGTAAATTGGATTTCGCGCTGTTTCGCGCATTTTCCGCACTCTAATGCCTCCTAAAATTCTGAAAAAAATGTGGCATATTTTGGATCCTAAGGCGGATTTTTGAGAATTTTGTTCAGATTTTTTGGTTGCAAGCTGTGGTCGTAAAAAATGAAAACCTCGGAAAATGAAAAAAATCGGAAAAATGCAGATTTCTCAAAAATATGAAAACATGCTATTCTACCGTTTAGTTCCCTGATAAAGTACTCTAACAGGCAATGTCGTCAATTATTTTAGATTTTTTGTTGTGGGACATCATTGTCAGAATCAGTAAAAACCGAATTTTTTCGATGTTTATGCTATTAGGAGGAAAGTTACACTTGTTGGTTTTATCGCAGGTATATATTAAGTAATTTTTAACATTATTACATTGAAACAAGTAATTGTTTCACCTAAGAATTGTGATTTAAGAGAAAGAATAAGTATGGAATTTATTTATTTTACATAATGTAATTTATTTTATTTTATTGTATTTATGGCGAGCGTTATGGCGAGCGTTATGTTTGTTTTATTTTATTTTGTTATATTGTTATTTTTATTTTTATTATATTGAAAAGCGACAGTATCTCTCTCTCTCTCTCTCTCTCTCTCTCTCTCTCTCTCTCTCTCTCTCTCTCTCTCTCTCTCTCTCTCTCTCTCTCTCTCTCTCTCTCTCTCTCTCTCTCTCTCTCTCTCTGTGTGTGTGTGTGTGTGTGTGTGTGTGTGTGTGTGTGTGTGTGTGTGTGTGTGTGTGTGTGTGTGTGTGTGTGGGTGTGTGTGGGTGTGTATTTAGTTGCTTGCGATTTTGCGAGTTGAAGGAGATGTGATGTCATGAGATTGTACCCCTGAGGGGAACAATAAATGAATACAATCTAGAGAAAGAATAAATAGTATTTTGTGTGATATATACCAGAATATTCGTAAGCTTTACAACATCGCCGGTTGGCACAGCGGTTAAGTGTCAGACTAGGGAGCGGATACGCTGGGGTTTCGAATCCCGTCGGTGGGAAAGTTTTTATTTCCATACATCATCTTTATTTTTTCAATTTCTTATATGGTTTATACATGTGATTTTAATAATATTTTTTAATGTTTCAAAAATATTGAAGTAACATTTTTAACTAACATACATACAAAAATAGTTTTGGAGTATCTATTACTTCCTCGATTCTCTAATTGTATATGTTCATCAATCATGTTGGAGAACCTTGAAAGAGATTTCTGAGATCATTTTAAGTAACTTTAACAAAGCCGAGGCGGAAATTTTCGCCAAGGAAAAAATTACTTTAAATGACCTCACGAACCACCGCTTCCAAGGTTTTCCGACATTTTTGGGACATCCTGTATAGACTAAAGTATAGCATTCTATTTGAACAAACTAAATTGATTTTGAAATCACCCTCACCATACGAGGTATCAAAAAAATATTTATACCACATAACTTCCTTATCCATACCAAGCAACTTTTGTTAAAACTTTTTTTCATAGTATTATCACCTCAAAAGATGTTTCATTGTATTGATATAAAACAGACAACCTGTACATCTATGTATACGCTAATGATACAAATGCATTAACGTAAAAGCTGATTATTCACATATGCATGGAAATCATTTAGTGTGAAGTTTATACTGACGATTCTATTTGACAATTTGTTTTTTATCGATTTAGTTGTATTTCCGGTTCTACGCAAGTGACGATCCATGCAGTGGAAGTTAGCGCAGACCCGAAGAGCCCTCGTTTCGGGGCAGATCCGAGGGAAGACACACCTGGCCTCTACGTCGACTGAGCAGATGAAAATTCCGGACTATGCAAGGGAGGGTTACTAGGTTCATAGTATATTTCAGCCCCAGAGAAGTGTCGCCAGATGAAGGCAGGGAGTAAATTAAGAGGAAAATGTTACCCTGTCTCTGCCAGTAACGGAGTATATGCGACAGAGACGAAACGGATCGGAAATTTAGGGAATAACACGGTAGAAAGGGAAATTAGAGTGGGGGAACAAGTGTTGATCTGGCTACACTGCGACAGACACAACGATATGACAGTTACGGAGAGACTACTGTGTTTAAAAACTGAAGAAGGTCGTGGTAGCTAGTGGAAGCTACATTTTCCTGGAATTTGAACTGATTTTCAACCTAGTACACTGAAATGGTGTCCTCGAAGATATCGAAAATATGCTATTGTTTAACACTATTCCTACCGACACTTCATGTATACCTATTCCTACCGCGACCGGTCAAATGACCGGTCTTTAGCACAACTTATATTTTTTAATATAGAATGAAGATAATAGCCAATTTGACAGTATAAAAATATAGTTTCCTTTATTTAGGAGTATATAATGTATATTTTATTCGTTTTCACCGCATAATATTTCGTTTACTATACCCTGTTGGGCCTGATGTTCCCCTAAAAATATTATGAATAGGTGCTCTTCCAGGATTAGACCCTTCTTTTACTTCTTGCCAACAGTTCCGTCCACAGCAGTTTCGATTACCTCTTCCTCATTCTCACTATCGGAACTAACTAAAAATCTCCTTCTCTTTCGTCCTCTACGTACGTTCGAAAAGTTCTATTCGTCCTCATCGGTGTTCGAGTCGTTCTCAAATAGATTATAATTTTCCGTATTGTCATTTTCAATATCAAACATTTCGAACGTCTTGACATTTTTGGAACGAATATTCAAGGGATAAAATAAAAATTAAAATATAAAAATGTAAATCAAGATGGATAAAAAAATGAACAAAAGATAAAATGTGAAACTTACTACGAAGTATTGTTGGTTTGTTCACTTTTTGGAAAATGACACTTATAACACGTAATACAATATAAAATAAAAGTAGAATAATAATAGAATACAAATACAAAATAGTAAAAGACTGCCGAATATGCTCCTTGTAATTTTCACGTTTTGATGCTCTCTGTTCAGCTCACAAGACTTTACTGATTTGAATTCGTGAGAAGACGTCTAGGCATCTCCTTCGGCTATGATTTTATTTATTTTACAGTCATAGTAGATAAGACGGTGTAAGAAAATCCGAGGTTCTGGACCGCTTCGGATGCCAATCAGGCAAATAAACACTGTGAGGCCGATAGGCGAGCGAGAACTGTAAACACTTTGAAGTGCCGTAAAGCAGTCCCTGGGTGGCACTTTTCGGCTAAAATCATACCACAACTGCCTTACCTTTCGTTTGTAACGACTTTATAGTTTTGGAATTGAGTCTTTGAAAGAATACTATTACAAAAAGATATAAATCGTTCTACCGGTCAAATGACCGGTCGCGGTAGGTAAGACAGACTACAAATTTTTCTCAGAAAATAAACAATAAAAAAAAGAAGTGAATATTGAAAAATGTATTATACGCATATTTTAGGAAAAGTCGTGAAGTTTAAAGGCGATTCAATTACGATGTATATAAGAAATTCTAATAGAAATTTTAAAAACGGTCATTTGACCGCTCCCGGTAGGAATAGTGTTAACAAATCGTAGATCGATTCCGGTTACTGTTTGATAACTGTTGCAGCGGTTCTGGTATCTGTTCTGTAACAGTTCTGCAATTATTATACAGGGTGTCCCAAAAATGTTATATTTCCTTGGAAGGGGTGGTTCGTGACGCAATTTGAAGTAACTTTTTCCGTTGCGAAAATGTTCTCCGCGGCTTTGTTAAAGAGTTATTAGAGAAAAACACATACCAATCAGAATTCTATAGCCGTGCTCTGATTGGCCCGTGTTTTTCGTTAATAACTTCTTAATAAAGCTGCGGAGAACATTTTCGCAAAAGAAAAATTTACAATATAAAAAAAAAGTGCAATATGTTCCAACCTTCAATACAGGTTCCTCTGCCAGCGATGTCCAATGCATAAGCAGCATATATTATAAACATAATAATTAAATGTTCTAGAACCAATACTAGAACCGATATCAGAACCGTTATTACAACTGTCATGGTACTGATATTAGAACCGTTTCCGGGATCGATATATCGTACAAGAACCATTTCAGCTTGTAACCCTCACGGGCCATTATACACCAAGTGATCAAACTTTATACACACGTCGTCACGGATTTTTATGAAATTGCGCAGACTATAGACCCGATGACCCAATTACAAAGCGGCTTTGAATTCTTTAATAAGTACTTTTAGTGATAGAAAGATCGAAAGTTCAGAGCCAGCTTGCTCTTTAATACAGCATGTTAGACGTGAAGTTCTGACATTTGATGTAAAAAATACTACACATAACGCTTAACTGACACTAATTTCGTACGCTTCAAGAAAAATCTTAGTTTTTTCAATTTTAGTTGACAATGACGAGCTTCGGGTCGACGGCCGTTTTATATTGCAGAGTATGAAGGCCCGAAGATTCACAAGGAGTTTATACAGACATACGCCTAATTTTTTTTTTTTTAACGAAAACTACTATATTATAAAAGAAAACTAATCAAATGCAAATAAAATTATTTAATCACTTGTTTCACAGACGTCACAAAAAATTCGAATGCGCGACTAATTCTCTTAGTCGTGACAATGTTTATCTCCTTTAACCCTAGATAACACGCATATAATTTAAGTCTTTTTATTTAAAAACCAAAATATTGTACGTTACAAGAAGTCAGAATAAATAAATTAGAAACTCGAGGAATTCGAATTAGGGGAATTAAAAATCTAAGTCTTCCCTAGTAGCACAAAATATTGTATACACATTCATATAATATTAAAAAGAGATTCAATCTTTTTTTAATATTGGAATATACATACAATATTTATTTTATATTAAGTAAAAAATATTTCTTTTTAAATATTCAGGAAATATGTATTTCATGTTACGAGAAAAATATTTTTTTCTAAATATTAAATAAATCTTTATTTCATATTAGAAGTAGAATATTTTTTCCTAATATACAAATAATATTTATTTAATATCAGGAAAAAAATATTTTTTTCTCATTATAAAACAATCTTTATTAAATATTAGAAATAGAATATTTTTTCCTAATATACAAATAATATGTGTTTAATATTACGAACAAAATATTTTTTCTCATTATAAAATGAATCTTTATGTAATATTAGAAATAGAATATTTTTTTTATCTATGCAGGAAATATTTTATGTTTATCATGGAAAAATATTTGTTCCCGAATATAATGCGAAGTAAAATGTTTACTTTTAATTTACTTTGAATTCGTGTTTGTCACTTAATCGACATATATTTATATTATAATAACATTAATGCGACAAAGTTATTGCATGAAAAATAATCGTGTAGCTCTTACGTCTTACGCAATGTTATTGAACTGTATGCAGGATTAAAAAGTTCGTAGTAACAGACTGGTACCTATTCGGGATAAACATTTAACTTCGGTCAATGTATTTGGGAAAGGCCCTGGCCATGTTGCAGCGAGAAACGCATTCATTCGTTAGCAAACTAGCAATCAGATTGAACGGTCGGTTGCGATAGCCGAGGCACTCGACGCGACGCGACGGTCCCAAAATTATGGGGTGTCATCGGACACCACTTCGAAACCTCCGTGAGCGAGCCCATTGACAGGGCAATATACAAACATTTAGTTTTCCAGACTATTTTCCCCATATCTTTCGCACCCAATTCATTATATAATCTAAACACAATTTCATCAAAGCGCATCCCTACTCTGACGACCAAACTGCACCACCCACTCACCAATTAGGAAACTTTTAGTCACCCCATACAGTTTTAAGACAGCCAATAAAGAAAATATCAAAGTTAACATTATACACGACACGACACCGAAAATCAGAAGACAAAATTCTCTCATATAGAACACACCTTGAATATCTCGGCTATCTCTTGTGTCTCGACGATCTCTATCGACTTGTACGTACGCGATCAAGTTTTTAAATAAGTTTTTAAATAAGTGTTGTTATTCGTGCCCCGAATACGTGTGCTCGAGACCTGCATTTCATCGTTCGCAGAAAAGGTATGTACATTTATGTGTTATGTAATAAATAAATATATATATATTTTTTTTATATTAAAAAAAAATTTTTTTTTAATTATCTGAAGAGTTGCAATATTAAAGTTTTCAAGAATAGTTTTTCATACACCATATTTAGTTTGCAGTTACACAAATTTCATAATGGCCGAAAAACGACGTTACTAAAAATATAAATTTATAAAGAATGAACTACGGAAAACTTTCAATCAGAATCAGAGTCTCGATACAGTAAATGAAGAATCAAATAGAATAATCATGCCAACTAATAGTTCACAGACAACTAATGATCTCGCTATATCCGATCTGGATCAACAATTTGATCTTCAAATGATAAATAACAGGAATGACATAAATTACAGTACAAGTGATAACTGCAGTGCTATTAGAAATTTGAAATTAATTACTTTTTTAAAAAAATGGTCTCTAGGAAATAAAATTAATCATACTCAATTAAGTAATTTATTAAAGGGTTTAAAGGACATTTTTCCTGAATACAAAATTCCATGCGATTCCCGCACTCTGTTGAAAACTAAACGATCATCAAATATTGTGTCCGTTTTAAGCAAAAAGGAAAATTTAGCGCAATTTACATATTTTGGTATAAAATAAAATCCATTAAACTTGTTGCATACTGAAATAGGTATATTTCGTAAAATCAAAGAAACTTTAACAATTCGTTTAATTTTCAATATTGATGGTGTTCCAGTTTCAAAAAATTCGAACAAACAGTTTTGGCCCATTTTATGCAAACTGGTATTAAACAATTATATCGTGTCTCCTTTTCCGATAGCCTCATATTATGGTGATGCAAAACCAAATTCCTTAGCTGATTATTTAAATGATTTTACAAATGAATTAAATGATATTTTAAAGCATGGATTATTTTATAATAATATTAATTTTAAAGTTTGCGTTATATGCTTTACATGTGATGCACCTGCGAGAGCATTTTTAAAAAATATTAAAGGGCATACAGGTCGCAATAGTTGCGAAAGATGCACAGAAGAGGGTACATACTATAAAAAACGAATTATTTACGAAAACCATAATGCCAGTGCTCGGACACATGAAGATTTTAAAAAATTTCGCGACATCAAGCACCATAAAAACAATGAAAGGACACCCTTATTAAACATAAGCACATTAAATATAATAGAAGATTTTGCTTTAGATTATATGCATTTATGCTGTTTGGGAGTAATGAAGAAATTACTTCATCATTGGTGTAAAGTAGAGTTCAGATTACAGCAAAGGAATAAATTATCAAAACGAATGATATCTGCAGCAAAATACTTACCTAGTGAATTTAACCGTAAATCACGATCCATATCGGAATTGCCTAGATATAAAGCTACGGAGTTTCGTTTATTTCTCTTGTATCTAGGACCCATTCTTTTAACGAAAATTCGTCCAAATATCTTCTATAACCACTTCTTATTACTACATGCAGCTATGAGAATTCTATTACTCAATAAATTACGTGTAGATGTAAAGTGGCTAAACAAAGCTCGAGAAATGCTAATTCAATTTGTCAATGATTCTTCTGTTTTGTATGGCAGAGAATTTAGTGTATATAATGTTCACAATTTAGTGCACATTACAGACGATGTCCAAAATTTAAAATATTCTTTAGAGGAACTAAGTTGTTTTCCTTTTGAAAATTACTTAGGGAAGCTAATAAGCATGTTACGCAGGTGAAATAAACCACTAGCACAGACAATAAAAAGGTTGTCGGAAAATGGAGCACCTACAATTAAAGAAACTAGTAAAAAAATATGTGTAGAATATGATAAAAAGAAAATACAATTCCCTTATTTTAATATAAAAGCCTACGGACTTCGAGACTCTTACGTTTTTGTACGGAATGATTATGTCCTACAGATCCTAGACATATCAACAAATAAAATAGTTGGTAGATTATCCACAAAATTGAAAACTTTTTACAAATACCCTATCAAATCGAAAATAATAGGAATATTTAAATTTGATAATTTCACAGATGAAATTTTATCATGCACTCTGAATGAAATTACACATAAAGAATTTATATATAAATGCCGTTTATACTTTGTAGCATGTGAATTTCTTCATTTATCTTATTAATTATTCATTATTATTATTAGTATTTGATTATTAGTTATATTATTACTATTATTATTATTAGTTATATTGATTACTTCTTTCTGTTATGTCTAAAGTTTTTAATATGTCTTCAAAAAGAAGTATAATGAAAAAGCGAACTGTGATTCTGGACAGTTCCGATTCCGATTCTGAAAGCGATGAAATTCAGCAACCGCAAACAGTAGCGCCAAGTAAGTAGAAAAAATGATGCATATGTTAAATCTTATTGTAAACATAAAAGTATCATAATCAATGAAATATATAATGGTAAATATACTACAAATATATGTTAAATAATAAACGTAACGATACGAATATTATATTTTATGCAATTGTACAGATAAAACTATGAATGATACGTTGACGTCGTTCACTGAAGGACAATTGACACTATTAAATCGTCAATATATAGAATTAAAATACGAAATAAAACAAATTTTCAATAAATTAGAAGGAATTGAAAGCCTATTAAATAACATAGCAGTTAATGCAAATGCGTCTCAAAATATCGTGTGTCATGGCGAGGAGAGGTCTTTCTTAGACCAATTGCCACTGAAATCTGTCCAAGAAGTAACGGATTTTGATACCACAATATCAGAAAGTTCTGAAAAATTTAATTCACTGGTTTGTATTCATATAAATCCAGAATAATAAAATCGTAGTGCTGTATTTTTACAACTAATTATTAGGACAATACCATTTTCTAATATTTATCAAATAAATAATCGCATATCTTCTTCCAGGTACAATTACTTTATCTAGTCGGCGGCGATACCAATAACAAAATAATATATAATATGATGAACAAACTAATATCAAACTTTTTATTCAGGACAGGGAAGAAAAAAAAATTACCTTTTATAAGTTTAAAACTGTATGATGCTGTAACTGGTAAATATACTTATAACTTTTAAGTTTTGTTTAAAAAATATATAATATGCAACATATTTTATTTTTTATTTCACAGTAGCAACAAGAAGAAGGCAGGCGTCTATTACAGACATGGAAATAAAAACCATCCTGTCTCTATTTTTAGCAACAGCTAAATCTAGAATAAAAAACTTAATTTTAAATAATTATTTAAAACATATTATATATATTATAACAAATGTACTTTTTTATTATATTATATTATTTTTATACTATACTATATTATTTCATTGTTTTTACTACTCATTATATTATGCTGTATTATTTTTTTATATTTTTATAATATATTATGGAAATATATTTTTTTACAATAAAATGTTTTTGTTTATTTAGTAAATATATTCTATGTGTTTCAATGCTTACCTACGATGGAAGTACTTCAGAAAATATATATATCTGTTTGTCGTTACTATACTATTAATAATATGCTTCTTTAAAAATAAAGTAGTTAGATTTTTATCTAAACAATATTTTTAACAGAAGTTTATCTCTTCTAATAATTATATGATTTGATACGATTTGACCTGTAGTTATGTCTAAAAAGTAATGAGTCCAACAATATAGGTTCGCATGGCTCAGTGAGGAAGCACATCATCAATTAAACGGTAAGTCCCGAGTTCGAATCCCGCCAGCTGCATAAAAATTTCTTAAATGTAATAAAGGTCCTTTCGAAGACAAAGTGCAATATTCCCTCAAGCAATGCACAGAAAGTAATACATATTCATATTTTCTCATTTTTGTTATAACTTTTTCTTAAATTTGAAAATTTTATTGAATGTTATTTAAATATTAAATTTATATTTTTCAAATATTGGATTCATATTTTTTTAATATTTACCTTATATGTTTTAAATATCTAGTTTATATCATCTGAATATTTAGCTTATATTTTTTAAACATTCAATTTATATTTCTTGTACATGTATACAATATTCAGATCCAATATTTTTCTCATATGAAAAAATGTGGCTTAAAAAATATTTTTCTAATATTTGAAAAACATATTTATCTAATATTTTTGTGCTACTAGGGTTGTGTGCACCTTTTCGTACTACTAATTACTATTTTGGTTTCAGTAATTAAAAAATACTCCTAAGCAACGCGAATGGGTAGTAAGGAAAAAGGTTAAAAGAAAAATGTTTAAAGTAAACTTTGGATCGCTAGAACCGAGACAGATGAACCAGGTGACATCTGCGTACCTAATTTGTTTAGGTAATAGGGGTTTCCAAAAATTCAGGCTGCCAGAAATGGGCATTTGCCTGGACTCAGGCTGAAAAATTGACACTTCGTGATTTCTTAAAATACTGTAATCAGGTATAATGTCGATTTAAATTAATTGCTGCGGAAATTTTACAAGGGACGCAGAATACAGGTTACTTTAAAAGGGCGCAGAATAAACAAGATGAAGTATTTTTTTTTGTCATTTATTTAAGAAAAACTTGTAAAACTGTTTGTCTACGGTTCTGAATTACCGACTCTGTAGAAAATGCCCTAGTACGACAGCGGACTCTATTGAAATGGAACGGTCAGCTAGTGAACTACATAAGGTCGCAACACAAAAGGTGTGTATCCGAGGAAGATAGATTTTATAGCGTTGTCAGCTTTAAAAGTGCAATGATGACGCATTATATTTGTACAAAACCATCAATATGTACTCGCATCAAAAGCGTTCGACCGGTTCTTTTCCTGCTTTCCGGAGCTGTCGAACTTCGGAGGCATATTGCTTCTGAATTTAAAGTATAGAATTTTCAATGGTAAATAATTTTATTATACGATCATCTGAATATTCATTGACTTGTTCACAAATCTTTATAATTTTTAAAAAATTTTATGCAAATGTAAAATTGTTAAATGTTACTAAATTTTTAATTTGTACATTTTTTAATACATGCACATATATGTGATTATACATATAAATCTAAAAGTTCAACCAAGTAATCTGAACATCGAACATACACTTTCAAAAATTTCTGTTTCGTACGTATTATTAACGAATATTAACATGTCAATATATGTAACTAATTTGAATTTTAATAGGAAAGATATTATTTTTCGATACGAAAATATTAAAAAAGGTGTAAACAATCACAGCATGATAATAGTTGCAGTGTACACATATACGCGTACACTGATATTCGTATATTAACCTTTTGTACGCAAAACTATTTTAACTCCAAAATGAAACATTTCTTCCTACCTAAAATATTTCCCTTCTATATATTTTTTTCATGTTATACATACAAAAATGGTGGAATTTACTGGTACAATACTGAAATGTTTAGTAATTTATTAAATACAAACAAATTTAATAATGTAAAAAATATTTTGAATAATGATAAAGGAATTTTTAGTGGCCTTATATCGCGATTCAAGTGCTAAGGGTTAAAAATGACGCAAATTAGAATACGTCCTCGAAAGTCACAAATAAAGGTCGTTGATGAACTTCGAAGAAAACGTTTTAATATCGGCATAGTCTAACGTATCCAATTTGTGGCGTGTTTAGTCTTGCTTTCATCAGCAAACCATTTGCAATCGATTAATAATGTTTCAATGACAGAATTATGAATTATAAGAAACATTTTAGAATAATCGTGTAGGGATAGGGTATACAGTAAGGAGCATAACTGAACCAATAACCACAACTTTTATGTAAATCATTATTTATGGCTAGGAATATAGAAGAATAAGAAAAAATAAATATTATAATTGAGCCGTTTAATTTGAAAGTGGCCTAAGTCCATTTATACTTAAATGGAGATATTTATTATTAATAATGTCCGAAGGCAGTGATGAAGGTAATTTTAATTAACTAGTATTTAATAAGTTAACCTCAGTTTTTGGACAATTGCTTTAGTTGAATAATCAGTAGGTTTAATTAATCCAGTTAAAAAAATTTACGCAATATACATACTAACAGTTATATATAAAACTTAAAATTTAATATTAAATTTTAGAAATTATTTCACCCATGGGGAAGAACAAAACGACAAGACCATTTAGTTCAGATAGTGAAGAATTAGTAACTAATGATTTCAAGGAAAATCGAAAAAGAAAGAGAATTATAGAACAATATTCGTCGTCCGGGGATGACGATACAGATAACAATGGAGAAAAGATTGATGAAACATACATCCAAAAAGTGCGAAAGATTAAACGGAATTCAGGAAAACGATATTGTACTCAAACCGGAAATATTGTACCTTTAAAAGTTTTCCAAAACAAAGATTGCGTTGTTGAAAAGCTCACAAAAAATTACGAAGAAGAAGAAAGAAAGAATATTTTTGAGAAGTTTTGGTATTTGGGAGGTTTTAATAAACAAAATGTATTGCTTTACGAAGCTATCGAGCGCAAAACTGTGCGAAGACGTCAAAAAAACGGAAAAGGTTCTCCAAGAAATTGGAGTTTTAGGTATTTGTTAAATTCTAAAAACGGAAAAGTTCCCATCTGTAAAAATTTCTTTTTGGATACCTTTAAAGTAAGTGAAGGACGATTAAAACGTGTATTAAACTCTGCAAATGTAGGAAATGATTTACGTGGGCGTTTGGTTAAATAATATACTATTAATATATACTATAATATACTATGTATATTATACTACTTATACTACTATTTTATGTAGTTAAAAAATGTTTTAAATCGCATAAATTATGTTTTTGAAGTGTTGTAAAGATATATAAAATAAATTATGTATTGTTTTTTCGATTTGAATCATCTTAAATTGTGTTGAATGGACTTGGACTCCTTCAAATTTTATAACGAATCTGGTTGTTAATTTTGAAAGTGGCCTAACTCCATTCTTGGTAAGAAAACGCATATTATTCACTTAATAATTGCCAGTATTTTAATAGGAACTACAAATTTAACTCCTTTAGATACACTTAAGCCATATGACTCATTAGTATCCTGTACGGATATTTTTAATTGCATTGAAACACAAACCCTTAAATATCTCAATTTAAGTATAAATGGACTTAGGCCATTTTCAAAATAAACGGCTCAATTATTTTTATCATAGTTAGAAGTAACTGAAGAAATTTTTTTCAATAACTAATGTCTCCTCGTTTAACAATGACGAACAAAATAGATTGACTCGGTTCAGCACCGGTCCGTAGAAGAAATGTGTACGTGGAATGTTCTAGTAGTATGTTTACATCTAGAACTTTGGTATGTATGTTTACAAAATATTCTACATCTTAACACTAAGTTCTTCGCAGTCAGTCGAACGGAAAACTACGCAAGTGAAGTAAGAATAAATATGAAATCAATTGCTCCAAATTGTTAAAAAAAAGTCATTTCTCTTTTGAATAACGATTTGTCAACGCGTAAGACGACGGAAAATTGCAGTGTTAGTCAATCGACAGTGCAGAGAATAAGAAAAAAATATTGTAAAGCTATATTATTAAATGTTGGAGGAAGACCAAATAAATGATCACCGCAGGATGAACGAAGGATTATACGATTTGTCTCACCTGGTGAAGCTTCAAGTGCCAATATGGCTGCAAAATTATTAAAAGAAAATACGAATATAGAAATAAGCCAGTGGACGGCACGAAGAACCCTCAAACGAGGTGAGATTAGATGCATTAAGAAAAAAAAAGAAGCCAATGTTATCGAAAAGAATATTAAACTTCGTTCGGAATTTGCTGAAAAATATCGAAACTGGACAACTACTGACTGGGAACGGGTTATTTGGTCCGACGAGAGCAAAATTAACAGAATTTGTTCAGATGGCGTGTCTTGGAGCTGGATTCGTAAAAACGAAAGACTTAAACCACGACATGTGAAACAAACGTTAAAGTATGGCGGCGGATCTCTAATGTTCTGGGGGTGTCTAACAGCATTTGGTGTTGGATCACTGCACCGAATTAATGGCATCATGAATCAATACATGTACGAGTATATTTTACAAGATCATCTTATAGATGCTGTTGAAAATATTCCTTTTGAAGAAAAAAATGTAATTTTCATGCATGACAGAGACCCTAAGCACGCTGCTAAAAGTGTAAAAAATTGGCTCAGTACTAAAAAAATTTTCTGTTTTGGATTGGCCTGAACAGAGCCCCGACCTCAACCCCATAGAGGATCTATGAGGTTTACTAAAAAGACGGCTTCGTGATTGATAAGATAGAATTTAGATAGGATTTGTATGATAGAATTCAAGTACTGTGGGGACAAATATCTCCGGATTATTTTAAAAAATTAGTAGAAAGTATACCAAAGCGAATTAGTGCAGTTTTACAAGCAAAAGGGCTGTGGACGAAATATTAAAAATAAATAATATATTAAATATTGCCAAATATTGAACGTAGTGCAAAACCGAATCAATCTATTTTTTTGTCATTGCTAAACGAGGAGACATTAATTATTGAAAAAAATTCCTTCAGTTACTTCTAACTATGATAAAAATAATTAGAATGTTTATTTTTTGTTATTCTTCTATATTCCTAGCAATAAATAATAATTTACACAAACGTTGTGATTATTGGTTCAGTTGTGCTCCTTATTGTACCTCTCGAGGAGCCGAGAACCTAGACCGCTAGAAGGTGTAACATGATCCGGGGTCAGGTATATCGGTGAGACAATACTAATGTAGTGTCAATATATTTTTTGTTTTTCATTATTTTGTCATGAAGCTTTTATCAATACAATCGCAGCATTTTTCTGATAAAAATGACACCAAATATGATATAATTTGGATCACATTTACTTCTTTAATTGACGATTAAAAATTGACTAGAAGGCTCTCGTACATTTCACCGAAGCGTCGACATTTTAGATTTTAAAGAATGATTGTATTCTGCACTGAGGTCGCGGGACGGTCCCTTTATCTTCGGCGGTACCGTATCAGGGAAGGGCTAATTTACGACACCCTCAGGTGTCACTTTCCTTTCCGCCGGGGTCTATGACAACGAACCAGGCATTGAAAACTGTTATGATATCGGTTTCGGTTCTCGAAACAGCTATGAAGAACCGAAATGATTTAACTGTTATACAAATGATGTAAATGTTCGAAAAAAAGAAAACAAGTCACAGTACACCTTTCTCAGAATTTTGCTTAAGACTGTTGATATATATACGAAAAATGTAAACATTGCTTTCGGTACTTTACGACAGTTTAAGCCCTGTAATCGTACAAAGCCGTCGTGTATTACGAATTTGTATATTCTGTGCATTATTTGATCAATTATTTGTGTTAAGTTCAGTTGTGAAAAATTCTTATATTTTTGCCATTCCTTAGCACAAATATAATTACTGGTAAGTCTTAACGTTATTTTTAAACATTCGAGAATACTTTTGTGATAAAATAATTAATAAAAAAAATATTTTTTGTCATATTTCATAATGAGACCAATAAAAGCAAGTAAAATATCAGAAATTAAAAAACTATTAATATCTGGGCTTTCTCATCGCGAGATTTCTAAGAAGGTACTGTGCTCTGTTGGTACTGTGTCTTCAGTACGTAAACCTTTAAAAGAAAACATACTAAAAAATATAGCAGGACGAAAATCAAAGTTATCCACTACCACAAAGCGATTAATCATACGATCAATCCGTAATAGCAGCGTTGATAATGCTGTACAGATGCAAAAAAATTTAGTCACACACCATAATATAACTACTTAATTATAACTTACTTAAATAGTTATTTACTGTTATTTATTATTTAAACAATTTCTAAATAAATAAATTTTTATAATGTATAGAAATTTGTTTCTACATTCATTATTATTTCAATAATAAATTATTGTTAAAATAATAGTTTAAATAAATAAATTTCTATAATGCATAGAAATGTTTCTACATTCATTATTATTTCAATAATAATTTATTGTTAAAGTAATAGTTTAAATAAATAAATTTCTATAATGTATAGAAATTTGTTTCTACATTCATTAATATTTCAATAATAATTTATTGTTAAAGTAATAGTTTAAATAAATAAATGTTTATAATGTTTCTATATTCATTATTTGGATTATGATTTCAATAATAATTTATTGTTAGAATAATTCATACCGAAATGATTGAAGAACAGTGGCCAATTGAACAGCGTAGCCTTCTACCACATGGAGTCACTTCAAAAACTGTCTTACAATTTCACATTTCACTCTTCCCATTTTAGTAAATTAAAAATATAAGGTCTAGTTCAGACACGGCGGAATCCGCGCGTTTGCGACCGCGTGAAAATTGATAGTTATTCAGAAAGAGACGACGACCGTGCAGATATGCAGGAGAGAGGTCGAAGCGATTCGTGATAGCACACATCCTAAACGCGCGAAATCCGCCCAACAACTGAACGCTCTCATAAAGGCTCGTACAGACCTGAACATTTCGACGAACATTGCGCCGAACGGCGCGCCGAACAGCGAACGAAACGCAAAATCGACATTCATTTCGGCGATCCGAACGGCGCGATCTTGTGTTTCGATCGCTGTTCGGCGCAATGTTCGTCGAAATGTTCAGGTTTGTGCGAGTCTCACCCGTTTGCGTTCGTGCGCGCGGTCGATCCATCGCTTGTCGGTTTTTCGACATACATCAAAGGCCTCGTACAAACCTGAACGTTTCGACGAACATTGCGCCGAACATCGCGCCGCACATCGCGCCGAACAGCGTCCGAAACGCAAAATCGCGCCGAAATGAATGTCGACTTTGCGTTTCGTTCGCTGTTCGGCGCAATGTTCGTCGAAATGTTCAGGTCTGTACGCAGCTTTAGATCGTGTAATATGAAATGTCGTATCATTCCCTAAAGAAGAAAAATTGATATTTAAATTCGAACGTTTTTTACTTATCGAAAAGTATGTAAAAGTAAAGTAAGTAAAAGTAAAGTAAAAGTATGTAATACCTTTATATAAACGCCTAACCACTTCAGCGATCAATTCGCGAAGGATAAGAAATTCGACATTTCATATTACACGACCTAATATATTCTATGTTCTTTGGTCGTTATAAAAATTTATTTATTTAAATTATTATTTTAAAAATAAATTATTATTGAAATAATAATTCAAATAATGAATATAGAAACATTATGAAAATTTATTTATTTAAACAATAAATTGTCATTAAAATAATAATGAATATTGAAACAAATTTCTATACATTATAAAAATTTATTTATTTAGAAATTGTTTAAACAATAAATAACAATAAATAACTACTTAATAAATAAAATATATATATGGCCGAGCACAATACAGTATACAGAATGACAGAACCGAAATCCAAACCGAAAAATAACAGTTATAGAACCGAAATTATATCGGTTCTGTAGAACCGTAACCGTATCCGATGTATACGCCATAACCGATATTCTCATAACAGTTACATCATTTCGGTTCTTCATAACTGTTTCAATCAGAACCGATATATAACAGTTTGAAACCATTATTTTCAGAACTGTTTCAGTCCCTGCAAAGAACAGACGAGCCAAAATATATGATAATCTAAAAATATTGAAAACTATCAACATCATATTTTAAATACCGTGTCAGCAGCTTCGTAAGTTTCAATTACATAAAAAATGCTAATTTAGTAATCCATATTTTAAGTTACGATTGATAAAATTTATAATAAATAAAAAAAGTAATTAATACGCTGTAATTCAACATAGTGTTTAAAAATATAATCTATATTTGGATGTTGATTATTTAATCGCATCGTTAACAATATTATAATTCAAATAAAATTTATGAGCATATGCAAAACGTTGGCTGAAGTGCGTGATCAATGTAAGCAATGACGTATGCTGTGTATGATATATGATCGATGTGTGCAGCGTAATGAATGTTGTAATGTATGTAAGAGTTATTGTCTTTTGTTATTCCTTCCATTGTCTTCATGAAACCTTGTTCGTATTTATATTTGTTCCATAATATACATTTGTTACTAGTTATTGCGTAAATACTCTGCGTCAATTCTGTCACAAAAACAATCAAAGTAGAAACCATAAACTTGTAAAGATTTGCTAACAAGCTAACAATGCAAGAAACATATGTTAGCGCCAATATGTTTCGGGCCCAATCAGGGACGGCTGCCGATGCTTTGAGCGGCGACCTCTGAGAGTCCACCGATGCGTTGACCGGCGACCTCTGAGAGTCGGCCGATGCCTTGAGCGGCGACCTCTGAGAGTCGGCCGATGCTTTGACCGGCGACCTCTGAGAGTCGGCTGATGCTTTGAGCGGCGACCTCTGAGAGTCGGCCGATGCTTTGACCGGCGACCTCTGAGAGTCGGCTGATGCCTTGAGCGGCGACCTCTGAGAGTCGGCCGATGCTTTGACCGGCGACCTCTGAGAGTCGGCCGATGCTTTGACCGGCGACCTCTGAGAGTCGGCTGATGCCTTGAGCGGCGACCTCTGAGAGTCGGCCGATGCTTTGACCGGCGACCTCTGAGAGTCGGCTGATGCCTTGAGCGGCGACCTCTGAGAGTCGGCCGATGCTTTGACCGGCGACCTCTGAGAGTCGGCCGATGCTTTGACCGGCGACCTCTGAGAGTCGGCTGATGCCTTGAGCGGCGACCTCTGAGAGTCGGCCGATGCTTTGACCGGCGACCTCTGAGAGTCGGCTGATGCCTTGAGCGGCGACCTCTGAGAGTCGGCCGACGCTTTGAAATAGGTGACAGAGACACCGATTCCTAATTGCCGATTGCCGACGCTACCGTTGACGCGACGTCATCGGTGACGTGTCGGATGAAGAACCAATCGAGATGATTTCGGGTCGGATCTGGCCACGGAGTGGGGAAAGCAAGCATGCCTTCCGGTAAGAGGACTGTGTGAGACCGCTCAGCACTTACCCCAGAACCGGTGGACTATACGGGTTTCGATAGAACTCTTTGACACATAATTACGTACCCATTGAATAACTGCATAAAAATATCATAGTGGTATTATTACATAAAAATTATAACATCGATTTAAAGCGTCAGGTAAATAAAAAATGAAAAACTATTGAAATGAAATTATTCTAAATAAATTTTTTGTAATTTTGTAATTAATAAAAATAATCACACGCATAACAATAAAATTGAGATAAGCAAGGATATTTAAGCTGATAAATCTATTAATCTGCGTTACTGTAATACTATACTTCATTACTATCTTATCACATCATTTCTACCGTTCAAATACACGCGCCATATACATTTGTAATCTCGAAATTATATTAAGCACCCTTAGTAGAAATAAAGTATCTATACAGAATATTCTGTGCTTGCAAATTACACTTACAGTGACTCACGAAAGTATTTGAACACTTACCATGAAATACTTTATTTATTATGATAAGTGTATTATACAATACTTACACAATTATTATTAACATTATAAATAGGTATGACTCTCTAGATTATACAGGTCAAGTTTCAAGTGAATCGAAATATGTATACAATAGTTATGAATTATTTCTCACAAATATAAACGTTGCTGATGCCACGAAAGTATTTGAACACACAGAAATGAGCTCTAAGAATGAATGAAACTAAGTTTTTCAGGCACTGAATGTAAATATTCACTGTTGGTAGTTGTTCTACGTGCGTCACTCATAGTCTAACATTCATGGTGAAATATTCTGTTGAACATGTATCCCAAAACATCTGAAACTCCTGAAAATGAGAGAAAATTAATTGTGAAGTGGCGTAACGAAGGAAAAACGTATGGTGAAATAAGTAAATTATTAAATATAAATAGATCTACAATACATTACATTCTTAAACGATCGAAAAATGAAGGAACTGTAAAAAACAAGTACTGTTCAGGCCGTCCAAAAAAACTAACGGAGAAAGAAGAAAGAGCTTTGATTGGCGAAATAAAAAAAAATCCAAAGATTTCTGTTACACAACTTGCAACGATAGTAAGAGATTACTTCAAGAAAGATGTAAATCCAGAATTATGTAGAAGAGTGCAACGTGAAAATGATTATCATGTCAGGGTTCCTAGAAAGAAGCCGTACATTAGTGATATTAATAAGAAAAAGAGATTAAAATTCGCCAACGAATTTATTAGTAAAAATAATGCATTCTGGAATAAAGTAATCTTTTCAGATAAATCGAAATTTAACATTTTTCGATCGGACGGACGCAGTTTTGTTTGGAGACAAGCAAATATTGAAATGGAAGTGAAAAGCTTGCGTGCTACGGTAAAACATGGGGTGGTTCAGTTATGATCTGGGGGTGCATGTCAGCAGGCGGTACCGGGAATTTGGTCTTCATAGAAGGAATAATGGATAAATACAAATATCTGAACATTTTACAAGAAAATTTAAAAGAAAGTGCAAGAAAATTGGGTATATACGAACACTTTTTCTTTCAGCAGGATAATGATTCTAACCACACCGCAGGAATCGTGAAGGAATAGGTCATATACAATACCCCCCACATGTTGGTCACACCACCACAAAGCCCCGATATTAACCCGATTGAACATCTATGGGCAATAATAGGAAAAGGATTAAAAAAATTTAATATATCATCCAAGGCAAGTTTAAAAGAAAAAATACTCGAAGTGTGGAACTCTATATCTCCGAGTATTACAGAAAAGTTAGTAATCAGTATGCATACTCGCTTACAACATGTTATTCGTGCCAAAGGTGGACCTACTAAATATTAAAGCTTGAAATGTTAACCTGTACAAATACTTTTTTGGCATCAGCAAAGTTTATGTTTGTGAGAAATAATTCATAACTATTGTATACATATTTCGATTCACTTGAAACTTGACCTGTATAATCTAGAGAGTCATACCAATTTACAATGTTAATAATAATTGTGTAAGTATTGTATAATATACTTATTATAATAAATAAAGTATTTCATGGTAAGTGTTCAAATACTTTCGTGATTCACTGTAAATGCATCAAATATCGGTAATATTGGGCGCGACACCGAAATGGTACAGGGGCTTTTATAACGTCCTGAGGCCTAGACAAAAAAGCCCATGAGATGCAACGTCTGCACGGGTCTTAAGTCTGTGTTATTAATCGGTTGCCACGGCAACTGAAACAGAGCCGGTGTCAGAGAAGTATTTGCGGTCGAGTAACTGGTAAGAAGTGTGTAGGATGTTTAACCGCTACCGGTTGGTAAAGCGTTAAGTGTCCGATACTAGGGGAACCAACTAAGTTTCCATTTAAGAATTCCTCGATGTATGTAGTGTGAAATCATACATCTATTTCAAGTGCCTTAATAACTTGAGCAACCACTGTATTTAGGTAGCATTACGTATTGTTAGATCGACCCAGTGTCGCCAGATGAGGGGAGGGAGCACGAATTGAGGGGAAAGAGTTACCGACAGAGATGAAACAGACAGAGGCATGCACGACAGAGACGAAATGCGTCACGTAACCGGGCCGCGACAGAACCATGGGGAATAACACGGTAGAAGGAGAAGTTAGAGTGGGGACAATGGATCGACTACCGTAATTAACCGATTAATTAACCGACTTATTAATAACAAATCAATTTTATTCTAATATGGAACTTTCACACATGAAACGTATAAGACGAAATTGACATAACATATGAAATCAATAATAACAAATGAGATGAGATTCATTTGGTCGAACAATGAACGACACATACGTAGGCAACCAATCTTTACGTTTCCAACAAATAGGAATAAAGAAAACAAAAGAAACAAAAGGAAACAAAAGAAATACGGATAAAAGGAGACGAAGATAGACGTAAAATGGGGGTAGTTAGGTTGAAGATAGAAGAATACGTAGTAACAGTAAAGAGCAACGAAAGATTGGAATCAAAAGAAGGTCAGAAAGAATAGAAATCGACTTGGCACGGAGGCACAGTAAATACAGTACAGGTTAAGAAGGACAGCAGAAAAAGAGAAAATAAAGAAACTATAGGTACAGGTGATATATGAAAAGATATGAGTGTGAGAAAAATAATAGAAATAAGATGAAGTAGAAGAAGTATTAAGAAATGTAAAAGAAAAGATCAGAGAGAACGGAGAGGAGAGAAGCTAAGGAAAATAAAAGACGAATCCTAGAACTTCTGAGCGTCGAGCTGTCACGTAAATTCTTAATGAGAGGAGGATATTCGAATTCATAGCTTCTTATTACACATTTATCCTGATATAATTTGCTTGCTTGATGAAAATTTTACAACATTCTAGTACATTGCAAACAAGACAGCCCACGTTTTTTATTGAATTTTATTCACATGTACAATTTATAAAATGGAATAGCATTGTAAATGACAGTAGATGATCAAATTATTAGAGCCACGGTATGAAAAATTTGTATTAAAATATTTATTACCCATATAATTAATGATATTTTTTATAGTATTGTTAAACGCGTGTTTGCAATTTAATATCTTATAAGATACTTTATAAAAATAATGACAATTCAGTGAGAATTCATTCCAAACTTTTACTTTAATATTGATTATTTTAATTATTTAATGCGTGATTAGTTTTATTTTTGTATTGGGGTACGTAGAAGATATATGAAGGTCAAAGGATATAGCTCGATAAATTGGTCAAAAATGCCGTTGGATCAAATTAAAATGCTAATGGATCATTCTACATCTCGATCGGGAGAAAGATTAGTTTTGGGCCTATTTCCCTTAATTTAGTCATATGCGAAACTTCTGAAAAAATCTAAGAGATGTCAACTACCTATACACATACACTACAATTAATTCAGATTTTTAAGTAGAACATCCTGGTTGTAAAAAATCAAAAACGTCAAAAAAAAATCGGAAAAGTGCAGATTTTGCATTGAAGCTTAAGACCAACATCGTGTATATTTTCAGAGTAACGGTGTATATGTATAAGTATTGTTCGAGAATTTTTCAAATTTTTTGGCGAGGTACACGGTGGTAAAAAAAAAAATAAAAACCACTGGTAGGCATGTGTTACGTCAGTACAGAAAATCCGCTAGTTCTTCCAAGCCGTAATGGGGTCGTAAAGCAATAAATTCGCTAAAGAGGCACTGGGAGACTTTCTCAAAAATTGCATCGCCTAAATCGACCGTAGCGTAAACCCAGATTGAAATTGGAACTGACGACGACGAGCCCCCACTTTGAAAAATCTGAAAAATTATATAGTAACTATCATATCAAGATGCTAAAACCGTAAAAATATAAATTTAGTATCTCATAACTTCTACAAGAAATCGGCACTTCAAAGATTCTTTTATTTTTGAAAATTTGGATTTGAAGCTAAAATTATGAAAAAATTCATAGATGTGCATCTTAATAGCTAAAATACGACTGATTTTTTTTTAGAATTTTCAATTAAAGAGGGTAAGAGAAATTATGGAAAAAGCGGAGTTTCTTTGTCACCCCATTACTACCACCATATCAACATGTAGAGTTGAAAATTGGCACAAAGTATTTTCTATGGATAAGCTATCGAATGGACTATTGCAAATTCAATTTTATTTGATTGCCCTTTTGACCTCCTTATCCGGCTACACCCTTTCAGAAAATTTAGTAAGAACAGCTGCATATAATTCTGTTTTTTTTTTCTTTAGGATCGTATGCTTCAAAAATGTTCGCGAATTTAACTATTTATAATTTTCCCGTTTCTAATAGATTCAATTTCAATTTGCACGGCTCTATTTGCGTGCTGGATTCGAACTGAAAAGTTTCTGTTTTTTTTTTCATACGTAGAGAATCTTTTTTAAACGTATAATAACAATTGCGAATATGAAATTTAAACATGTATACATGAAAGTGCTCTGCGAAAATGTGAATTTCGGGTTGTACGGAACCCTTTCATTACTAGAGCCGACTATAATCGGCATCCACGGAGCTGTGTAACATGTGTATTTGCGAGTGCTAGCTATAATCGGAATCCACGTAACGAGCTACAGATACTGATTAATTTACGCTCAGATAATAATTAATTATGCAGCACTTCGTTTTATCTACATACATAACACTACCTATTTTCTCGTATCACTATATCTGGACACCATGTATATGGCGGCGCCCTTATCTGTCAGAAACGTTTAAAATCGCAGAATTTTACACGCGTATAACTTTTGAATTAGTGAACTACTGACAATAAAACGTGGATTTTTGGTATTTTCTCGTCAAAATCTACAGGATTATATAAAAAAGAAGATAAAAATTTCTGCGTTCCCAAAGTGAAGTTAAGCCCTACAATTGTGAACTGTATAGACCTCAATGAAAAACTCACTATTTCTACATATGTATCCTGATTTGTCTCGAGTCCATAATTTAATAGTTTGAAGCACGGATCGAAGGTAGCGGTTGTTTCTCGTTTAATTGTTACCAGATTACAACATTGTTGCTGTGACTTTCATTTCTTAACAATGATTGTTTGTTATTTTTATGCACTACTTTTAAAACCTCCAATGAAAATTAGTGTGCATAAATATCCCTTAAAAGGGCACAGACGCATGGAGGTGAATGCCATTCATTCTAGGATAAAAAGAGGAATGGCCAGATTTTTCAACGACACCCTGGGACTGGTAGTAAATGGCGAAGTTGTGTATCTCTAAATATCAGGATCTTGATGTCAAAAGAATGGAATTTGAAGACGAGATTCCTGATTTTAAAAACTTTTGTATTGCCTATGAGTGTGTACGTTCCCCATTTCTTCAGAACAAAAAAACGGTAAAAATAAGTTTCTTATTTTCAAAATTGTTTTATGCAATTTAAAAAAGACACTTATGGAATATTGTATTTCAAAGAGAATTTTGCTACAGACTTTAAGGAGATGCATTTTGTTCGAAAATCGTTAAAAAAAGTACGATGACTTAAAGAAGCTTTTGAAATGGGTACCTAGAAGGTTCCATGAATTTTACAAATAACTTCGTTAAGGAGGATCTCACTCCGTGGATAGCAAAATTAAACTATCACGATATATTAAATATTGTCATAAACATTTTATCACTTTATAGTGATATTAAAAGTATCGAAGATTACACTGTCCAACACCAAAAAAATTTTGCAATACCTGTTGGGTGATTCTTATACACTTTGTCATCCTAAAACCGAATCTGAAAGTAGAATTGCTCCATCACGCAACGTTTTCGAAAAATTTTGGTTTTTGTAAAAATGCCCGATTTTGATACGAAACGACGTGTTACGCAAAAACTAAACACGCGAGAAAGTTCAAATTTGAGTCAAGAGATAGAGGGGGCTCTCCTCTACATATTCATATAGTCAATTATATTTTTATGTACTTCCTAATAGTTGTAAATGGTTGTTAAAGTTTGAAAATGTGCCGACGCGGGTACTTTGTACGCTCTATTTTTGTATTTATGTGAAAAATCCTTTATCTAGCAGGAATTTACTATACAGGAATGCATTCTACAGACATTTCTGGTAAAGAAACCATTCATGAAAAGTATTTGGTTCCCTTAATGTACGAGAAGGATCAGAAAATGTTAATTGACAGCGTGTGCGCGACGCGTTCGCGCCAGACGGCCATTGCAGCCTTTTCGCGACTCGCCAGGGCCGTCGCTATGCGTAGTCGACGTTGGTACCACTCAAGTATGTCTTTGCTTACTATGCTTAATTAAATACATTTTTTTTGTCTTTTTGGGTGCCAATCATTACAAAAGATTATAAAAATACGAGTTATATTCACATTTCATTGTGGAAATGCTTAATAAAGAAAATTGAATACAAAAACTTACCTATTTCTGATGTAAACAAATTAAAAATGTTTCCGCCTTGCTTGACGTTTGTTCCTGGTATCCCGATTTTCAATAATAAGTGTCCAGCAGTAATCAGCAAGCATCCGCACATAAGTCTTTTCCTTTGTAACGTTTTTCCACTGTTGAAATATCTTGATGAAAGATTAATGCTGGAATTGTATTCCTTGTTTTGATTTTAAAATAATTTCGTCATGAATATAACAAAAACAGTCCGGCTGATTTATACACTTCCGCGAGATTTTATCGATTTAATATAGAGCGATCTATGTCTTAATTATGTACTTCGATCAATAAAATCGATAAAAATAGTCCCATTTACATAGTGTTTGGACTTATTTGAATCGGAAGAATCTTGAATGTCCATTGGTATTACAATTATAAAGATAAGACAACAATTACTGAAAGTAAAATTGCTGCGGTCAATTTTCTTTATTAAGCATTTCCACAATGAAATGTGAATATAACTCGTATTTTTATAATCTTTTGTAATGATTGGCACCCAAAAAGACAAAAAAAATGTATTTAATTAAGCATAGTAAGCAAAGACATACTTGAGTGGTACCAACGTCGACTACGCATAGCGACGGCCCTGGCGAGTCGCGAAAAGGCTGCAATGGCCGTCTGGCGCGAACGCGTCGCGCACACGCTGTCAATTAACATTTTCTGATCCTTCTCTACATTAAGGGAACCAAATACTTTTCGTGAATGGTTTCTTTACCAGAAATGTCTGTAGAATGCATTCATGTATAGTAAATTCCTGCTAGATAAAGGATTTTTCACGTAAATACAAAAATAGAGCGTACAAAGTACCCGCGTCGGCACATTTTCAAACTTTAACAACCATTTACAACTATTAGGAAGTACATAAAAATATAATTGACTATATGAATATGTAGAGGAGAGTCCCCTCTATCTCTTGACTCAAATTTGAACTTTCTCGCGTATTTAGTTTTTGCGTAACACGTCGTTTCGTATCAAAATCGGGCATTTTTACAAGAACCAAAATTTTTCGAAAACGTTGCGTGATGGAGCAATTCTACTTTCAGATTCGGTTTTAGGATGACAAAGTGTATAAGAATCACCCAACAGGTATTGCAAAACTCGAAAAAAGTTTAATTTTGTTGGACAGTGTTATTGACGTTAATTATACCAAGTTTAATTTGATTTGTTTTAAGCCAGAGATTATTAAAGTATACTTTTTGTATTATCAGAAACAGTAATAATAATAATAAAACTTGTTAACGATTGTTATAATTATTATAAAAAAGACCGTACACATTTCAAGACAATTCTGGACTTGATACCATTTTATAAAAAACTTTAGAGCTAAACAATTTAAAGCCCAGTCCTAATTTAAGATAACTTTGGACTTGACACCTGCTTCAAAAAATACGTCACAGCCATGTAACACTATGTCAACACACAAGAAAATATACAAAATTGGAACCAGAAAATGTTAAGTTAAGACAGGTTGACATTAAGTCCATTGTCAGAGCCAGTACAATATTAAATCCAATTCATTTTTTATTTCGAAAAGCAACCATGTTCAGTACACGATTTCACGTTTTTTACATTATGTAGAAAATTACAGGAAAGTTCAGAAAATGACGTATCTATCTCTAACTATATCAAAGTTACAAGCTTTCTACACCTTTAATGTGCTTTTCTCTAAAGTTCGAAAAGTGTAACTTAATACATTCTGGCTCTGGGGTCCAGTTATGTACAGTGACAAGCAAAAGTGTAAACACACTTTGTTAGTTTTACATAAAACGTGATAATACAACTTATTTTTCAATTGAATGATAAAGCTTAAGTAATAATAATTATATGGTGAATGTGATAAACAAAACATATCAGTTTATGTTAGATAATATTTACAATATATATAATATTTTACAAAAATAAGGATTTGAAGCAATGTTTACAGGTTTGCACGTATCATCAGAAACGGTTAAGACAGTACACAAATACTAGGGAAATGAAATTGTCAACAAACACTGATAGCCAACTGTAGTAAGACACGTTTAGACTGGTGTTTACACAGTTTTTCTCCTATTTGAAAGTTAGTTGACACGCCTAAGTCAAGATGAAACCACTTATTTCATTGTGCGATAAAATTTTTTCACTACGGCAAATTGCAGTAAAATGTGGTGTAAGTCATACGATGGTTGCAAGAATAAACAAAACCTATGGCAGTGTGTCAACTTCTTCAAGAAACGGTAGACCGCAACTAGTTTCTGCAAAACAAAAAAAGCTGCACGTGAAATTGCACATCGTCTTCGGTCTGAAAGTCATAAAACTCCAAAAATCGCGGCTCAAGACGGTAGAGTAAATGCAAGTGAATGGACCATTCGCCGCTCCCTAAAGTAAATCGAGTTAAAAGCGAAAGAAAACAAACGCAAACCAGCTCTTTCAGACAAAATTATTAAACTACGAAAAAGATTTGCTCATACATACAAAGAGTGGACAACAGAAGATTGGAAAAGAGTTATATAGTCTGACGAAACAAAAATTAATAAATTTGAATCTGATGGAAGGTCTTGGTACTGGACTTCATCCGAAAATAGTAATCAAGCAAGTAGCATAAAACAAACTATGAAGTTCGGGGGTGGCTCAATTATGTGTTAGCGTTGTTTTACTCATAAGAGTGTTGGTCCCTTAGTTCGGATAGAAGGTATCATGTGCAAAGAGCGTTATTTAAATATTTCGCAAAATAATTTACCTTCTGTTGTTAATTCTATTGAATTTGCTGAAGATGAAGTAGTATTTCAACAAGACGGGAACCCTAAGCATACTGCAAAGATAGCAAAAACCTGGCTAGAAAATCAAAAGTTTCCTGTGATGAAGTGGCCAGCACAAAGTCCAGGTATGAACCCAATCGAAAATTTGTGGTCAATTGTGAAAAAAGAAAAGAAGGCTAGCAAAATATGACAATCCATCTTCAGGTGTTCATGAATTGTGGAAAAGGACAGAACAAGAATGATACAACATTGAACCGGAAATGATTAAAAATTTAATAGATGGTATGCCACGCAGGCTAGAAGCAGTACAAAAAAGTAAAGGAAAATGGAAAAAATATTAATTTAAAGCTTTATTTCAACGAGCACAATTAAAGTGCAAAACTGTAAAAATTATCTTCAATCCCTATTTTCGATAAATATTGCGTATATTGTTAATATTAACTTATCATAGTTTAAATATGGGCAATTTTTCAAGAATGGGAGATTTAGTGTTGAAACACTTTAAGGATTTACAGTGTATACACGGACAACTTCAATGTTTTTGATATGCGAAGTTCGTTGTTTCTCGTGCTTCCTCGTATCACGCACTTGATATTCGTGACGTATTCTTTCACAGTTCAAAAATCTTAAAAATATGGGTGCCGCTATGCACCGCAGTGAATATAATAATATTGCGCCGCATTGTTATAGTATAGCCTTTGATATCTCCATAAATTCTGAATAAAATCTTCTCATATCTCTGAAAATAACGGAGATATTTTAGCTGGACAAAGTTATTGCCCCACCATATACGAAGAGTGTTTACCTAATAAACAACCTTGTAGTACAAGAGATAAAGCAGTCTTCCTCTACCGTATTGCCATCTCATTGAAGAAAAAGGTCAAGGTAGTAAGTATAAATAAATTTAAAAATAATTTATTGCACGCGGCCTTTTTAACGGAACACGTGCAACGTGTGTTAATTGAAGGGTGGCGCAGTCGATGGCAATGAAATTAAATGAATTACCGTACCATAGTATTTCGCAGAGCTCTTGAAACTATTCCTCTATTAACCCAGATTCTTATTCCTCTTGTAGAACGGTAATCATTTCGGTCTTGTATTGCTTCCTGAATATTTTCATCTGCTATATACATATTTCCATAAATACGTGGAAGGGTTCTACAGAAATATAACGTTGCCTGTTTCCATTTTCTCATACGCATGCACGTCTTAAACGTTGGAAAACGTTCAATGTCTACGTCAGTTTTTATTAAATAAATATCCAAATGCGATACTGTTTCAATGGACCAAATAAAATGTATTGGAGCTGGTAGACAATTTCTTTGAAAAGAAATGTCTTTGATGTAACCTTTTTTAGATTTCAACTTTCCAATTGTTTTTAACGTCTTACAATTGTTTGTAATTGACGTAATTTATATAGAAGAAAATGTACTCCACATTTGTAAATTTAGACTACAAGCTGGAACGATTTTCAGGACTATGGAATAAATAGGTACTCGCATATCCGAGTCTTAAAGGTCCGAATTATTATAGAATAGTTTATTATTTATTTATAATTAATTATTATGACTTTATAAATATTTTTTTATGACTTGATAAATAAATATTTATTAGTATTATTTATTATTGTATTATTATTTTCATATGTGTGCCTTTGTCAGATTCTTTACAATTCTTATGCTTTTTTTATTAACTTGAAAGCAAAATAGCATATGTACTCCGCGCACCCAATCGAAGCAAAGATTATTATACATATATCTACACTTGCATACGTATACAATGTGTAACATAGGTAAGTACATTACTTATTGATGAAGAGAGAAGAAACATGAAATCGATGAAAATGAAATGCCACGATTATAGAATAAGATACCCACGAACGTATCTGATGGTAAAGCCTTATATGAACATTCGATTATTCGAATAAAACGGTTCAACAATAAATATATGTACTTAGCTACAAACCTACAGTAAGGATAAAACAAGAACTCAATAAAGTACGCTTTGAGAAAAAGTATTCTGAATTACTAAAAAATATATGACAATAGAATAAATTTTCCTTGCAATAAACATACAAGAGGATAGAGTAAATCACTTTCTCACGTGAATTCATACATAGTTTATACTTTCCGCCTTTGCTTTCTTCATATGATTCATACCCTCATTATTCTGTAAAATATCTAAAATTTTGTTTACGATTCAATAATGTGGTGATCGTATAATAATGGAAAGATAATTTATTTGAGCACAAAATATTTTCAATGACATTCGAATTAAAAGTATTCAATGGCAACTTAAAAATAAAATGACTCACTGCAGTGACAATTTAAACGTAATGTGGCTCACTAAAACCATTCATATTCTGCATTCCTTTCACATAATATAATATATATAAAGTATTAAATGCGTATCAAAACAATAAGAATTTCTTTCAAAATTGTCAAGTATACATTAAAGTTATCGAAACAATTAAAATACAAATCTTTGCTATTGTAACAATAGTAATAATCAATTAATTAATAATAATAACATAATTAAATTATTAATAATAACCATATATAGCATCATTAAAAATACGCTTTAACGCTGTAAACAAGTTTTAAAATATGCATCACGGATGAACTGGTTTGGCGCGCGGCATTCTCGCGTAACCGCAATATTTTTCTCGGACGTGAACTTCATCCAAAATTATGCGATGTTAATTAAAAAGTTGGCTACGAATACGTATTATACATCTAACAATGTACAGTTAATAGAAACAAATAGAATCTTCGTTTTCTCCACAAAAGTATGATACTTGATATTTTGTTTATACGCTTTATCATGAAAGCTTCTCCTGTGCTTCTACTTTCATTTGATAATCAACCTTGACTTTTAAGCTTTAGATCCATAAAGTGTCGCTTCGTAAACGCGCATAGCAAGTGCATGGCAATGGCTAAATGTCCATGCTCACGTTTTTCAGCTGTAACATACACAACAAATTTTTGCGTCAACTAAGCGTATTGCAATTGACGTGTTTCATATACAGGGTGTTCCCAACATGTTGTATTTCTTTGAAAAGCGTGATTCCTGAGATCGTAAAATAACATTTTCTTTTACAAAAATCTTCTCCGCGGCTACGTTAAGGAGCTATTAACGAAAGACACGGACCAATCACAGCGCAGCTACGCAGCTACGGATTGGTCCGTTTTTTTGTTAATAACTCCTTAGCAAAGCCGTGTACGGCACTTTCGAAAAGGAAAAAGTTACTTCAAATGAACTCAAGAATCACCCCTTTCAAAGAAGTACTACATTTTTGGGACGCCCTGTATACAAAGGAATGAGCTGTTACAAGAATAAGAACGATGGGATTGTCCAAAATGAAGAGTTCCAAATTTTGTAATTTACGATTGTTGAGATTGTAAAGATGTATTTACGAGGAATTTATTCAATAAAGTTTCTTTGGACATAGAGTGAGAGGCCCAATTACTGTTTCAATATTAATTACACTTATTTTTAAAACATAATGAATATTTAAAAAGGGATATACTTATAACAACTGATTTTAATGAAAAAATTTAATGTCTTTTTTTAATATTCATTATGATTTAAAAACAATTATAATTAATATAGTCACAGTAATTGGGTCCCTTACCCTATCTTATGATAAAAATCGCTAGAAATTTGTCTAAACACATTATTGATAATTTTATAAAGTAACATAATCACTTCTAGTGCTCTTAGTATTAAAGTAGAAATTAGCTCGCGCTTCCGATTTCCTCATAAACGAAACCAGACGTAAAAATATTATTTTCCCTTTTACACTTATTTTTTGTTGTAGAGTGACTGCTTCCATTATTTAAAACGTGTACGTCATAGAATTAAAGTTTAAACACAGACTAAGTGGAATAACTTATTAGTTCAACCATATTCGCTGTGAATTTTCACAAAGGCAGTGGCGACCTCTGAGGAACATTTGTTTCATACGCAATGAAAATTTGTAATGAATATCCCAATTAGTTTTTGAGATGTCACTTCCATCATCGTGAAAAACGCAACTATGAGTGAAATGCATTTAAAATTTGCAGTCTATTATACAGGATGTCCCGTTTAAATTGATTCCCTCAAGCATCTCTGAAATTAATTATGATATCGGAAAATGTTCCAAATAAAAGTTGTATAGTATATGGTTTTTTTGTAAGTGGAGGCGTAGAGGACATATGAAGGTCAACTGTATTCTATTAAATGGAACCATATGTTTTTTAACGCATTGATCGATGCAGCTTGTAATTCCGTGTATAAAATTATTAAACTGTTTGTACCGAAAAACCGTGAGTTTCAGACATATTTCAAATGTTATTACAAGAGAGTACTCAATTTCAATGTAGCTATTACTCACGGAATTTAATGATCTGTGCTTCGTTTGTTTGTAAGCAGACGTAGGTCGTTAAAATATCTCCCAAACTGACGATTTTTGTACTCATTATGTACAAAAAAAAATATTCAAATATACATAACTTAGTATTTCATAAGTTCTACAAGAAATCGGCATTTCAAAATGTCTTTTATTTTTTAAAATTCAGTTTCGAAGCTAAAAATTCTGAAAAAATTCATAAGCGTGCATTCTAGTCGTTGAAATATGCGTGATTTTTTTCAGAATTTTCAATTGCAAAGGATAAGAGAAATTATGGAAAAACTTGATTTTCCTTGTCACCCCATTACTACCACCATATCAACATGTAGAGTTGAAAAGTGGCACAAAGTGTTTTCTTTGGATAAGCTGTCGAATGGCCAATTGCAAATTCAATTTGGTTTAGGGGCACTTTTGACCTCCTTATCCGGGTATACCCTTCCTACAAATTAATCTAGACACAGTGTGACTGCTCAATATCTCTAATTGGTTTCGATAAATGAAAAAGCATTTGTCTGTGCCAGCTTCAGAACGGAACAGAAAGGTCAAGGAAACAGAGCAATCGTATTTTAAATGCTCTCCGCTACAGCCGAGGTGGAAGTGGAAATAATGAAACATTTTAATTCGCCGTACGTTAATTAGTGCCAAATACGTTCCGCTTGGACAACAATCAAAACAAGGTCTACATCGCGAGGGCGCACTGTGAAATAGTGCCAAGATGGTTGATTTAGAGATCTAGTGGAGAGGATTGTGCAACTGGCAATCGCTGCAAGATATACAGGGTGGCCCAAAAATGTTGTACTTCCTGGAAAGGGGCGATTCCCGAGGCTATTTGAAGTAACTTTTTTCGTTGCAAAAATGCCGTGCACGGTTTTGTTAAGGAGTTATTAACGAAAAAGACCGTCCCGGCGACATGTCCCACCGAGCGTGGCGTTGACGTTGGCCGAGCCAGGATTTCGTTAATTAATAAAGCGGTTTTCGTTAATAACTCCTTAACAAAGCTGTGGAGAACATTCTCGCAAAGAAGAAAGTTAGTTAAAATTACCTTAGGTGTCGCCCCTTTCAAGGAAGTACAACATTTATGGAACACCCTGTATTTATCGGTAACGGATTATAATAAATTTAAGCAGAATTAAGTTAATATCGAAAACTGTTAAATGAACATTAACATCGAATTTACGTGTGTCGTTGCATTGTACGTGAAATCAGAAAATGTACCAAATCTGTAAGTACTTGCAAATCCTTGCATTCTGCTATTTATTTAATTATTTGTGCGTTTGACTTGAAATTATCCGGATTGCGATATAGAGACAATTATTCCAGATACAAAATGATTTAATTACGTGAATTCAAAGCGTGTCACGTACCGGAGATATCGTAGCTCCTCGATGAATTTAAAAGCATATCTATATATATCTGATTCACAGAATTAGCATACAAAGAGGTCCAAACTTATTATGTGTTTCTTCCAAGTTTAAAGACACGCTGCACGCGTGATTCTTCTTTTAGATATCGGTCTAGACATTCTAAAGGAAGTGCAATCGCAATAATTTGCTATTCATAGATTGAAGGAATTTATCGTTTCGTTAATTGTAACAGACCTCGCTGGGACCATCCAGAAATCGCATACAAATGCCGTTCGACTGAAAACAATATTTTATGTGATTCCACTTTCGTAAAATTCGTCTAGAAAAATGACAAACTACATAAACATCCGCAGTCTAATAATTACCAAACAATTCAATTTGCCTTTAACTGAATGTCGAGTACTATATTTGAAACTGTTAACTAATTATTTCACTGTACTATCAAGTACAGCATGATGGCTTATAAATAATTCTTACCTATTTATTGGGCAGTACAAATAAAACTGTCTATATATTCTACTTTAACTATAATTCGAAATTATTAAATTAATTAATATCGAATTTCGTGTGATTATAAATCATAGAAATGAAATTTTATTGCTGTTCACAATATGCTCCTTGCAGGAATAGTTCTTAAAAACATGATGGTGTACATAAATTTATTTTTATTCTTATCGTTAAGGAGTAGTTTTTGTGCATTGTATTATGTATATTGACCGATATTGGGATATGATTAGATGAATAGAGATTATATTTCAATAGATTCTCTAATAGCACGTCGTCAGACACGTCGAGAGAAACGTCGCGAATGAAACAAGAAAACGAAACAGAGGAGCAACAGTCCAATATGAACATCAGAGGATCGAGGGTCCCATGCCGCGGACAACATACAATGTATATTAACTGCTGATACAATGTATATCAAAAGCCGATTCACACGGTCCTTCCTTCTAAAGAAATAACAGATTCATTTTGTTCTATTTATGAAATAAATTCCAACAACAGACAATAAAATGTTTCGTAAAAATCAAAGAGTAACATTCTTAATAATTCTTCTTAATAAAAATATCATGGTTAGCATGATTAATACTTTCAGATGTACTGCGATGACGCAGTAGAACTAATCAAATTGATTTCATTGTTCACTTATTTCTGTGAAATGTTCAAGGTTTGTCAGTGCCTAATAGATTTTATTACAGAGTAAATAAAACGTCCCGATTTTAAGGTTAGCTTAGTTTTTCGCGGACAAAAACATCGAAACAATCGGTTTTTATCTTTTTTTTTTTAACTGTTACGTCTGGAGAAGCTCTCTCCGCGTTCATTTCGATTTGAATTTTCTAATCTCTTTTCCTGAGAACGAAAAGCGTCCGAACACAACGTTCCAACGTCCACTCGTTTATAGAAGAGATACCGTACGATTTCTTAATATGAAAATCTCGAGAACACTCCCTTCTGGAATCTGTCAAGATAGTTTCTGATAGGAAATAGCCTAGATAATCTCTCATTAACCCTTTTGAACAAAGATCTAACTGAGGCCCGTTTTAATTAAAAGCGACAAAAAACAAGAGTGTGCCCCTACGCGACACCAAATTATGAACAGAGCACCCTACTAATTTTTAGGGTATATAAACCCGCTCATTTTGATCCTCTTCGGTCAGTAATCGTGCAGTCACGTATAGAACCACGCCACACAGTGGTGCCAATGCGGCAAAAAATCCATTTTATAAATTTTCGATTTTTATAAAAAAAAATTATTTTTGTATAGCCTAATAGTGCGTGCATGATGTGCCAATGTCAGATTTAAAAAAAAATTTTTTACGGAGATATACGCATGGTAAATAACCATTTCTTCGCTCCTGGGAATTCATCAGTTTTCAGGGCGATAGTTACGTAATTACTCCGCCTATAATTGAATACTTAAGGGTCTACAAATCATATGGGTTATTGCAAATGGCTTCAACTAGATAGAGATATTCCTAAAAAATTTCACCTGGAACATCAAATAATCGTAACTTCCGCACGATTCACTCTTGGAAATTCTGAAAGTTGATATTTAAACTTAAATTGTAACCAAAGGGTCTCGAAGGGTCTCATGATTTTTTGCACAAAGTTAGATCAATATTACATCTTACCAAAACGATTAGTTTCAGACCAAAATCTATTAAAGGATTTGTTGTATGCTTCCATAAATAAAAAATGGGCAGAAAACAGAGATTTTCGATTAGCCCATATTACTTAATGTTAACAACTTTTTACAAAAATTTTTTTTGCCAAATAAACTTGTACCTGTGGCAATCTCTCCACAAATTTTCAAACAAATTCGTTGGATAGTTTCGTTTTTACAGATTTTTTGCCGCTTTTTGGCCAATTGGCACCACTGTGCGTCGTGTCATATTCATAAGA
This sequence comes from Halictus rubicundus, assembly GCF_050948215.1. NCBI lineage: Eukaryota > Metazoa > Arthropoda > Insecta > Hymenoptera > Halictidae > Halictus > Halictus rubicundus. The sequence continues at coordinate 3,244,350 of NC_135162.1, forward strand.
GTCAATTCTAGTGACATCGGATTAAAGTCCCCTTCGAATCAAGTTACCCTCCATTATTTCCGTTATTTCGGTAAATCTTCTATTTAGCATTCAACAATTACTCTTAGGCCCGCATTGCAAGTGTGTCAACACCGAGCATCTCTAGGTAACAATACTTCCATTGTATATTGTACATTGAATTCAATCGCGACACCAACATTTGTAATGCACATTTAATTCAGAATATATCTGCGTTGTTTGGTAAATTGCGTAATCTCTAAACCCTTAATTATTGCCCAATATCCTAACCTAATAATTGAACGTTCCCACACTATACAATCTCACCGCTCGGATAGTATCAATTAAATTGTATTAGTTACGAGGCTTACTAACTATCCTTGCGGCTCCCCGATTTCGCATCAGGTTCGTCCTCGACGTCTATAATCCTAGCGGCTCCCCAGTTTCGCATTGGATTCGTCCGCGTACCTAACTAACAAATTGAAACCATATTCCTCTCGTAAAAATATAGATGTGGTATCTCTAGAACTTCCATGTAAAATCTGCATTTTTCCGATTTTTTTGAGGTTTTTGATTTTTTACCAGCAGGATTTTTAATTTAAAAATCTGAGACAAATTGCAGAGTATGTATTTGGATGCTTGACATGTCTCAGATTTTTCTTGGAACTTCTAAACATCATTAACTAAGGAAAATAGGCCGAAAACTGATTTTTCGATTTTACCCCATAACTACCCTCCCGATCAAGATATACGGTTGAAATTTTACACAGTATTTTTTTTTTGATGCCCTATCGAATGACCCATCGGCCATATAATTCGACTCAAGGGCACTTTTGACTTCCTTATCTGGCTATACACTTTTGTCTTTCTCTTTAGTGTTTTGAAGAGGAATGGAATAAATGCAACACGTTTCCATTGCCGTGAGAGTAAAATAGACGACTTTGAAGAACGCTACACACGCGCGAGAGAAGATACAGCTAAGAATTTCAACATTAAGCTGGGGGTTCATATTGATTGGTTGTTCTCACACACTATAGATGCCTGCCTTGTTTCACCCTCTCTTTCAATCACCCTATATAAAAAAAAAATCAATTACACAAGGTTGCTCTTTTCCGTCTATGTTTGCGTTAACCGATACGCTCGCCGCTGTGCTCAATTAAAACATAAACGACTAGTTTGATGTTGTCTGTCTGTAACTCTTTGCGCAAAATATAATAATCGTAGAAGAATTGATAAATACAGGATTTAAACGTAAGTTTAGTTCCTTCGCCAGTGGGTTTGACATGGTAATATTGCTACAAAAACCATATGGAATTTAAGTATACTTTATATTTGAAATAATAAAATAACTAAAATAACGTTATGCGTGATTATCAAAAATCATTTTGCATTATTTCGAGACACTTAATGTAATTATTTAATATATTTAAATTTTGATATTATTTCAAGTATGTACCGAACTCATACACCTATAATTCGATGATTCATTCACGTTAAATGTTACTATAATATTAAATTATCACACTTTTTCGAATTTGCTTTTCTTATTCTTATTGCTCCTTCAGAGACATGTAACACTTCAACTCTATGTTCGTATTTTATTTTGATACATGAATTATTACAAGTGGTTATAATTTACCAAATACCATTCAGAAAATGATTTTATGCAATAAACATGTAACATCCGAGTAGACAACATGACGGCGGCCTTACCTTTCACAATGCTCGACTTTAAACACACATAACTTTTGAACCAATAAGTTCCTAACGTGCCAAAAGTGGCAATATTTCACTGTGTACAGCAGGAACGGCCTTAGAGAAGATTAAACAGTGTGCGTATATAATTGGACACTGCAACCTCATTTCCCTCTTCTCTAATTCTAGCATCTACGGACTTACACATTTCTTGCGACTTCGCGTTCAATTAATTTATTCAAGTACATATATTTGACATGAGAGTAAAAACTGCAAGATAATTTAAGAAACTGAAACACATTATGAGTTCTCTTTAAATTGCTCTCAAGAGGTAGCCTACAAAGAAAATCTAACTTTTTACAATTCCGCTTTCATCATAAATATACAGTGTGTCCCACGATCTCTGCCGCCCCCCGCCTGAAATATCTTCGTTATTTTAAACAGCGAAAATTTTTAATATAAAACTGATTAGATTTAAAGCTATTAATAATAGTAGTTTTTTGACAAGTGGACGCGTCGAGGAGATATGTAGGTCATTTTCGTTTTTCTAAATCGAATGGCTTTTTCTTATGCTCAATTTCGATAGAACGGTAAATTCTGAATTTAAAAAAAAACCACGGTACATTTGTCCTAAAACTTACCGTCTCTAAGATAATTTGACTTCATTCATCCTGTTACTTTCGTTATTTGGACAGCTGCCCAGGTCTATACTACATCATTCAGTATAATTTCGTAAGAAAAGTAATACGGTGAACGAAGCCAAATTTGTAGGACAGATGTACCCTACTCCTATATTTTTATTCAGAATTTACCATTCTATCAAAGTCGAGCAAAAAAAGCATTTCACTTTTTAAAAAATTATAATGACTTTCATATCTCCTTGACGCGTCCACATGTTAAAAACTGCTATTGCTATATTATTAACTTTCCGGCGGCGGTGCATAAATCTGTTTTGACCCAGACTATCAAAATATTCATTTAAGCGCTCAATTTCTAGCAATTAAACTAAATAAATAGCTGTTGCAGTGGGAATAGCACAGACTAATGTGTTCACAAGAAGTGCATTCAAAAATAAATTTAAAAAAAGGAACAATCAAAGCTGCAGACAGTCTTAACCATCGTCAACTATAGAGGGTGTCCCAAAAATGTTGCACTTTCTTGAAAAGAAAGTTGTACTTTCCTCGATTCCCGAGGTCATTTGAAATAATTTTTTCGTTTACGAATGTGTTCCCCACGGCTTCGTTAAGGAGTTATTAACGAAAAACAGAGTGCAGCTATAGCAGCCGGGTTTCGGTTAGGCGACAGGTCCCGCTGAGCGTGACGTTGGCATTGGCCGAACCGGAATCCGTCTGCTGTAGCCGCGCTCTGATTGGTCCGTGTTTTTCGTTAACGAAGCCGCGGCCAACATTTTCGCAATGGAAAAAGTTATTTCAAATGACCTTAGGAATCACCCTTTTCAAGGAAATACAACATTTTAGGACACCCTGTATAGTTACAAAAAGATCCACCGTTCGAGAGTTAATCTCTTTAAATCCCATAATTTGTATTTCAATCGTATTCGGATTTATTTCAAATCGTATTGTTTAACATAACGGCGATATGTCAAGTGGACAGAGTTCGTGGGACAGATTGTATATCATGTAAATCATGCAGTATATTTCCCTCACATTATAATGTCTTGTTCGTAACACAACATTACATCTATTCACGCAAAATCTTTATTATCAGGTTTCTAGGTCAAGGGGAGAGGAAGGGCCAAAGTATGTACGCTACGAAATCTATCAAGGGCTGCAACATTTGATCATCGACCAGCTTGGGTTGAAACATCATTAAAAGATTAAGCTCCTTAATAATACATAATTTTACGTACATTTGCATAATCCTTCCAGATTTTTCTTGTTTTCTCAGATGTAAAATGTTTCGAAAAATTGCTGTTCCGAAAAAAATGTCGGATAATTCTAACTACAAGCGCTTCATTATAAATCTACTTGATGTCCTTTCAAATGACGTACACTACCAGCTAAAAGTATGAGACCACATTTAAAAATCGCATAATTTTCTTAAAATTGAATCAAATGAGTTAAGATTTCTTGACATATCATACTTTATGAGATTTCTTAAGATATAAACTTTAATCAATACGTTAAAATTTCATCCAAATCGATTAACATTGTTATGGGTTATAAACATTTAGTTGTGATCACATAAGGATGAAATTCCTTGACAATGCCGAATATCAGCGACTTTGACCCTTAAGGTCTCATCTTGAAATGTTTATTGTTCATAACAACGTTTACACGTAATTGACGTATATCTACAAAACGTGTTGATTAAAGTTGCATTACTGGCTCAGATAAAAAAGTTGAAAAAATTTGCTGTAACTTTTTTCTTCGCAATTTCGACGAATCCCAATTTTTTCAACATTTCGTTTATCCGTTATTTAGGAAACTAAGTCATCTAACGTGTCAAGAATTATGCGATTTTTAAATGTGGTCTCATACTTTTGGCCGGTAGTGTACCTCAAACCTTGAAGAAATGTTCTGTTTTTTAATTGTGACGCAAATAATGAGAGGTTTACGTGCACGGACGACGATTCGAATTAACACTAAGGCCTACCGAGTATAAAAAATAATTGGCACATGTTGCCTTATAATCGTGCTCGACTAGAACAAAATATATTGATCCATTTCCATGGGAAGATCTGTACAATTTCAAGAACAGTAGAATAAAACATAAAACCGGTCATGTGATCGGTGACGATAGATGAAATGTTTTACATGGTATAACCATGTTAGTATTATGTATTTTTTAATTTTCCAAGAATAAAATCATTACTTTGTCTATAATAACAATTACTGTTCATATATTAATTATACTTATTTTTAAAGCATAGCGAATATTAAAAAACAGGTATTAAATTTTTTTCGTTAACATCAATTAATATATACGTTACATATCTCTTTTTTTAATATCCATTATGCTTTCAAAGTAAGTATGATTCGTATAGGCACAGTAATTGGCACCCCCACTGTAATTCTATCCCATACCTTACATCGAGGAAAGTCGTACCACCTAAATTAATGTTATCGATTTCATATTGTTTATTTCATTGTTATCGCTATTACAAGACATGTTTATACATACAGTGTCCCACGAGCTCTGTCCACTTGAATACCTTGGTCATTTCAAACAATACGAGAAAACGTTACTTACAGATGTTGTAGAGTTTGAGAAATTACATAATATGGTATAAATGATATTCTTGCAAGTGGAGGCGTAGAGAAGATATAGAGGTCACCTTTGTTTTTTAAAATAGAATATCCAATTTTTTATGCTCGACTTCGATAAATTGGCGTATTCTGAGTATAAAAGTACTAAAGTGTATTTGGCCTAAAACTTACCGTTGCTGAGATATTTGACTGTTTTCATTCTATTGCTTTCAGTATGGAACGTATTCAAGGATATGCTCACTACGTCAAACGTCAACATTGGTAGGATTCTCATGAAGAACATTCTTCATGGAAACCACTTACAAGAATATCATTTATACCATATTATGTAGTTTCTTAAACCCTACAACTACTGTAAGTAACATTTTCTCGTATTCTTTGAAATAACCAAGATATTCAAGTGGATAGAGCTCGTGGGACACACGGTACATATACGGTACATTCCGAATGTTAAAAGTTATTGTCAGAAGCTGATGTTTTATGTCTCAGATAAGTCATTTTTCAGATTTGTTATCATTATGCAGGGTGTCCCATTTGAAGTGAACCACTCGAATATCTCTGACACTATTAACGATAACAAAAAACATTTCGAACACAAGCTATATGGTTACATCAGATCATCTACACCCAGTTCAATTTGTAAGAAGCTCCAAAAATAGCATTACTAATGAACAGACAAAAGGGAATACAGTTTGAACATCTTAAAATAGGTTTTGATAACGAAAAAACTGTTAGGGAACGAAGTGGTATTGTTTTCAAAAAACTCTTTTCAACCGGAAGTGTATAAAACATTTATATGATAAGACCAAATTTATGAGAAGCTATAACTTTTTTATGTTTTGACATTTTCCGCTAAAAATTTCAGGTGATATTTTCAAGATGTGATACTCTAAGAGAAGAAATAAATGTTTGGTTATACGACTCAAGAATGATATTTAACATAAAAAATGACACAGTTCTGCGAAAAAATGTATTCGTGCAGACAAATTTTACAACACTCGGTGCAAAATTTCTTTATTTTAGTTATATATGTAGATTAAAATATAAAGAATATTCAATCTGTTCCTGCACAGTGAATGCACAAGAATATATGCGACGCCCTTCGCACGTTGGTCTCCATCAAGATGGATACTGCTGTGAAGTTTTACGATCTATAAAAGACCTCTCCAGATTTTCCTGAGGCGTCGCACCGTATGAATCCCCAAAATCGATGCTACTGCATTTTTTATGTGGTCGAAAAGTTGGTTGCGTGTATCCTCTTTGTGAGAAGGGTTCCCCTAAGGCGCACTATCAATTGCATGAGTTTCTATTTGAAAGCTAATTTTTTTATTTTTAACTTTTACTTTAATATTCTAAAATTTGCTTGTGCTCAAGGGCCCGATCTTCGTAGATTCGCGATAAGGTAAAGTGATTACATTACCGTCAAAAAATGGTTTTACGTGCCTCAAGTTTTCGTCCTTATACCGGGTGGTTCGCGAGAAACAGGCCACCTAAATAGCTCCGTTAGGCTTAGAGATAGAAGAAAATGTTACAGAGAAAAGTTGTACTGTTAAAAGGGGCAACTATGGTGATATAAAAAAATTTTCCGATTGTAGTCGTTTTGAAGGTCATCGATGATTTTTAAATAGCACCATATATTTTTAACTTCACAGTGTTGTAGCTGATGTCAAGATGAGTTCAATGATGTGGTATACTATGATCTTCAACTGACCTTGAACTACAAAAATTTATCATAAAGCAATGATAACTTCAAAATGTGCAATTATTTTATTTGAAATAAATTAAATATTCGAAATTATGACCTTGAGCAGTAAGACTAATATTTAAACATTTTACAAAGCAATCAATTGTACTTTCAATTGTTTCTGTTGGAATTGATTTACAATGTTTAATTATTTTTTCTTGCATATTCTCTGGTGTAGTCGGTTGAGCACGAAACACATCATCTTTGAGTGTTCTCCATAAAAAAGAATCAAGTATCATGGTAATATTTCGATTACACAAATTCCACCGATATCCCATATCGCTCGACCAAGAACTTCATGGAAGAGATTTTGAAAATCGCGTAAATTTTTGTGAGTGGTTTTTTAGTAGCGTATTATATATTCATGAGGCTTCCTTCACAAATCATGGTCAAGTTAATTTAAGAAATAATATTATTTAAATAATTCTAGAAAAAACGACAGACACAAAATATTAGTTCTGGAATAAACATCACTCTGAAATAATGTATTATGGAACGAAAAAATTAGAGAAATTTCATTGCATAAAATTTGTGTACAAGGAACGTTGTCTACTTCGCTTTATACCGTCTTATTTAGTTTTATCATTGTCATTCGTGCATCAGGGTGCTTACCCTATATAACCCGACGATTCTCATTTAAGATTGCCAACCCCATCGAAGATACAATGATATACTCTGCCTCTCAGTTATCCCATAGGTAGTATTAACGTCATAAATCAATTCTGATAAAATCTATGTTCGTGAGGGTTTCGAATTATCCCAGCGGTCAAATTCAACCAAAGTGAACCTCGGGGAGAAGAGCACAGATAAAAGAACATAAAGAAATACAGAGGAAATATTCTGTTCACTTACTAAATATTACACTAGGAATACGCTGCGGTGCATGACTATAGCACCACCAATGTTTTTGAGAGTTTTAAATCTTGAAAGAATAATTCAGGCAAACCAAGTGCATGATATGAGACAGCATTATAAATAACGAACTTCCTGTATAAAATGAAGGAAAAAATTTTTTAAATCTAAAATCTATTGTAAAATCTCAAGTCTTCCAAAATATTGGAGTTGTCTATGTATATGTATATCAAAATAAAAGCGAAAAACATTTTAGAATCGATGTAAAACCATAGTACCACTATCATTTTTAACTAATCTTTCTTTCCGATACGCTGTCCGTCTTTGTGTCCTCAACTTTCATCGTTCATTACACAAGTAAATATCATCTGAATTATATAGTATTTGGTATCATTTTCATTGGAAAAATGCCACCATATATTGGAAAAAGTCGCATAGAAAAATAATGAAAAATAAAGAAGTTTTATTATTGGATTAGTAGTGGTCTCCTGATCTCACACCGATATACCCGACCCGTATTATGTTTAATTTATTTCATTTTAAAAAATTTTATTTGAAATAATAAATAACAAATTAAATTAATATTAAATTTGCAAATAATATTTAAATTTTTATTTAATTAGACAATCAATTAAATAATTCCACCAAGAATGTATTTCTTATTTCTTATTTGAAAATAAAATGTTATTTCTTATCAGGATTTTAGGGAAAGACAAATAATAAATAATTTGGCGTAGTGGTGTACGAATTCCGAATTCATAGAGTAAGGGGACGGAGTTCATCTAACATCAACACACGTTCATGTCAACAAAAACACAAGAAGAACTGACCGGATAACTTGCGTCTCTCTTCGTGAAATCAATGATATCGCTTAGAGCGATTGAAGTCCCTTATTTCCTGACTATGATTTTCCGAATAAATAATAAATAATAAATAATAAGCAATTAAATGATAATTAATAAGTAACAATTGAGATTGTATTTATAAATAAGAAATAAATTTATTATTTAAATAATTTATTTAGATCTATATAAATAATAAATAATAATTTTTATGTTATTTAAACTTTCAAATAACAAATAATTTTTTGTTTAAATAATCATTTAAATGAAAATTTACTGAAATGATGCCCAACTCTGCTTATAGTATATACACCTTGAAATTCAAACTCAAGGACGATTTTGTAAGTACATTGGTATGTACTTTCTTTGCAAATGGCTATCGATCCAAAGATGTAGAATCCCGCTATGGTAGTATTACGCATCATTTTTGTACATCCTGCACATGCTAATCGAAATTTGTAATTAACGTGACACTAAAATCTGTGCTCGTAAATTAACGAATTTCCTTTCTGTATCAGCTGTCGTATAAAATTTTGTAACTCTCATTGTTTGTAATTTTTAACAGATCTACGGAATCAACCTCTACGGTGAATGATAGTTTTTCATCTGATTTAAGACGGTGAAACGAAGAAAGACAGCTTTAAAGGACTGCTTGCGTCAATTGACGCACACACCATGCCTTTACAAGCGTTTGTAATCTATAACTGCCAGGGAACTTTCTTTCTGCTTCTCGTGCCTTTTTTTGTGCCACGCTGTTCTTTGTTTCTACGTTCTATAGTCGTTCAATTGTCTTCTACCTCCATTCTCAAGAAAATCCTATAGAACTGTTTCATTCTCTCATTAACTCTTACTTAACGGTTTCTTAATCTGTCACTTTCACACATATTAGTCAAATAAAGCATATAATAAAAATACGAGTATACAATACTACATCAGAGTAGGAAAATGTGTAATAAGTAAAAAATGCGACAAATACGAAACAATATGTTTGTGTAGAGGTCATTACAGTAACTCTTATTAATATTCGGACACTTTTAGAAAGACGATAAAATTCTTAATATCGGACCATACGACTTGGATTTTTTTTTAAATGGAATAATTCGTTTGCCATATGGCATGAAAAAGTTAAAAAAATTGCAATCTTCGGGATTACAGGGAAAATACTAAACTTTAGCTTAGGGGACCACAAACTATGGACTTTTTTTGTATAATACCGTAGATTTTGACGAGGAAATGCCAAAAATCCCAGTTTTAACGCTAGGACGTTAGTTTTCACGTTAACCAGTGAACACTGGTTCAAAACTTATGCGTGTTTAAAGTTAACCCAGAATATGCTCTCTGATATGTCGAATTGCGATTCAACAAATATTTACTGTCTGTAAACATCGCGGACAAATTGGCGTTCGAAAATATCGTACTTGTAAGATATTTTTGAAATGTAAATAAAGTAACCCGTTTGAAGTGGCGGGTCATGGTGGAGTATCAAGAATGTTAACTGAAGATGTCATATTTTGGCACACGATTGCTGCATTGCAAATTTCTTGCAGACGCTTTCAAGAGCAAAATGTCGTGTAAACGTGTACATTCCCGAAGGCATGTAGCGTGCTTCTTGTAAGTTCCGGAGCATAAACGAGAGAGGAAATCGTTGACGAGATGGGAACTCAAACGAAAATAAGTCGTACCTGTGGATCTGCGAAATGTAGAAACGGAACTGCTGACACGCAAAGAAAAAGCAGTACAGGGTGTTCCAGAATTATACGTCACGACCATTATAGCATGATTCAGTACCTCTGATTAGGTGGAAGTCTGTTTAAAAAATGCACCTATAAAATTGACCTTGACTCTTTTTTTCTAGGTCATAAAGTTTTTTTTGTTGTATCCTATAGTACTCATCGCGAAAAACAAAAATCTTAAAAGAACTATAGGTCTGAAGTCAACAGTTCTCTTGAAAAGACATCTTTAAAGTTTTGTAATACTATTTTATTCCATATGTCTACAGAGTGTTCCAAAATAGTACAAACATGTAGGGGACGATTCTTCAAGAGCAGCGGTTCCCAATGTTTTTAATTCGGCGACCCCTTTTTAGACAAAACCCAAAATAAATATCTGGCAGATATCAGACAGATTTTTGTCAAATAACCATAAACAGGTTGATAAAATCCAATTTGATTTTATTTATCGTCTGTGTTATCAAACGTATCCTGAGAGAACGTATGGAAACAAATTTCAGTTGGAATGTCAAAATAAATTAAAATCATGTAAATCTTAAGTGTCCTATCTTTTTGTCCTCGAGTGTAAGTATGCAAATACGAAGAAACTCTTCGTATAAAATGTACAACTACGTGACACGAGGGGCCACATATTTTGATAGATGTGAATTACTTTTTATATCCTTACTTGTATTATCTATAATATAAATAAATTCACCCCGCTAAATATGTGTCTATCATCTAATTTGCACGTGCAATAATTTAGGGTCATTCCACCGAAAAACGTTAAAATGATGAGTTAAATTAATGAAATTCCTTTTGTTTTTATAGCAAGCACTGCCTATAAAGCATAATGAATATTTAAAAAAAGATATTACATTTTTTTCATTAGAATCAGTTAATATATAAGTTATACATCTCTTTTTTAACACTCATTATGCTGTAACAATAAGTATAATTAATATAGGCACAGTAATTCGTACACCCACAGTAATTGGTCCTACTTGCGAAAAACAAAGAAAATTGGTTTTATATTCTCAATAAAATTATGCAGCAGATAAATGTAATTTCAAAAAAGTACAAAATTGACAAAATGGCATCACTTTAGAGAAAAAATAAAAAAAATTAACTACCATTATTTTCTGCTTATTTGATATTCCAGTATTACAACAAATCTACACCACCCTTGCAATTCGCAATGCGCCACATACGTATGTTGTGAAACTATATATGGTATGTTGGTGAAAATCCCAAGTTTTGTTATTGGATTAGTAGTGGTCTCCTGGTCTTACACCGACATACCCCACCCGTGTTATGTTTACACTTCTCGACGACCGAGGCAACTCGAACTTCGCTGTCCTTTTCTACGTTCAGCGTGAATCAAAGAATAATATCTCCTGGCCAATATATGTCCCTGGCTAGACGCGTGTTTTGGACATAATATATATCAAGTAACCACTATACATCGCTTTATCAAATGCTGCTGCTGAGAAAACTGTATGTGTAATTCGCTTATGGAGTAAAAATTTTGTTAAAGAAATATGTACTGACTTTGAAGTGTGCTAAAAAGTAAAACATAATTTCTATCATATGTATACAGATACGCAACAACTGTAACTAACAATTAAAATTGTAATTTGCTGTTTCAAGAAGATTTATGGATCAAACTTCACCTTATCAACCCAGAAATTGTTAACTTTTTATATAATTCTGTATATCTTGACGAGAAAATGCCAAAAATCCACCAAACCTGGGATTACTCGCAGTGTGAACGGAAAGTCCATAGATACAAGTACCGCGTTTAACGTGTTAAAATTGCTGGATTTAAAACTCGCATAACTGTTGAACCAATGAATTCCTTACATTAAAATTTGAATTTTTGGCATTTTCTCGCAGAGATCTGCAAGATTATATAAAAAAAGTTAAAAATTTATGGGTTACCAAGGTGAAGTTAAGCCGATTTATATTGAATAAATATGTTTTTTCTAATTGTGTTGTTCATTTAATCGGATGCTTGAAATGTTCAATGCAATTTGATGTAAAGAATAGATCTAAGAGACATGTATAATTTTATATCTTTTAAAAAATCCTCATGGATCCGATACTAATAGAACTTTCAATAGTGAAATAATTGCCACATATTCAGTTGTACTGTGTAATATTATCATAAGAAGTTTAAACGTTGAGACATCGAAAAATTCAAAGTTTAAATCTTTTTAGTTTTCGAAATCGTTCGACCAGAGAACAAATCTCGAGCGTCGTAACTTCGGTATGGTGCCGTGCAATCTACCTCCGCGTTAACGGCAACTGTAATGGAGAAAATTCTCTTCTTCTTTCAAGAAAATGAGTCTCCATACTGTAAGTATACGCACTGCCGACGAAAAGTTTCGAACCAATTTGCTTTCTTCAAAAATTACAGTATAATGGGGCACCAGCTTGTAGGGTATAGCATCCTAGTATTCATTGCCCACTTCGTCTTTACGATACTTTCTTCCACTATGAAACTCGTTTATGTTATGTTCATCAGGACAGAAAAATAAGAGAAACCATACAGAATCTACCAATAATATGACATTTTGCGAAATGTAAGAATGAATATTTCCCTTGGCTTAAAATTGACTCGACGAAAAAAATATTAATTAATTTCCCTTAATCCACAAATGGGTAAAATTGATAAGTAATCTAAAGTAACTCAAAATCTACGCAAATAATTAATAAAGTCTATCTTACTCTTCTTGTCAATACGGAAAGGTTTAAGGCATGAACGAAAATTCTTATTTCCTTGCGTTAATTCAATTGATAAATGTAGTTGCTCATTTGCAATATAATTAGAAGTCGTATTCTACATTCCTAATTAAAACAACTTTTTCTGTTACGAATATATTTCGCTAATCTTCGTAGAAATCATATCCATTTATTCGTTCACGTCTTTCACTAAACACTTCAATTACCGAGGGAGGGATGACCGATCGAGGGATGATTAAACAGAGTTTAGCATAATCAAAAAGGAAAACTGGGCGCTTTCAGGGGAAATGTAGAGCGCAGGGTGCACTTTAAGCAACAAATGCACAATGAGTTATAATTGCTTTCACTGGCAAAGAGACTTTACGGTGGGTCAAGTACTCTGAATAAAATCGGGTGTAGAATGTACGAGGTGATGAATAGAAGCGAATTCGAGAAGTCTTGAGAAGTCTTAAACAGCCTTGACAATAGTAACAAATATTTTTGTGAATTATATAGCAAATTATATATTATAAATTATATAATTCACGCCGAAACAATAAATAATACAGGATGTTTCACCTAACTTGACCATCTTAAATATGTCGCTTATTTTGTATGATAGGAAAGGCGGTCAGAGGAAAAGATTATTCGGTTCGAAGGGGCAAATGCGGTGATAGGTAAAACAATGGTCTCAAGGTCACTTTTTTCGAGATTTTAAGGTCATCGAAGTTTTTTCATATGTGACATTTTGATATTGTGATATTCTCATTACAACAGTCTTATAACTCGTAAAAAAAGAAATTCAACAATGTGCAACATATTGACCTTCGCGTGACCTTCAACGAGAAAATCATGTTTTTATAAGGAGAAGGTAAATGTAAGATTTGTATGTTTCAATGCAAAATATTTATTTGAGAAGGTGTTCAAAATCTGCACCATTAACCTCAATACATTTGGCAAAGCGAAAGTCTGTTTACAAGCATTAGGAACAATTACACGACACACTGCTCCAATGAAATTGAAATTCCTTCCTTAACCATCCCCGAACGAGTATTGAAATTAATGGCAAACATTTCAGGATTTTCTCATTGAAGGTCACGTGACGTTCTCTTTTTTAATGAGCTATAAGACTGTTGTAATAAAAATATGTAGTCCCATTTAAAAAAAACTTCGATGACCTTGAAATCTCGAAAACAGTAACCTTGAGTAACTTTTTTTAATTGTCACATCACATTTTTACCTATCGAATACCCTTTTCCTCTAAACTTTTTTTCCTCACCATAAAAAATAAACGAGATATTTAAGACGGTCAAGTTAGATAAAATACCCTGTATATTCTATGTCACATGCAAGATATGTATGTACTTCAAGTAAAACATGGTATTATACACGATGATTCGATTCGCTTTCGTTTTTGAAATATAGAGGTGGCACTGGCGCAAACCACAAATGAGACTGCCGCGTTCAAGATGGACGATTGTTGTGTAATCATTCATTTGAAATGGCACGAAACTACATTTACCATAGCATACTGATACATTACATTAGCATAGTGATATTTGTAGTACGTATGGTTTGTAATGGGTGTTTTGAGTTTCTGTGTACGGAAGTAAATACCTTAGCTTTTACCGTTTTACATGCTCTACATACCTACATAGTAGATTTAAGGGGACCTACTTTAGAAAGTAAACAAATCCTTTGTTTTTTATTTTTCCAATCCCTGTAGTCTTAAACGTGTTACTTCAGAGTACTTTATGTTAAGAATGTAACGATTTAAATGGGAACACATAAATATATTACAATCAGTTATTTACAGTCGCATGAAAAAAGTACTGAAGACAAAGGCTATAACCGGATCAGATGGCCAAAAATGCCCTTCGACCAAATTAACCGTCTGATTGTTATCACGCCGCTTAGGCCTCTTCGCAATCGATAAAGACAAGCGCTATCGCGAGACCCCTGGGACTCAAACGGTTAAGCGACCTGTACACCATTCTATACTATATCTTCGTCATACTATATCTCGACCGGAAGGGTAGTTATGGTGAAAACTGAAAAAAAAATTAGTTTTTGACCAATTTAGCGACGTGCGAAAATTCTGAAAAAATTGAACAAATATGAAATACCTAGATACATATACTGTAATTAATTCAAATTTTTAAGTTGAAAATGCTGATTGTAAAAAATCAAAAACCTCAAAAAATCGGAAATTCATTAACACTCTACCTAATAGCACACATGACAGTTAATTATTTCAGACTTTTTGGCTGCAAAATCGATTTTTCAAAAAATTCGGAACCATAAAATTGCCGATTTTATATTGAACTTTTCAGAGTACCACAATTATATTATTATGATATTTGCGTCTCATCGTGATTATTAATGTGTATTTTTTCAGAGTTTTCGAATTACGCAAACATGTTTAAAAATATTGGAAATCTAACAATTCGAAGAAAATCCATATTTCATATTGAAGTTTTGGAGATACCAGTTTTATAAAAATTCTGTAATGAGATATTGTTGATACCATTGCTCATAGTTTCTTACAGAATTGTCTATGAATTGCATCGTCGTTTAAGAAAATCAGAATCCAATTTTTCGATGCCTCTTTACCTTTCTGTAGGTGTCTTATGTACTATTAAACATTTTTATATTTGGAAAAATAATGTACAAACTTAGAAGTGCTATATAAAATATTTTATTTGCGTTATATCAATGTACGAGAATGATTCTAAAGAGTTTCGGTTGGTGCAGGCGGTATGCTCTCTGGCTGCGGATATTTTGGCCCTAAATCGAATCCTGCACCGAGGGGTAAATTTTTTTTTTGTTATTTCTTAATAAAAGAAAAAATTTTATATCTTTATAAATGTTGTGGCAACATTTTCAACCTGATTGTATGGACGCACTGATAGTATTTTAACAAAAAAATTTAATCATTTTCTTCACTTTTAAAGAATTCGTCGTTAAGTGATTAAACATTTTTACATCCAGAGAAGCAGAGCGTAAATCTAAAAAATGAAATTCAAAATGAAGGAAAATTGTGATACGCGCGTAGTGTTCCTATGTCTTTGTTACGCTTTGAACGCTGCAGATTTGCGCAGTGCTTTAGTGTCCGACTGCGGAACTTCTGGGAACATTTTTGACATCGATCGGAACCCCGCGTTAGACTACGTTTTTTATTTCATAAGTTGCATATTTCATTCCAATTTTTTACCGTATAATTTGTCATATCATTTCAAAAATACTTCTTTTAATATTTTAAAAGTAGTTCTTTTAATATTTTAAAACTAATTCTTTTAATATTTTCAAAATATTTCAATGAGGAAATACGTGTTGAGATTAGGAAATGAGTATCGGTACAAGCGAGTGGCTACAAACTATAAATTCATAAATTTGAAGTTTGTCCAAATTCATTACACTTTTGTAAGATGCATCATCGTCGCACTAATATACTATTCAGTTGCGGGATATTATGTAAGTTTAATAACGAGGCGGCTATAGAAACTAGCTTAAAACTAAATTCCCAGGAACTATGACCTTAAATGTATGCTATGTTCTATAATAAATTAATAATAAGAGGCAGGAGGTGACGTATAAAGCTGCAAAGATTAAAATTTGGATATGAGTTCTGGAATCAGCTAGTTATCGTAAATATTGCCTGCGTCATCAAGTGCCATCCACGTTTATCAATGAAAATATGGATATTTTTGTTTTATCTCAGCGTACTTTCAATTCAAGCAGGCATATCAATACATCCGATATTAAGTGTCGATGCGTAGGACAGTTTATAATTAGCTTTTTCTGTTGTATTCCCTTTAATACGCTTCTCATACTTGACAGCCGTAATTTTTTACACACTCCTCTCGTTTTATTTATGACAGCCTCAATTTTTTATCTTTCCTAACTTCTGTGACAGTTAACTGGAGCATACGACAACCAACAGAACGTATACACCTGTTAATTAAATACGTTGATTTATTAGGGAATTAATAATGTTTAAAGTATTCATGAACAACATTCACTATAATACTATGACCCATTTGTTACTTATAATGTAGCAATGACACTGAGAAGTTGATAAAAATTGAACTGAAAGCCTAAGAAAATCGAAGAAAAAAAAATACCAAATGAAAATGAAACAAAATAATGACCTAATAGAGTTAGCGTTAAATGGTGAACACTAATAATTGTGATATTCAATTTAAAACAATTTAAGATACTTGGACGCTGCAGAGACCGGTCTGTTTCTATTTGTGGACATATTATCTTCGACTTGTGATGAATGCTGAGCTTACGCAGTATTGTTTCCTTTTCTTTGACCTTGACCGGCAAGTGTCCCAATTCGTCGTTAGTTCGGTCCAGAATTTTACATGAAACGGGAACGAAACCGTCAATTCGATTGAAATGCGATTTTAAGCACGTAAGATTCAGAAAATGTTTTACGGTATATGTGCGACACGTGATACAACCGGTCACGAATTATAAAATGTCAAAGAGATTTTATTCAACGAGCAACCTTGTTTCGATGTGTCTCTCTGCAACGTAGTACCGGTATTAAAATAATTCAGTCCCGTATATACGACTACATTCGTAAACAAACTTATGCCAAATCGACGAATTATATTTCTAAATGTGAAACTGAAGTTCGTTTTCCAATAGAAAACAAGAAATACGAAATACGATTGCAGTTAAATCTTGTATTTGTTGTGTACATCAGCACCAATTCTAACATTTTACGTGTTTACAGTGTTTACTCGATATATGTCCAAAACACGGGTCTAGCCAGGAACATAAATCGGCCAGGAGATACTATTCTTTGATCCAAGTCGAACGTAGAAAAGGACAGCGACGCTCTAAAGGCTTCGGTCGCCCTGGAATGTTAATTAATACGGGTTTGGTGTATCGGTGTGAAACCACTACTAATCCAATAACAAAACTTCTTTATTTTTCATTATTTTTCTATGGGACTTTGACCAACATATTCGTTGCATTTTTCTAATGGAAATTATACCAAACATGAAATAATTCCGATGATATTTACTTGTGTAATCAACAATGAAAGTTACTTCCCATCACAATTATACTAACGGAAAATTAGTGTAAACATGATCCGAATTGTATCATGTCTGGTATCATTTGAACCGGAAAAATTCCACAAATATTTTGGTGAAAGTCCCGTAAGAAAAAAAAAAATGAAAAATAAAAAAGCTCTTGAGCTTCGCTGTCCTTTTCTCGTTCGGCACTACATCAAAGAATATGTAATAGGATCTCGTCAGCAGCATTTTCCCTGCTGTGACTTTGACAAATAACGTGTAAGACGAACTATTTACAGTTCACAGCGACCGTTAACTGGCGGCGAGTATCGCTGTCTTTTTCTATGTTCGGCGCGGATCAAAGAATAGTGGTTTTCTAACTTAAGAGACGCCAATACCCGTGCTACTGACATAAAACGTGGATTCACTGTATACCCCGCGGCAGTAGGGATAGTTCTGGGACTTTTATCGGCTAGGGGCTTAGGCATTTGGGACATATATAGAGTAAACACTGTATCTGTATTTTTCTAATAATATAAATTTTATGATTGATTATACAAATGAAATATAAGAAAAGAAACGCACAACCTGACCATTTTGTTTTTTCTCTAACAAAATCTATTATTTATTAACAAACATAGTACAGAATATTCGCTTAATCTATATAAATCTATAATATCACATTCATCACGCTTATGTTTTTAACTTCTTTATTACTTATACATACAGCGTTATCTTCCACTGTGTTTATCACGTCACTATATTCTTTATAAAAATTAAGGTACATACTATTTATTTAACATTTTTATGTCTACATTGAAAGAATACATTCGAACTAAATGAAATTTATGCCAATAGTTCCTTAAATGTATAGACCAAGTTTTAGCATAAACATAAATTGATATAAGTCACCCATTATTTTATGAGAGAAGTTTGAAAATAAGAAATTTCTTCCTGAAATTAACGTTGTTTGCCTCGTCATACTTTTTTATGAGTAATAATTTCAGCAAAACTAAATATATGGCGTTACAGTTCTTTCAGATACGCGTATGTGTGACATTTAAGAGTATATAAATATTTCAACACTTTAAAAATTGTCTCTTCCGAAACACCTATTTTCCTGTCTTTTTTTTTTTTTGTTTAATGACGATTACAATTTTGCATAGAAATATTTGCTAGAGCCTCTTTAAGATGGCTACATAAAGATTTACTGCATATACTCACATATCTAAAAGTTACAAGAATAAATAGCCAACGCGTTGATAACGACTCAAATCTCCAAAACATGACCCAAACCACAAGGAGTACTCTAATTTAGTTAAAAATTAATACTCCGGAGGTTTTTGGGTCGCTGATTATGAATTTGATTTCAAAATTTCAAAAAACATATAGCGGATGAGCAACTCAAACAATTCTTGATTTCAAAATTAATAATTATAATAATTCTTTTAAAACGTGAAAATCAAAACTTTGATTTATCCGTATATTGTATTTGGATGTGCACTTGTCATACATAAACACTCAAGAAAATTCTTATATTTAAACGAAACTATATTCCGCTGTCGCTACACTGCCCCGCGAAAATATTCAAACGCCCTTTAAAGCAATATAACTTTTTAAAAATCGGACCAAAAGACCTGACTTTTTTTAGCAATTTGAAGAATCGGTTTACCAAATGACGTGCAAGAAAGAGTTTTAAGGAAATCCAACAATTTTTTAAGTAATGCATTTGCCATATTCAAACCGCCATTTTGTTTTTACCATTTTGACATCAGATTGATAATCAGCGACCCAAAAATATGGGAATACTAGTTTTCATGGAAATCCGATAATTTTTTTAAGTAACGCATCTGCCATATTGAATCCGCCATCTTGTTTTTTATGATTTTGACATCAGATTCATAATCAGCGACTTGAAAACCTCCGGAATACCGATTTTCAACTAAATTGGAGTATTTCTTCGATTTTTGGCCACATTTTGGCGACTCTGACCCACTGCGCGTCACCGCGCCGCTTCTTTCGAAGATTTTTGTATATCAACTGCGTCCAAATGATGCTCAATACATACAGTTCTGGGCGTAGTACGACTTTTATCGTCAGACGACGTTTGGCTTTTGTTTATCTATAATAACTCCTTGGGGAAGAGTGTTAGTAAAAGAATGCGTGAAAGAAAAGGGGGCGAATAAGATGCAGACCCCAAGTGGGAAGGAAAGAGAAGATTACTTAAAAAGAAATGGGCTGAGTCAAGCAGAAGTGGAAGAAATGGGAAAAGAAAAGGGGTATATAGCAAATACCTTAAGAAGGAGGGATACAAAAATACAAGGGCAAATGCTGTACAACAAAACAGAGCAATTAACATACAATAGCAGATACAAATACTGATCGTCTACCAGGAGATGGCAGTGAGACACTTGTAGGTACCACGTGATATCCCTACATCGCGCTACACGTCTTCCGCTATTGGCCAAATCGCTTGACGAAGGCAGCAAAGCATGAATTGAGTGTGACTAGAACAGAGGATGTGGTGACGCTAAGCTCAACCTATGTCAACCGTTCCCGCCAAAGCCTAAGCGTACGAGTGGGGTCCGTCCGCCTGGCGTCACGAGTGGGATCTCGAGGATCCTCATGTGCCCCACTGTCCCAAATCACTGACATCTCTTCATGGACGATTAGTGCATAAGAATCATAAGTTTGCCCGAATATTTGATCAAGGAAGGAATGGGACAGAAATTAGTAGTCCAGGCACGTTGCGGAAACCTAGGAAACTGGAACAGGTATTGAGAAGTAGGAGGAAGAAGGAGTTGCGATTTATGCGGAGATAGATTCGGCAATTTAGAACGTCCAATAAGGGATTGCAAGGAAACCGATAAAAGTATTAGCATAGAAGAGGTAATGAGTAGAAAGCAGGGCAAAAAGATTATAGATTGGATGGAAAGACTGCAAAAGGAAAGGAGAGGGAAGAGCAATAGGTAGGTCGGTTAAATAAGGTAGTTAGGAATAGGAGAAACAGGAAGAAAGGAAGAGTGAATGGAAACGGGTGTATGTGCTGAATGCGTAAGTTAAACTAATTTGCGAATCTAAATCCGCATATAAACCGACGACCGATTCCGACTGAATAAATAAAGATTATTACTATATTAACTCCTTGCTGTATCGTTTTGTTCACAGCTACAACGATTAGAACTTATTTGTCTTTAATAGTTTTCTAGTAACAAGAGGAAACTTATACTTATCATTAGATTTTATGAATTTATGACAAAATGTGTAGGCGAAACATGATGAA
Source organism: Halictus rubicundus (assembly GCF_050948215.1). Lineage (NCBI taxonomy): Eukaryota > Metazoa > Arthropoda > Insecta > Hymenoptera > Halictidae > Halictus > Halictus rubicundus. The sequence goes on from NC_135162.1 coordinate 3,265,459, forward strand.
GGATTGCTCAGCCCACGCACAACAGCGGCGCTAATAGACACCAAGCACATGGAAACTAGGTATGAGCCTAGCGTGTTCCCGCGTATTCCGTGGGTTGCCTCCGCCGCGTGTAAACCCGCGTCGTAGATGATGTTAACGTTAATATAAAGTTTATACACATCTAATCATAGATAGAGTTCGTTTCTAATGATTAAATATGATTATATTATACAAGTAACATTGTTCTTGTTCTAGAACCGTGACACAAGAGACAGTAGAAAAAGAACGAGGCGGTAAAAAGAATTCGCTTAAAAGCAGAATAAAGGGTACATAAACCAGCTCTTTCGAATAAGACTATTGAATAACGAAAAAAATCGTTGATATGTATAGGGTGTCTAGAAATTATGTGTAAAAACCATTACAGCCTGATTCTACACCATAATATCGGCGAAGATCTGTTAAAAAAGTTTGGTGCAAAATTGACCTTGGTCGACATTTTCAAGGCCAAACATTTAATTTTATTGCATCCTATAATACTCATCGCGAAGAAAAAAGTCTTAAAGACACTATAGGTCTCAATTCTATGCTTTGTCATATAGAATCACCCCCACCACGTTTATACCATCTTGGGACACCCTGTACACATATGGAATAAAATAGTTTACGAAAATTTAAAGTCGTTTTCTAAGAGAACGGTTCATTTTTTACCTACGGTTCTTTTGAGAAGTTTGTTCTGTTCCTCTCAATGAATAGAACATGATACAGTCATTTACCAAATTTGACCTTGAAAATGTCGGTCAAGGTTAATTTTGCGAACATTTATAACAGATCTTCGCCGATCCTAAGGTGTAGAATCACGCTGGGACGGTTTTCACACATCATTTTTTGACAGCTTGTAGAAAGACTGGACCATGGAGCAGAGCTGTTCAGCGTCTGCCCGTACACAGAACGACGGGCACGAAACCACTATGTCGCCAGCTACGGCTGTACTACGGCCTACCCCCACTCCGCTAACTCACTCGCCCGTAGCTGTGTCCTACAGTGCCCACGGGCATCGGCGAGCGCCCTTGCCCGCTAATAGGCATGGTGAGCAGTTCTCTCATGGAGGATTGGAAAAGAGTCATTTGGTCCGATGAGATAAAGATAAACAAATTTGAATCGGATGGAATGTCCTGGTAATACTGGACATCCGACGTTACAATACTTTTGCTCGTCGCTGTATGGTAACTCACAAGTGAATCATCGAGTACTGCCTTTATTTACCCACATACGCTATCAGTGGTACTTATCAGTGGTATTTGTTTATAATTATCTTATCACTTTCTGCTAGAGTTACACAAGTTTAAGCCAGGTTTACGATACAACCGTGACTTCGTAAATATTTTTCAGACCATGATTTGCCAGTACATTTCTCGCGCTCGTTAAATAAGTATGCTTATTTATCTCCGTTGAATTTATTAACTCTAAAATCATCACCGATCGAATGACCACTTACAATAATGTTATAAATTTCCTTTCAAGTGTGTTAGAATGGAAATTTGGAAAAGTTTAAATAAATTTACTTCTGTTATTTTTATAAGGCAACGCATGTCAGTCGTTTTCAGTGCTCGGTAGCTTTAGTGTTAAGGACAGTTTGGAGTTCCTTGCCGTGTCTCGATACTAAAACTGAAGCCATCGCTGTGAATATCTAATGCCGTTGCTTCGGGTTTTCCCTAATAACCGCCCCAGCATCTTTATACCCCGTATTCTGCAAGTGGAAAATTGAGAAAGAGAATTGACAAAATTTCTAAACATTCTGAGGTTACCATTAGGAAATTTTTCTCCCACTACTTAAGATACCTTTTTATACTATTTTGGAAACATGAATCAAAGTTGATAAACATTTTACATGACAAATTGAGAGAAATTGTTATTATTTCAAAGAAATTCTTGTGGGTTCGAAAGGCCTCATAACAATAAATATAACTAATTAACACTAATTTCATTGAGTAAAGTAAACATTTAGCAAATGGCACGCGTTTTGGAAAATATATCGACATTCATATTTTATACGCATCAGTTTTAACAATAAATTAATATATTTAGTAAAAATTGTATGCAGTATTATAAACTACATTATATTACTAATATTCTACGACAAAAAGGCTACAGCCGGGTTTGAGGGTCAAATTCGAGCCTACCAAAAAAGAAACCTATCTGCCAAATTCCAGCCCTATACCTCATCTATAAGGATAGTTATAGAGGAAAATCGAAAAAACCCGTTTTTGGCCAATTTAATGACAATTCAAAATTCTGGAAAAGAATCTGACACATTTCGGATACCAAGCCACATATTAGGAATCGTTTTTAGATTTTTCCATTGCAAACTCTGGTTCCAAAAAACGAAAAACACGAAAAAAAATCGAAAAAATGCAGATTTCATATAGAAATTAAAGAGACACTACAACAGATTTCATTTACCACTCAGATATTGTCCTAAATATTTTACTCAAATTTTTTCAAATTCTTGAGTTTGGTGCGTTATTGCTCAGAAAAATAAAAAATCCTTTTTTCAGCGTTTTTCCCGTGAAAAAGTAAGTTATACTTATCTTTTCTGAATCTTAAAAATATATTATGTAATATTAAACATTTCTACGTTCAGAGAAACATCGTCTAGACGTTAAAACTTGCGTAGTACAAAAAACCAAAATTATATGCAGGGCATATTCGAATATTTCGAAAGTACTTTCAACGGCACCGGTTTGTGCGAACACGACGAAAGTGCGCGCTGCACCCAAGAAATATTGGTGGGGGAAGGAAGCGTTTGAGGAGCCCCAACCATGCTAAGGCGGGGGACGGTCCCTGACTTATGGCGTAGGATGGACTTTGCTCTAGTGACAAGCTTGAATTGGCTTTCCTTCTTGCAGAATCAATAGTTAGGAGTATATGAAGTACTCGAAAATCATGTGTTACCTTTCATTCGAGCAAGAAATCAAATTGCGTGGATGTATTAACAGGACAATGCCCCAGTACTAAAACTTAAGAAACCGCAGCGTGGTTTGAAATTTCTAATATCAATTTATTGAAAGAGCCAGCATGATTTCTGGATCAAAATCCTATGGAAAACTTATGGGGTTTTCGATTACGAAAATTTATCACGAACGTTTCAGCTAAATGAAGTTATCATTGAATCCTGGAATGCAATTAGCGAAGAAATTTTGAAAATCTTAGTTAAGAGCATGCCTGATCGCATTTTTGTATTAATACGTAAGACAGGATGTTCAACGCATGATTAAAATCTACATTTTAACAACTTGTATTATAATTTAATCACTTTGTTCAAATCTAATATAGCTATTACGTTGTAGCTACACTCGTGCTGTAGATATGCTCCAGTCCAATATGAGTTTTATTGTTATGTTATGTTTTGAAATATACGTAATTTTTCAAAAGTGTTTGTACATTCGTTTATTTCCCATTGTTCCAGGAGCATGCATGTATGTAATCCCGAGAAAGTACCGGATTCGTTTTGTAAGAGTTCCCAGGATTCTTCTTGCGCATCTGAAGTAGGCCACCGTGCGTGGGGGTCATTGTGAGTAAAAATCTCACATTACCCCTAACGCCTCACCCAGTTCGGTTGGAAATGTCTTTCGAAGATTACCTGCAAGTAAAGACATGAAGAACCCCAGTTGCTCTGAGAGATATCCTTGGCGTTTACTGACATTGGCTAGTCATCAGCGTGCGCGTTCGAAGAATGACCTCAAGCTCTACTACTAAAACCGTTGTAAATGGCGAGTAGTATACAGGGTGGGTCGCCACATTTTGCCATCTAGATTTACGTCATTATTATTACGCATAGCAAACAATATTTCAGATGAAGTTGAATGGTTTTGAGAGGGGCACATTCTGATAGTACATTTTTTTTGTATGTGGACGTGTAAAGGACATATGAAGGTCATTAATGTTTTTTTTAAATGGAATCATACATTTTTTATTGCATCAGCTGATGCTCCTTCATATTCTTTACAAAAAAGTATTAATCTATTTGTGTAAAAGAATCATTAGTTTAGGAGATATTTTAATTGTAATATCTCTTTACAGAAAAGGTTCAAAGTGGCGACCATTTGCATCAGAACACTTTCTGAATCGAGAAGTTAATGACTCACTAACATTGCTTAGTGTATCTGATCTTATTTTGTTACACTCATTGATGATACGATCCCTCATATTGGCCATTGTAGTCGGAGACTCAGCGTACACTTTATTTTTTAAGTAGCCCCACAAGAAAAAGTCGAGGGGCGCTAGATCTGGTGATCTTGCCGGAAAATGAATGGGCCACCTCGCCCTATCCAACGATTTGGGAACATTCGATTTAATGTATCCCTTGCTATTCTTGAATAATGAGCAGGGAAACCATCCTGTTGAATCCACATTATTTGTCGTGTATGCAATGGTAAATCATGTAAAAATGTCCATAGAGTATTTGATAAAAAATGTGCATATTTTGGTCCGGTTAGTGATCCTTCGATAAAGTATGGACCAATAAGTCTAAATTTCACAATAAGTAGGAGAGCAAGAATTATCAACACAGAAAATGTAAATATTTACATTGATAATTCTTGCTCTCCTACTGCATTATCACATTGAATTCATAATATTGACCAGAAAGTCGAGATTTCCTAACAAATTATAATTAAAATATCTCCTAAACTAATTATTTTTTTACACAATTAGAATAATAATTTTTTGTAAAAAATATGAAGCAGCATCAGCTGATGCAATCAAAAATATATGCGTGTCATCCTTGCGCAGGGACTATGCTAATCTTCTCTGTATCGTTCCAATTTTAGTATATGTACTGCCGAAGCAAGTACGCAATCAAAAATATATGATTCCATTTAAAAAAACATTAATGACCTTCATATGTCCTTTACACGTCCACCTACAAAAAAAAAAAATGTACCATCAGAAGGTGCCACTCTTAAAACCATTCGACTTCACCTGAAACTTTGTTTGCTATGTGCAATAATAATGACGTAAATCTAGATGGCAAAATGTGGCGACCCACCCTGTATATACCACAGGAGAATATAACCGTTTCTTTAGTGCTTTCTCTTGTTCACAAACTTATCTATTAAGTTGTCCCAAGCTTTTTTCGCAACGTTGATGTTATTAGGCAACGCGAGCATACACAGGGTGAGACTTTGAAATTAAACTTTTAAATTATGCATTGTATGAAAAAATTATTTCCACAGATGTTACATGGCGTCAAGAGGGACATCATGTGCTTCCTCATAAGTGGAAGCGTTTAGGAGAATCAAAGGTCATCTTTGATTTTTTTTTAATGGAACTGTATTTTTTACATGCACCAATCGATGCAGCCTATTATCCTACAGGGTGTCCCAAAAATTATGTACTTCCTTGAAAAGGGTAATTGCCGAGGTGATTTGAAATAAATTTTTCCTTTGCGAAAATGTTGTGGCGTTGGCATTGGCCGAGCCGGAATCCGTCCGCTGTAGCCGCGCTATGATTGGTCGGCGGTTTTCATTAATAAACTCCTTAACAAAGCTACGGAAAATATTTTCGCAAAGGAAAAAGTTACTTCTTAATCATTACTTGTTTTTACTTGTCTTCACACGACGTGATAGTAATGTGTGTGTACGCATAATCTGTATGCATTATTTCCTCTGTGTGAAACGTGACAGCACGTGATTTCACATGACGTGATAGCAATATGTCTGTACCTTTATGAGCATGTGGGACTAAACGTGTTAAGGGATAATACTTCATATATTACTCAATTTTAATTTATGGACTGGTCGTATTAAGTTTACATGTGTACATACTAGGGTGGCTCTTATTTTCCTCTGAAGAAAATTTTTTCAAAATTTTTTTACAGCTTCTTCCACCCCCGGATTAAGCTCAATTGGATAACGAAAATGTTGTTCTACCATTTTTCTCAATTTTTTCGAAAACCGATAGTTTTAGGAAAAGAATTAATAGGTCATAAAATACAGCCTATCCAGATTTTCAGGTTTTGTGGAACATATTTTTCGATACAGTTAATAATTTAGAAGATATTCGAGAAAAACAATTTTATACGCATTTGATCAATTATTTTAATGTTTAAGGGCTCGGGGGCACGTTCTCCCGTTATCCAATTGAGTTCAAACTTTGCAAAAATGCTGTTTTATTAATTGGAAAAAAACCGCAAAAAATTAAACTGTCGAAAATAAGAGCCACCTTAAAACAAACCAACCAAACAAACAAACCAAAAACATACGTATATCACAGAAAAGGTTAATTTTCGGTAAAATTGATCAGAAGCAGTACATGACGATTAAAGAAATTCTGAAACGGTTCTGTCATAGATCTGCAGTAATCTCTGCTTAATAAACGCAGATTCTGGACCGCATTGCGAATATTATCGAGGGAGGTAAGTACTCTCACAAAACTGCTGGCTGTTATCTTTCTCACAATCAGGTCCACTCGCTTCTTAAGACGAGACCGAGAAGCATTGAGTAAAAATAAGATGGAAGCAAAGGCTCGAGCTATTCTAGAAAGCAATGCAGATAACCACGAAAATACTACTCGATAAAAATGCAGACACATTTTGAAAATGTATATCCCTTTGCTTCTTCTCTAAATTTTAGAAACAAAAGGTAGCGTTTCAGAACAATGAAATGGAAAACCTAATTAAAATTGTTTATTAACTCTCATACGTTCCTCGGTAACATGAAGTTTCACCCATTTTCTGCGTAATTATAAAACAATTGATTTTCTGTCTTGTTGTGAGATGTATTTCTTTAAAATGTCACGTTACAAATGAAACAAAACTTGTCGATTTAAAGTGTAAAACAAAAAGGAGTGAAATATTATGACTATTATACAGGGTGGTCTTGTAAAACTTAGCACTTGAATATCTCTGTTATTTTTTAAAATATGAAAAACTTTATTAACCAAAGTTTTTCGGTATAAAGTGGACTGCAATATGGCTATAACAGTATTTCGGTCACCTTCATTTTTTAAAAATAAAAACGTATATTATTCTATGCATTATTCGACGCATCTCGTCATTCACTATAAAAAGTTAGTAAGCTATCTATGTCGAAAAATTATTAATTTAAGAAATATTTCAACTTCAATTTTGGGGAATTCTGCATATCTTATTTCGCGTTGAGATAAACACGAAACGATGGTAAATAAAATCTACAGAATTCAACAAAATTAAAGTTGAAATATCTCATAAATTAATAATTTTTCGACATACATAGGTTACTAACTTTTTATAGTGAATTACGAGATGCATCGAATAGAGTATAGGAAAGTATACGTTCGTGTTTAAAAAAATGAAGGTGACTGAAATCTTCGAAACTCTTTCGTATAAAAAAAACTGTTCTAATCCTTTTTATATCGAGAAACTTTGATTAATAAAGTTTTTTCATATTTTAAATAATAACAGATATTCAAATGCTAATTTTTACTATGCGGGAAAACATTATACTAACACACAATTCTGTCGTATCCGCGCGAAAAAATCGTTGCAACACAAAATAAGCTGTAACTCGAAAACAAGGTCATGAAGAGCATATGTTTATATGAATTCATCATCTCATTTTAGTGTACTGCATCAGCCCCTATTGTACTTCCCACGTGTTCTGACTCGCCCTGTATATGAAAAGCTGTAAGACATTGTCTTTGATGTAATTTTCTTCGACTATTAACTGGTATAATTTCGAAAGAATTTATTCGACGCAATAAAGAAGCCTCACGTGTGTATAAGGAAGACTGTTTTTACCTTGGAAGTATATACAAGTAGTAGCACTTATTTAACAATATGTATAATATAATTATACATGTACATATATGTGTACGTACAAATGAGTAATACATATTTATGAATAGTCTCCAAGGTCATATGTGAAGTGTGAAGCATAAGCTTTCGGATCCATTCAATTTGGCTTACTTACGGTAATTGTAACTAAAAATATTTATGAAAATCCAAGAACCGCAAGTATTATTATTTATGCAACCACTTTACAATAAAAATAAATGCTCACTTATAATAATATAGTCAATGTTATTCAAGCTTATTGCATCAATTTAACAATAATTTCCTTCAAATATATATATATACTTATTCAGTAAAATATTTTGTGAATATTCTTCTCTCATTTTGCATAATATTTACTATCTGTATAGTTGTGTATAAATAGAAAAAATACATAAAAAAAGCAAAATCAATTCAGTGATATAGATTAAGTTAATTGTTATATGAAATAAGTATTTATATATAAACACTTTAAGGTACTTGTTCTTTGTAAAAATACCGAATTGAATAGCATTTTGTTGATATATGGTCTTTCATTTCCAAACCTTAGGTACTTTTATACCTTTATAGATGCTATGCAAACTACAAAAGTGTTTAAATTGCAGATCGTAATGAAACAAAGACTTTAAATAATGAAAATCTCTGTACGAGAAATAATTTGACGCAATTCCAATTTTCTTGAAGAAATCAATAACAATATGAAATTACAGAAATATCTGAAACCTGCCAATAACAAAGCCTCTCGTTTAAGGTACACTGATCTGTTACGATTCCTCACTTTTTTTCTTTTCTGTTCCATGTTTTGACGATGCGACGAATATAGTGGCTCGCGAATTTATTCGAACGCTCTCTATTTTTAACATGTGAAATATGTGTATTAAACTAAACTGTTCAAAATACTGTAGCATAAATAGCAAAGGAGAAGTTTTAAGAGTAGGGTAAGGGACCCAATTGCTGTGCCTATATTAATTATACTTATTTATAAATCATAATGAATATTAAAAAAGAGATATTAAATTTGTCATTAAAATCAGTTTTTTAATATTCACTATGCTTTAAAAATAAGCATAATTAATATAGGCACAGTAATTGGAACCCCCGCAGTAATTTGGTCCCTTACCCTATGCAGTGTCATCAGATCAAAACTTGTGTGCCCAGCCTAACTTCGCCTTCTACCGCACTACTCTTACGCTTCCACCGCGGCCCGGTCACGTGATGCATTTCGTCTCTATCATGCATACTCCGGTACTGGTGGAGAGAGGGTAACTTTTCCCCTCAATTCATGCTCCCTCCTCTCATCTGACGACACTGGTGCTATTTATTTATATTACCAAAAACTTATATATAAATTAAGCTTTTAGGTAAAAGAATGGATATTATATAATGTCTCACACCCTAAAAAATTCACCACAAAGCTAAACGTTAATCCCATGGAGCAACTACTGACTGAAATGAGTGGTTGATAAAATAACTATGTGATTAACATAGTAGAAATAATAAAACAGAAAATTATAAAAACATAGAACACCGTTAACGAAAATGTTGCGCAAAATTAGTGCACGAATTAATGAACATCGACTTAGAAATGTTATTACTAGACTGCGGGTCAAGCCGTAGAAGCCAAATAGGAATTTATTTCTCTTTTTAGTAGTCTCATTAAGATAATTAATCAATCAAAATTAAATAAATTAATGAATCAATCAAAATATGTTTTACAATGAGTACCTACCTAAGGAAATTAGTTTTACCTTGAATTTAAGAACTTTGTCTTCAGGATGATTCCCCTGATCATGCAATCATCTAGAATGACTAATACTTTCGATTTCATAGTGTTCCGTTCACAGAAGAAAAAATTTCTTCAAAATATTTAAATTGAGAAATTTAATTTTGGCCATGTTTTCGCGGCTCCCGGGGCGCTGTGCGACGGTTTACTAAACACAATGTAGCATATTGTATGCATATGTCGTTGCGTCGTTTTTTAAATTTTACAAAAGTGATCTTGAGATATCGCTTTAGTGACGTACGCGACATCCATTAAAATTCTTTCGTTCTTTAACTTTTGTCAGCGAGTGTATATCCGCCTTTTCTTAAACCACACAGATCAGCACTATTAAATCTCGTCGTGTTATCGCTTCGACATAAACGGTCCCGCAAGTATCACATGTCGAGTAATATATATGTATAGTAAAACCAGCCATCGTCGGGGGAGGATTAAACAAAGCTACCTTATGCGCGCTAACGCAGACGCGCATGAATAACGTGGTTCCGACAATGCGACAATGTCTTTTTTGCATTATTCGAAAAGTCTTATTTGTTCGATAAACAAAAGAGAAATAATTTTTTTCGCAAATATCGAATGTTTGTGTACACAATGTGAGATCCTAACAAATAATTAACTATTAAAAATAACTTAAACAATGCATTGTATGCCGCATTATTAAAAAACGATCGTTTTACGAAAGTGTTTTAAATTATTTTTTTCTCATTGGTATGTTACGTTTGATCGTCATTTGTTACTGTTTATTAGCAAAATTACACGATGGCTGCACAAAGATGAGATGTGGATATTTCTACGCGAAAATTAGTAATGAAGTTGTTCTGTGGGAGTAAATTCATGAGAGATTGGAAAAATAATAGGTAGATGTCATTCTACCGTGCAGAAAATTATAATCAAGTATACAAGTACCGATATACAGGGTGTCCCAAAAATATTGTATTTCCTTGGAAGGAGTGATTTCTGATGCCATTTGTAGTAACTGTTTCCTTTGCAAAAATGTCCTCTGCGACTTTGTTACAGCAGGCGGATTCTAACTCGGCCAATAGCAACGCTACGCACAGCAAGACCGTGCCGGAGTCCGTTCGCTATAGGCGTGCTTTGATTGGATCGTGTTTTTCGTTAATAACTTGAAAACAAAACCGCGGAGAACATTTTCACAACGGAAAAAGTTGTTTCAAATGATGTCAGAAATTACCCTTTCAAGGAAATACAACATTTTTTAGACTCTCTGTGTTGTACAATGTAGTAGGAGGAGGAAGGAGAAGAATTTCAATGATGTAATATTTTCTGACGAGGTAAAAATTAATTTATTAATCTCGAACGGTAGAATTGTAGTGTGGCGGAAACCAAATACGACGTTTAATGAGAATAATACACAGTACCAACTATGCCGCATGGAGGAGGACCATTAATGTTATGGGGCTGTATGGCACAGAGTAGCCAGATCAAGGCTGGTTCCCCGACTCTAATTTCCCCTTCTACCGCGCTATTCCACCATGCTTCCGCCACGGCCCGGTCACGTGACGCGTTTTGTCTCTGTCGTGTATACTCGGATACTGCAAAGAGAGGGTACCTTTTTCCCCTCACTTCGTGCTCCCTCCCCTCATCAGGCAACGTTAGAAGGCAGCCAATGAAATTGAAAATATGGAATTTGTAGGTACAACTATGGACCAGATAAAATACTTCAGCATCTTAAAAAACAATTTGAAAATTTGTAAATACTTTATATTATTTTCAGTACGACGACGACGACCGAAAGCATTCGACTTATGTTGTAAAGGAATGGCACCGAGGTCACCGAATTTAAATCCTATCGAGCATTTGTGGCGGGAGTTGAAAAGAAAATTACCAACTAATAAATAAAATAGAAGAAAATCTATAACTACGTAAATGTGGGAGAATATGGCAAATTCCATAACAAAAGATCTAGTGGAATCTATGCCAGAAAGGTTATTATAGCCGTTATACAAAATATTAAAATTAGAATTATTAATTGTTATTTTGTAAATATGTTACGTGCACGCTCAGTTTTGTGACGTTGAAATGTACTACAATAATGGTGAATTATTTTTTAGGACCTCAAATTGTATATATAGAAATTGTGTTTAAAAATTGTTTGTTTTTCATTAATCGAACAAATAAGACTTTTACGGTTTGTGTACGTTCAATCATTTTCCGAGTACGTGACCGAGCGCATAAACAGAAAAACTGATCTGTTTAACGATATACATTTTCAAAATTTAACAATTGATAACGCGAGAGACGTGATACGTATTCCCTGAACACAAATAAATCAGCACAATGAATTTTAATGGATCGTTAAAGACCTCATACACTGTTATGATATATAATTATGCAGTCATTATGTAAATGAAAATAAACACTTTTATTCGAATATCGCCCACGAATAAAAGTGTCCGCAAGGATACCAGTGAAGCATACGTAAAACAATCACGTCCTATCAGCACTCGAATATCATTTCACCGGAAATGATTATCGGTATGTATACTGAAATAAATAGAACGACATTTCCGTACGGTCATACGACTAAACCAATTATCGTGTAAATTTTGCCAAAAAGAATAAATACGTAACGAATAACAGCCGCGAATTTGGAAAGATGAAAACGCAGTGCGTTTGAATTATTTTGCAGTGTTTAAATATTATCAAATAGTATCAAAGAATAAAACCGTCGTTCGTACGTGTCACCAGTGCTTCGTTGATCGAACCGTGGCCAAAAAGTTGCAAATTATAGATACGATAAAAAATACATAGTCTATCAACTTACCAAATGTTGTTCCGAAGGAAATTGTTCAATAGACAGTTGGTTGTGGCACCATGCTGTTCATGCAGCATGGCGAGATGTGTCAAAGATGCACTTAACGAGTCTTCTTTCTTGATGTCCAAACACGCGCGACACTCAACTAACATTTTTTCTTGTGTGTGTGTATACAGGAAAAATGCGCGACAATTTGGTCAAATTTGACGGACACCGCACAATCATACATCGGTTACATTTACTCATCTGACACGCACATGCACACACCCTCGCTACGGAAAACATACACGCATCACACATACAATCGCAGGACGGATGTACAATTAAATGTATCATTTTAAATTTAACGAGATGAGCACCGAAATTTCGTTTAACGGCGTGCGCGTTTAATTCAACGATTAAAAAATAAAGGTAACCTATGACCGTGTCGGAACGTTACTGCGGTTGAACGAGTATAGTGGTTCAATCGTGTGGGGAAAAATGATTTTTACAAAAGCCCGATTTCCTGACACAAATTGATCGATTTAAATGGAAAAACGAAAGCACGAATGAAACGTAGCTTCACCTTACTAACCTATGCGTAGTATGTCGACCGGTTGTCACGATTACTCAACGAGTTCAAAACATTTCCACGACACTGACTTGTGCAGATATCACGACGGCTGCCATATTGGATTCTCATTCCGCAAACCACCGACGAGATATTTATAAAAGGGAGACAATCTTACGAGATTTTACGAAAAATTCATACGACACTAGCGACCTCTCCTGAGGCAACACGACATTTTGTAAGCATAAAATGCGTGAGCCAAAAATCGATTTCAGCATGCATTATTTTTTATACAATTGCTATTAATTGTTTTCAGTAAATAAGTGGAAATTATTAATTACATGAAGAAACCTAGATAACTATAGTCCCTGGTAAAAAAGAATTAGGGACACTTTATAATTTTCCAAATTTTCGCGGTAATCGTAGAATTAAAATGCCAGAACGTATAATTTAATAATAGTTTTGATCAACTACTGAAGTATGTACATACGTAGATTACGTAGATACATATTAATAATTTGTGTTTCCTCCATTTGCTTTTATTACAGCATGTACCCTTTCCGTAATGCTTCTTATACGTTGTTCTATCGTATCCATTATTTTGGTATGATTTTGCCAAACATAGCAAGTTTTTTTTTAGATTATCTATTATGATGACAGGTGATGCGTAAACAAAGGTTTTGAGTAAAGTCCAAATGTTTTCAATGGGATTTGTGTCCGGAAAGTTACTTGGCTATGGGAGTACAGAAATTTTCTTTAATGCGTGTAAATTAAAAGTGCATGTATGCAATACCTTAATAGTTAATAAGATTAAATTATTAAAGTGAATAAGTAATTACATTCCGATCAGGCCTTTCAAGTTTATTAAAAACACGAAAGACGTCAACAATTGTGAGTGGTCCTATTTTTTTGGCCAGGGACTATAAAATCATATGCGATTTAGCGTAAAAACTTGCACTTATTATTAATATCATTTTTGCAGTTAAACCGAAATGTTTTATAACCATACACGTAGATACTTTATTTATGTATATAAATACAAATATAGTTATTGAAATTGCAATCTGCATAATCAATGAATTAAAAAATAAATTGTTTTCACTTCCCGCGTAATTAATAAACAAGGATGCTGTTTTTGTTAATCTTTCATGTTATTTTTACTTTATCTTTTAATTTTGGCATTTTTAATACAATACTCGTCAATCCACTTCAATAACAGGAATATTATTTTTACAAAATTTTAATCAGTTTAAATAAATCCTTTTTTACCGACTATTAATCATATCAATCTGTAATATAGCTTTCTTGTTTGCATCTAGACAAAAATTCTAGGGAGATGTACCTCTATCTTGTTGCATAATCTATGTTTAAGGAAACTGCTTTAGATTTCCCGCGTCTCGTGCTTAAATTTTGAAGATGGCAGGTGCAACCACCGGCGAAGAAAAAATGGATGTAGATATATTACCGTCAACTAGCAGTACTATTTCAAAGACTAAAGAGAAAGGCGAGAAATCTTTGCATTTACCATGGTATGTCATAACAAATAATGATACTAATCTTATGTTGTTGAAGTTTAAATGATTGAGGTTAAGTTCTTATTATTTAACAAATACGTACTGTATAACAACAAAATAGGTCTGTACGTAATAAAACTGTTTTTAGGATTGAGAAATATCGGCCACATGTTTTTTCGGACATTGTTGGGAATGAAGATACAGTCTCTAGATTATCTGTTTTTGCTAAACATGGAAACTGTCCAAACATTATTATATCGGGACCACCAGGAGTCGGAAAAACTACTACAATATTGTGCTTGGCACGCATTTTGTTAGGACCAACTTTTAAAGAGTCTGTGTTGGAGTTGAATGCCTCAAATGAAAGAGGAATAGACGTTGTCAGAAATAAAATCAAAATGTTTGCTCAGAAGAAGGTTTCTATATGTAATTTGTTTTATGCTACGCTCTTATCGTGTATATCAGGCCTGCTCAACGATGTGTCTTGGAACAGATGTGGCTGCTTCTTCTCTTCATCTGCTCAGCGAGTCAGTCTCCACCATGCCCACTCTGACTTTTCCTTTGGTATGTCAATCTACATGAGTACGTAGTAATGGTAAGTAACCTGCCAGAGCAGTGGTTGTGGGCCTCGTGCCGAAGGAAAAGCCAGAGTGGACATGGTGGAGACTGATTTGCCAAGCAGGCGAAAAGGAGAAGCAGCCACATCTGTTCCGCGAACCATTGTTGAGCAGATCTGGTATATATGATTTAGTAGTGAATATTTCATGTTTGTTTGGAACTAGGTAAATCTTCCGAAAGGAAAACATAAAATAATCATCCTGGATGAAGCTGATAGTATGACCGATGGCGCACAGCAGGCTTTGCGTAGAACTATGGAAATATATAGTAATACAACAAGATTTGCATTGGCTTGTAATAACAGTGAAAAAATTATTGAACCTATACAATCACGTTGTGCCATGTTGAGATATGGAAAGTTATCGGATGCTCAAGTGTTGATAAAGGTTCTTGAAGTTTGTAGTAAAGAAAATGTAAGGAAGCAATATCCATTTTCCTTATACAACAATTTAACAGCATTAACAATAAACTAAGTTAAGCGTGTATGCACAGATTTCACATACAGATGATGGCTTGGAAGCAATAGTATTTACTGCGCAAGGTGACATGAGACAAGCCTTAAATAATTTGCAATCAACGTACAATGGTTTTGGCCATGTAAATAGTGAAAATGTTTTTAAAGTTTGCGATGAACCACATCCCTTACTTGTGAAGGAAATGCTTGAGCATTGCTCGCAAGGAAACATTTCAAAAGCATATTCGGTAAGACATTCTATGAGTTATTATTTTATGTATTAATTCTATTGTTTTTTAAAGCATGATTTACACTGTACATATATAATGAAATCAAACGTGTATTGTATTCAGGTAATGGAGCATCTATGGAAAATGGGATATTCTGCAGAAGATTTGATTAGTAACATATTTAGAGTTTGTAAAAACCTTCCAATTGAAGAAACCCTGAAGCTAGATTTTGTAAGGGTAAGTGGAAATAATATTTCTGTATATTTCAAGATGCTTAACAAATATATGCAACAAAATGTAAGGGATGATTCTCTACGATAATATGCGATGAAAGTTAAGGCTAAAAATATTAGGCTTTGTAGCGGCGTGTGAGCTACTTTTTTAAAGTCATCTTTTATATAGTGCGTCAATGTCCGCGCTCTTCTTAATGTGACTTGCGCATGCGGCCATTGAAACATCAAAGAGATTTTAAATCATTAATAGATAAAAACGAAGCTGATGCCACAATGTTTTATCCGGTATTTTCGGTTTGTATTATCATAAAGAATTGCGCTTTCAGTCTTTCCCCACTTGTTGCAGAACACTCTGCATACACAGTGGCCGCTCGATCAGTATGCAAGTTTTGGGGCTTTAGAGGCTAATTGACTACTTATTGGGCTATGTATCACACACACGCTCACCTCGCTGCTTGTCTGTTCTCTTTCTCGATGTAACTACAGATAAGAGTCGTGAGACCACACTAGGCGAGAAAGCGCTTGCACGTGTGTAAATAATGCGTATAAATATGGAATTTTTCAGTGAGACATACTTACAAGAGACGTCACCTAATTTACCTCTTTTCATATACAGGGTGTTCGACTATAGGTGAGAAAAAATTTATGGGGTGGTCTTCCAAGACAATATAAGCCGAAAATGAAGAATAAAAAAATTACGATTTCGGCTTCATTTTTTAATTGTTATCAATTAAAAATCCGCCTAAAATTCGGCAACCCGACCAACAGACGTGTACGTTACTTACGTTAAAAAGGCGCGCGACAGTCACGTCTCAAATAGGGTCCTTGCTCGCACCCAATGGTTAGGTCTTCACGTCACACACTTTAGCCAATAATTCAGCTAGAACCAAAAATGCGTGTGGAATGACCCAATCGGATGCTTTACACCTGCAGTCCTGCCGAATTTCTGCCAGGTGACTTCTTGTGAGGCACGCAGAGTATCTGTCACTTGATACGTGACTATCGCGCGCCTCTATGACGTACGGAACGTACACCTCTGTTGGTCGGGCTGCCGCATTTTAGGCGGATTTTTATTGATAATAACAAATAAATGAAGCCGAAATCACAATTTTTTTACTCTTCATTTTCGGTTTATATTGTCATGGAGAACCGCCCCTTAAATTTTCTTCCACCTGTAGTCGAACACCCAGTCTAGTGATAATAACTCGTAACTCGGGGAAGGGAGAAACATATGTACATAACAAATAAATGAAATATCTTGAAAGTTAATGGAGATAGAAAACACTTACATACAGTCATTGTTCGTCTTTTTATAGAAAATAAACACATCTTTTAACAAAACTTTTAAAAACTCAGGGGGGGGGGGGGGTGTTGATGACAATATAAGACAAAAATAAAAACCACAACAATTTTTATTTCGACTTCGTTCTCAAGAAGCAATTCAAAATGTCGCTTAATGAGTTAGCGACAGTGTTAAACCAATTTTTGTATGTAACATTTTTTTTCCATCTTCATTACTTTTCAAGATATTTCATAAAATAGATTTCCCATCCCTACGTTTGAGAGCTACTTTTATATCTTAAACATGAAGAATTCTACATGCGTGCCAAACTTTATTTCAGAACTTAGGTTAGGCTGCCATAGGCGTATTCTACATCTACGGATCAATGAAGATTCGTAAAAAAGAGTAGCCGCAAAATTGTCCTTGACCTTGAAAATCAAGGTCAAGTTTTTGTTTTTTGTCATGACGTGTAGAATATAATGCGATAAAAAGTAAGTTGACCTTGAAATTCAAGGTCAAGGACAATTTTGCAGAAACTTTTTTTACAAACCTTCATCGAACCGAAGATGTAGAATACGCCTATGGCAGCCATGACCAAACATTTCTTTACACCCTGTACATTTATTATAACTATAAGCGTATACTCTCAAAAAACAGTCCATAGTAAGAATGTGTCGGTATTTTTAATGTAGAAAGCAAATAAGTTGGTGACATTGTGTCGTGCTTAAACGATCAAGTACTTTTTTGGGCTAAATGAAACGGTATCTTGAAAAACTAATTGAATATATTTTTTCATTACAGGAGATTGGAATAACTCATTTGGGCATAGTGGATGGAATTAACAGTTTGCTACAGATGAATAGTCTTTTAGCTCGTCTTTGTAAGAGGGCTGTACAGTCTTGAAAACACTTTTGTAATTATTCTATTTTTCAAAATAAAATTATTTATATATTTGTATTATGTAATTCTTTATTTCAAAATATTTACTTAAACAAAGATTGTAGAAAAGTTTCCAATCCAACGTACATTTTATAGTTTGTGTGCATATAAGTGTACCGTACTTTCCCACATCATTGTGTTAACTTACTTTTGACTTGTAATCAGAAAAACTTAATTTCGAGTTTATTCTCTGCGAAAACGTACAGCAACTCAAACTTTTTGACTTTTCACACATATAAATAACTTATTTATTTGAAAACAAATTGTAGAAGTAGAATTAAATGACAATACCTTTTTTATGTTTTTTTCATATATATAATTAAATATTTTATAAACGGAACTCGTAGGTAATTATAATCTTTACTTGTAACTGCGAGTAAAACATTCTGTGTGCAAAGGGTTAATATATTTAATTCGCATCTTAAGGTTCTTTTCCTTAAATTCCTTTTTCCTCAAATATTTCAAAACTCTGATAAAAAATGCGGTATCTATTTAAAAAGCGTAGAATTTTTTTCATAAACATTTAACATTTATCTAAAAAAAATCTTTTCTTACTTACGAATTAAGTCTAATTTCAATAAAATTAAGTTTACATGGGTAAATTAAAAACATTTATTGGATGTATAATCGAATTTTGGAGCTAACGTGAAGGATAAAATAATGTCATATAGTGAATAATGTAATTGAGTTCTATATTATGTCGGATGATGAAGATAGAATAATTAAAATTACAAATAACAATTTCAAATTTACAAATAAATTATTCATGTGTAAATTATTTGCCATTTAAATCTATTACTTATATTTACAATTTTTCAAAGAATTCTATCAAAAGAAATGGAAAAAGGAATTGTATCATTCACACTAGAAAGGATTATCATCAAGAACATGTAAAAACTACGAAAGTCTTATTTTTGGTATATGGATGTTACAAAGTTAATTCATTTATGCAATGATGGCAAATAATCTATAGTAGTGGCTACGGCGACACAATAAAAAGAAGTTAAAGGAAGTATGTTTGCATTGTTACGGAAATTATTGTATGTATATTAAATAATATATAGTTCCGGCGGTTGGGTTTCACCATTGCATTATTCCTCTATTCTTATTCTGTTCTTACATACACACTGTTATGAATGAATACTCTGTACAATCAGAATGTAACATGAACGGGGACGTAATCATTTACTGTGCAGAGATGAGAAGATGGAAACAAAAAGTTCATTCGTCCTTCTATCTTCCGTCTATCTCGATTCATTAATATTAATACATTGTGGCCGAAAGATGCAAATTGCAGTTGTTTATTTACCAAGCGTTGGCCCTTGGGAAAATCACAACAACATATTGGCTTGGGAACATATTTGACTTGTTAGCATTCTTCTATACAGGGTGTCCCAAAAATGTTGTACTTCCTTGAAGGGAACGATTCCTAACGCCACTCGAAGTAACTTCTTCCTTTGCGAAAATGTTCTCCGCGGCTTTGTTAAGGAGTTATTAACGAAAAACACAGACCAATCCAAGCGCGGATACAGTAGGCGGATTTTGACTCAGCCTATGCTAACGCCACGCTCAGCGAGAGCTGTCGCCGAGCCGAGATCCCTGTGCTATAGCCGCGCTCTGATTGGTCCGTGTTTTTTGTTAATAACTCCTTAACAAAGCCGCGGGGAACAATTTTGCAAGGCAAAAAGTTGCTTCAAATGACCTCAAGAATCACCCCCTTCAAGAAAGTAAAACATTTTTGGGACACCCTGTATATAAAGGGTAAATGTTTTGAAATACATGTCCCACCGAAAAAACATTACCAAGACTATTTTGAAATGTATCCATAAATTTTTTAAATCTTGTACTTATATAATAAATAATGATTACTATTTTTAAATATACTGATGATGCATTCATTACTTAATTTTCCGGGAGTTTGCGGGAATTAAGACTACATGCGCATTATGTAAAGTATACTATCCATAATGTGTCAACATTTCAGCTAATAAATGACAATACATGTGTATAATTACTGCTTTGCTTAGCCATCTTCTTCTCTCCTCACGATAATGTTATAATTTTTTAACTGATTTAAATAGTTGAATATGTTTGACAGACTTTGTACAAAACATTAACGCTAATATTAAAATTAATAACCACGTGCTGTATTTTACGCGTATGAATACAATTTACATTCTCTGATACATCTTTATAAGGGAGCTCACTGTCGGTGACTGATTTGCGAAGGTTGATAAAAGTAAATGGAAAACGCCTAGTAACCTAGTGTTCCTATGCAGAGCAGTGAAGATACACCGTATTCATTTCTTATCATTCTGTAGTAAGTCTTATGGGGTAATATTTTCATTTTAGACAAGTGCACGTTATGAAATATTTAATAAGAAACTAATTAAATAGGAATAAGCAATATATATAGGATATTCGACTATGGGTGATTAACCTTATGGGTGATTCTGAAAGTGATTCTATATGCTAATGTTGGAAATCTCAACGTGTAACAAACCCAAACACATGTGTAAAACTGGAATCCAGTCGGCAAAACTCGCTTCGAGCAAGTTTTGATCAATATTCGTAATCGTACTTTGCGAGCAAACGGCGGTCATATGGGTGCTAAGAACATGCTTGGAGCAGAATTGGGTCTTCATTTGCTATGAATTTGCCGACCAAAACTTGTCGACAAATGGGGAGTCTATACCGAAACAGATGTGTCGCAATTTGAGTGCAAAGTTTGCAGGAGGAATTCGAGGGCAAATCGAAGGCAAAACGAAGGCAGATCCTGCCCTCGTGTAGAGGGCAGGTCGGTCGCACTAAGAGCGGACCTAACCTTGCTCTAGGAGTAAATATCGTGCAAAATTGGAGTATACCTTACTTTAGGAGGGAAAGCGGAATTTTATTTAAACTTCTACATTACATAATTTTAAGTTTCATGTATTTTCAATAATTTAGTTCCATTTTCCTTCCTACGGCAGGGTCTGCGCTCGTTTTGCCTTTGATTTGCCTTCGAATTCCGCCTCAAGAGCGGATTATTTATTCCATAATAAAATGTATTATTATTTTTAAAATGGTTTAACATTTTGTTGTGTTAATGCTGCTATGCATGGTCGTTATCGGAGTTTGTGCGTAAATAAGTGACGATCATGATGCACGAGTGCTATCTCAAATTATGGTTAGATAGTGGATTTCATGAATTTATGTATATGTATGGCAAAAGTGAGTAGGACGAAAACAAAACAGTACAAACTGTTCGCATATTGGGAAAGAAAATACTCTATTTTATTCCAGTTTATTGAAATCAAGATAGAAAATTTTTATTTGTGTCATTTTCTGTATTTGTTCGAGCTGCAATTGAATTTTTTACCAATTGTAAACTTTATAGTTACTGGTATTGTTTCGATAAATACTTTTTACTATGAATTATGCCATTTGTTATGTATTAAGGAATGTATATGTAAATTTTTTGTTTTCGATATGTCATGGTGGTGTCAATAACCTGTAATATTTATAAAATTTCATACTGGGGCAAAACCGGATATCCAGTTGTGAACAAAATGTGTCCATTTTACACCTGCATTGAGAAAATAGTGAAACATTTACTTGATTATACTTTTTTATTTATAATGCATAACATCGTTTTAATTTATCTTTATTTTTAAACTTCAGCCGACAAAATACCTAGTAATGAGAAAGGATCTGCCTCCTGTTTCACCCAGGGCATGGAATGCAATCGTAACATCGCACCCTTACGCGAGATCATTGTTTCTAGAATTTTATTCATTTTACAAAACTTGGTTGTTTAACGAAGAGGTTGCTTTAATATACTCTACTTCCAATGTTTGTGTACCTACATTCATTTCAGAGTTACACCATTTTATTCTTGAGGTTTCAGTTTTATTCCACTTTCCCCTACTTGTGCCGTGTACGACTCATTGTCAGCCAAGGCGAGGGTAGAACGTTAAATCGTAAAATCCTTCGAGCGCTAGAAAAGTTTTCCTCAGGGACCTTGTCCAAAGACTTTCTCTTGGAAAACTTTTAAAGACTAATAAATAGAAGACATCCTACTCGTCCAACCCTCAAAGGAGAGAACGTTTTTTCCCTTCTTCCTCACCACATTGCTACCGAACTCCGCCGTGTTATATTTTTTGCTCGAAGTCTGATAGGTATGTTGGTTATTCTTTGATAAATTGTGAGCCAAAGAAATATTATTAGTCACCACGGGTAACATTTAAATCTGGACCTCAACGTAGTGTAAAAAAAAAATGATTAACGAATTGTTAGAGAACAGGGTGATCAGAGAGTCATCCTCCCCTTTGCTAGTCCAATGATGCTAATAAAGAAAAAAATCAGTTTTTCATAAAATTCGTAAAGCCTTCAAAACGAAGCCTTTGCCACAATTTACCCACCATTGATTTTTTTCGATATTCCGTTATGAAGATTGGTGGCCACTTATAGTCGAATATTCTACACATCAATTTTTTGAATATCTAAGACTATGTGAAAAAGCTTATAATACAATTTAGTTCTGAGTGACTCAGTCTTCAAATTTGTCAAATAATAATACTTTAAATTGGGTTTAACTTCACTTTGGAAACCCCGAAATTTTTAACTTTTTAAAATATAATCCTTTAGATTCTGACAAGAAAATGACAACAATCCAAGTTTTAATGTTAGGAATTCACTGGTTCAAAAGTTATACGTGTGTAAAGTTGAACGATTTTCAGCTTTTTTGACAGACACGGACGCTGCCATATTGGTATGTACTCAGATATCATCCAATGAGCGGAGCCGCGAGAGGGTTGGTCGGGGTTAGGTTCGGGGGGGGGGGGGGAGACTACACTTGCAAATCTACGTTATCGACATCATCGTGTTTGTGGTGCCACCTAACGGCTCTGCTTATTTAACGACGCGCAACGCTGAGTACATACTAACTAACAAAAATGCTGAATACCACTCAATTTTAAGCACGCATAACTTTTGAACCATTGAATTCCTAACATTAAAACTGGGATTTTTCGCATTTTCTCGTCAAAATCTACAGGATTATATTGAAAAAAGTTAAAACATTTTGGGTTGCCAAAGTGAAGTTTAACCTTAAATTGTATTTACCTACTTATTACCTAAGAGCTTTATACGTTACGTAAATATCTTTTTAGCATACAGAGATCTTCAATTCCTGGCAATTAACACTTTCTTATGATACGTGTAAGAAAGTACGTCTCGTAGAGAATAATAATTGAATTCGAAAATATTGTTCTCGCGATAACAAGTCTTCGTTGTTAATTAACACCACTTTTCCATCGGTACGGGTGCTAGATGTGGTCTTGGTTTGGGGGACGGCCATCTTAGTGCGCTTTGACAAGATTCTGCTCTGGACGGAGTTCTTGACGGTGGTTGGGGTGAATTGTATTGCGATTCTTGAGTTTGATTCGGTGTTTCTTCGCTGGCATTTCCTCGTGAATTTTTTTCAGACGGTGATTCGCCTTTGTGATTCCTTTTTATTGCTTTTTTCGCTATGTCGTAATGAGAAGCGGGTGGCGCACTTTCCACGGACTGAAGACTTGCTGCACGATGAAGGGATAGTCGAAGTGGTTTCTTCGGCGGTGCAGGACGTGATTTCGTGTCTTGCGGATTGTACACCATCGACACGTCAGAATTCTCTGATGCGCGTGACTGTGTATCCTAAAGTCAGAGATTAAAAACACATATTGTAATATTTATGTTAGATTTATCAGCTGATATACAGGATGTATCTATTAGCTGGCGTGTAGACATGGTTGTGTATAACTAATCATTTTCCGAATTTGCAATTACTTCTGAATATGATCTTAAATTTTTTAAATAGAAAGGTGTATTAATTTTATATTACAAAAAAGTTACGGTCAGGACGGCGGTGAAAATTGGCATCGAATATGGTAAAAGTGGGGCTTAGGGGGTCCACAACCAATAACTTTGACCTTCATGTATGTTATCAAGGTTACCTTGCTAAGTAACATACAAAAGATGTTAGTTGCCGGCCAATACTGTTCGTAAAATATGTATCACAAAAATATTGCTTTATAATTATATTTTAATATTATTCTACAAAGTTAACGCTAATTTATGTTCATGTTATGATGACACAATCTTTTATAGATTTTCCCAGTGTAAAATTTTCATTTAGCAATATAGCTAGTGTATACATGGTACAGGTAAAGAGTTATTTTTATAATTAATGGTAAGTCATCGATTAAGTGTAATGTGTTGTTAATAATTTTCGAAGGAGTAGTGGACGACAATTTTTCAAAGTTATTCAGGAGGATTTTTTGTGCAACATAAAAATGAATATTAACTTTTGGTAAAAATTTCATATTTATTATTTAAAAGTCATCGTTAATTTGAAAATACCAATCAGCAATGCCTCGATATACGGGAATTTGTTAATTTTTATCTCACATTTTTTTTTTAAATCGTATCACGTCTCAGTTTAGCAAAATCATATTTTATGTAGTAATGAAACATGATTGTTCTACATTCGGTTACTAATTTATACGAAGATGATTTAAAAGATTGTTATAATGACGACAAAGTAATCGCGATAACATGATTTTTCCGATATAATTCCCATGTTTTTTAACAATCTTATTGTTAGCTCATCGTCGCCTAAGCTTCTTTATAGTTACAGAGAAAAATGTTTTCTATCGAGAGGCGAGTCATAAATACATACGTCGACTCCTTTATTTCTTGGCTCATTGTGAACCAACGGCCCCTAGGCTTTGATTGAGTGGAACAAGAGATGGTAATCTGACAGGGAAAGATTGAGGCTATGTAGAGAATGATGCAATACATCAATTTTGACTTTCTGCAAGGTTGCAACAGTATACGAACGGTCAGTATCATGCAACCATGACGCCTTCTGCTAGTAGTGCGCGGTATTTGCATCGAATAGTAAGCTTTAATTTGTCAAGAAGCATGCTACTGTAACAAGCGCTATTTATTATACAGTCCCATCGATTCGTTACGAACCAAACAGTGAGGGACGCAATGCTTTTGTAGGTCAGCAGAAAATGCATTTTTTTCTTCTGCGGGTACAAAGAAGCTTACGCGGTAAATAATCAAGTGTATTGCAAAGTATTCTAATAACATTGAAAACTGATATCATTGTAATTACTTTGTTGTTATTGTAAGAAAGGTTGACATTGGTCGAAAAAATTCTCGTTCTTTTTGTCTTTTTAGATTCACTAAAAAGACCACTTAGATCCGCTCCACTTTAGATCGAATCTCATAAAATTTCGTGTGCTGGTTGCGAAACTATGCAAAAGGTGTTTTTGAAAAAATTAATTTTGAAGGAAAAAATCGAATTTTTAATGTTATGAATTTTTTCTGCGTTAATCGTTAAAGCTATTCTCAAATAAAATACACTTTAGTAAACACTCTCAAATCACCGGTGATTTATTTTTGGCTAAACTTTACTTCAGGAAACCAGAAATTTTTACCCTTTTTAAACATAATCCTGTATATTTTGGAGAGGAACTTCCGAAAATCCAAGTTTTAAGGCGAGGAAATCATTGGTTCAAAAGTTATGCATGTTGAAAGTGGAGCGATTAGACTTTGTTCTGGGACAAGCTGTCATCGAACAATAATTAAAATATAGAGAATTATATACGGTATCTCAAAGAGAAGGTATAAGCCAAGTTGTTAAAATCGGTCAACTTTAAGCAGGCATAACTTTTGAATCAGTGAATTTCTCACAGTAAAACTTAGATTTTCGACATTTTCTCGCAAAAATCTACAGAAAACGTTAAAAATTTCTGATTTCCTGAGGTAAAGTTTAACCACCCAACTGCTTCGTAAATTATTTTTGTATTTAAAATGTTTTAATTAATCGAATATTTAATAGGACATTAAGTAACATAACAACGGATTGCTGCTATCGAGTAGTAGTTTGCTATACAATAGAGACGTCGTTAAAAAATTAATAGCGTACCTGAAACCGGTAATATGTTGGTTCCGAATCGAAGTCTAAGGACTGCGTTTGCGACGAGCTTCTGCGATTTTTAGATAAATGTTCTATAGCTGTTTCAATGCGTGGTGGTCTTCGACGTTGTAGTTGAGATTGCATTGGTGCTTGTTTGCAATCTAGACTTGTCGTTGACCCGGTCATATGAAATCCTTGCTGTTTTTGCCTGTTCCTCGATTTATTATGATTGTTTATAACATTATCTGCTGACACGTCAACTTCTTTTAAATTCTTTGGATCCATCGCACGCTTCGGTTGATCACTGTGCCTGTGTCTTATTGTGGGTAAACTTTGTCGCAACTCCATCGAATTTCTTACATTGAGATCAGGAAGATTTGCTACCAATGCAGTTACCTGGGGTCCCTTTTGAAAAACCTACGTAACGAAACAAAATTAGTTTTGAAAGAAGGTGGTCATTTCGTATGAATGTTATTTATTTTAATTTTATTATTGCCTATTTACGAATTATTTACTAAATTTATCCATTGCCTTTTATATGATTAATAGCATACATCTACGTAGATCATGGTAACACGAACTAACATTGAAATTGTCATATTTGATTTTCTATTTTTGATTATTAGGTCACCCCATAAATTGTGTCGTTTTCTGACCCGAGCATTGTGACGTAACATTAATGTAGTCACCAGCGTTTTCAATTATATCCTCCCTTTTATAAATCACATTCTGATTTCATTTGCAAAAATCTTATGGGATTTTTTATTATGAAACTTTCATTTCAACTAGAGCTAGTAATCCTTCGATGTCAAACTTGATTTATTGATAAGATAAAAACTCCATTTCGAAATTTGGCAAATTACCGTTGTTACTTTCTTACACTCAAATCATGTTCTCTCTTATATACGTGATAAATATTTTTAATGTTGTCTTTAATCATAATGTCTTTTTCAAATTCATACAGAATGCAATGACCAACATGATTTTCAGTTATACTCATTCTTTGATTCTTTAAAAATCGACAATATATAAATGTTATCTTTAGGTGTATATTTTAAACCAGTGCTGGACAGATTTGCCTCGACTGAAGCAAAACCATCCTCACTGTAGCTTCCACTGTCCCCTTCCAGTAAGCGTCGCGAAGCTTTCGATTTATAAATAATTATAGAATTATACAAATATTTAATTATATAAATTACCACGTAATTACTTACCACGTATTTAAATCTTTCAATGCCTACGCTTTTTTATGCGTCAACCGATTTCGATGAAACATCGTACATGTATATATATAACTTACTTAGACCCACAAAAAGCATATTTTAAATTTTCATTACGAGCACAGGTATAAAGTTAAAAATCGTGACCTTTACATTTTTCTTCGAAATTCCAAACAATAGCAATCTCAAAAATATTTTGCTTACACATTACCTAGTAAACTAATCCGTCTAACATATAAAAAAATACCTCGAGTCGTTGGGTCCAATTTTAAAAAAGTTAGTTAGTTAGTTTTTAAAGGGTGTCCACTGAATTTTGCCTCCGACATCTTTATTTTTGCGTTCTAAGATTATTAATTTTTTTTTGTCTAGATGTAATAATTTATGTTTTGTCCAGCACCTGAACTTGCTCTTGGCGACTCGGTGGAGGATCAGCGGGGACCTCGGCTCTGCTTGGTGCCAGAAGATCCCTAACCTGTTCTTCGAGATACCCGATTCTGTGAGTCAGCCTAAGGTTATCTGATCGAAGCGTGCGGAGCGCTGCAAGGGATTCACCTTTTCGAAGGACCACGATTTGCGCTGCATCGGGTGCGACAGCCAGGAGTCTCGCCAAGTCGCTCCTTCCTGCTCCCACCACGAGCTTCCCGTTCACTTCCAAGATCCTGAAAAGAACAGTATTAATTAAAGTGTGGTTATTGCGATTACAATTGCTTTTAATTGGGCGTAATTAAGAAAAAAATTAAAAGTTCCTCCGCCCCTGTTATTCGCAAGGTGATATTGTATGTGTGTACAATAGGGTGGTTCTTATTTACTCTTTACAAAAATTTTTTTCAAAATTTTGTTTAACCCCCCCCCCCCCCAGGATTGTTCTAATTAATATAAAAAATCTGTTCAAAGTTTGAGCTCGATTGAGTAATGGGAAAACGTGCCCCCGGGCCCTTAAACATTAAAATAACATTAAAATAATTAATTAAATGCTCCTAAAATTGTTTTGCCCGAATACCATCTGAATGATTGACTGTATTGAAAAATATGTTGCACATAACCTGTACATCTGGATAGGCTGCGTCTTTTATGTCCTACTACTTTTTGTCATATAGCAAATAGTTTTCGAAAAAATTAATAAAAATGTCGGAAATTATGTTGCACAAAACTTGTAGATCTGGACAGATTGCGTCTTTTATGTTGTATTACTTTTTTTCTTAAAACAAGTGATTTTCGAAAAAATTGATTTAAAAAAAGTAAGTTCCGCAAGTTGAAAGGAAAAAATACACATTTTTCGTTAATGTTTAGTGGTAAAGATAATGAAAATACACTTTAGTTTACAAATTCCAGAAAAAATTTTTTTATTTTGTAACGATATTTTTTTCAATTTTTTCGAGAACCGTCTGTTATACGACAAAAGGTAATAGGACATAAAAGACGCACAACCTGTCCAGACCTACAAGTTTTATTGAACATAATTTTCGATACGGTCAACAATTTAGGAGGTATTCGAGAAAAACGATTATATGAGCATTTAATTAATTATTTTAATGTTTAAGGGCAAGGGAGCACGTTTTGCTGCTATCCAATCGAGCTTAAACTTTGTACAACTTTTTTTATATTAATTGGAACAATCTTGGGGTGGTGCATAAACAAAATTTCATTCTCATCAAGAGTAAATAAGACCACCTAATGTATACATGTATCTAGCTTGTTAAAGAATTATTCCCATTATTTTCATACAGAACATTTGAAAGCACATGCATTTAGCATCATTTTTTTGCTTCAGCATTTTGACTCATCGAAAACGTATTATACAACGTAGCAAATAGAATAATATAAAATCTATATCTATATATAATCTATAAAAAGACGTAATTCCTCTAATAAAACAAATATATATTTTTAAGATTACAGTGAGATAGTCATGAAATGGAGAGAAAATTTTTCTACCAGATAATAAAATGCGAAAAATTGTATGGAACAGTTTTGATAAAGTATGGCAGATATTGTATATTTTTCAATTTCGTGACGCAACACCGCCTACTCGAAACGCAGGTGCGTTCGGTTTTAACGAATTTTTTCGGGGATGTCGGATACGGGGAAACGGTTAGGAGGATAGAAGATGGGGTCATGTGAAGTCGCAGGTGCAATTAGCGGGGGCATACGGCGAACTTCCGGTGCCGCTTCACGGTACGGTGACCTGTTGAGAACCAAATACCAAGATTGCTGTATTGTTCTTCACCGATAGCTGAGTTACTTAGCGTAACCGAACAGTGCTACATATTCTATGTTTACTTTACTCTTCTTCAATACTTTTTTCTTTCTCCTTCATTTCTACATTGTTATTCTACATCAATGTCTACTTAAAATTGTTTCTTTTCTCTAAGCGAGAGTTGCAATTGATGTCAAGATAGATCACACTATAATCACACTATGATCACACTATGATCATACTATGACTTCAAAATTCAGAAATTTTTTATCAATGAGTATATACGTAGTAACGAATATATTTATTAATATACACTAGAGTAAAATTAGTTATTAGACATTTCAATAACATTTAATATAATCATAATTAATTTCGTATTATTATCTTAATTAGGTATTATTATGATAATAACACCTTTTTTTGCCATATTAATGGAAAATTATTTTGTTCAGTCGAATTATATATTTAAAATACCACTATTAGTTCTACAGTTTCAACACGCAATATGAAACATGTCCGAGCAATTAATGCATAAAAGATTGTATAAAGATGTCGATGATGATGATGATGATGATGATGATGCAGAATACTATTTCTCAGTGATAACTACAACAATTCAATCGGACCACAAAGAATGCGTTGCTTTGGATATGCTTAGTAAAGTGGTTACTTTATATATGTCCCAAAAGCCTAATAAATGAAAGTCCCAGAACTATCCCCACTACCGGGGGGTTTCCCCGTGACGGGCCGTGAATCTCGAGAAACCTCGGTCGCCGAGGAGTATAACATAATACGAGTCAGGTACATTGGTATGAGACCAGGGGACCACCACTAATCCAATAACAAAGCTTCCTTATTTCGCATTATTTCCTATTTCCACTATTGTCCTTTTCTACGTTCGACGTGGATCAAAGAATACTATCTCGTGGCTGATATATGTCCCTGGCTAGACCGATGTTTTTGACATATATCGAGTAACCACTGTATTTACATGCCTAGCATGTAGAATACGTGAAAGGCTATAATGAATTCTAAGATTTAAAATATATTTATTGGTTGGTATTATCTATCCAATAACTATTTTTTATAATAGATGAAATGGAACTTTAAAATTTTTAAAAATTTGGTGTCGCCTATGAGCATGAAGGAATGCCATTTTTTCAAAACAAGAAGGCGATAAAAAATGATAAGTCCCTTATTTTCAAAATTGTTTGTATTCGAAAAGTCTTATGGAAATATTTCGAAAAGACTTATGAAACATTGCATTTCAAAGAGGATTTTGATAAAGACTTTGTGAAGGTGCATTTTATTCGAAAATCATTAAAAAAAAATGCAATTTTAATTTGCCTAATTTGGAACCCCTCAGAACCACATTACGTCTCATATCGAAAAATAGTACGATGACTTACAAAAGTTTTTGAAATAGGTGTCTAGAAGGTTCCATGAATTCTACAAATAACTTACTTACTAAGAATCTCATTTCGAGGATAGCAAAATTAAACAACATTTTTTTCATTTTATAGTAAAGATTATTGACGTTAATAATATCGTAGTTTCATTTGATTTGTTTTAAGCCAGACATTATTGAAGTATATTTTTGTATTGTTGTAAACAGTAACAATAATAATAAAACTCATTATCTAGGAACTATTGTTGTAATTACTATAAAAACATGCTACACATTTCAAGACAATTCTGAACCTGATACTACTTTATAAAAAACTTTAGAGCCACACAATTTAAAGTCCAATCCTAAGTTAAGATAATTTTGGACTTGATACATAACGCTATGTCCAGATTAATGATACTAACAAGAGAAAATACAAAATTGGAACCAGACAGTATTAAGTCAGGACATGTTGATATTAAGTCACTGAAATATTAACACCATTGTCAGAGCCAGGCAGTATCAAATCCAATTTAATTTTTATTTCAAAAAGCAACCGTATGCAACCACGATTTCACTTTCGAACAATAAAATGATGCATTTTTTATATTATGCGTTCAGGAAATTTCGTATCTATCTCTAACAATCTCAAAGTTACAAGCTTTCTACACCTTTAATGTGCTCTCTAAAGTTTGAGAAGTGGATACATTCTGGCTCTGAGGCAGTATCGCCAGATTAAGACTTGTATCCCCGCCCTAACTTCACGTGACGCGTTTCGTCTCTATCGTGCATGTGTCACAATGTCACGTGACTAATTCGGTACTGGCAGAGAGAGGGTGACCTTCCCCCAATTCGTGCTCCCACCCCTCATCTGGTGACATTGCTTTGGGGTTGAAATATACTGGAATATGTTCGAACCTATCTCCCTTGCATAGTCCGGAATCTTCAACTGCCCAGTCGACGTAGAGGCCAGGTGTGTCTTCCCTCGGACCTGCCCCGAAACGAGGGCTCTTCGGGTCCGCGCTAACTTCTACTGCATGTATCGTCACTTGCGTAGAACCGGAAATACAACTAAATAGATCAAAAACAAATTATGAAATAGAATCGCCAGTATAAACTTCACACTAAATGATTTCATATTAACCCCTTAACGCACAGTTTTTTTTTAAAAAACCGGCCAAAAAAAAAATCAATTTTTGATATACTGCGCTTTTGTTCCATGGAAAAAGGCTATATTTTATTCTTGAATAAATAAGTGTTATAGCTTACAATCCCATGTAAATGATAAATATCAATAAAACGATTTTTTTTCTTTGCTTTCACATCGTTATTTTCAATTCTCGATTATATTCGAGTGTGAAAAATTATAGCAGCATAAAATATAACGCCGCTCGAATTATCTCGAGTGTGCACAGTTTGGCCTGTTTAGCGCGTTCGAATTAACTCGAGCGTACAAGTTAAGGGGTTAAAGCATGAACAGCTTTTACGTAAATCCATTTGTATCATTAGCGTATATATAGATGTACATGGTGTCTGTTTTATTTCAATACAGTGAAACATCTATTAAGGGGATAATACTATGAAAAAAAGTTTGAACAAAAGTTGCTTGGTATGGAGAAGGAAGTTATGTGGTATAAATATTTTTTAATACCTCTTGTGGTGAGGGAGATTTGAAAATCAATTTAATTTTTTCAAATAGAATGCTATACTTTAGTCTATACAGGGTGTACCAAAAATGTCGGAAAACCTTGAAAGGGGTGGTTCGCGAGGTCATTTGAAGTAACTTTTTCCTTGGCGTAAAATTTCCGCCTTGGCTTTGTTAAGGAGTTATTAACGAAAAACACGGACCAATCAAAACGCGGCTACAATGGACGGATTGTTGTTCAACCAACGGCAACGACTCGCTCATCGGGGCCTGTCATAAGTCGGAATCAAAGTCACGCTCTGATTGGTCTATGTTTTTCGTTAATGACTTCTTAACAGAACCGGGGCGGAAATTTTCACTAAGGGAAAAGTTACTTCAAATAACATCTGGAATCTCTTTTAAGGTTCTCCAACGTTTTCGGGGCACCCTATATAGTAGGATGGTGCGTTTTTAGACCAAGTACTACGAGGTAAAACTGTTTTTCTTTTATAGATTGGAGCGTATTAATGAATTTATTTAATATATAAATCAGTTATGTATATATGAAAAAGCTCTTCAAACAAATGTTGTAGTATATGTACAGTGACAGGGGAAACAATTTTTTCAAGTTAATTTTTTCAAGTTGTCAAGGTCATGGATGTTTTTTCTATTAACAATTGTTTATGCTATGTATGTATCCTTAAAGAGAAAAACAAGCCAAATTCAATGATATATCATAACGTATATTTATGTGAAAATTTAAAAAATTCAAAGTTTTCAAATTTGATGCGTTTTCAGTTCCCATGTTCCAATCGACCCCAACATTTTTCCAGATCATTTTCCCAACAAGCGTCATAATTCTGGGAGATGAGACTGCAAAACTTTTTTGGTAAAAAAATCAGGTCCACCCTAGTATAGATGCAAGAAAAAGTGTTCTTCGATTTAGTATTATCAACGGAGAGGTACCTGAATATCGTGTCATTCTTTTGTTTCTCTTGGGACTCGGCCAACTCCAAAGCAGCTTGAAGAGCTCGACTTTCTTCTCGAAGGGTCAAAAGTTCGAGTTCTTCTCGGCCAAGTCTATACTCCAACTCGGCTTGTTGAATTCGGACGTCGATATTACTGAAACAAACAATTAAATTTTATACGTCGCACAGTTGACCTGAATTGCAAGAAGCTGGACAAAATTCATGTTTCTGTTAATTATACGTTTTTAATTGCAAAAGAACAGTTTTGCGGGTTTTAGAATCTAATTCTGGTAGTATTTATTGCCCAAGATGAGAAACTATCATTATGAAAGTGCTCTTATACGAAGGGTTTTAATAAACATTAAATTAAAACATTGTTAGTTAATTTCAAATGTGATTTTAAGCAATTAATGGACAGAAGTAACTGGTTAAAGAGCTAATGTTAACGAAAGTTATGATTTTTACTGATTGTGAGTTTGACAAGCCTAAACAAATTTCAAATGAATAGAGACTCAAGATTACGAAAAGAAAAAAACGTAATTTGAACAAAAGTTTACATTGAAATTGTGATTAAATTATTTTTGCACGCATCACCCTCTCTTCTCTAAACTCGTTAAACAACTCTCTTCTAATTATTACGAAATTACTTCCTAAAACAATATATTGCTTCACGGTGCAAATTGCTGCAGCTTTTCGAATTCATTTCAACAGTAGTGTTTCCTAAACATAGTAATGGACAAATTTTGATATTCCTAACCATACCAAAAAAGTTACAACGTTTCCATCCTAGATCGATATAAACAATATCGAATATTATTTTATGTGATAGTGTAATAGTGAATTACGATTTTAGCAGAAGGTAAAAATATAAAAGGTTTTCGGTAGAAACAGATAAATGCGTGTACTGTAAAAATCCATTGTTTCTGGCAAGAATATATTCGCTTAGAAATACATTGTTTCAAGAGACTTGAACTTGACTATTATTTATTTAACCAGTTCGCCGTTTTTGACGAGTATACTCGTCATGAAGAAATGGCAATATTTTGTGTAATGACGAGTATACTCGTCATGCGTAAAGAGTAGTTACAATTTGCTGTTTAAATTGCAATTTTAGTGAAAACTAAAATATATTCGTAAACTTCAAGCTGTTTGAAATATTTGGAGGCCAAGACGAAATAAAAGGAACAAACAAAAATATATAAATAATTATTATGAAAAAACTATATAGTATGAATTTTTTTTTGTAAATGTATTGCTTTTTTGGATAGTCATCACTGAAGTCATTACGGGTTCATATACAGGTTGTGCCAAAATGTTGTAATTTCTTGAAAGGGGTGATTCCTAAGGCCATTTGAAATAACTTTTTCCTTTGCCAAAATATTCTA
This sequence comes from Halictus rubicundus, assembly GCF_050948215.1. Classification (NCBI taxonomy): domain Eukaryota; kingdom Metazoa; phylum Arthropoda; class Insecta; order Hymenoptera; family Halictidae; genus Halictus; species Halictus rubicundus. Next base: position 3,300,356 of record NC_135162.1, read on the forward strand.
CATCTTAATTCCATATTATATCAGCCACACATATTCTGTGTTTGACGAGTACACTCGTCATCACTTAATTTTTGCGACGCAATTTAAGTACACATTTTTCAAAGAGGTCGCAACAGCTAACTGGTTAACAAATAAGATCAGATATAATTCTGTGTTCTTCTCAGTTTATCTCAATAAATTGTTAGCTTACAAAAACACCTAGTTTTAATTTCTCCTATATTGTAGAAACATGCCAACTGTGCATCGTATCAAAAATACTTGTTTCGGAATAATAAGTTTCAGAAACACTTTTATTATTTATATTTCTACGATGAAAGTGGTTGGTTCTAGAGAAAAATAAAGTACTTTTAATGTAAGAACCCGAACTCGAATTTCCTAGATAGAAGCCAGGTATCTTAACTGTCAGATCTCAGATTTCCAACCCCGAGGGAGGCACCACAAAGTCTTTTCTGGAAACTATCTTCTTTCTAGTTCAGTACGTTTAAATTATAATATTTATTAATTTCATTTTCTATTTTGCATAGTTTTATTCATCATCGGAGTTTTTCGAAAATGCTTTCAGTAGCAAATTACTTAAATGCCTTAACAAAAAACAGAAGAACTGATTTTAGAGATTCAATTATGTGCGTACCTATGCGGGTACGAACAAGATAATTTCTCTCACGCTTTCCAGTCAAGCGTTCCCACAATCAACATAATAAAAGTTTACCTTTACGATTTCCACATTGACAATAATCACGACCACTTCCTCCTCACGCGTGAACGTTTTCTTTTCTTTTCTCCCCTTTACTATCTCCTATTATGTCGTTCGGAAAATTTCCACCATTTCCTGCACAAACACTTTTGTATTATCTTCTTTACGAAGAAATATAATCTTCTTCCGTTCGATGAGTTTTATAGAAACTTTTCAGATACGTCATATGTTACATATTATTTGCATTATACCCCCTAGTACCCTTTATGGTTGGCATTTTGTTGGGTCTTCGTAGCAGTATTGGTTGGCCAACAGTTAAAAATGTCATCTCTTTATACAGGTAGGCCAACGATCATGGCCAACGTAAGGCCAACGATCATGGCCAACGTAAGGCCAACGTAGGGCCAACGTAGGGCCAACGTAAGCCCAACGTCACCAAAATACGAACAGTCAATTGGACCGGCTAACATGCTATTTTGATCCTTTCTTTTATGTTTGCTTTTACAGCATATTATAAATACTATATAAACAACGTATGTCTACGGTAAAAATTGGAAAAAAAAACTTCACCCCCAAGTCGGACTTTAACCCGAACTGCTTGCGTAATAAGCTGATACGCTACCAGCGCACTTGCAAAGTTATCTTGAGAGTGGATGCTATGACATAGGTTACTAGATATGACAAAAATTTTATGTCAAAATATCTAAAAAGCGAAGGCTCATTCTGAAGAAACCCGAAAGGGTTTTGTTATACTACATGAGCACTACCCGTGCCTTCCCCTTGAAAAATGAAAAAATTAAATAAGTAAATAAATTCCAAGGCTGCAGCAATAAAACTTTAGCGGACCAACCATTGTGCGACAGTAACAAATTGCGAGTGTATATCCATGAATATGAAAACAAACAAATCAATCTGGAATATAATAATTAACAAGTTTTTAGTTATAGCAGCGTTTCTAACGTCTATAAGACGACATTCAAATGTTGGCAGATTTTCGTTGGGCCAGTGTAATACTATCGTCATAAATTTCACGTTAATTAACCGACTATAAGAACTACGATGGATAGTAGCTGTGCCCAACGTTGGATATTCGTTGGCAAATTGACATAATTTTTCGTCGTAGGTCCTATGTTGGGGATTTGCAAGCAAAACCACTAACCATATCCCAACTAACTCCCAACCGTTGGCCACCATTGGCCAACCATAAATGCCACTAGGGTAGTTTGCAGATTTTCGGAATATATGCGTTTATAACAAAAGTAGGCGAACCACAAAATAGTAAAAACATTAGAAGAATCTGGAAGTACTGTTAAATGATTTTTAAATTAAATTTATTGAAAAGAAAATATATTTTAATTCGAAATCTGTTTGTTGTAATTGTGATGGAAACATTTTAATTTGCATAAAGATCCTAGCTATAACTTTGTGACAAATAAATTATATGCTTATATCGTTATTTTTTTTACTGTTTGTATATGTAGAATCCGTCGCCGTATACAGCTACTGTATAACCTAAATGTATCATACAGTTATGGGCGTAGGCAGGACTTTGTCGGGGGGGGGGGGGGGGGCGAATTAGAATCGACAACTTAGAAACTTTTGAATGAGGGGGGGGGGAGGATATTTGAAAATAAAATAAAATTTTCCATGCAATTAGGGGTTGGGGATGGTATGACCCTCCTGGCTACGCCTATGCATACTATGAGTTCGGATAATAGAAGTTCACAGTTATCTCCACCAATTGCACTTATTAGTTCCAACTGGCGGAGTTGACGTTCAGATAACTAAGGTTCAACAAAAATTTCGTCCCAAACATTCAGTTGCTTATGAAAAATCAATTTATTGGCATTTGCGTTCGTATAATTGAAGGTACATTGGAACGTAGTTCGGATAATAGAGCGTCCGTTATAAGTTCATATAACGGATAAAATTGACTGACGGTAAACAAAAACTTGTTTGCATGAACAAGGTGGGGAGAAACGAAGTTCTACTGTGTGTATGTATGTATAGTTAGTCGCACAAGTATTCGCATCGGACCCTCCACTACACTCAAAAAACTTGTTCCAATTAAGTCCTGTTCCAATTAGTATCCTGTCTGAGGATTATCAGTGAATTTTTTGCTATACGTGCACATGTGTATGAAGTTTAGTCAGACCTTCAATAAAATCTTATTCATTTAGTTTCACAAATTGGCTGATTATTTTTAAATTCAACAAGACTATACCAAAAACTGTAAATAACACAACCAGTCAATCCAGTAGAAACATTCGGATAATAAAATAGCATTAGGTGATGACCTCGGCCGTTGAAGCAACGTTAATCCCTACATAAAAAAATCAATTACCTTACAATTACTTACTCTGATTCGTACGAGACTATGCTATCACACTGTTCTTTAACTGGATTTTATCGTGGGTTGTGTGTTGACTATCATTGCGCATAAGTCTATGTGCCTAAACCTGTTTGATTCCGTAATTAAGTCGGTCTACGGATATCGGTTTTATCGATCTACGAATCTCACGATTACCTCATTTTCCTGAAATTCTATATATAAGTAAAGGAAGCCTCGACAAAACCGAGTACATGACAAACATTGAACCTATCAATATTTTCAAAACAGTACTTTCCGCACTTATGCGCGCCATGGTCTATTTTCAACCAATTAGGTTTTAATTTGACATCTACTGACATTGTTTAGGTAAATAATTTGTTATGCAAATTATGCTATTGGCTATGCATTAAAGCAGAAGTTGGCAAGAAATGCTCGTTCCCACCGATTTTCGACCATATACAGGGTGTCCCAAAAATGTTGCATTTGGAGTAACTTTTTCCTTTCCGAAAATGTTCTCCGCGGCTTTGCTGAGGAGTTATTAACAAGAAACGCGGACCACTACCAGTGTACCGGTTCCCCCACTATCATCTATTTGCCTCGCGTGACCGCGTGACTGCGAATAAATGAGTGTACATCTACACTCCACATGAGTTTGGTGGATGGACCCAGGAGTAGGGAGGGGCAAGTAAGGCCTAAGGGGTATACAGTGTCGCCAGATCCAAAATTGTGTCCAAGATCAAGACTCTAACTTTCCCTTCTACCGCGCTATTCCCCACGTTGCCCCCGCGGTCCGGTCACGTGACAAGTTTCCCCTCTGTCGTGCATACTAGAGTCCTGGCAGAAAGAGGGTAACTTTTTCCCCTCAATTCGTGCTCCCTCCCCTCATCTGGCGACACTGCGAGCATTCCCTTCTCGCGCTGGTACGAGTCGGCCTGTTGCAGCAGGCCGGTCAGACGACCGGAGGGCGATAGTGGGGGTAGCAGATTCTACGTCATCGACTCTCGGAGCCCTAGTTGCCCAAGCCTGTTATAGGGAATCAAGAAAAACCATGTCTACATGACGACCGGGAGGGTAGTTATGGGGTAAAAAGGAATAGATTAGTTATAAAGATATTTCTAGAAGGAGTATTCTGATTTTGAGCTTTCTAAGAACCAATTTTTTTGCATTTTCATGAGAATATATAAAAAATATATAACTCGTGTAATTTTGTTTGTTTGACTTAAAAAAGAACTTCAAACACTCATAAATGTGTGTTTAAAATCCTCATGCAAAAAGTTTAACAGTTCTTTAATAGTTATTCTGAAAAAAAATCCAAAAAGTTGGTAAGAAAATGGCATTCAAAACTGGAATACCTCGTTTATGCTTCTTTTTCTATTAAAGTGTCAAAAGGCAGACACTAAAATGTGCGAATGGTGGCACTTCTGCTCCAGCCTACTAATCTATTGTAGTTTCAGAATAACGACGTTGCGGTACACAATGGACGTCGGAGTTCTTTGTACTTACTCAGTAATGTCGAGCCGCTCAAGTGCAAGTTTCAAGTTTTTAATCGCCAGTCGTTTATTGTCTGCATCACGTCGTAACCTTTGGAGGCGTTCCTCAGTGGCTTTTCTGTCTGCCTCGGTCAAAGGTGGTGCACCATTACGCAATGCTAATCGATTAGTTAAGCTGTTGCATAGTTGTCCTTTTAATCTGAAATCCAGTTAAATTGCTTTTAATGACTAGGTCAACTTTAAATACTATCTAAAAAATCCTTCAATATCGCAACGTTCAGTTTGTTTAGTTAGTTGTACATTAACTGATATATACAGGGTATCCCAAAAATGTTGTACTTCCTTCGATGGGCTGATTGCTGAGGTCATTCGAAGTAACTTTTTCTCTTTCAATGAAATACAACATTTGTGAGACACCCTGTATACGGTCAGTCACATAATTGATGGCACACACTTTAAATCAGAATAACTTTTTTATAAATGGACCAAATGCCTTCAGTTTTTCTGCCAAGTTAGATGGATTAGTTTACTAGACGATACGTAATGAAATTTTGGAAAAATGGCGTTTAGTCTGAGTTACGAAAAAAATTGAAAAAGTTGCTTTTGATAAATTTTCTATTTGGGCTTGTAACGAAAATTTAAAAAATGCATAGATTCATGTAAGTTGTGTACATGCTGAAAATTTCATCGAAAGTGATTAAATAGTTTATGGGTTTCAGCCTATTTTTGTCATTTTATTCTACTGTTCGACGATTTTTACTATTAATTTGGTAGAAAATTTGAAGTCGTTTGGTCCATTTGTAAACAAGTTATTGTGACTTAAAGTGTCTGCCATGAATTATGAGACTGACTGTAATTGTGTAGACGAAGTGTTTCGCAATCTCCAGTACAATTTTTTGTATAATTTTTATTTCGTTTAAACAATTGACTGTTGTAGGCTTGAACCATAGATCTGAACGTATCGTAGGAAATTTTTCAAATGTATTTTGTATTATTTTAGTTATTGAAAATAAGCATTTTATATACGTTTTTCTCAAAATTTTCGATCCATAGACATATTGGCTACATTCAAATTAATCGACTGTAATGTAATAGCTAAAGATGTTTTGAATAATAGCAAGATAAAAATGAGAAAGTTACTTACGTTTGAATAATATTTTCTTTGTCACGCAATGCAATCCTGAGGGCATCTAATTCTTTGTAATGATCCCTGTTTCGATGTCCAGCTGGTGACGCGATTCCTCCGGAAACGCTTCCACCCTTCTTACGTCTCGGTGTCGTCGACAAAGAAACCTCGATACTGGCCATCTATAAAAAGAATAAGTCTTACGAGTTACAAATTTGTGGTGGCCAGTATAAAATTTAATCTTAAAAATAAGTTTAGCATAGTCAGTTTTACAATCTCCATGAAGATATACAGTGTTTACTTGATATATCTCCAAAACACGGGTCTAGCCAGGGACATATATCGGCCAGAAGATACTATTCTTTGATCCACACCGAACGTAGAGGACAGCGAAGCTCTAGAGGCGACTGAGGTCTCTCGATCTTCTTGACACCTTGTTGGGCAGTGGAGATAGTTCTGGGACTTTTATCGGCTAGGCATTTTTGACACATAAAGTAAACACTGTACACGATAAAGTTATAAAGTTAGACTATTTATACAGTTTTTATATTTTTTTAAGAATTTGATAGAATTTAACGATGGCGATCTAATGATGTGGAAAACAAATTTGTTACGTGCATAAATTCATTTGTAGTCCTTTCTTCATGAATTTGTTGATTGTTCACAAACAATCAAACGATATTAATAACGGTATTTACTTGATATTATAAATTATAAGTAATTAATAAATTTTCAACTTGGCAGATAACAGATTTTAATGTAAAATAAAATGATTACTGATTAATTCTGAAGACCACGAATTCATTTGTACACCTAATAAATACATATTCAAATAATAAAAACCTAAGTTATCTCTTTATGTTCTTGAGGAAGCTAAGAGAGAAAAGATTAGATTCCTATATGTCCTAATATGAAAAATGTACTGTGGAAAATATATGTAATATATATATATATATATATATAATATATCTTTTATCAGACAAAATTAATTTATATGCTGAATATGTTCTCTCTGCATCACAACATGTGATACGAGCATAATTTATACTTGTTATTCACAGTCAGTTAGTATTTACAATTAATTAATTAACGTTATTGTTGTTTTGCTTTGCGGCAACAGACAGAATAGAAAAATTAGCTTGAATAAAAGCTAAATAAATGCTAAATTGTCAATAAAAGCTAAATAAAAGCTAAATTGTCAATTGTCAATGTTTTATAATTTCTTAGACTGACATTGACTTTCTACAATGTACATTCGAACGGTTCCTATAAACGCATGTCAATTTATACAAGTATGTAAAAACATTAGCACGGTATGTCAAAACATGCATTATGAAAAAAAAAAAAAAAAATAGGCATGTATAGTTTATAATAGGCTTGTATAGCATGTAAAGTAATAGTTTGCTGTATGCAAAGCATGTGCTGTAAACAAAATAAAAAAAATATTTTTAAAATGACTTAATCATGACTTGAGTTTGTGTTCAGGTCGCATTGGTCTACTTATTTTCTTCAAAAATATACATTTGAATAAACATCCGCAGTGTATTTATTACTTTATGAACATAATACTTGTCAGTCAAGGGAAATTTGTCTAACGTTGTAGAAACATGTTACACTTCTTCATAAAAACCACTAAAGTAGAAATAGAAAATTAATTGCAAATAACATTGTGTAATACAATTTACACTTGTAACTTTCCACAGTAGCTTCTTATAGATTTTTATGTGATAAATACGTAAATGTTTCTTTGCCTCATTGTAGTTTTCAAAAACTCAATCTGAAAAGAAAACGCAGGGCACAACTTCATTTTGACAACCCAGAAATTTTTTACTTTTTTAATACAATCTTGTAGACCTTGACGAGAAAATGCCAAACATCCCTGTTTTAATGTAAGGAGATGACTGGTTCAAAAGTTATGCGTGTTTAAAGTTGAACGGGTTTAAAAGCTTGTGACAGGTAAGGGCGCCGCCATGTTGGTATGTACTCAGGCATCATCCAATGAGGCTCGGAGTGTGAGCTGACCCCGGCTCCCGGGGGGAGTATAGCTCCCCCCGTGTTGGGACAACACCCTCCGGGATAAATCTCGGTGGGGGGGGGGTTGGTGTCGGTCCGTCTCTCCCATATAGGGGGGGGGGGGGAGATTCATGGGGGCTTGGGTAGGAAGGGTCGGGGCGTGCCGGATAGCGCCGGACAGGAAGTGGGGGAGGCTAATCCCTCCCCCCGGGAAGTATGATAGCTGGAAGATGTCCTGTTGAGTACTCGCGTGATGCAGGCACCTCCCCTTTAGCTTAGGTGGGCGTGATTTTTTAGTGGGTAATCCCCGGGGACACTTAACCCAGGCTTCCCTTCATCCAATGAGCGGAGTCCATTTTCCTCTCAAAAACACTTGAAATCAGCCAACTGTAAACACACAACTTTTGAACCAATAAATCCCTCACATTAAAACTTGGATTTTTGGCATTCTCTCGTCAAGATCGACAGGACTGTATAAAAAAAAATTAAAAATTTCTGGGTTGGCAAGGTGAAATTTAACCCTCTTGAATGAAATTTAATTGTGAAATTTAATATTAAATTATGGTTTACTAAAATGGTAAATGCCGTAAAAAATTATTAAGAAGTCATCGTTTTCCAATTGCGTTTCTATACATGTACATGTAATATACAATTTATTGAAAAGCTTATGTTATACAGTGATCGATTGAAATAATCCTTGCAAGGTTATATTGACCCGAACATAGTGTCAGCGTTAAGGAATAATTAAATGAAAAATGACACTCAATGACACGGAAATTTCTATCTTAAAAAGGAATTACATAATTATAATGAAGTACTGCAGTTTTTATAATAAGTAGCATTCTACTTTCAGATATGTAACTCGTGATTCTATATGTATAACACTATTGAACGTTAAATTACGAACTATTTTTTTATGTTTATTTTAGATTGTATACATTATCGTTATTGTATTTCTACCATTTTTCTTTTTGCTTTGATAAATCAGCCTAATGTTATCCTTGTGTATTCTATTCAATATTCTCTTTTACGCTTCTCTTTCTTCCCCTTTCCCTATTTATAAATTTCCATTTATATGAATTTATGCCCGTTTCCTCGAATAGTTCTAACTCCATATTTCTCCTTCACTTTTTTTCCCCTCTGCATAAATTATCAATTTTTCCCCCGTACGTGTAGGGAATGCAGGTGAAGAATGGATCAATAACTTTGAGTACCTTCAGTATTTTCCTTAATTTTAGAAGTGTAACAAAGTCTTGTGTAGAAGAATTGTATTGCTACATAGGGTGTCTCAGTTAAAGGAGGCCATATAAATATATCCTTCGTTCTTCACGATATGACAAATATTCGTGGCATAATTTGACTAGCTTCAATGAAGGAGTATCCTCAAAAACAAAGTTGTTAGATTATTTTTCTTGTTTTTTCGAGGTCATTGATATTTTTTTATCTGAGGTGTATTTGTTCTTGCATCTTGTAGTGGACGGAAAAATACATTTGAGTGCATTTTAAAGGTTTAGAAAATATATTTATTAATATCGATTAATATGTATTAAGAACAAAAGAGGAAAACTATTTTGACTACCTGTGGTAAAAAAAAATTCGATGAAAATAATTATGGACAGATTTGTTATCACCTTATATTACAAATTAACTTAATTTATTTTTTTATTGATGAATTATAGTAATCATTTTAAAGTAATTTCTTCTACAACATATTAAAATAATAATGCTCTTTTTCTTTTACCAAAAATAAAATAATGTATTACGTGTTCGCCATTATGTGAAAATTATAAAAAGAATAAACAAGATGACAATACAAGTTGTCAAAACACAATTTCCTCAATGCTAGAAAATGGTTGAATCCTTCCTTATATCAGTATCAAATATTGTCATTCAAAATTTATCGTTTTTTCAAAAAAACACACACATAATAATTTTTGTGTTAACATATTTGTTTATACATGACATGTGATATCCTCTATTTTCTGCAATAAATATTTAACGGTTGAACGTTTTCTGCAATACATGTGTAATATTTTTATTTGCTGTATTGTAAATAAAAAAGTAGCTAACTCTTGTATTAATATTTTACTTAACTGCAGATAACTCTTTTATTCTATATTTCCCACCATTAATACAAGTTGTTCTTACGAGAAGCAGGTAAATAATTAAAAATTTGTATCCTTTGTAATCCTTTAATTCAATTTGTCAAACATCTTTCGTCACAGGTCACGGCTAGTATGCGCACCGATTTTCTCCATAGAGGTGCCCAATAGGGACCCAATACGGTAAGGGACCCAATTACTGTAGAGGTACCAATTACTTACTGAGCCTATACTAATTGTACTCATTTTTTAAAAAATATATCCCTTTTTTAATATTCATTATGCTTTAATAATAAGTATAATTAACATAGGCACAGTAACTGGTACTCCCAAGGTAATTCGGTCCCTTACCCTAGAGACAATGTACACCAAAATGAAAACCAAGGCGAAATAAGTAAGTGTAATTATATCACATCTTTTCGCAGCGGTATAGAAGAAGCCATAAGCTTTTCAAAGTTCATTAGCTGTCCGCGGGTCTTTATGTGTTCGTAGCCCCTAGGAATATCAAAAACGAATAAAATCGAATGTTATATACAGTTTCACTTTTAGATATATGCAGACTACGAACACAGACAATCATACGCTGTTTTAACCTAAGTGGCGGTAAAAGTCTGAATTTGCATAAACATCCGCAGTCTAATATTAGTATTCAATCTCGCCGAAGAAGACGCGCTTCAGCGGGTGGTTATGATTTCCAAAAAAAACTTTCTGTCTATGGGCGTAATTTAAACGCACTCGAAACCGAGGGTGGCAAAACTGAACGAGGCATGAATATCAATTTATTGTTCCATTAAACCTATGATTTGTGATGATGGTTAGAACGGGATGTCCTGACCTTAATGGACTTCCACGTCGGTACTGTGCACGACGCTCGATGATCCTCGAGAAAGCAGCGCATCGTCCCCCTCGCTGGTATAGTATAGCGTAGAGAAGGTCAAATCTGGCCTTGACTGTGCAGATAGGAGGACTCAATACCAGACCTTGCACGTCCCACACGAGACAGTATGTGCTATACGTACGTAAAAATATATAGCTAACCGGACATCCTGCTTAGTCAATATTATCACCGAGTATTTGAATACGTGCTCTATTTTTGGGGTACATCCATAGCGGCGAACAAAACAAAGTTTAAAATTTTAATTTCTGTATATGAAGTATTAATAACTATATAGCGCTAGATGGTTTTTCCAATGTTGATAACATTCGTCTAATCTGGATCAACCTCGCCACTTTCTTTTGTTTATCCGTCCGCTTTCACATAATGCGTAAACAATCCATTTTGTTCGACACATCGTCGCATTGCAATAATATTAATAACTACATAGTACACATTTGTCGATATTTCTCTTCATTTCTGTAAACACACTGGCCGTAACTGACATCTTCAACCCTAATTACACGGATGGATAAAAATAATAGAACTCATTCGGATTGTTTAGGTTTCAGCAAGATATCGACCCCAAGCATTCTTTAAAGGTGGCACCCAATTTTTTTGAGGAAAAAAGGATGTGAAAATTCGAGTACCCACACCACAATTCCCAGATCTCGATTCCATTGAAAATCTCTGGAGAATTTTAACACTAACAAGGAAAGTCTTGTTTTGTTACTAAATATTAATTGTATATCTTTTTCTAAGAATGAAATGGGATTCTATTCTTTTGTAACCAATATTTAAGCATTAAAGTAAACGTATACATACACTGTCCGAAAGGGTGTAGCCTAATAAGGTGGTCAAAAGTGACCCTAAACCAAATTGAATTTGCAATAGGCCATTCGATAGCTCATCCAAAGAAAATACTTTGTGCCAATTTTCAACCCTACATGTCGATATGGAGGGTAGTAATGAGGTGACAAAGAAAATCAGATTTTTCCGTAATTTCTCTTATTCTCTTCTGTACACATGAAATTATTTAATTTTAGTACCCGTATTATGTAAGATTTATTTAGTATAATTTAATGCTTCACATTAGAAAAAAAAGTTGCAAAAATATTTTTTAAAAAATGTTCGAGTTTGTTTCATGTTTCATAAATGTCCTAATACTTATGGATAGCCGTGGACGTAAATGTATTAGTGTATTCATATAATACGTATACTCAATAAGTTTGTGTGTTCGTGTGTGTGTCTATAAACAATAAAATTTAAAGTTTTGGTATTAGAAAACCACATTTTATGGAGAAAGATTTATTCACAAATCTTTTGTACAATCCAGTACATCTATGGGGTACTCCGTTGCAATACGTACAACAGTAATATATATTTTTTTAATTAACTATTGCTGTATGTGCATTAGGGTGGACCTTAGTTGCTCTTGTGCAAAATTTTTTTTTTAATTCATTTGATGCGACCCTTGCAATCTGTTCTACTCGGTAAAAAACTAATTTCCTCCAAATTTCAAGTCGATCGGACAAAGGGAAGACGTGTCGCAACGAGTTTGTTTATGCAAAAAATTTTAATTTTGCGAAAAATGAAAAAGTACACATTTTTTCAATCCCACTGGTCATTAAACACTATTTTAATGTAATATTCTTATTATATCAAAGCAAAAATTAAATTGTTTAATGAATTTGTTTAAGCAAAATTTTTAATATTTATTTTTTAAATATAAAATTTAATCTCATATTAATATAAGGAAAAGTGGAAAAAGACAGTTAAATACTTATAATTGAATATTTTGTTTATAGGCCTAATTATAATAAGAGTACAAATAATTTTTAAAAATCTGTACTTAATGTTGTTTTATCAATTTTTGGGTATTTTTCCCTATAATCAGTTACAATTTGTAATATGAATTGTTTTTCTTCTTCGTTTTTGCATAACGTTAGATTATAATCTTTCATTAATTTTACTGCTCTTTCTGCAACGTCATTCACAACTTCTAATTTTGTTATAATACCTATCGCTTCGATATAATTATTATTAGTTTCTCATAGTGCAGGATCAATTAAAAGAAAATCTGAATTTATATTGAACCGTTTGAAAAAATTATTTGATTCAGATGATACGAAATGTTGTATTTCCAAATTCGCAAGATTTTTAATTTCTATAGTCGTTGTCATGTATCTCTTATAATTATTATTATTGTTTACATTTTGTAGTGCTTGCACCATCGATGTTTTTGTTTCTACTGAAACTTTTTTATCAAAAAACGATAGCGCCGCATTCTCCGGTGACAAGTACCATAAATGGTGCACAATTTTTTTTAATGCCACATCGCTTATTTCTTCGTTAACATTTTTGTAATGAATTATATTTTTGATGAATTCTAGATCTACACGTGGCGCCATAGCAGCTATTGGGGTCAAAATCCACGGCTCAATATAAATGTTAATTAGAAATACACATGTATCTCTAATGCTACTATACTCTTCCTGGTTGAGAGGAAATTCGTTTCGAAAAATAAATATTTTTAAAGTGTATATTATTTTAGCCATCCACCTCGCATGGTGAAATGCGCCAGGCATTTTGAATGAAATGCCACCCAAAGGAATCCCCCCAAGAAAAATTATTGCTAATTCTAAAAGTTCTTTGTAGTCATCTCTTGGGTGACTCATTTTTGTGTAATTTTTAAAAATTTCGATTTTTTTTGTATATCATTAATATGTTTCAGAACGTAATCGTCTTGCGTTCCCGGGATGTAATTATTTTTATTAATTTCAGGCCAACTATTTTGAAATTTTTTAAAAAGTTGAATATTCGGGCCTGTTGGCGACCGTTTGGCGCGCTCATAGGTCTACTCCGTAATGTAATAAACCAAAATATTGACAATATTGTTGAAACTTTCAAGTAAAATTTCTTATTATACAACCAAAAGATGATATTTTTATGTTATAACAGTAACTCTTATCATTAAAACACAATATTTGAGTTGCATGTAAAATTAAAGGGAAATTACTGAAATTTTCAAACTTCAAACCGATTGCGACACCCTTTCCTGTTGTCCAATTGAGTTCTTCTTCTGCAGAACTTATTTTTTTTGGATCTGGAACAGATCTAGGGGGTCGCATAAAAAAAATCAGATGGTCGAAAAATAAGGTCCACCCTAATGTGCATGATAAACGTTTCATATATGGTTGATGAAAATTTTTATATGCGTAGACATGTTGCCCTACCTAACTGAATGTAAATCAATCTAATAAGTAGAACATTATGTTATTAACCTTCATTCGACCTCCGTTTTAAACTTGACACACGGTTGTCATACACATGGTAAAATTGTTCGTGAATACTTGATTGTACAGTTTAAGTTTTGTATTTTCACCAACAGAATTTATAAATTTAACTATTATTTATCCTCCCGCTATAATAATCTTGTGCCATTACAAAGCCACTTGATAAATCAAGGCGAAACAATAATGAACCTATTGAAAAGTTAAAATATTCTTAAGACGAAATATTTTTAATTCATATTGTATCAATTTTATTTAATTGCATTTTAATACGTTGAATGCATTATAAACTAGGTTAATATTTTTTAGTGGAATGCAATATTTTATTGGTTTCTGCAGTGGCAACAACAGTTTGTAACTTAATGTAGTAATAGTATTAGTCTAAAATATTAAAAAAAGATTTGAAATGACACCGGAAGAAAATGAACTTTCAGTACCTATGTATGTAATACCTATTGCTAAAAGGAAATATGAAAGATAATGTACTTATCAATTTTTTTTTATTGTACCACAGTAGAAAAATTTCAAAAATGGGTATTTCAGTAATTTGTACGTATTGTTACGTATACACGTATTATTGATAATAACAACAGATTGGTTATTTTAGACAGGCAAACACGTTAACATATTGGTTAATGGTTTTGGAAGGTTTGCTATTTATTTATTTATTAATGATATAAATCAGATGGTTTATTTAGCAAATACAATATTGTTACATGTAGCTTAGGTATTATATAGTTTCCAAATTCTTAAGGAATATTGTTTAAGAAAATTATAAATTATTTTCAGGTCATCTATATATTATGATTGCTTAAGAAGGAAGATACGAAGAGGAAAGCAGTATCTGCTTTTGAGGAGCTTTGTTAGTTACTTTAACAAATTTTTCAATAAAATTAGAAGAAAATACTGTTTACGGGGAATTGCGTTTACATAAAAGTATATTGAAAATCAAGTCTTTCTAGCTATTTAAGTGCATGTAACACCTTAAGATTTTGTATGCAAGCGATAATATCAGATTTTCGAGACATCCGGTTCACGACTCCTTCGTGCCCAGTTGGTGGTCCGCTGCTTCATTCAGGATACACTGTGCCCACAATAGTCTCACATCGCATCCTCCTTCATCTTGGCATAGGATCAGAGGAAGGAAACATTGACCAGAGTTTCGCATTGTCGGAAGGGATAGTAACCCGTCTCAAGGACCGGAATATTGTGACATTGTTCCGTACGAGGGTCGAAGGTCGACGATTTTTATTCGCGTACCGTGGGACTTTCCCCGTAGTTTGTCGATTACCATATCTATAACGTTCAGTGGCATCGCAAATATCTTATTTTTTAAGATAAGTTTATTTTTCATTTTGATTTCTTCCATTTAGTGGAATGGTGGGTTAAAAAGAAATACAAGTTTTAACATATGAACTTATAACGAGGTGCAAGAATAGATTTGTAAAGTACAAAATTCTTTGGACTGCGATCATGTCCCATTTGAAGTTTCGCGCGTGATTATATTCCAAACTATAGCTCGTTTCGAAAAATTTTTCAGATAAAACTTACCCTGTTTTAAGTAGAACATTTTATGCTAGCTACAGATTATTTTCTGATGAATGTGCTTCAGAAGTTTCGAATAAAATTGAATAAATTCGAAAATTTATTCATAATGGTCGCATTAACGATAAGGTTATTAGCGACCACGTTTGGTTTACATAATAGTTAGAAAGTAAAGTCTGTAGTTAGTCTGTTTGATTTATGTAAATTATAAGAACACTGCTGTTAACATTGGTGTAATACAATAGAAAAAGCTTACACGTACCTACTCACTAAACAATTTGGTATTAATTTGGCACCAAAATTTGTCTAAAAATTCCTATCCATCTGTTTTCGCATTTGGCTAGGAATTTGTCGACAAGTTTTGGTCCCAAATACATACAAAATAGGGACGAAATTCTGCCCCAAGCAGGGTTTGGTACCAAATAGACAAGTCTTTTGTTTGCAAAGTGTGATACAAACATTGCGCCAAATTTGCTCTAAACAGCATTTGGCTAACAGGGTATGCTTTATGATAGGTACCTTTCAAAATACTAAGTAGATATGCAACTGTACGTTTTTATTTAGGCAGATTTGTAGCCACCTTCCATGACGTCATTCTAGGTTATTCGTCGCTGTTTTAAACTTAGGGGAAATACCGGATACATAAGGTTTATTAGAAATATATTATAAAATTATTTTTATATCTTTTTGTTCCATTAAATTGCATTACAAATTTTCACTTAATTTCACTCCTTTGGCTTTTAGACTAACAGCTAGTGGCAACAGTTGTGTCGGACACTGTTAAAATATATATATTACTTTTGTTATAGATAGATACTTTATTGATTCTCCTCAGCGTTACAATTTTTATACCACCTTCTCCTTTTTCCGCCTTTCCTCCTCACGCCGACCATAACTAATTTTCCAAACATTCAGGGACATGCACACAAGCTCATAATCCCATTCTTGGCAACTTGAAAATTCGGCAAATATTTACAATAGCGGCTTTCTCACCGATTTTTATGACCTTGAAACATGTTATTAACTTTTTCCTGTACATGCTACCGCCGGACGACCTTGGTTTGCGAGATATTTGCGGAAAACTGTTGGGATGACTATAGCAAACTCTACCTTTTTCCAATGACTAAATTTCCCCTTTCAGGCAAGGGAGGGGTTCAATACAAACTTTAGTTAGGTTAAGTATTTTAATTTTTCTTGGAGTTTGCCAAAGGCCACGGAGAGTTAGATTTCTATGGCTATTTGAAAAGAATCTTGGTTAGGTTTGGCTTTGACCTTTTGGACTATCTTAAAAGACGTTTTGGCGTATCTTCAACTAATTCCCTATAATGATGAGGATAGTATGAACTGCAGTGCGCAAGGTATTAGATCGTTCTAGTTAAATGTAGGTAATTACTTAAATCGATATGTTATATTTCTTATGTTTTCATCCCAATCCAGCCATATCATCGCGTAGAAATAACAATAGATACAAGACCTTGACTCCTGCTGGCAGGAAAGAGAATAATATAAAGTATACGAGAGGTATGTATGTCGTGTTGTAGGTTAGAAAACGGACTCTGTGCAGTAGCGACAGTTTTTTTGCAAATATCTCGGAAACGAAGGTCGTGCGGCGGTCACATGTATAGGAAAAAATTGTTCAGAATTACGACCTTAATAACATATTTCAAGGTCATTAAAAGTCACTGGGTTAGGTCGTGCTGTAGCTTAGAAATCAGACTCTGTGCAGTAGCGACAGTTTTTTTGCAAATATCTCGGAAACGAAGGTCGTCCAGCGGGAACATGTGTAGGAAAAAGTTGTTCAGAATTATGCTCCTAACAATATATTTCAAGGAATCGTTTAGTTTCGACTAGTTTCTAAGGATTGTGCGCGTTTTATTGTTTTTATATTTTTTATTTGATTGGAGTTATTAGTTTCATTGGATCTTTTACTCCTATTAATTTTTCCCTATGTTTTCTAAGGGTTAAATCGTTTCGTTATGTTTCAATTATATTTGATGAAGTGTTAGTGTTCGGTATTGAATGCAGTTCGGTATGAGGTGATTTTCCTCTGTTTTCATTAAACGGTCTTGATGTTTGTTCAGTATCGTTGGTATTCAAAAGGACGATTTTGGACTTCCATAGATTTTATCTATTCCTAGATGTAATACTATCCTCTCACAAGATGCACATCCGATTTGGCTGGCTGGTATCTCTAATAGGAGGCTTTATGTTATCAGGAGTGGTAGGATCTCCTTATTGAACTCCTTTTATGAAACCCCACGAAGAAGAGTCTAAAGATGTTAAGGCTGCAGATCTTAGTGGAAGCGTAATGCTACTTTCATTCCAGAAGATGAAATTTAAGGGTACAGTAAATTGTATTGATGCTCAAGGCCATCCTTCGAACGCAAGAGATACTGAACAACTTCAAGAACGTTTAACAGAGTTACGGTTTACGGCCATGAATGATCTCAAATGACATCCTCTTTTAATTAGAATATTGTGGACATAGGTATTCACTTTAAAAGATGTTAAGTAACGAAAGTATTCGAATATTTTTGAAAAATACACATTCCTATCTAAGATAACTTTTAGATATTTAAAATCACTTTTTATCTCTGAACCGTAGCTGTACTTCTAATTTTAATGTGTAAACTATTAAATTTTTATACGGATCTCTACTTTCTTCCAATTAATTTTGTCGCAATATTTTCCAATAATAATAAAATTTATAAACATTGTTATTATGCAAAAGCATCTTGTAACCCTGACCCCAAAATGATTCCGAGTGGGGATCACGGAATAAATATTTACATCTATCAAGCGTCATGTCTCAAATTGTTGTTCGGTTAATCGTAGAAAAGTATTTCCTTTTTGTAAATAATATAAACATTTTTCACTATTCTCTTGCAACGTATTATAATAAAGAAAAATGTTAAATGTTATAAATATTCTGCACTAATATGAAAGATAAGATAAATCAATAACTCAATACACAGACACCCACATGTATATTTCATAGCAATTGGTGCAATGTTCAATCCCAGTAAACAATCTGCTCTTGATTTGCTAGGAATTTGCCACCAAAACTTGTCTACAAATTGCGACCCATCTGGTTTGGCGTGTGACTTGGATTTAAGTGCAAAGTTTGCAGACGAAATTCGAGGGCAAATCGAAGGCAACACGAGGGCAAACTCTGCCCTAGTGTAGAGGGCAGGTCGGTCGTACAAAAAGCGGACCTGCCCTTGCTCTAAAAGTAAATAATATAAATAATGCAACATACCACAAATCATTATGGATATTCATAATTGAATTAATATAATAGTATCAAATTAATATAATTGAATTATGAAAGCGTTAGCACGATTTCGTTCTCCTTGATTTTGGTCTTATTTTGGGCTGCACTATCTCCTTAACCTTATCTGCACAATGAATTTAGGCCCATTCTGTATAAAAATATATATGTTAGTAACTTCTATATTAAATTCGTTTCATTCTATAATGAAAAATCCGAAAAATATTTTCAATTATTCATATACTAGAATTTTCTTTGATCAGAAACATGTTCTGACTGAATGACTTGTGAGCGACTTGGAGATTACGACCTTATAGATTACTAGTTTTCCCGTTGCTTTAGGGCTCAAACTGTTAAGTTCTGCCAGTCTAACGTCTGGGTCAGACAGGTCACTTGTCCAGAGATACCTTTCCCAGGCTCGTGTCGACTTCTGCAAAGTTGCGCCAAAGATAGATGGTACTTTGTTCGCTCTCGGTTCATTTCTTTGGAAAATAACTGAATAAATTGCAAAATTTCATCTCGCTACACCTGTTGGAGCGTTGTTGCTCTAACCGTACAGTCATATTTTATGTCTTTCAGTACTTGGAAGCAGCGAGCTCTGTGTGAAGCTGTAATTTTATTATTAGCACACATGCGACAACGTGTTTCATTTTTTCGCTTTCAAAATTTACTTGCTCAGCCGATGGTTTACTACTTAAATTTTTGCTTTTATATAATAATTTTATTATTTTCTTTTTGTAACTTGGTTCGTCACTTGGTTCCACAATGCAATTTTACATTCTGAGATCAAAATGAAGCATTATTTATATTTGTTCATGTTTTAATTACTATTTAAACAGTTATACTTATTGTCGAGCAAATAAATGGAATTGATTCCTCAAAAATATGATTGTATGAAATTTTTAAAAACATTGAAATTAATTACTTTGAAAATAAACATATTGTATTAGCTACATACATTCGGTACCATTATTTGGTGTTTTAAATAGTTTTAATCTTTTAGAGATGAAAAATCAAAAGCAGGTACAAATTTTATTCATCCACTTTGTGAAAATTATTTGTTACTGCAAACGCTGTTTCCAGACATTATTTCATACAAACTACACTTTTACTAATGTATAAAGTATACTTTCAGAAAATATAATAACAGATAATATCAACTATTCAATGAGATGCAATGTTATACATAAAATAATGTTATACTTGTACTATACTTGGGCTCACAATACGCTAAGAGATGTTTTATTGATATTTTGTAAACTATTAATATTTTCGTATTGTATAACAGATCTTAGAATATTAAAGTCACATAATAGGTATACAATTAATATGATGGTGTCTTGCGGAAATTCATTCCAATCAAATGATTTTCCAGACATATATATTATTTTAGAAGTAGAGCAAAATTGACTACATTTTCAGTATTCAATGCATTTCTTTTATTGAGAGACAATAAAACACACAAGGACGTTAAGAATTTCTAGATTAAAAATCTGCATTACAATGCATCTATTGGGTTGTCTGGAGAGTTCGTGCCATTTTTCTGTAGGTGGTATTAGGAGAGGTCTGAATATGTCAGAATAATTGAAAACAGATAGTATGTGTACATAGTCTAAAAAGGTGATCTTTCAGGCATTTTTAGAAAAAAGTTTGATTAAGATACATTAATTTTTGTTAGTTTTATGAAGGAAACAAAGTGAATTATAGGTATTTGATGCTTTTTTCTTCCAAAAGCTGCTGGAGCTTGGTTGGGATGTGTTACGCCCTCAGATTTTCATCTTTTTAGGTCAATACAAAATTCCTATAATGACAAAAACTTTAACTCTTTGGTCGACATAAAAAATCATATTTAAAAGTTTATTTGCCGAAAAACGCAAGTTGCGTGATAGATGGAGGAAGATTATGGAACAAAATGGCACTTATAATAATTCAATAAATCTATATCAAAAAGTAAATGTACTGCGTTTGAGTTTCCCTTAAACATCGGCACGAACTTTCCGCACAACCCAATACAATGAAACAGATATGAATATCACAGTTTTTGAATTTCTACATTATAGAAACCTGTTTGAATATGGTTATTCCTTAAGTGGGACAACAATTAATGATAACTTGATGACTTAACGTACCAATCTGCTGAATGTTGATCTAGTCAAGCAGAGTAATTTGGGGTGATAGAAAATCTGACTGACGATGTAGAATTAAATATTTTACAAGCAAAATAAAAATGTAAATAGGAAGAATGGAAAAATGTATTTGTCTGAACTATAAAAAATTATCTAATTGCTAGTGTCTAAAATATGCACATATTTTAGTTTTATTTCTTTATAATTTCAATTTTTGCATTTCATTAATGATTTTTCGTTAATTGTAACTTTGTTAATGATTTTTCATTTTCCTTTCGTAATTACAAATATTGATGTTTATCTATACCTAAATACAGACCAATTTATAGTAAAAGAATCTTAGTATTATTACTGAGTAGTATCATTAAGTAATAAATTATTTCATAGTGTACTTGGCTCTATTTGTCATTTCGGATCATTTAATTCTTCCTCTTAGAGATCATGTACTGTGGAATACACATATTCTACAATAACAATTCAGTTTCAACCAAATATTGTGAACTTTTGAATTTTTATTATAACTTCTACAAGTAGATTAACGATATTGTGCCGGCGAAAATTAAATCGATGCAAAATGAACGTAATGTAACAATATGTGTTATTATGTTAATAAAACGTTTATTATAAACCCCCGATTATTGTGGGCTAACGAAGCTGAAAATGCATGCAAGTTTCTTGATGCATGTAATTATCAAGGTTATGAAAACAAGTGTACTTTCATTATTACAGCGAAATCTCATTTGTGCAATTATTAGCAACACCTAAAACTGGCATCCGTGTTGCTCTGTTTATCTCTCACTCTACCGTAATCTTCTGTGTATTTTCATGTTTAAGTAACTCCTATTATTTTCGGATGAAATTTAAACAAAATTTATCTACATAAATTGAAATATACTAGACTAGTTTCGTCGTCTATGAAGCTATACAATTGTGGATTATTGTAATATAATAAATTTGGTTACGATATAATAGTTCGATCAAGCGAGGCTTTTCAATTTCCTTGCCAATTTCGATATTTATACACATTTGGTCTCAATATTTGGTAAATATTCTCGGGAGATCAGACTATAAAATTATGCAATAGCAAAAATAAATTTTTCTTACCTATGACAGTGTTCCTTTTGACTAGTTGGCACAAGTATACAACTGTCAATACCCGCGACTATTAATAAATATGCAATTATCAATACTATTAATATGTACCATTAATAAGAATATTAATAAGGACTATTAATAAGTATACAACTATCAATACTCACGTCTATTAATAAGTATACAACTATCAATACTCGTGACTGTTAATAAGTATACAGCTATTAGTACTCACGACTACTACTGAGTATACAACTCAACATTGGTTTTAAAAATTCCGCCACAGAGATAGAAGTCTCGAAGATAGAGAGGCTCGTAGACGTTCTTCTGCAATTGCGAATGATGGACTAAGGGCTATTATCGTAGCTGAATCACTCAAGCTGAAATTGGCAAGTAAAGCAAAATCTGTAGCTTGAAAATTGGAGAACGAAAACCGCAATTATATTTGCACCAACCTAGCACAATACACGCATGTCGCCGCATGTACCAGTAGATTAGACGCAACACCTTTTTTTGCCCGATCGAGAAACAAAATGTATGATAGCCGCGGCATGTACGCAGGAAGCGGAAATTTATTGCGGAATTTGCACGGGGAAGAGCTGCGTTCCCGAGATAATCCTGCCACCCTCCACTGCAATTGCACGATGCGATAGTTAGAGAGAGAAAGAGAGAGAGAGAGAGAACAAAGTGGTTCTACGCATTTGCTTTTATGCGTGGTTTCACCAATCCATGAATTCAGTGAACTGTACAAACAAATAATTAGATATGTCTTTGGCAGTAGTCTGCCATGCGTAAAGCATTATCTATTTTTTATTCGTCTGTGGAATCTGTTAATACACTGATTGTAAGGCAGATAATTCATCTCTTATCGATAGACTGCCCATTGCATACATTTATGGCAAAAATGAGTGCAACAGTAAAATCATTTAAAATATTTAAGAACACTCTAGCATTATTTTCGACTTGCTATAATTATAAAGGAAAGAAATCCATAGTCTATGTATCAACGAAATCGATGCCGAATTGTGGTACAAAATATCTTATGAAATTTTAATAATGTTTCTGTATAAAATTATAATAATGAATACATTATTAAAAAATAGAAATAATTGAATTGGATTATATGTATGTACTTTCAGTACATAGCTATTTTGATGAGAACGGAAAGCTTGATTGGTTTTCATCAGAATTGGGCAAATTTTATTTGAAATGAGAATAAGAAGTAATTATTTCATTATCTTTTTCATTTCTAATTTGACAGAAGAAATAATGCTTAAAATAATATACAACAAAGGACGTCTGTATAAACCAGACTCAAATCTGATAATCAGGTCATGAGTTACAATTACAAAGAACAATTTCACTATTATCTGAAATAACTATGAAATAAAATAACATGTTATTTGAAATGATATTTCAAATGTGATCACAGGCCTGAAAGCAACTGTAACATTATATATAATGCTATTTCAGATAATATTTCAAATAATGTTATTTCAGAAGTGCTCAGGTCTGGTTTTCGCAACAAAACTTTAAATAAAATGTATGACATGTGACAAAAGTTTAGACGTAAAAACGCGAATGACGATAAATATACTTTTCGATGCAAGAGACAAAAGTTAAACAGTATCAGGGGGCACAGTTTCGGATGTAGATGTCTTTTTTCTATGTGGGCGCGTAGAGAGAATGAGAAATGTGGTACCGTATCAAAAATTAACAAAATACTATTAAATTATGACTCTGTTGTTGGAATGTAAAAATTCTAAAAAAAAAAAAAAGAAACTGTACAAACGAAAGGGTCAGAATCCCAGAAAAGCATACGAAGACAAACAAGGAAGCTCCTCTTTCGTCGCAAAATTTCTACCTTAGGAAGACTCACCCGTACCACCGAGGCTGTAAATCGGCCAAGAAAAACACCTCCGCTTTGATGAAAGTGAACCAATAGAGGGAGTGTTCCCAATGTTATACTTTTCCCAGTGACACTCTAAAACATTTCTAGTCGGTCGAAGCTACATATTCGTTGTACTATTGCTTCTTACAAATGGACGTGTAATATTTTTACTAAAGTTTAGTAGCATTGGGTTGCAACATATATGACTGTTGGTTATGAACAGATTTCATGCATTTATGACCAAAATGGGTTGGTGTAACTTCAAATAATAGGTACCAAGATTAAAAGAATTTTAGAATATGCGAGACGTTACTTGCAACTTGTGAAGATTATTGAAGTTTGTAATAATTTCCTGTTTGGTTCCTATGAATTGCAGTCTTGACAGGAACAATTCTTATTTTGCATGAAAAATCCGGCTAATTATGAATTTTCTAAAAGTTCCTTTGTTTATAATACGTTTCTAAAAATTTCTTATATTCTACTTCCTGCTTTATACGTATGCAGGAAGTAGTAGGTAGTAGTAGGTAGCTGAGGTTGGTTTAGCAAAAGATAATAACGTACAAATATCTTTTACAAAAAATACTTCCTGCAGGGTATTATAATTGAATGTGGAAAATAAATTGTAATATTATTGTACGAGTTTCTATTACACACCTCGATTTTTGTAATAATGTATATAATAAACACGTTTTTTTATCATATTGCTTTTCGTAAAATTTTTTTAATAAAAAGACCAAATTTTAATGTTTTTACGTATCAGACACGGTAATAAGAGCTATCGCAATAACAAAAAATCAATACTACTTCCCATTTAAAAAAATTTTGGGGGCCCCTTAAAGATGCCCCAACAAAATTTATTACATATACTAAAGTATTATCCCCCCTTAACCATTTAATTAAAAAGAAAAATGAAGACAATATTTTCATTAGGTTCTGAGAAAACAACTTGTATACATATAATACATATAATTTCAGGGGCGGACACTTGTTATTCTATTGTGAAAATTCTCTAATGTAAACACTTTTATTCTGCCATTAATTTTTCTAAAGGAGGTCCTATTGTACTATTATCCACATTATACATTGTGGACTGTTGTGCTTTAAGGCAGGGGTTCCCAAAGTGTGGCCCGCGAATTATTTGTCATAAATAAAGAACGATTATGTTAAAAAATAAATCGTTCTATGTTACAGTATAAATTTTCCCTTATGTCTAACTTTTTACCCCTTTTTTTTGACCCGCTAAATATTTTGGAATTTACAATTTGGCTCACCTAGAAACTTTGGGAACCCCTGCTGTAAGGTGTGCCACTTGAAAACGCATTTCAAGACACGAAATTTTCGAAGGGAATGTTTTCGACACGTACAGGGGACGAAACTTTGCCTTAGGTAGTGCAGTTCAGACAGTAAAGGGCACTGACTCCTGGATCTGCAATCTCGCCGACCTGATCTGTCTGAGCCTTTCGACCCAAGGGCGTACGGCACCCTATATTTTCTCGAAACATATCACAATTGATTTCAATAAAAATCTTCATACATATGGAAACTTTACGTTCTCACCCATGTTTAAATTTACCATTTAATAGATTCAGAACTGGGATCGTGAAATTTTCTACGAAACATGATATCTCGTAAAATCGGAATACAATTTCAAAAAAAAAAAGTATACAACTGAACTAGAAATATCGTATAAATTCTTCATCTACTGTTGCACTGCCTTTCAAATAATATTTCAATTTTTCGTTTGGGTAGTTTTTATTTAAAAAATTGAATAAAGTATACAACTGAATTAGAAATATCGTACAAATGTTTCATCTGCTATTGCACTGCGTTTCAAATGATATTTCAATGTTTTGTCACGGTTGTTTTCATTCAAAAAATTGTTTCGGGTTGTTATAAAACTTTCAAGGATGAATTGTTGAAATCAATTTTTGAATGCAATTTTTACTAACATGTAAATAAAATATGAAATGGTCATCGTTTAAAGGGTGACCATTGCTGACATAATGTTACACATGACGTTCTAAGAATGTTTACACGATCGCTTATAAATTACGGATACTTTGGATGTGAAATACAAGGAAACGTTTATCGTTCGATTCAAATTCCATAAAACTGATGTGACATATTCCTAAATCTTGATTGTACCTGAAACGCCTTAAAAAATTATAAAAATACCAATTATTAGAAACATTCATGTTAGTTCTTTCTTGTTGTAAGCTTTTTTCACTCTCCGTGTCAAGTAATTGAAAGTAATAAAATAAGATAAAAATTCAATAGACTTTATACGGCTACAGTCAACATTTACTGTACGTTTACGCTTCCTTCGCTTTCGAGTAAGATATTCTGAGCCTTCCGTAACAAATTTTATCGCTGACGGTGTACGAGGATACTCGGAGTCGAATAACAGAATCGTAAAGGAAAAGTTTTTTCCCTTCACCGAAAAGCATCCACCTGAGAAACGTTCTTCGCTCCTGGCAAGGAGATAACCTATCGACGTTGATGTAACCTCTCTGTACCGACGTTCTCCTTCATTATTCATATCAAGGCCTCCGAGTGTGTATAGCACGTTCCTTCTTCTGTCTTCTACTCGTTTCGCTTTTATTTGTCCATTCGCGACGGCGAAACACGGCTTCGCAAGCGAAGCCCGATCGACTGCAAACATCGAGACGAATTTTTCTGCCGTGCTCGCAGAAGTCAAAACCGCTTCAACGAGTCTGACAACGCGCATTAATCGCACTTGGAAAAAGGCTTATGGGGATATCGGCACTGAATAGTCAAACAAAAATCTCGGAATTACCGGTATGCTTTCCTAGACGAAAGTGTACGTCAGCGGATTGAACACGATAAGTTTATTACACGTGTTTCTAATTACAGATATTTTTGTTATAACTTTGTCAGATACTTCGTCATGGTAAAATTAGTCTTTATTACAGAAATAAAAATACGATTTCTACTTTTAGTTTGTCAAGAGTTAGTATTAGCAGAGTGTTAGCAAGGAGGTTGGCAACACTGCTGACGAGGTAGAGGGCACTCTGCACTCCGAGCAGAGCATCAAGCTAACCTCGTTTTTATTTTATCACACGGAATGCTAAATTGAACAGTTATGATTGCAACAAGTGTATTTTACTATAACATAACATAGTTTTAAGTGAACATGTACACGTGTAAGCTATAATTTAGTTAGTTAGCCATTTGTTTCGACCTTAGAACATGTACAGGATCAAAAATGTTGTACTTCATCGAAAGGGAAGGTTATTGGGGTCACTTTAACTAACTTTTTCCTTTGCAAAGATGTTCTCCGCGGCTTTGTGTAAGAGTTATTAACGAAAAATATGGACCAATCAGAGCACGGCTACAGCGGAGGGATTCCGGCTCAGCGACGGATCCCACTGAGTGCGACGTTGGCATTGGCCGAGCCGGAATCCGTCCACTATAGCAGCGCTGTGATTGGTCCGTGTTTTTTGTTAATAACTCCTTAACAAAGCCGCGGAGAACATTTTCGCAACGGGAAAAGTTACTTGAAATCACCTCAGGAACCTTCCCTTTCAAGGAAGTATAACATTTTTGATAGACCCTGTATATCTATAGACACGGCATAGGTCTAGGATGCAGTGTTGCAAGATAACGGAGTACTGGTGCCCACAATTGACATCACAAGATAATTAAAAATGGTGGATAGTGTATGACAGAGATCGGCAAACCGAGCAAATTACAGCCGATTTTCAAGGGCTTTCAAGGGCCCCCTTGCTTCGGCCGCGCAGTTCGCTCCCTGTGATGGTCCTAGTTCTCGAGCCACCTCAGGCGCGTACCGTATGATCTGCGCGTGGCGCATTAGGGCCAATCGATAGGTTTCCACATTACTGAGGTAGTACTATTGTCAATGCGAAGGATTCTTCGCTATCGTCTGCAATGCGATCAGCGACATAGCGATAGCGACACTTTCGTTCGACATTGCGGATTTACCCAGCATGTCTAAAGTCTAAACGTAAAAGAAAATGTTTTTCCATATCTAAATAAAATGTTGGCAATGAAATTAAAAGCTGTTTTCCAAATTTATCTTCTTAATTTATTTTTCAAATTTACTTTCCGAAATTACCATGCGACATAGTGGAATAGGCCTACAGCGGATACCACTAAGTAAAAAAAAAAAAGCATTGACAATAGTAAGTACATCCTCGGTAATGTGGATACGGGTGCCTCCCTAATGTGCTACGCGAAGTTCATACGATACGCGCCTGAGGTGGCTCGAGAACTAGGACCGTCACAGGGAGCGAATTGCGCGGCCGGAACAAGGGGGTGTAGCCCTCGAAAATCGGCCAAAATGTGCCCGATCTTGCCGACCTCTGGTGTATAAGAAGTGTTGTATTCGACATATATTAGATGGCTTTATGTTTTGTTTGATTGACTTCTGTTAACGTTGCATTTGTTTTCTTTCTGACATTTCATAACTGCATCTTTTAGGTTACTTTTGAAGTAAATTACACGTAATTTTGATTAAAATTGTTAGTTCTGTGTCAATTTGAACATGGAGTGCAAAAACGAACATTATAGGCACATATTGCTTTTTTATTTGCGTAGAGGTAAAAAAGCTGCCGAGGCTCACAAAGATATATGTGAAGTTTATGGTGTGGATTGTTTAACAGAACGCACGTGCCAGAATTGGATTAAAAAATTCCGTTCTAGAAATTTCTCACTTAAAGGCGACCAACGTTCTGGTCGACCATCTGAAGTTGATGATGACCAAATGAAAGCCATTATTGAATCGGATCGTCATATAACTGTCCGAGAGATTGCAGACAGGTTAAATGTCTCGCATACAACTATAGAATATCGTTTAAAAAATCTCGGAATCGTTAACAAGCTCGATATTTGGGTTCCACACGAATTGAAAGAAATTCACTTAACACAACGCATCAACGTATGCGATATGCATCTCAAACGAAATGAAATCGACCCTTTTCTGAAGCGAATCATCACTGGTAATGAGAAATGGGTTGTTTACAATAACACAACTCGAAAACGATCATGGCCCAAGCGTGATGAATCAGCCCAAACCACACCGAAAGTTGAATTGCACCAAAAGAAGATCATGTTGTCAGTTTGGTGGGATTACAAAGGTATTGTGTATTTTGAGCTTCTCCCAAGGAACCAAACCATTAATTCAGATGTTTATTGTCGACAACTAACAAAACTGGACATAACAATCAAAGAAAAACGGCTAGAATTGGCAAATCGCAAAGGAATCATGTTCCACCATGATAACGCTAGGCCACACACATCTTTGGTAACACGTGAAATGTTATTGGAGCTTGGTTGGGAAGTGATGTCACATCCACCATATAGCCCTGACATTGCACTATCAGATTATCATTCATTCCGAAGTTTACAAAACTCTTTGAATGGTAAAACTTTCACTAATGATGATGGTCTGAAATCGCACTTGGATCAGTTTTTCACCGAAAAGGATCAGAAGTTTTATGAGCGCGGAATTATGAAGCTACCAGAAAGATGGCAAAAGATTATAGAACAATATGGAAAATATTTTATTGATTAAAGTTCATTGCTTTGATAAAAAAAATTGGATTTTATTTCACCTAAAAATACCGAAATTACTTTCTTGCCAACCTAATATATTGTTCTTACTATT
Source organism: Halictus rubicundus (assembly GCF_050948215.1). Lineage (NCBI taxonomy): Eukaryota > Metazoa > Arthropoda > Insecta > Hymenoptera > Halictidae > Halictus > Halictus rubicundus. The sequence goes on from NC_135162.1 coordinate 3,329,852, forward strand.
CTTTTTATTTTTAAATAAAGTAAGTTGTGGGAAAATAAATACAGATTTCATATTATCAACATCCACATTAAAGTGTAACTTTTTCCAAATTATAATTGACAAAATGGGTTAGCACTACTTAAAATAATAAGAGTAAAGTAAAGATGAACGAGTAATAAAGTGAAATATTTATACAGAATGAGATACAGCGACGTCTCCTATTTCCCATCTAACACGTTAGCTTCGCGGTACTGTGCTCTTTCAACAGTCATCCTGTAGATGATATAATCTTGGGACAGGAAATGTTATCTGCAGCCGGGTCTATGAGTATACAGTAAGGAGAAAAACTGATTACACACTATTTGAAACAACATAACTTTTTTAAAATTAGATCAAATGACTTGAATGTTATTTAGAAGTTAGAAGTATTAGTTTATTAGACGAGGTGTAAAAAAGTGAAAAAAATTTGAATTGGTCCGAATCGCAAAAGAAATAGTAAAAGTTATTTTTTCAGCTTTTTTATCTGAGCCTGTATTGAAAATTATAGAATGTGTTTGATTTGCTCGAATAAATTATATCCATGCTGAAAATTTCACCGATATGGGTTACTTCGTTTACGAGTTATAAACGATTAAAAGTGCGATTTTTAGTCGAAAATCGTGAAAAATGGCAATTTTCCCACTTTTAATCAATCCCACTTATAATGTAATCAGTTTTGCTCCTTACTGTATATGTAGTTAGGTTTCAACAGAAATGTAAATACAGTGATCTAATTAACACTAGCGTTTGTTTTATGTTCTATATGTTTTTCTCATTGTTTATATATTTTTATTGTTTTGTGAACATTGAATAAGAAATAACTGCAGTAAAGCATTAGCTATTCGAATCATGCGGAAACATAGATGTTCGGGTAGTAGAATAGTTAGTTATTGTTAGTTACAGTGCTTGACTAAATTCTTACTGATTTGTACAATAATATATTAATAACGATTTATATTTTTACAATGATTGTGAATATGCTAATTGTGGTTGCATAAAGAATCGATCAAATAATAGGGAATTTGGATAATTGAAGTTCCTTTTACATTAAATTTGTATAGAAATTAATTAATCAATTAAAATTAATTAATTGATTAATTTTCAAATTATTCTTTACATTGATGGAATCGTAAGTGTATAACTTGTACTAACAATATTTAATGATAAGCGTACTTTGGCAATAGATTTTTAAAATAATTTTCTCTGAGACAAAGCACTTCATAGATAATTGTTATTACTAGACTGCGGATCTTTATGCGAAATAACACTGTTGTAGAGCCAAGTCAAAAATATTTCTTACTTTGAAACTTTGGTAAGGTAAAGATAATACATCGATGTCTGCAAATGCTCTTAATTTTTTCACTATTTTAAATTATACTTGGACCATTTTTGTGATAAATTTATAGAATCCGCAGACTAGTTGTTGCATAAACTTTCAAATTATTTCCCGTGTATATGATTAAATATTACAGTGTAATAATAAATATTCATCAATCTTATTTTTTGATTTCTAGTTTTAAAATTTGTATGGTTTAGAAAGTGATCTTGATTGTTTATAATTACTGTTTACACATCAATGAATGTAATACAGAAAATAAAAAGTATTCAGTTAGATTTAAGAAAGTAATTAACTGATAGGACAAACTTTTAAGTTCTCTACTTATTGATGTCGAAACTAAAGCAATGTATTATGAAAAAATTTCTTTTGAACTAAAATATACAACATTGACAATAATGAATTTTTCTTATTGGGATATTAATCGGTAGACATTGTTTTTAAATTTCTAACTTTTCTTGATTTGATAAATTTTTCGGATGCCATATTTGCTCCTTATACTTCAGTCTTTTTAAAAGAGATCGATATAACAGAAGAGATGATAATTTATAGGAGGAACATTTTATGAATATGATGGATGTGAGAGTGCAATGCGGCTAAACTTTAACTTAGGAGACCATAAATTTTGGACTTTTTGTATATAATCCCATAGATTGTTACGAGCAAACGCCAAAAATCCAAGTTTTAACGTCAGGAATTCACTGGTTTAAAAGTTATGCATGTTCAAAGATAAGTGATTTCAAGCGTTTTTGACATGTAGGGGCGCCGCCATATTGGTATGTGTTCAGACATCGTCCAGTGAGCGGAGCCGCGAGAAGGTTGGTCGAGGTTATTCAAACGGTCTTTTTATTCCTAACTAACGACTTCGATCATCTTCTAACGTCCGTCGGAAATAAAATTTATTTAATACGGCATGTGTAAATATTTATTTTGAACACCTGCTGCCTAAAACATTTTTGACGAGACAATATGATTGCTGCTTGGTTACATAAAGTTATAAGCAGATGCTCACAGTTTTTGTAGTTGATAAAATTTTTCAGGCTACAAATCGTTCGCCGCTAAAAAATAGTTTCCGAGGATGCTGCGCCATTGCGCATCCTTGTGTGGACGTGGGGCAGTTTTAATAGCACCCGCACGGGTATGGTCTCGGGGCCCAAACTCGAGTGAGGGGCCCGAAACGAAACACAGTTCGGCTCGTACATCTGCATATAAATCACTGGTTGGACAGCCTTAAGAAGCCAGGGGCTATTGCGTACCCACCAATAACCGTGAAACATTGCATTCGGTTTCTTCCGATGGTGCGGCTAAAAACCGCTTCCTTATACTTGCTTTTTTTTGCGAATACTTGCGAAGGTGTAACTCAACTATAGTACTTTGTAAATTAAACAAAAAACGACACTGGATACAGACAATGTTTTCTATAGAACAATAGCGAAACAATACAACGGGGCAGTCTCATGTAAACGCTGCGAAATGTAACAATGTTCACGAATTTTTCTCAAAGCGATGATCTTACGTTATAATTTTTGTTTTTTAATTGATTTAACTTTAAAAATTATATCTGGCTGACGTAGGTGATTGGAAATCTCAGGCTGGACTAAAACAAGAAACAAGATGCTTTTTAATCAGTATGTTTACCGTTATTGTCCATACTAAAATAAATAATTTATCTTGAAATTTGGGAACATGGTGAATGGTTAAATTGTGAATGTTTCTTCTGGATTCGCCATAACTTTGTTAGATTTTATGAGTTCAAGCATACAATTTTAGAAAACTTTTTTAAGGTTTCATTTTTGACAATTTTTTTCGATATATTCTGGTCAAGAGAATACATCCGGTTTCTTAAAATTTGATCAGACTTTTAAAGAAACCGCGATTTTGAGAAATTTAAAATAATTTTCAAAAAATTTAAGAAGCCATGTCATAGTACCATACAGGACACTTTTTGTCGGTTTATAAAATGTCTAATTTAATTTCGAAGTGAATATCAATATACTATGATAAAAATGACTACGTAATAGAAAATATAGGAGCTTTCATTATCACACAAAGAACTGTAATCGTGACATTTTTCAAAATAATGCCACTTATTGTATAACCGCTAAAATTTAATTTAATTTAATACAAAGATCACGAAGCATACACATTGTTTTGAAAGAAGAGACTGTGTTACAGAAAAACTAGCAAAATATAGATATTATATTTATCACCAGACATTGTATGTATTAAATAAACTGCGGATCTTTATGCAAAATAAAAATTGTTTGGATTAATTGTAAGAAGTAAAATACAGATTAAAATTTCTTTCTTTCGTCAATGATCTTTATAAATTGAAAATAATATATCGACGTCCTTAGACTGTCTCAATTTCTTTACTGTTTTAAATTGCACCAACTCCAACCAACCAACTCGCTTTTGCCATAAATGCATAAAATCCGCAATCTAGTAATAAATAATAATGAAATACTTCGCGGAACTCCGTAATACTCTGGTTGAATCCACGCAGTGATACATGACCTTATCTATTCCATGCAACAGATTTCAGATGCTACTGGCATCTTCTTGTGATGAACAGAGATTAATGAGATCTTAATCCGCGAACATCGTTGTATCCATATTAAGCACGTGTTACTAGTTCTAGATCTTTTTTAATCGTTCGAAGATGTAGAATCATTCAACATCATCTGGCGAATTCTACAATATCTCCCGTCACTCACTGCTTACGTACAGTCAGTGTCAAAAACGCTTAAAATCGTCCAACTTTCAACACGCATGACTTTTGAACCAGTAAATTCCTAACGTTAAAACTTGAATTTTTGGTATTTTCTCGTCAAAATCTACAGGATTACATAAAAAAAGTACAAAATTTGTGGTCCCCTAAGATAAACTTTAACCAAACATTTACTTTTTGTTTGCTATCGCGACCAACAGCAATTTTCTAAAAAAGATATTTACACATTAGCTAGTAAACTAATCCTTCTAACATCTAGAAAAAAGACTTTAACCGTTTGATTCAATTTTTAAAAAGTTATTCGTTTTTGAAGGGTGAACGTATACCTACATTCCTGAAAACAACAACGAAACTTATCACAATTTCAATGATGAGATTCTGAAAGCTGACTTCAAAGAAGAATAAAAATAGGAAATAGTGATTTCGGAGCGCGCGTTTACAGGTATATCATTAAGATTAAGAGCGATTATCTGATGTAATCGCTTTACAAGTTCGACACCGATACGAGAATTTCAATTAAGCGGAGATTGGAAACTGGGGAAGCGAAAGGAGGCCGTAATCTAAGGAGAAGAATTATCATAATAGTTGCACCTATATCTGCAGTAGGTAAAGACTCTTTACTAAAGAGACAAGGAATCACTTGATCTAATCGCAACCAGTGATTCGCTATGCTAAAGAATAACTACCGAAAAGCTGACAGAACGTATCTACATTCTATATTGTAATGAAAAATCTATTAACACTTTGACTGCCAAACTAGAAACCTCAAAAATTCCATAAAATCAAAGTAAGTTATTTAATGAAATAAAAATTGAAAAAATTAAATGTGTGATATTGAGTAGTCCTCCAAGTTTGTTGTGTTTTACAGATCCTAATCTTTGGTACAATGAAACTAATTAATTATTAAGTTAAACGTCTCTTACTTTATAAGTAAACTCCATTAGACTTTCTTAATTTTTAATGATCTAAAGTCATTACTTAGGTAATGATCTTTGTATATCTGTTCCAGTAAAATAGTTAACGTTCTTTTTAATACTATTTTTTCCAAATGGTACGAAACATCTTACACTATTTTTATTGGAAAAATTCCTAGATCAATTTCTAATGAAAGAGAGATGTCTTTCTGTGAACTGATACGTAACAGTATACAGCACGCCTCACAGTGCGGACAAATCGCCTGTTTTCGGCACTTTTCGTAGTTCGGTTATTAATGCATATATAGAGGAAATTTTTTACAGACAATTATATTTACCAATATAGTTTATAATTTTAACAAAAAAAAATTTATTATTAAAAATTAACAAATTTATTTTTAAAAACTAACAAGTTTAGAACAAAATTAATAATAAATGAACCATATGTAAAATTAACAATAATAAACTTAAACAAATTATAATACTAGTGAATAAAATGAATAAACTCAACAAAATGCTATCCGAGCATGCTGCTGCTGCTTCGCTATCCGAGTCATTCTCAGTACTTTGATTGCGACTCAAAATCATTGACTCTCGTGATTTTGCACATTTCGATCTATCCTTACATTCTTATTACTTTTTCAATAGTTATAAAACATATATTAAAAATACATAAAAATGATTGACATATAATTATTGCAAAATTGTATTATGCATAAAAATGGTTATTCTATGATTATTATTAACAATTTCCATCCTAATACGCATGTTTTGCAAAAGAAATGTATTTCATATCGTGATATACACGAATATTGAACTTTCCTAGTAAATTCCCCACTGTAACTGTGGCGAACAAATGGCAAAATTTTTTACAACCAAATTTGTTCACAAATGTATACTTATTGTTCACAGAAAACTGTATACTTATTCACAGAAAATGAAATTTAACAATATAACTAATACATTTAAAAAGAAAATAACAAATTCTCCACGATAGATGCTAAAGGAAAGGTATGGACACTTCTTAAAAAGTTTATAAAATTGAGAGTCGCAAAAAGTGGCAGACAAAACTATGAAATTTTTAAACTATAATAAGTAATGTATCCGAATATGCATAAATCTCAGGACATGTTTTGCCGTTTTTGTTTTATGTTTATTAGAAGTTTTATATGCAATTAACAAATAAAACCACCGTTGAAAATTTGTACAAAAAATAAATCTACTTTATTAAATGTATAAAGAATGCATATTCCTTGGTAAGAACTTTCCATTACACAGAATTATTATTGCACACTCATTTACAGTTAATATAACATTTTTCGATTTTTGGCACTTTAGAGAGTGCCTCCATGGCCAAATTTTTATACAAAAATCTAAATTTGGTTACTAATGCGTATGCAATGGTAATTAATCACAAAAAATTAAATTTAACAATAAAATTAATAAGTTGAAAAAAAAGAAATTATTTTTATGCATAAAAAAATTGTTAAATGATTTTTAAATGAACAATAATATGCATTTCCTGTTAATAAAGAGTTCTGCCAAAGGAAATTTTCGTGCATCGTCAAATAAAAATGTAGTGAGATGTGCCGTGACTTGTCCGCACTGCGGGCCTGAGCAATTGGTGTTCCGAGAGTCGGTGACGTAGAATCACCCCCCCCCCCCTCTCTATCACGCTCTGATCGCCCATCTGGCGTGCCGTGCATAATCGCCAGATCAAGACTTGTTCCCTCACTATAATTTCCCCTTCTACCGCGCTATTCCCCACGCTTCCGCTGCAGCTCGGTCCCGTGACGCGGTTCGTCTCTGTCGTGCATACACCGATACTGGCAGAGAGTGGGTAACTTTTTCCCCTCAATTTGTGCTCCCCTTCCCCCTTGCAGCGACACTGGCCACGACAAGCCGACTGGCACCAGCGCGAGAGGGGAATACGTGCTCGTCGTAAGGCATGTAAGGTCGGAGCGCGATAGTGGGGGTAGCCGATCTACGCCATTGACTTTCGGAGTACTAAGTGCCTAGGCTTGCTAAACAATTTCTAACATTAAAATTAATGGACACACTGTAGAATTTGTATTTTCCGTACGAATTTTTGTCATAAAATCCACGAATTCACAGAATTCTTCCTTCGTAAGAATGCGAAGGAAGTCCGATGAAGTTATTCGAAACTGTGGTGGCCAAACGTTCTTCCAGGACCACGAGTGTATATCCACGCATATTTCTCGTATACGCATACGTTTAAGCGTAAAAGAGTACGGTTTCAAGGTAAAACGTACAATTTTATCGCGATGAATTCTAAGTGTGAGAAAGTTTTGTTTCCGTTATGCGTCAAGTACGTTACGAATACTTTTTCCTTACCTTCGCTTCCAAGGTCTCCAGTTGCGCCATTCTGGGTTCTAAAAGTTGCTGCGGTGAACCAGCGCCAGTATGTAGAGCAGTCTAAAACAAACGAGCAATAAAAATTATATAGCTGTATGTGTGTTTTACGTGTGTTTTTTTAAATTTAAAAACGTTGATACTTTTTGGATCCACTGTACGTGTGCACACTAGGGTGGCTCTTATTTACTGTTGACGAAACTTTTGTTTACGTCCTCCCCCCAGGATTGTTTCACTTAATAAAAAAAAATCTATGCAGTTTGAGCTCGATCGGATAACGAGAAAACGTGCCCCCCGGTCCTCAAACATTAAAGTAATTAATTGAATGCTCATAAAATTGTTTTCCCCGAATACCATCTGAATTATTGACTGTATCGAAAAATATGTTGCACATAACCTGTATATCTGGATAGGCTGCGTCTTTTATGTCCTATTACTTTTTGTCATATAGCAAACAGTTTTCATAAAAAATTAATAAAAATGACGGAACAAAATAAAAAAATTTGTTCTGAAATTTCAAAACTGCAGTGTGTTTTCATTATATTTTGTTACTAAACATTAACGAAAAATGTGTATTTTTTTTAACTCGCGGAACTTATTTTTTATTAAATCAGTTCGCTCTAAATTTTTTCGAAAACCGTTAGTTTTATGAAAAATTGCAATACGTCATAAAAGACGCAGCATATCCAGATCTACAGGTCTTGTCGAACATGTTTTTCGATACAGTCAATAATTTAGAAGATATTCGAGAAAAACGAGTTTATGAGCATTCAATTAATTATTTTAATGTTTAAGGTCTCGGGGGCGCGTATTCCCGTCATCCGCGGGAGTTCAAACTTTGCACAGATTATTTTATTAATTGGAACAATCCTGGGGGGGGGGGGGAGCAAAAACAAAATTCAAAAGTCGAAAATAAGAGCCATCCCAGTGTACACATATGAAGCAGTTAATTGTGTGTTTAGCTTCGAACAAATTATAATATTATAGTTAATGAAGTGTAGACACAACTAGAAAAGTAGTATGTGTTTATTAAAAAAAAAATCTTTCGCTTTCTTCTATTGTACTGTTTTAAACTCGTTTGTTGTACTACATACTGTACATTTTCTCAGAATTGAAGGTGGAAAGTATAATATATTTTTGTAATGCTTCTGATTCTGAGCATGCTACGAAAGTAGCACGTTTCTCATGTAAATATAACTAGATGGCTATCTTACGGTAACAATGTTGTCTAATATCTAAGGAGGACAGTGTTTACAAATATGGCCTCCTGCTTTGACCTTTGTTTTACGGACAAGAAAAGGACATGGACAAGGATACTTCACGAAATAAAAATAATTTAAAACACATCTTGATGGTACTCCAAAACCTATTAACTGAAGACACCATTTGAAGGAAATTGAGTATGCAATTTAAAAAACTGAAGATGATCTTTATATTTCGTTGAAAATCTGAAGGATAGTGGAAAATGAATGTCTCTTTTGTGTACTTTTAACTCTATAGAATTTTAGCTGACGTTAAGGTTAGTTTAGCGATTTAGTTTACTATGATTTCGCAGTATCTATAGAAAATTTAACCTGTTAATTATTTCTGTCGAGTATACTCGTCATGAAAAGACGCATTTTTTGTCTAATGACGAGTATACTCGTCACGTAGGAAGAAAATTTGAATTTTCTATTAAATAAAATTTAAAAGAATGACAAAAAAAGCACAAAAATAATGCTGGCTAAAAATAATTAGGCATACAAGTGCACGTTCTTAAAATAAAGCTAAACAGTTAACAGGTTAAGAAATGAGCTTGTGCAATAACAGAGAAAAAAGTTTTCTAATGTCTAATCCTGATAATTTGGACTATGATTTTGTTACTGTCTAACAGATTAAAGATAATTTGATATATTTTGCAATACAGATAGTAAAAAATGATACGTCATTTTTATATTTAAAAATTTCCATTACTGCAAAATGTAAACGATATTTTTGCGTAAAACAATTGATGATACTTGTGTTTGTAAAATAAGTTAAAAAACAAATAACAATAGAATGTAGTAATTGTAATGTGAGTTTGGAGAAAATGTCAAATGTAATTTCAAACATTTGTAGCGTAATTAATGGTTTAATCAATTGCTATTCAACAAGTATATAATATATGTATATGTGTTCGAATATAATTAACAATACAGAAGATACAGATACAGTCAAACTTTTGAAATAGATGCTTTTATTATGAGCTATTGAGAATCACAATAATTAATTATACAAATCAAATAAATATGGACGATCTAACCTATAGGCGACTTTTGTGACTGTTGGAACAAAGTATTCTAAATGTAATACAAAATCTTTATTGTAGAATAAATGTTGCGTGTATGGAAATATTAATAAGGAGGTGTTTGATATTTTGAAGGCTATCTATACAGATACATGATACCATAATCAGTATTTAAAAAATATTATCTCCTTTGCCTATCAAGAGTATATGAAAATAAAATGCGTGCTTCAAGTGTGCAACAACATGCACTTGAGATTTACGCTTTAATAAGACTATAAGTTATAGAAAGTTGAAAAAGTAATTGTACTGTCTGTTGCATAATATTCTTATAATGTAACATGAAATATACGTTATTGCGTGCACTCGGCATGCATATTCCACTCTTTTCAAGTAAGACTAACTAAATTAGACACGTAGTCCGCTTGTCGTATCCGGTTTGGCAACCGCAACGGAAGTAGTTATACATTCTTGTATATAATTTATATAAGTTTCATAACAGCACTTGTTTACTTTTCTTGAATATCTAAAATAATACTTCTCCACTATCCATATGATTTAAAAATGTTAAAAAAATTTTAATTATATGGGTACATATTTAATTTTAATACTTAATTCCGGTTTTATTACATTTATTGTGGAGATAGTGTTGTTCTTGTAGTATCATTAATATAAATACATTAATACACTCAGTAATATTCGGTCAGTTTTAAAAGAACGATAACTTTTTCAAGAATGGACCACAAGACTTGAATTTTTTTCCGAACTTAGAACAATTAGTTTACTACACGATACGAAAAAGCAATTTCTAAAAAATTGGTCGAAAGTCCATGAAAAAAAAAAAGTAAAAAAGGCACTTTTTAACATTCTTTTATGTGGGCCTACATTGAAAGTTTAAAAATTCATTTTGTAGATTTCCATCAGTTATGTTAGTAAACTAATTCTTCTAACTTCTCAACAAAATTTAAATCATTTGGTATATATAATAACTTTAAAATAACTTTAAAAAAGGTTATTGTCTTTATAGAAATGTCCAAATATTACTGTAAGTGACTGTGTGCATGTTTCGATTACAACTAAAATAATTTTAAATAATCTTTCAAGCATAGACAATAATCGTTTTTTAATAAATCAATATTTACATGTTCCTTTTATTGCAGTATCATGTTTAAAAAATTATCAAACATTTAGTTATTTATTCTCATACTTATCCGTATTCATTCATATTCTTATACTTAATATCAATTGTAATGATGATGAATGACATCAATATATAGCGAACAATATTAACATTTATTATTATGAATAAAATGTGTTGTATTGCTGTATATAAAATCAATGACAATTGATAGAAGAAATCGTAGATGGAATGCGTACTGTCGTTCTTGGAATACGAAAGTCATATAACATACGTGAAAGTGGTAAAACGAAAACTGCCAGTTTCAAGAGATCATCCTTTCCATCGGACATTTCATTTCACGTGGTTAGTCGCGGATTTCCTGTTCCGACCTAGCAGCTTTCTGCTTCAGCCTTTGTGGTCCCACGAAGTAACATGTGTTTCTTCAAACAACAATGATCATCTGAATGCTGTGTATCCACTAACAATAATTAAGGGACAATATTGTTTGCTCCATTTTCACTTTTTTCCTCCCATAAATTCATTTTTTACATTAAATATTGATTACACAATGGTTGAGTGAACACTGTGCTCAGTAACAATAATTACAGGGGCAATATTGTTTGCTTTATTTTTCATTTTTTCCTTCCATAGAATCATCTTTTACATTAAATATTGACCAAACAATGGTTGAGTGAATACTGTGTCTACTAATAATAATTACAGGGGCATTATGGTTTGCTCTATTTTTACTTTCCATCTTTTACTTTTTACTTTCCATAGAATTACTTTTTACATTAAATATTGGTTAAACAATGGTTGTGTAACTACTGTGTCCACACCCAATAGTTACAGGTGCAATATTGTTTGCTCTATTTTTACTTTTTACTTTCTATAGAATTATTTCTTACATTAAATTATTGGCTGTGTAAGTACTGTGTCCACTAACTATTTTTACTTCGTTCTTTCCGTAGAATTGTTTGTCACATTAAATATTACGTTTAATAAATTTAATAAATTGTTCTAATAAATCCTATTTCTTATTAAACGTTAGAAACATTATTTTATGTCAGATAGATTAAGCAATAATCTTTAAAAAGAAATATGAGCAATAAGATTTATCAGAGAAATTATTTGTAAAACGCAAAACGAAGGAATTTGGCAATTACTTTTAAACCAACTGATTAGGTGTGTGTAAAAGTTTTTTTTTCTCAACCCCCTAATAAAATTATTTTCAATCGAAATATTTTCCCGCCGTTTTGTGATTTTGTAAGGTTGGTCTTGATCTTTCCAAAACACCATTTATTATTATTTAATTCTGCACATAAATGTATTTTATGATTAATAAGTATAAGTAAAAAAGAGGCTAAAGCTTCTGCATAGGCCTAATAATGTTGCACAATAAGGATGTAACAAATTAGCTTTATGCAATAAATAAAGTCATGATGTTAGATATAATTTTGAAGTAGAAAATGGATATTCTCACTTATTATGGGCTAGGGTAAGGAACCCAATTACTGTGAGGGTACCAATTACTGTGCTCATATTAATTATACTTATTTTTAAAGCATACTGAATGTTAAAAACGAGATATTAAAATCTGTTAATATATATGTTATGTATATATCTCTTTAATATTCATTATGCTTTACAAATAAGTATAATTAGTATAGGCACAGTAATGGGATTCCTATTACCCTATTTTAAGAAATTATAAAGTAAATCGTCGATTCTGGTATTTTGTAGTGAAATTGCCAATGGAATCGACAAAGGTTAGCCACGGTTCAATGAACACGAACTTAACGTGCATGTACATGTATGTACTCAGGATGTCGAAGGATATGCGGCACAACTACGCAGGATGCTGGATTCCACGCAAAAATACGTTGAAAAAGGAATAAAACTTTTTTGTTTAGGCTTCAGTTTTAAAAAAATCATGACGGGATCTCCATTCAATACGTATACGTACATACAGGGTGACTCAAAAATGTTGTATTTTTCGAGGAAGGAATGATTTCTGAGGTCATATGAAGGACGGTTTTATATTACATTTTTAAGTTTGTACATTATTTTTCCGAATATAAAAATGTTTAATATTACATAAGACGCCTACAGAAAGGTAAAGAGACATCGAAAAATTGGATTCTGATTTTCTTAAACGACGATGCAATTTATAAAAAATTCTGAAAAAAATTAAGAACAATGTTTTCAATAATATCTCATTACTGAATTTTTATAAAACTGGTATCTCCAAAATTTCAATATGAAATATGCATTTTCTTCAATATAAAAACTTCAATATAAAATCGGCAATTTTATGCTTCCGGATTTTTTGAAAAATCGATTTTGAAACCAAAAAGTTTGAAATAATTCACTGTCACGTGTGCTATTAGATAGAATGTTCATGAATTTTTCGTAATTTTTTGTGGAGTCAGAAGAAATGGAGCATAATTCATTAAACCGTGCTCACCCTATAACTACCCTTGTGGTGGGGGTACCGACTTGAAACTTGTCACAGTGGGGTTTCTTTCTAAAAATCAATTTGGTTTGTAATGATTAATTTTTATTCGAGAACTTTTTTGTAGCTTCAATAGTTTTGAAATAATTTGTTCTAGATATTTAGCTGGAATATATTGTAAACGAAAATATATTTTCATATACAACATACTTCCTCGCATTCTTGCATTTTCTCCCCGTTTCCTATTCGAAGCTTCAATGAAATTTTTATTGTATTAGTTTTTTGAGTTGAAAGTATCGCAAATGTTACAGCACACCGAGAAAGGTCAAAGAGCAGTATAATTGCTTTCGTAGTCTCAAATTGTATCGGAGTTGAGATCTCCGATAGGAAATTTGCAGTACAGTATGGGTGTGCTGTGTTACCATGAAGCAATGTATATGAATGAATCGACAGTATTGTATATGAACGCACTAGTGAAAGGCCAAAGATTTTCCATCGATGAGCAATGAATGAAGAAAGCGGTGCTTGTTTGGTTTATCGTTTATACAAAACCATTTTTTAAATCTGCGGTACAGTACGACACAAATCTTAGGAAAATAAGAGATTATTTCATAAAAATGTGAAAGTGTTCGTGTTATTTTACTAACCATACATATAAAATTATCCCTACGAATTATTAATTTTGAATATAATCTGCAGGTTTTGTATCATTGCATATTCATTTACATCTGTGATAAGTATTTCTATATGAATTAATTTATTGTGATACTTTCATAATTATTCATTGCTTTCACTCATATAATAATAGTTGTAAAATCAGCTTGATTCTTGTTAATAAAAAATAGTGAATATGCATCAAACTAATCTTATTTTAGTGAGGCATTGAAATTCGAAAGAAGTCAGAACTAGTTAACAAAAAATAAAGGTTGAAAATGTAAAAATATCATCTCAAAGAATGTTGTTTATTTTCGGTTTGTTTATGGTTTTTCTGTACTGTCCATAATAAATAATATGTTAATTCTCTCAGAAGGGGTGACAAAGAGAATCAGGTTTTCCCGTAATTTCTCTTATCTCTTCAATTGAAAATTCTGAAAAAATCAGTCATATTTTAGCTATTAGAATGCACATCTATGAATCTTTTTAGAATTTTCAATTGAAGAGATAAGAGAAGTTACGGAAAACCCGAATTTTCTTTGACACCCCATTACTACCCCCAATGTCGATATATAGGGTTGAAAATTGGCACAAAGCATTTTCTTTGGATAAGCTATAGAATGGCCTATTGCAAAGTCATTTTGATTTGGGGTCACATTTAACCTCCTTATTCGGCTATACCATTTCTTATAACATTGATTTTTCAATGATGTGGCAAAAGAAAGACACTTTTTGCGTGAGCGTTGACTACTGCATAATAATTCATTTATGCAGTATGTTCCTGTTAGCGTACTGTAGCATGCTCTGCCGAAGATATTTCTGCTGAAATGACTTTCTAAGTTTCCTCTATTTCTAATTACTTATGTCTTGTTATTCTTGTCAATTCCGCCCTGCAGCCTATTGTTCCACTACCTTCACGGCATGATAAAATTCATGTTTCCTGCATTGTCATTGTATTTTTTATTATTAGTAGAATTCGTACTGCCGGCCTCAGTTATTGAAACCTTACAAATTGGTATCAAATCTTATATAAACGTAGCTAAAACATTATTATCGCCGTGCAATAATTCGGTAATTATTCAACTTTTTTATCATCTGATCAATCAGTTATAACAGTCACAAGTTCGTGCTATTTATACTGATCTCCTATATCTGTCTCACAAAGTTACGCAGTTTTGGCTTTATTATTCAGTGAATTCATTAATGACATATTCGAAGCTGTTGTGAAAAATCAATTTTTGTTCTATGATGATGGTTTACATTAAATATATCAATTTATTAAAAATATGAATAACTCGGGGATACTGCAAAATGATTTCTTACAGATTTTAGTTACTATGTTTTAACCATACAATATTTTATTCAAATTTATTATTAAAATATACAATTATATTAAATTATAAATCATATATTTTCAATATAAAATAAATCTTGTTACATGAGAGTGTTACTTGTTACATCTTGTTTCATATGAGAGTTTTTTGGCATATGGTTGGCAAAAATTTAAGGGATGATTTTCCATGAAAATATAAACCCAGATATCACGGAGACGACTCGCATGTCTTCCGAACGGCTTCCGTGCGTCTCCTGAACGTCTTGTGTTACAAAAGGGAACGTCTTTAAGACGTCTTAATGACGTTCATAAATGTTAATTAAAATAAAATCAAATGAACATATGAAATGGGTCGTGCGAAAAGAGAGAGGGAGCGAAAACACAACTCACGAGAGAAACGAGTTTGAAATAAAGCAATAAATAGAAAGACCAAATGTGGAATTGACATAAAAAGCGAACGGAGGAAAGTCTCAAATTTCATTTGTAACATAAATATTTAATGAACTTAGCACATACAAATTTCAAATATACAAAAAAATTACTCCATTGTTTATAGTAATACGAAAAAATGTTTCAAGAAGAAATTGTTTGGTTCAGTGGGGCAATTATTGTGACGGTGAAGTTTTTTCTTCTCCAGGACATATTTTCCGATATTTCAAGGTTACCGTAATTTTTTTTTAGTGGAACGACATATTTTGATTAGCGTAACATAAAGTCGTAAATAAGTTGTTCCATTAAAAAAAAACGAGTATAATAATTGCCACACTGAAGCAAACATTTTTTCGTGTTACTAAAAATAACGGTGATATTTTCGATGAAAGTGTTAGGTGCCTCATCCTGGATATAAAATATGTAAAATAAAATAACATTATATTACGTAGTATGGTATTCGTTAAAACAGTTCAAAGATATTTCATGTGATTTTGGACAATTAGGACAATTTGTTGTAGTCTTTTTCAGTCTGTTCCAGCTAATCGCTCTGTTCACGCTCTTACACTCCAACTATCGGCTTTGGGCCCCACGAGAAACTCAACCGATTCTTGCTGGGCGACGAACGTGTTAAGCCACATTTGTATTTATCGAGGCGTCGGTGTTTTTGCGACTTTCAGGCACTTTAGCCTCTTCTGCACTTTAAGTACAGCAACACTTCGAGTAGCAACCAGAAAAACTGTATCCTTAAAAAAATGAACGAAAATTAAGAAACGTTATAGCACTGAAACAAATATAGCAGAAGGGCATAAGCAAAAAAACTAACGGTAACAAATAATAGTAATGAAAATACTTACTTGTCTAAATAATATGTAAATAACGACGTGCAATAACGATGTGAAATTGCGCTGTCCAAAGTCCTCAGTTCACAACACTGACGACTCACAACACTAAGAACGCTAGTTCAGACACGGCGGAACCGCGTGAAAATTGATAGTTGTTCAAAAAGAGGCGGAGACCGTGCGGATATACAGAAGAGAGGTCGAAGCGATTCATGCTGGCACACATCTTAAACGCGCGTAGTTCGTCAAACAACTGAACGCTCCCATAAGAACCATAGTAAATAGAACCGCGCGGATACAGCGCCGATTTTGTTTCCTGCGGTCCAATGGCGGCAGCCGTGCGGATCGTTGGTCCAGGTGTGAACGAATATGGAGACGATAATGTAAATAAGCTCCGCGCGTTTTCAACTGCACGGATAGGTTTCAACGACTATGAAGACGTTAACCCTTAAATGCACGAGTGGGGTCCGCAAAGGACCCCAGTGTTGGATTTTGTGTTAACATTTTTAGCCGCGCCATTTTTAGTTTACAGAAAGTTTACAGAAATAAATTGTTGCTGTAATCAAAGTTAGCAAGGAATTAGGTAAGTGGGGTCCTCAATGGACCCCATGTATGCATTCATGTTCCTAATATTTAGTTTACCTATGCACTTAAGGGTTAATGTAACTAAGCACCGCGCGGTTTCCGCCCTGTCTGAATTAGGCCTAACGAAATCGCTCGAAAGTTAAATGAAACACGGTCCTAAACGGTTCTAGGGTAAGTGAAGAGAATTCCTGCCCCACTCTGTGACCAGGTCCCTTGAGAATATGTGGTCCTTATTATTTTAAGAGAGGCCATAGAAAAATTCTTTAACTTTCGAAGCATGTGTCAACGAATGCGCCCCATCGGTTCTCGGTACAACTTCGAGTTGCCAGCAATCGTCTGGACCAATTGTCTATAGATATATGTATGTACATATATTCTGTACATTTTCAGCATAAATATAATTTATGCAGGGTGTTTCACCTAACTCGCGCATCTAAAATATCTCGCTTGTTTTTTATAATAGAAAAAAATGTCAGAGGAAAACATTGCTTGGTTCAAGGTTATGTTTTTTGAGATGTCAAGGTCGTCGAAGTTTTTTTAAATGGAATGATGTATTTTTAGTATCGCTATATGATAGCTAAGGTCGAGACGAATCCAACTACCTGTAACATTATGACCTTCACGTGACCTTGATTATGAAAAATTCATGAAAATATGGCATTTGATGTAAATAGTGAAATAACGATGACAGAATAAATAATGAAAGAAAATTTATTTCAGCAAGTGTCCAAAATGATGTCCATTAACTTCAATACATCTATGTAACAGATTAATGAACGATGATTCTGTGAACGTCATAATAGAAATGTTCATTTCTTTGTATATGCAGCAATGCCATGTACAAAAAGCAACGCGATTCTCAAGTCGTTGCCATGAAGTTCCTGAAATAAGCAAATTGAGTATTTTAGGACGTTGCAATATTCAGGACACATTTGCTTCTTCTCCAGTAGCAGGCTTTGATCGTTTTCTGTTCAGTGATTTAATACTCCCTGTTTTACAAAACAATTGAACTATGCGGTCAAACCTTTGTCGCGATGGATGATTTCCTCAGGGTATCTTTCTGCGTACAGTAGAGATGCTCGAACTGAGTTACTTTTAGCCTCGCCATAAACTAAAATCATTTCTATCTTTTCTGCATCACTGTACACCATCGTTTCAGAGAAGTAACGTTATTTTTCATAATTGAATAAATCCCGATGAATTTTTTAAACGTACTGATTAGAGGCACCAGAAGGAGAAGAATTTGTATCAGTGTTTACAATTTATTGTAAGAGTGTTTACAATCATTAGTTAAGGTCCAAGAATATTTCTTGAAAACCTAGGGGGATCATGTCATCGTTATTTCACTATTTACATCAAGTGCCCTACTTTTATGAATGTTTCGTACTCAAGGTCAAGCGAAGGTCATAATATTACAGGCCCTTGGATTTGTCTTGACCTCGGCTATCATATAACGATAATAAAAATATGCCATTCCATTTAAAAAAACTTCGATGACCTTGAAATCTAAAAAAATATAACCTTGAACAATTTTTTTTCCTATCATAATATTTGCCTCTCCGAACCAACTAATGTTTTCCTTTGACATTTTTTTCCATCATAAAAAACAAGCAAGATATTTTAGAGGCTCGTGTTAGGTGAGACGACCTGCATACATCTAAACATAAAAAAATATATATATATATATATATATATATATATATATTTACCTATGTACCTAGTCCAAGTGTTTGTAATAAATGAAATTTATTTTCTTTTGTCATTCCAAGGAATAGCAAAATTAAGAAACGGTATTTTAGTCATTGTACAGTAAAATAGCCATTATCATAACATCTCTAAAAAATTCAAGTTATTTAGTCTTCAAAAAGACGTCTTTAAGACGTGTGAAATAAGACGTCGTTTTTATGTCTGAATTAAGTCGTCGTTTTTATGTCTGAAATAAAACGTCGTTTTTATGTCTGAAATAAAACGTCGTTTTTACGTCTTAAATAAAACGTATCGAAAAAGACGTCTCTAAGACGTTTCAGACTTAAAATGAACGTAAAAAAGACGTCTTTAGGACGTTTCAGACTTAAAATAAACATAGAAAAGACGTCTTTAAGACGTCGCGTGTTATTTGGGAAATATAATACAAAATTGTAGATTAAATAGACTGTTGCATTTTTTCTGTATTTTGCTTATTAAAAACCTGTTCGGTCTATTAACGTATAGTAAAAATGATTTCGGTAACTAAATGCAGAGGCAGATACGTTACTAATGCACAGTCATTTTTTCAATACCAGGAATGGTAAGGCACAGTTCATTCAACAGGAAGTATAAGAAAATGCACGCTGAAAAGTGCACGTGTGCGAACACGTGCACAATAATAGACATTATTGAATTGTTTCAGTTCATCTTGGTGAGAAGCTAATATCCATGTTGACTATTGAAGTCGTTTTTCCATATTTTCAATTAATTTGATTTAATACTAGTTCATTTGATATATTACACCATTTTGGTATGACGGCATCGTATTGGAAATGTGTTCACTTTACTTTTTATAAATAATGTATTAAGAAATGTTTATCATTTGAAATTCAATTTTTTTCGATTCTTTCTTAGATTAGAGTTAGAAATGCAGTAAGAAATACAGTAAAATGAGTATGGTGAAAATTTATGTTAAAATTTTTCATTGAAGAGAAACATTCGGATTCAGATGTACTTCCAAGAATAAGAATAATTGTTTTTTGTTCTGTATCTCTATTTTACGACTTTAGAAAACGAAAGTTTAGTTATTTATTCAGAATTCAATTAGTACACTTTTATTAGTAACAATAATTATTGAGATTTCTACCAACATAATTCGTACATGCAACCTTAAACATCTACATACATAATACATACCTATATAAACTAAAGCAATACTTATTCATTCAAATTGTGTTATACCCGTCCCAATGTTCACTTATAGTATGAAAGGATAAATAGTTAATTTTAATAAAAGTCTAGTGAAATTGAAAAGTATTATCTCATAATGATATGCTCTATTTTTGTATGTATTGACTTGCAAAATTGTTATAAGTTACAGCTTTCCTTAGCTTTAATTAAAAAAAAAAACATAATATGAACATGACAAGCATAACAAGAAAATTATTTTACTGAGACCAAAGTATCTGTGCCGTGCGGGAAATATTGCGTTCGCAGTGTACACGGAAGAAGATTGAAAACACTCTACATTATAATCCCAATGCACTAGCCAACAAATAAATGGCTGCCAATTAAGTACCTGTTAGTAAAGCGTCTTACAGTGATCGATTACTTTAAAAAATGAGACAAAAATCAATATCGCTCAAGAACTCACTTACGGAGCACATACGAACTCACACCTTTGCGTACGGCTTTTAGTCTATGTCTATAGAACTCAACAAACCGCAAGAAGCCGCAGCTGTTTTTAAATTTTGCAGTTGCAGTAATGAATATTGTATTATATGCTATAAAAAAAATTCATTCGGAAACGTTCCAAAGAAAATATGTAACAATATTTAAACTATCGGATTTATTGTAAATTATATCTGTTGTTTAAATAATTAATGGATTATTGTAATATTTTAGACCCATGTTTTCGGTTTTTGAAAAATTTTTGAACATGTTCAGTTCGGTGGAGGAAAAGAGTAATCTTGAAAATTTGAGTACTTTTCTATTATCCTAATTATTTCAGTTATAAATAAAAATAAAGAAAAGAAACTTATCAATTTTACGTATTAGATATTAATAAATCAAATTACCAAACAATTTCCATTTTTTAAACAATTTCTTTTCATTTTTGTTCCATTTTTCGAGGAAATCGACCACTGTGCGTCTTGCTCACATGCAATACTTACACGTCGCATACTAAAAAATATACTATACTATATTGGTATATTTATTTTTCTGCATCCCATGCATGTCGAAAAATTATTAGTTTAGCATTGTTGTTAATTTATTAAAAAGAAAGCAACAAACTTTGACTTGGTTTCAGTATCTTGCAAATAACACAGAAAATCATTATTTTATAACAAATGAATTCATGTTAATTGTACTACACTACTTCACAGTACGGACATTTCTGTGTTGCTAATTACGGCAAAGGCGCCGCATACACTGACGGCTGACAATATCGCATAAGGAACTGAAACTATAAAAGATGGAGAAGAAAATTCGGACTCAACAATTTATTCCAATCTACAGAGGAAAACGAAGAACACGAAGAAGTTTTAGATACCTGGAAGACGAATATCTGCTACTCGGGACGCATAAGGCGAATGGCGTGTGACTGCGGCACGGCCAAGAAATTGCATGAGAAGTCCGATTGTAGAGCTCGTGAGAATTACGATTTCTCGACGTGCTCGGAAATTCTCACGACTATACGCGCATCATCCGTGTGAGACACTTCCTGTGTATGCACGGCGATATTCGAGTGTGCGGGTACATCGACCCTTTCACGACGTGGCGTCAAGATTGAAAATTCATTATGGAATCGGTTGAACTCGGTGACCGGTGTCAACCGGTCACCAGTATTGAAACGAGAACCGTAAGATTAATGAGTTTGCAATAGAAATCGAACGGACTACAGGGTGTCCCAAAAATGTTGAACTTCCTTGAGAGGAGTGATTCCTGAGGTCATTTGAAGTAACTTTTTCCTTTGTGGAAATGTTCTCAGCGGTTTCGTTAAAGAGTTATTACCGAAAAATACGGACCAATCAGGGCGCGGCAACAGATACCGCTAAGCGTGGCGTTGTGATTGGCCTAGCAGGAATCCGTCCGCTGTCGCCGCGCCCTGATTGGTCCGTGTTTTTCGTTAATAACTCCATTTATTACCACATTTTTGGGACACCCTGTCTATTTTCGGAATTGAGCCGCTCAAATTCAAAAGTAATGCAAAAGTGGTGTAAGTCAATATTTGTCTATTTAGTTGAACACAAAATGCCAACAAATCAAATAATTGTAATATGATTTCAATGCGGCTTGCATAAGACAAACATAACATCCTTCGATATTATTATGTTTTACAGAACTTTTACTTAATTCCTTATTAGCCAATCACCTCCCCATGCCCCTTAGCACCTCTTTGATTTACACCATTTTTTGTATTAACACTTTGATAGCCGTGTCATCCATACATGGGTGACGGAATTATTTGGCTATGTAGGAACATGAATTTTTATGTTAATATATTCACCTATGATTCTAAATTTCAATGAGATAAATAAGATAAATTTCATATAGCACCAATTTGTTTATATGAGATGAACTCATGAAAAAAATGAGGTAAAAAATTTAATAACAATGATTAAAAAATAATTAGCGAACACATATTTTTTGTATAGTAGTTATAGATTACATTAAAATGCTTCTGTTGTCAAAGATAGTAAAAATCCCATTTTGTAATTGTATATAATGTCAAGGGTAACAAAATGGCGGTTAGGCTTTGTTTTGAAGCTGTTAAAATAGAGTTACGGGACCTGTCAAAACGGTGGCTTCTAAATTTGTTAATTAGCGATTTGTGAGATTGTAAAGATGCCTTCATAGGGAACAATCCAATCAACTTGTTTCGTTGTAAAGTAATGTAGAACGAAGTGTACCAATAGCGGTACGTAAGCTAACTTTCTATCTGTGACACTTGCATGATATCATCATTTTCTCCATGACGACTTACGTGTGCTATTGTTAGTAGATCATACAAACTTTTAATCCATTCATCACTTTAGTTAACAACTTGAAAGCAACATTAAATCCACGGTATCGTTACTCAAAAACAGAAAGTAATTATTTATTTTATATTAAAAAAATAAATGGAGTATTTATATGTACTTTTGTAGCAGCAGATTAATCGTATGTTTATATATTGATAATAAAGGTTTACTTTTGGTTTCTGAACGTATTAGATACAATGTACAAAAGGAAAGCAAAATTATGTTATATTTCTATGGACTATACTTCAAAAATAAAAACTTTTAACGATAAAGATATACCTGAAATTTTTAATTCACAATAAATTTAATAAATTTAATTTTACGATAAATATAAACTTTCTTTTTTTGTTCTATGAAATTCTGAACGATAAAGAATTTCTAATCACTATAACCACAAAATAAATAGTAGTGCAGGAGGTTAAACTTTTGTCTGCTACTGTATATATATAAGGTGTCCGATTTTAATCTATAAATCGAATTACTGATAAAGTATCCTATATTTAAAAATGGTTCAGATAGGAAGTGGACGGTTTCAAAGGGGTCATAAATTTAGTGCAATTAGTTTTCCTACAGATGGATGCGTAGGGGTCATATAAATGTGACACATGTTTTCTCCAATGGAATTATATAATAATTAGTTGACTGATCAAAGCAACTAATTATTTCCTACAAAATTGTACCAAGCTCTTTATTTTATTTATATAAGTAGTATTAGTAAATAGACCTATCAGCACCTACATAAATACGAGAGCAATAAATATTCATACTACCTCCACTTTGCAAATCTAAATTTATTACAGTTGAATGAACACGTAAAGTTTTAGTTTTCGTACAATTGTTCACCAAAGAATACGAACGCCCTTTAAAACAGAATAACTTTTTTAAAATTGGACCAAAAGACTTGACTTGCTTCAAGCAATTAGAAGCATGCGTTTACTAAATGATGTGCAAAAAGGATTTTGAAAAATTGCGATTGGTAGAAATTACATGAAAAAATAAGAAAGACAATTTTTCAGACTTTTTTATTTGAGTCCGTAATGAAAATTTAAAATGTCCATTTTGTAGGTCTATGTTAGCTATACACGTGCTGAAAATTTCGTTGCAACCACAAATCTAAACCAGACCTAACCAAAATTCGTCAGTAAGGTAGAAAATAATACTAATATAATAAAAAATTTTTTTGGAGTCGCCAAAAATCCTTTTGGGAAACAAGTTTTTGCTGCAAAATGAGGCTATGTGCAAAAGGCTATGGGCTTCGAGCTTAATCCGATTTGACTGATTTTCGGAACTTCAGCCAAATTTTTAAAAAGTTGTTCCGTTTTAAAGGGCGTTCGAATACTTTCTTGAGCGACTGTATACTTTCGACTCACTCCTGTAGTTTAACAGCTGTTATTGCGAGGTGTACGATCTTGCCAGAAGTCTAATCGATAAGGCTGCAGTTCACGCGGAATCCATTTAATCCTGTTAAATTACACGGGTACAAAATCAATTTTACGCTTCCACGGAGCGTCTTCTGATCGAGCAAGAGTATATCACCGATTCATCTCGACCTTCCATTTAAGCGGAACCTCTTTGCTTTCTTGAGGCTAATCCAGCTATATCTCGGCATAATTACAGCCGTCTTTCACGGAGCATAATTGACTCGTCATTCAATGTAATGCAAACGCGATACACCAGATTTGACCTCTATGTATTATGTATAACACACAGGGATACGAAACGGTATTGGCTTTCACGCTGTTTGACTGCCGTCGTTAAACAAAGAATCTCAAAGCTATTATCGAGGAAGGTTACTGCTTTGTCATTGGGGCGCTATGAATGTTCCCGCTGCCTCACGTGCTGGTTCAACGCACTTAATTGAAGTGATTAAAAGGCGTCCTCAGTCCAACCATGGATTCGTTCGTTAATCATTGGAGGAAGTCGTGGGTGTGCTCGCAACGAAGGAACGTATAATCGTTGCTGGGGATGGAAGCTTCCATCAACTCTGGCGACCCCGGAAGACGATCAGAAGAGATACTGGGTGCGTTGATTTCAAATCTCTCGGATTAGCAAGCAATACCTGCGTGAAACGACTTTATTACAGGGTTCTTCGTCAGAAAGCAATGCGGTTCTCTCTTTCAACGTACGTTCGTTCATTGTACTATCAGAAATATACTGGTAGCAAAGGGTGTAGCCAGATCAGGAGGACAAAATTGTCCCCAAAACCAAATTGACTTTGCAATAGGTAATTCGATAGCTTGTCCAAAGAAAATACTTTGTGCCAATTTTGAACCCTACATGTTTATATGGGGGGTAGTAATGAGGTGACAAAGAAAATCAGGTTTTTCCGTAATTTCTTATATCCTCTTCAATTGAAAATTTTGAAAAAAATCAAGCATATTTTAGCTGTTAGAATGCAATATCTATGCATTTTTTCAGAATTTTTAATTGAAGAAGATAAGAGAAATTACGGAGAAACTTGATTTTCTTTGGCACCCCATCACTACCCCCCATGTCGACATATAGAGTTAAAAATTGGCACAAAGCATTTTCTTCGGATAAGCTATCGTATGCAAATTCAATTTGGTTTGGGGACACTTTTAACCTCCTTATCCGGCTACACCCTTTAATGTAAAAGAATAATTTTGGAGGATTCCTTGACAGAAGTAAAATAATTTATTGTGACTCTTCTTCAGTATTCAGAATCAAAGACGCGTTAGAGAATGACATTTTCAAGGTTTGCGTACCGTTCCAGGTGTTATAGTTTTATTTCGATATAAGACGATTGCACAGTACTGGCTTTCGTCGTATTTCGGATGAGAATATCCATTCGGTTAAATTTTGTTCTTGACGGGGTCGAGAGTTTATGGGTCTCATAATGCTTAATCACGAAAAATACTTGTTTTTAAATAAATAATTATGAATTTTCCCCTACGATCGAACACGAAGTACAGAACCCCTCAATGTACGCTAAAGCAAGCGCTGCGTTTTTAAAATATGATTTCAAACATAAAATTTGAATATTTACGAAGTGATAAACATAGAAGTTCCTACATCGGATAGAACACATTTCTGATATTAAAATACTTATATCGCTTACCAATGATACCGATCGTTGCTGAAGTTTGAAGCCCAAATCTTCTTTGTCGTCGCCGCAGTCGGTCGTATAGAATAGCACGCTTTTCTTCGATCCCCTAAAATGAGCCCTCTTTAATATGTTTTTGTGAAAGAGAAATCCGGACAGCTGCATTTTCCTGGTTTTACAGGTCGCGCGCATCGCAATTGTGTGCCGGGGAATCGCAATCTGTTCCGTTGAACAGTATAACAATCTGCTTAGTCATAGAATCGGGATTTAGTTACACTTGGGCAAATAATCTCCCGAGATATTCTCTGTATACATGTGTAACGCTGAATACTATACTAACAACATTACGTTTTTATGCAGGGTGATTCAGCTGAGTGTGCCACCTAAATGTAAACTATTTGGTGTATGAAAAATTGTTGAAACGAAAGTTGTATCGTTTCAATAGTAGCATATAATGTAATAATCAGTTTTTCTCTGTTTTGTGTTTTTATGGAGGTATAAAAGAGAAGGCTAAATAAAAAACTATAAGAGTACATGGGCTGAAAAACTAATACTTACTGAGATATTATATATAAGTAATTTTTAATGTAAGTGTAATGCTTAAAAATGTACTCCATTACAATTTTTCAAATCTATGCAAATTCATAAATTTATCCCTTACAATAAAGAAACTCAAGATGACTTTTATATCTCGATAAAAGAGCAAAATAGAAAAAAAATCTAATTTACATTATATACTACTTTTGATGCCATATAACTATCGTTTCAACCATTTTTTCATATACCAAATAATTTACATTTAGGTGGCATTCTTAACTGAATCACCCTGTATAAGATTTACAAGAGGCAATGAAATTAGTGAGTATTGGGTTATAACATAAATTCGTTCTACAGCAAATATAAAAATGTTCCAATTATAACAATTTAGTTGTGACTCATTGCAAATGTAGACAACTGGGATTAAATAAAAACTACTTATATTCAACGATTTTACAATTGACTAATTGTATTTTTTGACTTATACTTGTAGATTTCGACGAGAAAATGACAAAAGTCCAAGTTTTAATGTGAGGAATTCGTTGGTTCAGAAGTTATGTTCATTTAAAGTAGAGCGATTTGAAGCGTTCCTTGACAAGTAAGTGCGCTGTTGTTGTTTTAGTTTGTTTTATATCTATTTTCGTGAAATAAAAGGGTAAATTTTTCACTTCAACATAAAAAATAGCTAACGAAATTACTAATACATAGATCTTGAATTTTGTATTAACAACAACTATTACTATGTATACGTCTTCTTCTCATGTGCAAATACGATGTAATAAAAGAGTCACTGTTTCAACTAATTTTGTCATAATACGAGTAGCGAGTCAAATTAAAATAATAAAGATGTAGTATTCATTTAAGAGATTTGTAGAAACTGTTTACACCAAACATACATATGTAGATAGAACTTTATTTAGTAAATACATGTTAAAAAAGCAGTGCACATTACGCATCAATTTTCTTCTTTTATGGAACCAATATAGAGGGTGTTCGCGGTAAATAGGACCACCGTAGTCTTTTTCGTAAACAGTGAGTATATCAAAAAATTGAAGCAGGAAGAACTTACAGTATATCTTCCTGGCAACACGATAACCTATGTCAATTTTTGTTTGCTTACATTAGTTTTCTAGAAACGAAGGTGACTTCAATTTTAAGTCATATTGAACACTATATGTAGTATTATTAATCTGTAGTAGTAACATACTAGTAAATCACATTACTACATAGTTCTCGTATTCTTAACCTTTTATGACCTTGGAAATCATTGTGTTACATAATTCGTCTTGACCCATGGTTTCATACGACATTAAAAAGCACATAGCATTCTATTTAAAAAGCTGAAGGTCACCTTCGTTTCTCGAAAAATAATATAAATACAAAAAATTGACTTAGGTTATCGTGTGGACAGTAAGACATACGGTAAGTTCCTCCTCTTCCCTTTTTTTCAATACTTACTGTTTATGAGAAAAACGCTGGTCCAATTTACCGCGAACACCCGGTATGTCGAATACTTATAGACAGAGGCGCACAGATTATTTACATTCGTACCGAGTATAATTACGCTAAAAAACGTGCACGAGGTAAAGTGAGATAAAAAGAAGTCTATTAAGAATGTGTAGATTGAGGCAAAAAGTTGACGAACAAGGAACAAGAAATTAATTGCTGGTAATGTCCGTCATTGGAGGTTCTTTTTTTTTTGTTTCCTCTCTTCAATTACGACCGATAAATCAGTGGACAGTGTGCAGACTTCTCTCCACGCCCTGCTGCTCGCGAGCAATTAAACCAGTGCTGTCCCTAGAAGGATCCCCTTACGTAGCTCTCTTTTTTCTCTAACGTGCCGTATTGTGTTTGTACACACAGGGTGTCCAAAAAATGTTGTACTTCCTTGAAAGGGACAATTCCTGGGCTCATTCCAAGTAACTTTTTCCGACCCGACCCGACCCGAGTGTCGGGAATCCCGAGATTTTCGGGTTCTCGCTCAAGTCTGTTAACAAACGAAGCCGCGAAAAACATTTTCATAACGGAAAAAGTTATTTCAAAGGACCTTAGAAATCACCTCTTTCAAGGAATTGCGACATGTTTGGGACACACTGTATAAACCGGGAACGCGTATGGTATTAGCCCGCATTCCTCTACTATACCAACAGAGACAGCATAGGGGATGGCGCCGCGAGGTCCGCTATTTACGCCGGACAGCACCGAATTAAATGCAAACTTATAATATCGTACAATAGTGCGAGCTATGTTGATGATAATCACACCTAAGTGCCTTCCCATTCCGGTTGAATGACTGATGTACAGCGAACGCAGGCGAATCGGTGTAGCAACGGCTCTCGTTCATAGCGAAGACAGCAACATTGCAACCTACGTTAATTCACTCGCTAACATCTGAAACAAAAAACCAATAATGGCCTGTTAGTTCGCAAATTCGTCGAATAATTATAGACGAAAATGATTTCGATTGCTCGCTGAGCAATCAGTTTCTGTTTTCCCTCGGCTATAGATTACAGTGTTTACTCGATATATCTCGAAAACACGAGTACAGCCGGAGACATATATCGGCCAGGAGATACTATTCTTCGATCCACGCCGAACGTAGAAAAGGATAATAGTGAACATAGAAAATAATGAAAAATAAGGAAGTTTTGTTATTGGATTAGTAGTGGTCTCCTGGTCTCACATCGATGTACCCGATGCCTATTATGTTACGCTCCTCGGCGACCGAGGTCTTTCGAGTTTCACAGCCCCTCACGGGGTATACACCCCGACAGTGGGGATAGTTCTGGGACTTTTGTCGGCTTGACATTTGGGACATATATAGAGCAAACACTGTTCATACCATTTTGTGTGCACCTTTACTGGCGCTTTTATTGGTGACGTTCGTAACACAAAAATTGTAAATATTAAAGCTTCAAATTTATTTATATTGTTATTGGCAGACCTGGGCACTTCTGAAATAACATTATTTGAAATATTATTTCACATATCCTGTTATTTTATTTTATAATCACTTCCATGCCTGCAATCGCTTTTGATATCACATTACTTGAAATATTATTTTTAACGTAACATGTTATTTTATAATTATTCGAAATAATTATTTCAGATAATTGTGAAATTGGTCTTCAATTTTATATCAGCTAATCGGTTTATTAAGTTTCAGTCCAATTTATACTGACACCCTTTGTTGCACACCTATTATTTTAAGGATTATTTCTATTGACAAACTTGAAATAAAGAAACATCGAAAAAATATATTTTTTATAGTCACTATTATTTAAAATAAATAAGTATTATTTTATTTTATTGGTTACTGCCTAACTAGTACGCATATAAGAGAAGTTTCAATTGAATGTTAGTTTTAAAAATGGATTATAATGAATTATAGAAAAGAATGTTTTAACATTATGTATATTTTAACTTTTCTCTGATTTACTTTAAATGTAGCACTTTCATTTATAACTTATAAATAAATGAAAGCTTGTCGTCCTCATAATCTCTTTATTACATAATTTAAATGTTAAAACCGGTTATACTTAGGTTGTATTATTTGAAAATACTAATTTACACTTAAGTATGAGCTTCTTCCGATTCGAAAAAATATGGTTCCGGCCGGGATCGAACTGGCGACCTTCTGCGTGTAAAGCAGACGTGATAACCGCTACACCACGGAACCTTGATGCAAAATGGTCTTTTAATTTGAAAATTCTTGAGTTTAGATAAAAATACACAAAATTATTGAAAATGTGAGACTACCCAGAAATATTTTATTATGTTTTCTGTCGTCGTAAATTATTATGTAATATTGAATCAAATATAATAGAAGAAAACATCATTTTATGCGCTTTTATTTGACATCAGTTTTCAGTTATTAGTTTACTTTTGTTATTTAATATCATTATTATTATTATACTATTAATATAGCATTATTCTAATTGTTATTTAGTATTATTTAGTATTTGCAATGAAACTGTTAATTCTTGACATAAAGTTTCATTCACGTAAAATTTGCATATTATTAATTAAATATTCTTTATGCTCTTTTCTAACATAATTCACATAATATTGCATTTGAAATATTTAATTCTAACAATATACATCATTAGTTGCGTTTACTTCTAATGGTTGTATGGTTTTGATATACAGGGTGCTCACGCTAACACTAACCAGCGTTTTTCTATCAAATAGTAAACATTGGAAAAAAGTGAGAAAGGGAAGAGTTATACTGTTTTTAGAAAACAATGTAATGGTGTCTGTAATTTCTTTTTTCCCTGCATTATATTTTTAGAAATGAAGATGATCTTCAATTTTTTACAACATAATGACCTTCAAGGTCACACAAGGTCAGAAATGCTCCAGGCAGATATGTGTGTTAGCTTATACGACGAAAAATATCACTCTACGTTTTTAATTTGTATATTGTTAATTGGCATGAAAAATTGATTATCACTCAACGTCATTTAACCTTTTTTCATGGAGGCCCAGGTTGCAAAAGAGCACATTTAATATCAGTTTGAAATATAGCAATAGAAGTAACAGCTACTACATTTATTTATCAGAGACAAGAATACATTAACTGCTTGATTAGCATAGTGGGTTAAAACAGTCATGCGAAGAATTCAGGTTTAAATACTAGTTCAGGTGTATGTTCACACGGTCGTTCTTCTAGGAGTTCTAGGAAATAGATCACGTTCTGGTTTTGTTTTGTTCTCGCGTTGCAGGACTTCGGGGTTTTCTTGCGTAGATGAGAATGATTATATTCAACAGGTTAATCGTATAGTACAGGTTGCTTCAA
Organism: Halictus rubicundus; assembly: GCF_050948215.1. NCBI lineage: Eukaryota > Metazoa > Arthropoda > Insecta > Hymenoptera > Halictidae > Halictus > Halictus rubicundus. The sequence continues at coordinate 3,361,015 of NC_135162.1, forward strand.
AACTATTGACAACTGATTAATAAAACTCTCCAAGACAATGGTGGAGATCTTAACATTCACAGGATACTAAAATAACATTTTTAGAAGAAATTAATTTTTTTTTCGTTGGAAGTTAGGAACTTTATATCTGTTCGCACAAAATTCAAAATAATTAATATTGCTGGAAATTATAATATGTCTCTATAATGCGAACCACTATTGTTACATATAAAATCTCTCATTTTTATCTTATAGAAGAGTAACAAAAAATTTTTATAAAATGACACGTGCTCTTGTCCTTGTACCAAACGTAAAACAATGTACTATCATTGCGTAAAGATTATAAAAAAGAACCAAACAAAGTATTAGAACACTTTTTAATATTTTGGACAATTAAGATGACTCTTAATCCCTCAATCGGTGTCAAATGTTCGCATTCTGTACGACGACTGTACGTCATAGAAACAAACCCGACAAACCAAAATTGACTCGACCCGGCACGACTACAATGTCAAATACCTACTCTAAATCGGGGGTATTCGAATTTAAGAAACTTTTAGAATCCCGAAAGGTCCCGACCTGACCCAAGGTTTGGGTACCCGCACACCCCTAACTTGGCAACGTTCGCCTATGAAAACTGAGCTTTCCATCTTTCTTAATCCATTCACGATGATATAATTAAAGAGAGAAGTCCCGAAATAAAAGAACGAACACATATATTAATATCGGTAATGCATTTTAAGTCATGTTTTCCAGCTAATACAATAACTGGACGTACTGGTCAACGATTTATCATGGAAACATATGTTGAATCCTACCGAAATGTGGTATGTGCAGCATTGACTGAGATGGAATTAAAGTTAGACACCGAAGTCGTAAAGGAAATCGTTAAAAGTGATTGCCGTGTGGCGACGCACATTTCAATTTATCCATCATCCAACTTACAGCACGACAGGTTTTATGGCAAACCTTACCACCATCATTCACGATCGCCTTCTATGATGAATCGTTCGACGGTTTTACGTACGTTACGGTTAACGTTCAAGTAGTCGCGACAGACGAAGTTGTGTAATCCGACGCATGATAAATCATGTAAACTACGATCACTTCAAACTGTCTTTAATTACTTTCAAATTTATAGATGACAACGAAAACGCAGAAAATACTTGAAGAAAGTTTTAGGAATGAAGAATTTCATTCTTCTCGTGTATGGAATACATGACAAAAATTTAAGAAGACTTTAAGAGTATATTATTTTCACTACATTAAAATTATTAATGAAAAATAGAAATTTATATTTAGTTTATTATGTAATTTTCAAACTTTTTATTTTGCATAAAGATCCGGAGTCTATTCATATATAACATTAACCAAGTTGAGCTGACATAAAACGCTTCTGCGTCCAGTGGAGGGTACTACTGGAGGGGTATGTGAGTTCATAATGAACGAGCTTAAGCTGACTGGTACAATTAACAAGATTACATATTAATTAAAAACCTACTCACAATTTTTATCAGTATTTGAATATCAGAACATATAATTAGGTACAACAAGGAAGATCGTACGTTATTATTTATTCTAAATGAACATATGTTGGACTTTTATAAAAAAATTTCGTATAAGTTTTATGTAGATTATAAATACAGCTTTTAATCAGCAGTAAATTGAACACTTTACGAAATAACATAGTGTGTTAGATATATGAATTAATAAATATATTGAATGAGAGGATATCATTATATTTCATAATATATATTTTACAATTTCCATAGCTTTCCGTATCATGTGCCTGTATGCAAATGTTTTCTGCTTCCATTGAACTTGACAATGAATACATATACAGTCGACATTTGAATTTCGAATTTCGTGGGAACATCAATCACATGTATCATCGACTCTAGCTAATTAATGAAACGATGACTGGAACACAGTAAATCGAACAAGTCTTAGCGGAAATGCATAGTAAATTATTATTACTCGATGTGATTTTTTACAATGTTTAAACAAGAATTTTTACTATTTGAATTTTTACCATAATAAAATAATATCTGTTCCATTAATATTTCAATCGTAGCCATTGTTTTACTATTTTCATCCATTACTAGACTATTAAGAATTTTTTGTACTTGAAGTCATCGGAATGTCATAGTATTATCCTTTTCAAACGAATTGCTTATTTAGAAAGCTTATCTTGTACGTGAATCCATATCATCATATGTTATATTTTAATGCTGGTTTACTAAATCAAAAATGTGAAAGGACAGAGTTTCACTTTTGAAAATATAAAACACGTCTAGATCTTGCGTTATTGTCCTGCTATTAATTTCGTTTCTCCATTATTTGAAAGATATAAGAAGAAATTACTAAGCATGAACAATATTGGTAGTTATTTACAATAGCGGCTTTCTCACCGAGTGCAATGACCTTGAAATATGTTGTCGGGGGCATGATTCTGAACAATTTTTTCCTATACACGTTACCGCCGAACGACCTTCGCTTTCGAGATACAGTAAAGATTTGATCTAAGCCGAACGGAGCTACACGATCTTAGTCATTTGGCCTATCCCCTCCACTAGGGGGCATAACCCACGAGGGACCAAGAAGCTCGAGCTGCCTCGGTCGCCGAATACTGTAAAATGTAAACATGCCGCGTAAACCGATACCGTGTTGGGTATATCGGTGTGAACCACTGCTAATCCAATTACAAACCTTCTTTATTTTACATTATTTTTTTATAAGACTTCCACCAACTGTGGATTTTCTGTCTATTTTCTGATTAAAATAACGCTAAACACGATATATTGTTCAAAATATAATTTGAACTGTATTTAGTGATTTAATTGACGGTATGTAGTGCGTCTTCGGTCGCGCGATGCGTGTTTGCATGCGCTGCCCTTTTCTACGTTCGGCGCGTTCGATGCGATCACAAGAAAATAGTAGCCGTGCACAATCTATGTCACAGCACGGACCCGAGGATTGGGCTTAGATCAAGACTTTACTATCTTTGCAAAAAACGGACTTGTACCAATTGTTGTTCCTACGCGATGATATGGCTGGATTGGGATGGGAAGATAAGAAATACAATATATTGATTTAAATAATTACCTACATTTAATTATAACGATGTAACACCTCGCAGCATCGTAGTTCATACTATCCCGATCATTGCAGGAAATTAGTTGAAGTAAGATCATTTCAAATAATTTTAGAAATCTAACTCTCCGTGGTCTTTGGCAAACTCCAAGAAAAATTAAAATACTTAACCTAACTAAAGTTTGTATAGTCATTCTGAATGTATTTTCGTTAAGACTGTGTTAGGTTTTGGGGGAGGTGTTAGGGAGAGGGGCGGCACCCCTCCCCTGCCCGAAAGGGGAAATTTAGTCATTGGAAAAAGGAGAGTTTGCTATAGTCATCGCAAGGAGTTTTCCGCAAATATCTCGCAAACCAAGGTCATCCGACGGTAGCATGTACAAGAAAAAGTTGTTCAGAACAATGACCTTAATAACATATGTCAAGGTCATTGAAATCGATGAGGAAGCCGCTATTGTAAATAATTACCACGATATTTTCTGCTTGCTTGTTACACCCCGTTATTTTCCATAAAGGAACAAGTTTCTGCTACATCTCGCCATTCACGTTTCTCAAAGTGTATAGTCAGGGGTTATAGTTTCAAATTAAGTTATAAAACATTCAGTCGCACACAACTGTAGACTTGGTTAAAACTTCGAGACAATCGTCAGTTGTTTGCAGAGGTGTTTGAGAGGCGCCAGGGCGGTCTTGGTTTCTGAACCAGCAAGTCGCTATCGACTATACACCGATACGACTAATAGTCATGAATGTGTTAAGTAACCGTCGACATTGGCGGTTGATCTGCATAAGTTATGTGCGAGAAAGTTCATTCCTCCGCCCATAGCGGCGCATATGCGCTGTCGGGCTCTGACGAGAATGGACCTGAGGGGTCCCATGAGGTAAGAGAAACGATTTTCCGACAGACTACTACATCGATACAGTGCTAAAGTGTAGCGAAAACATGGAAATCTCCGATGCTGTAGATGCCAGCGGCGCTTGATCGCGTGACTGATTAAAATGGAGTCTAAAATTACACCACCAATTATGTGTTTTACCATCAATATTCAATTATTTAAGCAAATGGGTCTATCTTCTCATTACTAATCCTTTGCAAATGATAGTTTTCTCTGAGGCACCGACACTTCAAGACAATTTCTACATTACTAAATGCATTTGTGCTTAATAAATTGCTAAGCGTACAACTGTGGCACGAGTAAATACACACGAGTTTGTATCAAGAGGTCATATGTGACAAAAGTATTCTGGATTAGACAAAACGTAGAACCACATTCGTGAAAATGAAATTGCGAAAAAATTCATAAACATTCTACCTAATAGCACACACAACTGTGATTTTCTTCAGAATTTTTAGTTGCAAAATCGATTTTTTCAAAAATCCAGAAGCATAAAAGTGATTATTATCGTGTATTATTTTCAGATTTTTCGGATTATGCAAACATGTTTAAAAAAATTGGAAATCTTCAAAATTTTGAGAAAAGTTTTAGAAATACGAGTTTTACAAAAATTCAGTAGTTAGATATTGTTGAAACTATTGTTCTTAATTTTTTTTCAAAATTTTTTCGTTGTAAAAAAAATCAATTTTCTCGATGCCTCTTCATCTTTCTGTAAGTGTGTTACGTAATATTAAACATTTTAAAATAATGTACAAAATGTTTGATTTGCGTTAGATTTTAATACATACAATATCAGCGTAACTCTCAACAGGTTCGGTTGGCGTAGACGGTAAAGTAAATGATTTTATGCGATGACAAAAAAAAATGCACAAAATTTGATAAAGCACTATAAGGCACAATATGACGTTGAAAATGTCAGCTGTCAAGATATACAATGATTTTGCGACTTAGAATAAGGTTATGTAATAACAAATGGAGTAATGCCATCTCTACACGGAAAACAAAGTTACTTTCCGAACAACAACCTAATAGATCAAGGTTAGTTGGTATTTAGACACTTGATCAGTAACATATCTTCACTGGTCTATTTGTTTCAGTATTAACCCTCCGTATACTATGCCGGAGTCATTCGTGACCAGTCGCGGTAGAAGTGGGGATAAAACTGTATCAGTGAAATATTGGTGTGGGTCAGAAATGACTCCGGCATAGGCCTAGAACTCCTTGGATTCCAGAAGCGAGGAAAACGATCATTCACAGCTAACATTTTGAAGCCTAGCTACTCTTCGACAGTGACCACTACTACAATTAGTAGATCCGCTTTTCTTAGCGGTAATAAATTCAATTAAGGGCCAAGGATGGTCAGGTGACTTTTTCAGAGTCAGCAGGTCGGTAACTGCTGTATAATTTCCGTTCACAATCTTCAGACTAAGACTTAAGATCCATCTTGGTCTTGATCCGACGAATCTTAAGTCTGTGACTAAACTTGTCACATTTTTTGCTCTGTATTATCGATATCATGAATTCTGACGCCAGAAACGTGCTTCAAGTTTTTGGCTTTATTTCGCAGAGAATCAAGACAAAATATAGCTCAATTTGTAATTGGAGATATTTTCTAGCGCGCGCTACTCTCGATTTCATCCAGAAAACTCATCGAATGGCATAAAAATGTTTGGATTCCACGGCATGCACATCGTCAATTTTTGACCTACTTCTAATGCTTATATTACCAAATATCTGCATAATCTCGTCAGCTCATGACTAGCGCGCGCTAGATTGAACCTTCCTTTCTCGAATGAGCTCTTTCTCAGCGAAAGATATTCTCATATAAGGACGAAAAGTTGAAGCACGTAAAACCATTTTTCGCCTAATTTTGTCGGTAACGTAGTCACTCTACCTTATCGTGACTTACTCAAAGAAACATGCGAGATTCCGTACACGCGGCAGAGATTTGGAAGAAATTATTGCACGTGATTGTACATGCACATCTACATACCCAGCTGGTCACGGTATGCGAAGGAGCGTGTGCATCTGCGTAAATTACTGAGCTTGTAGATATCGTATAATCAGATGCACGATACAGCATGCGTAAGTATTTAGCGCATGCAGAATGACGCACGTGTGCAAGGAATTGCAAGGTAAGAAAATAATCTTATTAGATTTCGCATCACGATTTCATTTGTCGTCGATCTTGTGCAGACACTGTATCTTATTGAACACGCGTCCATCAATATTTATTAATACCACCCCTATCTTTACATACCCTGTAGCTGTCTCTTCCATCGCTTTCATTTGTCCTGTTTTGCCACGTAGCGACGCAGTCGCTACTGAATCAGTGCTCTCTTATTTGCCCGTTTGTACATATTATTAATTGCTTGTTTCGCTAATGCTAATATTATACAGGCTGTCCCAAAAATGTTGTACTTCCTTGAAAAGGATAATTCCTCAGATCATTCGAAGTAACTTTTCCCTTTGCGAAAATGTTCTCCGCGACTTTATTAAGGAGTTATTGACGAAAAACGCGGACCAATCAGAGCGCGGCAATAGCAGACGGATCCCGGCTCGGCGACAGCTGCCGTTGAGCGTCGCGTTGGCATTGGCGGAGTCAGAATCCGCCTACTGTATCCGTGCTCTGATTGGTCTGTGTTTTTCGTTAATAACTCCTTAACAAAGCCGCGGAGGACATTTTCGCAAAGGAAAAAGTTACTTCAAATTGCGTCAAGAATAACCCCGTCCAAGGAAATACAACATTTTTGGAACACCTTGTATAAATGCTATAGATACACAGAGTGAAGCACCTAAAACGAGCCACTTGAATAACTCGATTGCTGTTGGTGATAGAAAAAAATATGTCAAACGACACTTGCGAGGTTTCGAGGGTGGCATAATTCCATGTTAATAAGTCTTTTATAGGTGAACGCGTAGTCCTTTTTAAAATTAGAATGATATACTTTTCTATGTACCATCTAATAAGACATTTTAAAACGCATACAGTGACCTACGACTCAAGGACATTCAAGATCGTGCAAGGTCAACTGCGATGAAAAATATTTTACTTTCAGAATATTAATTTATTTAATTTAACTTATCTTTGTAATAGTTATTTAGTATTTTAATACCATCCATTAAACAGCATTCTGTGTTGGGTTGTTTGTATCAGTTAAGTGTGGTATGAATGTGATGGTATGAATTAGTTTGAACAAACGGTTGGGTGAGTGGGAAGTGTGAGAGTTGGCAGCGCTGAGGATATATAGGTTAGGATCGCTGCGTGTGAGAGATCGCAGTTATTCTTCAAAAAGCATAGCTTAACCTACGAGTACCATGTTCATGCTTACCGTACTCTACTATGGTTCCGTTGATGTAAACACTGAAATATTGTCGAAAGACATCTCTTGTTTACAAACTGTCGTATCGTGCAGAACTTTGTGATACCTTTCGACAATGTTTCAGTGTTTATGTATATCAACGGGACCCTATTAGCTACCGTAAGCATGAACATAGTCTTCGTACGTTAAGTTATGCTTTTTGAAGAATAACTCCTTAGAAGGTCATTTGAAGGTCAACATATTATACATGGTTGAATTTGTCTTTTCATTACCTATAATGTTACGCTAATCAAAATATGTCGTTCTATTTAAAAAAAAAAACGACGATGACCTTAATATCAAAAAATATGCCCTAGAGAAAAAAAAACTTCACCGTCACAATAATTGTCCCACTGAACCAAACAATTTCTTCCTAAAACATTTTTTCGCATTACTGAAAACAACGGAGATATTTTCTGTGAAAGTCTTAGGTGCCCCATTCTGTATAGTACATGTATATTTTTAATTTTTTTAATTTTTTAATTTTATATATTTTTATTTCTTTTTTGTATATTTTATATATTTTAAATTTGTATGTGCTAATTCCATTAAATACTTGTGTTACAAATTAAGTTTTTATAAATTACATGTAAAAACTTATTAACTTTAAACTAACGAAGCATACCCGTCACCCAGATGTGGGTGACATGGCACCGAACGTGTTAAATTAGTTATAAACAGACTTGTGTGTTTCATAATTATTGAATTCGTCACCAACACTCGGTATGTGTTATAACGATTAAGAACTTTGACATTGATGAGCGATATATTTGTACCTTTTACAGACCAATTTTTATTTTCATACTTTGTACGTTCTATTCAAACTACAACTTTCATTTTCCAGAATCTTTCTTTATCCGTTCCAATCGAGACTTCTAATGCAAAAAGGTTTGTCAAAACACTTCGTTTATGTTTTAAATAGAACCTATTAAAAAGACTCCAATTATTTCAATTTCTGGTTTGAAAAGACTGTTAAATAAAATAAAACAATATAATAAAAATTGTTTTCGTTCATTACTCCAGCTACTTCTATAAGCTGCGCACCATAACTCTGAAAGTTGACAGACATTTAACCGGTAAATCAATTTTGACCCCACATGAAATAAGATCACCGAATTGAATATTTACGAGGGCATATGCGACTTAACATATGATATAGTGTCCTAACGGGGAAGGGTGTCTTATGCATACAGGCCCAACAACCGTAACGAAGCTGCGACGAGCACACAGCTGTCTGTCAGGTGTTCGGAAGGATCCTACCATATTGGTAGTCACAAACATACCAATCTGTCGTTGTTACGATTTCCATAGTCCGCATCTTAGAAAAGATCGTCGAAGCGCTTTAGTGTAACGTGCAAATATTTGGTGTACAATTTAATTAATATTCTTTATATGAAGGTCAATATGTGTAGACGAATGACAACAAACGTATTTCGTCTACGCGATTTCCTACTGCTTCAATAAGCAACAGATTCATTGCTGTTGGAGACTTCAACGCAAAGTATACATTATGAGGATCTAATAGGTGTGCGTATTAATTCGTCACACTCGCTATTAATCTGTTGTAATTATATTTTAAATTCAAATAATCAGTAGACTGCGGATTTTATGCGTTTGTGACGAAAATGAGTAGGTGTAATCTAAAACAGTAAAAAGAGTTAAAAGAGTTTAACAATATCGATGTATTACTTTTAATATATAACAATTATTGATGAAGAAAATACATTTTTACTTAACTCATATAGACTGCAATTGATGTATAAAAATTTTATTTTGCATAAAGATCCCTAGTCTAATAATCGGCAAATTCTCCGATCTGCTAGAATTCGGAATAATAAAAGGGACGAACCAAATTAAAGTTCAATTGAGTTTAGAAATTGTTAGCTTAGACCACTCATCCAACTTAATTAACTACGTGCATAAACGCAATTCTCTCAAAAACTGCTATAGGATTTCCAAAGAATGCTGTGTTTTCTTAAAAGGGTTAATTCCTAAGGTCATTAGAAGTAACTTTTTCCTGTGCGAAAATGATCTCCGCAGCTTTGTTAAGGAGTTATTAACGAAACATACGGACCAATCAGGGCGCAGCAATAGCGGACGGTTTCCGACTTGGCCAATGATATTGCCAAGCTCAGCGAGACCTGTCGCCGAGCCGGAATTCGTCCCATATTGCCGCGTCCTGATTGGTCCGTGTTTTTCGTTAATAACTCCTTAACAAAGACACCGAGAACATTTTCGCAAAGGAAAAAGTTACTTCAAACTACCTAAAAAAATCACCCCTTTCGAAGAAGTACAACATTTTTGGGACACTCTATATACGAGGTTTGTACGGCCCTGTTAGTCAACAATGATACGTAATTGTTTGAATAGTAAAGCTGGGAAAGTTATCTTACAATTCCTGGAGAAACACAATATCGTTCAACTTCGGCGATTTTTGGTTGTTCCCCAAATTAAAAAATCCTCTGAAAGGATGAAGATTTAAGGACGTAGAAGACATTAAACGAAACGCGATGAGACAGCTGTTGACAATTTCGAAAGATGAATTTCAGAAGTGCTTCTGCAATTGGGTAGTCGCTTGAAGAAGATTTTGGCTTCCAACGGGGACATCTTCGTTATTGACCAAGATTAACCCTATCTCCTGTTATAACACAAAAAAGGACAGTTTCCGGGCAGACCACGTGTAAAACAGTTATCAAACCAATTTGGAACCGCAAAATTGAGCTCTGGGGCATGGCTGCAAGGAACCATATTGGTAAACTGGAAGCACTATAATCCATAGTACTAAGAACTATAGTTAACGCACTACAGTAGGTGCGAAATAACCAACTCAGAAACGACTTAGAAATTCCATCAACAGCAGAAGAAATAACACACTTGAGTAGGAAATATGATACTAGAATATCAAATAATCCCAACAGTACCGCGAAGGAACTGTACACAATTCATTTACCCTGTACATAGAAAACGGCTTAAAGACCTCCTTTCACAATAGAAAAATGCTATATTAAAATTCTTCCACACATGCTTCCAGCCCCAGCCCCAGAGTGGAGATATTATGCGGGTTTTTGTCAGTAACGTAAAAGTATGGCTAAAATAGGATACCCCGGTCACCCCGCATAATTTCGCAAAATTTGTTTTGATTTGATTGTGAAAAATGAATGTATAACATGTGTATGTCAATCAAGTATTAATAGTAACTCGTCGTCTCGTCTTGGACTCTTTCGGCACTTTACCGCCAATAATAGTACCCTACTACTTTCGCCTTTCGCCACAATACAAATACGTCAGTGGATTGGACGTACATGCGCGAAAAAACCCGCACAATATCTCCACTCTGCCCCGCCCCCTTCTCCCACACTCCATAGGAGCATGGTGGGGTGGGGGTGGGAAGAGGCTAAGGAGGCTAAGGAGTGGGAAGAGGATTCGCGTGTTTCTCGCGAGCCACCAGTTGCCCAGGCCTGTTATTACTAGAGCTAGTACCTTTACCCTCGTATGTAAGATACCCGAGTACCCGGGTAGAGCAACACTACCCGGGTATCTCATGAGATAGCCGAGTCCCCGGGTATCCGAGTATCTTATGAGGTCTCACATCTGGTTATAAGAGCTATTATTTCCTGAGCCGCCGCGCCGCACAGTGGGCAATTTGGACGAAATCGGATTCAAAATCAAAGAACTTTCGATAGAAATGAGGTAGAGCGATGAAATTTTTTTTAAATTAAAGCTGAAACTTTGTAGAATATAGGAAAAATAGGGAGATTATGGTACGAACGCTTTTTAACCTTGAGAAAATTCGTTAAACTTGCACAATTTCAAGAAAATTGTGGTTTTTCCAATACCACGCGCGGAAAAAATTTTTTTTAACATGCTATATATCATTTCCCATAGATTTTTTCACGCTGATTTCAAATCTGGTCTCAAAATTTGTCTACGACCTCAGGAGTTTGCAAAAAATAGAGTTTTGTGACAAAAACTAATGAAATCATTTTTTCGTTGAAATGATTGGATGGTAATAGTCTCCATATTTTCCCATATTCTACAAAGTTTCAGCTTTAATTTAAAAAAAATTTCATCGCTCTACCTCATTTCTATCGAAAGTTCTTTGATTTTGAATCCGATTTCGTCCAAATTGCCCACTGTGCGCCGCCCCGTATGCTTTATTCGAGTATTCGGTTAATTCATATTTTTGTATGAAATAATAAATATGAAATGATTCATTATTTAAAAATAAAATATGTTTATTTTTGTAGAAAAATACTAAACACCAATTGTTTTGTAAACATTAAGAAAATCTACTATGAACTATTCCATGTAATAATAATAAAATCTATCTCATATACTCGGATATCTCATGAGTAGACTAGGGATTAAATGCATTTATGGCAGAAATGAGTTGGTGCAATTTAAAACAATAAAAAGATTAAAAGAATCTAAAAACGTTGATATTATTTTAAATTTATTAAGATGTTTAAAGAAAATAAGCAATCGTAGTATGCCTTCTGCTTCTTGCAATTGATCCAAACAATTTTTATTTTGCATAAAAATTTGCAGTCTATTCATGAGATACCCGAGTACTCGGGTAATTTTAGTTTACCCGAATACCCGGGTACCCGGGTAATTTCTGTTGTACTTTGCAATTGACGCAGAACAATTTTATCTTGCATAAAGATCCATAGTCTATACATTACAAATTGTTCTGTTCCATTTAGAGAGACGTTGACGAAATCGTAAACAATAACCGTGAAAATAGTTTCGTTATCATTGCATATACTCTTAAAATTAGCATAATTTTTCTTCCGTGTAAATTTTTTTTATACGCGAGTTAGGGACGACGATATTTAGTTACATGTATTTAAAATCGCTGTCCCATACAAGTACTGGTGCAATTGCTACAAAATGTTGATAAAATCTTCTATTCTTGGAAAACTGCGAGGTATTCATAACGATAACGGAAATATGCTATTCATGGTGCGTTTATAATTGTATGCAGTAATAGAATGAATAAAGTAAAATTGTATCAGCAATGCCAAGTTTTAGGACAAATGTACCTTAGCGTTTTTTTATTAAAAATTTACCAATTTATCGAAATCGAGCATAAAAAATGAGTCATTCTATATAGGTGTCCTAAAAATGTTGTACTTCCTTTAAAGGAAGTACATAAAGCTTCGGAGAACATTTTCTCACGCGTCAGTAATCACCCTTTCCAAGGAGATACAACATTTTTGGGACACCCTGTATGGAAAAAAACAAACGAAAGTGACCTTCATTCCTCCTTTACGCGTCCACTTGTCAAACATCTGTTATTGCTATATTATGAATTACTTTAAATCCTTAAAAAAGGAAATAAAAAAAAAATCCTTAAAAAGGAAAAAGGAAGGAATCCTTAATCCTTAATCCTTTTAATCCTTTAAATCCTTAATCCTTAATCCTCTTTAATCCTTTAAATCCTTTCCTTTATGTGAAATATTTTGGCGTATTGTTTAAAATAACGAAGATATTTTGGGCGGACAGAGTTCGTGGGACACACTGTATGTTCGAATTATATGCACACAAGCTGCAACTGCGAATATGTACCAAACATGTCGGCACGTACTGCTTACCGTTGAGAAAAGTGAATTACAGGATAGAACCATGAAGCGTAGAAAAGTGTGCATATGAATAACAGAAAGTTATGGTATTGCTACGGTGATCTATTGTAAAGGAATATAAACGATAAAATAACCGTATAGCTTACAGTAGCGGCACTCGGTATTCTAAAGCGCGCTCGGTACAAGGGAACACAATGGAACTATAACGTTACAATGGATGATCACTGTCGCCATATTATTTGTCACAAGACGATTGGATAGATAACAAGATGTACAGCAAGTCCCAACGAGGCGTAAACGAACTAGTCGTGACTCATCGTGAGTCATTGTCCTGTGCAAAAAAGAAAAAAGTAATATGCATTTCTCTTTTCTATTGTAGTACGAATACAATAAAACTCTTATTAACAAAATGCGTCGCTACTCAAACACTCTTATGTTCGTATGTCATATTAATTGTATTCATTCTATTGTATGTTGTCATATATCGTAATATGTTTATAATAGAAATGTTTTTCATAATATTCTAGATATGTTTATCGAAATTCCTATTGATAAACATTGGTTATCATACATTGCATACCGAAGTGTAAATTCTTCGATTGTTTAACCACAATGCATGTAGGTAGAAATTGTAGCGTTAGGTTTATGTGATAATTCTGTGATCAAACCTTTAATCTAATGTGAAGGGTGTCAAGGAAATAATTGAACTATGATATTGAATAACTTTTGAACTGTTTGCCCGACTGATAAAAATATATTTTTGTATATACTAAAACAAAAAACAGTCGTACAAATTGCAAAACTTTCATATATATTTACGTATACGATCTTGTAATTTTATTCTGATTGGTAAGAAGGTAATTCGTGTAATTTACACATTTATTTTACACACACACACATGTAAATATATTTATGGCAAACAAAAATAATCCTCCAAAGTTGCTTTAGAAATGAAAAAAAGAAACCAAACATTTTGTAAGTTTTTTTTTAAACAATTTCAGTACATTAAATATTCGTGAAACATGGTTCCAAGAGAACACATTGATAGAATATTACACGAATATGTAAAAATATGTAATATGGAAACTGCAGGTTTTTATGTAAAACAAAAATTGTCCAAGTCAATTGTAGGAAACAGAAAGTTAATGAAAATATATTTTGTCTTAAAAAATAGGAACTAATATAACAGTATACCTAAATTCTTCTAATGTCTTTTTATTTTTGTGTCAATTAATTTTTGTTACAAATGCTTAAAATGCACAGCCTAGTAACATGCTTATCTATTAACATTTTATCATGTTATCGTTGATATGTAATATTATGCACTGTAATCTACGATTTACTTATGGTTTATTTCTTCGTATTGTAGTTACTCTATTTTGAGAAATATTTCTGATATTTTTAAAACATATTTTCCCATTATTATTTATCGATAACTAAATCTTAATTTATTCAACTGTAGCTTACATAAAAATTTCAATTCTTTCGTAACTACTAATGAATGCATGGTAACTGAATAATGTTTTGAATTTAATTAAAGCAAATAGGTACATAGAGATGCTGTGGTTCGATGTGTATTGTCTTAGATCGAATTAATGAATACGTAACGGAACTTTATGCAAATACGTGTTGTTTCAGATCATTATAAGGTGAGAATAACTAGTGTAAAACTTAGTTTTTTCCGACTAATGGTTTCCGTGATTGACAAATAAAATGAAAGTATATGAAATTTCAATTAGCTTTAGATTTAATACGTCGTTGAAGATTCTCAGAGCGCTATACAGGGTGTTCCAAAAATGTTTTAGTTCCTTGAAAGGGGATGTTCCAGCAGTCATTTGAAGTAACTTTTTCCTTTGCGGAAATGTTCTCCACTGCTTTGTTAAGAAATTATTAACGAAAAACGCGGACCAATCATAGCGTGGCTATAGCGGATGAACCTGTCACCGAGTCGGAATCTCTCCTCTATACAGGGTGTTTCGTTTATCTGAAAACGGAGATATCTTGTGACGCACTGAAGTTACGAAAATAATTTGTGTACAAAAATTGTTCGGTATGAAGGGAACAATTATATGGTGTAATTTTTTCAGGACTCGAAAAGTGGGGAGGGAAATTTCAAAGTCAAATTAGAACATTTATTTCACAAAAGAACATTTTTGCAAAGGAAAAAGTTACTTCAAATGACCTCAGGAATCATACATTTCAAGGGAGTACAACATTTTTGGAACACCCTCTATATGCATAAAGATCTACAGTCTATTGATAAGTAGTCGCAGTGAATTCTATACCATTCAGAATTTCTTTTGTCGCAGGACGTTGTTTCGCAAGAGGCAACTTGAGAGCCAATTAGTTACTCCGTCTTTTCCCATAAGTCACTTGTATACTTATAATATAACCATAAAACTTAAATTTCAATCACATACAGTATTTAACTTATGTTGCGTTTTTAGGTGGATCTTCTATCACAAGTAAATAAAATATACCTACTTAATTGCTCTGATGAGTAAATGAGTCAATCGTTCTATCGTAAAAGAATTTTAAATAAATAAGTCTGATTCTTTACAACATTATTAACAAGGAATTATACTAATATCATACAACAGTACCTGTGTTCAACGATGCGAGTATAACAGAAAGTGAATGAGTTAACGTTAATTGACGTTATGCAAAATGCCAAATATCATTGAAAATGTAATTTATACTTATAAATAATTCTGTATATTTTATGAAACCCAGAAATCAATAATAAGTATAGACGTATTGTATGTATTATTAGCTACTGTTACTCTCGCCCCACGCACTTCCGGTGATTTATTGTTCGGTTCTCAATGAAAGTTTTATCTTATTTATACACAATACGAATACTTAAAATATCTCAATGAAAAGTGTATTCTTTAGAAAAGCTACAGTAACAAGTAGTATTATTAGACACGTACCTATAGGGTAAGAGACCCAATTACTGTGCCTATATTAATTATACTTATTTTTAAAGCAGAATGAATATTAAGAAACAGATATAAAATTCTTTTTCATTAAAATCAGTTAACATATATGTTATGTATCTCTTTTAAAATATTAATTATGCTTTAAAAATAAGTATAATTAATATAGGCACAGTAATTGGCACACCCACAGTAATTGGGTCTCTTACTCTACTGTGTTTATTACTGTGAAATACAAATATTTTCTTGGATTTCTGTCATTTCAAATTATTCACTTTAAAATTTTGTGAAAAGTGATTGTGTAAATATGTTTCAGTAACCGTTTGAGAACGAATGCCGACGTTTTAACGTTTGCATATCTAATTCCTGTAGTTGCAAAAATGTAATTTAATTATATGCATTAGGAAAGATCAGTACACATTGTTCATTGTTCCTATTGTTTAAGACTTCGATACAAAATCCGTTTTAAAAATTCTTGTCAGCAAAGGATTAATATTCAATGTTTATAAATCTATGAATTATTCTTGTTTCCATTTCACTAATTTCATTCCTTTTTAGTAATAAATTGTATTTATTTTTTATTTTTAAATGCCTAAAAAGAATGTGGATATCGAAGTTTAATTATTAGAATTGCTGATACTGTGAAATATACAATAAAGGGTGTAGCCGGATAAGGAGGTCGAAAGTGCCTCCAAACCAAATTGAATTTGCAATAGGCCGTTCGATAGCTTATCCAAAGAAAATACTTTGTGCCAATTTTCAACCCTATATGTCGGCATGGGGGTAGTAATGGGATAACAAAGAAAATCAGGTTTCTCCAAAATTTCTCTTATCCTCTTGAATTGAAAATTCTGAGAAAATCAGGCATATTTTAGCTGTTAGAATGCACATCTATGAATTTTTTTCAGAATTTTTAGCTTCGAAACCGAATTTTAAAAAATAAAAAAACTTTTTAAATGATGATTTCTTGTAGAAGTTTAGAAATACTATGTTTATATTTTTACAGTTTTAGCATCTCGTTATGGTTGTCAACATATAAGTTTTTCAGATTTTTTAAAGTGGGGGCACATAGTTAAAAAAATCAAAAACCGCTATTTTTTTACCTTTTCCATGCCCGTACAAATACCATAATCTAAAGTTACTAATAATCGTACACAGAAATACCAACTTTAAACTTTCCTTTGTCCACCAGTGTACGTTCGTAGCAAAAATATTGAAAATAATTCGTGAGCCTATTACGTTTTGCCTACTCGTGTATAATCGAAACAGAAAATGTTGACCGGTCACGGTCACATCCCTCACCGTGAATCGTGGGAGATACGACCCCACTTTTATGCCATACCAGTTTGCCTCTGTTCTCAACAGAGAACGCAAACGATTGGACGAGTCTCTCTGTCTATCAAATACACCGGGTGGTGCGAAGATACAAGAGATAGAACAGCGGGGTTACTATATGATTCGACAATGAATTTTTAAAACCGGATCCGTAACTCTGCAGAATAATGTTTTTTATTGCATACTGCGTCGTTGCCACATAAAAAATGCATAAAAAAAACAAGTACCCTTTTATCCCGAATAGCTGTATAGTTATTGTATTCGTAAAGCAACTCGTAAAAGAACAATTGTGTATATTATTAGTATTATAGTAATATTATTATTAGTATTTTTTTTATAAAATGTTCCTCACTTTAAATTTGTTGTTGTCATAAAATGACGAATCTTGAATCTTTGTTGTTCTTAAAGATATGTCAAATACCTTCAGGACAAAATTCGGTAGTTCAATGGGGCTCACGCGATGTTATAAAAATATATTTTTTTATGTTATTTTCTTTTAGAGATCTCAAGGCCACCTTCATTTTCTTAAACGGGACTACCGTTCTTAGTCACCTACGATTATAATGCCTTTTATTAGGAATTCGGTGACTATAATTACTCAAAGTCATTCAAGGTCACAGACAGTGGAAACGTATAAGATTAAAAATGATTATTTTTTGTGGTTTATGCTAAATCGTGAGTACTCCAGATATAAAGATGAGTGCTCCAACAGCAGTTGAAGATATGCATCGACGTATCGTCACAGCATAATGCAATCCTCAAGTATTACAACTATTATTTATAAATCTTTCTTCCGTCGTTCTTTATAGATTGAAAAATAAGGGGTTGATGCGATCGATGCACGAACGGATTTTAGTCTTGAATATCTTAAATTTAATAACCCGTTTTGTGTATTTTTGCATGGATGGCTTTGTAAAATAAATTCTTTTCTAGATAGCATTTCGCAAAACCTATTACACAGGCATCTTTGAAAACCTCTCCATGTTATACATGATGCACATTTGCTTTGCTACATTTTTATAAATTGCAAAGATTTTTGAGAAAACTAAATTTGCTTGAAACGAACCTTGCAAAAATGAACTTGTGAAATTTTGGTAAAAAATGACGTCTAAAATGGTGATGATTACGTAATTGATTAATAAAACTGTTATTTTAAAATGTAACCGCTTGTGTTTTCATTAGTTTCGTATCCTTCTATAGAACAGTTTTAGAAAATAGCATATTAATAATAACAAGAACGCTTAAGATGGCTGACTATTGGCCTTAAATGGCTAACTACTGAAACAATTAACCAAATAAAAGTAAAACGTAATTGCAAGTGTAAAAGGCAGAATCCGCTTTTTCGAAATCTAATCCAGAATATCTCCATAAGCGGTGCGGAGAAACTATAGAAGTGTAACGGTGACCGGCTACTCGTCTGGTCGGGTGTAGATGATGTCACCGGTGAACAATTTATTTAAAAAACTGGAGTTAAACGTTTAAGGTGCGAGGAGGGTCAACTGCATTATCCGAGATCTCTGTTAAAGGAACACCCGGCACAGTGTTACGATCGACCTCTATGACCTGGGGCTACCTAGCCAAGCATAGAGGACATGGCCAGGTCATACCGCGCCCAGGACTTCGCACACCGACCAGGTATACCTACAACTACTCCGATGCTTCCCTCTCGCTTTCATCCTCGGAGTCTGCCATGCTATACATAATCTTTGTAGAATATACAGGGCCGTCGAGATAAATCTGGAATTTTTTCGGGTGGTCCCTCAAATAAGATGTAGGTAAGACGAATATGAAAAAAGCAATTGTTGATAAGGTGACTCATTACGTAAGCCATCAATCAGTGAACAAGTGGGAAAATGTCTGCCATGAACTGAGAATACCATTGAAGACCGACAATACAATTTTCTCTCGATATAAGACGACGATGTTTTCTTCGCAACAAGAAAATCCTTATCCCTTCTTCTTCTTTTTAAAGTTATACAAAATAAGGAGAAAAAGCAATAAAATTGAAAAAACTGTCATTAGTCGGATTTGCGAAGAAAAATTTTCTTATGCTTTCATTTTTAAATGTTCATTGCTCATAGTAACGTTAACAGATTTCGATGAAATTTTCATGGTGTATATACTATACATCTAGTACAGTAGTTACTCTATATATGTCCCAAAAGCCTAACAGATAAAAGTCACAGAACTACCCTACTGACGCGGGGTATACCCCATGTGGGGCTATGTGGCTCGAGAGACATATATCAAAGAATAGTATCTCCTATCCGATATATGTCCCTGGCTAGACCCGTGTTTTGGACATATATCGAGTAACCACTGTATATGTATAGGACATAGATCTACGCAATGCATTAATTCAGGTATCAATACAGGTTCAGATGAAGAAGTTGAAAAAATTAAGATTTACGCGTT
Organism: Halictus rubicundus; assembly: GCF_050948215.1. Taxonomy (NCBI): domain Eukaryota; kingdom Metazoa; phylum Arthropoda; class Insecta; order Hymenoptera; family Halictidae; genus Halictus; species Halictus rubicundus. The sequence continues at coordinate 3,380,613 of NC_135162.1, forward strand.
TCTTCGCAATTTCAACCAGCAGCAATCTTTTCATAATTTTGTTTATTCGTTATTCAGTGAACTAATTCTTCTAACACGTCAAAAAATTTTAATTTATTTGATCCGAATGTTGTACACCAGGCCGGTCCAATTTCTTCTTCGTCACGGGCCAGTGGGAGAATGTCATTTCCCACCTTAGCAGAATGAAGAAGTGGGAGAATGGGCCAAATGTGGCCCACGGGCCACGGGCAAGTGCGCCCGCCGATGCTCGTGGGTACAGGTACGGGCAAAGTTACAGGCATGTGACTTAGCGGAGTGGGGGTAGGCCGTAGCACAGCCATAGCTGATCACGTAGTTGCGACAATGCGTGTGTCAAATACATGCAGCCTTGTCCGCGGGGGCGTGGCTTGGTGCCCGCCGTCCTGTGTATGCTCAGGGCAGACTCTGAACAGCTCTGTTGTACATGAAATTTGAAATTAGGTGCGACATAAATTGCACACAGTATTGATACAGACACTCATGCGATGAACGTGACACTCGTTTAAAAAAAAAGCGCAAGTACTTAACAAGAAGAAAATTACTGTAGAATCCTCGGTTGAATGAGCAATATAAAATCAATTGTTTGCAATCTGCATAAAAACATATATTTACGATGAGAAAATAGAGCCATATTTACGGATGGGAAGAAGTTCAATTTACAACTTGTTAGATGAACCGGATGATCTTAATTATAATTATTATGGTTTAAAACAGGAGCAACAAATGCGCCGCCGGTACATAGCGGAGTAATGGCGTGGTCTGATATTGGCTATTATGAGAACATGGGCGTAATTACTGAAAAAATGAATAGCAAAAAGTATTTCGTAATTATTTATGAACGAATAAATATGCGCATATGCCCGAAGTGTTGCTGGAGATAAATTCATTTTCGAACACGAAAATGCCGTTCATATTGTAAAGATAGTGGAGGAATAGTTTTCCTCAAATAAAATTCGAATTTTAGATTGGCCAACAAGATCCCCCAATCTCAATGTTATTGAAAATTGTTTCAGGAGTCTTATGAGGATAGAATACACAAACAACAGACAATATGAAACTGAACAGAAGTGGGAAAAGTTGATACAAAAATTATATTGAAATACTACATGAATCTTCACACAACAAAATGACTGCTGTTATTAAATGTAAAGAAGATCCACCAAAATATTAAATACAAAATATCATTGACAAAGTTAATAGTTTCTGCAAACTTGTACTATCAGTATGTATGTCCCGCCATATCTTGGTAAAAATATCGTTTTTGTTAAATAAAATTAACCAGGTTGATGTGTTACATTGATCCATAGAACACAAACTAAGCCATGTGACATGAACAATCGTGAAGTAACTGCATAATTTAATACCCGGTCCCGATATTTGTTCCTGACGAAGCGTATATGCCGTGTATTCCGCAGAAGTAGAAGAGTAATGAACGATTGTACATACATGAAAAATGTACGGTTCTTCTTTTACAGGTATATTCATTGAAAATAAGGCCAGAATTTTCTCGAAAAGTACAATTTATTAATTGCTCGCGCTGTTAGGATAATTGATGTGAAAAAAATCGATTCCTAGGAACTGTATTCAACTTTAATGTTATTGTGAAAATTCTGCAGCCGTTTGCAAAGCTATTGAGTATATCCTTACGTAAGCTACGTCTACACAAGCTTATCGAAACCCTCTATATTGGATTCCATAATGGAGAGTGATTATCCGCGGAATATGCTCCGATAGCATCCGCCAGAATCCTCATAAATACAGTAATGCCCGCAGATTCGGTATTGCGCTACGAATATTATCGAAGCGGTCGATCGTTATCATTCGCTTCTTGAATGCGTCGAATGCGAGAATGAGAAACGTTGAGCTCGAGTGAAATAGAGAGAAATGTTTATAAACAGTTTCGAAGGTAATATTAAGCGGCGAAAGTGAATCTATTAAACGAACGTTGTTATACATTGAAACTATTGATGATACTGAAAAATATTTCAGACAAAAGCGAAACGGTATCGTGAGGCACATTTTCCGATGTTGATATCTTTTTCCTATGTGGACGCGCAGAGGCCATATGAAGGTCAATCGAAATATCTTCTAAACTATTGATTTTTTGCTATAAGTGATTTAGCACTTTTATGTAGAGAATAACGAGTAGCATCGAGTAGTGCATTATTAAAAAAAAACACAGCTGACCTTCATATGACCTCTACGCGTCCACATGGAAATGAGATATCTACATCGGAAAGTGTGCCCCTGATACCGTTTAACTTTTGTCTGGAACATTTTTCAGTATCATTAACAGTTTCGGAGATATTTGACTGGGTCGATTTAAATGGGACACCCTGTATAATAGATTTTTAACATTCCTTGGATTAAGAATTGTCACCCGTATATGAATGATGCGACAATCGAAGTGTTAAAGAAACGAGCCAATCTGTCAGACAGATCCTTCTATAAAAGAAATGGTGCTCAGCTGATCGATTTCCAGCTTTTTACAAAAGAAATTCATACATATAAGAAGGGCGTCCTCGAACTGAATATTTCTTCGGCGTTTCTATACCACCTACGGGCCGTTCGCAACATTACATATTGATGTGTTTAATTAGTAAATATCATTATGTGCTTTGTCAATATTCATTTTATGATCAGTTTCATTTTTAAGTTTGAAGTTGATAATTTCATATGTGCAATATGAAGCGTGTAAACAACTTTAGAAAATGATCGGTTATTAAAAGATTTTAGTACTTAAACATTTTAATGTTTTGTCAGGTGCATACCGAAATGCGCAGTGCATTTTTGAACTACTTGAGTTTTAAAATTGAAAATAATATTTAGTATAATACTCGCATATAGAGTACATAGTGTGCAATATTTTAATATATAATAATAATGTGTAATTAAAAGGGTCGCCATTTTAACGAAATAAAAATAATTGTTAGAATAATTTCACAGTTACTGACATGGCTACTATACCAGTAAATAATACTGTTATTGTGAATCATAAAATATAAAGTTTAAGTACCAGAAATGTTTTCCATATAAACATTTAAGAACCTCGTATATTTAAACTTAAAAAATTTGTTGTGTATTTTTATGCTCCAAATATTTTCCATTCAAATCCTGTAACTTGCAATTGATGCACAACACTTTTAGTTTGCATAATTGCAAACTTTCATTTAACTGAGTAACTTCTAAAATATGCATTGTACATATGAAAAAATGTTTCATACAGAAGTTGTATGGTTTAAACGGGTTCGTTATGCAATGCATACATGTTTTTTGTAAGTGGAAACGTTTCGGAAATTTCAAGGTTACCTTCGTTTTTTTTTAAATGGAATACTACATTTTTTATGTCAAAATATCGAAGAGCGTTAACTTTCGGATACAATAGTATCGAAACCTTTATCAGACCTTTATCAGCCGTAAATCTAATAATTAATCAATAAATTCACTTTGTTTCTTAAAAATGGTCTCTGGGTAATAATCCAGCAACCAAGTTGCGTGGACCACTGTGTATGTTACCGTCGCTTGGTCTTAGTTTTCGAGATAATTGCAAAAAACTACGGATACCCACTACAGCCAATTCTACCTTTTTAAATTACCAAACGCTGGGGCCTCCATCCCTCCCCCTACACCCCTACCAAAAAACCTAATCCAGACTTAACCACAATTCGTTTAAAATGGCGGAATTCGCAGCAGTGGCCCAACAGTTTTTTTATAAATATCTCGAAAAATAATAAGATAACCTATTTAAAGCTCGTCAAAATCGGCGAGGAACAATCTAGAAAAAGATGGTTACCCTACAGACGGTTAGGTTTGTACAGCTTTCAAATGAATTTTGCTTAGATCTGGGATTTTTTGCAGTGGGGATGCAAGGGGAGTGACCCCCCCCCCCCCCTGCGCTAAGGACGAATCGGTCATTGGGAGGGAAAAGGCTAAATTTGCTAAAGTATTCCAACAGTTTAAGTATTTTAACATATGGATGTTTTTTTAGAAAGGGAAAAGCTGTTCAAAATGTCGAGCTGTACAACATATTTCAAGGTCGTCAAAATCGGAGATGGGGTGACCTTTGTAAATAATTACCAATTCTTCTGTATTAATTACCAGATGCAACGATAAAAATAGTGAAGTTTTTAGAGCAAAAGTCATTTGGATTCCGCAATGATTTGGACTATACTATAAGGCACGCTTTGCGTGTTGGAATCGACAGCTCCTCTTAACTGTGGCGCGAGAATGCATGAAACGAAGTGCGCGTCTGCCCATAAAAATCGATCCTTTTTAAGGGACCCGGGAGCGTTTTCGGCTGTGTGGCTGTGCATTCCAGGTGTGGGGAACACGTTGTTGACCTCAAATGGCCCCTTCCGAAATACATAGGTGTGTGTCGAGCGTTACACATATGATGCTACACTCTGCGACAATAACACGAGACACTACACTGGTATAAATCCGTACAATACCACGTTATATGAAACAACTTCTTCTTCCTGTGACCCAAATATTATTGTTTACGTGAGTAGGCGTCAACGTCGTGCTATAGTATTTTTTAATAGCTTCTTGCATTATAAGCTCTAACGAGGACAAATAAACGAATGTTCTTAAAAGTAAAAAGGTGTTGAATGTCATAGGACGTATGAAATATAAAAATTACTCCCTCTGATCCATAATGGTAGTAGCAAGTGAATATTTAAACGGGAATTATTGGCGAATGCAGCCGTAAGTTATGTTGTAGTGCAAAATTGCGAAGCCTTCAATCAAAATCAGTGTTTCATGACATCTGTCATTTATTTTGACACATCTTTCAATTTTTAGGTAAACCTAATTATTACGTATTGTAACTATTTTTCGAATTTCATCGAAATCAATTGTCTTATTTCAGTTGAATATTGAATATAACAGAAACATATGAATATACTTATATAATATATGATTATATAATATATTATTCTTATGAATAATATATTCATAAATATATGAACATACTTAATGTAAAAATACTTTATCTTCTAAAGAAACGAAATAAGTGAAATGCAAAAACTATTAATTAATTAGTAGATCATCTGACGTCACACAATTTAAATGTTACGATCGTCACTTTCAATTATTTATTTAAGGTTAAAAGAGTTTGCTATTATTGTAACAAATACCGAACATTATTCAATGGATATTACATTTCTAATATATTAAATATTTTTTGAAAATATTAAGCGGCTAACGCGGTTTTTGTGATTCCTATATGGAACCATTTTTAATAAACGTTCTAAAATGACTTATTTTCATGGAACTTTTATTACAGATCATAAAGTATCTGTTTTACGAGAACACTTTTCAAAGAAATTCCTACGAGTAATATTTCTGTCCATCAAAATTCCGCAGACACAGACATTTTATTTGATGTAATGTATAAGTACGAATAGAATTTTTTTAAAATACGAAAGCCAATTGTGTATTTCGATCCTTGATTAATATTTCAAAGAATTAAGAAGTTAGGTGAGAGAAGCTAATATGTAAATACTTTTATACTGGCAGATTGAACGGTACGAGAAAACAGGTACGACTTAAACAGTTAATATTAAAAGTAATAGTAATTGTATTAAGAATGTATTAAAAAGCCGCGCACTGGAATAAAAAACGGGAAAGTAGCATTGTTTCCGACAAGGAGCGTTTTAATTTACTCAGCCCTAATGGCTTAAATTATTATTTTCATGGTTCAATACATTGACTACCATGCCAACAAACCTAACCCAGGCTTAACTGAAATTCGTTCAGAATGTCTATGCAAACTTTAGTTAGATTTCTGTAGCTATTTGAAAAGAATCTTGGTTAGGTTTGGGTTAGGTTTGGCTTCCGCCTTTCGGAATAACTTAAAATGCATTTTGCAGCCAACCCCTTAATAATTGTGGAGATACGACAATAATAATTTTTTAAATAGTGCACAGTTTTAAATAATTTTAAATAACATCTCAGTATTATCTGATTAATATCTGATTAAAACGCTAGTAGAATGCTGTAAGCTGTTCAAAACATGTTTCATTCTTTTCGTGTTTGAATACAGCGGGAGAAACTGATAATGCAATAGCACAATAAGCAATCTAAAGTAGCAGAAACAGTTTGGAACAATCTGTCGCACGAAAAATCTATTCAATATGGACCCCTGCTTCTCGAACGAAACTTCACTCCCCTTCGTTTGTGCTGGCAGTGATATATCATATTGTAATGTGGCTCCTCGTCCGTAACGATTAAAGCACCGCACCGGTTTAACTGTACACCGCATAACCGTCTCGTGTTAATGATCAAAACAGCGAGCGTGTTAGCATCGGTTGCCAACGCAACGGTTTCTGTCATTTCTACAAAATTATTTTTAACACTAACCGTACCGAGCACAAAATATGACTGGTATACACATTGTTTTATCAAAATTACAAGACTGAATTTATTTAGATTTCTTGCAATTTGTATAACAATGCGTGCTTGACTGGAGACATTTCTATAATAATTTCTAATGGAAGCACCTTTGTAATTTTAATAATTATAAAATAAGAAATGTGAAAGCGGTCACATAACCGGTCTAGGCACGGTTAGTGTTAATAGCAGCAAAATACATGTATAAAATAAATATTCTTGATGAAGGTAAAACGATCCAAGGATAATTATAATAATTAAGCCGTGGACCTTTATGCGAAATAAAAATGTTCCCAGCCAAATTTAAGGAACAAAAATGAAACAGGAACGTATTTTTTCTTTCAATAATTTTCAATAATTTTCATTTTATATTCTGCTTATTCATTTTTGCTTCAAATGCATCAAATCGGAAAATGATAGTATTAATTTCTTCACTTTATGCTTATCTAAATACAATAGAAAGTGAAAGTTCAACTTCGGTTGGCATCAGAGACGAACTTGTAAGTATAATAACAATTTGCATTTACAAGACAAAGGAACAACTACATAAGAAATTATTCATGAAAATTATGTGTTTTATACCTGTTTCTGGTTAGTGTATTTCCAATTGTAAATATTATGTCTTTATTATTCTATAAAAATCATTCACTACGTTTGTAATATAAACAACTTTTGGTGACTAAACTACACAAACAAATTTTGGTGATTAATTTACCACAAGAAAGACAGAAAAAATTTCAATTCCTGTATTAAAGATTTTATTACCATTTCACCAACATGCATATAGGGTAAGAGTTTATTATCTGTAATATACTAATTTTATTGAGCACTGCAGGCGACAACTATTAATCGAGAAAATGCCGTAATCTCGAAGTATTTGTAGCATGCGAACAGTTTTTTTCACGACATTTTCTCTTTCTTTGTACAGCTCTGATGGAGGTGATAATTGGAGGCTTACGATGCGAAAAACGTTGCAGTTTTTTACCGTTTTATCCGCAGCAACAGTTATCCTACGCAACGGAAGAAGAAGAAGAGGAAGACATCTCTGAGATCTTGTTCTTGCACGTGGATTCGAACCAGGGTACTAGGAGCCATTCAGGTCACAGATTGGCCTCGAATTTAGCACGCAATTCTTACAACTGCACGTTTGAATATGTAAAAACGCTAGTAGCATTTATGGTTGGCATTTTGTTGGGCCTTCGTTGCAATATTGGTTGACCAATCGTTAGAAATCTCGCCTCTTATGCAGGTGGGCCAACGATCATGGTCAACGTAGGTCCAACGTAGGTACAACGTAGGGCCAACGTCACTAAAATGCTAACGGCCAACTAGACCCGCTAACATATTATTTTGATCTTTTCTTTTACGACTGTTTTTACAGGATATCATAATTAATATACAAGGTGGCTCACCAGATTTTGACATCTTGATTTCTTCGCTATTCTTAGTCCTATCGAAAAATGTTTTAGATAAGAATTAAATGATGCTGAGTGGGGCATAATTTGGTGTTATTAGTTTGCTCGTGAGTGAATGCGTTAAGTTCATATGAAGGTCAACTTCGTTTTTTAAATTGGAATTATATACTTTTCAATACATCAATCGATGCAATTGGACATTCTTTATCAAAAAGTACTAATCTATTTATGTTGAAAAATTAGTCGTTTAGGAGATATTTCGATTTAAATAATTGTAAAATTTCATTACTGTTATACTAAGGCGTTAAGCTCTGTATTCACCGACGTTAGCGTGACATTGTTGCGTTCAGAAGCATTCTAAAATGTAAACAGTTGAGAAGTATTCGTTCGCAACATTCATTCTCTGAGAAGTTTAGTTCCTGTAGATATGCGTTCACTTGTGTGTGTACGTAATTTTGGTCTACATTATGGTTCTATTGTAAAATGAAATACCCAAAAACAGAAAAAGTAGATATGATATCAGTATACTTGGAAGCTGAAAAGTGTGCAGTGCGTGCAAAACGATTGTATGCAGAGATATTTCCTCGTAGAAATCAACCATCTCGTAATAGTTTTAGTTATGTATTCAAACGCTTTCAAGAAGCTGGAAATTTATTACATAAAACGCCTGTTCGAAGGAAAACAGTGACGAATACTGCAAATGAAATCTTGATCTTGGCCGCAGTGACAGTAAATCCATCTGTAAGCTGTCGTCAGCTTGAAAGAGAATTTTATAGTAGTCGGTCAAGTACCATACGTGTACGGCACACAGTGGGCAATTTGGACAAAATCGGATTCAAAATCAAGGAACTTTCGACAGGAATGAGGTAAAGCGATGAAATTTTTTTTAAATGAAAGCTGCAACTTTGTAGAATATGGGAAAATAGGGAGATTATTACCATCCAATCATTTCAACGAAAAAATGACTTCATTAGTTTTTGTCACAAAAATCTATTTTTTGCAAAATCCTGAGGTCGTAGACAAATTTTGAGACTAGATTTGAAATCAGCGTGAAAAAATCTATAGGAAATGATGTATAGCATGTTAAAAAAAAATTTTTCCGCGCGTGGTATTGGAAAAACCACAATTTTCTTGAAATTGTGCGCGTTTAACGAATTTTCTCGAGGTTAAAAAACGTTCGTACCACAATCTCTCTATTTTTCCCATATTCTACAAAGTTGCAGCTTTCATTTAAAAAAGATTTCATCGCTCTACCTCATTCCTATCGAAAGTTCCTTGATTTTGAATCCGATTTTGTCCAACTTGCCCACTGTGCGGCATAGGCACAAATTTCACCCATATCACTTATTAAAAGTTCAAAATTTAACTGATAGTGATTTTCATCGTTGTTTGGAATTTTGTGAATGGGTCCTTGGTCAAAGCGATGGGTTTTTTTTTAAACAGTTATGTTTACAGACAAAGCAACAGTCACAAAAGACGGAAAATTTAATTTAAGAAACACACATTATTGGTCGATAGAGAATCCACATTGTTTTAAGCAAATCGACCATCAGGACCGATGGAGTATGAACGTATGGGTTGGCATACTCGGAACTCGTATAATTGGTCCATATTTTGTCGATGGACCACTGACTGGACCGAAATATGAGTACTTCGTAAGAGAAATTTTACCTACGTTACTGGAGCATGTGTCGCTACATATTCGTCTAACAATGTAGATGCAACAAGATGGATGTCCTGCACATTATGCTTTAGTGGTAAGAAACGCATTAAATCGAGTATTTCCAAATCAGATCACCCAATTTTACGCCCCTCGACTTTTTCTTATGGGACCATTTGAAAAAGTTTATGCTGAAGCTCCGACTACAGTGGCTGATATGAAACAAAGAATTGTTGCTGAATGTTGTAAAATATCAACCGATACGTTAGAAACTGTAGGACAATCTTTACTCCATCTACTTCAAAAATGCCGTGGTACAAATGGTCGTTATGTTGAACCTTTTCTGCATGGAATAAAAGCGAACATCTTACAATTAGTGCGACAGTAATGGTGTCATGGCATTATTTAAATCGAAATATCTTCTAAACTACTAATTTTTCAATATAGATAGGTTAACACTTTTTTATAAAGAATGTCCAACTGCATCGATTGATACATTAAAAAGTATACAATTCCATTTACAGAAAAAACAAAGTTGACCTTCATATGTTCTTAACGCGTTCACCCACGAGTAAACTAATATGTAATACTAAATTATGCCCCACTCGATACCATTCAATTCCTTTGAAACATTTTTCGGTAGGACGAACAGCAGCCAAGAAGTCGAGATGTCAAAATCGGATGAGACACCCTGTACAATGTATTTCCACGCTAAAAATTGGAAAAAGAATTTCATACCCACGTTGGACTAGAACCCGGACCGCCTGTGTAGTAAGCTGATACGCTACCACCGAACCTAGAGAGCTTTTTTTTTAAAGCATAATGAATATTAAAAAAGAGATATACAGGTTGTCCCAAAAATGTTGTATTTTCTTGGAAGGGTAACTTCTGACGCAATTTGAAGTAACTTATTCCGTTGCAAAAATGTTCTCCGCGCTCTGTTAAGGGGTTACTAGCGAAAAACACAGACAAATCAGAGCGTGGAAACAGCAGACGGAATCTGACTGAGCCAATGCCAAGGCCACGTTCAGCGAGAGCTGTCGCCGAGCCGGGACCCCCTTCTATAGCCGCGCTTTGATTGGTCCGTGTTTTTCGTTAATAACTCCTTCACAAAGCCGTGGAGAAAATTTTCGCAAAAAAAGTTGCTTCAAATGATCTCAGGAATTATCCCTTTCAAGGAAGTACAACATTTTTTAGACACCCTGTATAACATATACATGATATGTAAAGGTCAACCCGACGTAAACAACGCGCAATGTTTGCTGAAACACGTAAGTTTTAAACTTCCACATTTCATCCGCTTCAACATGATTATTCTTGCTCAATGTCATTTCAAGGTCAAAAAGGTGGTATCCACTAAATTCAGTTTTTTATTGTCTATCATGCTATCGTAAAAAAATATACTATTCCATTTAAAAAAACCATCGGTGACCTTGAAATTTCATTAAAAAGCACGACATAAAAAATTTTTTTCTTCACCATTATATTGCCCCCTGCAATAGTGTCACTTTGTGACTGTAAAAACGAAAGATATTTAGGTGTTCCTATTTATGTGGGACACCCTGTATATTAATATATATATTGACAAAAATTTAATATCTGTTTTTTAATATCCATATACTTTCAAAATAAGTATTGTATAATTAATATAGGGACAGTAATTGGCACCCCCACAGTAACTGGGTCCCTACTCAGAGAATAATAAGTTCCGTAAACGTTGGTAGAAATGTATTAATCTTGGAGATCATTGTGTGGGAAAATAATTAAAAATACAAGTAAGGGTGCAACCATGACATCACCCTTACATCTGTTCTTGTTTTACTTAAATATCTCTTTCAATTTTTTTCCATTTATGCGTGGGAGAGAAACGTTACCGTCACCCCTGCAGATTATACTGTTCAGGGATTTTCTGGCTGGAGTTTATTAACTTTTGATATCTTCTCAAGGCAGAAAAATGGACTTGTTGTTAGCAGGATACAAGGCGGGTTCAGAAGAGCTTATGAATATTAGTGTAATACATATCTTGCTGGTTTTAAGGAATATTAAAGTAGTTTGTACTTCCATTTTAAGTTAAGCGGATATTCAACATTTATTCAGTATATTGCAGTAAGTTTAATTACAAGAGTCATTCGCTGTGTAGTTATGTTTCTTTTACAATTTTTTAAGGAAGGAGTTTATAGTGCTTGTATGTATCTGAAGTTGACGCGAAAAAAACGACATAAACAAAGAAAGGGTACCGAACCATAGTAGAGTACGATAAGCATGAACGTGGTCTTCGTAGGTTAAGTTATGCTTTTTGAAGAATAACTCCTTCGAAGTCATTTGAAGGTCAACATATTATACATGGTTGAATTTGTTTTTTTATTAGCTGTAACGTTACACTAATCAAAATACGTCATTAAAAAGAAAGCGAAGATACAATAATTGCCCCACCGAAGCAAACATTTTCTTCCAGAAACATTTTTTCGTATTACTAAAAATAACGGAAATATTTTCGGTGAAATTCTTAGGTGACTCGTATTGATTTTTTTTTATAAATATTAGCGAATTTATAAGAGATATACATTTTGAGGTGACGATTATTATTTGACAGTGAATTGTAGAAAATAGAATGTAACTATATCTGCAGTAATTTTAATCTAAAGTATCTATTTGTATCCAAACAATGGCAGATTTTTCATATATCAAATAAAAGAAAAGCTTCCTATAAGCTTTTTCTAAACTCTTCCTAAACTCTTAATTACAAAACAATAACAAAATTTCTTTATTTTTCATTATTTTTGTATGGGACTTTCACCAACATATTTGTTACATTTTTCTAATGAAAATGGTACCATGTATAATATAATTCCCATATTTTCTTGGCCCTTCACTGGGTATACCCCATAGCATTGGGGATAGTTCTGGGACTTTTGTCGGCTAGATATTTGAAACATATAGTATCTAGCTTCACAACTGGGGGAGGCGTTTTCGAAAACACATTGTACTTAAACATTCATACCTTCATCAAGCTTGCTCTGGTCAATTTGAAGACGTCGTATTTTAATAAGGATCCTTACAAGGATCGAAACAACATAATAACGACACAATAAACAACATAATAATATTTAACGTTAATAATAAGAATAAGACTATGCATTTGTTTTATGAAAGTCACAGATACCAAAATACTTTGTATTCATAATGGTTCCAAGTGGTATAATACCGTGATCTCCCTTACTTATAATCTGGATGAATAAGAAAGTATAGAAGCGCTTTGCTATTCCTCAGGTACAGCGTAATCTGAAGAGTTGGAAACGTGAAATTGCTGCGATGGTACAACATTTGCGAGCAAAAGGGATATCTAGGGAAAAGAGATATCAGCGTATCGTTATTACGCGCGCAAGATTCTGCCGACTAGTGCGGTGGTTCCTTAATATCAAGTTTTATCATAAGTATCCGAGTATTTTCTCATTTTGCTTGCAAGTTTGCTTTACTTATTTCACATCTATTGTACAGGGCGTTTCAAAATTATATGTCGCGACCACTATAGCGTGATTCTGCAGCTCTGGATAGGTGGAGAGCTGTTTAAGAAAATGGACGGCAAAATTCACCTTGACCCTTTTTTTCAAGGTCAAACCTTTTTTTAGTGCATCCTATAGTACTCATCGCGAAGAACAAAAGTCTCAAAGGAACTATAGGTCTCGAGTCAACCGTTCCCTTAAAAAAAACAACTTGAAAGTTTCGTAAACTATTTTATTCCATTTGTCTACAGGGTGTCCCAAAATGGTATAAACTTGGAGGGGAACGTGAGAAAATAAGTCGAAAATATATAATAAATTTTTTTCATTTAAAGTAGGTACAGAGACAAGAGCATGTATTGTTTTAGTAATATTATTTCCTATATTTTATTTCTTAAATTATAGTTACGTAGAATGCTACTTTCTGTTTTTTATTTGCATCATTTCCATATTAATTTGTCGTCGCGTGATTTGCCAGTTTGTTATTGTTAACTTCAAACCATTATCTTCATAGCGTTGGAAGCTGAACCACTTTAAATTCCAAATCAGATCTTTATGCACGACAGCGCGCGCTACATTCAGTATCTCGAACGTTATAATTAATTAAGACTCTTTGGTAGTTATCCGAGTCTTGATCACCTTGCGATCGTTTGTTATTCAGATTGAAGGAGCAGTTCGGCTTGCAACGCATCGAAAATATTGAATGTTGAATTAAGAGTAACAGGCTGGTTCACTATGGAGATTGTAACAGTAAAAAAGAATCGTAAAATAATTTTTAAGAGTTTGTTGCAAAGAAGAGGCTTCAATTTTCAAATCTGTGGTGGGATTCAACCACGAAAAATATTTTCTGATGTTTTTGCAAAGTTTTCAATTTATTGCATTTTTCATTTTTACAAATTCAATTTCCCACCTGTCAAATTATTCAAAATATGTTTCTGTACTATTGTTTCTTAGGAAATTACCACGGATTAAATATATTAGATAATTTTCCAGAATCAGAAATTTAGTGTTCAAATAATTTATGATAAAAATTCTTTTTTTATTGTACCCGTAATAATAACAGAATAGTGTAAACTGTTTATTCATATTTTACGATTATATAATTATCTAATAATAACTCATTATTTATTGACTTTATCAAAAAATGTTTGAAATTAAATTTATTGTAGTCCAAGGGGTTCATTAGAAAAACATATATGTATATCAAGGCGACCTAGAGTTTTTCAAATGACACTGTATATTTTTTTTTTTTGTTACTTTGTAGTCCTTGAAAGGACGAATTCAACCACCTATAACAAAGCACCTTCAATTGACCTTGAACCTTAAAACGAAACATTGAAAATAAGTAACGCAGTTACATACTCTCCAAATCTTTTCACTTCGTTTTGAGGACGAAGGTCAATGGAAGCGTATACGTCGTTGAATTTGTCTTTTTAAGGACTATAATATAGCAATAAAAAAATATACGTTGTCATTTGAAAAGCTCGAGGTCACCTTGATATCTCAGACAATATAAAAAATCAAACTGTGTTTTTCTAATGAGCCCTCTCGGCTACAATAAATTTAATTTCAAACATTTTTTGATAAAGTCAATAAATAATGAGTTATTTCAGGTGGTAATTTTTACTGACTCATCCTGTATATGTATGTGATGAAAATTTCATTATAATTATAATTATGGATACAATAAAACATAATTTCTGTATCATAAATTCTGTATCAGAATAAAATGATGTTTATCAGATATTTGGAGATTCTTTAAAAAAAATTATTTTACGGGAGTCGCATAGAATAAATTTTTGTTGGTGATTCTATTTTGAAAGAAATCAATTTTGAAAGCAGTCTACGGAATTTAATGGTTGAGTAAATTAGTAGTTGCTAATTAGGACTGCAAGTGTACTCTGTAAAATTGATTTTTTCACCTCGTTTTATACATATACTTTTGAACTGCGTCCGCGATGTCTGATGTAACACGACCAGAAAAACAGGTTGTTATAAAATGAAATACTGCCCCGTTAAAGTCACCGGGTTATGTCGGTCAACTTTTGCAAGTGTTTATATTCCGAAAATAAACATACAATTAAGGAAGACATTAATCTTGAGCTACCTGACAAGACAAACTTTAAATCATAAAATCTACATGCTACGAATATTTACTGCGTCACAGTCTACTCTAGTACTAGCCATTCTGAACAACGTGGCAACGCCGCTTGCGGATGGATCGAGAGTCCTATTTTCAATAATGAGAATCTTATATTTGGAATTATGATTAACGTTTTTTTCATAGGAATTGATCTTAAAATACATGATTCTTTATTAATCATATATAAACAATATATAAATATTATAACTGTGATAAGTAGAAGTGATATTAAAGTATATCAATATTTATAAATGTAATATTTAAAAGCAATTTTATAGTCAAAACTAACTACTGATTTAATTTCCAAAATAAGTGGAAAATGTCCAAGAAAATTTATGAGTTATTGATAATGTCCCACTTTCTTTTAGCAATGTTTAAACATGTTTATAATGTCAAATGGAAATACGTACATCATTGTGTTTGAGAGAGCTTACAGAATCGTTCTACGAAAGCTGTTGTATAGCTGTTAAAGTAGAAAATTCTTGATCTTGAAAATTTGTAGCATTTTTTCAAAATTAAATTTTTTTAACCTCAAAAATGCTAAAGGTGAGAGGAAAACGATTTTGGAATTGGTATTCAGCGTATTAAAAATAAGAATGACCCACAACGACACATGTGATTGGTGTTGGTCAGTATTAATTAATTTCTCGCACAAATAGAATATCATGGGAACGAAATGTGGATTCGTTCTATTTCAGGAAGGAAACGTCGACAACGATGCAGCAATTTCAGGGGGTGAGGTTGTTTAGTAAGCTCTGACCTCCTACTTCCAATTATGTGCCGTTATTTTCCACGAAACTGGGCACTGTCTAACGCTTTTATTCTGTAAGTAAGGATACCATAATTAATGGACATTTTCATTTAATGACTTTTCCGTTTATGAGGTATTTCGAATTAAATAAGTTAGAGAACAATCAGAATGAAGTATACTCTAGTCTTTTTATTAACTTGTACTTTCGAGTTAAAATCAACTTTGTGAGGCAATCTGCATACTCATGGACTCGACAAATTAATTACATTCGGATTTGATGGCTTTTTAACATGAAAGTTGATTAACTATCGCTCCTGAGCGTAATGTTCATAGTGTGGTAGAAATATTTATCTATTTATCAGAAATAACTATCAATTGTGTGCTCCTTCGAGATACGTTCTGGTTAAAAGGGGAACCATATTTCAAATATATTTAGCCAGTATCCAATAATCGATATTTAATCTATAGTAATTTCATAAAAATCAAGTGCACGAAAATAAATTTTGACTCATTTGAAAGCTTGAAGCTTTTTCCTTCGAAAAACATTGCTCATTTCCTGCTAAGATATTTTCATACAATATACATGGGGGGGGGGGGGGGGGACTAAAAAATTATAAAAAAATTCTTTAACCCTTTGCACTCGGATGTCCCCTCTAAGGGGACATTATGAGTTCAGAATCGATGGCTCCTAGTGCAAAGGGTTAAAAATGCTATAAATTGAAACCTTTGCAAAAACTTGCATTTTCGAGGAAAATGATCTCTTCAGTTTTCGACCGGTTACGTAATGTAAAACTATCTTTAGCAAAAATGAATGATAGTCTATTAAAACAAAATAGTTAAGTAAACATCACCTTGGCAACCCAAATATTTTTAACTTTTTTTATGTATATTATATACTTGTAGTTTTTGACGAGAAAATGCCAAAAATCGAAGTTTTAATATTAGGAATTCACTGGTTCAAAAGTTATGCATTTAAAATTGAGCGATTTTAACACGTTAATCGCGGAGCTGATATCTATGTATTGGATTTTCCAAGAAATTAAAGCTTAGTTTTTAAAGCTCAAATTTAAATTTAAATCTTGCGACATCGTATGATCCATCAAATGCTTCGAATTAACAAATTCATTAAATATGACTTTTATAATACATTTCACTTATTCTGTATCTTTAGATGGTAGAGTATTTTTGTGGAAAAATAAAAGGCATTCAATTAT
Source organism: Halictus rubicundus (assembly GCF_050948215.1). Classification (NCBI taxonomy): domain Eukaryota; kingdom Metazoa; phylum Arthropoda; class Insecta; order Hymenoptera; family Halictidae; genus Halictus; species Halictus rubicundus. Next base: position 3,397,707 of record NC_135162.1, read on the forward strand.
GTTCGTAAGTGAATTTATCCAATATTAAGAATGAATTTTCGTATTCAATAAAATACATATACATACATGTACATTCAAAGTATACGTACCGGTCAGGATTTTCTTCGTTCAAACTACTCCTTCGTAAACACAGTATAAACATACGAAATGTTTAATAAATCCAGTTTTCGATATCTTTCTCATTCTAGTATATCTATTGTTTTAATACAAACTCATAAAATTACTACAATAAATAAGATAACTGATTTTCTAAATAATACGATTTAAAATAAAATATTTATTAAGTTTTCTTAAATATGCTATTTATTACATTATTTGAGATAATATTTGAAATAATATTTTAATATTTTACCAAGGATTGAGACACACACGAGGCTCTGTGCTAAATTGTTCGACGAACTGCAAGTCATCTATTGATTGCCACTTGATAAGTATGCACAGCGTAATTTTTTACTACTCGACAACTGCCTCATAGGAAATCGTAAGTGGCGTTCAATTTTATGAAAGCAGTATAGGACAGGAAATCGAAGGGGCATTAAGCCTAATGTAGTGCCAATCAAAAGTGACGCTTTATTTATAATTGATTTACATATATAGAATCAGAAGTAACAGTGTTATCACAGAAAATCCTTCACATGCAGGTTAATGCAACGTGCAGAATGTCTTTGACCTATAATTTGGTGTTGTTGCATAATATTTTTTATATCAATTACAAGATTCAATGGTGCGCATTTGTTAGAAAACTATTGTAAAATAATATACTCTTTTGTATAGATAATGAACAAATATGTTCATATCTCAGAAACGGTTGACCTTTTGACCTATGTTTATTACGACTTTTTTTACTTAGCACTGTGTGTTCTATATACCAAATAAATATTGAATGGTTTTTGTTTTAACAACCTGTATAAATGCTACACTCGATACGCTTTATATTCACTCAGACACAATATTTCTCACCTAGGTGGCGATCCTAACGTATACAGTGTTTACTCTATATATGTCCCAAATGCCTAGCCGATAAAAGTCCCAGAACTATCCCCACTGCCGCAGGGTATACCCCGTGAGGCATGAACCGAGGTCTCTAGAGCTTCGCTGTCCTTTTCTACGTTCGGTGTAGATCAAAGAATAGTATCTCCTGGGCGATATATGTCTCTAGCTAGACCCATGTTTTGGTTATATCGAGTAAACACTGTATAACCCCAGCGCTGCCAACTCTCACACTTCACACTCACTCTACACTCTGTCAAACTCATTCATACCAAGCTCAACCGATACAAACAACCTAACACCTATATTGATATAGAGATATATAACATATATATTAACTGATTTTAATGAAAAATTTAATATCTGTTTTTTAATATTAATATGCTTTAAAAATAAGTGTAATTAATATAGGCACAGTAATTGGTATCCCCACAGTAATTGGGTCCCTTACCCTACGTATGGGAAAGGTGAAACATTGTACTTAAATAAATATACAAAGCTGTCTAAATACGCTGCATGTATTAAAAAAAAAAATGAGATAAGATTTATTTGAAAGGCTTAATTCAATACTTTTGTTCGGTATATTTAATGTTGCAGTTATATTTATGTTTTTCGAACCCATTGTAGAAATCGCAGATGCGGGAGTTAAACCTGTTTTAGCTGCTTTGAAGGAAACCTCTAACAGGAAATTGGACGTTTAACTAATTGGTAACACCTGCCGACAGCTGCCACACGCTTATCTTTGTTCTATCGCCTACATAGCATAGTAGTTTTTCAGTTGTTATGACGAGAATACGTTGTAAATATGCTTAGCTTTCTGTTATTGAAGAGTTTAATCGATTTATCGGAAGAGTAGTACAAGGTTAATATTACGTTACGTATATGCGGATGTACAAAAAATTCTCAATAATTGAAGTCAAATTGGTTTTGATACATGTTTGCCCGATATTATATGTGCGAATATAATTTGTACATACGCAGTAATGTACATACTATGCTACATAAAGTGACTATTCCGAATAGACAAAAATTAGATTAATAACGATACACGTTATAAACTCAGCTCTAATTACAGAGTTTGCTGCACGTATGTCATGCCCAACCATATAGCTATAACATTTCCTCGATACTACAATTTTTAGTACACGAAGTTACCCAACCGCGTAATTTCCCGATAATTTCCAGCTCGGCGTCTGACACATTGATTAATAACCCTGTCGAAGAATATTAAAAATATTGCAATCTGTCAAAGTATCTACGTACATGTACAAGTCTAATGTTTTTAAAATATATAGCATTACATTCAATTTTATAACTGATTTCACTCCTGAAATGAATAAAGGTTAGCCGGATAAGGAGATCAAAAGTGCCTCCAAACCAAAGTGATAGTTAATCCAAAGAAAATGCTGTGTGCCAATTTTCGACCCTACATGTCGACATATGCGATAGTAATGGGGTGACAAAAAAATCAGGTTTTCCCGTAATTTCTGTTATCCTCTTCAATTGAAAATTCTAAAAAAATCAGGCATATTTGAGTTATTAGAATGCATATGTATGAATTTTTACAGAATTTTTTGCTTCGGAACCGAATTTTAAAAAATAAAAACATTTTGAAATGCCGATTTCTTGTAGAAGTTATGAGATACTACGTTTATACTTTTGCAGTTTTAGCACCTTGTTATGGTTGTTAACATATAATTTTTTCAGATTTTCAAAGTGGGGGCAGAACAGCTGGTTTTAACTACACCCGTGGTATTATACTTCGAGTGTCATTAGAATGTTCTTAATGAAATGTTATTAATAGAATGATTAAGGGTCAGATTATACTAGACAGGTCAGACGCTGAGGATACATAAACGCTAGACACAAAACAGGGTAACTCTATTCTGCCGACAGAATTTGTTTACCTGGTTTTTGTATCCAGCGTTTATAGACCCTCAGCGTCTCACCTGCCCAATCTAATCGGACCCTAAAGGTCATAGAGTATTTACAGTCTAAACCTGAATAATTTTACGAACATGTTAAACAATGAAAATGTTTGTTTATACAGGGTGTCTCACGTAAGTGCGACTTCCAGAATATCTTCTTTAATTTTGATGAATTGAACAATTTTTTGTGTAATTTGAGTGGTGCCAAGTAGTCAATATCCGACAGAGGTTTCTTTTTAAGTCATTCTTAAGTTTTTTTAAGTTTTTGAGAGGGTAAGTTAAAAAAATTTTTAAGTTCAAGGTCATTCGAAGGTCATATCATAGTACATATTAGCAACGCGAAAATATATGTGGTTATTTAAAAAAAAAACATCGATGCCCTTGAAAAGTACGAGAAAAAACAACCTCTGTGGGATATATGTATATACATATTATTCCGGGGCAACCGAGGCTTCTAAAGCCTTGCTGCCCTTTTCTACGTTCAGCGTGAATCAAAGAATAGTTTCTCTTATTCGATATATGACCTTCGCCAGAATCGTGTTGGTGACAATTGTAGAGAATTCATTGTACTGACCGCTTGATACCATTGAAATTACACGTCAAAAATTGTTTACTTTGTCAAAATTCAAGAAGATTCTGGGCGTCGCACTTACGTCAGGCATGTTTCATTCATAGATTATGTGACCGATTTCTCTTCCAATGCTTTTGCCATAATATCCTTTTCCTCGTGGGACAGGGCGTTCTCATCTAGGAAACCAACCACGTTCAGTGCATGCTTCTCTAATAATCGTTTTTTCTCTTCCGTAACACGCCGGAGATCGACCATCTTCAACATATATTCCTTCCTAGCTTCTTCCTCGACTTTAGCGATTTCGGCCTCTCGAACCTTGCGACGTTCCTCGATCATTCGAGTCAAATCGTCCCGATACTGTAACTGCATTCTTCGTTTCGCCAGCGCGGTGAGTTTAGCAGTTTTCTCATCCTCCATAATCATCCTCATGATTTCTTCCGCGAATGCCCGATCTTGCTCGACAAAGCGCAGTTTACACTGTTCCGTGAAAACGATCTGTTCCTCCAAATTGGCCACCAAATCGTCCCTAATCTTCTCTCTTCTAACGATCTCTTCCTTTTCTTTGATCGACAGTTCACGTTTCATGTCTTCCGCCATTATCTCGCCGACCAACGCCATTCTCTTTTCCCTCTCGGTGCTCGCGCTCGTCAATATTTTTGCTATTTCGCGCATTACCCGCTCCCTGTTCCGTATCTGTTCCACGCGGAGCTTGTTCGCCTCTTCCGTTCGTCGATCGAGTTCTTGCAAATATTCCTCGTCCTCCGCGAGTTTCTTCGTTTCGACCTCCATCTCCTCCTGGTCGCGGATCCGTTTCATTTCCTGCAGGATAAAACGTTCTCGTCTCGCGCTCTCCGCCAGTTCGTTCTTCCGTCGTATCCCAGTGAACTTTTCCGACTGCTCGTTTATTCTGTCAACTTCCGTTAAAATTTCCCTCTCTCTGCGCTCCTCCTCCAGCATCGCGCCTCTCTCTTCCTGTTTCCTCGTTATCTGCTCCGTCAGTTGCCGCCTGTAATCGTCCGATTTACGAAGACTCTCGAATTTTCGACAAAGATCCGCCTCCGAGGCCGTTTGCTCCTCCAGCCGCATCATTTTCGCCGCTTGCTGTTCCCGCATTTTCGCGATGTATCGCTCCGTCTCCTTTTCCGCCAGCTGCACCCGCAACTCCTTCGCGACGTACGCTCGCCGCAATTCAGCTTCGAGTTTAGCCATCTCGTCGCAACACTCTCGATTTCGGCTGCTTCGCCTCAAGTTCGCTACGCAATCTTTCATCTCGGCAGACCCCGCCGCTGTTTCTTTGCTTTTCCACGGTTCGTCCATTGTCGAATTTACCAGGGATGATACTTTTGAAATGTCGGAAATAAACGCGTTCGTTCTGGAGAAATTATGATCCTCGAGCGTGAGAAATAGTAAACAATTTCAGAAACTACTCTGTATAGGTATTTTATAGTTTTTGTTCCGAATATAAATATGTACAACTTTTGGTGTAGTTGATGTATTAGTGTCTTTGTAGTCGAATCAAAATTATTTAGTGTATTGTTCCGCTAATCGCATTGGTCTCCGACATTCTTCGCTCCCAGTCATGTTACGATACGCACGGTGACCGATTATAGCGCAGATCTATTTGATATTGCGCAATTTTCTGGTTAACCTGGTGGAGTACGTGAGAGGTAGCCGACTCTGCAACAAAAAATTGTTCACGCTACGCAATGCGAACGGTCGAATAATGCATTTGCGTTTCGCACGTTGCACGAGTAACCTGGGTACTTCGCGTAAAATTAATGTTGGATTAACGGTACCGCTCAATTCGGTTTTCCTTGCGGAACTTTATTATCCTTTGAGAATGTTCGCACGGTAAATCGGACCATGAGTTTCTGCATGCAAATACAGACGTAAAATCGTATCAAATTATGGTAATTAAGAATGCGACAGTTGCCGCTAGATGTGTTCCGTTTTATTGTTCGCCGCGTTGACTGTCGAGTCAGCCACAGTAAGAACTCTACGTGCATAATATTTGGCGAAATAAATGTTGCAAATACCATTTAGATCTCTGATTCTGTTCGACACGCATAAAATAATATTTTGAATAGTTTCGGCACATAGAATATTTTCATATTCACAATCTGAACCATGAAATAAAATATTCTCATTTTAGCAATCTGACAAACAGAATAAAATATCTCTTTTTAATAATTTAACACAAAAGAAAATATTTTCATTTCAACAATCTGAATCACAAAATAAAATATTTTATTTTAATAATCTGACGTAAAATAAAATATTTTATTTTAATAATCTGACATAAAACAAAATATTTTATTTTAATAATCTGAAACCTAAAACAAAATATTCTATTTCACTAATCTAAAACCTAAAACAAGATATTTTATTTTAGTAATATGAAACCTAAAACAAAATATTTTATTTTAACAATCTGAAATCTAAAACAAAATATTTTATTTTAACAATCTGAAATCTAAAACAAAATATTTTATTTTAACAATCTGAAATCTAAAACAAAATATTTTATTTTAATAATCTGGCGTAAAATAAAATACTTTAATCTTGCTTTAAAGTATCGAGTCATCTCACAAATAATGTGGTTTTTGTTGTAAAGAAATGGTACTTATATTTGCAAATAAGAAGTAGCTATAAGATTAGACGCAGTTTACTGAAATTATTTATACTCTTACATTTATTGAATTCGAATAATTATTTTCAATAATAGCGAAACAGAGGAAATAAATGAAAATAAATAGGATACATCAATGCAAAATCCAAATATTTTCAATATTCTTCAAATAAAATATTATTTTTAAATACTACTTTACAAATTTGTATGAAATCAAATATTAATTTGTAATACTATTTTAAAAGTTTGTACAAAATCAAATATTAATTTAAAATACGATTTTAAAAGTTTGTAAAATAGTATTTCATGCATCTCCGAGTTGAACAAATTTATTGAATGGTACAAAAATTGGGAAGTTGAGATTTATTATGGCGATTACTCTTTCAATCTTTTTGCTTTTTGCAAATCTTAATCATGACTTACAGATACTAGTGTTCAAAATATTTTTATAAGAACATATTACTATTTGTGTTTATTTACCATAGAAACACACATACCAAAGCGATAAAGTAATTTTGCACACTCTGTTTATTGTAATTAATATTTATATGATATATATTATAACGGCGGAACTGATGCGGCCAATTTGTATTACTACCATAAGTATTGCAAGAGGATAAGTATTGATTAGTATTTGTTTATGCATTCTTTGTTTATCCTGAATTCATGATCTATATAGGGTGTCCCAATAATGTTGTATTTGCTTGAAAGAGGTGATTCCTGGGATCATTTCAAGTAACTTCTTCCTTTGCAAAAATTTCTCCGCGGCTTTGATAAGGAGTTATTAACGACAATCACGGACCAATCAAAGAGTACGGTTATAGCGGGCGGATTTCCGGCTGGGCCAATAGCAACGCCGCGCTCAGTGGGATCTGCCGCCGTACCGGAGTCCGTCTGCTTTTGTCGCGCCCTGATTGGTCCGTGTTTTTCGTTAATATCTCCTTAACGAAGCTGCGGAGAACATTTCGCAAAGGAAAAAGTTACTTCAAATGATCCCAGGAATCACCCCTCTAAAGGAAGGACAACATTTTTTGGACACCCTGTATAAATGATATTACATAAAACGAATATAAGAGCCTGGTCAGTATTAATTAATAGAACTTAAAACTTAAAAAAAAAAGACTCACAATTGTACCAAACGACTTGATTTTTTGTGAGCAATTAGAAGCATTGGTTTACTAAATGACGTGAAAAAAAATTTGAAAACATTGAAATTGGTAGGAATTACACAAAAATAAAAAAGGCACTTGTTAAAACCTTTTTTATTTGGTCCAATCGTAGAAAATTTAATATATGCGTTTCATAGATCTATGTTAGTTAGACACATGCTGAAAATTTCATCGAAATCGGTTGACACAGAAAAAAACGACACTTATCGAAAGATGCACGAATTCTGTGGATTTTTGGTAGAAAGTGACCAAATCACACACACACGAATTTCATCCCTTTTAAACGCTTGTAGCTCGTGCGTATGTTAATAATTTTCAGCATGTGTATAACTGATATACATCTATGAAACGCATATTTTGTAGTTTCATTACGGGCCCAAATAAAAAAGTTTTAAACAGTACCTTTTTTATGTTTACGTGTAATTCTTACAAATTGAAATTTTTCAACATTTTTTTTCTACGTCATTTAGTAAACCAATGCTTTTAACTGGTCACAAAATATCACAATAATTATTGAATGTGCAACTATTAATAATACAACTATTTGTAGATTTAAACGAAAATCTACTATCTCACTACGTTTTTATTTACCAATTCGATAGGAATGATTATTAAATATAAATATAATATTAAATACAATTTAATCGAATCATTGCATTATTAAAATAAATTTTGGAGGTTCCCTTAAGGGTCAATGATAAAATTTGATAATTCGTTATTTTCATGGAGATGGATTCTATATTTGAGAATGCAATTAGTATAGTCTTTACTCGATACATGTACCAAATATCTAGCCAATGAAAGTCCCAGAACTGTCCCCACTGCTGCAGAGATGTACACATGTATGTACACAGAGATGTGTATGTATGTTTACACTCTAATAGTATCTTCTAGCCGATATATGTCTCTGGCCAAACCCATTTTTTGGACATATATTGAGTAGAGACTGTATTTTATTTTGCAATTAGTATTAGTATTTTTTTTACTAGTATAATATACGCTGAAACAATTTTATGTAATCGTACAACGAAAATCGACATTAACCTCATACATGTTTTAATTTAAAGAGCAACCAATAACGTGTGCATTATTAATGAACGCATTCTAGAAATACTTCTATATTTCGAAAATATTGTATTCAACATTTTCAAAATGTTTACGAACTTGTGTAATACAGGGCTGTCTAATTAACATTGTTTTTTTTTTAAAGATAAATTGCAGAGGGGAAGACGTTTTAGTTTCAATGGTATAGTATTAGCGAGAAAATTTCTAGTTTTAGGAAATAATTGCACGCAATCTGTCTTCCGAACTTTCTGTAAAGGTGTGAGATTTTACTCACGCGTGTCTCGACTGACTTTGATATATACGTTCTACAATTACGGCTTTCTTGTGCTCAGGAAGCAGATGCTCTCTCGGTCGCTGTAAACTGCAATTTATCCGAGCGATCCTGCTAGATATCCGTTGACAAATTATGGCTAGTACCGGACAGTATCCAAATATCAAGAAATGCTCAAAGATTTGGATTATCATTAATACATATTACGTCGTAATCTTACAAAGCATGTGATTAAACATATCAATTCGTTTATATCTTAAAATGTCATTTGCTTGAACCAAAGCTTACGAAATTGTATCTTATTTAATTAAAAAAAAAACTGAGCAAAATTGGTATTTCTAATCGTTGTATTTCATTTAATCTAATTCTGTTGATTCTGACTATACTTTATATTAGTAATAAATGTATTTCATATATTATCACTTTTATTTATTATTATTATTTTTTAAATATTATTATTAATATATTTTCACATTTTATTATTTTTTATTTTCTTTTTATTTTTGAAGCTTCCGTTTATTTCTGCTTACATAGGTATATTTACGTGTGTATTGTACATGAGTGTGTAAATTACATTATTAATCTTATGATAGTTTCAATAATAAATATATGTTTATATTAATATTAGCAAATATATTTTATATTAATGTGTAAATATATTTCATATGAAATAATGATAAATTTATCATTTATTTATTTCCAATTATTGTAAAGAGTGCATACAGGACAAGACAGTGTTTAGACTATTATGACTATTATGATTAGCTATTATGATTAATGTTCATTTCATAGTTTTTGTGTATCATTATGAAAGATAATAACACATAATTTTTTAAAAATGATTTATTCAAATATTATCTGCAAAGCAAACATCAAAAGATAATTATGGAATAGTAATTTGATTAATAATAGGTTTTTAAATATTTTCTTTAATGCCACAAATGTTTACCTAGAAATAATGTAGTGTCCATACGGATTCTTACAACTGTTCCGAGACGATAATTATTAGATAATATTATTTCTATTTACATGTAAAAATGATGCGCATTACGAATGACGCTTTCGTTGTGTCGGATACAGTTACATTTTCCGCGTGCTAAATTGTTATTATGCTAAACTGTTATTCCATACATTAAAATCGCTTTCGCTGATGTTTAAACGTGTAATTTTTAGAGCATCAAGCATAGCATTACCTTTTCCAGGTTTATATGTATACAGTAGCAAGATACATCCTTCTGACTTACAAAATTCTAGTTCAGATTGAAAAACCACAAGAATTGCAAACAGTACACATTGAATAACAATTAACGATTATGATTAATGCATACCCGTCGTATTCATTTCTGAAAGCACGAACGATAACATGAGCCAGGGTTACGTTACACTTGCTTCGAATCGGTCTCGAATGTTTATTTCGAGTACACGTATCCGTTTGAACGAAAACCTTCATCTGTTCGTTTCACCAGTTGGTAATTGCTTTGCCTTCGCAGGTAATCTATCCATGTGAATTCCATTAATGTGGTGGATATACAGGGTGTTCGAAAATGTTGCATTTCCGGGGTCATTTGAAGTAACTTTTTCCTTTGCGAAAATGTTCTTCGCCGCTTCGTTAAGAAGTTGTTAACAAAAAATACGGACCAATCAGGGCGCGGCTACAGTGGATGGATTCCGGCTCGGCCAATGCCAACGCCACGCTCAACGGGACCTGTCGCCGCACAGTGGACGAAAATGCCATTTTGGCGCTCTAAAATAATAACTTCTAAACCGTTAGAGATAATTGAATGAAATTTAATAGGTAAAAAAGTAACATTTATAGCTTTAAATTGCAATAAAAATCAATTTGAATTTACGCGGAGTTTATTAATTACACAGCTTTTAAACAAATTATAGAATAAATGGAATTAATATGGGTCCCTGTTCCTCTGTATTAATATTCCTGAAGTAAATCTGTAATTTCTGGTAAATTTGTTGCAAGTTGTCGCAAATGAATTTTTATGCATTGTTTGGTCAACAAATCATAGTTTATCACAGTATAGTCGGTGCTAGGATCTATTAGGTTTCGGCTGAGATGTGCATACTAAAAGTTGAAATTTAGGCGAAAAACTTGTGTTCATTTGAAAAAACTATAATTTTTAAGATGTAATAATAATGACTTGTTTTAAAATCGTTTTAAATCCTAGAAGATGTAATCTTTCGTATTGTTTAAACCCGACTCAGCTATTCCTAATAGTTTTCTTTTAAATTGCACTTGAATATTGGGAAAATCCTGTGAAAGGAGACAATTTCTCGTTCTTAATTTTTTCGTCTTACTTTGCCGGCCTCCTGTGGGTCATGGAGGAGCATTTGCTTCCTTTGGAATGTTCTTAAAACATACCCATCACTCATTTATTTTAAAACAAAAGAAATGTTTGCATTTTCGAGCGCCGATTTCGCGTTTTCGCCCACTGTGCACCGTGCCGGAGTCCGTTTTTTGTTAATAACTTCTTAACGATGCGGCGGAGAACATTTTCGCAAAGGAAAAAGTTACTTCGAATGACCCCAGGAATCAACCATTTTAAGGAAGTGCAAAATTAATGGGAAAACCTGTATAACTCATTAGTATAACGGGCATGGAAACCGCTGTTTGTAATAGTATCAAATACGTATAAAATGTTAATTGTACTTGAAAAATTCTTTTACCAGACCAATCGAGAGTTAAATACAATGGGAAGAATGGGAACTTTAATTTGTTGCAGGAAGAAATCATGCACGACAGATATAATGAAAATCCTATGACATGTACTGGACAATTGTGTTGGAAACAACTACTATACATAATCTCCGAAATATTTATGGTATTGGCTCTCGAGAGACTGTATTTAGAGAATGCTTTTTCAATTCATTTTATGCTTACTGTTAAATATAGGTTTAAATACTGCTTTCTCGTATGTACAAAAGACCGTCACTTTTTTCGAATTTTATAATTAGACTGTGAATTTTTATGGAAATTCCTATTTCCAGTTTTAATCTTACGAAGGAAATTTCGTACAATGTCTAAAAGATTCCTCGTGACAAAAGTAAGATAATATTATTAATTTTTACTAACTTACCTTTTGTAAATTCGCATACATTGTAAATGCATAAAAATCCGCAGTCTAGAATGAAACATTTATGTAGGTTTGACCACTCATAGTCCACTAATACATCTGAAATACCAGTGACCTTGAAGCTCTCATCCTTGGAACTGAACTAATAATGTTCAAACGCAAAACAACTTTTTTGTCTGGAAAGTTATACTCCATCGAAGACATTATGTTCACATAAACATGTTTCTGAAGAGTTTATTTGTTTTGCATCTCTGTGGATACAGAACTCCAAGCGTAATATTCCAATAGCTCTCTATACTACGTATAATAGTTAACACTTGGACTGATAACATTCCATAAAATCAAATTGATCTATTTAACCCTCCAGCCACAGGCAACGTACATACCGCGTTTCACTTATTTTAAACAATCCCGCGGGGTACGCTATTATCGCATTGCATATCATTTTTCGTTGTACACTATTTGTTCGTTGAATCCATTTTTTTTAATTTCGAAACGTCGGGAGACATTTGTCCTCGAAAGGTAAATACCCCGAATAGATTTGTAGCAAAAATTGATTTTTAAAGCTGAAGAAATAATTCTGTCTCCCAGTTTGGAGAGATTCAATTTGTTCGTTGAAAAGCTTGTTTACACGGTCGAACGAGAAATGTGCCGGTACGCGTGCGCGATTGTGCAACTAACAAGTGGAGTGAAAACAAAGTGAACATACCCCCAAGAGCGCAGGCTCAACTTCGATGATCTCTATAAATCCTAGCCACGTGCACATCAAATAATTGTAGAGTAGACAGATACATACACCATTCGAACAAGGAACAATTAATTCACATCGCAGATCCCGACGGCACGTTGTTTATACCGCGTACACACCGAAAATCGATCACCGAACGGCGATTTAGCCGCGGCTCGAGACGCGAATGCTACCTTTAGGACGACTTCCGAAAACGCACAGGTATTTACACTACGGAGACACGGATCCAATGCGAATGTGAATGCGAACAGAACGAAACGGAACGGAGCGTTCTAGTAAATGCAGCCGGCACGAAGGATTCAGACCGACTAACCGGCTTTCCACGTCAGGGCACACGCGAACCGAAGCTATACGGCGCGGCCTCTTTAAACTCATCCCTCTGATAGGCTCGTGCGGAACCCACCAGGTAAGTTCCCCGCGGCTGAACACGAACGCGAAGGTGTGCGATCCCAACCGCGACACCTACACCACTCCGACGAAATTGTAAAACACCCAGAAAATTACTGGAATAAGGGCTTGGGCGCGTTGTTTTTATTTTCACCCGGTTACATTCCCCGATTTGATTGTACAGCGAGGAGCAAAATTGAACTAATGCAAGTGTTGTTTGTTTGTGGAAAATAATATTTTATTTATGTAGTGGGAAAGGAAGTGGACAAAATTTGTCACATTAAGTTATTTTAACCCTAGGGTGGCCGCGCGAATTTTCGTAACGCCAGTGGTCTTGATATCACAAACGTTATTTCTCACTAAAATTGTCACTGGGTTCAAATAACAAGACACATATAATGCATTGTTTTTAATTCAGAAGGAATAGAAGTACAATAATGGAAATTATGACATATTCATGAATAAACAATCTCTCCTTCGGTTATGAGTAAATAAAGTCGGTCTGTGAGACCGGGCGCGACCACTCTAGGGTTAAAGTCGTAAATATCTAAAAATTTCATCGTAGTTTATTTGGTTTATTAGTTACATGCTTATTCTTTTGATTCGATTTTGTATCGCTTTTTAACCAGTTAGCTGTTTTCGACGAGCATACTCGTCATAAAGAAATGGCAATACACATTTTGTGTTATGACGAGTATACTCGTTACAATTTGCTGATTAAATTGCAATTTCAGTGAAAACTAAAATATATTCGTAAACTTCAAGATGTTTGAAATATTTGGAGGCCAAAACGAAATGAAAGGAACAACTAAAAATGTATAAATAATTATTATGAAAAAACTGTATATAGTATGAGTTTTTCTTTTTTGTAAACTTATTGTTTTCTTTTGATAGTCATCGCTGAAGCCATTACGAGTTCACGAACAGGGTGTCCCAAAAATGTTGTACTTCCTCGAGGGGGGTGGTTCCTGAGTGCATTTGAAGTAACTTTGCGAAAATGTCCTCCGCGGGTTTGTTAAGGAGCTATTAGCGAAAAACACGTGACGTTGGCATTGACCGAGCAAAAATAAATGTAGTTATCATTAGTAAGAGAATGAGATTTTCTTAGCAATATTTACATTAAAATTACTCCTAAACTAATCATTTTCGGCATACATAGGTTAATACTTTTTCATTTTTCACAATTTTTAATAGTTAATTATATCATGTGAGACGATAGCGTCTTATAATTTCGTTCATGTGAAATTCTATTAGTTTTATTTAAATCGAAAACTTCCTATAGTATTAGGTCGTTGCATATGAAACGTCCGATTCATAACAGTTACTTTAAACAAACATAATTTTCTCAAAATAAAACTTATTGTTTAAAGTAAGCATCATTGTAATCATCATATTCTGTAAAAAAAAAAAACAATTTTTCGATTATACTATGGTAAATATTGAATTTTTTGGTTGTTCACCTTCATTGTTTATTAGATTATATTTTTGAGCTTTTTCTATAATTAACTACTAGTGCGTTTATTTACTACCACATTCTAGCCAACCATTGCATAATGTTGTCGTCAATATGTTTATTTTTTCGCTCACATAAACAGAATACATGTCGGTCACATTGACCGATGTTGAAATAAACATTTAAAAGTAAAGTTGGATATACACATAGAAACTGAAGGTAGGACTTGAAAGATTTAGATTTATACCTTTAAATGGTATACATAATAAACCTGTAGATTATAATAGTATTTCTTGATTAAAACACTTTACAAAATTTGCATTGACTTAATATTTGTATAAATAGTCAAGGTATTGGTTACATAACTGCTTCATATGTAATGTTGTTTAATACAAATACAATATCAAGCGCTTATCCCAAACATTTTCATAATGGTATATTGTTTAATATGCACTTCAGAAAGGTGAGTGCTAAGACCTATGCAGTACTAACTCTAGTACTCAATATTAAAATCAAAATATCTTCTAAACTAATGATTTTTCGCCGTAAGTTATTCAGTACTTTTATATGGGAAACAACGAGTAGCATCGAATAGCACATTAAAAGATATACGATTCCATTTGAAAAACAAAGTTGACCTTCATATGACCCCTACGTGTCCACATAAAAAAAGGTATCTACATCAGAAAATGTGCCCGCTTCTCTTTTGTCTGTAACATTTTTTAGTATCATCAATAGTTTCGCAGATACTCGACTGGGTCGACCTAAATGGGACACCCTGTACATGTATAATTTATATTACTGTACCGAATATTTTTGTATAGGAAAAATAAGTATCGCATGAGACTGTAAATGCTTAAGAAAAATCGAATGCACATAATTGAATTTTCGAGTTGTATCGTTTCATCATTCATTAGAAGAATACTTACATTCCCTGAAAAAACGGATATTATTGATTTGGAGCGTTTTGTTACACAATCTGGACCATTATCTAAATTGAATTATGTTCACCTTGATTACTAAAATATCATACTGTTCAACGCTCCACTAACGTCAGCCAACCAATTAAAACTTCTGGTTACTGACCACTGATTTGGAAAATGAACTCGATACATGTTAAAAATGAACTGTCATGCGATGCACAACAGTATGTACACTCAAGAGTATCGCCCTTTAGGAGATATTCCCAATTTGAACGGAAACTTTTATTCATTTATTATTTATTTATTTATTTACTTACTTATTTACTTATGTATTTATATATATTTATTTATTAAGTTATTGATTTATTTAGTTCTTTATTTAGTTAACGAAACATATACGCTTCACATACTTTATGTTCTGTATATACGTATGGCAGGCTGAGGTTCACAGTGGTGTAAGTCATGTACCTACATGGTATTTCAAGTAAACTAATGTTTTCCTTTAGTTGTTATAAAAAAGACATTATGTACGCATTGTGGTTGTAAAAACACATCTATAGATTTGGAGAACTATAAAAAATGTCTGTAAAGTTAAAGCACGAAATAAATTTGTCAACTCTGTTACATACTACCATAATGGATATTGTTTTAAATATTGACGATGCTTTCATATATGTATATGGATAATTCTAATTAAATGTTGGGAAAAAATAATAACATTAGTAGATTATTTAATAATATTTCCGTAGTCGCGTATTCATTTGCAACAGATAACTTTTGTGATCTAATCAGATAGAATAATGTTTTACAAAACATTTAACGAAATAACAATTTATTTGTATTAATATTTTCCACTATTTCAAAGAATGACAAGACTCCTCTGTTGAAGTTTAAGAGAAGATTTGTTATACGAAGGTGGGTCTCGTGAGAGAGAGAAATTGTTTGTTCTGTGATAGTCAATATTGCCACGTAATGCTATGTCAAGATTAACATATATTTAACGTTGTGCGTATGTACTTGTGAATCTCTGTTAAAAAGATATCACAACGTGTATACACGTTCTCAGCTGGGATCGAATGAAACTGTAAAGTTCTATATAAAAAAAGTTATTTAGTAAACATTTACCTTTGAAATTATTTCTTTCCTGTTTTAAGTTAAAGGTAGATTTTAAGTTAAGAGTAGGCTGCATATTTATCCGCAGGCCTCTTAAACTTACAGGTGATATCGATAACGTACCTTCTCACGGCTCCGCTCATTGGATGATGTCTGAGCACATTTAAATATGGCGACGCCCTTACCTGTCAAAAACGCTTGAAATCGCTGAACTTTAAACACGCATAACATTTGAACCATTTAATTCCTAACGTTAGAACTTGAATTTTTGGTATTTTTTCGTCAAAATGTACGGGATTATATAAAAAATGTCCAAAATTTGTGGTCCCCTAAGTTAAAGTTTAGTCCATATAAGTGTATATTCATAGAAAGTAAAAAGTAAAAGTGATCGCTAAGAAAAACTATTTGAAACGGTGTATCAGTTGCTAACGTACTTGCAAATAATATTACATAATATAGTGGTACTATCTGCCTATCAAGATATACTGAAATAAATATTAGTTAAACACAAATGATAGAAACAAATAATTTTGAAAACCATTAAAACGATACACTGCTTTGCTGCACACTAGTGTAACTATTTGCACTAACAAGCAACGTGTTCATCCTTGTCATCATTTCTGGCAGATTTATGTAGTCTTGACATTTTTAACTTGTAATCAATTACTGGTATTTATAACAATGGGATCTGTATTATCAAAGTTTGGAAGGAAAGATATAACACTTTTGTTTCAATCTTTTAATTATTTTCAGTATTGAATTTTGAAGCAAATATTATTTTTGAAAGCGTTTTTAATAGATTTTCGATGGTTTAAAACTGCTTTTCGATGTAACTTATCAAATTGTTTGAAAAGATGATGGCTGAAAAGAGGTCTCGGGAATAAACTGCAAACGGTGAGACCTCGTTGCCCATTTCATTCAATTTCTGCAGAGTCAGTTATGCGACATTTGCTCTAGTTTTGTCATAAAGTCCGCATGTTTATCTCGATTGACATATTTTCTTTATTTTTTTTTACAGTTTTTAAAAGTAACATTCTCTAGCCAAATTAACAACACTTTAATATCGATTTTTTAAAATCGGAAACGTAATTATATAACTAATACAACTAGAATACGATAAACAACACAAAATATAATTTTAGAAAGGTACAATATATTAGTAGATATATAAAAAATGTAAATAATAAATAAACCACAACACGTATGACTTATAATTATAATATATAACTGAAGATAAAAATAAAGATTTGTTAAACTAATATCTAATATGCATGAAAACTGTTAACATTTTTATAATATCCGTCTCAAAGTTGAAATTGTAAACTCTTGACGCTTCGTATACAAGCTAAGAAGTACATAGTTATGTCTTAACATTACGATTTTGCTTTAAAACGCTATTTCTGCTAGTCACTAAGACATTACATAGTTAGTAATTGTCATTTCGGTATTGAATGTTTCCTGACGAAATGATTGGTCAATATTACGAATTCTACGAATTTCTACCACGTTATGTTCCATTTTCAATACATTGAATGAAATCATTCGAATTACCTCTTTCCGCATTTTTACTTCCAGAGCACCAAGTGGAAAACACGAGGCACCGAAAAATTTATACAAATCAATAGCGTTAATTTTGTACCTTAAAATAGCGTATTACTTAATACATTATCTACCGGCGATTATTCCAGAATTTTTGGAAGTCTGCGGCCCATGACAGAGGATTTTTTAAATAGATCTTTCAACAGCAACAGAAACATCAATCATAAACCAACAGCTCAGCCTAAATAAAGTAATAATTTCGTTTGGGATTATTTTGTAAAAGAAGATTTTTAAGCTTCCTTTTGATACAGCACAATTATTGAAAAGCCCATTAACGTGTGTGCCTCACAAGAAGTCCTTTGGCACGGTATTCGGCAGGAATGTGGCTGTAAGCCGACCGATTGGGTCATTCCACACGAACTTTCGGTTCTAGCCGAATTATTGGTTAAAGTGTGCGACGTAAAAAAGACTAACCATTGGGTGAGAGCGAGGACCCCTCTTGCCTTTGTGCAGTCTCGAGGAACTTCTTGTGAGGCAGGGGCAGTAGGTACCACGTGATATCTCTACTTCGAGCTACACGTATTGAGTGTGACTGGAACAGAGCGATGTGGTGACGCTGAGCACCTATTGTGACCGTTCGCGCGAGAGCCTAAGCCTAAGAGTGGGATCTCGCAGATGTCAAGAGTGGGGTCTCGCAGGTCCCCTTCCACTGTCCAAAATCACTGCCATCTCCAGTACGTACGGTGGGGCACGAAGACAGGAGACTCAAACGAACGCGGGAAGGTGCGCGCTGCACGAAAGAAAGGTTGCTGGGGGAATATAGCGTTCGAGGAACCCCACCCGTGCCCAGCACTGATGTATGTGATAGTAACTACTATAAACAAGCTTAAAGACTTAGTGTATGACATCCGAGTCTATCGTGAACAGCAAGTGTTTTCATTACATTGAAAATGTCGAATTTCATGCGGACAAAACAGTATTTGCAGGAGGTGCTGCTGCATTATTTCATTTTTTAAGAAAGTGCAGCTCAATGTCTTCTTTTGATTGTAAAAGTTTATGGTGACAATGCATTATCGAAAAAATGTTGTAGAGATTGGCTTCAACGATTTAAAAATGATGTGACAAACTAGGATTGCTGTGGTATGCCGAAGAAGTTCCAAGACGAAGAATTACTTAATGATGATCCATGTTAGACACTTAAAGAATTGTCAGAAACTATCACTGCTTGTCGTTATCAAGAACAATTAGTCAATTCAAGTCGAGTACTGAAAGAAAAACGCCCAGAATATGAAAAAGGCATGACAAAGTGATTTTCAGCATGATAATACTACACCACATATTGCAAAACCAATCAAGGAAACGGTGGAACTTGGTTGGGATGTGCTACCACATCCGCTATATTCGCCAGATATTGTCCCATCAGATTACCATTTATTCCGATCAAGGCAGCGGAATACTGAATTGAAGTACTGCTGACCTTCCCAACAGTACTTCAGTTCTTGAAAAGATATTTTAAAAAATGGCTAAATCAGAGTATGCCCGTACGGGCAGCGATTTTCTTGCCCTGGGCATACCCAGAACGGCAGGAACGAAGCGCATGCGGGCTAGGCTGCATGTATTTGTCATACGCATTGTCACAGCTACGTGCCAGCTACGGCTGTGCTACGGCCTACACCCACTCCGCTGAACCACTTGCCCGTAGCTTTGTCCGTAGCTATGCCCGTGGGCATAGGCGGGCGCCCCTGCGTTTCTTTCTACTTTCTCAAAAAGTAGGGAAAGGTTGTAGCAAACGGTGGAAAATACATTGAATAAAATGTTCTTTAGTTTTCAAATTGGAACGAAAGACTTTTATTTCCCAAGAAATTGGCAGAAACTTATTCAGATATCTAATAAATAACTATTTGCTTTAAAACTGGTGTCTGTAAGTGTTTCTATACAATCGATAATCGTCAACAAGGTGTCGGCAATCTTACAATAGAACACGTTAGTTCCGTATTTGTTTAGAATTGTACTTTGCAGTCGTTTGTCAACTTCCAGTCTATTTACTCGAATTTGTTTCGTATTCCCCGAACCTTTTGTATCGTTACCAAGCTTCCCGACGCGACGATTGTTTCCTTCTTAGATTCTGTAGGTAAGAAGAAAGTTTCAAGATTGATTGATTCTAAATTGAATGAACTTTTAGGGGAGAATAGAAGAGAAAAGCGCAGAGGCTTGTATCACGATGAGGTAGGCGTGACGGCTGACCGAAGAAGGTGCGGGCGAGTGAGAGATCATACTCTTACCTACTACAGCAGAATCCCGATTATGCTCGGCAGTCTGATTGATGCAATCTATTGTTAATAATAACACATCATTTTAAATATAACATGCAATAAAATACGTTATAAAACATAATACAGTATTCTCTCCGTAACTGTCGCAAAGGTCTCTTCCGTAACTGTCAAAATGTTATTCCCACCACTGGGAGGATCCTTCTTGGAACTAGTCAAGCGGTAAACACGCTCGACGACTGAGCCAGCGAGGGGTCGAGTATCGATGAGATACTAATGCAAGCGAAGCAAAATTGCAACTTTTCTAATTTTTAATTTTTTAACTTTTCCCATTGCATTCGTCTCATTTTTCCGATTAAAATGACACCAAACACGATATAATTACGATTGTAACGGGTTAGTCGCGCGACGCGTTTCGCCTCTGTCGTGCGTGTGTCACAATGTCACGTGACTAATCCGGTACTGGCAGAGAGAGGGCAAATTTTTCCCCTGAATTCGATTCAATTCCCTTGGTCAGACGACACTAGTTCTAATGCTAGAACACACTTTCCGTTCAATGTCCGATAACATGGCCCACAAAAATCGTACAACGACCATCGTGGGCTCATTTCAAAAAAATTTTTAATGATCGTATGAATCTGTAAAATTTCCTAAACAAAAAAGTATGTTTACTCTCTCACCCGTTACATACTGTACAAAATTTTGTTTACAGAAACGAATAACGGGGTTTCGAAAGTAGAAGGTTCGAGTTTTAAAATGAGGCCGGAACGAATATTCTACGACGTTGTTTCATGAAGTTGCAACACTTCAGACATGGACAATTTTCGAACGAAAATTTAACGATCCTTTAATTTTGCACGCCAGTCTATATCTTGTTAATCTAATTTGACGAGCATTATCATCCTGCCCTTACCATCAACAAATACCCTACCTTCTATAAGATGGGGAAGACCTAACGCGTAGTGCGATTTGGTCGAAGTTACAATTTACGACCCTTGCTTGTTTGCGGCGCTGACCGTAACTGATTGTGCGTGCGCGGCAAAACACCTCGTAACTCTGATAATTGAATTGATACAATCCGTGCGGTACGGTTGTATCGTGTGGGAACGTTCAATTACTGCGTTAGGATATTGGACGATAATTGAGGGTTCGGGAGATTGCACGATTTACCAAATAACGCAGTTAATATATTATAACTAATTGTGTGTTACATGTGTTTTGGTGTCGCGATTGATTTGAATGGAAGAATAGAATAAAATTGCTATTACCTGGTATGCTCGGTGCTGACGCACGGGCAATGCAGGGTCTAAGAGTAATTGAAAAGGAAAACTATTATCAGTCTAACGGAATCGGGTTAACTTCACCTTGGCAACCCAGAAATTTTTAACTTTTTTGTATATAATCCTGTAGATTTTTAGCAGAAAATGTCAAAAATTCGAGTTTGAATGTTAGGAGGTTACTGGTTAAAAAATTAGGCGTATTTAAAGTTGATATCGACATGAAGATGACATCGACATCACCGTGTCCTCGTGGTGCCACCTAGTGGTTCTGCTGATTACACCTCGTGCGACGGTGAGGACATAACAACATGGCGGCGGTCTTACCTGTGAAAAATGCTTAAAATTGCTAAACTTTAAACACGCATAACTTTTAAACCAGTGAATTCCTAACATTGAACCTTAGATTTTTGGCATTTATTAGTTAAAATTTACAGGATTATATACGTAAAAGGTAAAAATTTCTGGGTTGCCAAAGTGAAATTTAACTGTGGAATCTGTAAGGTTAACGTGATTCGAAAGGGAACTTTATACTTCCGGGAATTGACTCTTACGAACGTGACTACACGCGACTGTACGATTTTGGACCAACGAAAATGAAAATGAACGGGTTTATATACCCTCAAAAATGGCTGGAGATGCCCATATGGAGTGCTTGGGTCACGCAGGGTTGCATTCCCAGTTTTTGTTGTTTCCAATGAATCCAGACCGTACCCCTCTATATGAAGGGTTATTTAGGGGGTTCCCTTCCAGAGACGAACTCAAAAAATATTCTCCGCACGTAACGATCCAAAAGATTCGTCAGATTTCTTTACAAAAATGTCCAAACAAGGCTTACAAAATGGCGCTCCAAACCAGATGACCTTCTTAGTGCTCGAGGAATAGAAATACAGTTATATTAGAATCAAGCAGTTAAATCGCGGCGGTTGCCGAAGAAAAATTAAAGGGCATTCCGGATAATCGAGTGCCGGATAATTGGAACTCTACTGTAATGTGTACTAATGTGCTGACTACTTTTATCGCTGGAATAGTTCTTAGAAGTTATATCCATGGAACGGGACTTTCAATTAGGTGCGTACTGTTAAGGTATTGTCTCGCTGCACCAAAAAAGGGTTAACTGGGGATTTCAAGCATTTCTGTTCGAAAGAAATGTTAGAAGAGAACACGAAGAATAGGAACATAAAAATACCGCTGCAAGGATGGAAGTGTTAGCGGAACAAGCATCGCTATCGAAACGCCTATACGCCTATAGCAGACCTGCTCAACGATGGCTCGCAGAATAGATGTGGCTGCTTCTCCACTTCGCCTGCTCGGCAAGTCAGTCCCCACCATATCCACTCCGCTTTTTCCTTCGTCATGTATATGCACATAAATACGTACTAGTGGTGAGTAACATGCCGGTGCAGCAGTCGTGGGCCTCTTGCCGAAAGAAAAGTCGGAGTGGACATGGTGGGGACCAGTGTCGTCAGGAGAGTCCAAAACTGGACTCTTTTTCCTCTTCTCCTTTTCCCATTCCACCACCATGAGCATACTCCAACGTCCCCCACTAAGACCGTAGATTGGTCACGTGACGTGCCGCGTAGTGCCGCGTGCGAATTAGGCGACGCTTGGCGGTAACGGTGGCGTTTAGAATTGTGCTATCGTCTAGGTACGATACGCGGCAATAACCTAAAACTTGTGACATATCATGTCATTGTTGCGTTCCCATCGCGCACGCGCAACGTGTCTCCCATTCGTCCCACTCAATCCCCGTTGCGCACGCGTAACATATTACTCTGGTCATCAGAGAGGGGGTACATTGTATTCCCCTCGATTTTTTCGATCTGGCGACACTGGTAGGGACTGACTCACCGAGCAGGCGAAGAGGAGAAACAGAACATCTATTCCGTGAGCTATCGTTGAGCAAGCCTGGCCTATAGGATGACAACCACCAAACAGTGATGTATAATATATCCGTTCACCTAATTTGTATACACAATATATTTTCGCTTGCAAAAATTACATTAAAAATTTACTTGACATTTGTACCTAGCGTTTGAAGATTTTTTTTCTAGTTAAGTATACTTAAGCACACACATAGACATTCAAAGTTTATAAAACAAATTATTTTTTAGTAATACGAGAAATACAAATATATAAGCAGCGAACAAGCAAATATATATATCAGTCGAGAATAAGATAAAAGTAAAGTGTAAAATCCTATTTTATTTAAGTGAAATACATGTAGTTGCCAAACAAATAATTAAAACATTTCAATTATTTTACTGCACAAAATATGTACATTTCCACAATATAGGAGCCAAATAGGATGTTTAGCATTATTGTTCTCTAGACGCTTCATTCTGATGCATTTACTATATTTACTACAAATTTTTCAAAAATTAACAAATATTTATTGGTCACCTAAATCTTACTCAGTGAATTATTTATTTCGTATTTATAGTATGCTATCTCTAAAATACAACTTTTTCTTCATAGTAGTTTCTTGTTTTATGCACTCCAAATTAAATTAAAGAAAGTCAGGTAGAAATGATGCAATTTTTACCCATTGTATAAGCAATATCATTTTTAATAACGTCTCTATTATATTTCCACGTAATCAATTAAATCTCCTATATTTTATATTACTTATGAATTTCTTCAATATTATTAGATGCATAAATTAATTTTGAGGCCTTTCTTCGTGAATTTATTGTTTATTTACAAACAATTATAATATTCTACTCTCCAAAATAATCTGAGTCATTTTCAATGTTTTCTCCATCTTAAAAGTAATGGATGAATCTCCAATACGTAATAAGTTAATACGTGATTTGATCCGTTGAACAAAAGAGATTTGGGTTGCGGCTCAATGTGTTTAACACGTCCGTATTTATTATTATTTTCACGAATAAGAATTGATGTGCATACCTGTTTTCTACGAGAAGTAAGAAAATTATTTTTAGGATCGTATTTGTGTAGATTTGATAAGAATATATTTTTTAGCTTCGGTAATTTTGGAGTAAAAACTCCGAAATACTTTGCATATAATTTATATGAAAAATAGAATAATAATAGAATAATGTATAGAAAATTTTATTTTCAAAATTAAGCATTTAATTACGTACGCACGTATTTATTTTCTTCATAGAATCGTTCTTATGGCTTATAGCTTTCATTGTTCTTTCTTTCTTTTCATTTCTTCCGCTTCTCTACGCTTCGTTAACATCGCTATATCTCATCCTCTTCACTTTAGTGCATCGTTATAACACGTTCGCATACCCGTATTGTACTTCTACAGGTACGCCTTATCCGCCCTCATTGTTTCCCCTTTCTCTTCACACTTCCCTTTTTTTATTTCACATTCTTCTTTCTTGTCATTTATATCCTCCGTGCTCCACTC
Organism: Halictus rubicundus; assembly: GCF_050948215.1. Lineage (NCBI taxonomy): Eukaryota > Metazoa > Arthropoda > Insecta > Hymenoptera > Halictidae > Halictus > Halictus rubicundus. The sequence goes on from NC_135162.1 coordinate 3,422,508, forward strand.
CTTTTACTTCTATATACTCACTTCACCTTCCGTTGTTTTATTTCGTTTGGAACGTTTTTATACACCTTGACTCGTCACGTTTCTTTTCTAATTCTGCTTCGATCGTAAATGTTTCCAATTACATGCTCCTTCGTAATTCACCCATTGCCAACTGTGAGGTTCTACCATTTTTCTTCTTGTAGCCCACTTTCTTTTAATTTTTCACGCCATTCCAGGATACGATCCCGTCTCTTCTTTTTACGGATGCAGTTCCAACCCGTTTCAATGAAACATTCCGCGGCATTTCCTGGTTTAAATGAAAAGAATTGCAACTATCAAGATGTCAAATTCTATATCTTAGCCCAGGGGTTTCCAAAGTGTGATCCGTGAATTATATATTTGAAATGTGTTAATAAACAGTTAAAAAGTAATAAGTAGCAATTATTGTCATAAATAAAGAACGATTATGTTATAAAATTAGTATAAATCTTTGCCTTATGTCTAAAATATAAATATAATACAAATATTTTGGAATTCACAACGTGGCCCACCTAGATAAAATTTTGGGAACCCCTGCCTTAGCACCTTTTCACTCGAGTTACTGACTATAATATTGTATCATCATTAATTGTGAGATATGCAGTCGATCCAAAAAGTATTTGAACACTAAAGGGCATAGCCAGAATAAAGTGGTCAAAAGTGCCCCTAAACCAAATTGAATTTGCAATAGGCCATTTCATAGCTTATCCAAAAATATACTTCGTGCCAATTTTCAACCCTATATGTCGACATGAGGCTAGTAATGGGGTGACAAAAATATAAAATTTTTCCGTAATTTCTCTTATCCTTTTCAATTGAAAATTCTAAAAAATTCAGGCATATTTGAGCTATTAGGATGCACATCTATGAATTTTTTCAGAATTTTTAGTTACGAATCCGAATTTTAAACAATAAAAAAATGTTTCAATGCCGATTTTATGTAGAAGTTATGAAATAGTAAGTTCGTATAAAAGTAAGTTTTCACAGTTTCGGCATCTCGTTATAGCTGTTAACACATAATTTATTCAGATTTTCCAAATGGGGGCACATAGCGAAAAAAATCAAAAACCGGTAAGTAACACTGTCCAACAAAATTAAACTTTTTTCGAGTTTTGCAATACCTGTTGGGTGATTCTGATACACTTTGTCATCCTAAAACCGAATCAGAAAGTAGATTTGCTCCATCACGCAACGTTTTCGAAAAATTTTGGTTTTTGTAAAAATGCCCGATTTTGATACGAAACGACGTGTTACGCAAAAACTAAACACGCGAGAAAGTTCAAATTTGAGTCAAGAGATAGAGGGGACTCTCCTCTACATATTCGTATAGTCAATTATATTTTTATGTACTTCCTAATACTTGTAAATGGTTGTTAAAGTTTGAAAATGTGCCGACGCGGGTACTTTGTACGCTCTATTTTTGTATTTATGTGAAAAATCCTTTATCTAGCAGGAATTTACTATACTGGAATGCATTCTACAGACATTTCTGGTAAAGAAACCATTCACGAAAAGTATTTGGTTCCCTTAATGTACGAGAAGGATCAGAAAATGTTAATTGACAGCGTGTGCGCGACGCGTTCGCGCCAGACGGCCATTGCAGCCTTTTCGCGACTCGTCAGGGCCGTCGCTATGCGTAGTCGACGTTGGTACCACTCAAGTATGTCTTTGCTTACTATGCTTAATTAAATACATTTTTTTTTGTCTTTTTGGGTGCCAATCACTACAAAAGATTATAAAAATACGAGTTATATTCACATTTCATTGTGGAAATGCTTAATAAAGAAAATTGACCGCAGCAATGCGGTGACTGGAAAATTTTATTTTCAGTAATTGTTGTCTTATCTTTATAATTGTAATACCAATGGTCATTCAAGATTCTTCCGATTAAAATAAGTCCAAACACTATGTAAATGGGACTATTTTTATCGATTTTATTGATCGAAGTACATAATTAAGACATAGATCGCTCTATATTAAATAGATAAAATCTCGCGGAAGTGTATAAATCAGCCGGACTGTTTTTGTTATATTCATGACGAAATTATTTTAAAATCAAAACAAGGAATACAATTCCAGCATTAATCTTTCATCAAGATATTTGAACAATGGAAAAACGTTACAAAGGAAAAGACTTATGTGCGGATGCTTGCTGATTACTGCTGGACACTTATTATTGAAAATCGGGATACCAGGAACAAACGTCAAGCAAGGCGGAAACATTTTTAATTTGTTTACATCAGAAATAGGTAAGTTTTTGTATTCAATTTTCTTTATTAAGCATTTCCACAATGAAATGTGAATATAACTCGTATTTTTATAATCTTTTGTAGTGATTGGCACCCAAAAAGACAAAAAAAATGTATTTAATTAAGCATAGTAAGCAAAGACATACTTGAGTGGTACCAACGTCGACTACGCATAGCGACGGCCCTGACGAGTCGCGAAAAGGCTGCAATGGCCGTCTGGCGCGAACGCGTCGCGCACACGCTGTCAATTAACATTTTCTGATCCTTCTCGTACATTAAGGGAACCAAATACTTTTCGTGAATGGTTTCTTTACCAGAAATGTCTGTAGAATGCATTCCTGTATAGTAAATTCCTGCTAGATAAAGGATTTTTCACATAAATACAAAAATAGAGCGTACAAAGTACCCGCGTCGGCACATTTTCAAAGTTTAACAACCATTTACAACTATTAGGAAGTACATAAAAATATAATTGACTATATGAATATGTAGAGGAGAGTCCCCTCTATCTCTTGACTCAAATTTGAACTTTCTCGCGTGTTTAGTTTTTGCGTAACACGTCGTTTCGTATCAAAATCGGGCATTTTTACAAAAACCAAAATTTTTCGAAAACGTTGCGTGATGGAGCAAATCTACTTTCAGATTCGGTTTTAGGATGACAAAGTGTATCAGAATCACCCAACAGGTATTGCAAAATTTTTTTGGTGTTGGACAGTGTAATCGGATGACTTCCAAAGCGAAGGATTACACCCAACACATCGCGAATGTCTAGCACTCATCTTAACAGTATGCACTTATATTAATTTATATATGTATTATTAGTTTTGTAACGTTGCAAAAACACCAAAGTGCTCCTCTTGATTAGATCGGACCGAAGCGCCCTAACTTTGGAGGTTATATCGATTTCTGCTACAGAAAAAATTATATGTTAACAACCATAACGAGATGCTAGAACTGTAAAAATATAAATTTAGTGTTTCATAAATTCTACATGAAATCGGCATTTCAAAATCTTTCGTTTTCCTTAAAAAATCGATTTGAGGACTAATTTGAAGAAAGAAATTTCTGTTCACATTATTATATAAATATGTCACTATGAGAATGTTGTAGAAACATTGCCCAACCAATTATGAAAGTCTTATTCATTTGTCTTCATAATTTACCCGGTAGAGAATAATTATGTTGCTCTTCCTGATTCTTGTGAAACTGTGCGGTATCCTGTAAATACTGTGTTCCGTGTTCTGTAAGTATTATTATTAGACTGTGGATCTTTATGCAAAATCAAAATTTTCTTCATCAATTGCAAGAAATAGAAACCAAATAGAAAGTTCCTTATTTTTTCAATAATTTTAATAGATTGAAAATAATCTTTTGTCATGCTTCAGATCTTATAGTCCTCCGACTATTTTAAATGTCATCTACTCAATTTTGTCATAAGTGCATAAAATCCGCAGTCTAATTATTATGAGTTGTCCTGACTATCATTTTGTACAAATGCATGTGCTTAAACTCATTTAATTCAATGAAACAATGTTTAAATATGTTGGAAAACAGTCTTCCGCTTGTACTTTAAAACATACTTTTTCATGTTGCGTAATCTTCGTCAGATGTATGCGACTTGTACGTCTGAGAAGGTTTAACACATTGATCACCACTCAGCAATCACAAAAATTCGGTGAAATCAAAGAAATTTATTTCATAAAGCAGAGATTGTGAAAGCGTGAAATGCAAGTCTTGCATTCTCTATTTATTAATACAAAAATGAATTTTTAAGTTTCGAAAAATAATTCATAATATTTCAATTTGCTAGTCACATGCCTGTGTTTATATCGCCCAAATCCGTAAGTCTTAAAGATATGTCAGAGGCGCCTGTAGAATGGCAACCATTAAACAGCGGAGTATATCGTTAGCCTACTCCCTTACTCTGACTTGCTGCTTCAGTACGATTTTATTGCTATTAATTTATAACATTTGTACAAAATTTGTAAGTAGCTAGTGATACTGCAAAGCGAACTACAAAGCTCATTTATTTAGAGTTTCCATCGTCATGATGATATCATTTTTTTTTTATCTATTATAACAGATTTTCACGTATTTAACACGTTCACAATTTACTATTTATTTATAGCTATTACTTTTTACACTTTTCCATAATTGATACCATTTATAGTATTGTGCAATATGTATTAAATAATTCAATTTAATTTTATCATTTCATTTATAAGTGCAGTATTAAATGAAATTTAATGAAATGAATAATTTAATGAATGCACTAAAGAAATAATATAATTCAGTAAAATAAAACGTTATTAAAAAAAAAAACGAGGAAAACAAAATATCAAAACAAGAGTCAACACTTTGTCTCCGACCAAACAACCTCAAATGTTCAATAAAACCAAAGTAATCTATTATATAAATAAAAAACCTAAAAGTTTATGATTATTAATTACTCTTTCAATTCTTTTGTAATTTTTAAACCTAGACAAGTAATTTTGTCACGAATAAGATCGTGATTGTCACAAAACGCGTCAATATTTATCATACTGATAAAAAACGATTATGGAAATTGATTTAGAAAATAGGTTTGCCCTTTCGTAAAAGTATAGTTATTTTTGCCGTATAGAATACGATGAAGTATAATTCAAAATGAGCATATAGTTTCTGAAATTTCATGAAATTTCAATAATTCGTTCATGACACGAAAAGGTTTAAGTTAATAAATGCTTCTTCCTAAACCGATTTCAATAATATTATTCCTACGAGAGAAAATAATAATAAGAATAAATAATTTGTGTATAGACAAACACAATTTAAGGTACAAATAATTTAAGTATGCCAAAAATTATTTTTTACTTGTTACAAAAGGTGTGTTAATGTATTGGCAATTATTTAATCAGATACTTTTATATTTTTGTACCTGACTTTACTGCTACAGAAATTGGCTACCATAGAACAGTTTCTAGGCAGAAGAGTAGTTATTTTTTTACGTAGGTTGATGCTAATTGCGTTGTGTTACTTACAGAGAGTTCATGCGAATAATGAGGCAGATTAACGTCGCGTCAGTTGGGATGTTTGTACCGGTTTAGTTTAGCATCCGTGAGTTGGTATGAATGAGTGTGAAATGTGAGAGTTGGCAGCGCTGGGAATAGAGGTTAGGATCGCCGCGTGTGAGAGATACAGTCTTTACTCGATATATGTATGTCCCAAATATGTATGCGATAAAAGTCCCAGAACTATCCCCACTGCCAATAATCCAATAACAAAACTTCATTGTTTTTCATTATTTTTTTATGGGACTTTTACCAATATATTTGCGAAATTTTTCTGATTAAAATAATACCAAATGTGATATCATTCGGATTATATTTACACTAATTTTCCGTTAATATAATTGTGATGGGAAGTAACTTTCATCGCACATTGCACAATTAAATATCATCGGAATTATATCATATTTGGTATCATTTTCATTAGAAAAATGCCACGGATATGTATTGTTTCTAAGTGAATATAGGGACACTGTATTGTTTCTAAGTGAATATAGAGCGTATCGAGTGTCGCATTTATATTATTTCATCATTGTTATTAGACTAGTTATAAACAGACTTGTGTGTTTCATAATTATTGAGCTCATCTCGAACAGCGTCGTTTACATACACTACCGCTCAAAAGTATCCGGACACTTGCGAAATATGTATTAGCATTGCATAAAGGTTATTTCAGTGACTAAAATAGTGACCAAAATCGATTTTTATTAGTTTCTTATGAAATATCAAACGTTTAAAATTAAAAATTACGTATGTTGAACCTACCAATAGTACAATAAACTTAAATACGAGATTCATCGTCGTATCCACCGCGGAGTGTTCGGATACTTTTGAGCGGTAGTGTATGTGGCTCAAGATGCAATTGTGTGTGCAGGACTGTAATAGCTAAGTTTTAGTTTCGGAATTAATAAAAACAGAATAAAGTAACTATGCAAATGTAAAAATTTTATACACAATTGAAATATGTAGACAATAAAATTACATTACTGATAACATCTAACTGTTCTCTTTCCTTTGCCTTGGCTTCATATTTTTGATTACATTAAAAGTAAAAGTTAATAAGAATTTTCGAAACTTTTCTTGCTATCTTAATAAGTTCGAAATTATTCAATTTTTGTGCTACTTTTAGTTCACAAATTCTGCTTAGAAAACTTGAATATGGATAATTTGTTTATCTATCACTAGACTGCGGATCTTTATGCAGTTTTCGATTTTCATAGCTTGCTTTTTAAAAATTGAAGTGGGATAACAATTTCTTTCGCCGATTAGAAAATTCATTGCAACAAAATTAAACTAAAAATTCGATTAATTTTTGGTAATTTAAGTACATTTAACTATTGTATTTTCAGTACAATAGTTAAATATTGTACTGAAGGTAAGATAAAGAATATTAATTTTGTATGATTTATTATTGAATACCTTTATTTCTTGTCGAAACATGAGTAGATATACACAATCTGAAACATGTTCGAGCATTACGAATTCGAATTTGTTAATTATTCTATAGAGATAAACAACGGGTTGTATCATGGAACTTGCATGGGGATGGTGATAACAATGATGCAGAATCTTTATTGTGCCGTAATAATTACAAAATTTCAGATATACTGTTCACGTATATACATAAAATGCAATAGGCATGTAATTTTACAATAAATTCCTGGAAGTGAAATAATATTTGCTTACTCGTGTCATCTATTTAATAAATATACCTCCATAACAGGAATAAGGATTTTTAATTTTCTTTACTATATCATTATATTGTATATTGTCGAACATTCGATTTTGCCTTCTTTTAGTTGGTTTATTATAATTTCAAAACATAAAAATGCATTTATACTTAACAATACAAATACAGTTATGTATTACTTTAATTGTCTTCTCACGTAGCTTTCACAAAAAGAAAACAAATTCCTTCATTTCTGACTATGTTTACGTTACGTTTTTATAAATTAATTTTGTAAAACTGGAAATAACTTTGAAAGTTTTTGGTGTTAAAGTCATTGGTGTTAAACCATCTTCTGAAAGAAATATCGCATTTATTTTTGAAACTTTTACTATTTGTATTTTAAGGTCGCAACAATAGATGATTTTTTTAATTTTTTGCCAGTAAAAGAAAAGATTAAATCTCTTTACAAGAATTTTTAAAAGCTATATAATAAAGCTTAATACTATTTTTAAAAGCTATATAATTTTTCTTAGAAGATCTACCTCTGATGTCCACAGCCTTGACATATGATGTCCAGGACACTGTTCTGAATAACATTCAGAAGATTGCCTGAAGTTATGTTTTTGGTATGATCAATGCAGAATAATACATTGTATCTATGCTTTTTATAACATAAAATATCTATGTGGAACAAAATAATTATAGGCCAACAGCTAACTCAGACTTAACCCTGACCTAGCACTTTTACCTCGCTCTCGACACGAAGCGTTAATAAATTTTTAATAATCATCGAGCGTCGACTAAAACCTTCTGAAGGTCACTTAATAGGATGACCTTGACAACATACGTAAAGATCGAGGACATACGAATTGGATTTGACAAACAACGTTTTTAACAACATGTTTTTTTGTAGTGACTTTTCAAGACAATATACAGTAGTTCACGGAAGTATTCGAATGCTTCATATTAAAAATGTAAACAGTAAAAATATGCATGTTAGACTTAAGATCTGAAAGGAATGTAGTAACTATATATATCGTAACACATAGGTATTGAAATTATATGTTTGTGCAAAATTGGAGATAATGTTAATAAAATTGTGCAAAATACTCGTAAATGTTATGAAACATTTATTGCAAGGATGTACCAAAACAAAAGCTGAAAAGTATGCGATCGCATGGAGGTCAAGCGGACGAGCACTGTTTTTGGACAGAAACTGTACACATTGGTACATTCAGATGATACGAAAACATCGTGTAACAAATTCAATGTTTAATTGCGAATAGCTATATAATATTACTTTATACAATGCCAAGAAGTTTAATAAAATGCTGATAAGGAAGGTGGAATTAATATTAATTGATGTATGACCGCTGATGACCGTAGGAAAATGTGTATCCATCGATTACATCACTAAAAAATGAAAAACTAAACAAATTCCATACTTGTTAGCCAATGAAAATTTTTCAGCATTCTGATAAATATATTTCCTAAAATATTATTACCAGGTTGTGGCCCTCGCAAAACCGTTTACTTCTTACCTGAACTATTCTTTTTAATATAACATATAGTATTTAAGTAATTTTCACTTAAAGATTAAAACCGGTCACCCTACATACGTTATATGCTATATGAACTATAAATATGTAAAATTTATATGAAACAATAAACACATTTCACGCAATGGTGGTTTAATCTGTGCCACGTACGATGACTACGCATGGATAATAATGATAATTACGTCACGTCCATCTATTCGAATTAAAAAATTTGTTTTATTTCAATTTTTTACAATTCTAATTCTAATTTTACCACATTCATTCGTAAATTAAAATGGCTTCTGCTCGACGAAGCTACGTCAGTAACTCTCGATACACCGAATAATCGAAAACCTCACCGATAAGACAACCTCGACCAATCACAGACCTCCGATAATGTAACCCCGACTCATCGGAGGCCCCCGACGAGAATCCTATAGTGAAAACACCTACTTCGAAACACCGACCAATCGAAATGCTCGTTGGACGACCTCGGACGTATACAGACACTTACACAACTGTAAAGAAGTCAATCTTATCTGTGCGGTGAGAATAACAACACCCCCATTACCCCCACCACCGAAATTTTGGAGTTACCCCCTCCATTTAGAGTCGAAATAGGACACACTCATTGTCATCCCCACTTCTTCGTGCTTTGAAGCCCCCCACGCGCTCGCGCGCCCTCACTTGGAGTCCATAATCTCGTACAAGGAGGGCTAAACAACTTAGTCCAAAGCTTACGAACTGTAATACAGTATTCTCTCTGTAACTGTAGCAAAGGTCTCTACCATAAGTGTCAAAATTTTATTTAACCGCCATGCATTGGGAGGACCGAGCCAGCGATGGGTCGAGTATCATACGATAGTCACACTAATGCAAGCGAACCAAAAGATTGCAACTTTTCTAATTTTTTATTTTTTTTATGAAACTTTTATCATCGTATCTGTCTAGTTTTTTCTAATTATCATATAATTACAATGATATAAACATAATTATAGTTATTCGTGTAATAAGTGATTAAAGTTTCAGACGAGAAAAAGGACGTCGAATTTCAGTCCCTTTTTCTTTTTCTTTTTCTTTCGCTATCCTTCTCTATGTTCGACACGCTACAGAGAATGTAGCATCTCTACTAGAACTGTCGCTCGGCAGAACCGAGAATATGACAGTTAGGGCCCGGTCTTCGTAGATTCGCGATAAGGTAGAGTGACCACATTACCGACAAAAATAGGCGAAAAATGGTTTTACGTGCTTCGACTTTTCGTCCTTATATGAGAATATTTTTCGCTGGGAAAGGGCTCATTCGAAAGGGGAAGGTGTAATCTAGCGCGCGCTGGTCATGAGCTCATGAGATTATGCAGATATTTGGTCATATAAGCGTTAGAAGTAGGCCAAAAATTGACGATGTGCATGTTGTGGAATGCAAGCATTTTTATGCCATTGGATGAGTTTTCTGGATGAAATCGAGAGTGGCGCACGCTAGAAAATATCTCCAGCAACAAATTGAGCTATATTTTGTCTTGATTCTCTGCGAAATAAAGCCAAAAACTTGAAGCACGTTTCTGGCGTCAATAATAATATAAATATCAATAATAATATCGATAATACAGAGCAAAAAATGTGACAAGTTTTCTTAGATCTTAAGTCTGTGTCTGAAGGCTGTAAATGGAAATTATCCCGGGCCCTTAAGGAGATATGACTGTATACTGTTTCCAGGAAAAATAAATACTCTATTAAAATTGTAGTCGAGTATACTATAATTTTATGTGTACATAAGTTTATGAGAAAAATGGATTCTGTCAAATACAAAGTTATATACACTGTCTTTATAAAGACAAATGACGCGTGTGCAACAACACCCGTAAGGTAAGTCTGAAAAAGGAAATGCAGTATATTCTCACTATCTATAAGCCTAGGAGTCGAGGCCAAGGATGAGCTTGTAACAAGACCATCGCGCGTCGCGATTTGCTTTTATTTTCCAAGACCAAGAGCGAGAAAGAGTGAGAACAAATAAGAAGGAACAAACAACAAGCTTACGGAATGAACGGTAAATCCTGTTTGCGGCGAGAAAATACTGTAAGAGAGTAGAAAGGAAAATTAAATGGATCTCGACAAGTAAAGGGTACGCCTTTTGAAACTTGTTCACACTTGCACTGAAAACACTTGTCACACTTGAAGAAAATCTATGTCCATTAAAACAATGAAATGTAGATGGTTGAATAGCTCATAGTAGGGTATATTTTGGTATATTTGTATCTTTGGATCGATGGAGATTTGTCAAAAAGTGCATCGCAAAGACCTTAACCTTGAATCTGAAGGTCAAAATTGTTTTTTATTGCATTGTGTAGTACCTATCGCGACGAACAAAAGTTTCAAAGCAACCATGGGTCTGAAGTCAACCGTTTTCTTAGAAAACGATTTTAAAGTTTCGTAAACTATTCTATTTCATATGTCTACAGTAGAGCTGGTCAACATACCAATTAGCGCGCAAGGGCGCCCGCCAGAGTCGCCAGATCAAGACTTGTTTCCCCACCCTAACTTCTCCTTCTACCGCGCTATTCCGGTCACGTGACGCGTTTCGTCTCTGTCGTGCATACTTTTTTTACATACTAATTTTTTACATACTAACTTTTTCCCCTCGATTCGTTCTCCCTCCCCTCATCTGGCGACACTGACGCCCGCCGAAGCCCGTGGACACAGCTATGGGCAAATGACTTAGCGGTGAGGGGGTAGGCCGTAGCACAGCCCTAGCTGGCCATGTAGCTGGGACAATACGTATGACAAATACATGTAGCCTTGCCTGCAGGGGCGTGGCTTCGCGACCGCCGTACTGTGTATGCCCAGGGCATGAAAATCGCTGTCCCTGCGAGCAGATGCTGAACAGCTCTGGTCTACAGGGTGTCCCAAGATGGTACAAACGTTTAGGGGGTGATTCTACATGAGAAAGTTTACAACAAATTCCTTTCACTTGACTCCTCCTTTCTGTACTATTGAATAGGAATCGTCTGACGCGTCAGTTCATGGCTTAACAATTTTACTTCTTAAAAACGCTAGGTAGGCGAACTTGACGGATTTGTAAAGTCAATTTTTTCGAAAACGACGCGCTAAATGAAAAAAGTTTATTCTATATTTTCGACTTATCTTCTCATGTAGAATCACCCACTTCACATTTATACCATTTTTTGACACCCTGTAGACATATGGAACGAAATAGTTTACGAATCGTTAAAGTTGTTTTTTAAAAGAACGGTTGACTTGAGACCTATTGTTCCTTCGAGACGTTTGTTCTTCGCGTTGAGTGCTATAGAATACAATAAAAAAATGGTTCACCTTAAAAAAAGGGTCAAGATCAATTTTGCAGTGCATTTTTTAAACAGATCTCCCCCTATCCAGATGTTCAGAATCATGTTATACTGGTCGCGACATCTAATTTTGCAACACCCTGTACTTATATTGGCTCTGTTTTTCATTCATCCCGTACTTATTCTTTTCTATACCAAGCCATATCTCGTTATTGTAATTACTTTCTGACGGCCTTGGCATTACTCTGCTTTAGACATTGATGTAACTCGTTCAACCCCGTATAGTATTATTTTCTTCACAGCCGCAATCATTAGAATTTTTTAGACCTTCATAATTTCCTACTAGAAAAAGATGTATGATTATTATGTGCTAATTCAGTATCGTTGGCATAAATCATTAAAATCATTCACACAAATTTCACCGACACTGTTATTACTGATAACGATTCAGCGACATTAGATTTGAACGAGGAACAGTTTTTATCCCCTGCGGATAGCGATAACAAATTACCCAAAATTTTGTTTCGAACAAACTTTATTTCTTCTTAATGCAAGTACTTCTGTTAATTCGTTCTTCTGTTAATATTTATGATTTCCTAAACTTGATACATACATATGTAACAATTAACACGAACATTATATTGAAAATTCGAATCGAACGTATATAATGAAAAAAATATTTTTAATATTTTGTATGTCCCTTTTGTTTTGTACAATATCCAACATACCCTTGGGTAAGGATTTAAATAAATTTTTCAAATGATCACCAAGCCAGAGGGAGGAGGGGTGGCCGAGTATCAGTGACCTCTGCTGCAGTACATACTGTCATCTCGGTTTCCGGCTAATGAAAAGAAAATAAAAACTTGAATTTTGTTCGGAACGTAACAAGAATTTGAAGTTTATTTCTAACTAATTTTTAAAAAAATTTGGCAATTAAGAATGAAAATATTTAAAATGGCGGAAAAATTACTTTATGAACCAGGAATTGTCGATTAACCAGAATTGTCAAAAATGTTATGTGTGAAGTGCAAGCGATATGTCAATGAACGCTTTATCGTCTAAATTAGAATTGTAAGAATGAGGCGTTCATTTGAAACTTTTTATCAGATTGCGTGTATGTACTTTGTACACCATGATTTACAAAAATATTCTTTGGTGTACGTTTGTCATTTATAATATGTGTGACATATAAATCCATTTTTATACACCATTTGTAAAACTAAGATAATTTTGATTTGAACTAAGATAATATTTATTAGAAAATTTAATTACAATATACATATTACACATTTTTGTTCGCAATTTTAAGTAAGTTTCTTGTGTATTTTTTTGAACTTTATAAATTCTATATACTTTTCAGTCAATGTTGAATATTTTTGTGATAACAGACATTTATTTTACTACTGAATAATAGCTCCCGGAGTACTTCAGGCTTTCGTCTATATCTCTGGTCGTAAAATAAGTAGGGCGCAAACTATGCTAGCAATGGGCAAACAATAAATTGCACGATCCCTAAAATTTGGCTCATCTGGCTAAAATACAGAAGTTTACCTTGCTGGTTGCAAGTGTTCCATGTTTTCTCTTGGGTATTTCTTATTGTTAGCTAAACGGATTATTCGAATTCGCGAAGTTGCCAATCTGAACAATAGGCTACAATAATAACCTAAATACAGCAAAATTTAAAAGACACGTGAAAGAGTCGTGGTTCACTTGCACAGGACATATCTGTTAATTATGAATAAACATAAATATTAGCCTCTGATTTCATAATATACTTAGCTTTTTTTTATTAAAAAAATCAATTTTTTAATATATTTTCATGGATTGGCATTTTGAAACAATTATAAAGCAAACTCAGTGAGTATAAAACAAACCAAATAACTCAATTCCCAAAAATTTATTCAAACTGTGATAATGTCAATAGGACTCGCACGATGCCATACAAATATTTCTTCTTATGTTGTTTTTTTTTAGAGATCTCAAGGACATCTCCATTTTTTTAAACGGGACTAACCCCTTTTAAACACCTACGATGATACCCCCTTTCAATAGGTATTCAGTGACTATAATTACTCAAGGTCATTCAAGGTCACAGACAGAGGACACGTATAAGATTTAAAATATGAGAGCAGAGTACTTAACCTAACCCTAACCCAGACCACCCTTTTGAAATACCCACGATGATAGTGCCTTTTGTTAGGAATTCAGTGAGTATAATTATTCAAGGTCATTGAGGGTCACACGCAGAGAAAATGTGGAAGATTTAAAATATAAGAGCAGAATACCCGTACTTTATAAATGTTCGAAATGATGGCCGTTTACATCGATACATTTTTATAAACGGGCTCTGAAGGAATGTCGAACTCTGACAAGTACATCCGAGGTGATATTCGTACATGTTGTGACAATACGCTGATGCATATCTGCAACTACTGTCGGAGCACTCATCTATACGGTATCTTTTAGCAAAAATAATATTTTAAATTTTATGCGTTTCCTCTGTCTGTGACCATGAATGACCTTGAGTAATTATAGTTACTGAATTCCTCATGAAAGGCACTATCATCGTAGGTGTTTAAAAAGGGATGACCCTGTTTAAAAAAATGAAAGTGACCTTGAGATTTCTAGAAAAAAAAAACGAATAATTTTATGTCATCGTGTGAGTCTGACTGAACCATTCTCCTTGATTTAAGACATTTTGCGTATCTTTACAAACAACAGAGATATTTGACGTGCAAACGTTAGGTGACTCACCCGGTATAGTACGAAATACATACAGTACACATGCGATGTATTGTTACATAGAATATGCATGCGCATACAGTCTTGACACTCGAAACACCTGATCCATTCTTGTCTGGAGTCACAGATCAAATGACTTCAGAAAACACATTCCATGCCGTCATCCTTTTTAATTAAGTTATTTTTATACACACAATAGAACGATCGTATATCCGCCTTACACTAACTGTATTACACAGACTAACTGAATTTTAATAGTTTTACTTGACATGGATATACCTATAGTAAACTTAATATTCAATCAAGAGTTATTTACTAACATTTAACAATAGCTTTGTATACTCTTTCAGCAATAATGTTATAAGTTGAAACAATATATTTTTAATAATAAAGAAAATAAAGGAACTGCACCGTGTTATGGTTACATTTACAATAATATCGTAATAACAGGAAATACAATTTATTTCTTGATATTTCAATATAATTCATAAATATAACTTGTACGGATTAGTTAAAGTTTCATGTTGACGTAAGCTAAATAGATAATGCATATTTGTGTGAACAAATACTTTCACGTTATGTATTTTTGAAACCACTCACAGGTTCCTATCTGTAAACGCTATAAACAAGAACCAATTTTTCTGTATTAATGATTTATGTACTGTACATATTGAGTTATGATATCATGAAATAATAACAGTTATTATAAAATAATACAGATAGTACTTTGGAGAAACCGAAAGTCGTTAAACTACAAATAATATCAAGTTAATAAATTCTAATAAAAATGATAACGCTTTTAGAGAAGAATATAATTAAAAAATAAATATACAGTGGGTGTACGAAGTATTCGTACACCTTTTCAAAACAAATAAGTTTTTAAAAATTATACCAATTGACTTTGGTTTTTTTTTAG
Source organism: Halictus rubicundus (assembly GCF_050948215.1). Lineage (NCBI taxonomy): Eukaryota > Metazoa > Arthropoda > Insecta > Hymenoptera > Halictidae > Halictus > Halictus rubicundus. The sequence goes on from NC_135162.1 coordinate 3,437,986, forward strand.
TTGATAGAAGGATTACTAGGTAATGTGTAAATTATTTTGTTTTTAATTGTTATTGGCCAGAATAGTGAAACAAGTAAAGGTCACGATAAAATAAACAAAAGCACAGATAAAAATAAACTAGAATTACTTTTTTATTCACAATTTCGACCATTACACAATTAGAAAAAAAGTTATTCACACATTACCTAGTAAACTGATCCTTCTAATATCTAACAAAAAATTGAAGTTGTATGGTCCGATTTTAGAGAAAGTTATACGTTTTTCAAAGGTGTACGAATACCTTGTAGACCCACTGTAGTTGAATGAATTTCCTGAATCCAAATGAAAGATTTAAATGTGTTATGTTAAAAACGACATAACTGCGAAATGGAAAACATCGGAACGATGTAGTAGCAGTAGGAAACCTGATACAGTATCGTTTAGTAATGAATTGTACAACGATTTGCGTATAAAATCAGATTCCACTGTTATAGTTTTAGCATTTCGGTCCAATAACACCGAGTGCTTTTTAACCTGACCTGGAAACCTCTACCCTAGTTCTTTCACCCTCGCTTTCCTCTTTCAATCCCACTCACCAACGTCTAAAAGACAGAAAAAAAAAGAAAATAGAGCTTTGAATTTTTCAGGAACATCTTATCATGCCAAGTACTTCGATACACTCGAAGATGTAAGAGGAAATTTAAGATAAATACAAGTTCTCTAGGTGTGGTACTGGTTTTGTGAACGTTCACGTTAAAATAGTCTGTTCAGTACATAAGCTGAAACTTAACTCCAGTGAAACTTTAGAGATCGGTACAAAATTTGAGATAACGACAGGTTGATGATTACTTAATTGTATTGAAATCTGTTGAGAAAATGATATCAGAAGTTCAGTGGCTTATACATTAATGTAGCGATAGTATCGTTAACTTACTTTCAATTACGTAATTATCATCCTGAAATTTTTATGGAAAATGAAGATTATAGTATAACTCTTTTCATATATGTGTAACGAAATTATTTGGAAATAATATTAATAAATGCCGGAAAAATAATAATCAACCAAATGATCAATTTTCTATAATACAATTACATATTCATATAGTGTTCAACTGTTTTATTTAGATTTATTATCGTCTTCTGCTTTTCATATTTGTAATAAATTTTATTTGTAATTCTATATCTATTATGCGTACACAATGATAAACGATAATCAGAAATATAATTTATAAAATGTTCAATAAAAGAATGTTTAATTATTTAATATTTAACATTGTTTCGCTTCCTGAAAATAAAATTGAATTGACGTTTATAAAAAAATTATAAAGCTTAGAATTGTAATCGTACACGTATACGAGAGCAAAACACATCATCCCTTGCGGGAATCGAACCCGCGGCCTTTGGATTAGAAGTCCAACGCGCTATCCTCTGCGCCAAAGGGACTATGTACTGCTCGGTCTTTATACATTTAGAAATTGTCTACGCAGGAGACATTTGAAATTATTAACGAACTTTTCATTCTTGTATTGTGTTCAAATACTTTATATATGAATTTTGAAATATTAAATAAATAATTATTAGACTGTACTTCCGAAAATAGGTCACGTCCGATTTCGCTGAAATTTTGCAGGTAGCTACATTTTACATAAAAACAATGTTCGCGAGAAGAATTTTTGGTCCAGTTAGGTTTGGATTTTCAAAAATTTTAGGTCATAACTTTCGAGTTGCCAACAAACCTTCTCGTGAACATCGTTTTCATAGACTATTTAAAATTTCAACTAAATCAGGCGTGACCGATTTTCGGAAGTTTCGCCAATTATTATAATATTTTATTCGTCAATTTTTACTATTACAATACAATTAATTATTTTAATTATACTGACGTTACAAATCTGTAGAGTAGCTGTTGTGAGTCGCGCAATTAGACGTAAAATATTGAAGTATTTTTGAAATAATATAGCATACACGGTGCCTTAAAAGTTAGCACTTAACTATCTCCGATATTTTTTGGAAATATGAAAAAACTTTATCAAACAATGTTGTGGAATTGAAAATGTGCTATAATACGGCAATGAAAGTGGAGGAATTTTGGAGATTTCAAGGTCATCTCCAGTTTCTTAAATGGCATAATATTTTTTATCCACTTTTTTATGCAGTTAGTTCACTTCAATTTTGCTTGAATTATCATCTGTGAAACAAGAACAGATGCAAAACAGAATTCCTGTGTCCATGTTTTCCTTGTCTTTCGTATGGTAATCTGAATAAAATTGTAATTAAAATATTTTCTAAACTAATCATTTTTTGACATACCTACGTAGGTTACTACATTTTTATAAAGAATGTCGAGCTACAGGAGCTAGTGTATGAAAAAATATGTGGCTCAATTTAAGAATCAAGCATGACCTTAAAGTCTCCGAAACTCCTCCACCTAAAAATTTTGTATTGATATATTATATATTTAAGTGCAAACTTTTACTGGACACCCTGTATACTCTAAGATATCCAATTTATAGAGTCAGCGGGACTTTTAAATTTAATAAAACCATTGCAATATTTAAATAAGATCATATAATTCTTGTGTATGTACAATCAAGTTTTTCATTTAAGTGTTTCACCTAAAGTACTTAAATTATCAAATAACTCATTCAATTCATATGGTATCAAATGTATTTCATACACAATTTCAAATTCAACCAATATTTTTTATCCATTACACAATTAAATATACATATCAATTGCACGGTTCAACTATTTTGTGTTTCAATAATCAGTAGGTGATTTTTTGTAAATTTTGATGCGACGAGCACGATTTCGAAAATCTTTTATCTTCATCACCACTAGCTTTCGAGAAATTTAATTTTGACAATTAATTAAAAATTTTGAATTTAAGAATTTTTTTGCTTTAATCGTAAAACCTATATTCATCTACGTGGTATGGTTCTATAGACTCTCCCAAACTCAACGTTATATTTTTTTCTAACATTATAAATGTTCGAAGAGTCGTTTTTGCCGCACAAGTTTTCTCGTACGATTTTCTATTTATTTTGAGAATTAAGGGTCAGAGGCAAAATCCAACTACACTCACCGTTCACTTGTCAAAAAGTACTATTACTATGTTATTAGCTGCTTTGAATCTTATTTGGCGTTTTAACTATTATTTGAAACATTTTCGCGTATTGTTTAAAATAACGAAGGTATTTCAGGTGAGCAGAGTTCGTGGGACACACTATATAGTGGTAGACAGATCATTAAAGTACCTACGTATTCAATCAGATTGTCAGGATTCATTCTTGCTCATGAAATATAGATGGTAATAAAATTAAAATTTATTAATTCAAATTTGCATTGCAGTAGTCTCGAAATAATTTAACAATAATTCGACCCCCTCGGGCGTTCAAAATTCGAGTCTGCTCGAACCGAGGCAGACAGGACTATAATTATAAGTTCAAGCGGCTTATTATTCGAGTATATTTAATAACTCTGCGAGTAGGGTTCGACTCGTTAAACTTAAAGCCCAAGCATGATCGTATTTTCAGAAGCTTAAAACTCGACTTAACTTTTCCCGTAATGTCTACTACCATAAGTGTCGAGAAGCCAAGCGCCTATGTAAATTCCGAATGAGTCACGTCACGTGCAATGTATTATTTGCGCAAGAGGGAAAATGGAACACTACTTGAAAATTATATTGGTATTAACAAAACGACTGGTGACACATGTTATCGAGTTGTTATGTTAACCCGTCAGGGACGACGCACAGTGGACTGAAACACGAAAAACGCGAGCAAAACTATTTTGGAAGTCACTTTTGAGTTGAAAATAGTACAAAAATGTAATTTTATAGATTTTGATGTGCAGAACTCGAATTAACAATCAGATTTGGTCCGATTAGAAACATATAAGAGTTATAACATGAAATTTGTTTTTGAAAACGTTAATTATCAGTGATAATTTATCACTTTAGGGGGACATTACACTTTCCCGAGTCGGAAAAATTTTAATAATTTTTATGGGACTGATAGAGTAATGAAAAAACATTTTTTGAGTTCGTAATTTTTTTGACATACATATATCTTGTCTTCAAATACAAGAAAAAATTCTTATATAATTTTGTAAATAATTTTTTATGTGGTTTTTTTTTGCAGCCTCATGGAAGTCATTTTAAAAATTTTGATCTGCTGGCGTGCACGATTGCGTCTCGCTGGAACATCTGAAAACATTTTTTTTCTTATTCATTATAGTTTATACTTCAGCTGCAAAAAAACCATATAAAAAATCATTTACAAAATTATATAAAAATTTTTCTTGTATTTGAAGGCTTAAGATATATGTCAAAAAAATTATGGACCCAAAAAATGTTTTTTCATTATTTTGTCAGTCCCATAAAAATGATAAAAATTTCCAACCCGAAAAAGTGTAATGTCTCCTTAACCAGACTTATTATTAAATGTATCAATTTAAATATTTTATACTTATACAGGGTGGTCCTTTCAAGTAAGGCCACCTAAATATTTCTTCAGGTTATTGTGATGCGAAAAATATATGTTACGTAATGTGCATGGTGTCAATGGACCAAATATCTGATGAGAATTTTTTCCAAAGGTCATTTTTTCGGAGTTATCAATGTCATCGGTGTTTTGTGATACATAGCTACATTTTTCTGATTGCATCGTGTAACTGATCGAAAAATACATTCAGATATGTATAATAACATGACCTTGAACTGACCTAGATCTTCGAGAATTAAAATTTTACCTAGAAGTGATGTCGAATATCTTCGGCCACGAATCCTGAATCCGTGAATGCAAAGAAAATATTTTTTATCAGACTAAAAATATCGATTAGCAGATGTGTGTATGTGTGCACTGTTAAAACAACACTGACTTTCTCTTAAGTTATCATCAGTGATTTTCAAAATGATGTCTTTCTACGGTGATACATTTCCTGAACGTGCAATGACCGCCTGTACAGATCTTTCGATTGTCTCGGAATTAATATTAGCACAAGCTCTAACTATTCGGTTCTTCATATCCTCTGGTTTAGTTGGTTGTTCATTATGAACTGTTTGTTTCAATTTTCCCCACAAAAAATCCATTGGTGTGAGGTCTGGTGAACGCGGTGGCCATCCTACAACTCCAGTACGATCAATCCATCGATTTGGAAGTTCTAAATCCAAAATTTGTGTGACAAGGCGTGTCGAATGAGCCGGACAACCCTCATGCTGATACCAAATTCTTAAACGGATGTCTAATGGTACATCGTGTGCAAGCATTTGTAACTCATTTTGCAAGAATGTTGCATACTTTTCTCCATTTATAGTACCGTTTATGAAATAAGGACCAATTATTTGATTATTTAAAATGCCACGTTTACACTCCACGGTCTTTGCTTATCCACTGATCTTAGCCAGTGTGGATTGTCAATTGACCAATAATGCATGTTTTTAGATTTAGCTGTCCATGGTCATTGAAAGACGCTTCTTCGGTAAATAGTAGTCGTTTGAAAAATGATTCAAATTAAAAAAATTCATGCAATTTACAAAATCTATTCCATGAAGGTCCTGATGTAACGATAAATGATAGGGATGAAATTTTTCTTCTTTAAGTATTCGTAAACTCACATGTGGATTTTCGTTAACTTTATAAACAATACTTATTTTACTTCTTTCGTTCCTAACAGTTCTGGTTCTTACACGTTTCTTCACAACACTACCAGTTTCACGGAAATTACTGATCACCTTTGCATGAGTACAACGTGATGGACAATTACGGTCTGGAAATTTATCTTTGTACATTCGAACTGCTTCCCTTAAACATTGATCAGCTTCACCGTAAACAAATACCATACAAACTTTCTCTTGCACTGAGTAATTCATTTCAAACAGTACGTCGATACACCGATAGATAGACAGTTTCTTCAAAATGAAATCCTATCCCGAAGTCAGTTGGGATTTATAGGAGTTATACATCTACGAACTCGAAAAATTTCAATTGTTTTCAGCAATAAAGACATTATATAATTTAATATGAGAAATCATATTATTAAAGTCTAAAAGTTTTCAGCAAAATGACGGAGCCATATCTATTTTCCTTAAACCACTGTTTCACTAAACCTAACTTAGACATAAATGAAAAACTTTTATCTTTCATATGACATAAGCTAATAAAATGGTATTCTTTAAAAATATGTTTTTTATGGAAATTTGATGTGAAAGTTTGAAAAAAATACCTACTGTTGTTAGCTGAAAAATTGTATACCAAAGTGCCAGTAGCAAACAATTTATAATATACTTCCTCTTTTTCATATTATAAAGCACCATTTACTTTTACTTTTATTCCAAGTTATTTTGAACACAACCCCTTTTAAGAGTTCCTTTTTTAAATTGGCTATTGAAAGTTTATAACTCCAAACATAATTTATTACTACATATATGTAATAATAAACGATTGTTCGCTGCATTAAGAACTTCTTCGCTACACTTTAACGATACAGGTAAACATCCCTGACGCCCACGCGAGGTTTTCTGTATTCATGTGTTACGACTTGTTGTATGACAAGAACTGTATGTATAATGTTATTTTTCTGATTACCAGTAAATTGCTTCGCTTTGATTGCCTTTTTTTAGCGAAGCTATATTTTCTGGCGGAATATTAGTTACATTACCCTTACACCAGATGATGTTCCAATTTTTATATACCTAAATTTTCTTTAAGAAAATTTACTCAAACAAACAATTTGTAAGTACAGCCGTCTATTTATTTAGGTTTTTAAAATTTGTATAGATTATTATCATTTGAAGCGAGGATCAACTAATATGCTTAAAAATTCAGGTGAAAACAGTTCACATGCTAATAATTTTGCTCAAATCAGAGAAGTTTGTTTTATAATAATAAGTACTTATAATGTACTTATAATAATAAGTGATAATAGAAAATCATTTTCTGAAGATTGCAAAGCCGAATTGTGGATTGCAATCGATGATGTTTGTAATCAATAATTTAATAGATGAAACAACTGGTGAACGTGACGAATGGTTAAACACTGTTAAAGAAAAGAACGAAACGGATACGGAATTATAGCAGATGGTTTGTGTGTCTGTAAAAATTCCAAAGTCTATATGTGGGATTTCCTAGGCGCATCATGACGCTACGTTTTGTGATCCTCAGGCCTCTTAGGGTCGACCCATACAAGACCGGGACGGGACCGGGGACGTTTGGCCGCTAGATTCGAAACCAGGGTGTAGGGTTTGAGTCGACGGGGCTTCAGTGTTCCAAACTATATTTCTGCTCGCCCCGGTTGGGTCATTATCTCGAGCGTTTGACCATTTCCAGAAGGCCTTTCGGGAGCGCGTTGACAGTTCCCTGCTGTGCATGGCACAAAAAAAAATGTTTTTAGGGCCTTCACGGTTCCTTAGGTAAACTATCGGTATCTCCCCTTTACAATACCATGGAAATAGAAAACCTTCCTGCCTCTTGGTGAAACATCATATGTACATCCTTGTATTGTATGTAAATTATACATACATATATTGCAAAAACGAGAATAGTTGTTACTTTTTTTTTTAAAGGAAATATCCACATTAGGAAGGGGATCATTCCATGTGAATTCGATCATTTTTTGGGGACTATGTCTCGAATTTTGATGACATTGAAGTATGTTGTGGTCCAAGAGAAAATGGGAGGCGGGGGTTGAGCCGGGTTATCACAAAAGACTGCTGTTCTCAAATAATTTATTTTTTCCTTGGTGAATGTCATTTCTTAATTAAAAAATATTAGAAATATCTTTGTTTTGCAAATTTTACCACTGGTTCAAGTGTGAAAAAATTTGAATAAATATGGCTGCATTTTACGTTTCTTCATCTTTCTCTTTGAAATTTCGTTTTGTAATTCGCGGAGCCGCAAAACTATTTATTGTACTATTCATTATTTTAGGTTCATAAAATTGCTGGATATTCTTTAGACATTCTGAAGTAAGGGTCGCTAGCGAAAAAATGTATGTATATGGAAAACTCCTAAATTCTTGTCCATGATGGCCTAAACATGGTTAGATGGAAGGTTCCCTGGCAGGAATGCGATGGCGTGTCTATATCTTGTCCAATGAGACGAGACTGTAGACGTAAACATAGGCGCTCGAGTGCGACAGAGTTGAAGTTACCCTTACAAGACAATTAGCAAAGGACGCACGCTGGGTGCTTCACTGCCTTGGTCTCGTTGGACAGAGCATAGGTACGAATGCGCGGCCGATTGGATCAGAGTGCAAGGGACAGGCCTCGTTTCACGCGTACTTTCGGCTACAGTCGAGATATTGGCTACAGCGGTCACACATACTATGTAGCGGGTGACGTCGAAGCCAAAACAATGGGACTACGGGCGCAGCTGTGGTGGGGATAGGCATACCCAACGGTGGGCTTCTCAAGAATGGTGACACTTTAAAAATGGCGAAATTAAAATGGTTTCAAGTGTACGCTGCACCGCGACATTGCCTTCTTTTTGACGGCAGACGAGCGGTTACGAGCAGCAACCGAGCAGCTGTACTTGTTGTCCTTACACCATGTACATATGCGACTGCCACATGATCTAATACAATTATGAATTGTTAGAGAAATTCACTTCACGGACCTGTTTTTAAAAAATCGGACACTTCAAAATTGACGAAATTAAAATTATTTGAAGTGAACGCTACACCGCGATACATAGCCTAGCAGCACGGTTGGCGCACGGTAGAAGCAGAGCCCGGGAGGCTGTTAGGCCTGCACTTGAAATAATTTAGTTTCGTCAATTTTGAAGTATCCACTTACTTAAAAACAGGTCTGTAGAGGGGACACTTGGGGCTATAACCTCATTTTTTAAAATAATACAACGTTTATAATGTTCTTTAAACATTCTGAAGTGGGGGTTCGCAGAGTTTGTCCTAAAATTGAAACTTTCACGTAGCAACGAGAAAGAAAACAGGAAAAGAGGTCCGTATTTTATTGGGGTATTGTGCAGTCGGAGTGTACAGGAAAGGTAAATACCATCATTAGCACAGAGGACATTGGTTTTTCCAAACCTGTCGAAGAATAGCGGTCGATCAGTCGTGCACTTACAATTGGCTACCTGAATCGCCGAACGTCGCGTCCTTACCTGGTTTTACCTGATTGAAACCTCGGAGGCTCCATAAATTAAAAACCAAAATTTCAAAGAGGCATCATCGAAGTACTGCTCTGTAACTATTATATTAAAAGAACTATGATATTCACTTTTTGACCTATCAATCGAATCTCGAAGGATTCTTTGATAGCGAAAAAAATGTTCATTACACAAACCGCTGAAAATGAGTTTTTGGAAGTTTATAGCGAAAACATAAGAATGAGCACGATCTAATGAAAATGGTGACTTGTTTAAAAAAAAGTGGTGTCACCTCAAAATCGACGAATTTAGAATTATTTGAAGAGTGAGCACGTCGGCTGTTCGAGGCGGTGTACCGCGGAGCAGCGTTCGCTTGAAATAATCTGAACTCGTCGATTTTAGACTATCCATTTTTTTACAAACAAGTCTGCAAAGGGAACACTTGGGGCTATATCCTCATTCCTTCTAAATTTTTTAATGTCCCTCTGCTATTTTTCCGAGTGATTCCGAGATTCGATTGATAGGTCATCATCATCGGTGAAGTAGTTTTTAAAATAATACAACATTTATAATGTTTTTCTCCCTTCGTCACGACCACGCCACGGCGACCGGGGTCGCTGAGTATTCTTCGCAAGAATATTTCGTGAAACCCCGGCCCGGGCCCGGTCGGCTCTACCATAGCATCCTCAGGGGTATGCGGGGAGTAAACGGTGCTGGGGTTCTGCTAGCTAACTCCCGTGGTGCGCGGCACTTGGACTTTGTTGCGAGCATCTTGAGCGCCTCTCAAGTCTGTATGGCATAGGGAAAACGTGCCCCGTTCCCGGTCCCGGTAAAACCCGTCTTGTATGGGTCGACCCTTATACTGCATTCGTGAAACTTCATCAGAAGTGATCGCATGCTTCTGAACCATAGTCGTCAGATCAAGACTTGTTCTCTCACTCTAATTTTCCCTTCTACCGCGCTATTGCCCCATGCTTCCGCCACAGCCCGATCATGTGACGCGTTCCGTCTCTGTCCTGAATGTGTCACAATGTCAAGTGACAAACTCGTCAAACCCCTACGTTCTTTACTACGTCGTTGACTACCTAAAGCAGAATCGGTTCGAAGTGAAAGAAAAATGAATCGAAAATTACTTTTGATACTACTTCTGGAAGAAGAAGAAGACCACGAGATTCTTTTAAGAATTCTGATAAAAAAAAACGACGAACGCAAAGAAAAAGTATATATAAAAATAGAAACGAAGAGGGTTCTTGCAACATATTAAGAGAAAACCATTTAATGAATGATGGAAAACATTTAGAGAAGTTTTAGATTGAATAAAGAACAAGTGGATTTTGTTTTGCGCCTGGTTGGCAATAATTTAAAAAAATCATCGTCTCGGAGAGTAAAATATCCATTTTCACCAAAGGACAAATTGCTCCTAATATTAAGGTAAGATAGTTTTTAAAAAATAATATTGTAACGCGACGAGGAAACAATAAAGCGTCAAGACCCCTCGTCACCCCCCCCCCCGATGTAACAGAAGAATTGCGCCGAGGCAGCGTGGCCGGCGGTTCAAGGGGAACCGCGGGGTCTGGAACCTTCTAGACCCCTAGTAACGCGTTATTGATAAAGATAGCAACGAGTCCATATAAATATCGGTAGATTACCGCGGAGTAAGCACTCTTGCTGCACCTGTAGGAGAGGACGAGTCAGACCACGGCCGCCCACAGGACGGGAGAGTACGAAGCAAAGCTATCGGACGCCCAGCAGCCCAGGAGAGGACAGGGGTTGCACCTGGACGCCTCTCTGGATACATGGGAGAGGACGGCCATGAAGGCCGGCCGCCCGCCGAGAGGAAAGAACAGGGTAGCTTCCTGGCCGCCTGAGAGTAGGGACGCCTGGTTCCTCTGTACGTTTCGGAGAGGACGGCCATGAAGGCCGGCCGCCGATCGGACATGAGAAAACAGGCAAAACCGCGTCGTCATCGTATTCCCAGAGGGAGAGTACGGTTGAAATAAACCGGACGCCCGATGGTGGTATCGCGTATTATATAAAATGTTTTCCTAAATTAATCGTTGCTAGCTTTGTCTCTCACTCTTTAGAAAGAATCTATTTTATAACAAAACCTATCTCCTCATCCTTTGTACTAACGTGTTTGGAAAATATATCCTATGTCTCCAGATATTCCGACTCCTGTCATTCCGCAACCACCGCAATCCTTTACGTTACAATATTTATTAATTTAAACTGTACAATTGCAAATTATCTGTCTGCTTCACCCGAAAGACTTGATCTCAAAATTTTAACTTATTCCTTATTTTGGATTTAGTGAACTATTAGGTTCACCTAAAAGTTTCTTTAAATAAATAAATGTAAGCTTAGGAAATAAGCAGATATTAACAAATAGATGATCGTGTTGATGGTATGTGCTCATGTTGGTTAACATTAGGTTTAGGGAGCACTAAAAGTGACCATTTTACGTTACTTTATAAAAATGACTAGAAAGTGTACATTAAAATTTCTAGCCATTTTTATTACAATATATACTCAGAGAAAGGTTAACCTTCAGGAAACCAGAAATTTTTATCTTTTTTTATATAATTCTGTAGATAAGTTTTAACACTAGCAGATCAGTAGTTTACAAGTTATGCGTGTGCAAAGATGTGCGATTTTCAACGTTTTTGACAGGAAAGGGCGTCGCCATATTGGTATGTATTCGGATATCGTCCAATGAGCGGAACCACGAGACGGTTTGTCGGGGTTAGGATGGTGTAGGGACGCGGAGAGTAATCGACATCACCTGTAGGTTTAAGAGTCCCGCGGATAAATACGAAGCTAGGATGCAGCCTACTCTGCAGTTAACCACTAGGAGACGTGCTAATAAGTTTTGAGCACGTATATAAAACGTAACAGCTTTATTCGATTGCGGATCGAGAGCACTGTATCGAAACGTCTGTCTCGGTCGAGGATCAGACAGCGTGAGAGCATCGATGGCGGTTCTCTAGCCTGCTTTGCCCGAGGTTGGCACTGCCAAGCTCGCCGGAGCATATTCTCTAGGCGCGTGCCTAAGGGAATGGCGCGGCAGCGCCAATATTCCTACACACCGTGTGGGGCGGCGGCACGGTGGCGCATGTGTTGTGCGCTTGTGCGCCTGCGCCGATTTCGCGTTCGCGGCAAGAGTCGCTTTTGCCGTCGAATCGCTCTCTCTACGAACAGATCTCACGGCGTGAAGACGTGTCGAATTATAGTAGTTGTACTCCGTGTAGTCTTGTTCGACCGTGCCGGTGCTTTGTGTTCATTATCGCGACTCGTGTCCGAGCTCGCGACTACTCCGCTCGTCCTCTTCAATAAATACTATTGTTATAATCGTTCACCGTCGTTCGAGTTATTCGCGTGGCGTGGGCCGCGCGTATATAACATCATTTATCCTTGCCGCGACCACGTGGCGCGTCCTTTCCGGACTTCGATATTTCTAGCGTTCTCGTTAGAGAACGTGTGGCTTCTGTCCACTGGCGACCCTGGTTACTCGTTAGTTACGAGATTCATGTCCCCAGTCCCCGCGTTCCGTGGAGGACCGTCGGTATACCAATGCGGAGCTGGTGATTTCACCGCCACTCCATATTTACACCCCACAACCGTGTGGGGATTTTAAGTGGTCCACCACGTCTCCCACGACTCCCAACATCACGGGTCGCCAATGTGGGGATTTTAATGGTGGTGGAGGCGTACAGGTGTACGCACTGCCAAGTTCCGACGGTCCTCCACGCACGTGGGGACTAGGAACATAGATCTCGCAACACACGAGAGATTGGGGTCACCAGTGGCCGGAGGCCACGCGTTCTCTGGCGAGAACGCACGAAATATATGTCCATACGGACTGCGTTCAATGTGGACGCGCCACGTGTTCGCGGCAAGGAGGATATAGGTTAAGCACGTGAGGCCCACTCCTCACGAGTAATACACACGTCGGATAACGACTGAATAACGAGGTTTATTAACACGCTCCGAATAAGAGCTCGCGAGGTAAGGTAAAAATTTCTGGTTTCCTGAGTGTCTTTTCTGGTGTCTTGAACTAATTACGATTAAAGTACTTGCGCGTTTTACTTTGTAAGGGTGACTAATCTCTTAGGAGAAAATAACGAAAAGTGACTGTAAACTGTGGAAGTGGTTTATTAAAAATAACGTTCGACACATGCGCTCGTTACATCATCTCGATCCTTCGAAATCCTTTTACACATATTACGAAAGGAACATTTGGGAGCATCTAATAAAACTGCGATCGAAACGGTAAGGTTCAGGTACGGTTTAATAAGCGACGAATTTACGTATATAAAAAATAATATCGACTTAATAAAATTTCACAATTATTGATCATTAGAAGTGGAACAGTGTCTCCGTCATCGCTAGGAAGTTCTTACTTATAGTTCGTTGATGATAGTGAAAATTTTGGACTTTGCCAAATTTATTATGTTATTATTCTTTTGTTATTTAGAACTGTTGGTGCCAGTCACTCTTGGCGCGTACTTCAATACCTGCATTACCGATTTTGAGGGTGTTCTTTACTGTGGCATTTCGAGATCTTCCGATCTTCGTGGTCCCTGGTAGCATTTATGCTTGGCATTTTATTGGGCCTTCGTTGCGGTATTGGTTGGCCGATCGTTAGATCATACCCAGCGTAAGACCAACGATCACACCAACAGATGGGCGCTGAAGCGACTGGACAAAGACGTGCTGAGAGTCGGAGCTCTCGCCTATTCCTGGCCGGGGGCCAGGGAACGCGAGGTTGACGAAAGGGTGGCGTGGTTCCGGGGCATTGACAAGTCACATAGTGACTCCATGATCGGAAGCTGCCCCCCCCCCCCCGAAGAGGTCAGTTTACTGGTGGTCAGGCGCAATTGCAGATAGAAGGGACGAATGTATCCGCGCTCGACCTCGGTTCACCCGCGTTCGTCGCCGCCTTTCGAGGAGCAGTGGCGATGAGGCGGGAGCGGCCGTCTTGTACCGGGAGTATAAGGGGACCCTAGTTACGGAGCAGTTGGACCCTGGGTTCTTGGGGCGGGTCATATCCGCCCTCTTCTACTCCTCGGAGGGGACCCGCCACTTGCGGTTCACTTCTCCTGGACCGACGAACTCGGGGTCACTATGCTTGAGCTAATCGCCGCCAAAACGTAGGCGCTGTGACCACATTGCCTAGGGGCCGGCGGGCGCCCCAGCTCTGGATCCGGGTGGGTCATGCCACTGCCGAGGTGAAGGAAGAGATGGGTTATCTCGGCCTGACCCTCAACAGCCGCTAGCGCTTCGAGAGGCACTTCTACTGTACGACCCCCCGAGCGGAGAAGGTGGCGGTCACCCTACGGAAACTGCTGCTTACCATCGGGGGGGGGGGGGGGGCGATGTGCGAATTCGTCGCCTTTACGCCGGGGTGGTGCACTCCAAGATCCTATATGGAGCCCCCATATGGTCCATAAAATTAATGGCGGAGTTTTTTGCACACGAATCATGTGCAACGCCGGCTGGCCATGGAGGACCATATGGGGATATTGCACCGCATCCGCTGAGGCGGTGTGCCTCCTCAGGGATATGGTTCCCTTCCAGTTTATGGTGGAGGAGCGGGCAACTGGATATCCGAGTGCCTGCTCCATCCGCCGAGGGGGACGAAGTCGGGGAGCTGAAGCGCCAGGCTCGGCAGGACATGCTGGCCCGCTGGCGGCGACATGTTGTTGCCGCCGACTCGGACCGGCCTATTGTCCAGGCTCTCCTGCCCATTCTGGGAGAATGGTGCGGGAGGCGGGGAAAGCTAACCTACCGCCTTACGCAGGTGCTCTCTGGACATGAATGTTTCGGGGAGTACCTACGGAAAATAGGCAGAGAGCCGGCAGTGTGGTGCAATCACTGCGGGGAGGCCCAGAATGCGGCGCGGCACACGCTCGAGGAATGTCCAGCATGGTCGACGCCTCCCCGTGTCCTTAGGGGTATTATCGGGACAGACCTCTCCTTATCAGCCGTAGTCGACGACATGGTCGGCGAGGAGGGGCCATGGACTGCGGTTGCCTCCTTCTGCGACATTACTTGTTCGCGGAGAGGGTGGCCGACCGCCTCTCCGCCAGGCGAGTGGCCTCTAGGGAGTGTCCCCCTAGAGACCGGCGCGGCGGCCCCCGGCTAGTGGTCACAGATGTGATGGTGGTGATGGGACTAGCTAATACTCCCAATGCCGCCATGGGGGGGGGGGGGGATATCGGTCTTCCCCCCAGGATTGGGGATGGGGAGGGGTGTGGCGAGACCCTCGGGGTTACTCCACCTCCGAGCAAGGGAGTGGTTCTCCGGGGGCCGCGGGCGTCACGATGTTGAATTCGTGTCGCCTAACCGAGCGGCTCTCAGGTGGGGGGGGGGGGGGCTCCGTGTGGGTGGCTCGCGCGGGGTCTTACGAGAGTAGAATCAGATGGGGAGAGCTTCTTTCCCCCTGGGATGTCGTAGTTGCCATGGGCATGGGTGTATAAAAAAAAAAGGACCAACGATCACGCCCATGGCAGGGCCAACGGCGCTAAAATACGAACGGTCAACTGGAACCGCTATCTGTAGGCCCAAAGTTGAATATTCGTTGGCAAACTGGCATGAGTTTTCGTCGTAGGCCTTATGTTGGGGATTTGTAGGCAAAGCCACACATATTTTTACGTGGTGGTAATCAGATTACGGACTCCTTGCCCTCCCTAGGGAGAGAGACGGGGATATGTGGGACTCCCTCCCGAAGAGGCACAACCACTAACTCCACCACGGTGACCTCCCTTAGCTAACGGGAGACGGCGAGGAACTCGTATCGCAAACAACCCTCCCCCCCACCCGACATTGTTATCGCCCCAGGGGAAGTGAAGCCTCCAATGCCTAATCTAGTAGGACACCGCATGGGTCATCCATCCGGTGTACCCTTTCCCGGAGGGCCGCTCGGCTGGGCGCCGCGAGCTCTAGCTCCCCCGCAGCCCCCGGCGACTCCCGACCGCGCTCGGGGGAAGGGGACCCGTAACCCTCGGGCTAGTCCACAGCTCCTCATCCCGCCTGGCTGGCCCACCGGGGGGGGGGGTGAAGAGCCTTGAGGGGATGTCCCCCAGCGCCTTGCCTCCTCGCGGAGAGGGGGGTGACAAATCCACTAATCATATCCCAACTAACTTCCAACCATTGGCTACCGTTGACCAACCATAAATGCTACTAGGGGTGTTGCGGATTACACTGGTTTGGATCTTTTGCAATTAGGTCGATAGAAATTCTATGGAGTGGCTAAATATTTTTCTAGTGATAGGTGGGTGGTATCCTGTAATCGTTGGAGTGGGAATTTCTGTTTTGGAAAACTTGCATATAGCCGGAGAAGTAGGATTAATTAGGATTTATCAAAGATCGCCCTGTCAATGAAGTATTGAATGAGCTTAAAATCCGCTATATTTTAGGAGTTTAGTACACACGACATTTTTAGCCTCCTTTTAATTAGCATCGAAGTCAGGTCCCTGGAAGTTTTAGACATGAATTCTTGTAGGCTCGGGCTTTCAACTTAAGAACGATTAGTAGCTTGTCATAAACCTTTAGATACGTCACAGCACGCAGGTAGGTTTGCTAGGAACGCGACCACCCACGGACCTGTGCATCTTCAGGTCACTTTCTTGGGGTTAATTTCGATCCCACGACTATGTTACGTATGGAGATGTTCCTCCACGTTCATTCGATTAGAAGTTCTAATCTCTTTTCTGAGAACGAAAAGCGTCCCAACAGACCCCTTGTTTATAGAAGGGATGATTGTGCTCCGGCTGGACGCAACTGGCGCGAAGCATGACTCAGTAACAGCACCGTACGATTTCGTAATATGGGAATCTTGAAAACATTCCCTTCTGGAATGTTTTGTCAAGGTAGTCTCTGATAGGAAACATCCTGGCTAACCCTTCGTTTTACCCTTTAAACAAAGATCCAGCTGCAAACCTTAAACTCACTCGAACCGACAAATACGAGTATGCGACCGTAGAATAAAACAGACACATTTCCCTCTCATTTTTTAGGGTATATAAAGCCATTCATTTTCATCCTCCTGGGTTCAGTCGAGATTCAGACACGGTTCAGTACTCGTGCAGTCACGTCGCGTCAATTCTAGTGAGATCGGGTTAAAGTCCCTTTCGAATCAAACGTAACCTTATAGAATCCGTTAGTTCGTGTATATTCTATTTGGCTTTCAACAATCGCTCTCCGACCCCGCATTGCCAGTGCGTCAACACCGTGCATCAATAGGTAACAATTTCTCCAATTGTACATTTATTACATTCACTCGCGACACAAACAACTACATTTGTAATTATCTTAATTCAGAATATATTTGTCTTGTTTGTTAACTCGCGTAATCCACAACCTTTAATTATTGCCTGATATCCTAATCTAATAATTGAACGTTCCCACATGATACAATCTTACCGCTCGGATTGTATCAATTAAATTATATATAAGTTACGAGGCTTACTAATCTTAGATTCAATTCAACAAAGATTTCTCCAACCTAGTGGCTCCCCGGTTTCACATTGGATGCGTCCACGAAAACTATACCATTCTAGCGGATCCCTGATTTCGCATTGGGATTTTCCGTATCCTAGCAGCTCCCTGGCTTCGCATCAGGTGCGTCTGTGAGTTATCCACCTTCCTTTCATATCGGGTTCGCCGCGTGTCCCTCCTAGTGACTCCCCCATTTCGCATTGGGTGCGTTCACGAAGTTTCATCCTCCTAGTAGCTCCTCGGTTTCGCATCGGGTGCGTCTGCCTTTGACTCCAACCACACAGAGGTTCCCTGGTTTCGCATCAGGTGCGTCCTCGACGTCAACTATCCTAGCGGCTCCCCGATTTCGCATTGGGTGCGTCCGCGTACCTAACTAACAAATTGAAACCATATTCCTGGGGTAACAACCCCCTCGCCGGCCTCTCGCGTTGCTCGCAGCCCTGGCTCGTAACAACTAATATACTTTACAACTTAATTAATACCATACATAATATACAAGGGACATTGGTTTTTCCGAGCCTGCCGGTGAATAGCGGTCGATCCGTCGGCACAATTACCTGAATCTCCACGCCGCGCCTCGTCCGACTTCATGTCCCTTCCTGGCCTGATCCGCTTGCGATGTCTGAGAGTCCTCGAATTGAAAAATGGAATTTTAAAGAAAGACAATCAAACAGGGCGGTCATATTTTTCTAAAATTAATCAAAACGTTGCTACAAATATGTTTCCACATTTTTACTATTTTTGCACTTTAAAATTACATTCGTCGTGCTTTTCGACAATTTTATTAACAACGTCCGTACAACTTGCTCTCTCGAGTCGCCCCTCATTCCGTAGTCTCTCGATTCGGTTTGGTTTTATTTTTAATTTTTTTTTCTTATACAACCTTTATCAACATCTGCCGTTGCCATGCGTCAACACTAAAGCTACCGAGCCTTAAAAGTAACTGATACATGTTTTCTTATAAAAATGACGAGATTGAATTTTGTTCGGTTCGTGTTATAATACATGATCTACTAAATATATGTATTTAATCATTTCCCACGGAAGCATCTTATAATTTCAGTAACTGTATAATAAAAAATCTGAAATCAGTCATTTTTACCAGTTGTGGTAGGTTTGGTGGAGGCTTCTTGTAAGAAGAACTCAAATTCATATCAAAATTTTCGTTATGCAGCGTATCAGCAGGTTGTGCCATGGTCCAACGGGCTGTACCTTCGTTAATTTGGAAGATTGTAGTCTAATTCTTTGAAGGCATATTTTCGAGATGGTAAACTGTTTATGTAAACAAAAACTATTTTTCACTTTTTAAAGTTGTTACACGCGAAGCTCCCATGAAATCGTGTCTAGTGTTAAGTCCCGGGAGTTCGTTCCGCGAAAATACGACGTTCCTCGACCCGTTCCTCGGATTAAGAGTTCCAATAAATGTTACAACTTTCAGTCCACGCAAGACTTACGTTCGACGTCTAACAGGGGGGCATGATCCCGCGTGAACGTGTTTTATGTCTAGCTCTCGCCGGCGTCGTACGTTTGCACACTCATAGGAGTGAACGTTGAGGGTAGCCGAACGACCTTCCTCTGGAGCCGGCCAGCGATGCGTGAACCCGTGGATGACAGTCGACTACCTGAAGAGGGTCGATTCCTTTTAGGGGGCCTTCTCCGGATGCTCGCTGGTGGCTGGGCCTGGTGCTGGATGCTGCGAGGCGGGGGAAAGGGTGATCCTCACCGTCTCAAGAAGGTAGGTGAACTGATAGTTTTAGGTGGGCTGCAGATTCCCAGCAGCTGTTGTCCGCCGTTCTCGAGCTCGTACGCGCCGACTCGTCACGGCATGTGATATCGATAAGAGAACAAGGGCGCGCTCAAAATTTGTTAGAATGCTATAGGACGGAATGGCATCTGCGTCCCGGTGGAACCTGTAGGAACGTACCGAGCAACTGGGTAGGCTCAACGCACGAAGTATTCTACACTGCAGGTGTAGAAATAATGGGTGAATCGTAAATGAATATCACATGCGCGCGACGTAAGGGTAGGAAGTTAAGGACCGAGACACGAACACTGATACTGACTAACTGAATTTATATGGAGGAACAAGTACAAGGCGATGCAATTACAGCTGAGGACGCGAGAAATGGCAAGACCGCTCATGGGCGGATTAAAGCAAGAGTGGAGCCGACTGGTAGCTCCGAAATCGGGACTGAGACTACGACCTCTTGGCCCTGCACGGACCCTCTCGACCCAGTGGGTCACTGGGGAAGAACATGCTGGGGGGGGGGGGGGGTTGTGCCGTGTCTTGTGACGTCATCCTGCTGTCCGTTGCTAATCGGCCTCTGAGCTTGGGCCGGCATGGTTGCTTATCGCTGATGCCGCATTTTTGAGTGTTGAGCGGGGTGGGTGTTTGGGTGAGTGTTGGGTGTTGGGTTTGAGGGGTGATCGAATGTTGGGTTTCAGAGGTGATCGAATGTTGAGTAATATGAGTAAGCGGGTGATGTACGTAGATGCTACTTACGACTATGGTTAGTGTTACGGCTTATGCTATGTTAAATAAGAGGAGTGGGAAGCTAAAAACCTACATAGAAGGTTGTCTCCACGAGAGACAATAGCGCGCAGGTTAATATGAAATGGCCAATGGTGGGGGGACCTGCACACTCGTAGTGGCGGACGTGAAGTGATGGCAGGGAATTAGTTGCCCATGACTGGCTAATAGATTCTATTAACCTATGCAATGTAAACGGAAGAATAAACGTGAGCGTTCGAGGCATGCTAGAATGATAGGGTCTGCTTAGGAACGTATTGATAGGACAATGTTAAGCTAAACATTTTTATTTTTCATTTCTAGCTATGAAACAATTTCCATCCGATTTCTCCAAGAATAGTGGTCCATATTACGAAACCGGACCTTGTGGACCATATTACCTATACTATGTGTGTCTACTACGAATAACGTCATTCGATACTTTTGACTCGGGTTGCTTCGTCTTTTGATCAAAGCTCTTTATCCCTTTAAATGTGCCTGCTAAACGCAAAACAAAAAAAAATGAAAAGTTGTACAAATGCTGATACATTAATTGATTATCTATATGTAATGGTATACGAAACGTAAATACTATACGCACTTGTTGCGCGACAGTCTATTGACGGCAGTCATATTTATAATCAATTACAATTGAGTTCATTTTCGGTTTGAATGGGCTGCAGAGAAACATGTGTTTTAGGTGCTTGTGGTGTTACCAAATTAAAACATATGGGTATCAGGAATATGCTGTGTACCTCAGGTTCGAAACTTCACACTTATCGTGTACAGACACCATTTTTCAAGATTCCTTTACATTTTACCATCAACATCGAGCTGAGCGATCAATGCCAACGTATTGGTGAGATAATTTGGTGACATAATTTGGATCATATTTACTTATTTTATTGACCATAATAAATTTTTAAAGTACAAGTGTATATAGGCGAAGACGCGACGAATTATGTCATATTTGGTTTCATTTTAAATCAGAAAAATATTAGAAAAATTCTGGCGAATCTTCATAATAAAATAATGAAAAATAAAAAAGTTTGACAATTGAAGAGCTCACGGCAACAAACTGTCAGCTCGATTTAAACATGACTGCCCACTTAGAGTTTTTAATCGCTCGGGGCAACAAACGGTCACAAAAGTCTCACGATATAACCATTTGTTGCACCGAACTTTCGAAAAAATTTGTTTTTTTACAGTCACGTCGAAATCGGGCTGACCGTTTGTTGCCCTGAGCTCTTCAATTGCATTTATTGCTCAAGCAGTGATCAATGCTTTTAATGTTTGCCGACTACTCGACTTCTAGTCTCTCTTTCTGTTTCATCCGCTGTCTTTTATCATTTATCATTTAAATCAGAAAAATGTCACGAATGTGTTGGTAAAAGTTTCATGATAAAATAATAAAAAACGAAAACGTTTTGTCATTGTATTAATATTGTCTCGTCGATTACAGTCTCTACTCGATAAGTGTCCCAAATATCTAGCATATAATTGTCCTATACCTATCCCCACTACGGCAGGTATACCCCGTGGTGGGGCCGCCAAGCTCGAGAGGTCTCGGACGCCAAGGAGTGTAAACATAATATGGGGTGGGTGTATCGGTGTGAGACCAGGAGACCACTACTAATCCAACAATAATACTTTTTTATTTTTCATTATTTTTTTATGGGACTTTCACCAACGTATCCGTGGCATGGTAATTCCGATTATATTTATTTGTGTAATGAAGGATGAAAGATAGTTCTGGCTACAATTCTATTGACGAAAAATTAGTGTAAATATGATCCGAAGTTCTGTTATTAGATTATTAGTGGTCTCACACCGATATACCCGGCCCGTATTATTATGTTTACACTCCTCGGCGACCGAGGCCTCTCGAGCTTCGCTGTTCTTTTCTACGTTTGGCAGTGGATCAAAGAATAGTATCATCTAGCTGATAATTGCCCCGGTTCAGACTCGTATTTTCGACAATTATCGAGTAGACACTGTACATTTCTCTGCCGAGTCGAGCGCTCGAGCTTCGATGGCTCCTCGAGGGGTATACTTTTAGCCATAGTGGAGATATTCTCTTCACATTCATCGCGTAGGAGATTCACAACATGTTTTGATAGCCACATTTGAATGTGAACGTCAATGAAGCTATATATATAATACCTACCTACACTTAACCCCAGCTCTATTAAATATTGTTTCAGCTAGTTTTATAATCCCTGGATTTGTTGGATAGTGATCGGATAGATATATGACCTCTTTGATTCCTGATTGTACAATCGCTTTAGCACACTCGTTGCAGGGAAATAGAGTAGTGTAAAGAGCACAACCTTCAACACTGCTGGTGTTTCTTTTTAGAATAGCATTAAGTGCTGCATGGCACACTATAAATTACACGTTAAGGAAAAAATTCATTAGCAATTATAAGTGTTTATTCAAACATCATATAACTGAAATTTAACCCTCCAAGTGCTGTGCCGGAGTCAGTTTTCACCCGACTGCTTCAGGCCACGCACACAGTGACATAACCTCACACCACCGCTTTCGCTGCTTCTAATCACGATGATGTTATATGTATATGTTACGGGCAATGTGTTTGATGTGGGTTCTGCAAAATGGCATTGTATAGAATGGCGGCTTGTTAGAAAATTCTTATGACCTGCCCTTTTCCGAGGTTCTGGGGTAAGTGCTGAGCGGTCTAACACAGTCCTCTTACCAGAAGGCACCCTAGCCTTCCCCCACTCCGTGGCCAGATCCTTCATAAGGACTATCTTTGTTCTTTAAGATAGCAGTACGACGCACAGTGCTGCCAAGGCGGTAAAAAATCAATTTTATAAATTTTCGATTTTTATAAAAGAAATTATTTTTGTATAGCCTAATAGTGCGTGCATGATGTGCCAAAGTCAGATTTTTGAAATTTTTTTTTACGGAGATATACGCATGGTAAATAACCATTTCCTCGCTCCTGGGAATTCATCAGTTTTCAGTGCGATAGTTATGTAATTACTACGCCTATAATTGAATACTTAGGGGTCTACAAATCATATGGGTTATTGCAAATGGTTTCAACTATTGACTGGCAAAAAAAAATTTTCCAAAAAAAGTTGTTTAACATTAAGTAATATGGACTAACCTGAAGCCCCTTTGTGTTACGCTCATTTTTTATTTATGGAGGAATACAAAAAATCCTTTGAATACATTCGATCTGGAACTAATCGTTTTGGCAAGTTATAATATTGAACTAGCTTTGTGCAAAATTTTAAGGGATACTTCGAGATGCTTTCTCCACAATTTAAGTTTGAATATCAACTTTCGGAATTTCCGAGAATGAATCGCGCGGATGTCACGACTATTTGATGTTTCACGTAACATATACCGATTGATTACCGTTTCAAGAGAGCATCGACGCTTCAATGTTTATAATTCGATTGTTATAAACTATTACGTGATCAAGGACCGTGAACCACTGTACTTTTCCTGATTGTTTAGTTTTAGATTAGTTTTTCCAAATATGAAGGTCAATCCGATGAATGTTATAAACATTTTGATGGAATCATATAGTCACAGCAACAATAACAAGGAAACACCCACGAATAAGAAGGAAATTGAACTGGCACACAATATTATACACCTGATTGATAAAAGTAAGGTACATAGATTTGGAAACGCAACAAGAATTACAATTCGCCGACCTAACGAACGCACCACCTACTTCTCTTAATGTTCCCGAAGACTAAGAAGATTTGGAACAAGAAGAACCCAAAATAAAATCAGTTCTTTCCAGAGCTAGCATGTACAACGAAGAAAACTCCAGTTTCAATTATCTTACGGATCCACAGTTCAAAAACTGTAATATATTGTTTAAACAAAAAACTTTTGTCAACATTTTCTTGCGCGACTACATTTCCCATTAGAAGACACACAATTAAAAAAAAATTTAATTTTTTCGACCCCTGATTTCCGAGATATCTCAAAAAATATGGTTTTAACCGCCAACTTTGAAGGCTGTTTTCACCCCTTCAAAAGCGAATGGTTGCCGATAAAAAAAACACGTGTCAAATATTTTTCGAAGAACTACGTATATCTCACATAAGTTTTATCACAATCGGCTTGTATCAACTGAATTTGTCCCCTTGTGAGCGAACCTGGAGGAATCGTGAACGTGACCGTTTTAGTGAAACATTGGTGTGAGACAAAAATGTCCTGGGCACAGTACTTCATGTCCCAGTATTCGGAGGGTTAAAAAAATACCATTTGTTTGTTGTTAAACTTACCGTAGGGGTATTTGTTTTCTAAACTGTTTTTTGAGTCTTTATCCCATTTTAACGTATCACTTCCTTTTGGCATCTCATTGTATCCAACGCCCACGATTATGTTTCGATTATCAACTACACATGCGCCAACTTTAGTATTGGGATCACTACTCCGTTTCGAGGTCAGAACCGCCATCCCCATGAAAAAATCCTTCCAGTCGAAGCGTTTGCCACTAAACAGAGATTAAAATACAGGCATATCTGCTAGTATATGAGAAGAAGTATATTTATCAAGTTGTAGTATCATCATTAACATATCGTGCACACCGTTCTCCTGCCATATTTAATTGTATGCCTGCTTAAAAAATATAACGTCTCAACTCTACGTGAAGTTGTTCCTTGCACTGAATTTTTGCGAGTCTATGATCGCGCGCAATCCTCAACTGTGGCAAGTATAGATATACGACGAATAAATATGTAATTATTGCACATGCTAGTGCAGCTGTTTTTTGCGCACGACATCCTTTGATAAGATGATAAGTGCCATGTGCAGTGACTAACTGTGACATAATAATTGTGGTTTATCAAGAATCTTTCCGTATATGTATACCTATAGATTTATCATCATTTCCGCTACATGCAGTGGGGGACAAAAGCATGTGAATTACTTCGTGTAATCTATTGGGCATTTTATAACCCTAAACTTTTAATGAAGTCAGGTTCTAAATTACGCCATTCTTTTTTTAATATTTCTTTTAAATATTCTTGCGATGTTATGTCGTATTTTCGTCCATTTTTTTCAAGTTTCGCTCATACATGCTCATACATGAGTATTATATAACAACCACTGACTCACTATAGGGGCTTTATGTTTCGGATCATAGTCTTGTTGAAAGTAAAATGTTCTCACAATATCTAATTTATCTGCACTTTCTTTACATTATTATGATTACATTATTCTATCTATGATTACTAATTTTCCGACTCCAGAAGCAACAATACATCCCCACACCATCACACTTCCACCTCCGGGTTTCGTCGTCGGTTGCATATTTTTGGGATCCAATTCCTTATTAGCTCTCCGCCACACTTTTTTATGACCATCAGACTCAAAATTTATTAAATTTCTACTCATCGGAAAATATTACATTCCTCCAGAAGTCGTCGCTACCGTTTATGTACTGCTCTGCAAATTCTAATCTCATTTTTTTATTTACTTTGTTGATGAGTGGTTTCCTCCTCGCAACTCTGCTGTTATATTCTCCCCGATGTAGTACTCTTCGTGCTGTTTTCGGATGAACTTCCTTGTGCACATGTTCTTGAAGGTGTGTCACGATTTCCGATGTACTGGTATCAGTTCTTTTTTTAATAATTCGGACGATTTTCTGCTCCTCTCTCACAGTTAGCTTCTGCGGTCTGCCGGTTCTTTCTTTATTCTGCAATGTTCTCTCTTTTTTATATTTACTTATTATACTCTGTACAGTTGATCAACTTCTTTTTAGCATTTCTAATATATTTGTATATGATTTGACCTCTTCGTATAACTGTATAATAATTTGTCGTTCTTCCAACGTAGTTTCATTGCGTTTTCTCCCCATATTGAAAATATTCACTAATAACGTATACTCTCCACGACAAGAATTAATGAATCTAACATGATATGTTCTAAAGTAATGTTTACATTGATCGGAATGTTGTGATTCCTTCGTATCTGCTGTGTTTATCAACAGAAATGGTGGTGTACGAATACTTTTGTCCCCCACTGTATGTAGCAGAAACGATGATGAGTCTATTGTTATAGATATACGGATAGTTTCTTGGAAAACCACAATTGTTGTGTCACAATTAGTCATTGCATACGGCCCCGACCACCGTTTCCGCAACATATGGATAAATGTCATAATTGATAAAGAGTGCAGTGAGCAAAAATCTGCACTAACATGCGCAATAAGTACATATTTATTCGGTGTATATCTATACTAGCCACAGTTGAAGATTGCACGCGGTTAAAGATCCGCATAAATTCAGTGCCAGGAACAACTTCACGTACAGTTGAGACGTTATATTTTTCAAGCAGGCATACAATTAAATATGGCAGAAAATAGGTGAGAACGATACGTTAATGATGATTAGACTGCGAATTGTTATGCAGAATAAAATTATCCGCATTAATTACAATACATGGGAGCTACATTTATATTTATTTATATACTTAATCGTTCTATTAAATCCAAAATAATACAACCGTATTTTCAGTTTCTTGGAATATTTTGATTATGAAATGCATAAAATCTGCAGTTTAACGATGATACTACAACTTGATAAAGTCACTGCCCGAAATTTCTATAAAGCCACCATTTTTCTTTGATAAATTCTTATTATTATTCCATAGCAATGAAAAATTTCTGTATGGTACAGTATTTCATTTGACCAAAGAAAGCGAAACCGACTATTTCAAAAATAACTACACCGAATATTTCTAGGAAAACACGAAAATATAATTTAATAAAAACGAAATGCGAAATTTCTATAAATCGACTTGAATCTTTCATAAATAAACTCAAAAATTAACAATTATCTTTCCCGTATTTCGATATGAATATAATTAGTTCGGTAATGTTAGACTATCGGTTTGACATAGACAAAATTAATTGTTGAAGTGTCTCATCCCTTAATTACTGAGTTGTACTGTTTATCATTACTATAAATTCTTCGTGTAATACTATCCCAAAGATTTATAATAGTATTCATACCGGGGAACCAGCAAGCCATGTTAAAACTTTGATATTTTTTTTAAGAAACCACCTGTCGTGTTGGTAGATGAAATTGTCTTCAATATTTTCTATAAATGGTATTCAAATCCTTTTTAACAATTCGATTTCTTTTCTTGAATTTACTTTATGGCTAATGAAAAACAAATTATAGTCTCTCTGTCGGCTATGGACGCAGCCCAAATCATTAAGGAACCACCTTCGAAATTATAATTCATTAATTGAAAAAGTTTTTAAACTTCTATACAAGATGTAGGGAAAGTAGTGGTTATCCCTTCCTAGGGACATTTGTAAAAGAAACATGCCGCAATATTGTTTATAACAAAGGAAATTGGGTAATTATTCAGAAGATTGGATTCCACTTTGATCTTAATCATTTTTGGATATGTAGTGGGGAGTGGAATTTAAAACAACTTTTTCCTTTGGAAGTATATGGTGGCCTCCTTTAGTTTCGAAGATATTGGCGAAAAATTGTCTATACCGGTACAGCGAATTCTGTCCGTACGCGTGCGTCTGTAAAACAGTGACAAGCATTATCAGCAGCCATAGATAAATTGTTTTGACAAATAACGCTTCACCAGCAGATCCATCTTCCTTAGCTTCGTTCATAACTCAGATAATCGAACTCGTTCTTTGAAATGCTGAAGATAAAAAATGATTAAACGACAAACATAATCACTAACCCTAATCTCGCCCTTTTCTTCTTTTTGTTTTTTGATGAGGTGGTAATCCAAGTTACGGATTCCCCACCTCCCTCTGGGTGAGAAGGCGGGAATATATGGGACTCCCCCGGGCCCTCGGGGCCCAAATATTGTTATAATTATTGTTCATGAATTTTGTCGACGTTTCTTCTTCGTAAAACTATGAACATTTAACGGAAATAATTAAAAAACGAAATAAATAATTTAATGATCCTTTAATTTTGTAAGCTAGTATACATATGTACTTGTTGCCACATAATGGCTAATATGCCTGTATTTTTGCCTTTTCTAGTGGAAACATTATCGACGAGCACCATTATTTCATGGCGGCAGCGTTTCTGATTGCAAAACGGAGTAAAGATCCTGTTACTAAAGTTGGCGCATGCATAGTTGATGACGAAAAGAAAATTGTGGGTGTTGGATATAATGGGATGCCCCAAGGAACTGAATTTTCATGGAATAAGAGTAAAGTA
This sequence comes from Halictus rubicundus, assembly GCF_050948215.1. Taxonomy (NCBI): domain Eukaryota; kingdom Metazoa; phylum Arthropoda; class Insecta; order Hymenoptera; family Halictidae; genus Halictus; species Halictus rubicundus. The sequence goes on from NC_135162.1 coordinate 3,466,275, forward strand.
GACCCTCATGACAACAAGCACTCTTTTGGTAAGTTTATTGACAACAAAAACCAAGTAAATTTCTTTCCTATGAAAATGCCAATTTTATTTTTTCTAATCTTACAAATAATAAATAATAGTGATAAAGCCTTTTTATGAAATTTTCGCAAAAAGTAATCCATAGGAAAATATTTGACTCATATTTGTTTTGACGATCATGGTTTCATCAAACTTCGCGTGTATCACTTCGGCATGTTACCGAGTTACTTATGGGTTATTCCATGCGAAATCGGATAGTTTTTGGAGTAATTTTTCGAATATGTTGTAGTCTGTCGAGACCTATGGACGAATCTGCAAGGATTTTTCGATATCTTAAAAATTGTTGATTTTAAAGATGTGTTAAAAAAAGTGTCACCCTTTTTTCCTTAAATTATAAGACCAAAATTAATAAACCGATAAAAATGAGTTTTTAGGAGATTATAGTGAAAACATAAGGGTGTCTACTAACATGTTATTTGAAGAAAAGGTTTTTTTCACCATTTATTTAGCAATTGTTTTAAACAAATGCAATGTTTTCATAGCAGGGACATTTTTAACAATTTGAAGAAATGAGGATATAGCCCCAAATGTCCCCCTTACGAATCTGTTTTCAAAAGAGCGGAATCTTTAAAATTATGACGTAATTAAAATTATTTGCAGTGAACGATGCACCGCTGCGAAATACAGCAATCAAATAATTAAATATTCAAACAATTTTAATTTCGTCAATTTTTATGTGTCCGCTTTTTTAAAAACAGGTAAATAAAGGGGACAATTGGGGCTATATACACATTTTTTTCCTATTTTTAAAAATGTCCATGATAGAAAACATTGCATATGTTTAAAACAATTGCAAAATAAATGGTGAAAAAAACATTTTCCTCAAATGACACTATTTTAGTACACACTTATATTTTCACTATAAGGTCCAAAAAACTCATTATTATCGGTTTGTTAGTAGTCGTCTTATAATTTAAGGGAAAAAGGGTGACACTTTTTTTAACACGTCTGTAACTTCAACAATTTTTAAGATATTGAAAAATCCTCTGAGTTTCGTTCATAGGTCACTAAAGACTACAACAAAATCCGAAACTTTACTCCAAAAAATGTCCGATTTTGCGTGCAATGACCCTTGTGTGTTAATGTTTGAATTAAACAATTATATTTGGTAATGGAGTTTCCCCTTTTCGTGTCATTTATAGTGTGCCATGCAGAACTTAATGCTATTCTCTTCAGAAGCTCAACAAGTCTTAAAGGTTGTACCGTTTACACTACTCTATTCCCCTGTAACGGTTGTGCAAAAGCGATTGTCCAAGCAGGAATAACGAAGGTAATGTACATGTCAGATAAACATAGTCTCAAGGATGAGACGAAAGCTGCTAAAAAAATATTTACAGATGCTCATATCGAGTGTAGGTATGCATATGTTCATTCAAGTTTACATTGAAATGCAATTAAATTTAGTAGGAATATTGCACTTATTGTTTAAATTTGGTGACACCATAAGCACCTAAGACACATGATATTATTTTTCAGCCAATTTGAACCGGAAAAGGACCAAATCCGAATTGATTTTACGCAGAATTAAAATACAAGGCAGCCTAGCACTAGCAAGTAGAAAGTATCGAACGAAGTCATTCGTAGTAGACATACATAGCATAGGTAATAATATTATTTATATTATTCGTTCGATGGATTCTATCGTCCGTGGAATGACTAATTTCGTAACATATGAAAATCTAGATCGTGACAGTGCAGGATGCTGGTACCTTCAACGAATGGATTACCATTTTTGTGCAAAACTGTATTGGATCTTTACATACAAATGAAAAGTATACCTTGATTTATCCAGTGTTTTACTTAGTATTGTTTATTTTCCCACGGAGATCGGGAATATGCGATATCATATCCTGACGTTGACCCGCAGCAAATACAAGAACAAAGAGAAATTGAAGATAATTTTTACATCTAGTGAGTCACACACAAGAATACTTATTCGTGCGCCCTCAGTTATCAATTTTAAACGACTGACATTGATTTCCAATGCAAAGTTTAAAAATTCTTATTCGCGGAATTATATGTTAGGATTATTAATCTTTTAAGCTAATATAAATTTGATTGCAAAAGAACATTTCAATGTAACAGAACTATAATTTCAATCAACCAGTTAGCTGTTTCGACCTCTTTGAAAAATGTGTACCTAAGTTGCGTCGCAAAAATTAACCTCTGTTTGAATTATAGCTGTTTTGGCGAGTATACTCGTCATGACACAAAATATTGCCATTTCTTCATGACGGGTATACTCGTCAAACACAGTTAACTGGTTAAGTCACCACAAAATTGGCCTCGTAAAATGTCGTTTATCGTCCAGGAGTCCAGGAGTATTGGTGAAAGTCTCGTAAAATAAGAATTCATAAAAAAAAATTCAAGTTTAGATATAAAGGCCTGAGCTCATGCCAGTTTTTCATATATCATATTTGGCGCCAATTTTTATTTGAAAGATGCCACGAACGTGTTGGTGAAAGTCACATAAAAAAATAATGAAAAATAAAGAAGTTTTGTTATTGGATTAGTAGAGGTCTTTTAGTCTCACACCGATATACTTGACCAGTATTATGTTTACATTCCTCGACGTCCGAGGACTCTCGAGTTTCTGGGTCCCTCACGGGCTATACCCCGCTATAGTGGGGATAGTTCTGTGACTTTTATCAGCCAGACATTTGCGACATACATCGAGAAAACACTGTACTACGTTTTGTCCATATCATAGTTCGTCCGTTTCAGTTAAACAAATTTACACTTGTCTGCGAATATTGTTCGTTCCTAGAAGATAATATTCCTATCCATATGTGCTAATTCCTCCATATGATTTCTTATATTAACCCTTAGCACTCGAATAGTGACTGTTAGGCACCACTAAAAATTGTTGTTATTAAAAATATTTTTTACATTATTAAATTTGTATGTATAACATGAAAAAAATATATGGAAGTGCAATATTATAGGTGGGAAGAAATGTTTCGTTTTGGAGTTAAAATAGCTTCAAGTGCAAAGGGTTAATAAATGGCTTCTTAAAATTGTTCTACTTGTTTCTGCAGATACTACCTTATTAAAATATTTAAAATTAACTGTGCGGCGCGGCGACATTCACCACATGAGTGATACTTGTCGTTAGATTATTTAATAATGTCAATATAAAAATCGCGTGCAGTTTCACTCATGATAGCCTTTAAGGGATACAAACGATAGAAATATTTTAGGTAGCAGTTTTAGGTGACTTAATCTACGTGTAGTCTATCGTGGATAATTCAGATTTAAGGCTGAAGAACACATTCATCACACAGACCTTACTGGCGGCTTTAAGAATGTTTCTTTTGTTCTGTGAAATGGGACAAGATCTTTTCTTTTAGAGAACTCTTCTCAGAGTAACAGAGCTTCTTCTACTTCTTCTCTTTCGCTCGAATTTACAAAAAAGTTTCAGTGCTAATTAGTTGAGCATGAAAATTACTTTATAGTTTCTAGTAGAACTTTTTTAGAGTGGTGGGGAGGAGGGGGGGGGGTGGGGTCATGTTTCCTTGAACTGAACTGTACAGGGCGTCCTTTATAAAAATATTGGAATAGGTCCGTATAAATATACAGTGACTCACATAATTGATAGCAATCACTTAAAATCAGAATAACTTTTTTATGAATAAACCAATCGACTTAAGTTTTTTCTGCCAAGCTAGACGGATTAGTTTACTAGATGATGTGTAATGAAAATTTTGGACACATTGCGTTTAGTCGTAATTACGAAAAAAATAGTAAAAGTTGCTTTTCACAATTTTATCATTCGAGCTTGTAACGAAAATTAAAAAAATGTGTTTCCCACATACGTTATACATATGTATACATGCTAAAAAATTTCACCGAAACTGATTAACTGGTTTATGAATTAGAAACGATGAAAAATTATGTCTACATACACAGTCTGTCCCATTTCCAATGAGACTGGTCGAAATTAACAGCCGATTGCAGCGTCATCTATTGATTCATCTATTGAATTTTGTATACACATCTTTCATCTATCTTCACACCAAATTTCTTAGCATTTCAATTGTTCTGTCAATAGTTACGACATTATAACTAACCGTCCACTGTGTCGGTCTGTCGAAAAATCGCTATGGAGCAAAAAGCGAATATCAAGTTTTGTTTTAAGTTGGGCAAAACTGATCAAGAAACATTCGAATTGATGAAAAACGTTTACGGTGACCAGTGTCTATCCCGTGCACAAGTATTCCGCTGGTTTGCTAGATTTCGTGATGGTCGTGAAGACCTTGAAGACGACGAACGCGCACCGAAGCCGAGAACCTCGAGGAATGAAGAAAACATTGAGAAAGTCAGGCAAATTCTGCGCTCTGACCGTTGTGTGTCCGCGAGACTTATCGAGGAGATGACTGGCATTCCTAAGAGTGTGGTCCATCGCATTCTGACCGAGGATTTGGGAAAGAGAAAAATCTGCGCGCGATTTGTGTAATGCGCCGTCGCACAAAGCCCTACTTGTACGCGAGTTTTTGGCCAAAAAAAGCATCATAACGCGCGACCACCCGCCGTACTCGCCTGATCTAGCGCCGTGCGACTTCTGGCTATTTCCTAAACTCAAATTAGCGTTGAAGGGGAACACTTACAGTACGATTCCTACCATCCAGAAGGCTTCGACCGACATCCTGCAAGCTAATCCGGCCCCCGAGTACCAGACATGCTTCGACAAGTTTTATGATCGGTTTCAACGCTGTATTGACTTGGAGGGGGATTATTTCGAATAAATACGATGGAAGAAATGCCCTGTAAAGCGTCTTCTTTTTTATTTTTGAGCAGTCTCATCGGAAATGGGACAGACTGTGTATAACTTATATGAGTCTACAGAACACATTTTTTAAATATTCATTACAAACCCAAATGAAAAAGTTATGAAAAGCAACTATCACTACTTTTTCCATAGATCAGACTAAATGCAATTTTTCCAAAATTTTCTTTTAAAGCGTGTTTCATCAATTATGTGACTGACTATATGTATGTACATAGGGTGTCTCTCCTAACTCGACCATCTAAAATATCGCGTTTGTTTTTTATGATAGGAGAAAATTTCAGAGGAAAACATTAGTTTGTTCAGAGAGGCAAATATTACAATAGGCAAAAAAATTTGTTCAAGATTATATTTTTTGAGATTTCACCTTCATCCTTCTCGAAAAAGTTTTGACCGCATAGTTCATTTGTTTTGTAAAACAGGGAATATTAAATCACTGGAAAGGAAACGATCAAAGTCTGCTACTGGAGAAGGTGCCGAAACTTTTGTATTGGGTATAGTAATATTGTTCGCGGCGATTTTGTAATGTCGATCGTATCATCGCGAAGGAGGACGATAATCGCGTCATGTAGGTATATATGCGGGTCTAGCGAGCGATTCACGGTGGTCGCGATTGACGGGCGGGCGTTGTTGTGGAGACGGTCGAAAACAAAGAAAGAGTGTGTTGAGAAAAAAGGTTGAATTTACTTGTCAGAAGGAGAGAGTCGACTCGGGTCCTTCATGCGATAGTTCGTAATTGAAAATTGAGTTGCTTTTTTGGTTTGAATGCTCACGCGAGTGATTCCGGGTAATAGGAGATTTGGTTTCGCACTCGGTTCGGCAATACTTGAATCCTCCCAGGCCGGCTCACAGATCCAAGGGCATTGGCAGCTTTGAAGCTCCTTTCCAGTGAATCCCGAAGCTGGGACGGATTGCAAGGCTAGCCGTAGTGCTGCCGGCAGAGGAGTGCCCTATGGGCCAGCCGGCAATTGTGCAGAGTTCCAGTGGAACTCTGCTGTGGATCACTACGCGCAGAGACTTGAGTATTAACGGTAAGAGAGCTCTCTTAGTTTTAGACTAAAATGTCCTTTAGCATGTAAATTGCTTGAAACGCCGATTTTCTAACCTCGTTATCTATATTTAAACACTATTTGATACTGGGCTTTCGTACGGCGAAATTCTTGTAGTTGCTTAATAGAATAAATTTATTGCATCTTGCTTTGGCTTTTCCTCGTAATCCGTCGAGGTTTTTATGCCGAAGCAAGAATTTGTTCAACCGGGAAATTGTGTATTTCATTCTAGTATAAGTTCGAACATTGTTTAATCTGAACTTCTATGAATCCTGTCTTTTAAATGATTGAAAAACAAATATTGATCCTACTACAAGTTGTCGAAAAATTTAACGTTCTTTAAGTATTTCCAAAGCAAGTGTGTACCGAATATTGCAACGTCATAAATTGCATCCATACCATATTTCCTTACATCAGGAGCTTCATGGCAACGACTTTGAGAATCGTGTTGCTTTTTGTACATGCACATTGCAGCAAATACAAAGAAATGAACATTTCTTTTACGACGTTCTCTTTACTGACGAAGCTATTTTTTGTGACCATGGACAACTGAATACACATAATATGCATTATTGATGCACTGAAAACCCGAAATGGCTTGGACAAGTAGTACACCTGTGTCCATGGAGAGTAAATGTATGGTGTGGAATCGTTGGTGATAACATATGAATTTTTCGTACTCAAGGTCACATGAAGGTCATATTGTTACGGGTCGTTCGATTCGTCTTGACCTCGGCTATCTTATAGCGGTAATAAAAATATTTCATTCCATTTTAAAAAAAACTTCGATAACCTTGAAATCTCAAAAAATATAACCTTGAACGAATTTGTTTGCCTATCATAATATTTGCCCCTCCGAACCAACTAATATTAGCCTGTGAAATTTTCTTCGATCATAGAAAACAAGCCAGCTATTTTAAATTATCGAGTTGGGTAAGGCACCCTGTATACATATTGAAAATTTCATCGAAACTGATTAACGTTGTTATGAACTGCAAACGATTCCAGATTATGAAAATTGCAGTTTACGATTTTCGGTCTATAACTGCGATATTCGCGATCTTTATCCCGTACCTGGGATTCTAAAAGTTCTATGTAGTCTCCAAGAAATTAAAGAGACTACACATATGCTACCATTTAATCCAATTTGATACAATTGTGTTCAGCGAAATTTGGGTAGTTACAATCGTTATGGGATCTTGGCAAAACCGTTTCTTCAAACTTTACAACAGGTAAAAAAGCGTTGTGTGCTTTAGGAGCGCTTTGGATTTGTCTCCAGTGCAATGCTGTAAGCCAAGTGACGTCAGTGGAGGGCAACAAAAGAGATAGAAGATTAGCCATCTTGCTTTCCCCAGGTACAGGGAAGAAAAGCCTTCGTGTAGAGTGCCATGAGTAGCCGTGGAGTCGTTACTAGCGATTTAATGAAGACAGAGTAATTTTCCCATGGGGAAATTTCTGCTCATTCTTGCTTTAGATGCACTTTTCTTGAAACTCATTAGCCAATTTGGGGTTCAGTAACGGTTACGTCCATTCTACGTATCGGCATTTCATTCACACACACGCACACATTCCCCGTCCTTCCTTCAGTTGAATTCCCACATATCCACATGTTCACATTCAGTCTCGATTGCCACGCTCCGCGACAAAAAGATGACATACTTGATTTATTTAAGGTTTTCGGAAGTTGGACGTAATGAAGCAATGCTTTTAAGGGGTATATACAGGGTATTCGACAACAGGTGGGAGAAAATTTGTACGCAGACTTTAATACTCTATGGATCCACGAGGGAATTTCTAAAAACTGCCCTATGGAATTATCGAGTAGAAGGGATCAATGCCCTTTCACTTTACAATCGGCTCACAGAAGTAATTTACTCGTGATCACTATAAAGTGGTTTCCTTATATCCATTGTGTCTATGTATTCATAAAAATACACATATGCAATATACACCATGCATTTCGAAGTATGTGTTAACCCTTTGCACTCCTATGTCAAGTGTGACTCGACATTAGTTTTTATCTCAGGAGCTCCATTGTCGAGTCCCACTCGACATTATTTCATGTCCAAATAAATAGATGTCGCGCACACGTTACCGACGCTCTTACCGACCCGGTTTATTGTTATTATTATTATTATTAAGCGAGAGAAAACTTACGTAACTTACATCAACCTGCTCAGAGTTTGAAAACTGTATAACTGTCACCCTCTAAATATTTACGATGAGTAAAAGGCGCGTATATCAAATTTAATACTTAAAAGCGTTGGGAGCTGCTGGTAACGAAATTGAAATAAAATTCGGAGTACAAAGGGTTAATGGTAGATTACCTCAAGGTCATTTCATAGAGGTATGCTGACCTCTTTTTTTCTGTACTTTCATAATATCAAAACAAAAATATGGCATTTCATTTAAAAATATATGTTACGGGTTCGGGCATCTTTAAAGAATAAAACGAGTGAAATACCAAAGAGACCTTTATTAAATAGAGGAGGAATACTTAGTACGAGGCTATAGTGGATCGGCGAGGCGAGCATAGCGGAGAAAAGAGCTGTGTGGTGAGCAAAGCGATGCGGTGCGTGTTTATAGTGACGCGGTTAGTAACGAGGAACAAACCATCTACTTTTTCTTTAGTATGTTTAGTATGAAAGCTCATGTTGGCCGGCAATATTCTTACTAAATATTATATATTAACTTCAAATTGTGTAAGACGCAGAATTAGGAAGTGGTCAATCCATCCTATTAATAAAGATAAAGAAGAAAGTGGGGAATTTAATCGTTTCTATTTTAAATTGAGGCAGAGTCCCGATAAATTTAAACAGTATTTTAGAATGTCGATCGTAGCATTTGATCGGATTTTAGAATTGGTAGGTCCAAAAATTAATGTCCAATGGAGTAATTTTATTTAGAATCCAATCAGTATTGATGAGCGCTTAGTTATTACCATAAGGTAAGTAAAGCCAATTCCGTATTATATAAAAGGAATCATATTTTTTTATATTTCAATAATTTTTATTCATTAAAATTTGAATACATTTGTAATATAAATAATTAATGATACGGATGAGGATTAATTGAAATTCCATTTCTTTTTTGAAGAACTTACTTTTTACTATTTTTTTATAGATTCCTTGCGACTGGTAGAAGCTTCCGAGATCTTTCTTTAACATTTAAACTTGGCTATACTACCGTCAGAAGATTTATAGAGTCAATGGTAAAATTATGGGAATGTCTGCAGCACATTCATATGAAATCACCAACTTTAAACGACTTTTTGAGAGCCGCATGTGATTTTTATAATATTTGCAATTTTCCGAACGTAATTAGTGCAATTAATGGGAAACACATACGCTTGAAATGTCCATCAAACTCTGGGATAATGTATTATAATTATAAGCATTTCTTTTCAATTGTTCTACAAGCGGTTGCAGATGCTCGTGGAAAATGTATTATTGTGGAAATTGGGGGATATGGAAAACAAAGTGATGGTGGTACTTTTCGGTCATCAAAACTCTTTGATTTAATGGATAAAGGAAATTTAAATATTCCTCGAGATTCGCCATTGTCAGGAACATCAGATCCAATGCCTTTTGTATTTATCGGAGATGAAGCTTGTCCACTATTAAGGCATCTGCTAAAATCATATAATCGACGAAATTTAGATCCACAAAGAGAGTATTTTAACTCTCGCTTTTCTAGAGCGAGACGTATTGTTGAATGTGCATTTGGAGTTATGACTGCAAAATGGAGAATTCTTTGGAAGCCAATTGAAACATCGCCTAAATTTACTGACAATATTATCAAATGTATATGCGTTTTGCATAATGCAGTTATCAATATGGAGGGAACTGAATGCTTCGAAATGTACAACGAGTATGTACAGGAAAATGATAGAAATGCTGTTACTATTGGAAGAAGTGGAAATAGAGCTTCAAGTCAAGCTAATCAGGAAAGGGACGCATTTAAGATGTTCCTTTGGCAGAACCAAATCTGAGCCATGTTTTGTAAATATTATTGTAAATATTATGTAAGATGAAACTTATACAGAATAATGGAACGAAGGAAGAAGAGAGAAAATGTAACGCCGAAAGGCATATATTTGAAAATAAAGATGTATATATAATGAATAGTAATAATAATAAATAATATTTTATTATTATAAATAATTCTGTTATATTTCTAATAAAGTCATTTTATTTAGACGTTTCATAAACATAACGGTAAACCATTTTTTGTATATCCATCATAAGTAACATTTTTTTTTCATCTGGCAGTTTCTTAATGTGTGGAATGAGGCTTTGAAAAAAGCCTATATCTTCATCATTCTGTTCCTCTGATATTAACCGTAACTTTTTTTTTCTCTATTTCTATCAATTGGGAAGCTATTTCCTGATTAGTTGAAAGATTATTCGATCTTTTTGATTTTCTCGTGCTGCTACAACCGGCAACAGATGAAACCGTTGAAGACAGTGCGCAGTAGATGACGGAGAAAATATATTGATATTAGAATCTTCGAATAAGTTTTCATTCGGATCTGACAATGCATGATCGACTACTAAATTTCCGTTATTTTTCCGAGGGATAAATTGATCTTTAAGAAAACTTAATGCATCAAAATACTGCCATGAAGATAGTGGCTCTGTATGATCAGGGTTATCTAGATTTTCGTATTCTTCAATTCCAGCTCCTGACCTCGGTTTTACTTTCTTCAGCATCTCGGTCCGAAATTTATCACGCAAATTTTTCCATTTGCTTCTTACAATTTTACCTTGAAGTAAAAAATTAATATTGTAGCATGCGTAGAAAATGCGAGCACATGACGCGGGCTATTTATTTGTTCCTTTTTTGAAGAACTCGCTTTTTACTACTTTTTATTATGCGACATTAAGGTATCTGCTAAAACCATATAATCGAATAAAGCAATTGCGTTTTGCATAATGCAAAACAAAAAAGAAACATAAAAATATAATGATTTATCTTCTATATATATGTTATAATTACTTGTAGATTTCATTTCTTTTGCTACTTCTTCCCATAGTTTATCCAGCACGTATCTATTGTGATGATTTTTGTCCTTTTGATCCCATAAAGGACGATTTTTAAAAATTAAACTACTTAATAAATCAAGTGACATGGTACACCCGAATGCCTCCGAACCGCGATTGTCTCCGCTATCAGAAACAAACATTCTTGTTTCTATGTGCACCGCTATTATACGCCGCCTTGCTCACCGCTCTAGTCACCGCTCCACTATTTCAGTTGCATTTGATTACATTGGTCTGATTTTGCCGCGATATTCACCTCGTTGCTATTCTCGATCTTCACCGCTCCACTATAACCGTACCCTTAGCTTTGCGACTTCCCTCAGTGACGTTCGCCAACCGACTCTGTCATGTCTCCGTTGTATCGTCGTCACTAAGACGACGCGGCAACGAAGACCATTCGGTGCAATGTCTCGATATCGAAACATATCGATACTCGTAACAATATGACGTGACCTTGAAATGACCTTGAAATAAAGGTAATGACGTTCGACATAGAAAATGATGATAAAAGTCCTTCTATATCTTTGTTCTATCACGTACTGTTCACCGACATTCTACATAAGTGTTTACTCAATATACATATGTCCAAAACACAGGTCTAATCACGGACATATATCGGCCAGAAAATAATATTCTTTGATCCACGCCGAACGTAGAAAAGGACAGCGCACCTCTAGAGGCCCCGGTCCATGGCCCCTCATGGTGTATACCCTGCGGCAGTGGGGATAGGTCTGGGGCTTTTATCGGTTAGGCCTTTGGGACATACATATATAGAGTAAACACTGTATTTCCAAAACTTTCGGTGCTTGTTGCTTCATTCTAGATCAACCGATTTCACAAACACAAATACAGAAAATATATTTTTTCCATTTTTAGTGATGAAGCAGTTGTAAGAAACGAGCTCCACAAAATTTATGTACCCATCAATTAGTAAACTCATCTATCTAACATTAAAAAGACTTAAAATTTGAATTCATTTTAAAGAAATTATCCTGATTGAAGTGAAGTTTGCTCAACCTAACAAGCGAATTCGAATATTACGTTCCTCGTTTTTTTTTCTCTTCCCGTGCGACGATGCTGCGCGAGCGGGTATGCGTGTTGTATGCCGTGTGAGTGCGATGCGTGTGCCACGTGCGAGATTACGTTCTTTTATATTATATTATACATAGTAAACTTTATTCATTAAGTTTCTTCATCATTATAATAAACTTCAGGTTATGTTTTGGGAAGTAGAAATTAAATTAATAAACATTCATTTCACTGATTTATAGTGTTAAGATTAATATAAACTTCTTTAGCATTGTTTAATAGTACCGCAGTCAAACGGAACGAGATTTATGACCTCGCAAAATTTGTCGTACAAATTGCGATATCGAGGACGCAACAATACTCATACTTGAATTTGCTGTTTTATAAGGTTTTACTAAAAATTTATGAACACTTTTTCTCTTTCCTTCTACCCAAGGAGAAGCTGAAGGGCTGTAGCTGAAGAATTTCATAACACTGTGCTGGATTCATCCGTTTTAAGATATTTTGTCTTTTATGAAAATTTTTTAGTACAAGTGAAATAATATTTTATACAGAAAGTGATATTTGGCTAAATAAAATATTTTCCTTTTAACAATTTAGAATATAAAATAAATATTATTACTTTGTACGTCGAATGTGTTGGAAGAAGTTTAGTCGTTGGTTTATTTATCAATCCCGGAAGTACAAACTCTCGTACTTAATACTGATAATACGCAATACATTGAAAAACAAAAAACTATACACACGTTAAGCTACACACATCACAACCGCATGTTAGACGTGATCGGTTAAATTTTCTTTAAGTTATGTATTTTTGAATGGGACACTAAGTCGCGCAAGAAAATTTTAACAAAAGTTATATGTTTCGGGGAGTACCTGTGGAGGATAAGAATGGAACCGATAACATAGCGTCACTACGTCATCTACCTTCTTAACAACTTTTCGACCATTTTGCCGACAAATAATGGAGGGCGTTCAGTTTCATAGAACCTAAAGAATAAGAAGTCAATATTTTAGGTGTCTGATCTCTCCAAAATTTTTCCACTTTTCAACATCCTCTTTTAATATTTGTTTTAAATTGTTAATACGTGCACCAATTTGTTGTAAATGAAAGATTTATTACCCGAGTAGTAAGAGTATTCTGTTAGCTTAAAGCACAGAACGGAAACATCTACACATCCACAACCCATGGAGGGACCTCTGCCAGGTCTGTCGCTGTCCCTCTTTAACGGCTTGGAAGTAAAGATGTTTCACTGGTATGACATCAGCCGTAATACGCACGTTGCCGCTTTGGTAACAATGTCACACAGAATGCAGAGCCGTAATGCAGAAAGGATTATAGCGTACAATGCGGAATGCGCATATTTTATAGATTTCTAAGGAATTCTTATAACCAGAGTGGGGTAGAGTAGCATACATTTTCCTTTCCGACTACAATACCGAGGAAAATTTCTTCAAAACGTGCGCATCCTTCTCGGTATGTACAGGGTGGGGCAATAACAATGTCCAGTTTCAATATTGCCGTTATTTGTAATAATATGAAAAAAATGTTATAACGAAAACTTACACGGTATAGAGGGGGACATATTGTGACACAAACATTTTCTGCGTGGGTGGGGCATAGAGGAGATTTCAAGGTCAACTCTATTTTGTTAAATGGACTGCTATGTTTTTTTTTTATCACGATGTGATAACCAGTGTTGAGACGAATTCGGCGAGTTATCATTGAAGGTCATGCAAGGTCAAATATGGTAGTAAAATAAACTTTATTACATTACGGGAGATACTCGAATTGATGACTGTTTGCGTCAATGCAAAGTTGCAATCTTCGTATCCCTGCATCACGTGCATATCTTATCGTTTCTTCACGTACCATAAGAGAATTTCTCAACACTCCGAATCACTGGATAGGATGTAGTGGACACATACTATGGCCAACTCTTTCACCCGATCTAACTCCTCTTGATTTTTTTTTTTGTGGGAAACACTCAAAGATGATGTGTATCGTGATCAACCGACTACACCAGAGAACATGCAAAAAAGAATAATTAGATCTTGTAGATCAATTCCAAGAGAAACAATTGAAAGTACAATTGATTGCCTTGTAAAACGTTTAAATGTTTGTGTTACTGCTCAAGGTCATAATTTCGAACATTTAATTTAATTCAAATAAAATGATTGTACTTTTTGAAGTTATCATTGCTTTATCATAAATTTTCAAGTCCAAGGTCATTTGAAGGTCATAGTGTACAACATCGTTGAACTCGTCTTGACATCAGCTACAATACTGTGAAGTAAAAATCATTGATGACCTTCGAAAAACCTTGAAAACGACTGCTATTGGAACATTTCTTAATATTATCATATTTGCCCCTTTTAACAGTACAACTTTTCTCTCTAACATTTTCTTCTATCTCTAAGCCTAACGGAGCTATTTAGGTGGCCTGTTTCTCGTGAACGTCTCGGTATATGATTATACATATTTTTAACAATAAGGAAATTAAAAAGCTGGGAAGATCGATTTTTCTGAACTAGAAACTGCTATAAATCGTTTTTTCACCTGACAATGCCTAACATTAGAATACAGGGTGGTCCGTTTAAGTAAGGCCACCTAAATATCTCTTCAGGTTATTGAGATGTAAAAAACATGTGGAGTGTAAACGTCTGGTGTGCCATTTTAAATAATCAAATAATTGGTCCTTGTTTCATAAACGGTACTTTAAATACAGAAAAATATGTAACATTCTTGTAAAATGAGCCACAAATACTTGTACAAGATGTATCACTAGACATCCGTTTAAGAATTTGGTATCAGCATGACGGTTGTCTGGCACATTCGACACGTCTTGTCAAACAAATTTTGGATGTAAAATTTCCAAATCGATGGATTGGTCGCACTGGAGTTGCAAGATGGCCACCGCGTTCACCAGACGTCACACCAATGGACATTTTTTGTGGGGAAAATTGAAACAAACAGTTTATAATGAACAACCAACTACACCAGAGGACATGAAAAACCGAACTGTAGTTAGAGTTTGTGTTGATATTAATTCCGAAACAATAGAAAGATCACAGTGAAATGTGTCACCGTAGAAGGACACCATTCTTAACATCACACACATATGCTGATCGATATTTTTAGTGTGATGAAAAATATTTTCTTCGTATTCACAGGTTCAGGAGTTGTGGCCGAAGATATTTGACATCAGTTCTAGGTAAAACTTTAATTTTCCAGTGATGCTGTAAATTAAACCAGCACTTTTCTCGTGAACAGTGAGTATTTCGTTAAATACTTTAATTTTGTTGTATTCCGTAAATCTTATTTGCAATATTTTCGTGTTTATCAATCAATGCGAAATAAGATCTACACAATTCAACAAAATTGAAGTTGAATTATCTCTTCTTTTGATTTTTCGACATAAATTAATACTTTTTTATAGAGAATCACGAGCTGAATCGAATAGTGCATAGAAAAATATATATTTCTATTTAAGAAAATGAAGATGACCTGGAAATCTCCAAAAGTCTGTCACCTAAAAAAAAACGGTTAGTGCCATATTATAGTCCTCTTTATATTGAAAACCTTTGGTTAATAAAGTTTTTTGTATATATGTACTGGACCACCCTGTGTAAAAAATGTATGCTCTATATTGCTCCTCCTAGTTTCTCCTATGATAGCAAAAACCAATTTTCCGTGAATTCACTGGTGTATTAATTTGACTCGTGAGTTTTGCGTCAGATTTTGGTTACATTTTAATTTCCGTCTTTCGTGAGGACTACAGACCGATTTTCAGTGAACTCATTCGTGCATTAAGAATGACGAATTTACTCCATCATTCTTTTTGTTATTCGTACGTCGTAGCAAAATGTTTGCAAACATATTTTGTTTAAATCCGTGAAGTGTAGGTTCTCGACAAGTAACGCAGTGCATTTTTGCAACGACATTACAGTTCGACCGACCGCTCATTTTGTTTTCCTTGCTATAAATGCGATGAAATAAAATGTTTATGAAAAGTTCACGTTCAACTCCATGAAGAGTTGAGTTTTCGATTATGCAGAAAAGGGGAGTCCTCACTGATTTCAATGACCTCCAAATATGTTGTCAAGGTCATCATTCGGAACAACTTTTCCTTATACGTGTGCCTAATATTTTCAACGTTTCTGATACATTTCTATCCGATTAGGTTAGGTTTGGGTTAGATATACAGAGTTGAGATGCAGGTGGAAGAGTGGAGAACCTCCTCCACTTACGCTGTTACGTTACAGTAAGAAATTGAGTTATCTCTGAAACCTAAATCAGACTTCGCTTAAACCTAACCAGGTCCTAATCCAAAATTCATGTTATCGTAAATTATTAATCCTGTGTTAGTTTGGATTTCAACCATTTCAGTCAGTATTTATCTGAGTTTGTTTTTAAAAAGATATTCGATTTCGATGAGAAGGTAAATGTTTTACTCTAAATAGAGGCAGATACGTAATATACTCAATAAAAAAATTAAATTAACAGTTTCGAAGAAATATTGTTAATAAACAGCAACCGCCCCACAGTGGTCCGGATTCCAGAATTTAGGGACATTCGACCAAAAAGTCGACTTTTCGAAACTGAAAACTAATCAATTTGTATTGCTTTGTAAATGTCTACAGATCTCGAAAATGAAGAAATTAATGAAATTGAATAAATATTTTAGTTACAATGATCATTTAAAGTTGAACGTTTTGAAAATAGCATATTCCACTAGGAAAAATTGCTTAAGTTCCTTGCGATGTCCTCATCGTCTCGTCCCATATTTTTTTTTGCATGCTATAGAGCATCCCTTTCCAATAAGAAACCATATATTTTTTCAGTAATAACTAATAATAATATGTTTAAAAAATAATGCTGAATGATACATGACAGATTAAAAAAATTGTATATATTTGTCAAAGTATATCTTTTTTATCCCAAAATATCCCGGGCTCTAACAAACAGGAATATGTTCGGTACAACTTCCTTTAAATAACCGTACAAGAATCATTTCCTACTTCGTCCTACTTTACAAGTTATAGTTGTTTAAAGCTGACAATGTTGCGACAATGTTGTGAAGCGCGAGGCAATCCGAGAACTCTTAGCACTGAAAACATCCGAAATGCTTATATTCATATTATGCCTTATTTTTATATTGTGCCTCCCAATGCCTAACTGCATCAGTCGGCGCAGAACAATATGAGAGAACACAGAGCATTCGAAGCATTTTCTTGAAAACTGTATGCTGTTATCTAGTTATCTTCATTGTACTTTGTTCATAGTTTACGTTTTTATTTGTATGGTTTATGTGTGTTTAGTTATAGTGTATTTGTTAGTGTATCGTAGTGTGTTTGTTAGTGTATTTATTGTTGCGTATCCGCGTGTTTAATTAAGTTTATTAGTGAAGTTTATTACATTTATAATGGAGGCTTTCCGAACAAATCAAGACTTGTTCTACATTTTAAGGAACTCGGTTAAAGACTTAAGTGATCACCTATTTTTATGTGAAAAGATATGTGAGGTACTGGATATTTCACCAGAATATTTTAACAAACTGGATGTCAGTTTAAACAAACTATGTTTTAAATTAAAAACGAAATGGGTCCAATCACGTTATATTGAATCAAAATTAATTTCTTCATCGTAATAAAAAGTGGTTAGAAAAAGATTTCATATATCCTACTGGAATATTATCAAAAATCCCATCAAGTCCACAGACTGAAGAATTATTAAAAAATAAAGAAAACAAAAGCCGCTTGTACCTACTTCTTCAACAACAAAATGGTAAGATTAATTAGTATACTTCTTATTTTATCAATTAAATAAAATATTAATATTACTTTTGCTCGCAATATATATTTGTGACGTTAGATACCTTACTTAATAACTTGTATACCTGTACATATTATCAGAAATTCTAATAACATAATTACATTATATATAAAAAACTATATGATTTGAATTTCGAATTATTATACAATGGTTTTAATAAGGAAAGCAACTGATTCAACAACTACATAAAAGATTATAAAAATAATTAATTAACAAATTAAACATAAAATATATTCTAACGTGCATTATTAGAAAGAGATTATTTTATAATATTTTGTAGTTCAAACCTCATTTCAATATCTCAAACGGTTCAAAAGTTATACACAAATGTCCCTAAATTCTTCGATCCGGATCACTGTGTCCCCCCGAAGGTACGAAATCGTCAAAACCTCAAAAAGTAAGTCAATTTAGTTAAAAGTCAGAGTAGGTACTCCAGGGTTTTTAGAGTCGATGAATATGAATCGGATGTTAACATTACAAAAAACAATATGGCGGTTATGTAAATTAAAAATTTGTTGATTTTGCTGGAAAATTAGTACTGATCTGTTTCTTGGATGATTGTACAGGAAATTCTTGTTGAAATTACAGGAAATAATATGATAGATTCGATATTGTGGTGTATATACAGGGTGGTTGGTAACTGGTGGTACAAGCGGAAAGGGGGTGATTCTACGCGAAAAAAGAAGTTGAAAATATAGAATAAAAATTTTTCGTTTGAGGCTTTGTTTTCGAGAAAATCGAATTTAAAGATCCGTCGGGTTCGCGTGCTTTAGTATGCGTAGGAAGTAGAATTGGTAGGTTGTGGTCAGACGCAGCAGACAATTCCTATCGACTAACACGCGCATTGGCGGCATTTTCAAACTCAATGTTCTCGAAAACAAAGCCTCAAACGAAAAATTTTTGTTCTATATTTTCGACTTCTTTTTTCGCGTAGAATCACCCCCTTTCCGCTTGTACCACCAGTTACCAACCACCCTGTATATGATAGATTAAATATAGCAGCTTTAAAAATCAATGGTTTTGTGCAAAAAAGCAAAATCTTCATATGACCTTTATACATTAGCTTCATTATTTGAAAGTGTTTTTTAATTACAAAAATAAGTAAAAACAAACGAACAACATTTTCTCGTTTGGCGTTCCGTTTTCGAGAAAATTGAATTTGAAAATTCGATGGTTATGCGTGCTGCGGAATACTTACGGTTTGACGCGTCTGATCATTACTAACCAATTCTACTTCTTCCGAATGGCTAATTGTAAGTAAGTTTGACACACGAATGCGTCGATCTTTCAAACTCGTTTTTTCTTTTCAAAAACGAAACATCAACCGAAAATATTATTCGTCCTGAGACGCATTGTATACGCAACCAGAAATGTTGTAATTTGGACTAAACTTACCATGAGCTAAATTAAATGCACCGAATGCTTAGAACCCCCTACCAATGACGAAATATTGGGCCATCCTATAAAATATCATTCCTATCTTCGTTTACATGTATAAATGTTTACCGTACATGTATAATGTTTCCACAAAAAAGAAAAATATATTCCCTATTGTGATTGCACGTCGCAACTGTGAGTTGCATTCTTCAAACGCCTCCAATTAAATTAATTTTACGAATTATTTATTATTTATTTTTTCAAATAGAATGACTCACCTTTTGTATTGTGAATCGATAGAGTATTAAAATCTGCGTACAAATGGATACCTTCGTATGTCCCACATCTAATAAGATAACCGTATATAATTTACTTACCCTATTCAAATTAAGGGGTATCAGTTCGGTCACCTACTAGTCTCCAGATAGTAGATACGTATTGAAAATTATTTCGATAATATGTCTTTAATTATTACATTTATGATACATTGTTCAATACATTTGTACGCAGAATTTGATACTTTATAGATTCACGATACAAAAGGTAGGTCATTTCATGTAAACAAAGAACAATACTGTTAGTAAGATCTCGGAAAATATGATCTTCAGATAACCTTCGACCCCACAGACTTATGTTTCCCTCCAAATACGATAATTTTCTCTGAAAACATTTTTTGCGAAAACAATACTGTTCGTAAGATCTCGGAAAATATGAACTTCAGATGATCTTCGCTCCCACAGATTTATGTCCCCCTCCAAATACGGTAACTTTCTCTGCAAATATTTTTTGTATAAACATCAAAGTTATTAGAGGTGGCAAAGATAAGTGGGACACACTGAATAACTGACTGTATGTAATCTGTAAATTTGTTCTACAAAACGTATTTTTTAAAGTTCCTTTGCAAGTCCATATAAAAAGGTTGTAAAAAGCAACTTGTATTATTTCCTTCGTAATTCAGACTAAACATAATTTTTCCAAAAAAACGTCCGTCACATATCATCTAATCAACTAATTCATCTAGCTTTGCAGATAAGCTGAAGTCGTTTTCTCCGTTTATGAAAAAGTTATTCTTATTTGAGACGTAATCAATTGTGACCAATTATAAGACTGGGTGTATGTATACTGGGTGTTCTTCGGCAAGGAGTAAGATCTCTCGGAATTCGAGGAATCTTGGGGTGGTGGTAATTTGTTGCTAAAGGAACGAGAATTCGGTGCGAGGCGCGGCGGGGCGAGGCGGGGATTCATCGAGGGAAAGTTTCGTAAGTAACGCCTCGACAGGTGGCTCCGTGCGGTGAGATCTTTCGATACTCCTGGCGTGTCTACCACTACCAGCGAGCAGCCGCTGCCACCACCACCTACGTCGTTTCGTCAGCACCAACCCTGGCTGGCCTACGGTTAGCAGCCCCTCGCTCGACTCGCGGAGTCGAGGCGGCCTACCGAGCGGCAACCCCCCGACGCTCAGTGGTACCGCTTCCTTCGTAGCAAGCGTTACGCGCCGCGTATGTCTGCACTGCGTCCACTGTTCTCCATGGATTGTCAACCCTACGGAAAGTGTCGTCGAGTCAGTACCAACCTCTACTGTCGCCTACTAAATCTCCCATCTATTCGACACGCTGTGTTACACGGATACTCGGGCTCCGTTTGCTTTCCGTTCAAGTCTCGTGCGTCCACGCTCAGCGACTTTAATATCCAACCCTCCTTGTGATCGAGTGTTGTTTTCGATCCGGTTACCTGCGTCTCGCTCGCGTTCGCTACTTTCGCTGATTATCGGTACCCCCGTGTCCCGATGTTATTCCGGTTTCCGGCGAACCCGGTACATCGTGTGAATTGATTGCGCTGTATATCCGCTCGAAAACCACCTTCGGTTTTGCCGAATGATTCAGCTGGATTTTATTTGCTGATAAGCTGCCAAACCACTCACTCGCAGTACTTCTCGTACTCTTCCGTGTCTATTAGCCTCGCACGAATATAACGCGCTGACAGGGCCAATTAATTTGCGTCGTCCCCGTGGAAGCGGGCTTTCTGACTCTATTTCGTCCGATGACACTTTCATTACTCTATTGTTTACCATTTCCTTTTTTGTTTCTTCTTTTATTCGGTTATGATCGAAAAGCCTCGGTAACGAGTCGAATATCTCACCTTTTCTATTTCCATAAAAATAAATGTTCGGTGCAAAAGCGTTCACAAATATTGCGTTTTAAATAAAAGCCCATTCGATTTTACCATTTTACAGCAAACGTGATGCGGGCTTATAAAAATGTTTGCTGTAACATCGGTTGCCGTTCACAGTAGACAAACTCGATAGAAATAATAGGAGGAATCGTTATACTATTTAAGACAACAATACAATTAGACCATTTTATTACTAGCTACTTCGTTAACTGATTAAACCTTCCATTGTTATTATTATTATTAATTCTGCAATGTGCAGGTTCTCGCAGATATGTTATTCAAAAGTTATGGACCCTTGGACGGCAGCAGCGGGTCATTCTTATAACTAGACTGCGGATTTATATGCAAAATAAAAATTGTCCGCGTTCATTACAACGTGCAGGAGCTACGTACACATTTGTTGCTTCTCTTAATTAATTTATCAAGTTCAAAATAATGAAACAGTATTTTTAGATTATTGGAATATTTTTACTATTTTAATTTTGATCTACCCTTTTTTGACATTTTAATTGCATAAAATCCGCAGTCTGCTTATAATTAGAACTATTCACTGCTTAGTTCATTAATTTTTGAAAACGTATCGTTGAAAGCATTTCTTGTAGACACGTTCGTCCTTCTGTCGTTCCTATTACAGTAGCTGTTGATCTAATTAATTCGTCAGGAAATGAACAATTGAATGACGATTCTGACGCTCTGGGTCAACATAGACCCGGACACCGTCGTTGGAGGATTAAACGTCTCTCTGATATTATTTATTTAAATTATACGTTTATACCAACCATTGATTTTACAATTTTTGTTTCTTTTCGAAATTCGGCAGCGGTCGGACGTTCGTATTTCGCGTTTGTATTTCGCACTCTCGCATGCGGTGCACGATACTGCGACGCACGTATTGTTAAAACTTTTTATTGGTTCGCGAGCGAAGGCAAACATTTCCTTTTCACTTGATAACAGCCGTTCATTATAAATTATTCTCCATTTCCTTTTTTTTCTTTTTCGGAACGCGCAACAGATTTCAGTTTCGCGTAAGTAGACGAAAGTACCAAATGTGAAATCATTAAATCGTGATATTTTTAATTTACGATTACTGAGATTGTAAAAATACATCAACAGAGAACTATTTAACAAATTTATTTCTTTTGATATCTATTTTTAAAACATGGTTAAAAATTTGGATGGGCACGTTTTTGTTGTCTTCATAAAGTAACGTAAAGTAGTCATTATTAGAGTTACTATTATTATTACTATTTTCTTAAATACTTGCACATTTATAATTAATCTCTCATAAAAACTGCTGTCGATGCTTTCACAGAATATATAGTTTCTCTCATTGTAATATACACTTACTGAAAGCGACCGCAAATTAATTGGATCACTTTATTATCTCGAATGAAAAAATAATTGGTCCGCCATCCCTCGTATTCGTGACTGTTTTTGATTCAGTGTTTTTCGCTGCCGCGCGAGATAAACAATTCGAATCAATCGAATGCTGCGACACACGAGGCGTTCATCGTAAATTTCCCTTGACTTTAGCACTTGCTGTAATTTTAAAAGACGAATGACCTTCTATTATCGCCCGTACTATAGACTGGTAGCATCATAACTGGTGAGTGGTCGCGCACAGAATAGTTGCCAGTGAATAGAACAGTCGTCTGGGAAAGCATTCTGTACGAAACCGATGCGGTGGTGCTTGTAAACTGACTTTCATTTTTTTCCGGGAGCCTCGTCCCCGTTTCCGATCTTGGCAGAGCAGCTTTCAAAAGGACAAAAGTGTCTCCGCCGGATTTCGATTCGTCGTCGACGGTAAGTTTTTTCGTCGAGCTCCTCCTGTTCGTTTGCCTCTATTTTTCCCTTCGTGAATATTTCAAGTTGGAATCGAACCGCTTTGACGTGCAGTCGAATATCCACGAATTACGCGATCAATAGCACGTTTTTATTCGGCTCGTTAATCCGTGTAGTATTTCGCTAAGCGGTTCTGCAACCTATTTAGTTCTTTTCTTCCGATTCAAAGTAACCTGATTGGGTAAATTATACGGACGATAATGCAGAGCTACAATTAGTTCTTTTCGATAATGTTTTCAGCCTAGATGTCTCACAGCGTTAAAATCGCTTTATAAAACATACACGATCATAGTTGCTAGAATTTTTGTCTTAATGAAAACATAGGGTAAGGGACCCAATTACTGTGGGGATACCAATTACTATGCCTATATTAATTATACTTATCGTTAAAGCATAATGAATATTAAAAAAGAGATATATAACATATTAACTGATTTTAATGAAAAATTTAATATTTCTTTCGTAAATATTCATTATGATTTAAGAATAAGTGTAATTAATATAAGGGTTCAAATTTCTAAATTATCTTTTTATGCTTTTTCAGGGGTATTTTGTTACCAGTATACAGGGGATGGAATATTTTTTATTTTTTGTAAAATGTTGATAATATTATTAGTAGTTGTAATTGGTTATTTTTATATAAGTTTATTCAATTATTGTACTTATATAATTACTGAATATGATAAATTAATTTTTATATTTTATAAGATAATTTGTAACAACTAGATTTCATTAGTAAAATTATTTATCTAAATTTTTCAAAATTTATATTGGAATATGATAAATTTAATGAAAAATGATTAGATAAAATATGAGAAGCTAATATAAACAAAATTATTTATTCCACAGTAATTGGGTCCCTTACTCCAAATGTTCCGAATATGTACGTTGGAGCATTAAATAAAACAACGTTCATAAAATTAAATTGATTTTTTTGTGCGACATATACGACACAGGTGCGTTTGTCGGACAGGAATGACGCTGGTATCGATCGCGTTAAACAGGAATGCAGTTATGGTTAAGAAATTAGGTGTCCTTTGTAGGTTCCGTGTTTTGCGGCAAATCACCGCTCGTAATTACACGGGCGTCGATTTTTTTCCTCGCAGGAAGGAATGATCGTCCGCGCTTTTATAATACCGCTCTTTCAGTCGCAATCGACTACAAAGCACACGGAAAGTGCGCAAGCAGTATATCTGTGCGTTTCGTACGTATTCACTGGAAAGCAATTGGCCGAATTTCGAGCTCTTCCTTTCAACGCTTTTAACGTCTTCAGTCCGTCATTTCTCTGTCGTGAATAATTGACATTCGCCGTGTTCTAGTCCTCGTAAAAGAAAAGTAGGTCCGCAGGCGACGCGGAGCGACGGTATACAGAGAATCATTTTTTTTTTCTTGCATAAATGAATACACATTATGCATACTTACACGAATGTGGAAACATAATGGATTATAACAATATCGATTCGGTTTATTTATGAGATAAATGCCATATGGCCGCGCATATGTTTCACCCGCATATCTGATAAACGGTAACGAATGATACACACGACAGAATTTCAAGCAGTGTCGTATCAGACTCCGTGAAAATATACGATTCGTTTTCTTCCCGGTCGCATACTTCAGATTTATCTATAATGAAACGAATTTTCGTATTCAACGTTTTATTTCTGTCGAATTTTCCACTCTCTATGGCAACGGTTCTCAAACCGGGTGCCGCAAGTACGCCACAATTTGTGGTCCAGAAAGGTGCCGCGAAATATTGAATTGTTTATCTGCGAAAAGCCAACTATTTAGTCTCTATAAATATCTGAATCTCTAAATCTAAAACAAATAATAATAATAATAATGATAATAATGATTGGGCGCCGTGAATTTTGTTACAAAATAAGATGAAATACAAAAAATAAAAGTTTGACAATCACTGCTCTATAACACATATTTACCAGATGAAAAATTTTCAATACGTTCCCAGATAAAAAAAGTTGTAAAAAGCAATCTTTTCAAATTTTTTCAAAGAAAATTTTTCCACATCACCTACTAAACTAATCCTTCTAACTTGTCGAAAAAATTAAAATCATTTGGTGCAATCTTCAAAAAGTTATCATCTTTTTAAAAGTGTCCGATCATAACAGAGAGTGAATGTATACATAATCAATACGATACGAGGAATTGTTACGTGTTGTCGTATAAAATTTGTAGTAACTGTGCGATAGAACGATAGTAAACATACTATAGAATAAAAATATAGCTCAGGAAAAAAATGAAAGTATTTAGTATAATTTTTCAACGTGTACGGCCGAGCGTTACATTTTAATATTTTCTGGAGTGTATTTAATGGAGAGTATTTAATTTACATTAAGAATCGACTAAAGTGGAGTAATTTTTAATGAAACTCGAAATTCATATCTACTAACAAAATATATTTAATAAATCATAAGAGAATTTATTCGCATATTTTCAGTAAATACATACAGTGGATTCAAAAAGTATTTGAACACTAAATATTCTCGGCAAATTGCCTATATTTAAACTGTGATAATTTCGTGAAAAATAATCTTAAATAAACTTTCCCGTGTTGTTATGGTATCGAACATCAATTGCAAGTAATCATCCCCTTTCGCTTCACATAACATATGAAGTGAAAAATAATTATGAATAACAATTTCATTTCGAGAAAACAATCACGCAGTTAATATAAATCAGTTAGTATTATAGAAGATCTGATTTGGGGGAGTTCCCCTGGTGTCGGACAACTTAATGCTTTTCTTAAATAAATAAGAAAATATAATATTTTTTGTTTTTATCCTACGTCGTCCAAAAGTTAACAATATTAGAAGTCAAAATAAAGTGAAAAGTAATCAACATTTCCGTGATAGTTAACTTAAATTAACATTATTCTTTGGTCATATGATTTTAAGAAATCATAAAGTGTGCCCTAACAACGGACACATTATAAATGACTACTTTTAAAAATTCCTTCTTCAAAATCAGACATTTGAAGAACAGCAGAACTAGTTTGAAATCAATACAGTGTTTACTCGATATATGTCCCAAATATCTCGCCGATAAAAATCCCAAAACTCTCCCCACTGCCGCGGGGTACAGCCTGTGAGGGGCCAAGAAGCTTCGCTATCATTCTCTACGTTTGGCAGCGTATCAGAGAATAGTATCTTCTAGCCGATATATACCCCTGGGTAGGCCCGTATTGAGGACATATGTCGTGTGAACACTGTCCTTCTATCAATAAAATCACTAGTACTTAAATTAATGTTTCATCGAGAGGGCCGAGCTTGATTCGTGTCCTACATTTAATTTATGATTAATTGATGAATTGATTAAACATTTATTTGTAAAAACGACGCTTATAACCTTCTGCTTTTATCGTCGCGTGAAAGCTCTTATGTATGATCAATTCGAGAATTGATTACTAACAGCAGCGTATGTTTGCTTTGTATTATGAAATTACATCCAGGAACATAAGCGTGATCACTTTAATTTTAATGAATTAATTGAGAGAGAGAGAAAAGTTTAAAGCGATAAATTAAATAGCTCACGCGGGCAAAGTACACAAATACAAGGCCAATTTATTCAACGCATTAGCATACACTTGCTACAGAAATAGTCTTTGACTTGTTTCATGATGCAAACGTTACTTTTGGTATACACATTTTTATACAGGGTGTCCCAGCTAACTTGACCACCTTGAATATCTCGCTTAGTGTTAGTAATAGAAAAAATCGTTATAGGACAATATTAACCTAACCGAAGGGGCAATATAATGATTCGGAAAAAACTTTTTTCAAGGTAATTTTTTTCTAGTTATCAAGGTCATCATTTTTTTTTTAATGGAACTATATATTTTTTTATCGCGATGTAATAGTAGGTGTGAAGACCTCTTGAATGACATATTATACAATGACCTTCGTGTGGCCTAGGGTATGAAAAATCCAAAAAGCATTACAGGTATTATCGGTGATTAATTTACTACCCTAATTGGTTTGGTGTTAATGGTACGCTAAATGGTAACAAATATGCCAATTTTTTAACTAAAGATATGTCTCACCTATTGGAAGAAATACCATTAGCTCAAAGGATCGGGATGTAGTATCAGCATGACGGATGTCCGGCACATAACTCAAGAATAGCCCGTTAAATATTAGACGAGAAGTTTCATCAAAGTTGGATTGGGCGAGGCGCAAACGTTTTATCGAATCCGTGGTCTAGTATTGTTTATGAACATGTTCCAACAACAGCCGAAGATATGAAGATGCGTATTAGAACTGCATGTTCCAATATTAGCACTGAAACTATTAGAAGAGCCAGAGAATCATTTATTTTCAAACATTTATTGAAATAGAGTAGTTCAATCAAACCAATTAGTGTATTAAATTAATCACTGATAATACCTATAGTGCTTTTTGGACTTTTCATACCCAAGGTCACACGAAGGTCATTGTATAATATGTCATTGAAGAGGTCTTCACCCCTACTATTACATCGCGATAAAAAAATTATATAGTTCCATTAAAAAAAAATTATGACCTTGATATCTAGAAAAAAATTACCTTGAAAAAGATTTTTCCGAATCATTATATTGCCCCTTCGGTTAGGTTAATATTGTTCTATAACGTTTTTTTCTATTATTAACACTAAGCGAGATAATCAAGGTGGTCAAGTTAGGTGGGACATCCTGTATACTACTACATACTAAAGTGCCGGGCACGTTTGCCTTAATTGAGGCAAAACCGTCCCCACCATAGCACCCACTGTCCCCTTCCAGTAAACGCCGCGCCGTTCTTCTACCGCGCTATTCCCCACGCCTCCGCTGCCTCGGACACTGGTAAGGAGTCGCCAGCAGTGTCGCCAGATCAAGACTTGTGTCCCCACTCTAACTTCCCCTTCTACCGCGCTATTCCCCACGCCTGCGCCGCGGCCCCTTCATGTGTCGCATTTCGTCTCTGTCGTGCATACTCCGGTACTGGCAGAGAGAGGGCAACACTTTTCCCCTCAATTCGGGCTTCATATGGCGACACTGGCACTGTTATCGTGGGGCAACGAAGACGCGAGACGCCGGCGAACTTGGCGAACTTGGCGAAAGAGAGGTTGGTGGGGGAAGCAAGCGTTTGAGGGGCCACAACCGTGCCCAGCACTGATATACAGTATACTTTCCTTTTTAAAACGCAGAATATATTTTACGTATAAAGTGAGTCATTCTGTTGCAATATGGAGTACATTTCGATAGCGGTATAAAAAATTTTAATGGTACTGAATACACTACTTTTAAATGTATATTCATTTAATTGTATACTTTGTTTATGTAGCTTGATTCTTCGGCACATCCCGCGCAAGAAAGTACTAGGGAATACGGTGTTGATAAAAACAATAATTTGAAAGATAGGATTATACAAAAATTGATTTACGTGAAATGTACGTCTATGCAGTCCTCGTTTGAAAGAAATATATTTACATTTTTAGACGCGTTACTGCTTCCACGAGAAACGTAATTTTTTTTCTGCTGCAACTTTTTTCTATCTCTAATTAAATTCTACACACGTATAAATCGTCCCAATTGCGTGACTTACCCTGTAGATTCGATTGTAGGATTATAAATATGTATAAGAGATTCTACCTACAACAATAATGAAAGTTCAGAGTTCAAAATTTGTCCGCCTCGCATGCAGTTAAGTGCCACACTGATTGCGTTCACTACTAATTGCTTACACTTATGTAAATAGTAGCAAATATTGAAATACACGTATAACACTGTATGCTTTCTGCTATGATTTGACGTAATGGGCGGTTAGAGTGTACTCGTATAACTATCGAGAAATAAATAATGTACATCGATATTTGTCCGCATCATTTCAACGATCAATACGTTTTTTGTTTCAGAAATGTTTAACCGTTTAAGTGTTTTATTTTATTTTGAAAGTGTGTGTCTGTGCGCATAAATAATTAAGTACGCAGATAAAAGCAAAGTGCAGTTACTAAAGTTGAAATAAATTTTATAGTGTCAAATTTATTCAATTGTCTTTTGTTGCAAAATTTATATTTCAAAGAACCATTAGTGTTATTTACAGAATTTAAAATTTGAAGACAGAAAATATTGGCTAAAGTTCCGAAAATCGGTCACATCTGGTTGAGCTGAAATTTGCTAAATAGGTTCGTTTTGCATTAAAAATATGTTTCCCAAAAGGATTTTTGGCGACTTGAAAATTTTTTTATCATACTAATATCATTTTCTACCTTATTGGACACTCGCTACAGCGAATTCTGCCCTTTTTAATTTACGGAACACGTGTTTTAGGACGGAGCCCTTCCCCCTTGCATCCGTCCCCACCCGAAACCTGACCCAGACCAACAAAAATTAGTCGGTAAGGTAGAAGATGATACTAATATGATAAAATTCTTTTCGAGTTCCTAAAATTCCTTTTGGGAAACATGTTTTTAATGCAAAATGAGGCTATATATAAAATTTAAACTCAATCTGATTTGACCGATTTTCAGGACTTCAGCCAAAATATTTGTATACTAAGTAAGCAGTTTGGAGAATAAAAATTAGGCACTAAGTGATTTATTTTCAATCTTACACTTTTAACGATTTATAAGAATCGTTTATTGGTTATCGAAACGCAAAAAGCAGTTAAAATTTGTTAGACCGGTGCTATTATTAGAATAAGGAAGGAAAGAACAAAGCTAAAAATAATTGAAAGAAAAATCAACCATACTAGCAAATTCATGTATCCCTATAACTTATGATTACGGCATATTGAAAGGCATATAAAAAAGGAGGTCTACACCACTAATGGGCAAATGATGCTTGATATTGATTGATGCGGTGACGAAAACCAGCCAAATACTATGAGTCCGAAGTGATCAAAATGAAGCCCACGAACTCCGTTACGATTATTGGTGTACACTTGGAAACAACGACACAGTGAGATAGTAAAACTGCAGTAACATAAACGAAATTACAGAGAGCATTTGCGGAACCGAGTCAGTTAAAGTCGTTGGGTCTAGAATTGTCCTGAAATTGTTTAAAAATTTCATCTTATAACATACCGATAGTGTGCTTTTTACAAAAACAAGAGAGCGGTTCAAATATAAGTAACCCATTTTGTTACAATGAAAATAAAAATTCTGCTTTATGTATAAGAATGTATAATTAATAGCTTAATATTGTTTTTAGAAAAAATAAAAAAGTAATATTTTTTAACTGTATATATGTCCCATGTACGTCCTTGCTACGTTCTGTAAATGTAGGAAGGATTTTTAGAACGTTCTCTGAACATTGTACAGAACGTTTACAGAAAGTTTATAAAACGTTTAAAAACCTGACTTCTTCAAAGGCTTACATTAAACGTTTTCCGAACGTTTAACATTACTAAACAATGTTTATATGTAAGAGTAAATTGGAAACTTTAATACAAACACATAGATTAGGTGCATACTACGATATAATCACATATACATATAACACTAATACACTTTACATATACATGGTGACCGGTTTTAATCTATAAATGCAAATTACTCGTACACTATGTATAACATAAAAAAAATAGTTCAGATAAGAAGTAAATGGTTTCGAGGGGCTACAATTTGGTGTAAATCGTTTTTTTTTTTTGTAGATGAAAAATATTTTTAAATGGAATCGTATATTTTCGAATGCACTAATCGATGCAACTCGTTATTCTCCACAAAATAGTATAAAACTATTTATATAAAAAAAAAATCATCAGTTCAGGAGATATTCTGACCAAAACGTTGGAACTGGGATTGCGGACGTTCTAGGGATGTGCGAAATGGACGTAGGACATTCGGACATACACCGGGTCTAAAGCGGATGTCCTATGGATGTACGGTGTTACATGCAGTGAAATTGTCGATTAGGGTCCTCCCCTCCGATTTCAGTATCCTAATAAGGTTCGACAGGAATTTTCTAAAATTAGCTTCTAAAAATGTATTTCTTATCGAAAAATACATACTACCAGTAGGAGAAGTTTTCGCATATCTTTAAAAATATAACAACTTCCAAAAATGAGTTTATACATACATCCTGTGTGTGTTTTAAATGTTAGAAGCATTAATTTACTAACTGATGCGTATGCAAATTTTCGGAAAATGGTAGTTGGTTTGGATTTTTACAACTTGCTTATCTGTGCTTTTAATGAAAATTGCAAAAATATGATTTGTAGATTTGTCAGGTATATGTAGATATAAGTTCTTTCCTGGAAAGGAAAATACCGATATATTTACATGGAAATAGTCTGTCACTCTTTCACAGTGTTACAGCGTCACCAAAACAATTGAATAGAAGCCTCAAATAAGGGTCTGTGTTATATGTATAATACATGCAACGTAGACTCTTATTCGAGGTTTCCATTCAATTAACAAAACACAGTGTCTTCGATAGTTGTCCAAAACACGGGTCTAGCCAGAGACAATTATCTGCTAGAAGATACTATTCTTTGATTCATTGTCGAACGTAGAAAAGGACAGTAAAGCTCGAGAGGCCTCGGTCGCCGAAGAGTGTAAACATAATACGATTATGTTGGTTGAAGTCCCACAAAAAAATAATGAAAACTAAAGAGATTTTGTTATTGGATTGCTAGTGGTCTCACACACTCTATTTACACTCCTGGGCGACCGAGGCCTCTCGAGCTTCTTGGCCCCTCACGGAGTATATTCCGCGGTAGTGGGGATAGTTCTGGGACAATTCTAGGCTAGATACTTGGGACATTTATCGAGTAGAGACTGTACTGCCTAGCAATGAAATTCTCTAGCCAGTTTGTGAACTTGACCGACAAACTAGAGCGAACTACGTAATTTCATGATGGAAGGTAAACGTGAATCGATTTCGATCCAAAATGCAATGAAAATGACAGAGCATTCGTCTTCTACTTCAGTCGAGAAGTCCTCCCTCTTGCTGTTTATTCACTTGATCATTTAATACTTTACATCATTAACACTTTACATCATTTAATAGACTCGCGTATTAAACCAGTTGACATATGAATAAGTTTTTAAGCAATTTATTTGTTTATATATGTAGAAATATTTTTATCACAATGGCATACAAAAAATGCCAGAGATTCGTATAACGTAATAAATAATTATAATAACAACGAATATTTCCTGTCATTATTTTTAATGAAATTTTTTAAAATTTATGATATGATAATATGTTTTATTTATATACAATGAATTTATTTCTATACTTAATACGTGCTGAAAATTTTAACACAAGTAACGGACACTGCAAGTTTTAAAAATATTTATTATGTCGAGTCATAAATAATTTCCGTTTCACTATATCAATTTTATTTATCATTGAAATAAGAAACAGTTGTATCTTAATTAACACGTTAACAAGTTGAGTAAAATCAATTTATTTAATTAAACAAAAACTGGAAAGTTAAGATTTATGCTGTGTTCTTTTAAAACTTATAGATAATAAGTTTCGCGTCATCGAAATATGGGCGACAGGCAATTAGATAACTGTAATATTATAAGCCTGCTATTGGGATAGTAAATGTATCATAAAAATTTGTTCCTATAAACTGAAATTATTTATGACTCCACCTAATTTATTACAGTTATAGAAGAATTGCGTTTTTTAGTATTCTCAACCGCATATAACTCGTGACAACATTATCGAATTTTATTGAAATTTTTAATATAATCTACATAAGATGTCCTACCTTACTTCAGTCTCCTAAATATCTTATTTACTTTTTATGATAGGCAAAATGTCGAAAGGTAAAAATATGTGGTTTGAGTTGACAAACCTAATTATAAACAAATAATTTTTGAAGGTAATTGTTTTCGAAATTTCAAGGTTATCGCAGTTTTTTTAAGGGGCTACATAGTTTTGTTATCGCGATATGATAGCTAAAATCAAGGCAAATCCAATAATCTATAAAACTATGACCTTCAAATGACCTAGTGTACAAGAGATTCATAATAAGGTTGAGTAATGGATAAAAATAGCGAAACAATAACAGGGATTGAAAGATTAATGAAGGAAAAATTAATTTGTTACGATAAATGTCCAAATTTTGTGTGTATATTTTTTATTTATTAATTTAATAAATAATTTATCAAGTTAATATCAGTGAGCAAATTATAACATGGATTCTAGTTATCACTCATAAATAATTTGACCAATGGTTTACCAAAACGGAATTGGATGTATAAAAGAATCTTTTAAAAAGTACTTTCCATTACAGTTTTTTAAAATGAAGTTCAAAGGCGCGACATTACATGGCATTGATAAACGGTTTGTCATTTCATTTCCGTTACGATAAACGCTGTAGGCTAGCAGATTCAAACCTTTCTTTATAGTTCCGTGGAATTTACTGCCCCTTTGTATCGTTACGACCAAGAATAGAAATAGCCGACAATAACAGACGTATTGCAAATTATAAACGAGCACGGCTGGTCTTATTTAGAAGCACATGTGTCCGAATGGTTTCTAAATTTGATTTTCTTCAAAATGAAATACTTTATGAATGACTGAAATCGAATTGTCTTCTGAATTAAAATTTGGATATACATTTCCAAATTGCATTTGTCGTAAATGAATGTATATTGTTCATTAACGATAAATATTTTGTTACAGTTGGATACGAGTTTATTGCAATTCATTCTACTATTAAAAAGAGTTACAAAACATTGATTTTCATACCGTATTAAAAAAAAACGTGTGTATCTTTTATAAAGTCGTATTGACACGACAATAGTATGGGAGTAAAAAACTTGCACCTAATTACTAGTTACGCAGTATTAACACGTACACTACCTTGATTTATTTCGGTAACAGTTTTTACAGAATTCTATGGAATGCAACATATCTTCTTACAAAATATGAAAAAATATGACCATAGGAAACAACATGAATATGTACTTTCAATACCATGTTATACGGCAGTGATGGGCACCTATGCCTGCCGCAGGCAAAACACTTCTTATCTAGTGGTTTAATGGTGTCATTGTAATGGTGTTGTTGGTGTCAGTTGAATTCTTCATAATGCCATCGTCACGTTCCTTATCGAAACCAGGAACAATCTTCTATTTTACCAACGATAAAGAAGTATACAGCGAGGTATAAGAATAAGTAAACAATGGATTATGTGCTTGCCACATAAAAACATTGGCACAGAGTTTATGCTTTCATCACATTTTTGTGGAGAAACAAAAAATAAGCGAAATAATTTCTACTCAATTATATGATTTTTCCATTTACCTTTAGGCATTATAATTCTTCCGTCAAGAAATTAACAGTCTTAGAACTTCATTTTTAAGTAATATTATATCTGCCTAATAAAAAATCATTATTACGCTATTCCCTTCTTTCACTAAAGAAATTATTGTCCTACACACTTTGTTTGTGTAGTTGATTTACTCCTTGGCGGGTTGAGCTACGATTTTGTACCCACCCTGTACAGGTTCTTAGCCCCTTTTATATAATCTGGCGAAAGAATATATTGACATTTTCTTGAAATTTGAACTGTTTTTCTTTATGCGATGACTTCTTCGGATTTACCTCGACGACTCTGTGTACGACTAGACAATATGGTGGTCGTGACCAAATTTTTCAACTGTAATGTTTGTTTGTCAGAACAAAGGTATACATGTTATCAAGCAATCAAGACCTAACTGTTAATGCGACCTTTATAAATCAACAATATAAACAAAAAAATGACTCCATTCCGTGAACTATGTGACATCAGTGTACAATGTCATTTTGGATTTTTCTCCGAACAGCTAGGCTAAATTGCATTGCTTTTTGCTGTCGTGCGTTTATAAATCGATGCACAAAGTATGAACACTCACCGTGACACGAACCTTATGGGATGACCTAATATAACGACGTTATCGGTAAGATAATGGAAAAGTGTGATCAATATAGCATGTCCGGTAACAAGTGGGAAAAGATTTAAGGATGGCTGGAAACTATGAAAGACAAAAAAAAATAGAGACGAATATGAATAAGAATATAAATTTGATTATTTTCGGGATAGAATTTGTTTTTAACAAACACTATCATCTTACCTTTACAAAAGACATTAAAAATCTCCTTACATCTGAGCATAAGCATTACACAGACATTTTACCATTGACAGTTTTACTTTTTTGATACATCCATCTGTTGCTTGGACATGATAGAATCTTTGTTCGACTGTCTTATGAAATACAGTGGTTACTCGATAAATGTCTACAACATGGGTCTGGCGAGGGACATATATCGGATAGGAGAAACTATTCTTTGATCCACGCCGAACGTAGAAAAGGACAGCGAAACTTCTTGGCCCCTGAGGGGTATAGCCCGCGACAGTGGGGATGGTTCTGGGACTTTTATCGGTTAGATATTTGGGACATATATGGAGTAAAGACTTCTTATGACGTTTTCAATGTAAAAAATCTATTAAGGGATGAAAGCAATTTTTATTTAACTTCTGCTGCCAATAATCGTTGCAAAACATTCTATTTCGCATAAAGATAATTTCTCTAATCCAGTAACCCGAATCATATTAACTGTCAGAATCTAGCTAATGAATTTAAATACCTTGCGATTTTACATGCAATTAATTCTACATTTAATGTGATTATTTTACGATCGCCGTAATGAGTGCTAGACTGTCGGGGAACACATTTAACGATTCTATCGTTACCAACTGTAGCACTCGTATAATGTTTGTCATTCCACAGGTCGGGCTAAAATGGAATATATTTGGTTGTTAAATATCAGCTGATAGCACTTTCGACAAAATGTCAAAGTTCATACAAAATTTGTATCTGCTGTAACGATCAAATGTGCAGAAATATTAGTTCTTAATGTTGGAGATGAGTTCAATAATTATGAAACACACAAGTCTGTTTATAACTAGTTTAATAACAACAATGTAGATGATATATGAATGCAACACTTAATATCCTTCACACGGCGCGATCCTAACCTATATATCTCACTCTATGTACACTCTATTCAAACTCATTCCTACCAACTCATTCATACCAAACTCAACCGATACAAACAACCCAACACTCAATAGTATAGTAACCTGCCGAAGGATAACCATCATTTTCATATGAATATTTTAAGCTTGTGTCCAGAACATTTACGATTGCTCATTGATAATGTGCATTATCATAATTAACGGTCATGTAGATAAAAATCACCGTATTTTTCACTTTATGCAACTTCATAATAAATTCAATTACTGTACGTATTACGAAGACATTAAAAACATTTTGTTGTACACGCGCGTTCGTGTATATGTTCTTTTGTATAACAATTAGACAATTCGAGTTACTTTATATTTTCATTATTTTTATAATAATTTGAATGAACTTAATTTTACGTAACTGATGCTTATGTTAACTATAATACATGTATCTAGATTAGCAAATTGCAATGATTTAGAAAAGAAAAAATGTACAAACCTCAACAAAAGTTTACCTGTACAAAATGGGTTTCACAACATGTTTAAATGTAGAATCTATTTCTAACAAAAGTGTGTTTACGTACAATTGCATCAGTAAATACTCACAGCAATTCATTATATCATTATATCTTTGGAATATGCACGAATCTTCATCTCAAAGATACATTTCTGACATACAAATATATCTGAAAGACTGATTGTTTTGATATAACTTTCAACTCCCACGCAAACCAGACATGGAAATTATAACACAATATGATAGCAGCAAATGAGAATGTGGTAGAGAAGATGAAAGAATGCCAAACAATGATTGCAAAGGATGCTTTGACACGGAGCAAAATGTATGTAGCTGCACGAAACATTACCTGTGGAACTTTTGTATTATAAAGGAATTTTCAGAGTTTTTCAATCTCCCATGTATAGAGTATAAAG
Source organism: Halictus rubicundus (assembly GCF_050948215.1). Lineage (NCBI taxonomy): Eukaryota > Metazoa > Arthropoda > Insecta > Hymenoptera > Halictidae > Halictus > Halictus rubicundus. Next base: position 3,503,366 of record NC_135162.1, read on the forward strand.
TTACGGAGTTATTGTAAAGCTATGGATTCAGAGAATGAATATATGCATGTACAACTATGGATAGATGATGATTTATAAAAAAATATACTTACTACCAAGTTGCTTATAATATTAAAATGAGCAAAAGTTGTGAAAGCAATTAAATTTTAGAAATACGTAAACTAAATTATTTTTCTTTTATGGTGATCACATTATTGTTCGTAAATTCGTAAGAAACATTTTTAACTTTCTTAAGTACAGTGTCTACTCGATAATTGTCCAAAACACGGGTCTGGCCAAGGACAATTATCTTTCTTTTCTTTCTTGGGTTTTTTCTTCAAATTGAATCATTTTCTAATTTAGTTTTCAAATTAATTTATCATTATTTGTAAAATTAAATTTATTCTTTAATAATTTAATTTACGATTCATTTTCAGTTTTATTAGCTTATTTTATTAATGCCCATCACACTCATCAATAATGTTAAAATTACTCGGTACGTAAATAAGTAACACTGTAGTGTGTCTTATCTGTTTTAAGTAGGTTAGTAGAACTACCTATGAAAATATAAATGAACTTTATAATTTTGTAACAAGTTCTGAAGTAAAGGAGAGGAAGCACGTTGAACCGCATAGAGTTAAAGAAGCAGAATTAGCATATAAATGATTGAAAACAACCTGAAATGCAATATATTTTAATCAAATTGAACATAATTTATATACAGTTATTCTAGGAAATTGGGTTTCAGCTGCGGTGAACGACGTATTCTTCTCTGCGTTGCCACCTTTGTAGACTCACTGAGGGTGGACTAATTCTATTCGGACCGTGAACCGTAGTTGCCAGATGAGGAGAGGGAGCACGAATTGAGGAGAAAAAGTTACCCCCTCTCTGCTAGTACCGGGTTAGTCACGTGACATTGTGACACATGCACGACAAAGACGGAACGCGTCATGTGATCGGGCCGTGGCAGAAGCATGGGGGAATAGCACGGTGGAAAAGGAAGTTGGAGTGGGGAAAAAGTCTTGATCTGGCGACTATGCTGTTAACGAACTTTTGGGTAGGGATGCATTTTTGTGAAAACATTTCAATAATCAAAAAACTGAATTTCACTACATTAAAACAATATTATTAATTTCTTTGAACCGAATTAGTGTAAATATTATGAATTTAATATTAATGTAAATAATACAGACAAACTGTGTGGAGCGCTTATAGGCTCTCAGTGTCACAAACGCAAAATTTCTAAGCGCCTATAGGCGCCCACAGTAGCCAAGGGGTTAACAGTGTTGCCAGATCAGGATTTGTGTCCCCACTCTAACTTTCCTCTCTACCGCGCTATTCCCCTTTTTTGGCAGCGTGCATCCCCACGCTTCAGCTACGCCCGGTTACGATCATGCATTAAATGACAGATTTTTACAATTTTTAAAATATGTACTACACCTCACAATTGGTTTTAAGTCTAAATATTCGGGTACAGTACATTGCCATATGGTCTTCTATTATTGTGGAATACTATCTCTGTATTTAGTAATTTAATACATGAAGTGATAAAGCTAAATTAGTTTCATGGTTCAAAACAAATTTCACATCCTCACTGTTGACGAAAATGTAAATAATCTTCACTTCTCGAGACGTAAATATATTCTGTTAACCCGTAAATTCGTGGGAATGTCGACTATTATACCTACTAGGGTAAGAGATCCAATTACTGCGCCTGTATTAATTATACGTATTTTTAAAGCATAATGAATATTAAAAAAGAGATATAATAACATATGTATTAACTGGTTTTAATGAAAAAAAATTTCATATCTTTTTTTAAATATTCATTATGCTTTAAAAATAAGTATAATTAATATAGGCGCAGTAATTGGTACCCCCACAATAATTGTGTTCCTTAACCTAGTGAATAGAATTTATTCTCAGTATAACCTAAATGCATTTAAATTGTTAGTCAAGTCAAACAAATAATTTTTTACAGGCAGTATTCTGTTTACTTTCCAAGGTATTCACGATCGTATAAATATTTACGTGACATTAAAGTGAATGAAGTCAATCCCTTTTTCCTAAAGATGTAACATTTCAAGCATAGAGACATCGACACAGGTATGCATAATATTTAAGAAAATTGCGCTGCCAGGTTTATCGATTTCCTATACCAACGGATAGTTAGTCTCTGTTCTTTTAAGACTTAATTTCCGACGTAGAAAATCGAAGTACTTGCTCGTTTTAATCTCAATGATTTTCTCACAGTGCTCATTTGTAAGAGCAATTTCACTATAGTAACAAGGCTTTCCAGCTAACTCTCTTTTACACACTATGAAATTAGCACTATTCTTCTTACAATTAGTGAACATCTTATAGTGTATTAAGCACGGAAAGAATTGTTTCAGATTTTAAACAGAAAATAAGAGATAAAAGATAATAATAGAACAAAATACAAAATTTGAGAAATTGTTAATTTAAAGAAGGGTTATAGATGTAATTTAATATTTAAATGTGAATTTTTTGGCAAATTATGGTGAACATTAGATAATACTAAACGAGTAAACAATTTAAATTTTACTATACCTACTTAATCTTTGATTATTCACTATTTGAAAGCGTGTTCTGGTTTTTATTTTCAAACAATCGACCTTTTTGCATTTTCTTTAAGTATAAGTGTTGTAGAATGGGTGTGCGCAAGGATTTGTTTGAATTCATAAGATTAACGTAGGCATAGACGTTTTAAAAATGCAACTTACATTTCATATGATTCACGTAGTTAACCATTTGCCTTGAAACTTTGGGAGAATCTTTAGCACACACCCTGCTATTGGATGAACCAAAACTTTTAAAATTCGTACCATTTTTTAACTTGCTAAAGGCAGAAAAATATTTTTAAAAATCAGTAATTTCAGTTAATTATTATGTAAGTAATTAACACTTTTTCTATTTACTTTGGTTCAGACCATTGCCACATTCATACCGATTAATATACTTGTCCATTTTTTCGCTTTCGATCAGCATATTTTTCAAAACATACTCTATAAAAAATTATGTAACTCTAAATCTAAAAAACTCTAAGTATTTCAAAAACCGAAAAATACGTGTGAAAAATTCTAATAAAAAAAGTTTAATAGTTCTCTCAGAAAAATTCTTAAAAATTGGTGAAGAAACGACTGTAAAAGTCAGAAAGCCCTCTTAAAAGCAACTCTTATTGTTAATTGAGATTTCCGTGTGTAAAAACTTGCTCCCAACATTTCACTAGCATTGAAGCTTACTTCATTAGGGGCTTGAAGGTACACTGATTCTGATGTGCATCGGAAAAGTACACTCCTTATATAACCTGTCTTCCATCGTTCCGGAACATTGATCAGCCAATCAGTTTAATTGATCAGCTGCTCGATTAAGATACGGGAGGAGGGTGTTCTAGATGGGGTTCGAGTGATAGCTCCCATCTCTGTTAATGTTGTCAGAGCTTTTTGTACTTTGTATTGTACCATTATATTTCTTTCTTACTTTGGTTTGTTATATTGTTTATTTGTAAGACGCGTTAAGTCTAAAGCATTAGCGGCCAGATATTTTATAAAATCTAATTACAGTATTTTAAGTCTACAGTGGCGGCCATATTCTTACGTACACTTCATATTTTAACTTTAAAACATGACTTATTTCTACGGAACTCAGATAGTAGTATCAACAATTTATTTCTAAGAGTGTTAGACCCTGATGTACATATCTGTAATAGAACTTTGACTTATTTCGAGAAAATAAGTATTTTGTAAATATTTTGTTGCGATCTGTCGGTCTTGTAGCGGACAACTGCTTACGTATGCTACTGTATCGCACAGCTAAGCCAAATGTAAACAATATTTACTAATATCTGCTGAGCAGTGTTTACAGTTAGACGTATTACAATAGTGCTGTGATGAGCAAAGGAAGAAATATCACGCCAGAACAGCGGCGATTAGTGCAACAGCTTCGGAAGGATGGAATGTCCTACCGACAGATTTCCGCAAAATTAGAAATATTCGTTATGGCTTGCCATCATTCTATACAACATATTAAACTTCATGGAACACCAGACAACGTTCCTCATAAAGCGAGACCTCGAAAAACTGATCAAAGAACTGATCGCAAGATTCACCGATTGTTTGAAGCGGACAGATTCAAAACTACAGTTGCCATCCACAATGAAGTATCAATAGATCTCCATGAAAACGTAAGTGTTAGAACTGTCCAGCGAAGACTTAATGAGTTTCAATTATACGGACGTGTTGCCAGAAAGAAACCGCTCATTTCAGAAAAAAATCGTCGGGCTAGGATTGCTTTCGCAAAAGAACTTTTAAACTGGGCGCCCCAGCAATGGTCCAGAGTAATTTTTACAGATGAATCGAAATTTAATCGATTTGGATCTGATGGTAAAGTATACGTGAGACGTCGCAAAGGAGAAGAATTTCATAAAAATTGAATTAAACCGACTGTAAAAGGTAGTGGTGGCTCGGTACTCGTTTGGGGGCCTATGGCAGTGAAAGGTACAGGTCCTATTCAGATCCTATCGGATCCTAGGATCCGGGGCCTATTCGGATAATTGAAATCATGGACAGATACGTGTATTTGGATATTATAAAAAATGTATTGCTACCATTCGCCGAAGAATACATGCCAAAAGAATGGATTTATCAAGCGGACAATGATCCAAAACATTCCGCAAAAGTGGTCAAGACATTCTTGAGTGACAATAATATTTACGTAATGAAGTGGCCAGCACAATCGGGACGCTGTGGATTGATGTCGACAAACATAAACCGAAAAATATTGATGAATTGTACACTATTGTACTTTATTGTAAAAATAAGGGTTTACATACGAAATATTAGTGTATTATAATTATGAGTTAAAGAAACATGTGAAAATATAGGTGTTTCGATGTGTACTTAACTATGTGTCCGCATAAAATTTGACACTTCAGTATAAAAATATAAAAAACTTTTTAATTACAGTAAATTAAGGAAAGCTATTTTGATATCTTATTACATATTTTGTAAACTTATAAAAAATATAATCGATTTACGTACACTTGTTTAACGTATAAGTGTACAGGAAATAATATTTAATTTTATTAACTGTACGTAAGTATATGGCCGCCAATGTACATACTGCAGATGGCATTGGCGTAGTAGTTTAGAACTAGATGTAGAATGCCACATATGTAAGTATAAATACAATTATATTTTATAATAAAAACCTACAGCTTTAAGAAATGCATGAAAAAATAATGTGAAAGCATTAAAAAATAATTTAGTAATATATACAGTATAATTTGTAATAAGAATAGTGGAAATTAACAAAATTTTAAATTATTAATTTATTTCTACTTCTAATTCTTACGAATTCTAAAATCAAATCTTTTGAATAAAATCCAGAAATAATAGGAAATCCCCTTTTTATTCAAGAAAATAAAAATACAACTCCCTTAAAAGGGACCATTCTAATAACACCTTTAAGTTTTCGGTGTTTCATCCAATCAATAGTTTTAATAAGTAGATGATAATCCAGCTGGTGCTCAAATAATAAGGACGCCTAACGAAAGACGTGCTTTCTAGTGTAGGACTAAGAATAGTCTTATTTTGTTGTTTTGGAACATATCGATTATGTACACAATCTCGTTTCAATTTTAATATACAAACCGTAATACCTACACGTTGAAATTAAATTTTGTTGTGAATTTTTTAGGTAACATTGTTGAAACTATACACTTTTAAATGGAAAGAACAAATACTTAATGATATAATTTTATTCATACTAAATAATGTCTCCAATATAACTCCTTTTCGTTGGAGATGAGTCCAATAATTATGAAACGCACAAGTCTGTTTATAATTAGTTTAATAACAATAACGTAAATGATGTATAAATGCAACACTCGATACGCTCTATACATATTCACTCAATATCTCTCACATGCGGCGATCCTAACCTATATCCCCTGTCAACTCTCACACTTCACACTCACTCTAGACTCTATTAAAACTAATTCATATCAACTCATTCATAGCAAACTCAACCGATACAAACAACCCAACACTTTTAAGATGTACGTAATGAAATTTTAAAACCTCAAGATATAAAGGAGACATTGAAAATTTCATTTCATTAATCAGAGATAGGCGAAATTGAAAAACTAAATTACGAATGAGAGCAATACCTAGAGATCTATTTAACCAAGAGTTCATACAAGATAATCTCTTCGTAAGTTTTTGTAGAATGCAGTACCATTCCAACGTTGTAATTAAAATTCTTATCGTTTTAAATGGAATTTGAAACTCTAGGGATTTCATACATGTGCTATGCAGATTGCTGCTATAACACAAGTACAATTACAACAAAAGCAATCTGATAGGTACGTAGGTGTGCAAACATTGAAATTGATTTAGTATGTAAATTTAAAATCAGAAATCGCAGTGAATGGAAAATGATTTGTAATACAGGTACTTGTAATATACGAAACGCATGATTAAAATAAGGTTCTTTTAGAGGTAAAAACAGAATAAAAACCCATAAAAACATTGACTGTAAACAAATAAAATCTGAGACATAAAAATTGAATGGAGCCAATTAAAATTGTACAATGCGGCATAATTTTATCCCCAATTTTTACATTACTTTATCGAACTACCGACTTTGGAAATATGGAATTTGTAATTTATGTAATGAAGAATTATAGCCAATGAAAAGTGATATTTTAATTAAACCATATGAAAATAAATAACGTTTTATTTCGATGATATTTGTAGTCTCACATATATTTGTACTGTGTAAAAGTAAATGTACAAAATATTTACATGCCGAACGTTGCATTTAAAATACACAGTGCACGCTGGAAACGCAAATGTCACTATCCGAGTCTATGTCCTGAACCTATGACATAGGTGACGGATACTGACAAGAAGGCTGAGAAAATGTCTTTCTCTGATACAATGTTGCACGTAGAAACGGACAGCGAAGCTCAATATATCGTATACCTGCGGTGGTGTGGGTAGTTCCAATGACTTTCAACCTCGAAGCTTGCACTAACTTACAATGGGAATTCACTGTATTTCGAAAAATTTCTAAAATATCCCAAAAATGTTGTACTTCCTTGGGAGGGATGATTCCTGAGGTCATTTGCAGTACATTTTTCCTTCGAGAAAATGTTCTCCGCGGCTTTGCTCAGGAGTTACGTTCTTATTGCGCAAAGACTTATGTGCGATGCTTGCTGATTACTGCTGGACACTTATTATTGAAAATCGGGATACCAGGAACAAGCGTCAAGCAAGGCGGAAACATTTTTAATTTGTTTACATCAGAAATAGGTGTTTTTGTATTTAATTTTCTTTATTAAGCATTTCCACAATGAAATGTGAATATAACTCGTATTTTTATAATCTTTTGTAATGATTGGCACCCAAAAAGACAAAAAAAAATGTATTTAATTAAGCGTAGTAAGCAAAGACATACTTGAGTGATACCAACGTAGGCTACGCATAGCGACGGCCCTGGCGAGTCGCGAAAAGGCTGCAATGGCCGTCTGGTGCGAATGCGTCGCGCACACGCTGTCAATTAACATTTTCTGATCCTTCTCGTACATTAAGGGAACCAAATACTTTTCGTGAATGGTTTCTTTACCAGAAATGTCTGTAGAATGCATTCCTGTATAGTAAATTCCTGCTAGATAAAGGATTTTTCACATAAATACAAAAATAGAGCGTACAAAGTACCCGCGTCGGCACATTTTCAAACTTTAACAAACATTTACAACTATTAGGAAGTACATAAAAATATAATTGACTATATGAATATGTAGAGGAGAGTCCCCTCTATCTCTTGACTCAAATCTGAACTTTCTCGCGTGTTTAGTTTTTGCGTAACACGTCGTTTCGTATCAAAATCGGGCATTTTTACAAAAACCAAAATTTTTCGAAAACGTTGCGCGATGGAGAAATTCTACTTTCAGATTGGGTTTTAGGATGACAAAGTGTATAAGAATCACCCAACAGGTATTGCAAAATTTTTTTGGTGTTGGACAGTGTAATTAAGGGTAACATGTATTAGGTACCTGAATAAATTTATGCCGATTTTTTGGTAAATAAATACTCCTGGTTTGAATAGAAAAATAAAGAATATTTTCCATCGTTAACTATACCCTTTTCGTACTTTCCACGTAATAAATGGATCTCGCGATAGAAGAAATTATGTGAAGTATGTAATCCAATCATCATCGCCATTTTTTGATATCTCTACGAGCACTGAAGTATTCCTGGGAAAGGCCATACTGCATTAATCGGAAAAATATGGTAACCTGATGGGGAATATGTATAGTCTGGTGAATATAGCGGGTGTAATAGCATATCCCATTCAGGCACTTCCAACGTTTCCTTGAAGGTTTTACAATGTGTGGTCTAGAATTGTCATGCTGAAAAATCACTTTGTCATGTTTTTGTGCATATTCTGAACGTTTTTCTTTCAGTGCTCGACAATTCTTTATTATTCTTAGTTGTTTCCAACAATTCTTTAACTGTCTGACATGTCTTTGGCTCACCTAGTGTCGTCAGATTATGATTATCCCCCACTCTACCCTTCCTCTTCTACGACGCTATTCCCTCAGTTTTCGGCGGCGAGCATCCCCACGCTTCCCCTACGGACCGATCACGTGACATGATGCACGCACCCAATTAACATGCGTCTGCTTCTGCATCGTGACTAATCCAGTAGTAGCATGGGGGGGGGGGGGTAAACTTTATTCTCCTCGATTTCCCCTGTCTGGCAACACTGGGTGCATCACAGCGATCCTGTTCGGTATTTCAAGATTCTCTTTGACGAAAGTACACATCCGTTATTGCACTAAATGCACTAAAAATTTTAAGTTAATAACTGCAGTGGATTTTTTGTCCCCGTTAACTCAAAATTAAAAAAAATATAGCCAGGATCCTAATGAAACACTTAGGATTGAAGGAGTGTCTGAGACAAAGATATGGTAGTCATTTTTAAGATGTCTTACGAGATAGAATGCTTTTTGTTCTCACTTTAGGATGACATATTTGCAATGTGTTATTAACTTTTGATAATATTTTTATAATCTATGTAAGTGTGCTCATTCTCATAAGGAATGTTTTTTTACAATATTAAACAATAAAGTTTGTAAATCACAATCAGCGGTTTACTTTTTGCATTATGACCTGCGAATATTCAGCGTCCTAATAAAGGTTCGACAGGTTATGGGCCCAGGGGCATTAACGCATGTTCAGTAAAAATAAACCGTCAGTTCCGTGCACGTGGTAAAGTTTGAGGTTAACAATGGCAGACACGTTTTGTGCGGGGATAGGAGAACTGAATAACGACAATTAGGGTAAGGGACCCAATTACTGTGCGGTTGCCAAGTGTTGGGTTGTTTGTATCGGTTGATTTTGGTATGAATGAGTTTGCACAGAGTGTAGAGTGAGTGTGAAGTGTGAGAGTGGGCAGCGCTGGGGATATACATATGTAGGTTAGGATCGCCGCTTCTGGGGCGATCGGTTATAGCGTTATATAATCGAGTTATTATTATTTATATTGTATATCGTCTCTATTATTGTTCTTAACTTAGTCATAAACAGCTTGTGTGATTCATAATTATTGAACTCATCTCGAACAACAATTAATGTACCTATATTAATTTATTTATTTAAAAAGTATAGCTTATTTTTAAAGCATAATAAATATTTAAAAAGAGGATAACATATATACAGGGTGGCCCACATAACTCTGAACAGCTCAATATCTCGAAAACTATGCCATCGATTTTAAAGTTCTTAGTCTTAAATTGCATGGAACTGAAGGGCCTTTCTGACTACATAAACGTGAAGTGGCCTCCCTTCCCCTTTAACGGGGGAGGGGAGGTACCTTTGTAATTTTAAATGGAACCCCCTATAAAATGTTACATATTTAGATTCTACCGGAAAAAACAAGTCAATTTTGTCTGAAACATTTTTTTGTCAGATACTTCCATGATGAGATATAACAGTTTGAAGTTTCGAGTTGTAGGTACTTGAAGCGCTCGGAAATAGCGTTATGGAATTATACGCGCTTGAGTCCTTTGCTTATTCGTGAAGAAATAAAATGTACTTTAAATTAAATGTTCAAAATGTCCACCACGGGCTTGTAAACATTTATTTACTCGAAACATAAAGTTGTTCTAACATTTTTTAACATTTCGGGAGTCACTGAAGCGCAAGCGTCACGTATTCTTTGTTTCATATCCTCTTTTGTCGTCGGTGGTTCAAACATAACTTTGTCCTTTACATATCCCCATAAGAAAAAATCTAATGGTGTTAGATCGGGGGATCGAGGAGGCCATTGACGAGGTCCCCCACGACCTACCCATTTGTTCCCAAATTCGTTCAAAAATTGCCTGGTGATGATTGCAAAATGTGGAGGAGCGCCGTCTTGTTGGAACCACATTTCTCTTCTAACGTGCAGTGGCACATCTACCAAAAGCGCAGGCAAATGATTTTTTAAGAAATCACAATAACTTGCAGATGTTACAGTTTCTTGAAAAAAATAAGGTCCAATCACAAAATCTCCTATTAGGCCACACCAAACATTTAAAGGCCATCGATGTTGAAAGGGAACACATCGCATCCAATTTGGGTTTTCCACAGCCCAATAATGCAGATTATGTCTATTTACATGCCCTGAATTCATAAAAGTGGCCTCATTGGAAAAAAGTATTTTGCACAAAAAGTCATTTTCCACAACACCCTGCAGCCACTCACAAAATCTTACGCGGTGATCGTAATCTGCTATCGAAAGCTCTTGTGATAAAACCATGTGATATGGATGATACTTTTGCCGTTTCAAAATTCGTTGAATTGATGAACGACTAATATGTGATGTTTGTGCAAGTGTACGTTGACTAACATGAGGATTTAATGTAATTGCAGCAAGAATACTGGCACTATTATTATTTTCATTAGTGACAGCTTTAGGTTTATTGCGAGTTTTTTTACACAATTCACCGTGCTCGCGAAGCCGCTTTTCTAAATTATGAAATGTTGCATGACATTTTTTGATCCCATAACGTTCAAAAAACACCTAACGTTAATAACATATTCACTTCTGTGTCAAAAGTAGCCATAATCACAATGTTACTGCTTGAATAACAGCTCTAAACTGAAAACGTTTTCATAGATAAGTGAGTCAAACTCAAGAATTGCATATATTATTGTTTGTGTTTCTTCATGAATAAGCAAAGGACTCAAGCGCGTATAATTCCATAACGCTATTTCCGAGCGCTTCAACTACCTACAACTCGAAACTTCAAATTGTTATATCTCATCATGGAAGTATCTGACAAAAAAATGTTTCAGACAAAATTGACTTGTTTTTTCCGGTAGAATCTAAATATGTAACATTTTATAGGGGGTTCCATTTAAAATTACAAAGGTCCCTCCCCTCCCCCATTAAAGGGGAAGGGAGGCCACTTCACGTTTATGTAGTCAGAAAGGCCCTTCAGTTCCATGCAATTTAAGACTAAGAACTTTAAAATCGATGGCATAGTTTTCGAGATATTGAGCTGTTCAGAGTTATGTGGGCCACCCTGTATATAAACTGATTTTAATGAAAAAATTTAATATCTCTTTTTTAATATTCATTATGCTTTAAAAATAAGTATAATTATTATAGGCACAGTAATTAGCACCCCGACAGTAATTGGGTCCCTTACTCTATTCAGTATAGAATGTTAAAATCGAACTTTTCCTAATCAAGGAACACTTGTGGAGCCAAATCAGTACAGATCGTCCAACAGGAGAAACAGAAATTGCAACGTAGGAGAAAAAGTACAAAAAAGCACGCGCCACTATCGGTTTGCTCGTTGAACATTCACAATTAATCCACATTCGCAAGTCGAAAACTGCTAAAGAAGTATGGGAATCTTTCAAAAATTATCTGAAAAAGTCAACATTCACTAGTAAGGTTTTTCTGTTGAGGCAAATATACAATCTAAAAAGCGAGACAGGGAACATGGAAGATCATGTCATGTACATGCAGGATCTTGTTGAAAGGCTTACAGCACTCTAAGAAATAAAGAACACTTAGGCCTTACATGTGCGACGTGCATGGAATCAGACGTGAATGAACCGGAAACGGGAGAAACAAAAACTCATCAATGTGATCGATAAGGACATACGCGGTAATCGTTGCCTATATAATAATGCGAAAGAAAACAAATATATTGTGTTTTAAAAAGTCTTAATACTAGTTACAAGAATATGTAATATAAAGTACAGATTTTCATTTGAAGATCTTATTTGACCTTCGTAGGACGTTTCAAGGTCAGTATAAGATCAAGCAAATAAGAGTATTATATCGTTTTTTCTTGTATCGATTTCGATGATATTTTACAGTACGAATGTAACAAAAATATATCTACAAAACGCATTTTTTAAGTACTCAACGCGAATCCAGATAAAAAAGTTATAAAAAGTAACCTGTAGTATTTTTTCTGTAATTCTGAGCAATTGCAATTTTTTCACAATTTTATTTCTTAATTCAACAAGTATTCTACTCCTTCTAATTTAAAAAAATCCAAATCGTACATTTTTAAAAAAATTATTCTGTTTTAAAGAGTACAAATGCGAGTGTATGTGACGTTTCAATAGGTGCATGCTGTTAACTTCTTTTGGACAAACGAATATGTAAGGCCTTGTGGACACAGTAAATATGGGAAAACGATTTTCCTGTATGCGCGCGTAGATTATGTATGTGAACGAGCTGGAAACTTCACAGAACGTTCACCTTCTTTACTCGAAAATCCCGAATGTCGATATGCTCGTGTGATTTCAACAGGTAAGCCGGGGTTTAATGTCGTACAATGATTTGTGTGCGAGTATCTGAAGAATGTTACACTTGTTGAAACCTGGGTGGCAGCTTCGGGGCAAGCATTTATCATTCACTTGGCGTAGAATCCTGCCCTTTTGCGAACCACTATCCATCGCATACTTTGAGTGCCATTTTTTCACCAAATTTTAGGAATTCTCTTCAGAAGAACTATTAAACTTTCTGCATTACGTTTTTGCACATTCTTTCGTGGATACTTGACGTACATAAATTATTTTTCTTAAGTCACAACAATAACAAATACGTGAGTTATATATATTTTTGTAGAATATGTTTTAAAAACAATGTTTTGACTGTTGTCATGATTCCGGTCCTTCTGCTGATTGTAGACGACAACATGAAGAAGCATCTTAATCAGTATGAACGTGGCTAGGGTGCGAAGCAAAATAAATAAAAAATCTTTATTATTTACGAAATGGCAGTGTTTTAAATTTAGAGTATTGATTTTTCAAATATTTTTTTCAAGATATGTATATGTATGCTGAAGATGCTCTAAAAATTTCAAGTCAACTGGTCGACTAAAACTTGGGTATCGTGGCCGTAGTTTAAAAAAAATGTGCTTTCGAGAAAAACGCGTTTAAAGGTTCATGTATTAGTTATTTGAAAATGTGTATATTAACAACTAATATACATATTTTCCCTTACAAAGCCTCAAATGAAAAAAATTTATTTCCCATTTTCGACTTATTTTCTCACGTAGAATCATCCCCTCCACGGTTATACCCAATACTGGGACACCCTGTAGACATATAGAATAAAGTAGTTTACGAAACTTCAAGGTGGTTTTTCACGAGAATGGTTCATTTGCGAGCTATGGTTCCCGTGAGAAATTTGTTCCTCTCGATGAGTAGAACACGATACAATCATAAAACATTTCACCTTGAATTTATGCTCGGTCAATTTTGCGGCCACCTTTTTTAACAAATCTCCATCGAACCAAAGCATCACGAATCTCCATAGGAAGAAGAAGAAGAAGAATCTCCATAGAATCACGCGAAGAAGAAGAATCTCCATAGAATCACGTGAAGAAGCCATGACGAAACATTTTGTTACACCCGTCTGTTACACTTATCTGTTACTTGCACTTAATACGTCAAAAATTGCAAGGGTAATTAATAGATCAGCAATTTTCAAAGATCTACAATACTTTCTACATCTGTGATTTGCATATATGAACTTTTCTTGTAATAATAATTTTCCTGAAAATATTTTTATTTAAAAAATGTTTCACTTTTCTCTTCAAAAGGATTTGGAAACATTCGCACATAACAGCCAAGTCTAATAAAATAGGCCAAAAATGGTTTTACGTGTATAGAATATTTTTCGGAAAGGGCTTATTCGAAAGAGGAAGGTTCAATCTAGCGCGCGCTGGTCATGAGCTGACGAGATTATGCAGATATTTGGTAATATAAGGCGTTAGAAGTAGGCCAAAAATTGACGATGTGCATGCCGTGGAATCCAAGCATTTTTATGCCATTGGATGAGTTTTCTGGATGAAATCGAGAGCAGCACGCACTGGAAAATATCTCCAGCTACAAATTGAGCTATATTTTGTTTTGATTCTCTGCGAAGTAAAGTCAAAAAATTGAAGCACGTTTCTGGCGTCAGAATTCATGATATCGATAATACAGAGCAAAAAATGTGACAAGTTTAGTCACAAACTTAAGACCCGTTGGATCAAGACCAAGACGGATCTTAAGTCAGTCGCTGAAGACTGTGAACGGAAATTATATAGCAGTTACCGACCTGCTGACTCTGCAAAAGTCACGTCACTACCCTTGGCTCTTAAGGCCGATTTATACTATCTGCACAGACACGTGATGTAACCGACCCGACAAATATTCTCCAATGCATTGAGATGGAAGTGTTTATACTAACCGTTCCGACACCGTACAGACACAGACACAATCTTGCCAGCGAGAAAGGACTTCTTCACCCACATTTAACAATAAACGTATCTAATTTGAGTATCCCAAATAGATCACTTAATTTTTATGATAAGAAAAATGTCAGATGATAAAAATATGTGGTTTAATTTCAAGGTCCTTGGAATTTTGTAAAATGAAGGCATGTTTTCTTGTCATCGCAATAGTAGCTAACGTCAAGGCGAATCTAATGACCTATAATTCTATGACCTTTAGATCACATTGAGTATAAAACGATGAGCAATTAACATCAGTACATTTTTTATTTATCAATTTGCTATCTTCTTCACTGGAGTATGAATAAATTAACAATTTATCAGTATAAATAGAACTGCATCTGCTAACATCAAAGAGCAAGTTGTAACGAGAGGTAGAGAATCATTCATAAGTTATTTACATAACTGTATTGATGTTAGAACAGTCGTTTTGAACTTATTAGACAAAAATTATTTCTCCTGCATTACTGTTTCGATCCCAGTTATTATTTTTATATTTTCATCTGTTACTCAATTATTCAGAATATTCTGTGCTTAATGTTATCTGAAGGTCATAGTGTTTACGATGATGTCATCGTATTCGTCTTGAGGTTAGTTATCATATGGCGATGACAAAAATACGTCGCTTCATTTAAAAATCTTGTAATTTCAAAAACAAGAATCTGAAAAAATTTTTTTCATTCTATTATGCAAAATATGGGGCATATTTAGGACGTCCAAGCTAGGTAAGACATCCTGTATATTTACTGGGTTAATTGTTGCTACATACAAATGTTGTTAGTATAGTCTATGAGTCTAACGAAAAAAAAATGTTATATAGTCATAGATCTTTTCAAGCTTTATTCAAGTTATAACAAAAATACAAAATAGAGATGAAACAGTAGCAAGCTCACGGTTACTGCAAGGTAATACAGAAATAGATCAGCAATATTCAAGTTTATTTTAGTTACGAAGAAAGTAACTTCTTGATAATACCAAATTGACAGAGGCCGAAAACAGAATTTGCTATTTATAGTGTCTTATTTCAGTAGCTGCATCATTGATTTTTCAAATTGTTGTTTTTTCTTCAAAGTTCCTACAGTTGGATGTTTATCTGGAACACTTGGCATATAAGAAAGAATGTAAATTCTTCTTTTCACGTACATTTTTCTGTGTATTAAAATTTGTATATACAACTGTATATTTCAGTGTCATGAACAATATTTCCCCAATTAAAGTAATTAGAGATGATGGTAAAAAATTATAGTAAAATGAATATTATTATTATATTATATCTACTAACTTATTATTCTAAGATTAAATATAGTTAAGAGAAGAAAAATTAAAATAAATTGTAAGTACGTCATCATAAATATTATGAATTCTATAAACACTGTTAGCTGAAAATATTATTAATTATAATAGGTAAGAGAAGAAGAATTAAGAGAAGTTGTATATATTTCGTCATAAGTCTAATGAATTTTGTTCAGTTTCTTTTGCGTTTTTCGTATTGAGTTTAAAATTATATTAACATCATTTGTTACGGACTGCTTTTATTATAATATTTGTTTAATGATTGAAGTTAAGTCTTATTTACTTGTGGATAATGTTCTGATCTTCTGTTGCCTCATAACACGAATAATACTATTTCATATTACTAACTCATTATGCATAGGGTAAGTGACCCAATTGCTGTGGGTGTATACTGTGTTTATGTTAATTATACTTATTTTTAAAGCATAGGGAATATTAAAAAAGAGAGATATAACATATATATTAACTGATTTTAATTAGAAAGATTTAATATTCCTTTCTTTATATTCATTATGCTTTAAAAATAAGTATAATTAATATAGTCACAATAATTAATACCTCCACAGTAATTGGGTACCTTACTCTATCTACACTCGCTTACTCAACCATAATACTACACTACACAGCGAGCTTTACCAATAACTAATATTAAACATGTTGAAAAAAATTTCTAGGAAACAGTAACGCATAGATTTCTGTAGAACATGTTAAAGGTAGTTAGTATTGTGTAATAAATGTTCCTGGTTATCTATTCATGAAATGTATCATGAAAAATGAATGAGTAGACTAAAATACCGTTAGACTATTCTTAATGTCATAAATAGATCGCGAATTTTATGTATTTATAGCGGACATACTTATCTACACTAAAAGTCACAATCAGTATAACAAAACGTTTTGTTTAGTTTCGTAAAGCTTTTATTTCACTAATATATTAAATAAACGTTTAGCGAAGAAATCAACTTTTTGTTTCATTTTAATTTCTAGTAACTAATTGTAAGCTAAAAATAAAATAATAATTAAAAAATAAAATATTTTATATTTACATAAATAATCACAGTTTAATGACAGGGCACAATTTGAATTTATCAGAATTTAAATCTGTAAAAATTTATTGTTATTTTTATAATAGTTTAATAGTTTAGTATAATTCCCTTTATCAAACATTTCTGAATTTTAAAGTAATTTATACAATATAAACTAAGTAGAGACGCATTTGTTAACTAAAAAAATGAATACGTTCACGCCTCTCTCATTTAGTTATAAATAAGCGATTGCAATAATAAATTATTACAACATAGTTAAAATTTTAGTTGATATAAAATTAAATACGTCTACTTTCCTAATATAGCTTAAGTATATATTATTCAAGAAGCAATGTTATATGTAACGTTACATTCTTATTATAGAAATAATATGAAATTCTTATATACAACTGTGTACATTGTGTACCTTAAAAATAGCCATGAGAGTGAATTTTTACACTTAAAGGTTTTATAATATATGACAAAAAGAAACACGAAGTTAATAAAGTAAGCATTTAATATAATATTTTGAGTCGGCACGTTCCACATTTCAAAGTTCAAAAACGTGGCAGATATTGAAAACATGGTTTCGGTTGAATAGATATGGTATAGGTTTTAATATCGATGATCCGTTTCAGTTTTTCAAAGATCCGTACACGCATACGAGCCACAAATAATCCCGCTTTTAAAAGCGTGCAAGGTCTCGTGTGTAAAGCATTATAGTAGGGGGTTTATATTTATCCGTATAATGACGAAATACTTGTATTGTCTGTTTTCGCCCTTATGGACAGATCGAAGCGACGAACGCTACATACTGACAACGATATCCATTACGAGATTCATATTTACGTGTTTTCACTATCATTACGTTATTCTGCCATGTTTTTGTGTTTCGTAGTATTGTATGAGTTGGAGATGAGTTCAATAATTATGAAACACACAAGTCCGTTTATAACTATTTTAATAACAGTGATATATAAATGCAACACTCGACATGTTCTATATTCACTTATCAAACACAATATCTCTCACATGCAGCGATCCTAATCTCTATCCCCAGCGCTGCCAACTCTCACACTTCACAGTCACTATACACTCAGTTCAAACTCATTCATACCAAACTCAACCGACACAAACAACCAAACAGTATGCACTATATTGTTTTTCAACCGGCTTTCCTTGTCTTTCCAACTTAATTTTATACGTAAATAAATAGATAAGACAGAAGCAAAAATATTGAGAAAATATGATTGAAAGCATAGATTTTAAAAGCTGAAATTTAAAAAATATATATCTTAATATACAGTTTTAGTTGTTGGTATCACAATTTCATTTCTGTCGTAGAATATAAGAAGGACATGAGTGAATTGCTTAAATAAAGCATTACTTTAGTTGCCTACTGATGGTTTATTTGAAACAATGATCGATTATTTCAGCATTGCTATTTATGATCTAACGTTTTAATATTTAAAGTGAAATATCGATCAAGTCGTTCTTCAATAGATATTTTTATTGATTTTGTGACAGGTAGAGATCGATGTACCCACTTCATCATTCAGTATCTAGTTTTAAATGGTACGGCAAATCTTTAATTGCGCGTGTTAAAATATAAATTTCGGATGAAACTTTTACACGTATTAATATTGCGCACAGAAAGAACAAGGACGAAGCCTCATTCATCGAGTATGCGTGTCATAATGAGAACTGAAAACTGCATAAAAGTTAGGTGTGGCTAATGCGATAACTCCCAAAGGATTTATACTGTTATCTTCTGCGCAATTTATGTTTCCCGATAATTTGTCTAAACTAGAACATCATGTAACCTGTATTCCCAAATGCTTCTTTTCCTTCTGACGGAAGAAACCAACAAAATTATCCGTTTATTTTGAATAGTGTTTCGAATTGATACTTGATAGAACTACGATTGAAAATTAAATGTATAGGGTGTTCCACAAATGTGGAACCAGAAGGAACATGTTAAGACTTCATTTTTAGGGTATTAGCAGTTCAAAATTGCATGTTTAACTTTCGATGCGTATTGTTTATTTCAGTCAACTGATCGAAGTTTATGGCGTTGCCGTGTACTTTTTTGCTACGCGTGCGCGTGCGTCGATGTGTTTTTAAACACGAACCACCAATGTCCAACTGTTAATATCTCGAAAGTTTTGATTTGTATGTTTATTAAGAATACTGTACGTTTCTTTTGGTCCCATGTTTTTGGAACAACCTGTATATGTATAGGGTGTTTCACCTAAATATAAAAAGATATATAAGTGGCACATAATTTCAGTATGTTTTTGTAACTGTGTTGCTTAATAATTTGGTAAGTATTTGAAATAGAGACGACCTCGCCGATTTCAATGACCTTGAAATATGCTGCCAAGGTCATGAAGAAATTTTTCTGAAATATTTGTCAAAAATTTTGAGCTAACTTTGAGGAGGTGTAAGGAAAGGGGTGGGAGCCATTCCCCAGTCCTAAAGGACGAATTCGGTCATTGAGAAAAAGCAGAGTTTGCTATAGTTATCCTAACAGTTTTTTGCGAATATATAAAAAGCTAAGGCCGTGCGGCGGTGACATGTAGAGGAAAAACTTGTTCAGAATGATGACCTTAACAACACATTTCAAGGTCACTGAAATCGGCGAGGTCTTCCCTATTCCAAATAATTACCAATAATTTGAATAACCCAGTAACTATTTACGCAATAAATTTAATCGAGCTGTTTGAAACATAATACTTCACTCAATGATGAACAATATGTTTAACGCGTCACCTGTTTGTGATGGAGATGATAATGAAATCACTAAAATTGTTTAAACTGATAGAGTTCACTGAAATGAAATTTATCTGACGCCAAGATTAACTGTCCAGAGCAGTAACCGATAAATTCTGATTTCATAAATTCGTGGGGGTCATAAAAGCCATAGGTGATTCAAGTGTAATCACTCTGACAGCCTAAATCTATATGCACATGACAACCACGACTATCAAAATTTTAACAATATTTTTGTAGACTGATTGCCAATGACTAAAAAAGTGTGAGCAATATTCAGAAAACCATATAAAGTACAAAGAAAACTAATAAGGAAAATTTAATTTTATTCATTTACTTATTATATTTTTATACTTTATTTATACTTTTTACTTTTTATTTATTTTTTTCTTCTACTAAGCAGTATTCAATTATCATATAGTTTTGAAAATTCAGTTTTGCCATACACTAATAATTACATGTGTACAGTATGTAATTAGAATGTTAACACATCTTTCAACGCATTACAATTGCTTCGCCTCTCTTGATTCCTCAAAAGCATTCAACTTTTGTGAATCAATTTTAAATACATATCCAAAAATAGAGAAAATATTTCACGTAGTCAAAATTACCATTTCATCAAGTACAATATACTTTTCTCCCTCCTTTTTTTCTATTAAGCATTTTTCTTTTGAAGTTATGTTTCCGAGAAAATTAAATTTGAGAACTCAACTGAATCGCGGACGTTTCTTGTTAGATGCTTGTCTTTGCAGTTACTTCATAATATTATACTTTCAACCATTTTGTTTAATACTGTAAAAACAATTTCAACAACTTTTGATTTAAATTAAATTGATTCCACTGTAGATTGTATAAAAAAATATTCCTCATGTAAACAGTCTTCGTGTTAACAAGTGCCTCTTGCTAATATTGTAGCAGCATGCGGGATTTATGTAAATTGCTGTTGATTAAAATGCGATATAAGTTTAAAAAAACTTTGTTCAAGAGTAATAAGTAGACTGCGAATGTTTATGCAAAATAAAAATTTTCTACCTGAATTACAACAAATTACAGTCAAATAGAAAATTTTCTTTCTTTATGTGTTTATCAGGTTGAATATAACTTAACAGTATTTTTAAATTCTTCTAATGTTTTTACTGTTTTAAATTCCTCATTTTTGTCATAAATGCATAAAGATCCGCAGTCTAGTAATAAGTACTAAGATTTAAATAGATATAAAGATGTTGAGAAATTAATTCTCACTATAAAAAATTTAAATTTTAGTATTGGCACATTTATAAAATCTCCGATAGAACTAATAGTTGGATCTTCAATATAGTGTAATGTTTCTATCATTTTAGTGTATGCCTTTATGTAGTGTGACATTAATTTGAATTGTCTATCTTACGTTATGTCATGTAGTCATATTTGAAAATTTTACTTAAATACTGACAAAATAATAATAAGAAAAATTTCACAGTTCTTCATATTTTCTAAACGGATATGTTTTTAGATCAAAATTTTGTATAAATAATTTCGTTCCATATTTCTGAGTACTCTTTCACATAGGTTATTATACTCTTCCCTGCCTTCTGTTTGTATTGTAACAGAGAGGAAGGCAATATTAGTAAAATGAGAAGGATAGTGTGGCGACAGAAGGGTGTCCATGCTGCCCTAATGACCTCTCCCTAAACTTTAGTTTGGTTTGCGTCAGTATAATATGATCCTTGATACACCCCATATTCAGTGTACATATGTATAAGGTAATATTTTTAAAAGATAAAGATCATGTAATTTGTGCTATGTCTTTTTATAAAGGTATTACACATAATTACTAATATATGAACGAATATGCTATACTAGAATTTACATTAACTATTTAATTTCAATTTAAAAAATTAGACATAATAACTAATGATTTTCTCGATTAACTTGAATAAATAATAAAGATACTGTCTTATAATTGTTACTAGCTTTGTATTTACAAGGTTTTGTCGTGACTTAAATAATATTGCTTAAATAGTTTCAGCGCATTGGAATAATAGATGTGTGGAAAAAATTCGAAGAAGTTGTGAAAATTGGGGTGGGGGAAACCGAGTTTTTCATTAATGTTATAGATGTATTTAAGATAATGGTGTAAGTAATGACTCCATAAACGGCATGAATTCATGAGATGACATATTATCTTCGGAAAACTTGTCAATTTTATTATCAAGAAATTTTCACGAATATCCTTCTCAGACATTTTTGGCATTTTCATAACTATTATGAAATTATGTGCAAAAATACGTAATTAATATTCCAATATCCACCCGTGAAATGTTTATATTATTTATTGAACAAAATGAGGGAATTGTTGGTCAATCCAATACAGTGTTTTCTCGATATATGTCCCAAATATCTAGCCTAGAAACTCGGGAAACCTCGGTGGCTGTCCTTTTCTATGTTTGGCAGTGTATCACAGAATAGTACAATATTCTAGACGATAATTGGCCCTACCACATCCGTGTTTTAGACATGCATCGTGTAGACATGTATGTTTAGACTCCTCGGCGACCGAAGCCTCTAGAGGCATCAAAGGCGTGCATCAAAGAATCGAATCACCTGGCCCATATATGTCCCTGGCTAGACCTGTGTTGTGGACATATATGGAGAAAACAGTGTATATGTATTGTATACGTCGTTATACAGGGTCTCTCGTTTAATTTGATCACCCTAAATGGTTCTGGCATATTTGGTGATAAGAAAAATGACAGATAAATATATGATTTATACAATCTGTCGACTTTAAATTCTGAAGATTTTGTCTCCCTCTTTCACCTTCTGAACTCTGAACTTTGACTTTTGACGAACTCGTTCATCATTTAACGCTTCATTTTCTCGCCCGGACGCACAATGCGACCCTCTTTTTCTTTCCTCCCTCGCCTCGCACTCCACATGAATTTCTAAAGATCGTTCGATCACCCAAAACCATTTATCCGTCCCGAGCATTCGATCGGACAAACATTCGACCCTCTTCATTCGCACCCATTTCCTGAACAAGTTATGTCCAAACATTCCACGATTGTTCGCACATCATTCATTCTTCACAGTATGCGCGGTGATGCTAACAGCGCCGCTGAGCTATGGCAATTTCTCACGAGTAACTCGTTGAAATAACTTTTCAGTGTTTCAGTAATTAATTTAAGGGAATGGGTCTTAAAGTAGAAAGTAAAGTAAAGTAGAAGTGAGGTTGAAAATAAAGGGACTTGATTTCTTATTAGCATAAAGAGGAGGAGGGAAGATCCATTAAAAGTATAGTGTAAAATAAATATTGAAATAATAATATAAAGTACAAAATAAGAAATACATGACACGTGTGTATATTGTTTTTGTGGTGCTATGTTACACAGTTGATCGAATTATTTTTAAGCTACATTAAACGCGATCATCTATGCAGGGAACAATAATACAAAAATGTTAAAGCGGAAATTGTACCGTTTGAAGAAGCGAATATGATGATATAAACAAAATTTTTTCTTGTTGTCTTCAAGATCTCTCGAAGGTCATCAATGGTATGTTCAAATGGCAGCACTTTTAACTTCATAGTGTAGCTGATGTCGAGACGAGTTCAACAATGTGATATACTCCGACCTTTAAATGACTTCGAGCTAAAAAATTGATGACAAAGCAGTGACAACATCAATGGCATTGTGCAATCATATATTTTTTGAATCAAATTAAATGTTCAAAATGACGACCTTGAGCAATAACACAAGCATTTAAACTGTTCTGCAAGGCAATGGATTGCCCAGTCAATTGTTTCTGTTGAAATGTATGCGTAAGATCTAATTATTCTTTCTTTCACGTTCTCTGGAGTAGTTGATTGCTCGCGATACGCGTCATCTTTCAGTGAATGTACTATCGATGAACTGATTCACTACGAGAATAATTCGATGACAATAACACGCTAGGCATATGTATCTCTAATTTGTTGACAATCGTGTCTATTTACAATTTAGAGGTCACCTTCCGTTAATGGCATACGCGTTATATTAGGACCTTGAATAAGTTCTCGCTGTTTCTTTTACAAAATAAAAGCTTTATTTAAATTATAAGGAACAAAAACATTTCATTCAAAGTATTGCCCATCACTAACGACCACTTTCTCCCATCTTTCTGGCAGTATATGAATTCCGCGTCGGAAAAACGACATGTCTTTTGAGGCTATCCAAGAATCGATCCATTTTTTAGCTTCTTCATAAGAATGAAAGCGCTGGTCAGCTAGGCCATGTGCCATCGAACGGAATAGGTGAAAATCAGAAGGGGCTATGTCAGGTGAATACGGCGGGTGGGGTAGAACTTCCCATTGAAGCGTTTCCAGGTAGGTTTTCACTTGTTTTGCAACATGAGGCCGAGCGTTGTCATGTAGCAAAATCACTTTGACGTGTCTCTGCTCGTATAGCGGCCGTTTTTCTCTTAAGGCTCGACTTAAACGCATCAATTGAAGTCGATAGCGCTCCCCCGTGATAGTCTCATTCGGTTTGAGCAGCTCATAATAAATTACACCCTGCTGATCCCACCAAATACAGAGAAGAAGCTTCGAACCATGGATATTTGGTTTTGCAGACTATGTTGATGCATGGCCGGGCTTACCCCACGATTTTCTACGCTTTGGATTATCGTAGTGTATCCACTTTTCATCGCCAGTCACGATGCGGTGCAAAAAACATTTTTTTTTCTGCCGTTGAATCAGTAGTTCACACGTGAGAAAACGCCGTTCGAAGTCGCTCGGCTTCAATTCATACGGTACCCAATGTTCTTGCTTCTGGATCATTCCTAAAACTTTTAAACGTTCTGAAACAGTTGACTCATCTACTTGTAATGTTTTTCCAAGTTCTGCTAGCGTCTGACATCGGTCTTGATCGAGTAATTCCTCCAACTTTTCGTCTTCAAATTTTTTCGGTGCGCCAGAACGTTCTTTATCCTCAAGTTCAAAATCATTATTTTTGAAGCGTCGAAACCAGTCTCTGCATGTCGTATCCGACAAAGCATTGTCACCATAAGTCTCAACAAGAATTCTATGTGCTCCAGCTGCAGATTTCTTTTGAATAAAGTAGTGCAATAAAATTCCCCACAAATACACTTTATTTGGCACAAAAGTAGACATTTTCAGAACTAAGAAAATATTGCTTCGTTTACACTAAAGTGAACTACCATACACTGAAATTTAAGGTTAGATACACTACTACCTTGCATGTGTGTTACCTTTCGAAATTCCACGAACGGGGTACTGCTATTGCCATTTTTGAAGAAACAGCGAGAACTTATTCAAGGTCCTAATAGCTAAACGGCACACCTAATGACTTGAGAAACGCAATTCTCTTTGAATGAACGGAATTCTCAAACTGTACCAATTTATGAGTCCAAGGTGATTTGAAGGTCATAGTGTACCACATCGTTAAACTCGTTTTGACATCAGGTACTACACTATAAAGCTAAAAGTATGTGGTGCTATTTAAAAAACTATTGATGACCTTCGAAAGAGCTTGAAGACAACTGCAGCAACATTTGATTATGTCATCATGTTTGCTTCTTCCTTTTAATATATTCTTCTATCTTCAATCCTAATGGAGATATTTAGGTGTTCAGCTTCGCGTGAATCACTCGGTACAGTGTTTACTCGATATATGTCCAAAACACGGGTCTAGCCAGGGACATACATCGGTCAGGAGGTACTATTTTATCGGCTAGGCATTTGGGATATACATAGAGTAAACACTGTATTAGTTTTTTACGTGAATTTTAAAAGACAGCCATTAAGCCGCCAACCAACCTGTCTATTATAACAATTTCTTCATATATACAATGTACATATCGAAATGCGATGTATGGATAAAAATACATGGAAGGCCAGGTGGAGTCGATAGTTGCCATTCTCAACTTGAACATCAGTAACATCTGGATTTTTAGGATCTTATCTGGGTCAACAAGGACTTGGGATCGTTATGAAATATGAAACCAAGGGTTGGCTTTCTTATAATAGCATCACCGTCTTAACCATGTCATGAGACTCTTGTTCTCACCTTCTTGACTCAAGTACTATAGAGGGTGTTTCACCTAACTCGAGCATCTAAAATATCTCGCTTGTTTTTATGATAGAAAAAAATTTCAGAGGAAAACATTAGTTGGCTCAGAGGGGCAAATGTGATGGTACGCAAAAAAATTTGTTCAAGGTTATATTTTTTGAGATTTCAAGGTCATCGAAGTTTTTTTTAAATGGAATGATATATGAGGGCAAGACGAATCCAACGACCTGTAATATTATGACTTTCACGTGACATTGGGTACGAAAAATTCATAAAAGTAGGACACTTGAAGTAAATAGTGAAATAACGATGACATGATTCCTTTAGAGTTGCAAGAAATGTTCTTGAACCTTGATTAATGACTGTAAATACGCTCGCAATAAAGTGTAAACAGTGATGCAAATTCTTCTCCTTTTTCGGTGACTCTAATCAGTACGTTTAAGAAATTCATCGGGATTTATTCAATTGTGAAAGATAACATTACTTCTCTGAAACGATGGTGTACAGTGATGCAGAAAAGGTAGAAATGATTTTAGTTTATGGTGAGACTAAAAGTAACTCGGTACAGGCATCTCAATTGTACGCAGAAAGATACCCTGGGAGAAATCATCCTTCTCGACAAAGTTTTGACCGCATAGTTCAATTGTTTTGCAAAACAGGGAGTATTAAATCACTGAACAGAAAACTATCAAAGCCTGCTACTGAAGAAGATGCGGACAAGGATCCTGCTACAAGTTGTCGAAAAATTGGACGTTCTTTAGGCATTTCCAAAGCAAGTGTGTTCCGAATATTGCAACCTCATAAATTTCATCCATACCATATTTCCTTACATCAGGAGCTTCATGGCAACGACTTTGAGAATCGTGTTGCTTTTTGTACGTAGACATTGCAGCAAATACAAAGAAATGAACATTTCTTTTATGACGTTCTCTTTATTGACGAAGCTACTTTTTCTAACCATGGACAACTGAATACACATAATATACATTATTGATGCACTGAAAACCCGAAATGTCTTCCACAAGTTGTACACTAGCGTCCATGAATTGTGAATGTATGGTGTGGAATCGTTGGTATTAACAAACTCAGGGTCACATGAAGGTCATATTATTACAGGTCGTTGGGTTCGTCTTGACCTTGGCTATCATATTACGATAATAAAAATATATTATTCCATTAAAAAAAAAACTTCGATGACCTTCAAATCTCAAAAAATATAACCTTGAACAAATTTTTTTCCTATAATAATATTTGCCCCTCTGAACCAACTAATGTATTCCTCTGTAACTTTTTTCTATTGTAAAAAACAAGCGAGATATTTTAGATGCTCGAATTAGGTGAAACACCCTGTAGTTTTGGGAATTTTTAGTTCATGCAATACAAAATTATTGAATAAAATAGCAATTTCAATGATATTGAACCCCAATTGCTTATTATTTAATCAAAATATACATTAAGTAAGTTAATTCCTGCATTACACCTGTACTTACGAAAATATTAGTAAAAACATGTAAACATAAACATTTACATAAAGGTTTGCAGTTCACTTATCTCAATCATTCATTACTTACTCCAGAAAGGTAGTACAAAATCATGTGTCAGTAAGTGGCCATACACTGCTCTACATAATTGCATCACGTGAACCAAGTATCCTAAATCTGTGGAACAAATGTTATACCAAATCGGAAATAAGTTGTTTACAGACGTATATAGGTCCTACCTTGCGTGAACTTAAAACTACCTTGAACTTAAAAACTTAAAAAGAACTTTACCCATCACGCATAACAAATTTTTCTCTTCGTCGCAATTAAAGAAGATATTCTGCGGATCACACTTACGTGAGACACCCTGTGTATGTATAATAGATGTATAGTCGTGTACACACATATTAAACATAAGCTTTCTAAATATTCAGTTGTTTTTAGTACATATCAACAATGTGTCAAAGGTGTACACAAAAAAGATACGAATGTCAATTTTGTTGTCATGGAAAAAGAATGTTTCCGTCATTTACCTTCTAATGGAGCACTTATTGTTAAAGGTGATTTGAGATTGTTGAAGATTAACTACGATGGATAACTATTCACTTCGATGAATCGATCGAACACTTAGGCGGTTTACATATTTACATACACTGTTAATGCAAGTACAGTGTCACGTGTCTGCTAGAACGAAGGTAATAGGTTTTCCAGGACCTCGTTTGTTATAGTGTCCATCCGTTCTCACATTCAAAAATACATTTGCTTACAGAAATATTTGAATTGACACGAATGAATTATTCATATTAATGTTAATAATGAATTTTTAATATTTGTGAATCATTATAAGTTTACATTAATATAGCTGAAGTTAAATCTTGGCATTAACGCTAGAACTATCCGATGGGTCAAAATGATCTATTTCCAATTTATCATTATAATATTATTGAGATTATAAAGATACGTTTGTAATAAAAACATATCGAATCTCTACAAATATACAGTGTGTGGCTGAACGGATGGTACAACCGGGCAGGGGCTAGATTCTACATGTACAAATAAGTCGAAAAAAAGGAATAATATTTTTTCGTTTGACGCCTCGTTTTCGAGAAAACGACGAATTCACCTGCTATTAGATAGAAATCGTCTGACGAGTCTAATCATGGCCAACCTATTCTACTTGCTTCGTATACTAAAGCACGCGAACCCGACAGATCTTTAAACTCGATTTTCTCGAAAGCGAGGCCTCGAACGAAGAAATGTTAATCCTTTTTTTCGACTTACCTTTACATGTAGAATCGTCCCCTGCACGGTTGTACCCAGGTACCAAAAATAACAGTTAATCTAACATTTTTTATAAAATCCAAGGCAATTCCCATTGCTGCTTGTGTTTATAAACCATGTAGGGACTCCTTGTTATTAATTAAAGTCATACTATATCCTAAACGATTCTGGTTACAGATGCAAGCAGCAATGGAAATTGCGGGCTAGACCGAGCGAACAAAACAGACTCTGTTTATGTACACGCGTACCTAACAAATTTTCAAACTCGATTTTCTCGAAAATGAAGCCTCGTGTGAAAAAAATATATTCCTTATTTTCGACTAGATTTCATGTGAGGAATCACTCCCTTGCCGGTTGTACCACGATTTCCCAAACACCCTGTATATTATTCATTCATTTTAGTACTGATTTACAGAATTATTATATTGTATTTCGTGATAAGTAACCACATTTTATCTTACCGATTGTTTTGATTCTTCAAAATTTCCGAATTACTTCCCATTTTTATACACTACACGTGCAAGATTTTCCTACTCATTTTTTGATCCTCTTTTAATCTGGAAACGTGTACGTAATGGCAAAGCTGGTATATTCTCTGTGGCAAAATATCTTTGAATCTATTTGATGAACCGTAAAATGATCATATTGGAAAATGATCCGACTCTAGTTATTCGCTTCGGGTGTTTGTTAACAATGTCCTTTGACAATCATTTTTTGACAGTACTTATTTTATAATTACAACCAATTCCGGGTCGCATCATTAAGCCACTACTATTCACTTATTGTTGCTTTTTAACCTTTTCATTTTTCATTTTTGAACAAAGCTGTTTGAACTAAACTGCTTTTCCTCGCTGAACGAAACATTTTTCATTTCTTTTTTCAGTTTAATCGTTATTTGTCCTTTATGCTGCTTCGTTAGCAGAGTTTTCTAGTTCATTTTAAACTGTGTATTGTGTTTACATTTCTAAACAACTACACGTTATAATTCTAATATTAGTCGTGGCTAAACTTCAATTTAGGGAACCACAAATTTTGGACATTTTTTTATATAATCCTGTAGATTTTAACGAGAAAATGCCAAAATCCAAGTTTCAACATTAGGAATTCACTAGAAAAATAAGAATATGTATAATAATATTTTTCATTAGAGAAATAAAATTTTGCTTGCATATAAGGAATAATAAATAATTTATTCCTTGTATCATTTAAATGAATTTTATTTCTTTATTTTTTTGTATATTATTTTACTGGTTCTACTTCTTACAAATACTGAGCACACGAACTTGACGGATTTTCAAAAGACGATTTTCTTCAATACAAAGCCTCGTACGAACAAATTTTATTTCACACTCGACTTATTTTTTTTTAATTGAAACCTCGAGACGATGAGTTTGTTCGACGAGCGGTTCACAAAATCTTCCGATTAAAGCGAACAAAAATATAAAATAATCCTCTTTTCGGTTGTACCATCGAGCATCCTTTATATTTTGTTTTACGATTGTTGAGTTTCTAAACATCAGTTCATTGGATTGAATAGTTTTTTTTATTCAAGCAGGTATCGTAATAAAAATCGCGTAAAATATAAATAAATTCAATATTGTCGTTTTTAAAAAGTAACAAATGCCAGTTAGTTTTAATGCTCGGTATGTTTGGTGTTAATGATATTCGTAAATAGATTCGTACGACGCACGTCATTGAATGTTTGATTACATTATTCAATCTGTACAAGAGACTGCAACAGTAATGTACCAATAACCAGAGGCACGAAAGTGTTCGATCGCTTCCTCGAAGCAAATTGTTACCCATCGTAAGTGACCTTCGACAAACACAAATGACCTTTAGCTATAGACCATTCCGCGAGCATTAAGACATTCTATTAGAAAATACGCAGACCAGATGTAGCATTGCAATTAAAAAGACGAAATATATTTGCTTCTCTGGGACACTTACATTTATATATAGACTATTGGCATAAAATTACATCACCTTTGAAATAAAGCAAAATTAGGTTCATGTATTCTTGTTATCGTTTGAAACTGTCGAGTTATTCAGGTAACTAATATTCAAAATTTCACCCTGGATATTCGAAATAAATTGTCGATATAATAAATAAACTGCAGATTTTTATGCAAAATATAAACTGTCTGCATTAATTCCAAGTTGTAGGAGCTACAAAGACGTTTATGTCTTTTCTTAACCCTCGATGGGTTTTCATACCTACAACTGTTTGCAGAGCTATTTGCCAATTTTTTTAAACACATTTTTCGAGGAGCTGTTTCTAGACACATCTTTCTATTTCTCCTAATGGAACAGCTGCCAATTCCAATGATCTTCTAGAAACTAATCAGTAAAATGGTTATTTCTATTCCCTGGGTCAAAAAGGACCCAAACTTCACCATCGAAAAGTTAACAATTGCAAAGTGTAGTCTAGGGATTTGTATGCAAAATAAAAATTGTCTGCGTTCATTGCTGCACACTACATTGGCGTTCATTTCTTTTTTTAATAATCGCAATCGGATGAAAATGATACAAGAGCATTTTAAAATTCTTTAATTGTATTTCCTATGTTGCATTTGATCTATTCATTTTTGTTATAAATGCATAAAGTATTAAAATTATTAGTTCATTAGATTGACATAGTATTGAATTTACAATTCATGAAGACTTATTTTTATTTGAATGATTCCTTATTTCGATCACGAGTTACAGCTAACATACGAACAGCATGACGGGTAGTTTTCCGTTTCAAACGAATTATAGCTAAACGGTTTATCGTCACAGTACGGGTTAGGTGCAGTTAGCAGCATGCTTTCCTTGCACCTGTGCTTATCCGGAAGCCAACTCGTAAGCACCCAGCTATACAATAATGAGTGAAAGGTGGAGTTAATTTCATTGACACTAATACCAGGAGAAATCGTTGCAATAGTAATCCACTTTTCTTTTAACCCAGCGAACGTCGTGACTCATCCAACGACGGACATAGGACGCAAAATCTTTTAGTAAACGTTTCTATACTACATATCGTATAGCTTGTTGACAAATAGTATTGACTACGAATTTGAAAAAATGTATTTCTTCTTCTGGCTAAAGTTCCGAAAATCGGTCAAATTCGAATGAGTTGAAATTTAGTAAACAGGTTCATTTTGCATTAAAAACATGTTTCCCAAAAGGATTTTTGGCGACTCGAAACAATTTTTTTATCATACTTATATCATTTCCTACCTTATTGGTCACTCACTACAGCGAATTCTGCCATTTTTAATTGACGGAACACATGTTTTAGGGCGGGGGAGGGACGGAACCCCTCCATTTCCACCTGCCACCATCCAAAACCTAAAACAGACGTAACCAAAATTCGTCGGTAAGGTAGAAAATGATACTGATATGATACAAACTTTTTTTTCGTGTCGCCACTTGAAACTTTTTAAATCATTTTTCTAGAAGAGAAGTACTAAATGAAATGAAAATTTCTATTTCTTCTTTGTACGGATTTAGTTGTTTTAATCTTTCCTGCTTGGTATAGAGTATCTATTCTCTTTTTACATTTTTGTAGTTCCGTAAAAATTACAAAACTGAAAAATGTACGCAATTTAATTTCTGTTTTATGCTATCGGTTTTGTATAGAGAGTATTTTATACTATATTTTTATAGTCCCACATATACTAAATAAACTAAAGAAATGTTAGATAAGTGTAAATATTTCACTACTGTTTTAATTATACTGGGTCCTTCTTTATTTGTAAACATTCGGAAACCAGTTTAATGGAGTTGTTGGAAATGCTAGAATTTGAAAACCAGTTGTTTTTCAGAAGTCAGTTCTTGTATAAACGTTACTCTTTATATTAAGAATATTATAATGCGAATCTGACGTACCATCGTCCCAGTTGTCGCGTGGTGCATCGTATTACCCAAGGTAATCGCACGGAGATATGTAAGGCCGTAGGTACACTCAAATACATAGTACACGTGCTCATACGTTTTACTACGTCACAGTGGCAACTACGATGCTTACGCTCATTTTCTCTAGCCAAATCGATATTATTGACCGTCCGAATGAATAGCAATCCGTGTCACGGGACATACACTGTAGTTGTAGATTCATTAATTTCCTTCCCTACAAATATTAAATTAGCGACAATCATAAAAATAACAGAAACATACAAAATTGAATTTTTTTTAGGTAAATTATAATTAAGTTTGTGTTGTAATGTACATAATTGTGGCCTGATTTTGTATTCGATTTTATATCATCTATATACTGTGGTGATATATAAATGATCGTTTACAGTAATTATATGGTTTTCAAAATGTAAGGAAGTATGTATCTTAAGCAAATTAATAAGAATTACAATTTCGTCTTTAACAGAAAGAATTATTTAATTGGCGACAAAAAGTTTCTACTTGTATAATATGTTTTGCTGGCCATTATAGAAAATAATATGACCAGCATAAAAAATATTTAGATTCACGTATAAATCAATCACGTAGCTACTATTATGAAAGCAAAAGAATTAAACGGTAAGGAGAAAGGAACGGTACGAATTATTGAGATTTTCTAAATAAAAAAATTGAAATTATGTCGCTAATGATTTCATCCTCGAGCGATGTTTTCATCTTGCTATACAATGGCAAGTCAGACTCATGGTGAAGATATCGAACAAAATTGATTATGTATGAATGTTGTTCCTTTCTTTGAAATCAAAATAAAATTTTATTAACTTTTCTTTTTCTTCTAGCGAGTCATTATAGTCAAATACGTTCTAATCATTATAATCTCAAAGAAAGTTATGCAGCAAGGGACAAACCTGGAAATGAGGAAAGAACAGTTCAGCGACGTTTATCAGTCAGGAATTTGCGACATATATAGACAAATTACGATACCAACTTTTAAGTTTCTTTTGTCCGTCACGGTATACCAATTCAGAAATTAATCGAATGGAAACCTGAAATAATGTTTCTATACAATTGATAATGGAAAGATGAAATATACAAAGAAGCTAAATGTAATACGAAGCTACAGGAATGATCGTGATTTAAAGTCGAGACTGACTTTTCAGTTCTTTCCTTGACAAGAGTAGGTCAAAGTGTGCGGAGGACCTAGCGACCCTTCCTTCCATTGCACCCTGATCGTGCTTTTTCCATGAGAAGGAAAAGGGCAGTACTGCATAAGATTTGAGGATTGTGAGGAAGACAAAATTCAGTGTCGGAAAACCATCCTGCGGTCGACTCGGTTTCCCACACGAAACCACTTCGGTTGGGTTACTGTAATGGCCCAAGCGAGGGTCTCTGACAAATCCAAATTCGTAAACTTGAACTTTCCCGATACTCGCCCGCACATTTATATGTATACACTCAGTTAAAACGTTTCCGTATGCTCTTTAAAACAGAATAACATTTTAAACCCTAGATAACTAAACTGTGGCTTGTAAATAATATTTTTATCTAGCAGAAACAATACTTTACCTTATAGGAAACTGTAATACATAAATGAAAATAATTCATTAAACCTTCTCTCGGAGTTCTTTCACTATTTCCATCAATTGCCTAGTGTTTATGAATTTTTTGTACTCAAGGTCACACGAAAGTCATAGTAGTATAGGTGGTTGGACACATTTTGACCACAGCTTTCGTATCGCGATGGTGAAAATATGTAATTCCATGTAGAAGATATTCCGATGACCTTGAAATCTCGAAAAATATGACCTTGAGAAAAATTTATATTCCGTCACAGCATTTACCCTTCGAGAAAAATAATGCATTTATATACTGTAAAGCAAATCATGTATTGCTTGGTAATTCGAACTGTAGTTGTGATTCTTGTAATTCCGTCAATTATAGCAATATGATAGCTGAATAGCTATCATATCAGTTGACGCGAGGTAACGTAAATTCAAGAAAATCGGTGTTTAAGACTATGCTACAGTGAAACTAGAAATTCAAACATTCAAGCAAAAAGAGGAAAAAGGTAATAATTCGAGGAAGTTGAAAAAATAAATGGAACATATGAATAATATTCTACTTCCATAAATGACTTTTGGAATAAAAGTACAAAAAGAATTGTCAGAACAGATGAAACCAAATTTCACTTCATCCTGTATCGTTTTTATGATATTACTATTGCTTTGTTACATCATATAGGGTTCAAACAACGCGCGTTACGTCGGATCGTCACCTGTCGGGTATATTCGGAACCCGTCGCGGGAATTGGCTGTTCTTGATCGTAACCAGTGTCGCCAGATCAAAACTCATGTCCCCATTCTAACTTCCGCTTCTACCGTACTGTTCCCTCCGCTTCCGCTACGGCCCAGTCACGTAACTTTTTCCCCTCAATTCGTGCTCCCTCCCCTCATCTGGCGACACTGGTTGTAACGCAGAATACATTTTGTGTTTGAACGAACAAATACTCGTCGTTTATATTATTTTATAAGTTAAAACGATTCTACGATTCTTTTGTTTTCGTTTTCCAATTCTAATGATTAAGTATAATGAGTAAACATTATTTTGTACTTTTAACAGAGGATGACAAGTTAATTCGTCATTCGTATCCACTTTCATGTTTCAGAATTCTTTAATGTTCTACATTAATTTAGCGAATAGGTCTTTCACTTCATCGTGTCATAGTACCTACATTAGTATAAATTGTACTGTATTTACGTTCATTGAAATACAGTTTTTTTCATTTCAATTTTACTCGTCCTTCATCGCATTTTCATAACTGTTCATAATTGAAAAGTCACCCAGTGAAAGGGTATTGGCAATTTCGATGTTTGTAATGTGTTTGTTCAATTGACCTTTATGCAAAACAGTGAAATACTATTGTCGGAGAGACATACAGTCGGGAACAAAATGAATTGGATACAGTTTAAAAACTAATAACTTTTATGTCATCGGACCAAACGACTTGAGTTTTTTTTTGGAGTTTTCAGAAGGATTAGTTTGGTAGGTGATGTGTAAAACAATATTTTTGAAATTGCTATCACTGGGATTTTCGAAGAAAAAAGTGAAGGTCACGGTATTTAATTTTTTGGTCTGTGCTTATAACAAGAACTTAAAATATTCGTTAGATCTAAATAAGTTATTTACATGCACAAAATTTCATCGAAATCGGTTTACGCATAAAAAAGCTACAGGCATTGGGAGATGTAAGAATCTTCGAATATTGAGTAAATCGCTGTTCCTCACATTTTGGCAACCTTAATCGATTTTGACGAAACTTTGTGAATGTATATAACTTACTTAGATCTACAAAAGAAATATTTTAAATTTTCATCATAGGCACAGATAAAGAAGTTAAAAATTGTAATCTTTATTTATTTGTTTTCTTTACAATTTCGATCAATGGTAATGTTTAACAATGGTAATGTTTCTTTTATATACATTATGTAGTAAACTAATTCTTCTAAAACTAAAAAAAAAATACTGGTCGTTTTGTCCAGTTTTAGAAAGTTATTAGTTTTTAAGGAGTGTACAATTTAATTTTGTCTCCGACTGTATGCTGTTAAAAATACGTCGTGTAATCAGAAAATTGTTGGATTTACTTAGTCTCGGGAATCGATTAATCTAATGATATGAACAAATCAGCAATGCAAACTTCTTTGTGGGAAAGTTTGGATTGAATCGACTCGTTGTTATACGACGACCTTTACAACCAGTGGCTGCAGAGAAAAGTACAATACTATCCCGACGGTTTGAGCCTCCTGTAATAATTGGATTCTGCTTTTTATAGGCGTAATATGTGTTCGATTTGTATATTTGTTGTACAAGGTCGTATAAAGAAAAATAATTCAAATTACAGGAAAATGTCAATATATTCTTCCGCCAGTTTAAAGCAGGCGTGGACAACTTCTTCCCCGCCGCATCATGACCCCCACTACTAATGTGCAGGTTCCCCCACCAT
Organism: Halictus rubicundus; assembly: GCF_050948215.1. Lineage (NCBI taxonomy): Eukaryota > Metazoa > Arthropoda > Insecta > Hymenoptera > Halictidae > Halictus > Halictus rubicundus. The sequence continues at coordinate 3,539,962 of NC_135162.1, forward strand.
TAGTCGTTTCATATTAATGAAGCCCCAATGGTTCCGTCCGTTGGAAAACTGAACTCCCGCTCAGCCATCCGACGCAGAGTGGTCCAGGAGTTCGCTTTTTGTGGCCAAAATTTAATTTTTCGACTTTCAAATTTCTATAAAATTTTTTTTTCTCTCGAATAAGAACCCTCTGAAATCTCAAAATTCAAAATATTAGATCTTTCAAATAACTTTCCGAGCAGATATAGCGTGTAAAGTGCAAAACTGTGAAATTGGAAAACTATAAAATTGGAAATCAAATATTTAAATTATTCCTTACACAATGCTGAAATGCAAATTTGTGTTATATTTTCATCTGCGTGAGCTGTATATTTCAGTTATTTAATGATAACATAAGCATGTTTCAATTCATATATGAAGAATATAAAGTTTAGTAGAATGTAAACTTTAAGTAGAATTTTAAAAAATGCCTAAAAATTCCAGCTTTCAGATTTAATTTTTTTTAAAGTTTAGACCTTCAATATGTACACATGTAAATTTTAGCTGCAGTTTCCTGCAGTTTTTAATTCTACGTGTATTTTAACAAGCAGACATCCGAAGTAAGTATGCACTCTGGTGCTACGTTCTGAACGCGTCACGCATTTTAAACTTACACACGTATGATTTATAGTTTATAGCTTATAGAAATATATAATTTATACAGTTATTATTTATCAGTGTAGTTAAATAAGTTATATAGTTTATAGTTCGGTCGTGGAACAATGACGACTTCAACAAGAACAAGACCGTCGAAAATAACTTTATGGTACGGACAATATCTGCGAGGTTTTACAAATCTTTTTTTCTTATGTAAATTAATCGCATTCGAGAATAAATAGCTTCGTATCTTATGCGAATCTAGCAAAAATTATTAGGTATTAGTTGCCGTATTGGATCCGGCATTTTGAATTTTGAATTTTTAATGTCAGATTCGTAATCACAGACTCCGAAAACCCTTCATTACTAGATTTCATATAATTTTCATGAAGAAATGAATTTTTGCTACTTTTTCGCGGTTTCAGGACCATAGTATGCACTGTGAGCATTGTAAACACGATTTTTCAAATATTTCCGATGATCTGAAAAGAAAATATTTTCAACAAAAGTTGATCAACATTTACTTTTCAACAAATTTCAACACACAAAAATTAGAGAAAAAAATTTTTTTACGAAAAATGGCGGTCACCTTAATTTTCTCAATGTTGACATATATTTTTTACTTCATAATATCCTAACTGTCATCGAGATGAATCCAACGACCTATAATAATATTGTATAACATTAAACCTTGAAATAACGTTACAATAGCTTTGCCCACAAAAAGTGGGCTCTCTAACCACTGTGTGGCACTTTATACTGGGTCAGCAAAGGCGACTGCAAGGTGCCATGCGGCCGGCACGAGATCAACAACGGCGTCTCCGGTTGCGCTTATTAGAGACCTTGTAAGATGTAAGACGACCTTGTAAGACTTATTAGAGAGCTTGTAAGAGATTACATTGTATTTCAATTATATTGTAATTCAACTATGTTGTAACTGAATTACATAATTCAAACCTTTCAATTAATTCAATTACTAATTATTTTAATCACATATGTAATTGAAATACAATATAATTGAAATGCGGCCAGAGTTGTACTAATTCAACTGCGCAATTGAATTACATTGTATTTCAATTATATAGTAATTCAACTATGTTGTAACTGAATTACATAATTCAAACCTTTCAATTAATTCAATTACTATTTATTTTAATCACATATGTAATTGAAATACAATATAATTGAAAGACGGCCAGAATTGTACTAATTCAACTGCACAATTGAATTACATTGTATTTCAATTATATAGTAATTCAACTACATTGTAACTGAATTACATAAGTCAAACCTTTCAATTAATTCAATTACTATTTATTTTAATGTGATGTGTAATTGAAATACAATATAATTCAAATACAGCTCTCCAAATTATGTATAGCCCAGAACTTTGAAGAATTTTCTCGTCCTTGTTCGTAATACGTCAAAGTGATCTTATTATTGGCTAGTGGTAAGCTAAAAACATTCCTTTTTTGAGTTTTTTGTTATTAGATAATGAATTTAATTTTACTTACATATAATATTAATGTTTGTTTAATGAGTCTCATTATATGATTGTCGTTATTTTTTCCTTTAATATATATCGTAACCTAGGTAAAGTAGAGACATGTTTCCTTTTACTGCTTTTTATATTTATGTTTGAAATTTTAAAAATTTGTGACGCGGAAGTTACTTCTGTTCAGATATTATAAATTTATAAATAATAAATTCCTTCTGTTTGAAACCTTTACATGAATTTTTCAACCTCTTATTACCTATTACTTTGTTATTCTTTAATTTTTAATTTTAATATAATTACATTGTTCGGTTTCGAGACGTGACCGTAACTTTGTAACAGCATTCGTTACGCCCGGCCCTCACGCCCTGTCATCTTCAAGGTCCGTGAGGGTCTGAGACACGCGTCGCAGCCCCTTGGGCCATCTGGTTCGGACCAGACACGGGTCCCACTGTTTTAGAAATACGAAATTTCGAAGAGGTACCGGACGTACAGCACTCAGGGGTCTCGTGTTCAAGGTCTGAACCCGATGGTCGTCCATCCACTCGGGACAAGGGGCCATAAATTTATACCACCATGTGCAGGCCACTCGGGTCTCTTCGTCACGCTGCACCGGGGTCCCGTCGTTCGAGAATTTTCCGAAGTTTCGGTGATTGACCAGAGGGTAAGGACTTCCACCTCTACCGTGGAGGACTGTCCGGAAGATCCGCCTCCCTCGGGTCAATCGACGAATGGGGATGAGTCTTTCGGGATTTTCGGGCCCATCCCTTGGAAAAGTTGGACACCAACGAGGTGGCCAGCAAACGGACCCCGGGGCAGTCTGTCTAAGTCTTCCATTCGCAACAAACGCTCTCATAGAAAACGTATTAGTCATCGCGTTATCTCAAACACTTACAAGTCGCACACAACCACAGAACAATCAATCGGATCCCGTTACCCAATATTAAATTGGCGGGTAACTTTTCGGCGACACGGGTACGCGACGCGTTCACATCGGTGAATCCGAGCTTTACGCCCTCGGGTGGATGTACGGTCGAGATCCGCGCGGCAGTAGTCGAAGTCGCATCGCAAAACATACATCGTAATTCGTAATTGATGTAGTTTAATTGCAAAGTATTTTATAATTGTACTCCATTGCAATTACGAATTATATTGTAATTTAATTGAACGAAGATCTGAATTAGAAATTACAATATGATTATATTCCAATGTAATTCTAATAATATTACTTTGTAATTATAATTCCTGGAGTAATTCAATTGTAATTCTGCACAACTCTGCCACCGGAGGCACACGAACGGCGTGTGCCCCAGGTCTCCGCGGTCCTAGGCGGACTTCATATAACTTTACTGGGCTTTTATCTCTCCTGAAGATAACCTCCTACATGGGTTTCTAACGCCTCGCCCCCTTCTCCCACACTCCATGGTGGGGAGTCTCAGCAGTGGAAAGAAGACTCGCGAGCCACCAGTTCCCCAGGCATAGTTTAAAGAATGGAATTTCCCGATATAGCCTTCACTGGCTGCCACAATCTTTTTGATCTTGGACCCATACCCACTGCAAACTCGAAACACAATCCTCCTTTAGGGTATTATTAGTGTTGTAATGCTTTGTATTTATCTTTGCCTCGACTACACCCCACATGTAATAGTCAAGGGGATTGTAGCCGGGCTTACAGGGAGGCCAAAGTCGGGAGATCAGTGATAACAGAGGATTTCGTAAAGCCAGATTAATCTTCTTCTTCAATTCGATCACGAATTCCGCGTTTCTCATACGACCAGAACGATCCCTGTGAGTTTCCCGGGGTGCAATTACCTCCTACTGTTTGTCAGAATTTCGGAAATTCTTGGCTAGGTCGTAAACTTTCGTCTTCGTGTAGCTAAACCACACAGTGATTTCCGCGGACGATTTTTCGGCACGAAGCGACTTAAGTATTGCCGTTCTTCGTTCGTATTTTTGGTTCATGGCTGACATATTCCTACTTGTTCATTAATTTATGGCTTGAGTTACCTTATTAACAATTGCTTCTGGGAATTTCTGGGACATCCTGTACAGTGAGTTACATTTTAAAGAATGTATTTAAATTTTAATATGTACATCTTATTTGTGGGACTGCCTGAACAAATTCCGGCTGAAATTCCACTCAGGGGACAATTATTTATTAACATTTCTCAATGTAATACTAAGTTCAATGTAATCTAAGTAATACAATAATACAATGTAATCTAACTTCTGATGCGCGAAATTGAAATGTCAGTGCGCGGAGTGCACTTGTCCGGCCCGACTACGCTTGCAAATCGACTTGTCAAAAATGCTTGAAATCTGCTAACTTTAAACACGCATAACTTTTGAACCAGTGAACTCTACGTACTGAAACTTGGATTCCGCGCACAGGAATTTTAAATTCTATCATTTTTTCGTCCAATTGCATGATATTACATTCAGAAAAGTTGGAAATTTTTGGTCCCCTGAGTGGAAGTTTAACTAAAATTCCGGATTTATCACGACGGCCCTGTATGACAGAAAAACAGGTCCGGAATTGTTGGAGAGAAATTTTGGAGATCTCCCGGCAGACTGGTACTTTCTTCTTTTAGTTCGCAATTTTGATCAGGAAGAGTTGAAACCAATTCAATTTATTCCAGAGATTGAGTTCTGATGGCATCATATGTACAATGAGAGTTTATTGACAGCACGGTTCCATTCCCTAGCTTTTCTGAAATACTTTTGGCGGTTGTGTTGAGAAGATTTTACCCTTCTTGCTGATACGTTTGAGATTGAATCTGCAACGTTACAGTAGAGTTCAATATTTCCGAGTATTTAACTAACTGTTTGCTTCGACAGCTGCGTTCATAGTGACAGTATTAATGCAACTCCGCCTCCTAAAAAATGCGAAAAATTATTAATTTAGAATCAAATAGAAATTTTCCAAATATACAGTATCATTCAAAAGTTTAGGAGAAGAAAAATCTTGACTAGGTTAATTAGAACAGAAAAGAAACGCTTTGAAAGGTAAAAGCTTGAATAACTTTCGTTTACAGATGTTAACAGTTTCATTTGACCTTTGAGATCAGGAGTCATACTGTTTGTAATAAATAAATAAATAATTCATTTTCGAATCGCGATGGTGCAGATTTAGAGAAAGTTTTCCTTTGTGCGGCCATAATATTCTATCACATCAACGTCTCAAGGAAAAGCGTGATGCATGCTTGGCATTTGAGAACCCTTCGCTGCCGTCACGTCGCGTCGTCTCCGTCGACCTCTTGGTGTACCACTTCGTCTGAGACGCGAATTCATCGCTCACCGCGTGCAAACGACGTAAATCAGTGGTGATGAGTACAGATATTCTCGTAGCAAGAACCTTTGCGGCAGCCACAAAAGCTCGCGGCAACAATTAATTCAGTTTCTCTTAACAATAGCTGCTTTGTTAATTTAGCTTGTAACTTTGTTTTCGAATTCTTACGGTGACTAGAGGATCAGAAAATTACAGAACTGTTGTGATTCTGATCAAACCCGTTAGATTATAAAGTTGAGTAAGTGAATCGATAACATTATACAGAGTCCTCACTTTGAAAGTGTACAATTATTTAATGCTGCTGCAGGTGCGAAATATTTTTCACTGGAAGTCATTTAACCAATAGCTATTTAATTTCGTTAATTTAACAAACATACTTCTGTTGTTACAGCAAATGTAAATAACAGACATTCAAACAAGTCGAAAGCATTTAATGGCGGCAAAAAATTTGGATACTACAGTATTTCGACGGTTCGAATAATTCAGAAATGGGAAAAATATGTGGATTAATTATATGTTGAACACGTCGGAAAGATAAAAAGTTCAAGGAACATCCAAACTTTAAACTGTATCCATCTTACTTCATTGTGTCTTAAGGGGTATGCAACCCTGTAAGCCTAATAAAATGGAATAAATCTAAAATTCTTTTTGCATATAAAGATACTGTAAAAAAGAAGATTTTTTTAGGGAGCATTATACAACATTTTAGATTTATTTTTATATATTTGTATATTACATAAAAATACAAAATGGTGAAGTTGTATAACATTATTTAATACCATGTACAGCAAAACCTTGGCAAGCATGCATCCAGCGGTAAAAGAATAAAAAAAAGTAAAAAATTATTGTATTAACTTAAAGAAAAACGGATTATCTTCAACATAGCAAATATTATTGTTGTTTTTAAAGATAAATCAAATGTCTTAAGGACAGAGTTGAATGTTTTTTTTTTAGAGGTCTCAAGGTCACCTTCATTTTTTAAACGAGACCACCCCGTTTTAAACACCTGTGATGATAGTTCCTTTCGTTAGGAATTAAGTGACTATAATTACTCAAGGTCATTCAAGGTCACAAACAAAGAAACATGCGTTTCATATGTATAATCCGCGTGAATTGTTGTTCTATTATATGAATTTTATTATTATATAGTTTAGTTTGCTAATTCTATTATATAGTTCTATTATCACGTCATATAATGAAGGTTTTACTATACTACAATTGAACCTAGTTCTCTTAATTCGTAACTACTTAACCTCGTTACTTTAACAAGCATATTTTTATTTTCATCAACTCGTAGGGAGTGATTGCAGTATTCAAATTTCAGAGATCACAACAAGAAGTAAATAGTTGAGCAAAAATTAATTACAGTTTTCATTAGCTCCAGTTGTTAGGCTCCTTGCCATTTGCTACAGAACACTCTATAAACTTGAACCTAGCGAGGCACTCTTCATGATCATGTTAAAAGTGATTTCGCAAACAGCTCGACCAACTCCAAAAATACTTTTTGAATCCATTGTACATGTCTCAGAATCCATACAGTTGAGTTTTCATTACTTACTCATTATAACATATCTAGTATGTAAAAAGAAAATCGGGTGTGTTATATTTTATAATAATGTAGGCATTAATGAAGACCTTTTTTTCGCAGAAGATACATTTTAATCTTAGACTGACCAGAAAGCAATATAAAAAAGGTAACGAAATCAATTCAAAAATTTTTCATTTTGACGTATCACTTTCAATTGATCCAATTCTCCAAGCTGGAATGTTCTGTGACAGACATTCGTAATACGACCGATCAATGTACGTTGAGCATGTTGGAAATTTGACACGGTTTGACATGCCCCACGTTCGTAATTGCACTCGTCATAGCGTGATACTGATATGCCGATTCCATCAGCACTCACAAAATAACGGGTGAACTCTATGAAGTCGAAGAACTGTACCGTTCTAATGAGTCTTTTTTACATGATTATTTTCCGAATATTATTTTCCTCAATGTTAATTGTATTCACTAATTGTATTGCCACCTATAAGAATCCAAATGCTTGATAGACTTGAGCAAATAAAATATGTGTAATAATTTCTTTTTGTACTGATATCTTTGATTCTTTTATTGTAACTTATACTTTGACCCTACAAAGATTAAGACCTCCAGAATCTACTAATTGGAAAATGTAAGAAATATGATATATCATTTCTGTTGTGCAGGAAATTCAAAATATTTTAATTTTAAGTTTGAAAGATAAATACTAAAAAATGGACACGTGTACAAACAAGTTGTTTAATTTCGAGGATTAGTATTTTTAAAGTTAAATTTTAAACAAGAACTTCACAAATAATGAAACAATTTCATTCAACAAGTTTGATATTTATGGACGACATTTTGAGATTATAGTTTGTATAATACTTTGGAAAATTTTGTGCAGGTCTATGTCCTATCCCTTGTTACATTTACGAAAGGTATATTTAAAATTTTCTTTATAGGCTCAAATTAAAAACGTAAATATCGTGACCTTCACTCTTTTCTTCGAAATTCCGGGCTATAGCAATTTCAAAAAATTTGTTTGCCCATTATCTAGTAAACTAATCCCATTATCTAGAATTATAAAAAATTTATTAATTCTTAAAGGGTGTCCATTTAATTTTGTCCCCGATTGTATACATATGTACATAAAGTAAATGTAGAAAAAGAATTTAAATTAGCATAAATTAATTTAAGACAAGTTTGATATAATTTGTGGCATGGTGAATCATTAATAAATGAAACATATTTGTGCATATTTTCTATTTTGAATACAGTCAGTCCCATAATTCCTAGCACACCCTTTAAATCGGAATAGCTTTTTTATAAATGGCCCAAATCACTTAACTCAATAAGAATTTTAGAAAAATTGTGTTTAGTCTTAATTGCAAAAAAAAATATAATAGAAATTTCTTTCTACAACTTTTTTATTCAAGCTTGTAACGAAAATTTAAAAAATATTTCTGTAGATTTATATAAGTTATGTACATGCTGAAAATTTCATCGAAATTGTTTAATTGGTTTCTGAGTTATAAACGATTGAAAATGGTGAAGATCTGAATTTTACAAAACTATCATTTTCACCATTTTTAATAGTTTATAACTTGTAAACCACTTAATCAATTCCGATGAAATTTTCAGCATGTGCATAATTTATATCAATCTACAAATCACATTTTGTAAATTTTCGTTACAAGCTGAAATAAAACAGTTGTAAAAAGCAACGTTTTGAATTTTTTTGTTATTCAGTGTAAATGCACTTTTTCCAAAAGTTTTATCACAGATCGTCTAGTAAACTGATTCACCTAGCTTAGCAGAAAAACTGAGGTCGTTTGGTCCATTCATAAAAATGTTATTATGATTTGAGTTGTGTGCCATCAATTACGAGTCTGACTGTACGTAGTAGTCTACAAAGGTATGAATGTCCCTAATAATAGAATGTCATAGGCTAATGCCTCAGTATATCATTTATCATGTTGTGTGCGGTGTACTTGCTATAAACTTTATCATAATTCCGCCATTAGTATGATGTAATTAATATTTGCATATCTAACCGAATTCACAATGACTGCGTGTATGTATCTGACCGTAATAGTACATTTATGTAACATTTCGCACGCCTTCCGTCTTCCCGGTCTTCCGTGCAGAGAAATCCATGTGACACAGTATAATATGTAATCACCCTTATAAACCTCCTGCGCGAAACTGTACATTATATTCCTGTTTTCGTAACTACAGATATGTCACTACGTAATTAGATGAAGCAATATTGGTGTTAATAACGAGAGCGCGTATATTTGTGTTTGATCGCAGGTTCCGCGTAACAGCATTGTTCCATACACAATTGCATAACAGAATGGGTGAGGAACTACTTGCTTAGAATTACAGTGTTTATTCGATACATGTCCAAAACACGGGTCTAGCCAAGGACATATATCGGCCAGGGGATACTGTTCTTTGATTCACGCCGAACCTAGAAAAGGACAGCGAAGTTCTAGAGGCCTCAGTTCATGGTCCCTCACGGTGTATACCACGCGGCAGAGGGGATAGTTCTAGGACTTTTATCGGCTAGACATTTGAGACATAAATAGAGTAACCACTATATTTGGAATTCTATTGTTAGAAGTGTGATTCTAGTTAACAGTTACAACCTTTCTAACAACCCATCCTTTCTCAAAGCAAACTTTAGCTCGATCATACAGGGTATCCCATTTTTAATTTTCACGGAAAATATTATCAAACATTTGAATGATATAAAAAAATATTTCAAATCGGAAGTGGATAGTATCGCGTGGAACACATTAAGCTGTCATTTATTCGACCTTGAGATGACCGAAAAGTCTTATAAAGGTCAGCTCTGAATTTTTTAGTTCAAACCCATATTTTTTGTTATATTATTATCGATGGCATCAACACATTTTCGAGATACTACCTAAACGTAATTTTAGTATAAATATATAATTATATGTAAAAATATATAGTATTTTTCAAGGTCATCGCAAGGTTAAGTAAATACAACGGTAATTATTTAGAAGTTAGAAATATGTTGTCAAGGTTGTCATTTTGAAGAAGTTTTCCCGCAAAAACTTTTAGGATGACTATAGCAAACTGTGCCTTTCCCCAATGACTGAATTCGTTGATTAAACTTCACCTTGGAAAACCAGAAATTTTTAACTTTTTTAATATAACCTGATAGATTTTGACGAAAAAATGCCAAAAATCCAAGTTATAATGTTAGGAATTCACTGGTTCAAAAGTTATACATGTGTAAAGTTGAGCAATTTCAAGCGTTTCTGACAGGTAGGGGCGCCGTCGTAAAAAAGTTAAAAATTTCTGGGTTGCCAAGGTGAGGTTTAACCGAATTCGTTCACTATGGAGCACAGTACGGACAAATAACCTATTTCTCGGCACTTCTGTAAATTTGGTTATTAATGTATATACATACAGGTAATTCTTCTTATTATCTTAGGTGATAAAATTAGTTTACTTTTAAAAACTAACAAATTTAAAACGAAATTAATAATAAATGAACCTTATGTAAAATTAATAATAATAAACTTAAACAAATTATAATAGTAGTAAACAAAATTAACAAACTTAACAAATCGCTATTCACTCTCCGACTCATTCTCAGTACTTTGATTGTGATCTCCATTCACGTTCTTCCAAACAATCTCGATCTATCCTTACATTCTTATTACTTTTCCAATAGTTATAGAACATATATTAAAAACAAATTATTGTAAAATTGCATTATGCATAAAAATGATTATTAATAACAATTTCCATCCTAATACGAATTTTTTACAAAAGAAATGTATTTCATATCGTGATATACACGAATATTGAAATGTTCCAGTAAATTCCGCACTGTGACTGTGGCGGACAAATGGCAAGATTTTGGACAGAAATCCAAATTTGTTTGCGAATGTATACGCATTGTTAATTATTTACAGAAAATGAAATTTAACAATTCAACTACTAAATTTAAGAAGAAATTAACAAATTTTCCACAATAGATTCTAAAGGAAAGGTATGGGACTTAAAAACTTTATAAAATTAAGAGTAGCAGTTAGTTACAAACAAAACTATAAAATTCTTAAACTACAAGTAATATATCCGAATATGAAAGAATCTCAGGATGTATTTTGCCGTTTTTGTTATATGTTAATTTGAAGTTTCACATGTAATTAAAAAATAAAACCACCGTTGAAAATTTATACAAAAAATAAATGTACTTCATTAAATGTAAAAAGAATGCATATACTTTGGTGAACACTTTCCATTATACAGAATTATTATTGCAACACTCATCTACAACTAATGTAATGTTTTTCGATTTTTGACATTCTAGAGAATACAGCCATGGCAAAATTTTTTTACAAAAATCGAAATTTAATTACTAATGTACATGTAATGGTAATTATTCACAAAAAATGAAATTTAGCAATATAATTAATAACTTAAAAAAGATTAACAATGTTTATGCATAAAAATGATTGTTAAATGATTAATAATATCACTTTCCTCTTAATATGCAGTTTTGCCAAAGGAATTTATCGTACATCGTGATATCCACGTATAGTGATATATGTCAGGCTTGTGCGCACTGTGTGGCGGTGGATACTGTTCCCGCACCTCCTCTCCAAGAAATTTAACTCTAAATCACGTGTTCGATCAATTAAAAAGAGCAGAATTTGCTGTAGTGTATAAGGAGAAATTATTCAGAATGATCACCTTGGTAACATATTTCAAAGTCATGAAAATCGACGAGAAGAACGAACTTCTAAATAATTAGTGTTATATTTACTTGACCTTGAGATGACCTTGAAAAAACTTACACAGGTTAACTTGATATCTCGGGATCTGCTTATGCTAAAATTACGTTTAGGTAGTGTTTCGAAAATGTTTCGATACCATCAGTAATAATGTACCAAAAAATATGGATTACTAAAAATATAGCTAAATAACTATCAATACAACTTCTATCTAAAATATTTCTTCGCATCATTCATATTTTTTCGAGATGTTTGCATTGGGAATTTAAAATAAGACACCCTGCATCAGTTGTTTTCAACATATACCGTTGCAGTTCGGTTTTACATTACGCGGGGTTCATATTTCAACGGTTTTACATACCGCCTCAACAGTGTGCAGTATACACTTTGTAAATATTTTCTGCCACCATCATACTATACTTGATGAAAAAAATTGATTCGAAAAAAACTAGTTATAGTATAAATTATCTGTGTAGTAATAGTGAAAAATATGTTCGCTTATATTGAAGAAAGCATTTTGCACAAGTTATGTGTCTTTGAACGGAATTAATGTAAAAAGAAATGTGCATGTTTCTTTGTGCTAATCAAGTTGATAATAAAAAAAAAGAAATAAACATTGAAAGCTTTTAATACATTTCTATGAACCTTTTTCCTTCGCAGAAAATAAAAAATCGTTTAGGACTTTACGAAACTGCTTACAGAGCTCTTCATACTTTTAATACTTCGGTAAATCTAATTACTGTTATTTCTTTAAACATAGTCTGTTGTTTTTTTAATATTTTTTTCAGTTATTCATTTTTACATTTTAGTTTTTTAAGAATTGACACCCTTTTTTACAGATAATGCATAAACATTTTATTTTGCATAAAGATTCGTTGTCTGGCTATCAGGAAAATGCAATAATTACTTACTATATTATAATATTACATTATAATTACTACATTAACACATTCTTTTGTACATACAGTACTCAATTTTTACTATGAATACGATAACATCAGTAATTTGTTAACTGAATGTATTCTCGAATAAATGTAATTTACTTTTTCATGAAAAATTAACATTGGATGATCTGCTCGTTCCACCATATTTTATGTTTAATTATTTGAAAACTGAACTCCTCCTGTATTGTTGCCTGAAATAATCTGTTACAGAGCTGGTTTCTGTTGTTCACAACGAAAATAACTGTTAATATCTTTGTGTGTATTGTCATTAATATGCAAATATAATCGGTATCAATATTTCCGATCGCCAACGGTAAGCATTAACTGCAGATAGTTTAGTATAACATTGTGGAAGATGATGTTGGCGTACCATCTGTATCGCACGATGATCCAAATAATGCTAATGGATTCAACCGTGGAGCCTGTGTACATACACACAAGTTACCCCAATATTATTAGCATGCACACTTCGAAACAGATACCGTTGTTCGCCGAGTTAACCTGTCCGAAATTTGCATAACATACGAATCTAGGTATACGTTTAATTGTTTATCTACTTTATAATTGTTTACTTTTCCACTGAATAGCGTTTGCCAATACGTTATACAATTTATTATTAATTGCAACTTTTAATAGTAAGTTAACAGAAATAAAACCCTTCGCGACCTTATTTTACACAGGAGAATAAGAATTGAAAAAAAGGTTTGTAATTGCGATATTTTTCACATAACTTTATATTAAAACCTTAAACAATGTAATAGTATTTAAACCACTATGTTAAGCTGTTACGTAAATCAATATTGCATAATGAACAATATGTACAGGGTGTTTCAAAATTATATGTCGCAATCAGTATAGGGTGATACTGCACCTCTGGACAGGCGGAGATCTGTTAAAAAAATGGACCGTAAAGTTGACCTTTTTTCAAGGTCAAACATTTTTTTATTGCATACTATAGTACTCATCGTGAAGAACAAAAGTGTTTAAGAAACTGTAGGTCTCAAGTCAACCGTTCTCTTAAAAAACAACTTCAAACTTTCGTAAACTATTTTATTCCATATATCTACAGGGTGTCCCAAAATGGTGTAAAAAAAATGCAATTTCATGAATACTTGTGACAGCTAAGTCTTCCAGTCTGTACTTACCTGGAATTTCTAAAATCACGATATTATACGTATGACAATACTACCGAGATATTGATACCTACAGATTTGGATTTAATAAACAATATTAATTATTACGAAACATTCATCGAGATCAATTAATTTTTAAGTTCGATTTGTTACTTTAGCGGTTTTGCGAACTTCTTTGTTATGTTTTTTTTTTCAGAAATGAAACCAAACCATTATTCAACTTCACTTGAGGTTTTTAGTATCTTATTACAGTTCTTACTATCGTTGGATTTTCCGTATTCTTTTCGAGTGCACTTTAAGCATTGCGTTTGAGCTGCAATTTAAGAAAGGATACCATTTCGTGGACATTTTTTCGATGAGATTTAAGCAATCCATTTGTGGTGCGTCTTAAGAAAGTGCACCGTTCGGATGAAATTTGTATTCTTATTCTTTTTAAAAGCGAAGTATACTGTTTCAAATACGTGCTCTATAGAAATATTTAAAAACAAAACAAAATCCATATTTCTTAGTTTGTCATACTCAATACTAAATTCATATAAGTGTAATCGAAATATTAAATTGTAAAACACACTTTAAACAACAATAATGATTCACCTTTTTAAACGACATTTCATACGGTTTAGACAACAATAACAACAACAACAATAATATAGACAACAATATATGACCTACTTTTTCTTATCATACACTAACGTCCGAAAAGTATTAATTCACAGTTCCGAAGCCACTATTTGTAAAATAATGTTCTTCTCAGAAATGAGAAGATAAATACTAGTAAAGGCGCAATGTATGCATAGAAAATGTAGAAATAAAAATAACACATATTATTTTGATACATATTGCAAATTACATATTTCTTACTATTTTTTAATTGTTATAAACAGAAGATTTGTGTTTTCCCACATTTTTATTTGGATAGAATCAATACAGCAGACCTAACATAACGACAGTAACATGCATTGTGCAATAACCGTAATGTCAGCACAGTTTCGAGAAACGTATTTGTAATATTTGGAGAATTCACGTAGAGGTATATTTCTGTAGAAAAAAGTTTAAAAATTACTGTGACCTAAGACTTTACTATAGGTATTTCAGAATGTAATTCTAACTTAATGATATTTAATTTAAATATTATGAGATAATATCCCCCCTCCCCCCAAAGGTGTCGCGACCCACAGATTGGATATCACTGTTCTAGATTGTGAAAATGTTTTGAGGCAATGTTTTAGTGATATTTTCTGAAAGTTTCAAGCTATTTTCCAGGCAAAATCGACGAAGTTCTAAATTTTAAATGTATATTCTCTGAATGGAACTTCATAGTATCTACCCTGAATGAATTATATGTATTTTAAAAAACATTGACCATCACTGGATCAAATTAGACTTAGGACCATCGAAAATCACTGAATCTAATTAGTCGAAGCTTCGCGGAGAAATTTTTTAATGTGTAACATTTTATTTTTTCATACGTACATATTACATATGTATTTTTCTTTTCACATACAAACGGCAAAGTACTTTTGAATCCATAGATCGATCCTTTACATTTTTACTGCTGCCATGTTACCACGAAATAATTTTTAAAAAATTCGGCCTAGACAATGCAATATCAAAATCTCAAAATTCATCGTCTCAAGGTCATCGTCGTCTTTTTAAGTGGGACTATGTCTTTTACCATTATTTGGATTAGTGTGACGTTATAGCCAATGAAAAGACAAATTCAACGATGAACGACGATTCGACGATTCAACGATATGTTGACCTTCGAATGACCTTCGAAAGAATTACTTTTCATAAAACATAACTTAACGTACGAAGACCATGTTCATGCTACTGTACTCTACTATGGTTCCGTTGATGTAAGCATTGAAACGTTGTCGATAGACATCTCTTGTTTACAAACTGCCGAATCGTCCAGCATTTTCAAAAATGTGTTGAGAATGATGGCTGTCAGCATTTAAACATGCTTGAAACCTGCTTCGTAAAGAAGATTGCACAGCATTCAATATTTCGCGTATACTTTATTTTTTAATGTTGCCTGTAACGAAAAATCGAGTGGATTCAAGTTAGGTGAATGTGCTGACTACTGAACTGAACATCAACGGAACAGACTAGAGTACAATAAGGATGAACATAGTCTTCGTACGTTGAGTTATGCTTTATGAAGAATAATTCCTTCGAAGGTTATTTGAAAGTTAACATATTATACATGTTTGAATATATTGTTTTTATTAGCTACAATATTACACTCATCAAAATACATTGTCTCATTTAAAAAAAAACCACGATGACCTTGAAATGTCGGTAAAATCTTCTCCGTCACAATAATTGCCCCATTAAAGCAAACATTCCCTACCTGAAACGTTTTCTCGTATTACTAAAAACAACGTAGGTATTTTCGGTGAAAGTCTTAGGTGACTCACCGTGTACATTACATTTACTTTTATTCCGTTCACTCTCTTTGCGTGATTATTGTAATAAATCAGTTCGTCTACTGATTTCAATGAATCTCTTTTAGTTCGAACGTGAAAATTGATTGTATAATCACAAATACAGTGGGTCAGGCGAGTTCACTACGCGTACTTCAACCTTCATTAAGCTTTGACATAATTAATTAAATCCCCACTAACCATCGAAGATTCAAATTTAGACCATGTTGTTTATGGGATCAACAGGGGTTGGGTCAGCTTGTTAACATAGGGTATGTATACAGGGCGTATGTAGGGTGAAACCAAATTGGATGTCCAATCTCTAACGATTGATACTTATTGCTAATTAAATATCGACGTTTCTAATATTATAGAAAACAACTCAAATTATAATTATACCTTACACAGAAATAATAACTAGTATTTGAATATGGTAATACTTAATATTACAAATATTAATTAATGAATAGTCTTTCTAAATTGGAATTCAATTGAGTCCTCTTAAGATAATTAAAAAGTAATTTATATTCATTAAGGAAGCTATTAGTAATCATTGTTCACAGTTATTGTATTGACATTTACAATCAACTATAGAATATATATACAGATAAACTTCTCATTTAATAGCTTCTTGCAACTATACAATAATTTTTGTGAATTATACAATAATTCATTGTTTATAAATTTGAAATTATATCATTTTTCTTTAAATTTTCAGAAGCCATAAATGCATAAAAATCCGCAGTTTATTAATGAAACTAACAAAATGTTTGAATATCAAAATAGTAATCACAAAAGTGTAGAATTAAACTTATGCTTGTCCACCCATTTTGTTTACATGTTTCATTGCTTTAAATAAACTATCAATTTTCTATCGCTGTTGTAGTTTTTCCGCTTTCATCATTTTATAAAACGTATAAATATTCATAAAAAATTCAGTGCTGCAGCAAATTAAAATTTCAGTTTGTAAAAATTGTGGTGTAATCGTATACATCTCTATTTGAACTCGTTCTTTTATCCGACACTATAGAGTATAAATTATACGTATACTGTTCTTATCAATTATGTAGGCCGTAGGCGATGGGAATAATTGAAGGCCGACGAATAAAAATGTTGGCGAAAGGTTCAGCCCGTAGGTGCATACACGCGTCACTGAGAATCGAGTGTCAAACGCGTTCAAAAAGGCCAAAAGTGTAAAAAAAGACAGCTTAAAATGCCAGCAGAATTTCTCCTAGGGGAAGGATTGATATGTACCCGCCGTATTGAAAATTCGATGTCAACAAAGCTTTGATATCTTTGTGCGAAGCTTTGAAAGTGTTTTCTGAGCTACCGGTGAAAAAATTCTCAAAAAGTTATTTATCGGCTCCATTTCGAATTTTGTATTTTAAACAATATCCTGTTTTTGTAGAAGACTAACCTCTAACATTTTAAACTACTTCAACATTCGCATTGTTTAAAGCGATGAAAGGAAAAATGAGAGTAAAATTGAATTTTTAGACAAAATCTTTTTTGTGTTATTCTCAAAAATCATTCTCTTAGGAAATATTACGCTGTTTATACATACAGAAGGTAATGATGAGGACGTACATTCTCATGTCGAAGCATTCGAGGCACTTGAAAAGTCGAAGAGGAAACTGTCGATGATACTAAAAAGTGTGTCTCCTGATACCGTCTAACTTTTTTTGAAACATTTTTTAGTATCATCAACAATTTCTGAGGTATTCTGGATTTCCAGATAAGTGGCACACTCTCTATATGATGTAGAAGCCAAAGAGATTTGGTTCATTAAATACTATATAAATTGTAAAGTTTTTTGATTTTTATGCAAATAATTGAAATTTAATATCAGAAAAGTGACTGTTTTGATGTCCGAAAATTCCGATTTCCGAGCACTTTTGTCTCCCTATTAACACGGATATGGGAGGCTCAATCGTATTTCAATGATTGAGCTCTTGTAATTATTTTGCGATAACGTTTCGATTTTATACCATAATGGGAAAGAATTTATTTACACTTTTGATAAATCGGATATGAGAGACTTCAATGTGTTTACATTGTTTACAAGCCTTTAACGTTTTATGGAAGCAACCCGAAGAGCAATACACTCTTCTTCAGTTTTATCGTCAGTAAATCCCTTTGAAATGTCCCTCGGGTGCGAAAGCTTTCATAAACAGATTGAGGAGCAGGAAAAAAATACACGACCAGTAGATCTGCCACTGTTCAGAAAGGTATAGTTCTTGCAATGGCGTCATTGGTCGCGTTACCCTTGGGCTTGACAATTTCAACATTGCCGTTAGAATCCTCACGACGTGTTGAAGGGACATAACTTTTCGGCCCCTTAGGGAAATAGTGACAGTACAGCGTTGTAGATACGTAATCAATACTAAGCTGAATGTATGTCATACCATAGGCGATTCGTCCCTATTTTTATATAAGGGTGATCGGTAACTGGTGCTACAACTGAAAAGGGAGAGATTCTACCTTGGCAATCCAGAAATTTTTAACTTTTTTTATATAATCCTATAGATAAACAAGCATAACTTTTGAACCAGTGAATTCCTAACATTAAAACTTGGATCTTTGGAATTTTCTCGTCAAAATCTACAGGATTATATAAAGAAAAGTTAAACATTTCCGGATTGCCAAGATGAAGTTTAACCAAAAAATTTATTTTCATTTAACGTTCATATCAAATAAACTATTTTCAATTACATTGTTCAAATAAAATAATAAGTAATTTCAGCTCAAGAAGAAGTTATTAAAGTTACTAGATTAATTATTAAGTTTCGATATGCTAATGTTTGTAATTCATTGATTAAAGTTTAGCTGAATTCGCTTTTAAAATTGTTCTTTAGTACACGAGTTGAATAGAATTTTTCCATTTCTTCAAACGTTTTCGATCCTGCGTGTACAGTCTCCTGTTTCTCTTTTATCCACCAACCGAGAGACAGTGATGGAGACGTACGTTTGAAAACAACCGGCAATGCTACCGGCTCCCTGAGTAGTACTTCAAGGTTCTCCAATTTGCGGACACCAACATCAAAGTCTCCGAGAGAAGTTTCGTCCCTGTAAGGATACTCTGTGGCCGTGTCAGGACCCAGTTCATATTTCCTTTGTGGTTTTCACATCCAACGTTCAAATAACACGTATGAAAATGTTTACGAGTTTATAACTGTCTTCCAATGAATACATTTTCCGTTTTCTTCACAATGTAAGGACTTATGTAGAGTAGAGATATTTCATTTTATACGGTACTAACAGAATACGACATAAGCATTAAATAAGTATTGTTATGATAATATCACAGATATGTTTCTAACATTTCATACATTTTAAATAGTTAAAATGCTACGAAAACTTTTTAAAAAATTCTAAGAAGCAAAAAGTGATGAAAATTTATAGCCTATCATTTAAATATTTCACTTCTTAAATATTTCTTTCAATTGTGATGACGCAAACAATAATTTTCATGGAAACTATATGGTCAAAACGAGAGGTCATGCTATTTTATCATGTAGAATCATGTAGGCACGTGGAATAAATTAGTTTACAAAAATTTTAAATCGTTTTTTAAGAGAACGGTTCACTTGAGATCCATGGTTTCTTCGAGACTTTTTATCCTCTCGATGAGTAGATTACGATGCAACAATACAAAATTTGACCTTGAAAAAACCGGTCAAGGACAATTTTGCACGTAATTTTTCAAACGGATCTCCACCGATCCAAAGGTACAGAATCCAACTATGATAGTGTCTACGCATAATTTCGGTACACCTTGTACTGTGCCTCACGCGTGCACGAGAGTCTGTGAATAATAACTAACTTTTTTGCCACATGTTATCTGAATGTACACACACAAGTACAAAAATAGAGCCCGACACGGCTGACAAATACTTGAGTTCTCAATCGTGGATAGTTGCTTTATAAATTTATGGCAACGGCCTATTACACGGTTATGGGGTGAAAGTGTCCTGAGGAGTAGCCTGCAGGGCTACTGGTCCCAAGAGGGGCGAACGCTCAGCTGAATCGTTCACCGTTGCATCGCAATCTGAGATTCATGACATGCCGATAGCTATTGAGTTAGGAACCACGGTGCTAGGACCCCATGTATTTGCCAAACGTTCGCTGCAATAACTTCGTTGCTGGTCCCTGACTCGCGTACTAATTTATACACAGCTGGAAAGTACCGCTTGCCTGTAGTGTCCCAAAATCGCCGATTACGACCGTTCACACAGACCTACAAAGAATGTTATCGAACCCGTAAAATTATAAAACTTTGCACACAAGTAGAGTAAGTTATACCCTAATACAACCCTATTTTTCGTGCTTCTTCTCGCATTAAAGGGATTAAATCAGCCCTTCAAAAAGTTTCAATATTTTCTTTTTCGTGAAATATTTCTAGATTAACAAATGTCGTTAAAAAAAAGTAAGAAAAGTTTTGTGTAAGAAAAGCTTCCTCTCCCCCTTCAACCTTTTAAAAAATTGATGAAATACCTCCGAGCACTCTCTTTCCATACCTGTCAACGCTTTTTGTGATACAATTTTTTAAAAAATTTATGTAACTATAATTGGTAAAAAATAATAATAATAAATGTATCATAAATCTAAAAATAAATGTAAATTTCTTAAGTACTGCTGTCGAAATAGACTTTCAATTTGATAATTATAGTTATATACATTTAAAAAATTTTTATATTATATGTTGTATATTCTATATTATATATTATATATGTATATTATATATTGTTATATTGTTCTTTATTTCACAAAGAAAGAAGAAATATTTATATACATACATTATTATACAACTTTACTTTACACTAAATTAAGTTTGATAAATTGTCTTTGTGTTAAGTTCAATTCATCGACACTTTTTTCCTCATTTAATTTGTTTATAATTCTATTTAATACTCGTGTGTGGAATGATGTATTCTCTATTCAGTACTTGTAGTGTATGTCGACCACAGTACTACATCGTGAATGCTCTATCGATCTCACTATTTTTGTATCAGTTCATCGTAAATCATAAATCTGTTCATCGCTATCAGTTTATAATATCCGCATATATTAAAGTGGAAAACGGCGACAGATCATTGCGGTTGTTAATCAATATCATCGCAAACAGAAATCATGAGTTACGAACTCACAAAACAATTAATTTTTAAAATGTCGTTCAAGTGCACAAAGGATTAATTCGTTGAATAAGACAAAATTTAGGATTTGTGAATTATAGGGTAAGGGACCCAATCATTGTGGGGGTGCCAATTAATGTACCTATATTAATTATATTTATTTTTAAAGCATAATGAGTTTTGAAAAGAGAGTAAATTTCTTTCATCAAAATCAGTTAATTTCTTATTTATTAAATTTAAGTGTGTAAAACATAAAATGTCTTAAAGTACGAAAGAAATCATTTCAAAACACTGAACAAATGAAAGTCAATATTCGGTAATGTAAATTATTCTAGCACATAGAAATGTTTATTATATTAGTAAAACGCATTTAAATTACGAAATAAACACTAATAAGAGCAATTTTGTAAATTTTTGCTTCTATTTTCAATAAATCCAGTAACTGAAACGAATCTGAAAGTAGCGTTATTTACTGTGTGCAGTAAGGGAGCCAGTTTTCGCTCAGTACTTTGCTACAGCGCCACACTGTGCCGCGTGTAAGTACGTGCATCGACAGACAACTCTTTCTATACGAAACATAGGTAAGTGCGAACATAAACAGTATATATACAGGGCGTTCATTTGAAAACTTTCCAGTCGAATATCTCGAAAAGTATGCAAAATATTTAAAAAGTGGAAAACAGGTGTCCAAGGATTTCGAGGGGGAAAGAGGGGAGCAGTATCAATTTTTTATTCGGGTGGCATTTTCAAGGTCATTTGAAGGTCAACTTGGTTTTTTCAAATGGAAACCTATATTTTTTATTATGGGATTCTATTGTACGTAAAAAGATCAGCAATTTTCGTAGGATACTTTTTTTTATCTGTGCGCTAGTTTCGGAGATATTTAAAGAGAAGTAGATCGAATCATACTTATACTGCGAGAAAGTTTGTAATTTCTTTATAACTATAACAAATTGTCAAAATGTTCTCTGTTGTTTTCTAAACAATAATACAGACGATTCTCAAATTCTGAACGAACATTTTTTAAGGTACCTGTTGGAATAGCTGTATAATTCTACGACGCAAGTCGTTGATGCTTTCTGGTTGTATTTTATAAACAACAGACTTTAAGTGTTCTCACAAAAAGAAGACGACTGGAGTTAGATCTGGTGATCTTGGTGGCCACTCAATAACACCTGTTCTACATGTGTTGGAAGTACAAAATTCTTCATTTAACAAAAAATTGCCGTTTTCATCTCTTTAGTTTTCAAGACTTTCTGTTATAAGTAGATCAATGATGTCGTCCAGTAAATTTAAATACAGATTGCCATTCAAATTCTTTTGGAAAAACAGAGAACCTATAATAGCATTTCCTAAAATGCCAGCCCAAACATTTATTTTTTCCGGCCATTGAGTATTACTTTCTCTAATAAGATGTGGATTTTAGTCACTCCAATAACAACAGTTATGACGATTTACGTTTTTAATTAGATTAGGAGTGACGTTGATCATATTTGTTAATTCCTCACAAAACTCAATTCGACTGTGAAAGTCATCTTCCAATAACTTTTGATGCAACTGCATTTTATAAGGACGAAACTTGTCATGTTTAAGTAATTTGTGCACAGATCCCACTGATACACCAGTTACCATTGAAACTTGTCTAATTGTACTAGTAGGATTCACAGTAAACTGTCCTAAAATTTCGATTTGATCAGCTTCTTTTATGAATTTTAGCTGGTTCCTTTTTAAATTTGACACCGATCCCGTTTCCTTAAACATTGCAACTAATTGTAGCTCGTACGTGTGAGAAAAATGTGTATCAGGATGTATCTCATTAAACAGTAACAAAATAAATAAAAATTATTTCTACTCGTTCTTCTAAAGAATACACCATTTTATACAAGTAATTGTACTACGATATAGTATCTCTTATTACGATGATTCACACTTGACTAAATAGTACAATCTTATATTGAAAGACAGACAACATAAGCAAGAGATCAATAGAGGACAATTTTGTTTTCAAACGGTACGTGCTAGTACAACTGGAAAACATCAACGATTTGCGTCAAAGAATTTTACACGATAATATGCCTCGCTCTACTTCTCTTTAAATATCTCCGAAACTAGTGCGCGGATAAAAAAAATATCCTACGAAAATTGCTGGTCTTTTGACGTACAATAAGATCCCATAATAAACAATATGGGTTTCCATTTGAAAAAACAAAGTTGACCTTCAAATGACCTTGAAAATACCACCCAAATAAAAGACTGATACTGCCCCCCTCTTTCCCCCTCGAAATCCTTGGACGCGTGTTTTACACTTTTTTAATATCTTTCATACTTTTCGAGACATTCGGCTGGAAAGTTTTTAAATGAACACCCTGTATAACCAAATATGTATAACAGTATATACATATAACTCATCAAGAATCAAATTTATTGACTTTGCTTATTTTTCTGCATATTTAAAAATAGTGAATGAGTTTTTTGCAAAATTAATTTCATAAGTGTAAAATAAAAATTGTTGCAATTATGATTTTCGGCATCATAATGACGCGTAACGCAAAAACAAAATTTGTTAGAATAAATAAGTAAATAAATAAATAAACAATAATCAATATACTAAGACTCGAACAAATCAAGAATTTCGTGTTGTAACATCATTTTATAAAAGAGCTCAAACGATACAATATAGCATGCAACAATTTCTTTACATCTTATGGTTCGAGTCCAATTCTATTGAAACACAGTATCACTATGATAGTTATTATATGGAAAAATAAACCAAAATAACCAAACGAAATTTTCGCCAATAAACACACTAACCTATCATTGATGTTTTTTACACAAAACAAAAAACAACAAAAATAGTTCTGTATGTACCAGAAAAAATAAAACTGTCTTACTTTTAATTGCAAGAACAATGATGTTAAAAGAAAACAGCTGCTTCAGATTAAGGAATTTATTATGTTTTTCTTCTTTTATTCGGAATTATTTATTTTACGTGTTAACAAACAGTTTGCAATAAAAAGTAATTATTGTCATAAATAAAGAACGATTATGTTATAAAATTAGTATAAATCTTTCCCTTATGTCTTTTTACCGATTTGATCGTATTTTTTTTGGCTCACCAAATATTTTGGAATTTACAATTTAGCCCACCTGGGTAAAAAAATTTGGGAATCCCTGAGCTAGAGTGTTGAAAATTTCGAAGGTGATAGTTTTCTCCGTATCCGACCACCTATTTGATATTCAAGGGTTTAGAGTTTGATTCGGCCAAGCGTACGAGTTCATACAACGTTCACCCGACTTCCTCGTGCTCCCATTACCATTCCCTTGCATATCTCTCAGGGAAGTGGTCTTCCCCACAGCAGAAATAGCACTTTCTTCGCTGCCGAACGAAAAAACTGCGCGTAGAAGGGGATTCCGAGACGCAGACGCCAGTAAATGTTCTTGCGTCTGAGCGTCAGCATAAATTGAACATCTCCAAAAGACTATAGTGCATTTAGTGTACTGTGCTTTTCGTGTTGCAGCGTGTCAAATTTCCGAGTATTCTACTTTGTCAGAACTGAAGGAAGGTATGTAACATATTTGGAATTGTACAAACAGCTCGCGCTAACTAATTGGTTTCGATTAGTTACACGTATACTGTACAGTGACGCCCATTAATATACCCGAAATAACTTTTGTAACCATTTGAATTTGGGGGAGAAGTTAAAAGTGTTAATTTGCAAGATTAAAGAAATTTTGGAAAAATTGCAACTGGTCGTATCCACCCGAGAATATACAAAATTGTTACAGCTGTTTTATCAAGGCCTGTATTGCAAATGTTTTAAATATGTTTTGTAGATTCGTGTTAATATATTAAAAAAATTTTATCAAAATCAATCGACACGAAAAGAGATGATAAACATCGGAAGAAAAATTGCAATTTTCAATTGTAACTCACACCAATGTTAACCGGCTTCAACGACAGTTTAACCAATTTCAATTTTTTTCAAAATTTCTATTACACATCAACTAACCTTTCTAACTCCTCAAAACACCCAAGTCTTTTGGTCCAATTTTGAAAAACTTATTCTCTTTTAAAATGTATAAAAAAATTAATGAAAATCTCTGTGCTTCTTAAATGTACATTTTCGAAATTTTCTCCGTTTGCAACTATAAAATCTTGAACCACCATGATTACAATAAATATTGGATATTATTTAATATGTAAATAACAGTCAAATTATAACTGCATTTTCAAGGTCTAGATGTTTAAATTATTTACTTGTTTATTATCTCGTTTTTTTAAAGTCTACAACTCCGAATTAATTTTTGCGATAAGTAAATGAGAATTAAGAAGAACACGTTAAAAGCAAAGAAAAACAGAATTTCCCAGTTGATTAATCGATGCAACGGAAAAGCTAGTGATTAATGGGAATCGAATTCATCAGAATTCAGTCAAGCTAATGGTCTTCTTTTGCAAGTTAACTACTTGTGAAATCGATGAATGATCATTTTCAAATAATCGTTAGGAATGAATACTTTTTTAAAATTGTTCTCACAAAATATAAATAACTGTAGATTACGTGAAAAGACAAAAAAATAAATTCATAAGTGACAGTAATTATTACCACATAATACTTTATTCATTTTAATGTGTTTTCATATATTTTAGATCAGTCTTTATTTCACATATTCTCATAAGCATCCGAAAATTCAATACTTAAGTAATGTAATAATTAAACTACGAATTTCATGTATTTATAGAAAAAATAAGTGGATGAAATCAAAGTCTGTGACATTAGAAAAATTTTAAAAATGCATTTTTATTTAGCTTCTGTTTCTCGCAGATGGCTTAAACACTTTTTATTTTTCATGAAAATTTTTTTCTATTAATAACACGGATAATGTTCTTCAGCAGTTTCAAAAAGTCAATACACAATCTGAAAGGATTGATTTACATTCAATGTACGTCAAAACCATTGTTACATAACTGCTTTTATTCATATTGAAGGTTGAACAATTATACCCTGTCAATTTCATGTATCTGGAAGAGCATTGCAATGATAATATTCAGTTGCCTAATCATTATTTGTAGCTCTGATATCTTTCGGAAAAATAGTTTGAAACATATAACAACGAAATTTGAAATGTTTTTATAAATTAAGCGCTTACCTCGCTGATATTATGCTCCTGAATTATACTTTTAAGATTATACCGCACAGATAATTCTTAGAATTAACATTTTGTTGTTTTTAAACACTATTTTGTTTTTAAACACTATTATTAGAGTATAATAATGCAAATGATTACTATTATACCCTACAAACACAACCATGCAGGAAGATGTACGTGAGTAGGCCTACAAAAATTGAACAATAGAAAATTGCAAAAATATATGTCTAACTATAAGATATATATACCATTTATAAATGTTATCACATGTATTAGTTCTTATTAAACTGAAGGCAAAACAGTCAAGACATGAGCAGAATTTAAAGCCACCATCAAGCTATTTTTGAAGAGGTAAACTTCAACTTGCAGAGTTGTTTGGTTATTCCATATTCGAGTTACAGAGGTAAAATAATGGACATCTGGACAAGTGGTAAATAATTCGAGTTAAAATAAGTTTGATTTCAACATGTAGAGCTTCTTTGCAGCGGATCATAAGGAATTAATCAAAAATATGTCTATCGAGGAAACTTTTTCTCTGTCGGTCCTAGACAATTTTCGATGTGAGTTACGGTTCAAACCGGTCATTAAACGGCATATATCGCGATGACAAAGCATTAGGATGCGTGTTTACCGAGTTATTAGCGAGTTAAACGTCGATGTGTTGTTCCGACGGAGTTCGACCGAAAATTTTCAAAATATCGTGGCGTGTTGGTTCGGTTGCTACGAAAATTGTTCTAAGTTCGATGTTCGATTGTGTTCATTTTCCAATTTGAAAACGAAAGATTACTGTAATCGTATATATTCAGCGAGTTTAACGTGAAAATAATTCAGGTGCTTTTAGCGATGAAGGAAACAAACTGGTAACCATTTTGTATCAGAAGCTTGTAAAATATTGGACAAAATTGTCAGCTACGTGAATTGAATAAGCAGTGCATGGATATGAATCTCCAAGTATGATGACGAAACGAGGCTTCCGCAGTTGTATTGCAGATGAGTGGAGGTACGTGCCATCTCCTTGGTGACAGAATAGCAAGGCGGTGTGTATACCTTGATGGAACCGTACGGCGAATACGCGTTGCGACTCGAGCTTTCGTGACAATATGTACTTAGTCCATGCTATACATGCTACGAAGAAAGCGAAAGTCAGACATTTACAACTAGCTAAATGTTTGACCGACTTTGTGCTTCAAGCTGGCAACGAGGGAATCGGGTGGATAAGAATCAGAGAAATGATGTATCTTTTCCTAGCGTTCTGTCTAAGAAACGTCAAACGACTTCCGGTGGAAAGTGAAACTGGCCACCGTCCAAAGTGCCCAGGAAATGTAGCGGGTCTAATCGAAAACATCGCTTTTCCCGCTGCTGGAACGAGATTCGCCCTGCGTTTCCTCGTTCTCTTTACGAAATATTGTCGCTTTACATTACAAAGAAAAAATATGAATTTTTACGCTCGTACGAAGCATTTAAAAATGCTATTCACGGGGTGACCTACCAGGATGAGCTATCACCTAAATTACCTGTAATCTGTTCGGTACATGAAACAAAAATGATTGAAACGAAAATAGTATAGTTTTAAGAGTAGTATACAATGTAATAATTATTATTTTTCTACTTTATTATTTTATCGAGATACGAAGGCCACCAGGCCAGGTTTTTTCATCGTAAAAGGCAAATTTTAATCTTGTGGTTGAAGAGGTAACTGAACCTTGAATAAAAACCTGTAAGGGTTTATAGGATGAAAAACCGATAGTTACTGAGATATTCTCTGTAAATGATTTTTAATGCAAGTAATACTCAAAAGTAGCAGATAATTCGCGAGATATAAATGAATAACTTTTAATTGTTGCAATTGTCAAATAAATTGTGGCAATTTAATGCAAAGAAATGATCTGAAAGACATGTATAATTTTACATATTTTAAAGAAGCCTTATGTGCCCGGCATTCGGAGAACTTACCCTGTAAACGGCATAAAACTACTCAGATGACTACAGTAAATCTAAACTACGTTAGATTACTTAAGCTTGAAATAAATAGCCAATTTTTGAGTGCATTCGATTTAAAATAACTTGTAAAATCACGAGTGAAGTAGAACTTTTTTGATGAGTGCATCGAGTAGGTATATTAAAACTTTTAACGAGTATAAAATCTGAGAGATTAAGCTATTGGCTGCGGGTAGCTACGAAACAAGACGCTTGCCCTGTGCGGCACGAAAGTAGCCGTAGTTGTTACGCTTATTCTTAGCGTGGAGCAACTTTAGGCGTAGTTAGCACATGGTGATGATTTCCATCAGGCGCCTCGAGACGCTGCTAGCTCTGTTTACAATGTAATCTTTGTAAATAACGAACTTTTGATCTTTATTTATCCATCAATCTTTTATCATATAGTTATTTGATTATGTGTGACGCGGACTCGTAAACGCTGATTTAATCCTTGCACGAGAAGTTTTAGAGAAACAGAGGGACACTAATAAAAAAGTTATGCACGAAAACAAAACTTGTTGATTTGGATAATAGCGCACATTTCAAAACGTAAAGCGCAAATAATGAAGAAGTATCGAAATCGAATGGCTTTCACTCGGTTGATATGATTCCTATAATTATCAACAAGCAAACATAAAAATGGGCTTAAATTCACCCTGGAAACCCAGAAATGTTTTACTGTTTTTTATATAATCCTGTAGATCTTGACGAGAAAATGCCAAAAATCCAAGTTTTAATGTTATGAATTCACTGGTTCAAAAGATACGAGTGTTTAAAGTTGAGCGATTTTGATCGTTTTTGACAGGCAAGGGCACCGCCATATTGGTATGTACTCAATGTTTAAATGTGGTGCCACTGAAATTACTGAAGAATTATAAAATGTAATTTACAGTTTGTAAATATTTTAAATACAAATCTGATACTGTTCTTTTTGGTGGTATTTTTATCATTATGTGGATATTTAAATTTATTATCAATCAATACTACGATTAACTCTAATCTTTAATGACCCCAGTAAAATTTATGTACATTATTTGTCGTATCAGCATTGCAAGACTATAAAATGAATAAAGTAAATAATATTTCTGTAACTTCCTTCAAACATTTGAGTTTTGTAATCTTAAACTACCAACGAGTATTTCAGTAAATTTTAACTAAAGTTTTATGAAGATCCCAGTGTCCTATTTCTTAGTCTGAGGAAACAGTATACCACTTCTGGGTTAAATATTCTGTACGACATTCACCTTTCCAAGCATAACAGCAACACAAAAGGACACAAAAGAGAGCTATTCTTTCCCGAAGTTTTTCACACGTTGCCCGCATCAGCAAGAAGCATAGATCTCTGCAAATGATCGTTTACCCCAGGGGTTACAAACTTTTTCACCGCAGGACCTGCACAAATCCCACCAGCATACAAAGCGACGTTTTAGCAATCTCGCTAAACATATTCGAACTCGGACTTCTTAACAAATATTTAAAAATGTTGATTTTGTACTAGTCTCTTGAAACGAGACTATAAATAATGAAAAATATGATTTATTTAATTTAACAATGTTAGAATTAACAAAATTAGAATACTTAATTAACAATAAGATATACGATGCTTATACGACGCTTAAAATCGTTCAATCGATTTTTGGCATTCTCTAGTCAAGATCTACAGGATTATATAAAAAAAGTTAAAAATTACTGAGTTGCCAAGATGAAATTTAACATGTTGAAAATTTACTGACAAGTAATTCAAATAGACATTTTAAAAACAAAGGAAGATTATTAAATGTCATAATATGTCAGAAATACTACTTTATAGTTTGTACAGGTTAGGGATCCAAGTTTTTAAAAAATGTTAGTGTTGTATGAAACAATACAACATGCTACAGGTGTGGGTATTATTGGAACATAGTGATTAAACTACATGAATTATTGTACGCGCAATTCTAAATGGTTAATAAAATATTTCTTATGGGAAAAAAATCTTATTAACGTGACGCATATTTATAAAAATTACTGGGTATTGCTATAGTATGTTTGTGTAAAATGCTCAAAAAATGTCATGACATGATATGATTAAACAAAAATTTTATTTTCAAAGACAGATTTTCAGATCCCATTAATTGATTATGACAGATCCTTGGAATGGTATCGACATTTTCTAGTGAAACGGATTTTCAATTATATCCATCCACGTTGCTAAATTGCTACTTTGGAAGATAAATGTCTTGAAGGCGGGGATTCATTGATTTAATTAGATAGGATATAAAAGAGTTAAAGTATAGAATAGTAGAAGGAACCCAAAGCCTCAACTTTTTCTTGATCTGTCCATTTGAATGAACGCCAAGTTGAAACGGATGAAGCTTCTTTGCGAAATGTTAAAAGCAAACTATGTTTTCACTATCAAATATTACGCTTGGAGATCATCCAAACGACAGATGACAGTTGACAGCTGGTCAAAAGTGGCGTAGAAATAGTAAATTGTCGAAAATGTTTCAGACTTTTTTAATCATGATCCATCAAAATGACGTACAGTCAGTCACGTAAGCCTACATATGCTTACCAAAATTTAAATATTTTTAAAAAATATGCAAAAATTGTAGAAATTTGTTGTGTAACATTTTGTGTAACATGTTGTCTAACAGAAAACTCGACAAAGATTTTTCAAGAAAATATCAGTAAACTGAAAATAGGGATACATGAAAATTTATAAACAAGTCACCTTGGATAAGTAAACTTAAAATAAATAAAATTTATTGTTACAATAATGATAATTGTCGTAACAGTTTATTTCAAGAGTTTCAAACAACTCTTTCCTTTTTTCTGGAAATAGTACAGTTCATTTAGGCAAATAAATGCGGAAAATGTTATATTTTGAAAATACCAAGTTTAGAATAATAAGTTCAGATAATAAGTAGGATGATTCTAAGCACTTCACCCAAGTATCGTTCATATTATTCGTATCAGAGACAAGTATAATAATAAATAACAATTACTAATTATTTAGTAGTACAATTTTTGTTGTATTTTGTCGTCTAGATAATGAGAGTATTAAACATGTTTCATGTAATTAATGGTAATAATTTTAATTAATGAGTAATTAGACGCTGATCATAAGTGACAAAGCGTACGAAAAGACTACAATTTTTCCGACAATTCAAAATATTAAAAGCTCATCAATGAAGTGAGTTCGTTAATTTCAAATACCCACTATAAACCGATCTCAGATATTTGAGGATTTTATTTTTCAATTAATTGTTAAAGTTAAGTAATGTGAAATATAGAAAACTATATATTTTTATTTTAAACAATAAAGAAAAGGTTAAACAGTATTAGTAGATAGTTAAATTTTCCCTAGTCTATCTCCACATACTTCTTACTTTAACTTAGAAATCTTCCATTAAACCTGTTATTGTGGCTTGTCTATCAATTACATTTTTATAAACAATAGAATAAATCATTCACATTTCACCAGTTATTACTACGGTGCTTTTGAAAAAGCTTATCAACATCAGATAAGATTTCCTTTTTAGTTTTAATGCCTTTTCCTCTTTTGCTCACTACTCCTGCATATGCTCCTAAATCAGTTTTATATTTTGCTGTGGAAATTTATAGTTCCTACTACATGCTTCATGCCGGACATGGCAACTTCTGAAATCAACTTTAAAGTACCTAGTATTAGATTGTTGCATATGAAATGTCCGATTTTGGAATGCAAATATTATACAGCATTTCGAACAAGAAATATGATTACTAGACTACGGATCTTTATGCGAAATAAAAATTCTTTTCATTAATTGCAAGACATAGGAATCAAATAGAAAATTTTTCTTTCGAGCTGTTTTATGAAAATGTAAGGAATGAATTGGTACGGTGCGGCGTATGGTTTATTGTTGTTCATGGTTGGTTGTAAGAAATGTATTTTTGCCATAAACGCATAAAATCTAATTATTACAATCTTCAATTTTAATATACAGTGACATGCAAAAGTATCCGGATACTATTTAAAAACGAATAACTTTTTTTAAATTGGTCCAAACAAGCTTGAGTTTTTTTTTTAATTGTTAGGAGGATTAGTTTACTAGGTAATTTATAAAAGACATAATTAAAAATTATCATTGGTCGAAATTACGAAGAAGAAGAATAATGAATAATTCATCTGATAATATTTTGGATGCGGACATAGCGAGTTCTAATATTATACTTCTCAAGTATAGTAAACGTAAAGAGTACTAGCTACGCCCCTGTGGAGCGGAAAAGTGGCTTGCAGTTTGTGAGCCGCCAGTTCATTCCCCCTGGCTACAATGAACCTCTGATTATTGATAATGTTTTGGCAAAGCTCACGATCGAAATGCTCGAGTGGTCGATCCTTTACGATTGCCAAATGCATGTTAATAACTTAATATCGCGAAGCTATCTGAATGTAACGATATTCTATTTGCTCTACGTTATTAATGGTTTCAAATTGGAGAGGAAACATCCCGGCAGAAAACTCGCGAGAATTGTTCTGGGATTTCTGCACGTCGACGGCTTAATAATGAACTTGAAATCCATTTGCACGTGATGTGCCAAAGTGTTCAGGAACTCCGTTTTATGTCTCTGTAGGAATACAGACCAGTACGAATGAGGCCGAATGACTCATCCATACGAATAAAAAATACTTATGCCATATGAACTCTTGGCAATAAATCATTGTACACTAACATCTGTAAGCTTGAAATATTTATGAATTAATCTTAAAGGGATTTATACAGTGTTTACTCGATATATGTCCAAAACACGATATATGTCCAAAACTAGCCAGGGACATATATCTGCCAGGAGATATAATACTATTCTTTGATCCACGCCAAACGTAGAAAAGGACAGCGAAACTCACGGGGTATACCCCGCTGCAGTGGAGATAGTTCTGGGACTTTTATCGACTAGGCATTTGAGAAATATAGTAAACACTGTACATAGTGAGATTCTAATTCTAAAATTAAAATTCTAAAATGATCAAGTTTAACATGCAAAGTTACACTTCGATCTACGACCCTTAATTAAAATGGGAATAATAAAGTGTACCATTGAGCGTCGTAAAGCTTTGTTATGTTCATCATTCACATTTTCATGACTTTATCCAAAGAAGCTTATCGAAATCGTAGATTTTCCGTGCGCTTTAGTGGTACTTAACTTTTGTATCGAAAAGAATTTTCAAGAAAAACAATAATATTTCCTTGTAATAAACGACGCGTTCAAGATTTCATCCTTGAACTTTATTCTCGTTGGACGGTAAGATACTATAAGTTATAAAATCTGAACGACGTGACTGCCGGCCAGAATCATAAAACAACTCGCGATGAAGCTGTACACTAGTCGTAAACTCAAAGGCTTTTGAGTAATACGGGTATAAATTGCTCTGCGTTATCGCATTATATTCGGCATAATTTCCCGTCTCGGGACAAAATAAAAGTTTTTCCATCGGTTAGCTATGCGGTAATGTGAATATAGTAGCACCTTACTATCTACTTTAATTTAATATCGAAATACTATTTTGAAAATAACTTTTATTATATTTATCTAAAGAAGTTATTGCATAGCATTTACTGTTTATACACACGAATGGAAATGAGGTAAAAAGGAAATGAGAAATGGAAATAAGGAAATGAGAAATGAGATATAGAAATGAGTTAGTTTTCTTTAGGGGTAGTTTTCTTAACACTATATCTATCCAACACCTAAATGTAACTATAGTACGTAGCTTTAAAATAATAACAAAATTGAATTCATTCAGATTTCCTTCGAATTTTACTATAATGATCGAATAAAGAAGTTTATTGTAAAATTTTTCATGAAAATATGTTTTATTATTAACATATTTTATTTCAATAATTAGAAGAAATAAAAAGTAAATCATTTTCACTCATATGGTAGTTCTAGTGTTAATATTGTTAGCTAATCCATTAGCAACAATGCAAAAATTATATCATGTCTAAAAGATATTTAATAACTACACGTTTAACAAATTTACGTTTTTAAAGCCAATATGTATATCGAAATATAAATATGGTGGAGCGACTTAAGTTTTTATTTAACATGGTTTGCAGTAGCAAGTAATTTGTTTACGACTCACCATACCCTCTTAAAATGTTCTCTTAAAACTCTTCTAAATAATAGTTACGTGGCAGTACATTACCACAGATATTTTTAAAGCTGGTCACTCAAAGGTAAATTATTTTTCCAACCCTTAACAAATGATTTAAAATTTTGAATAAATCCCAAATAAAACTAATTTGTAGCCTCATTTTCGCTTTCATTTCATCTAAATATCTCGAGTAATAACTGAAAAAATAAGTGGTAAAGTGTAGGCTGTCCAACCCCATATTACCCTTAAACGAAGGGGTGGAAATTCGGAATTTTACAGAATAATGTTTTAGACAAAGAATATTGTTTAGCACATACAAAAGTGAATTATCGAATTACCCATGCTTATCCTGCTAGATTCTCTCTCTCTCTCCCTCTCTCTCTCTCTCTCTCTCTCTCTCTCTCCCACGCAATAACACAATATTACACTTGTTATAACGTGGGTACTCTGGAACACTTGCCGAGACACTGAAATAAGTCAGAGAACTTTTAGTTTCGATAACAAATTTCACTGTAAGTAATACATTCTGTTTTGGATTACATATGTCCGTTTTTTCGCTTTCTTTTCTCTCAGCTACGTCGCACATTTTCAACACTTCACCGCTTTTTTCGCTCGCCTACCCCTTTCTTCGTCATTTTCGCCCTACCTTTCATTCGCCCCGCTTTTACACGCTCAGTCACCCCTGCTTTTTTGTTTGCTTTCCTCATCAGAGTCCCCTCCGTCTCCACTTCCGCTATTCCTTCTTTGATCCCCATTTTGCCCCCTATCACCTTCCTTCCTTCCTTCTGTTTTCCTTCTTTATTCTTTACTTCCTTATTATCTCCTACCCTTGTCTCCCCTTCGTGATTTCCCTCGGTTTCTATATTTCCCCAACTCTCTTTTATCTCCCCTCATGCCAACCAGATCCCTTCTGCGATATTCCATTTCTGCCATTCCCCTCCAAACCACATCTTCCATATTTCCATCCTCGTCTTCCGTTCTCCACTTTCACGCTTGCCTTCCGCTGCACCCGTCTCTTCACGTATGTTAGGTTATTCTCTGCCCCAGAGGTACCAAACTAGAGGCCCGCGGGCCGCACAAGGCCCGTGCCATCACTTGATCCGGTGCGACGTAAGGGGAGATGTCCCCTCTACATCGCACTCTTGGAACCGAGCCACAGTGTTTCGCTCTTATGGGCGTTCGAAGAGTGCGATGTGGAGGGGGTCACTTACCTCGCAGTGAATGACCGTGGGCCGCTGCAAGCTTGTCACCTCTGTTGTACCCCTTACTTTCTCCGCTACTACTCCCTTCTAGAATTCAGTACTTTCCACTCCTTCATCTCGATTACAGCCATGCTTTCCCCGTTACTCTTTCCACCCTCCTTCTTCCGTGTTTAATCTCTTTTAATGAAATCTTAAACTCTTCCAGTATTTTCCCTATCCTCTCATCCTTTACACCGCCTTTCTCCGCTCTGCTTCAATTCTTTCTTTATCTCTCCCCCGATCTCATCTCTCCTCTCCTTTAGTACCTGTAACTCTTCCTTTATCTCCTCTCACGCTCGTATTAGCATCTCCTCCGCCCTCTTTGCCCCTCAACTTTCTTGAAGGTGATCCACCCACACTCTCGTTCTCACCAGGTGGGAGAACCTCAACCACCTCCTCTTCATCCCCCAAGCAATTCCTTTCTTTTTTAAATTTCCCTTTTGCTTTTTCGTTTGTCATACTTCCGTTTTCGTTACATTGTTGCTGCTCTTCCCTAATTTTAGATTATACAGAGTGTCCCAAAAATCGTGGAGCAAAAATAAGCCCAGAAGAGAGAATAATATTATTTTGTATAACTCTTGAACTGCGAAAAGCATATATTAACACTAGAACTACCGAACCAGTCAAAATGACTGGTGGATGATTTCTTCTTTCACGATTACTGAAACTATGAAAACGTTTTCACGAGAAATTTTTTAATATATCTCTTCTTTGGAATACAAGTTACCATAAAAATCGTATAAAATCTGAGAAAATTCAATCTTGCAAATTCAATATTTTTTAATCTTCTTCTATATTAAGATACATTTTTTTTGAAGCGATCATTTGATCGCTCATGGTAGGATTATTATTTTCTATAGGTATGGTAGGATTATTAATTAAATTATAAATTATTTTCAGGCCTTCTACATCAGTCGTTAGGTAGTAAATGTAGTAACAAATTATTTCCATCATTTCAAGTGTATATCTTATCCCACTATTGTGATACAAGCATTGTCATATATTTTACTGGAACAGTGCTGTATTGTGTGCAAAATATTTTTCCCTAGTACATGAAATCATATGATACTTTGATGAAAAATAAATATATACAAAAATTGATTCGCTCAATTTGCTCGAACGAGTATTGTAGAATGTATGGTATGGGAAAGATTCAATTAACGCAACGAAGTGAAATATGACAGGTATCGATTTCGCAGTAGAAATGCGTAGCAGCGGAAGTCAGTGCAGTGAAAGTTCAGTGAGCAATATCCATACAATTCGCAGAAGTGACGTCGAGGAATATTCCGACTAAAATAGGAATGCCGTGCGAAACAGCATCCGTATTACAATTAATCATCGAGGACGGTATTACCTATAATTACGAAGATATTTCGGTACGCTGTTCCCCATGAATCTGGAATTGAATAAATCTGGAACATCATCTCTAGACTTATTAGACCTTTAAAACCAAACAAAAAAATGCAATAATAATAAACTTTGTGAAATCAAGTCTTTATTCCTCTTTAAAAATAAATTAACATCTTTTTTAACAAATAAATCATTTGATACAAACATCATCATTATCATTGAAGTAAACTTTGAATGTGATTATAACATTCATAGAAGAACAAAAAAGGAGAATAAATTCAAACAAATATTATAGAACAAATAAATGGCAGTATTGCTCGCTTTCAATTTAGCCATTTCCTTCTTCGAATTACCTTTTCATGATTTTTCAAGGTCACCTTCAATTTTTTGCAAATACACCTATAATTTTTGTACCCCTATCTGCTAGAGCAGGGGTGGGCAACCTATAACCCGCGGGTCACCGAGTGACCCATTTGATAATTTCTAGTGACCCACTTTAGTTCCGAAAATAAAGTATAATATATAAAAATAAATTATAAAAAATAAACATGAAAAATCAACTATGTTTGTAATTATTTTCTTAATAAAATATATCTTATTATTTAGTAAAGGACTGTTTTAATACGAAAATATCTCTGACCCAAACGTCTCTTTAATACTCACATTTTGGTTGATTTTGACCCGCAGCCAAAAAAGGTTGCCGACCCCTGTGCTAGAGGATGTCAAAACGAATTCGGTAAGCATCATAACATAACTTTTACCTTAATTTAAGCTATGTTCAAAATGGCGTCCGTCAGCTGTAATGACGAACGCAAACGAATAAAAGAATGCTTAGCGCTTTCTATGACCTCTACACTGATATCTGAGTATGCATCTACAATTCTCTGTCGTATATCTTCGGGCGTTGGAGAACTGCTAATAACAGCGTAATCTCTACTGGTCGCGATTCGTGGTTCACCCTGTAGAGTAAACACTGTACTTGGGCGCCATCTCCTTTAGGAGTCTGAGTATATTTTTCATTGAGGCGCTTTTTTCCACTTGAAATTTTAAAAGTTCTAATCTCTACTACGTTCCTGGGGTGTTCACAGCACGCTTCTCAATAATTTCCCTTCTAAAAAATATTATAACAGGTAGAATAGCTTTGAGTATAATGGCATAAACCATAACCTCAATAGCCAACCGCATTTCAGAATTCCCTAGAATTTAATATCGTGGGCTGTTTTGAGCACCCCGCATACCTAGTTAAAGGTTAATATTATTCATCATTTAATGATTAAAGTTTAAAACAAATATTGAAAAGTATTTGAACAAATATTTAAGTTAATTTCTTGATTTAAACTACCTAGAACTTAAACTATTTCTGTATTTTTAACCTCTTTGAAATGTGATACAGGTATAATATACTTTTTATCCTTACTTAGTAGATACTGAATAACTCAATTAACAAAAACAAGAACTAATTTTTATGTCTCATCAGGTTGATTATTAGCGACAACTTAAAAATTTTAGATCTTTTTATTAGGTATGTATAATTCAGCATCTTTATTATCATATTATTTAGAAATTTGTGGCATGGTGAACATTTCTTTCATATAAATGTTATATTAATCGCAGTCCCAAGAAACTAAGTTCTTTTTCTTATTCCTGAAAACATTATCAAATTATTTTGTGCCGCTCATGCCTTCAAGATTGCTTCTAAATTATTATGTTTGGTTTAATAATGATATAATTGAAAATATGAATATAGTAAACGTCTGGTTCACTTCGAAGAGCTCAAGTATCTCGAAAAATTTAAATGACATGAAATATGTTTCAGACAAAAGTTACTGAACGTAGAAGGGAACATCTATTTGACCTTGGAATGGCTTTTTAAAATTACCAGAAAATGTACGTTCTATAAATATTTTTAATAATATCTTTGTTAAATCAACATCAATTATTTAATAGTGGTTTTGAACGCATAATCGTCAATAAATACTTTTATGTGGTTTTTTAAATAAGAGAAATAGCGTCTTATCGACATTTTCCACTCGATGGATTCGAAGAGCTCCACCCTTGATTGTTATAGGGTTAGCCGACTAGGCCTCAAGGGCAAGAAGGGAAAGGGATCAAAGAGCGTATTTTAGGGAGTATTTCAAGGGCTATAATCGTTAATGAAAAAGAGATACTGATTTATTATTTGCGCTAAAAAACTATTTTTCCTAACAGTGTATAATTTTACCTAAATTTTTCGTATTTTTCAAAGTACAAAAAATTCAGAAAAGTCGGTATTTTAAAAAACAAATGTCGTCTGATTTAAAAAAAAACACAGAAATATATTTCATGCTATCTCGAATCACGTAAATATGTAAGTGAAATTTTAGCGTGATGTTTATGAGTTAAGTATGATGAAAGGAATGAATAGAGATTAAAGCAGGCGAAGGATAATTTGACCTAAACGACCACTCCGAACATGAAGGTTTCGAATAGCATAATTATATTATTAATGTGAATTTTATAGCTTAGCAAAAGTGAAATGTTTTGTTTATAATTTAGTACAGTCGTACCAGTACATAAAATGGGTCGTAACAATGAGTATATCTCCTTCATGATTTACTGTTAAACGAAAAAACTTTTGAACACAAAATCACCCTATTTTCAGAAACAGATGATACGGTAAAACAAACTTTTCAAGACTATTTTCTTTTTTGCGAAGTTCCAAGATCGTGGAAATTTTTATTTATGAAACTGTATACGTTTTAATTAGCTTATCGATATAGCCTGGAGTTTAATAAAATTTATTCTAGTAAAATCAGGTTTTTGAAATCTACCTCTAAAGTGAAAACTTACAGTTATTGTCCAGTCTTCATAAATAGCAGATTTTATGCATTTACGACAAAAATGAATATGTGAAGTGAAAAACAGTAAAAGCATCAGTAAAATTGAAAAATACTGTTATAATATCTGCGACTTATTAAAGTTACCGAGTGACGAAATAAAGTGGCTCTAGTTCCTTGCAATTTGTACATCAAATTTGTATTTTACATAGAAATTAACAGCTTGTTCATAAAAAATAGATGTCTTGAAGTGTGAGTACATACTGAAGCAGTGTGCATTTGCACGCATTAGAAACGACAGAAAAACTAGAACTGTGGAAAACTCGTCAGAAGTACATACTGGAATCCGAGCGAGGAATGAGTAAACTATTTTTAATTACGCAAGTTTGTTCATTTAAACGGTTCCTGTAGATTTCGGTTGCAGTTTTGGGGATTCTGCTA
Organism: Halictus rubicundus; assembly: GCF_050948215.1. Classification (NCBI taxonomy): domain Eukaryota; kingdom Metazoa; phylum Arthropoda; class Insecta; order Hymenoptera; family Halictidae; genus Halictus; species Halictus rubicundus. Next base: position 3,580,393 of record NC_135162.1, read on the forward strand.
TGCAGCTTGGACTATGTTGACTATGTTGGCAGACAGTCAAATCACTGGCTTTATATGTATATGAGAAGTATAATATCAAACCTTGCTGTGCCCATTTCTAAAAATTTTTTAGATGACTGTGGTAATCTACAAGGTCGACTGGTAACTTTAACCATCTTGAATATTTTTTTATTTCTTGAATATTTTTTTTGCGTTATTTGTAATGATATGAAAAAGTGATATATCGAGTAAAGACTGCATATGTCCCATATGTCTGCATCACAATATATCTCTCTCTACACCATGCCAATTTTCTATATATCAGATTTTTTTTTATCATTAGAAATAACGGAAATATTCAAAGTGGTCAAAATAATGAGTCCACCCTGTATTTTCTTGCCGTCTCTGATTTTGTTGTATTACAGGACAGTTTGGAAATTGATTTTAATCTTTTGACAATATAGATTAAACATCGGGATTATTCTCAAAAACCGCTATGTCCACACTGAGCATAATCTCTAAAGTCATCATATTCGGAGCATCAATATTGTAGGCACTTTAAAGTTGACTTCAAAAAGTTGACTTCGAAAGATGTAAAAGCGTTGCATTTATGTAGATCAATAATGAGGTACGAACAGTTAAAACTAAAAAGGAAAACATTATGAAAACTTTATTTTACATTTAGAATTACATTATGGTAATAACTGGCGAAATGTGAATGATTTATTCTACTATAAAAATGTAATTTATGGATGAGCTACAATAATAGGTTTAATGGAAGATTTCTAAGTAGGAGGAAGAAATATGTGAAGAAAAACAAGAGGATAACTATCTACTAATAATAGACATTTGTCTAAACTTTTCTTTATTGTTTAACATAAATATATGCAATTTTCTATATTTCAAATCAGTTATTTTTATATCCATATAAATCTTTCTTATGTGTTTTAAAGTGATTACATAAATAGTTCTTTAACTTTAGTAATTCATTAAGTTATTACATATTTTTGTAATGTATTCTATATGTACAAGTTGGTAATAACACTAATTGTATCCAAGAACTTCTCTATCTGTCCCAGTGTCATCATCAAAAGTTGCCATGTCCAATGACCTCTATTGATTTCACAAGTGCCGTGATGTAAGTGCTTATTATGTGGAACCTTTTTTGCAATAAATAAAAGCAAACACCTTAGTATGCCAGTAATGGTGTCTTACAATTATTTAAATTAAAATATCTCCTAATTTATTAACTTTTCCACATAAACAGGTAAGGACTTTCTTATAACTAATGTCGAGCTGAATCGATTGATGTATTCAAAAATACATCATTTAATTTAACCAGCGAAGTTGACCTTCATATGACCTTTACGCGTCCACTCACGAAAAACTAATAACACAAAAATATTCCAAAAATTTCCTTTTAAACATTTTTTACTACGAGTAATAATAACGAAAAAATTAAGATGTCAAAATCGGGTGGAGACACCATGTATAATGGAGGACCACACGACAACACATTCAATTCGGAATCATTAGTCGGTCGGAATACAACAGAAGTCCGAGTTTAATATCACACAGTCATAATATACATATTCGTCGAATGCAGTAATACAAGTATAATTTAGTGTAAACCCTTGTCTATACATCTTTGTTATTTGTTAGTGATTGAATTATCAGTTACAAAATTTCTGATTATTCCTTTATTTCACCTCACACTACATATACAGCGTTGGGTTTGAGGTTGTGAACTCAACAGGCTCACTATCATTGATGAACATTGAGACGACACAACAACAGTGCAAGATCATATGTTATCATTTAAAAAATACTAATTTGTCAAAATACCAGGAAGAAGATTGAGCTTGTTAAACATTACTATTAAAAATCAGACATTTCATGGGGTGTCCCAAAAATATAGTACTTCCTTGAACGGGGTGACTCTTGATGTTATTTGAGGTAACTTCTTCCTTAGCGAACATGATCTCCGTGTTTTCGTTGAGGAGTTATTACGAAAAGCGCGGACCAATCGGATTTCGGCTCGGCCAATCCCAACGCCACGCTCAGTGGGACCTGTGTTCTTATTGGTTTGCTGATCGAACATTTCATATCCAACAACCTAACACATTAAAACGAGGCTACGAATGTTGGAAGAGTACTTTACTGAATTTAAAGCAGCAAAGAAAGTAAGACATAAAGGCAAGGGTAACTAATAGTGTAGAAAAAGGAGGAAGATGAGAACAATCTAATTAAACGAGGAGCACGAGAACAAATTAGGGGACTAAAAGGGAAGAAAACTGCATACGTTATGGTATACTACATGAGCAGCAGTGAGAAGGCAAAGAAGCCGAGGGAGAATGCTAAAAGAGGTAGTAAAAGCGGTTAAAAGAAGCGGACACTTAAAGAGGCAAAAACATGCTTGTAATAACACTGGAATAAATGGAAGAAGTGTGCTACCTCGAAAAGCTCAATTACGAAGGTTATGGAGTTAATTATGATGTTTAGAAAGAATGTATGCGTATAATTGCAACATTCAAACTAACCTAAATTCACTACATATCATCTGCCATAATTGCTTTTGATTAGAGAAATAAATATTTATGTTCGCCCATTAAATCATCTGACTGAACTTGGAAAACACACCCCCTTTCGATACGTAACGCACGCCATTCACTTCGTTTTGACATAGTGAACACGAAATATAGTTGTCATTTTTGGCGGAAATGAATAGTCCGTGATGGACGCGTAGATATACGCAGGATTCATGTAGTAGTAGCGGTAGTTTTTCGCGAATATCTCGGAAACTATTCATTTCCGCCAAAACTGATAAGCACATTTTGTGTTCACCATGCCAAAACGAAGAAAATGGCGTGCGTCATGTGTCGAAAGCAGTGGGGGGGGGGGGGGGGGGTGTTTTCCCAAGTCTTACCAATCATCTAATGTTATTATTATTATTATTATATAACGTTTATTTTAAAGTGGTCGCATTAACAGCTAGGTCATTAGCGACCACATGGTTTATAATCGCATATAGAAGAGAAGGTTATAATGTTGTCGACTTATACATCAACGATTTTACATAACCTCAGAGAAAGTAATCTGTAGGTGTTATGTCGCATGATCTTGGTGAGCAGTTCACGTCAGCATTGTGAAAGATGAATAAAAAAGAACAAAATATCATTTAAAACAAAACAACAATAAAAATTCATAATCATGTAAATTTTAACCCTTTGCACTCGAGTGGTGACTCTGAAGCACCACTAGAAATCATTGTGGCATTATTTCAAAGAAATTACGAGAAATTGTACGAAATATTTGTTACATTACAAAATTTGTATTTAATAGATTACTAAACATTCAAATATTATATGTGGAAATCGGATCAGTTTCGTATGAATAAAATGAAAATATTCTAAGACGGAAGAAAAATTTAGTTGTACAATGAATATAGCGCCGAGTGCAAAGGTTTAACAATTTCTATACGGTGTGCGATTGAATATTTATCCATTATAAAATAGCAACCAATACTCAACTCACTTGTAAAATCTAGAATGATAGAAGAAGAATGGCTGTAGTGAACTGTCAAGGACCGATTTTAATAACCCTGTTTATGCTTAAGTAGACTATGAAACATAGATTAAAAAGATAAGGTAACTGTACCTAGAATACACAAAACAGTACTGTTTAATTTCTATTATTTTATAGAATTTTATGAAAATTCACATGACATGATTTTTACTAGACGCAAATGTGTTTATAATGTGTATAAGATAATTTTATTATTTTTAAGATCGAGGTTTCAGTATATATTTTGCATGTTTTCTGTTCCTGTATTTATGGCCAAGAAAGCTTGAAATTCTCTTGGACTTCAATAGCAGTTGACGTATTGTAAACTCATGTTCTGAAATCCAAGCATTGATTTTGGAAATCCAGAAATCAGTATTCAGCAAAAGTTACTTCAAATAACAAATCAAATTAATTTCAATCGCTATTGTTTTATCTGTTCTTCGAATTTAAATATGTTGTAGAAACTTCGATAATGTCGTGTTAGCTATCCGGATGTTTTCATGATAGATATCTGCACTCTATTTAAATTATCAGTGGAACGTCGACAGTTTAAGTATTTTCTTTTCATCATGTTTCACAGTGGAGGGAAGTCATTAGTTCGTGACAGGCAAATGAATAATCGATTAAATAATTGTAATACAAAATAATGATCGTATGAAAAACGAATAAAGTTTCATCCATTATTGGTAATAACTAAAAATTTGGACAACGTTCAACATAATAATTAACGATAGGATATTTTTATTACTAGTTTAGCTATACATGTAAGGAAAACTGGAAGTGAGAATTTTAAGTTAGTATTTGCTCATGTAATTTCAGTTAGTATCGTACCATTTAAGATATTCACATCAATTGGAACGCTTTCAGTTGAGTCAATCGGTTATTGAACAGTGAATTCCTAACAAGTTCAGGAGTTTCTCAATACCTTAATTAGTGGTCTTCCGATTTAGTGGTCTGCGATTCTCTGAAATTTCAAAAATTGAGATATTAAGTTCATTGCGTTCATTTTCTACAAACTTCATTTTATGTCGCAAACAATCTTAAACATCCACAACTATAATCATAACTATAACCTCCAAAGACTTCCATAACCTCTTCATGACATTAAAAAATAACCGAGATCAAACTATTTATGCCAGTCTGCTGTTGCACTTTTTAAATAATTGTTGACTAATAATTCTTGTTTGAACATTTTACCATTCTTAAGTCCCTTAATATTTTTTTAAAGAGCACATGAGGATGTATCAGTTGATGAAAAAATACAGTTTTATTAAAAAAGTTTAAATAAATTCAATTTTTTACTAAATAAAAAGTTATTAATAATCTCTGTTTGGCAGACATCGCTATTCGAAAATTCGTATCCTTCTTTGATATTTTCGGCCCAATTATGCTGAGTAATTTTTCACAGTCCTCATATGACATTCTCGCAAAATTTTTGAATCCTGTATCGTTTTTTAATAAATCATTTGTTAAACATATTCCACCAGGAATGCGTTTTGTTTTGAAAATTTCTTTTTGCCAGCATTGTCGCTTTCTTTTTTTCTCAGCATTATCTTCTTGGATTAATGCTGCTGATACAAGTAAAAGATCTTCTTCAGAAATATTTTATAATTTTCGTGTGTGCACTGAGCAAGGTCTACAACGAACTGCCTGAGAGAGGGTAACTTTTTCCCCTCAATTGGTACTCCCTCCCCTCATCTAGCGACTAGGACTATTCGCGGACTATATCTACTTGCATTATAATCTACTTGCACATTGTATGTAAAATGTATTAGTTTCATTAAAAACTAATTACTTACCAATTGTTTATCATAATAATAGAATAAAGAAAATTAAGTTTTTAATATGACTTGAATATTTTTACATGTATCGTAGCGTTTGTTCATGATTTTGCTGTTCACTTTATTGCTGGAAATACAGATCGTCTGTTTTGTAAGAACATTTTCTCCAGAATTGTGCACATACTTAATACGATAATCACGATCGTGTCGCTTGCAGTCCTCTTCCAAACGGGCTTTTTGAATTTGTGTGTAGGTAGTAAACGCCCCTTCTAAAATGGAAACACAATATTTTATAGTTCCTATACGAATTTACCTTTCACATTAAAATTTTATGGGGGAGAGTAGGCATTGAACGCCTAGATTGAACATAATCTACAATTCGTAGTTAATTAGCATAACACTGTATCTATTTCTTCTCCAAGGTAAATCTTGTAGCAAAATCTGAAAAATATTCTAAGTCGAACATAATTTCATAATATTCTTAAATTCTTTTAATCTTTTCAGTTTCGCTTATTCTACATATTTCATCTATTCATTTTTATCATAAAAGCATAAAATCTGTAAATATTTTTCTTCCTAAAAATACATAATGATTGGTCATAATTTAATAAATAAATAAACGACATGGATGGTAGTTATTAGTCCAGATATTTAAGTTGCAAAGCCTCGCATTGCATATCAAATTTGTCTTAAATTGATGGAAACTGAAATAATACTAACGCGTTGCTTTGTGTATCAAATCCCATGCGAATTACATCCGAATAATTACATGAACTCATTTGGAAACTTAAATCGTCGTTACACTGGACGGCCAAAAATCCTGATGGATTTCTGATTGACTCCGCGTAAAACCGCCAGGATCTATGATGACTGCAATAATCTGTAACATATCATCACGAAGACGAAAAACATTCACGGTATAATCATTTACTTCTATATAACAATTTTCACATCAGATTCATAACCAGTGACCTGTAAACCCCAGGAGTACCGATTCACGCTTTGTAAGTAACTCGAAATGTTCAAATACTTTATTATGTGTATTTTGAATGTGTTCCATGTATGTGTAGGAATACAATATACCTTGAAATCAGTGGCTTATCAAGTCATTTCAACGAAAAAAATGTTGATTTCATTAGTTTTGTTTTCATATAAATCGATTTTCTGCAATATCCTGAGGAGATAGACAAATTTTGGGACCAGATTTAAAATCGACGTGATCAAATCTACGGGAAGTGATGTATAGCATGTCAAAAAAGAAAATAATTTACATTATTTTAAATTGTAATTGGTGTAAACTTTGACCCAAAGCCTGAGCGACCGAACTAAGTACATAATCCCAAAATAATGAGAAAATTGTTTGCTGCAATTTCACCATAGTCGATAGCAACTATGTTTATATCCGATATCAAATAAGCTGCAACAAACGTCATCGTCATTAGCAATACTAAAATTGCGTGAATTAGTTCTTATCTGTAAATTTGAAAAATACAAGTATTCAAAATGAATTTCAATTTTCTTCATCTAAGCCATTTCACATTGATGAAATAGCACAGGCTCGTAAAACTGGACGTCTTGATTACATATTAAATCCTGCATATTGTTTTAACTTTCTGAGTTATGGGTGTGGAAAGTTAGCTGCCAACTTTTCTTATAAAATTGCAACTGGAATGACATTGCAGATATTAACATAAGACAAACGACAATTGCCTTTGCGTTTGCCTATGCGTTGATAATAAATAAACCACGAATTTGTATGCAAAATGAAGATTCTTTGTATTAAATTCAAGATACGTATTCCGTGTTACCAGTAAGTATTTTTAGTTTGTTTAAATGTTTTTACTGTTTCGCTAGGCTTTATTGATTTTCTTTACAAATAATTGACAGTTTCGTTATGCAGTCTAAAAATAAATATTTTATAGTACTCCGTATCGAAATATCTTACAAATTCATATTTTCAGATACACAAATTCATTTTTAATGTGACCATTTGCTCGTGGGCACAGAAACGAAATAGAGGTGTTCTCAGAAAATAGGGACCATAATCGCGAAATTAATATTCAATCAATGATAGAAGCCACTTCGAAGATGCTGCATACCACGTTGGAAGTAGTATTCGTTTAATTCGACTCAAAGTGTAACGCATAAAATGATGTTTGCCTCATGATAATATCTGTAATATTGTTCCAGTTACAATTTTTAAAAATAAATCTTAATTGTAAATTGCAAACTTACCTTAACAAATTTGTTCAATATGAATATGTTGCATACGAACTTTCGAAATCATGACTTACCGTTCGCTATTGTGACGACACTTTCGCTGTTCACGTCTTCTCCGATTCCGTGAATGTAAAACGTTGTCCAATTAGTCAACTCCAATTTAGGGATGAGAAGCGTGACATTACGGATATTAATGTCGGTGTGCGAGCCATTTCTGAAATGCGAATTTTGTTATAATTAAATCGATACTCAAGCATTATTCAAAGCAACAGAAACACTATCAATCATGTTAGAACATAACATGATAATACAAACAATTTATTTGTGCAATCTAACGATGAAAGTACACAAAGGGTGTAGTCGGATATGAAGGTCAAAAGTACCCCCAAACCAAATTGTATTTGCACTAGACCATTCGATAGCTTATCCAAAGAAAATACTTTCTGCAAATTTTCAACCCTATATATCGAAAATATGCCTGATCTTTTCAGAATTTTCAATTGAAGAGTATAAGAGAAATGACTGAAAAACCTGATTTTTTTTCTCACCCCATTAATACCCTCCATGTCGACATACAGGATTGAAAATTGGCACAAAGTATTTTCGTTGGATAAACTATCAAATGTCCTATAGCAAATTCAATTTGGTTTGGGGTCACTTTTGACGTCCATATCCGGTTACACTCTTTAGTTGTGGCTCTTACAACGATTCAATTGCAACTGCATTTTGAACCTAAATCTTTGAACCATCATATTGGAGATTCATTAACTATTTGTCTTGAATCGGGCGGAAAGTCTTCACACATGTTTTAATGGTTACAGGTAAGTTCTACTTCATCAAATTGAAATGGATAAAATAGAAGTTTTATTTATTTATTTATTGCTTTAAACCAAGTGGTTTATATAGCAAGTACAATATTATTACATCTAGCTTACATTAAATAGGTTTACACTGTTTCTAAAGTCTAACGGAACATTGTTTAAGGAAATTATAAATTATTTTTAGTCCTTTTATGTCAGGTTTACATAAGAAGGAACTAATACAAAGAGGGAAACAGTACTTGCCTTTGAGGAGCTTTGTTTCCAATGTATTGCGTTCGTTTTCGTAGTCTGGACATTGCCATATAACATGATTTAGGTCTTGGAGTTCTGCTCCGCATTGGCAAGCACTGTTAGCTATAAAGTTAACCCTCGCCAAAGAACCATTTAAATTATAGTGATTAGCTCGACATCTATTAACAAAAACTAGAAAATCTCTAGAGAGCGCAAGACCAGTGTACCATGGCTTGCCTTTGTCCTTGTGATAAAATCTAACATAGTTCACACCTTTGATTAGACCCTCCTTTTTGATTAGGGTGTTAGTGGACAATCTTGCTTGAATTTTGAGGTCTCTGGTTAGGTCAGCGATTGAAACCTTGATATCTGGTGAAGGGCTTTCTTTGGTCGCTTCTTTCGCAAGTGAGTCTACTTCTTCGTTACCGATAATTCCTACGTGTGCTGGTATCCAGATAAACTTAATAAAATTTTGGCCTTTGTTGTTTGATATAAACGTAGAGTACTTAGTTTTGATTTCAATGATGTGGTTACTGATATTATATTTGAAGGTTGGCTTCTGTAGTGACTTCACTGTACTTTGCGAGTCGGTGAAGATGAGAAAATTTGTAGTATGACTATATAAATTGGCAATGTCTAGTGCTCGGCTAACGGCGTAGCATTCTGCTGTGAAAATTGATGCGTGCTTGTTTAAACTAAATTTTTGGGAGATATTTAGTTGTGGGCAGTATATTGCGGCACCTACTGATTCGGAGTTTTCTGTTGCACTGCCATCGGTATAGATTGCAACCGTATTCGGGGGGTTGGATTCAATAAAATCTCGTAACGGAATATTAGGGTCGGAAGAATCTTGTAATGATTGACCTAAATAAACATCACTAGGTGGAATATTATATAGGATGTTATAGTCTGTGGTAAAAATTGGATGTTTTTCAGCAATCTCTAGATCAGGTCGTGTTTCTAACAAATTAAGGAGGTTTTCAACTAGCAGAGAGTGTTTCGTTCGTCTGTTGGGAGGAATGGCAATCAGGTCTGTGTTGTTTTTAAACAGTATTTTGTTTGAAGTTGAGGTTGTATAAGAGTAACATTTGAGTAGATATTTTCTAGCTAGAAAATTGACTCTATCCCGAAGGGAAATGACTTTAGCTTCGCTAAGCAAAACATTTGTGGGCGTGCTAATTCTGTACCCTAGTGCCAGTCGGATTGCAGCATACTGAATTCGATCTAATTTAAGGATTAGGTTTTTGTTTTTCGGATAATATATGAAGCAATTATATTCCATGATTGGTCTTATGAGACTGCTGTATATTAACAGCAAAGTCTCGGGTGAAGCACCCCATGAAACGCCAGAAAGAAATTTCATAATATTTAGTAGTCTAAAACATTTTTTCCTCACATTATTTATATGAACTTTAAAGCTCATGTCAAAGTCAAAATTGATTCCTAGAAATTTAACTGTTTCGCTTGATTTGATGACATGGTTGTCAATTATAATTTCGGTTTTACCCGGTAGAATACGTCTATTATTAAAGTGAACAAATACCGTTTTTTTAGGAGACAGGTCAAGGCCAACAGATTTGAGATTAGCATTAATTGTATTAATCGATTGTTCGAGTAACCTTTTGCTATCGTTGATGGTAGGGGTGCTGCAGTAGACAGCAATGTCGTCTGCAAATTGCGATATTTGAACGTTGTCTGGAATGTTCTTAATAACTTCAGCTACATAAAAATTATATAGTAACGGACTTAAAACTCCTCCCTGTTGCAAACCTTTCCAGGTTGTTCTTGTGATAGTGCTTGTGGTTCTATCTATAGCGGTAATTTTCCTGCCAAGCGTTATATGTTTGATAAATCTTATGACTACAAGAGAACAGCCTATCTGGATTAGTTTCTGAATAAGCAAACTACAATTCACATTGTCGAAAGCAGCTTGTACGTCTAGAAAGGCTCCTAGGGTGTCTTTACCTTGATTTTTTGCGGTGTCGATGTTGGTTAATAAAGAAACTAAATTATCAGAGCATGATTTACCCTTGCGAAATCCTGCTTGAGACGTGGGTAGAATATTTTGATTTTCAAGCCACCATTCTAGCCTGTTCTTTATCATGGTTTCAAAAAGTTTACATACACATGAAGCCAGGGAAATAGGTCTAACGCCCAATTTATTGGGTTTATCAATGAAGAACATCTGAACCGACTGCCACTCTTGGGGATATCGTTTTTCCAGGTACATTTCGTTCAATATATCTAGCAGGACCAGTTTAATGTTACAAGGCAGAAGTTTTAGTGAGAGATAGTTTATGCCGCCTTTTCCGGGTGCAGATTTGTCATTCTTAAAATCCAATGCAAAATTAAATTCTGTGAAATCGAAAGGTTTGTCAAAGAACTGATTATGAGGCGCCTGTGAAAAGCCGTCTGGGTTGCAGGCAGCCCAAGGGGGAGCAATTTTATCTAAGCATTCATGTATTCTTTCTAGGCCTTGGTCAGCAGACATTGTTTTATTCCCGGTATATGTCCATTTATTTTTCAGTTTTTTGCAGGTATTCCAGAAGTATTTACTGCCCCTTTTAGTGTCAAACTCTGAAATAAATTTGTGAAAATACTCTCTTTTTTTTAACTTGAATGTTTTCTTTGCGGTTGCAACGAGTTTTTTATAGTTAACTAGGTCCGACATTTCATAAGTGTGTTGCCATTTCTTGTAGGCTGCTCTCCTCAACCTCTTGACTCGTTCACATTCTTTGTCCCACCACGGTACTGGGTTTCGATGTATATTGTCGTTGACCGTCACCTTCGAGGGTGTGTTCTTTATAATAGCTTCTCTTATATAATCAGTAAAGAAGTTGTATTTTTCCACGCAATCTAGTATATTGAATTCGCGTGATAAAAATAATTGGAAATTTTGTGCCATTAACTCTTGATACTTATCCCAATCCGTTCTTGTTGAAGACAATGTATTTGTAACTTTCCTGTAAATATGTCTAGTTTTTTCAATACTAATTTCTATACCGATAGGAAAATGGTCAGATCCATGAGTATCGTCCAAAGTATTTATCCGAGTTTTCTCAGCTAAATCCGGAGTCGTAAAAATCAAGTCAATGTTAGATTTACTATTGTTACTTAAATCGACGTGTGTTAAAGAATCAGGATTGTGCAAAAAGATGCTGTGACTTAATAAGCTATTAAATAATCTATCCCCGTTACAATCATTACTTGAACAATTCCATACTGTATTATGCGCATTGAAATCACCTACTAAGAGACAAGGTTGCAAGTCTGAGACTGTTTGCATGATCCAATCCCATTTGTTTTGCCCTAAAGAGGGGCCCTGTGGTCTATAGAGTGCCATTATGTTAATAGATGGGACAGTGTTTACTAACTTAATGCTACATGTTTCTATGAGATTATTAAAAGATCTAATATTTGGTAATATACAGTAGTCAATGGATCTTTTGATAAAGATAGCGATACCACCTCCTCTTCTGCCAATTCTGTCTTTGCGAACCGTGTTAAAACCTTTGAATGCTATTCTCATTTCCGGTTTGAGCCATGTTTCAACACAAATGAAAATGTCAATCTCTTGTAGCATTTGTTCCAACTCTTCTTTGCGTTGTGCAATGCTCCTGGCGTTCCAATATATGATGCGTAACGCTGAGAAATTGTTATTACCGATAGTGTGTTGTCCCATTTTTGAGGATACTGTTAAGCTGGGTTTAAGGCGATGTCTTGGTCTGTGTTATCCTCTTTTAATTTCTTGATAATTCTGGTCAGCCGACTTTTGGCGCCTCGGTGTGTTAAGCTTGGGTAGATTTCGTATAACATATTGCTTAAAGCTTTGGTGTCATCTGTATACTTTTTGGCTATCTCAAGGTGATTGGAGTTGCCAATAGTTTCTCGCAGAAAGCTGTTCAAAGTGGTGTAGTCTAAGACATAGGTGTTCGGATGCTCAGTTAGAATTTCTTTAATCGGTAGAGTCATTGCCTCAATGTCGGTTTCTTGGTCGCTACTACACGATTCTGTTCGCATTTTCTTTACTGTCTTCTTTAATTTTGTTCGCTTATATTTGAGATTTTGTTCCTGGTTAGTCTTGTTGTTGGTGTCATCTGATGACAAGTTATCGTTGATTGCGATTCCCCTGGCGGTAGAGCCTGACTCGGTAGTGGATAACGGTCTTTTGTCATTCCTCTCATAGTTATTGGTCTCAGATTCGATGACTTTAAAGTTATCTTCTGCAACCTTGACTTCTTCAGACGCATTACCTCTTGCCTGATTATACGATGGTTTTTCAGGCAACAAAATTTGCATGGTGTTGCCAACATTTGGACAGTGTTTGGCCAAGTGATCGTCTTTTTTGCAGATGAAACATCTTGGATTATCTGACGAAATATAAATCCAGTAGTTGACGTTCTCATGCTCTATCTGAATATTGTCGGGGAGTTTAACAGCATCACTGGGTTCAATGTACATTTGACGCCGAAAACTTAAAATGTGTGAGAACCCCTGTTCGTTCATGCCAGCCCTTATATATGTAAGCTGTGACACGCACCTGATTCCCATAGCTGTCAATTTTTTCTCAATTGTATCATTCGGAATTATCGGACACACGTTGGATAGTATTATTCTCTTAGCCCTGGCCACGAGCGGACGAATTCGCAGTGTGTGAGCGCCGACGCTTATGTTTACATCGGTGTCGGTCAGTTTTTCTACAAGGTGCTGGTTGGCGAGGTACATACAGATTCTGCCGTTCGAAATTCTAGAGGCGAATCTGATATTAACCGGTGAAATAACTTTAGCTACTGCTAATGTGAATTCTTTGATGGACACACCATCAATTGCATCCATGATAATCGCTTGTTCTTTAGTCGGGACTGTAATACTTTGTGTTGCGGCTGCGTACGTCAATGGAACACTATCTGTTGTTACTTTTGTTGAGCTCGTTGACTTGTTTGAATGAACATTACTGTACTCAGAGACGTTCATGCTTTTTAAGTTGTTCTCAGATGAGGCCCCCTGGTTACCAGGGGGCTTCATCACTGCACTTGACGTTAACAGTTCAGTTGTATGCAATTAACTATTTCGTAAGCACTCGCGATACTGAAATGGACACTTCAAATACACGTTCGATGTAGCGCTCTGTTTGCAAACACGTCTGACTCGTTCGACGGTTCGAGCCGAACTCCGCTAAAATAGAAGTTTTTGTTCTTCTATTCGAAAACGTTCCACCATCTTGTAGTGATCTTGCTTTACTGTAAAAAGAATTAATAAACTAATTACTCTAAATAAACTAAAAACTGCAAAGATAATATGACCAACTTAATAAGATGAAGTAAACGCTTAAAAAGTGGTGTCGATTATTTTGGAGAGTAGAATATATTTTAGTTGGTTGTAATTGATAAATTCACGGATAAAGGGTTACGCATTAAGATTTGCACCTAATATGAAGAACGTATATAAGAAGATTAGAAACAAATTTATATACAATTAATTACTTATCGTAGTGTCGAAAGAAAATCGTGTCCAGTGATGTTGACGTGCCTAAAGCACCTGTAAACAATATTAACATTAACCCGTTGAACGCCACGTCAGCCATATGTGGCTGACGGAATTATTTGTGCAGGTTTTAAAATGAATTTTTACGTTGATATATTCATTGTACTAAACTTAATTAGGATCTGTAACATGCAAGAAAGTTGGAGGATTACTCAGTATCGTACATTTAATTTTTTGCAATTTCTATTTCATTAAATAACTTACTTTGATTTTATGGAATTTTTGGGGTTTCTAGTTTGGCGTTCAAAGTGTTAATATACAGGGTGTCAAGAAATGATGTGAAAAACCGTTATAGCGTGATTCTACACCTTAAGGTCGGCGAAGATCTCTAAAAAATAGTTGCTGCAAAATTGACCTTGACCGACTTTTTCAAGGTCAAATTTTTTTAACGATTGCATCGTGTTCTTGTCATCGGAAGGAACAAACTTCTCAAAGGAACCATCAATCAAGAATGAACCTTTCTCTTGAAAATTGACGTTAATTGTAAATACAATAATTCATAGACCATATGACGGATATTCTTATGGGAGCATGCTCACGGAGTGCGAAAGGTTAAAATGCTGTCTACAATAAGGGGGCCGGCAGGCATTTGGCCTTGCCTGTCACGCTATGTTACGCTGTGCCTTTTTTTCTAGACATTTTATGTCTTAAATAAGTAAGTAATCAATTAAAAATGCATACCACCGTGTTTGTACATGTCTTTGCTACGTCTGTATAGAGCCTTTTTTTCGATACGAACACTAAATCTCTCGAAATTAAGAGAATCTCTCAGCGGCAGCCATCTTGTGACGTCATACTTGCTTCAGAATTCGAATTTTCTGCCGAATATTACAAATTACTCCACGATGAGGTAGAAATTCGCAATTTGGGCTCTATACAGACGTAGATTGGACTTTTAGGAAACACAATTGACCACTTCTAAACTACTCATTGCAATATTGAAGCGGCAGTTTGTCTAGATTTTCACCCTTGCATACGTATATGGATTTCAAACCATGCCGGCCCCCTTAAGCCCTTAAGACCTAATTAACGCGTAAAATACTCACATGCCAGGGCAAGACTTATCAATTCAAGGAAAGTAATCACACGAAAGTTCCCCATATCAAAGAAATTCGAATATATCAAGTCCGCACAATCTCTAGTTGCAGTCTGACGTTTCTATTCTTCGTCGACGCTATATAAGTCCATTGAAGAATTTATGCACTATGTTATTTACGAAATGCTATCTGTTTCACGGAAACGGCACATTTGCATCCACTTAAAATCGAAACACAAGTATGCTGTTACACGAACAACAATGTAGATTAGGTTGGATCTTATTTTTTTACCAAAAAATTTGTTAGTCTCGCTTGAGATGTTGAAATATTGATCTGGAAAAAATTTGGGGTCGATTGGGTCATGGAACCCAAAGCGCGTCAAATTTGAAAATGTTGAATTTTTTACATCTTGAAATTAATGTACGTGATGAATTTTCCTGTTTTTCTCTTTAAGGATACACATATAGCATAAGTAGTTGTTAATAGAAAAAATATCAATGACTTATATTCACTTCCTTATATACCACAGCTATTATTTGTTTTTTCATATTATACAGCAGATCCGGTCTCAATTCTTAATTCGTCTTAAAATGTTAAGTTTTTCAATTATGTATACAAATTTCATAAGTGTTTCGTTCCACATCTGCTTGTTGACGTTCAGTAAGACCCAGCAGATCATGCCCTAGACACGACTGTGTTAACCTTTTCGAAGAAATTCCAAAAATAGTCTACTGCCTACATCAACAATAGTCTAAGAACAGAAGTGAGACATATACGTCCCGTTGGTCATTAATAGGTTAACAAGCAATCTTTAATTCGACCCTAAATTTTTTCCAGATCATTTTCTTAACAAGTATCACAAGTTTGAGGGGGGGGGGGGAGGTGAGACTAAAAAATCTTGTAAAATAATTTTCATCAAGTACAGCTAAGGTCCACCCAGATTTATAATGTTGCCTTTTCGAAAAATGGAAGACGGGCTGTGTTTACGAGGTGTTTTGTGACTTTTATAATGCACTCCTACATGTTAAAACTTTTTTCATATTTTACAATATTCATTGGGTGATTCAGATAGAATTTCTCATTTTAAAATCAAATCCTTCGGGCCGTCCGAGGTCCTGGGGGGTAACTTGGATTACCACCTTGTCAACACATCTGGACGACGTTGTCTCTGAATCGCCTATTTTTCTATATTTATCGATTAATATGTTTACAGTTGTATAAAATATGAATAATTATTAATTTTTTACAACATTTAGTTGGTTTTTGTTAATTAAACAATATATTTCAAGTGATTTATAATTAAATAAAAAATACAACAAAGTTAGTAATGGATCTATGTAACACAGAATGATTTAACAAGTAGTAGATATTATCAAATAAGACGTCATTTTTAATTAGGGACAAAAACAATGTAATTTTGGAAAAATTATAGTACATGTTACTTTTTGGAGATTCAGATATATTCTAACGGGAAAGAATTATTCTTTGGTTTAGTATAAGGTTTCACATTATAAATAACAACTCTGTTTCATCTTATTGTTTACTATTTTAATAAAAATATAATAATATAAAAATATAATTGTTTTTATTAATTGGAACAATCATGGGGAGGGAGTGTAAAAAATATTCAAATATCGAAAATAAGAGTCACCCTAGTATACACGTTGTACGTTCAAGAAACTGATTTAGACTGGTTCAGTTCTTCGTTTCGTTCACTAGTGCGACTCGTAGTATGTGATATTAAAATCGTTAAGCTCGTACAAATTAAATTTCTTTAAGACAAGTTATGAATATAATATTGTAGACAACTATTTTTCACCACATACTTACCCTGA
This sequence comes from Halictus rubicundus, assembly GCF_050948215.1. Taxonomy (NCBI): domain Eukaryota; kingdom Metazoa; phylum Arthropoda; class Insecta; order Hymenoptera; family Halictidae; genus Halictus; species Halictus rubicundus. The sequence goes on from NC_135162.1 coordinate 3,597,405, forward strand.
AAATTTTACGTAATTACGTTTGTGCCATTCGAGCAACCCACTATTTTTCGCTTGCGTAGGCATATTCACATATGTATTGTACATGAGCATGGAAATTATATTATTAACCGTAACATAGTTTTCTAGCTTTTATAATTACATGTATCTACGTATATAGGTAGATTATATTCGTTTGGGAAAGTGAGGACATAATGGAAAGCTGTAATATTTGGTTTTGCAATTATGCAACCCCTCCATATTAAGTGATAATTGCAAAATTATTCTTTGTAGTGTATCACACTTTTAATAATTATAATATTGTTTCTTAATTAAAACTCTTCACATCTTCCATCATGGCGCACCGATCCATTTTCGTCGATGACCATTAGAAAAATATATATTAAATTTTTATTGTTGCGCCACAAAATTCAAATACTGAAGATTGTCCTTCAAAATTTGTGGATGAGACTCTTGGATGAGTTCTTTCATGATAAATTGTGGGAACTGGATATTTTCATATCAATACGATCGAGAAATTTCTTCTGCAAATTCTTCTTAAGTGCTTACATCATTGTGAATTGCGTCGCACATTTCTCACATTTCTTCTGAAAATGTGCATTTACTGCGAGTTTTCTCAGGGTGCCCATTGAATTCAATGTCATCTTTAAAGTAGCACACTTTAATACTTGTAATAATTGTAATTTTGTCATAAATGCGCATTTAACTTCCACTTCTGTTTACGGATTTACGTTGCTAAACAATCCACACATTCACGTATGACGATACGTGTACAAAATCGCAACCTACTTTAATATCGATACGTTTAAATACTTTCTTCGGAAATTTTTACCTTCAACACTGGAGATACCAGTCAAAATAACATTTCCCTGATTTTTTTCGTTCATACTTGTTGAAGTTGTAAAAATATTTTCTTGAGAAATTTTTTAACTTTTTTCATCTTTCTCTAACAATTTTTCACTAACAAGGGATATCATAAAATGAATTTACAAAATCTGAATAAATATAATCTTGCCACGACTATAAAGCGATATACAGTGGATCCAAAAAGTATTTGAACACTATGTACTTGAGCAAGTATAAGGTTAACTTCAAAATTTATTATCTTTCCCGCCAGAAAACATTTGCGACGCTTTTACCGTCGGCTTAACACTGACGTCAAACTTCTGCTCTTTCTCCCCCCCCCCCCTCTCGCTCTCTCTCTATAATTAAACTGTAAATGTAACAGAAGCCTCACTTTGCGTGCATCGACCATGACATTGGTGGTGACAGTGGATAGAACGAACTAAACTTTAGCAAGTCAGATTTACACGCAGCTGCTAACTCCACTATAATTTGTTACGTTATTGACACAAATGAATAGACTTCACCGTAAGACCTAATCCGTAAAGCACATTTTGTAGATCTCGTTTTTTGGGAAGAGAATAGTTTTTCATGTGAATAATAAATCCATAGGTGTATTAGTAAAATGTGTACAGCAAAAGAATCAAAATTTATACTTAGAATATTTTTTATATACAGGGTGGGACAATCAATAATTCTTGAAAATCGAATGAGAGATAGAATGATTGTTATACAGGGTCGATAATCTTGTTTTCTATGCCTAAACACTAAAAGAATGTGCAAAAAATGGTGGCGTTCCATTTAAACAAGTAATGATGACCTTGAAATCTCTTAAACACGACATTGAGAAAAAATAGCATTACCTCTGCACGTGCCCCCTCAAATATTAGAACTTTGTCGCGATCACTTTTTCCATAAAATCATTAACTACAGAAACATTTAGACGTTCGCATTTAAATACCCCATCCTGTATGTATAATCTTTGAAGTGTACATGAAAATAGAATAATACGTATCAAATTTTAAATTGTGTTTTCACACTGAAAAGTCTGAAAGTTGCAAACGAATATTGTTCCATATTTGTATTGCAGTTTTTATAAACTTATTTATAAGTTATTGAATAATTTCTTCATGTTATATGACTAAATTATACAATTGCTGAACAAATGCAGTCTCTTGCTTTAATAACACACAAAATTGAAAAAGTCGAAAGTCTGGTGTCCCTTGTTATAGATTTAAAATTTTACAGTCTTCGATTTTTTAGAATCTCGCATGACAAAATGTTTGTATGAAATTAATGAGGATTTTAGTTTGTCTGAACTGTGATACAACATTAAATATGACAAAAGTTTTTTTTCTGGTCCCTACAGAAAAAACTACATTTATATTATTGTAGGCGGTGCAACCATCGATCGCTTCTAACGACTCGGGCTCCTACATTATATTAAGATTATTATTTTAAGATCCGTGGCTTATCTATGGATCTTTTATCGTTAAGGCTTAATTTCACATAAAAGCCAGTTGCTGTTTCTAATCACAAATTTTTTTATGCAAATAAAAAAATATTTTTTATCAATGAAATCGGACATCCTTTTAAATAATATGAAAAATCTTCCTTTTGTGTTATAATTTATTTAAAAGACCTGAATTTTCAGAGATCACTTCTCTCGTAAAAAAATTGTGATCAGAATCTTAAACCTTTTTAAAGCATTCAGTTCTTTCCTCTTACCCCTTTTTCTATCTTCATCTGAAAAAAGATATGACTTGTCCCAGTTTCTGGAACCACTTTTGATAGGTACAGATATTTTCTGGTGCTTCGACAAAAGAAATGGAAGTACATTGGATGATTGTCTGCAATAAATTGACCTGTTTTTTTTTATTTAACCTGCATTTTCAGGTCACCTGGATCAAACCTTGGTTTACAAATCGCACGACCGTTGACACTGCATCTGTTAATCGAAATGAAGATACATAGAGATGTACAGTACTTGTTTACGAACAGAGATTAAAATAAACATTTGTCATTCGACTTTAAAAAATTCCGTAAACAAATTCCTATGGAATTTTAATGAGAAGAAATACTCTCCTTTTAACACTTTGATCGCCAAACTAGAAACCCCCAAAATTCCATAAATCAAAGTAAGTTATTTAACGAAATAAAAATTGAAAAAAATTAAATGTATGATACTGAGTAGTCCTCCAACTTTCTTGCATGTTACAGATCCTAATCAAATTTGGTACAATGAATAAATCAACGTAAAAATTCATTTTAAAACCTGCACAAATAATTCCGTCGCCCACACATGGGTGACGTGGCAGTCAACGTGTTAAAATGTGAAATATGATTTTTAAAATCTGTATAATAAAAGTGTCTAGAATCGTCTAGACACCATGTTTGGGTCTGTGCTGCGATAGAGTGGAACACTGTTATTTTGAGTTATTCATTGGCAGGATTGGCTTTTAGAATTTTATATATATTTTATATTTAGAAGTTTACTCGATATATGTCCACAACACGGGTCTACCCAAAGACATATATGGGCTAGAAACTTTCATCGTTCATTACACAAGTAAATATCATCGGAAGTCCCATAAAAAATAATGAAAAATAAAGAAGTTTTGTAGTTGTTCACACCGATATACCCGACCCGTATTATGTGTATACTGCTCGGCGACCGAGTCCACTCGAGCTTTGTGGCCCCTCACGGGATATACCCCGTGGCAGTGGGGATAGTTTTGAGACTTTTATTGGTTAGATATTGAGGAGATATATCGAGTGAAAACTACCCTGACCATACTGTATAATTTCTATTCAAACTAAAGCTTTTGTTTTAAAGACCATTTCTCTATCTGTTCCCAGGGTATCACGAAAACGTTTTTCCAAGATGTTCTACGGTCCATTGTTTTAAATGAAACATATTGAAACATTCCCTAACACTTTTAATCTCTACTTACAGGTTTTTGCTAGCTGTACAAAATATAGAATTGTAAAATATTTAAAAAAATTGTATTTCTTTATGTACATCTTCGTTTGGTTATATTGTCTAACTTTGAACTTTTTTCTGAAAGGATCGTTTGTGTTAAGGATCACTAGACATCGATTCTTGTGTAAATATCTTGTTTTCTCGGTCGAACACAAAGTCCACCATGGTGTTTTTTCTAATGGTTTCCGTACAAAGGAGGTTTATTCTGTCGCACGGCGTTGTCACATTTCGCCTCAGACCCTTACTTCCTAAAATAAATTGAAAAATACTGCCCTTTTCAATCGAAACACTGTTAAAACGTATACAGCGTTATAAAAGGTTCTATGGTTAAAGAAACAACAAATTCTCAAATTATGCTTCTCAAAAACCAGAAGTCACAGAGGAAATATGCAGCGCACAAAGATGTAAAAAAATCAATTATTGGTTATTGAAAAGCAAAATAAATATAAAAGAATATTATTTAAGGTACTTAATTGCAAATATGAAGCCTGATCATTTTATTAATAGTAGAATATATGATAATATTGTGTGATTATAATGCAATCTCAATTACGCTTACAACTTTGAGATAAAAGGTTATAAATATTTGGTCGTAACACGAATACGTTTAGTTATGTCCGTTATCTCTTTTTATGTATTAATAACGTATAGGAAGAATCATATTTAACCAATTCGTAAGACTTTTGTTCTTCGTGATGAGTACTATAGGATGCAATAAAAACATGTTTGACCGTGAAAAAGTCAACTTTTCAGATCAAAGTCAGACTTTTTCAAGGTTAAACATTTTTTATTGAACTTTTAAATTGAATTTTTAAATTGAACTATACGTATCAAGTTCATGTAGAATCACCCCTTCCACATTTACACCATCTTGGGACACTCTGTAGACAATGTCTACTAGACATATGGAATGAAATAGTTTACGAAACTGTAAAGTCGTACAGTCTGAAAAAATTTGACCTTGAAAAAGTGAATTTCGCGCCAAACTTATTTAACAGATCGTTGCCAATCCTAAGGTATTAAATCACGGTGTAACGGTTTTTACATACAATTTCATGATACCCTCTACATTTTTTTGAGACATAATTAAATCGTCAGGATTAAAACATACTTATTTGCATTTGTGACCGAACGAATTGATGTGACAACTCAATATTTGCAAAAAAGATATGTAATGGAAATGATAAACAGTAAAACAACTGAATTCGAAAATATATCCACACTTTTCATGAATGACGCGTCACATGTAACAGACTGCAATAATAATTTAGCATGGTATCGAGTCCACCGCTAATAATGTGCCAATATATCAATCTAACATGTGGATTGTAGCTGTAATGCAAATACACGTCCCAATAATACGTAATTGAGCACGTAATCACTGTGAACACATTAAATATACAATTCAGAGAGTGATGTTTGCAGGTGTAACCTCTTGATTAATCTTTGGAATATCGAGTTTATCTAGTACAAATAACACACTGTAGTTAATTTCCTCTCACGAAATAATGAGGTACTATTGTATTTAATAATAATAGTAGTTATATTTAATATTTAAAATTTGATAATTATTATTTCATTAACAATATACAATTGAAAATATATTGTTAATTAATCGTAGAAGGATAACACGCATGACAAGATTTCTTACTTAAATGTATATCGAAAAACAGTTTTTCATCTGAGACTTCCCTCTCGAATAAATTGAATTTAGAAATTCATCAGTTACGCGCTTCACCCTGTACATACAAGGTGTCCCAAAAGTATTAGGTTTCTTTGAAAGGGGTGATTCCAGAGACTATTTCAAGTAACTTTTTCCTTCTCGAAAATGTTCTCCGCGGCTTTGTTAAAGAGTTATTAACGAAAAACGCGGACCAATCAGAGCGCGGCTACGACAGATCTCGCTAAGCGTGGTGTTGTCATTGAACGAGCCGGAATCCGTCCTTTGCAACCGCGCTCTGATTGGTCCGCGTTGTTTATTAATAACTCCTCAACGAAGACGCGGAGAACATTTTCGCAAAAAGTTACTTCAAGTGACCTCACGAATCACTCCGTTCAAAGAAGTACAACATTTTTGGGACACCCTATATGATATGTTCAACCATCAAAATTCTTAAAATAATATAGAAAATCGTTTCAACTGATTGATTCGTAAACAGTTTAATTTGTTAATTGTTAACGCTGCAGTTCGTGGTTTTATGGCAGACATGATAAACGTTTACATTCAACGTTTACGTTTGAAACAATCTCATCGAAAGATATTTTTCAACTCGTACAATAAATCGCATGGTGAACGGACACTTTAATACGCAGTGTAGTAATGGATGAATTCGGTCAGCACCCAAACACGTTGATCCTATATATATACAGTAACTCACGAAAATTCTCGAATGCTCGTGTCCCAAAGCGTTAACAAATGAAATATACAGGGTGATTCGAATCTGATGGTACAGTCGCAAATGGAGCGAAGCTACGTGACATGATGATTCGATATAAGGTTGTTGCAGACGAAATGTCCTACTTTGAACTGTATGACAATTTTCTGGCTGTGCGTATTCTTCATTTATGAGATCGACATCTTCATTTTTGAGTTATTTGTACCATTAACAAATAGTGCGACCATTTGCCACCACGTTTTGATTAAACATTGCATAATGCTATCGTGAATATGTTAATTTTATACTCGGACAAAAAGAATACATGACAATCACACTGATTGACATTGAAATAAACTTCATTAAACAATGAAATCAGTTGTCTAAATTAAAACTGAAGACTTCGATCAAGGAAGTTGATGTATTAATAACAAGAAAAATATTAAGAGACACCGCAAAACTGTAATTAAGACGCCAGTCTGTTCTTCTATGTTTACAGCTAAATGTCGTTTACAGAACAGTAAGGGCAATATGTTCCCTACCTGCGTGGAAGATATTTCCAGTTTTCGACTAAAGTTCTGAAAATCGGTCAAGTCGGATTGAGCTCAAATTTTGCAGGTAGCCTCATTTTTCAGTAAAAACATATTTCTCAAAATGATTTTCGACGACTCGAAGAAAAATTTCTTCACTTTCTACCTTACTCACATAGCATTACAGAAACATAAAAAAATTTTTTTGAGTCGCCAAAAATCCTTTTGAGAAACATGTTTTACTGCAAAATGAGGTTATTAGTAAAGTGAGTATTATGAGTGATTATTAGCTATTGCAAAGTGAGGCAGGTAAAAACTGCATTTCCCCTACTATTCTGTAAAAGACATTTAGCTGTAAACATGGAAGAACAGACTGGCGGGATATCTCATTCGTGGCGTTGCACGAACAGCATTGAATCACGAGATATCTCATCGATGGTAGCCAAGGGGTTAATAATGTCCACCATTTCGAACAAGATGTGTAGTCAGATCAACAAGAGGAGTGCTAGTAATTCGTCCTGACAGACGCTTTTATATTCTAAAAAAATATATATCATTCCATTTAAAAAATTGATGGTGGCCTCAATTTCTCGAAAGATACTGCAACCACAAAAAATTGTTATATAATATGGTCACGTCATGCCATGTTTTCTTGATACATTGTCATTGTAAAAAAAGGTTTAGACAATAATAACGCGAATATTCTGTAAGTCAATGTAGGTAACACTAATTCTATCTTTCTAAACAATTAACAATTGGTCACATTTCCTGCGACTTCGATCGTTGTTGTCGCGAAATTAGCAGTGATTTGTTCAATGAATTGTTTTCTCGTTTACTTGCAGAGAATCGTTAGAGCTCGAATAGAATCTGAGTATTTCATTGCATTGTATCGTTGATCACTCCGACCATTTCCCGCATGTCCATTCACTAAACGCTGCCTAGAAACGGAGGAAGACTACTCCTCCAGGACGCATTAAACGCAGTATAGTTCAATATCATGAAGCATCCTATTCTGGGAGGTTACCATCGATGGTTGCTCAGGGTACAGTAATGTCTCCGTAAAGGTGGTTTTCCTAAGTGCGTCTGGACACAACGTTTTGCGAATCTGAGACCTTTTATACTTCATTCATTAAACTTCATCTGGTTTCCCTAAGTTTTCCTATACGCTTCCGGACGTATGCGTATATGCGCGTGCGTCCAAACGCATTTTTATGGTGGTCGCAGGTCCCTTTTCTTTTCTCCTCTGTTCTATAACACGTCGTTGACTATCTCTGTATATAGAGAAATCAGAATCAGTTCGAAGTAAAAAAAAATGAATCAAAAATTATTTTTGTTACTACTTAAAGAACAAGAAGAAGATGAGGAGATTCTTTTAAGAATTTTTATAAAAAAACGACGAACACAAATAGAAAATATATATAAAAATCGAAATGAAGAGGATCATTGCAACAAATTAATAGGAAACTATTTACTGAATTATGGAAAAACATTTAGAGAAATTTTTAGATTGAATACTCTAAAATAGTCTCCGGAAGTTGTAAACGTGTACGCTTGCAGGGTATGGCTTATAACGATTATTAGCGTGTCCTAAACCTTTAGACACGACACAGGACACAGGTAGGTTCACTAATTGTAAGTGTTCGACCACCCCTGGACTCCGTGCATCTTGGGCTCACTTTCTTGGGGATAGTTTCGATCCCCCAGCCGTGTGTACTAAATTCCTCGAAACTAACGGATTTTTTGTCGGCTAACATATTTTACAACTTAATTAATACCATGCATAGTAGGAGCGACATTGGTCTTTCCAAGCCTACCGGTGAACAGCGGCCGATCGATTGGTACAATTACCTGAATCGCTGGATGTCACACAGTGGTGTCGAGGTGGCACAAAATCCACTTTATAAATTTTCGATTTTTATAAAAAAAAATTATTTTTGTATTGTCTCATAGTGAGCTAAAGTCCGATTTAAAAAAAATTTATGGAGATGTTATTACACATAGCATAAAATATTAACAGCCAAAAATAATTTTTCCAAAAAAAGTTTAACACTAAGTAGTATGGACTAATCGGAAATCGTTGCTTTTCGCTCATTTTTTATTTATGGAAGCATATCTAAAATTTGTTAAGAGACTTTGATCTGGCACTAATCGTTTTGGCCAGGTGTACTATTAAACAAACTTTAAAATTTTTTTTAAATATTTCATAACCATTTTTTTATGTTAAATGAAGAAAGTTTTTGTTCACTGAACCACTGTCGCGAAAACGCTACAAGCATTTTTCTGACAGTGGTTCAATGAGCGCTATTAAAATAGTTTAAGTAACCTAAAAAAAATTATTATTAAATTTTTATATATAAACAATTAATAAATCATATGCATTTCACATTTTTCTTTATTATTTATGATATATCCTTTAAAAATTTCACCCAAAACTTCAAATAACCATAACTTCCGCGCGATTCATCCTTGGCAATTTTGAAAGTTGATATTTAAACTTAAATTGCGGCCAAGAGTGGTCGTAGCTGGCTGAAATTTTTTACACTGAGAAACAATCATAGAGTGTGGTAACACTTTTCCAAAATTTGTCAAAATTTTTCTAGAAAAATGTTTCCCTATTTTTAATAATTTTGCACTACAAAATTACATTTGCATGCTAATGCATAAATTATTTAAAAAGAGCAATTTCTCGATGACGATTCAAATAACAAAAAAGTTTCTATCCTTAATGATAACCGTGATATAAATTGTTTTGTAAAGGTAGTTTTCGTAAAAACTCATTGTCATTGATTTGTTAATTCAGCCGTTATAATTTAATAAAATTTTGTAAAACCAACAGTTTTTAAAATATCGAAAAATTCTTTGAGATATGTTCATATATCAGTACAGATTACAACATATCCAAATTTAAACAAAATCCGAAACAGTAGTCTGAATTTAACGATTTATCAGATAAATTATTTATAAAGCACGAAATGAAATAATTCTGATGTTATTTCTGTACCAAACTAATACATCTTCTGTATTAAAAAATAATATAAAAAATTTTCGGACAGCTCTCTGTCAGTTTTGATACACAGTACCGTCTGCTATTGTATTACCCAATTTTGTGCTAGTTAATTAAGCTTTTTGCAGCAATCTCAAATTAATGGAATAATCTTACTCTAAAATAATATATATACGTCTTCCATATTGTAGGACAAATACTTTTCTGTGATAAATATAAAATATTTCCTGTATATTAGGGAAAAACATTCTATTTCTAGCATTAAATGAAGATTTATTTTACATTTGGAAAAAATATGTTTCTCGTAACATGAAATAGATATTTTCTGTATATTTGAAAAAAAAATTTGATTCTTAATGTAGAATAAATAGTGTATGTATATTTAAATATTACAAACAGATTGTATCTCTTTTTAATATTGTATGAATATGTATATAATATTTTGTGCTACTAGGGTAAGATACACAAATAATATTATCAATGATCTTCTCATCAAAGAGACGATATTTTACAATTAATATTTGTGCCTTCTTGTAATTCACTCGCTGTTACGAGTTTTGCTGTTTGTCTGCATGTTATGGTCTGCTGTGCTCGGTTCGCTTCAACAAGAACTTAAGTCAATAGAAGATGCTAACATTCGAAGTTGTACACGGCTTTACAGAAACGGTACTGTCGGTTTCAAAGTTTCAGGGGCGTGGTCTAAAGCTAAATTAACTGAGAAATTTGAGTGTAGAATATTGTTCACTTCATGCGAAGAAGTATCATAACTTCCTGGAGTATGTTTCTAATTTTACCTTATCTTTCTACGTAAATAAACTTGAAAATTCATCTGTAAGTTGGATTCCCAGAATATTCTTGTTACCTTTCATCGCTAGGAAATTTATCTACAAATACAGAAGTAGAAAAAAACACATTTTTTGGTAGAGCTTTATTTTTTTTATCCCGAGTTCACTGCTGGTAGCACTTACTTACAGTTGTCGAAATTTTAACTCGAATCTTCACAATGAAAAATAAAAAATGAAGCCGAAATTGCAATTTTTTTATTCTTTATTTTCGTCTCATACATATTGTCGTGGAGAATCATCCCCTAAATTTTACCCCACCTGTAATCGAACACCCTGTAGATTAAAGTTGTTAAAAACACTGTTAAACAACCTACTAATTTCTTATATCTGGATTTGTAATTGATTCAGTCGTACTAATTTTCATCTAGACTTAGTTTGACTGTGATATATTATGAGAATCTATGTATAGTCGCCATTAAAATTTTTCTGTATGCAAATATTCGATGAAACAATCTTTTAAAGTGGAATATGTTTATTATGTTTAATGAAGTTTATCTTCATTTTAAGGTAATCATAAAAAATAATAACGTGGTCAGCATTTGGTAATGTAGCGTTTTGCTGCAATTACTGCTTCAATTGTTTTCGGTCTATTATTTATACATTTAATACAGTTTCTTTTTAGTGTATTATTCCTGTGCGATATTGCAATTAAACAGTCAGTTAATTGTTGTTCGTTTGTAATAATTTTTTTTTTAAAGTTCCTTTTTCAAGTTACAATTCATATTAATTATTCATTTTTTGATAGTATTCATTTTTTTTTGTAAGAGTCAACAGTTGTCTTAAAAGATTATTTCTAATAATATTCTGTTTTACCTCGTATAGTAAATAATATATGCATACTCGTCACTTGATTGCTTATTCATTCCAATACGTTACGAAGCAGTCGAAAAAAGGTCACTTGTAATGTTAAACATATTCTGAAATTCTACATTGTTTCTTATCAATCTTTGTTTTCTAGATAACAGGATTTGGAAATATTTCAGTTGACACGTTCATTTTGAATTAAAATGTATAATTATTACTAAACTGTTGATTCTTATCAAAACAAAAATTGCCTTGAGATAATCTTTAAAAATTGAAATTAAAATATCCTCTGTCAATTATTTTAATTTGTTAACAATCAAAAGAAAATTGTATTGAATTTAATTTAATTGTACATTTATATTTATTTTAAACGTTGTATATAAATATCCGTTACCTAGTGATCAGAATGTCAACACGAAGTCGTCACTAAAAAATGTACATAAATATCAGTTGTCGTCTTTGAAACGTACTCGGCAATGGTTTCATTGGTTGTAAGCATTCCATGACGACTTTCTAAGGTTTCTGGCATCAGACTGACGACATACGATGTCCACAACAGTGCGACAAAAATGATGTCTGCTTAAATTACTCAAATCATCTACAATCACCTACATTTGTGAAACACTAATTCAAATTAATAATACAGATATAAGCGGTATACATTTAATTTTTAATTATGAGTCTTAATATTTACTGCTTCCGCAAACCGGCATATTTATATTCGATAATAAATATACATATCGTAGCCCGGCAAGAACAGTGACACAACCCAAAAAATTACGAAAGATTAAAGATGTCTGTACTGTTTCGATGGAAATTTTATAATTTTCTGAAAATACTGCATTTTTTAGTTACGTCACTATTCTTGCCGGGGTGCGATATTACGCCACAACATACATGAATAGACTCCAGATTTTATGCACTTATAAACTAATTAATAAAAACTAAACTAATAATTTTTCTACATACACGGGTTAATACTTTTTCATAGAGAATAAACAGCTGCATCGATAGGTGCATAAAAAAGCATACGGTTCCACTTGAAAAATTAAAGCTGACCTTTACAAGTTCTCGACATGTCCACCTACAAAAAAATCTAATAACACCAGTGTATGCATCTCTTGAAACCATTTAATCTCCATCCAAACATTTCTCGCTACGTACAATAATAATGATTTACATCAAGGTGGTAACATCTAGTGCCCTACCCTGTATACAGTTGTTTTGAACAATATTTTTGGATAGATTTTTGATCGCGATATACGAGGGTTTACTATACTGGTTTTGTCTTAAATGCATAATATCCTCAGTCTAGCTATAGAAATACTAAGTTATTACAGTTATATATGTATTAACATTCTAAATATGTGAAATTATATGTTATATTTCAGTAAATAACCGACGGTTCAAATTTTGCAAATGTTTCTCTTATGAAATCATTTTTTATTACTTACAAATAATTCGTTTTCATGGAACTTTTATTATACAGATTACAAAATGTTTGTTACATAAAAATACTTTTTGATAAAGTTCGTTTTCTTTCTATAATTCGAATCGAATCTTTTGGAAACGGAAGATATCTACTTATTTTGTGAAAAATATTGTTACCACCGGTAGGATACGTAGGTTTTAAAAATAAACAGGCTTTTCGATAACAGGTGAGAATTCTTTCAGTGGGCGAATGCATTTGAAAATCAGCAGCGACGAAATTGTAGTTGAGACTCTACTTTCAAGTGATTAATTATTAAAAGCCTCCGGTGCACTACGGCAACTCACCAACAGCGGCACATCTGTGTTAGGTCAGTAGAGGTGCAACGGCTGCAGAATACCATTTACCTTAATCTTGTAATCTGAAATACCACGTGATATTTCCATTTTTTATTTGAGCATAAATCGTTATATTATATTGTACTTATTTACTCATACCTAGATACACGTATATCTTTATTAACATGTTAAAAATCTACATGAAATTTCTTAATAGAAGGAACAAATGCATTCTTCAATAAATATATATTTTTTGTAAAAATCGTTCTTATGCATGTAGACGCATACCATAATGTAGCTGGTAAACTAACAATGTTTATTATGCACTATCGTTGATCTGACTGCAATAATTAAAACTTCGAAGAATTTTACATATAATATTTTTAAATTCCACGACGAGGTTTATACGTAAAGCAGCTTTACATAATTATAACTATTATATAAATGAAAAGAAAATATTTCTTGTAGATAAGCGAATTCCTTAAAAAAATCGACATTGGAAAAACTTGTTCTGCTATCTCTTTCTAATTCGTTAAGAGTAGCATTAAATAAATAATAGGAAAAATTATAAATCATTTTATTATATTATCTTCTAGTAAGTATTTATTTGGGAAATGTGTTGTGTTAAAAAATATTTTTAAGCAGCTTGAAGAAATGTTACAGTGGTGCTGAGATATGATTGGAATTTACCGCAATGCAGAGAATCCATAACAGTTTCGTTGCAAGTGTCTATACGCGTCTGCATATTAAGAAGTAACAAGGAATTTAACTATTACGATCTGAGAATTTTATTTGCGTGACTGAAACACTTTATTAGGAAACTAGAAACAGGTACCTTATTCGAAGTATAGTATTCGAAATATTTCTGAATACATTGATCTGACTGCATATATTCGTAGCTGAAATTCACTGTACACGGTAGCATCATGAAAAACACATTATATCATTACTATTTTTTTTTAATTTCAGATTTAAATAAACGATATTACTCTTTCACATTATTTTATATGAAATAAGTTACTTCATATAAAATGGTGATTTTATAATATTAATCTCATGAAACCTCAAATTTTTTCTCATTTTTAATATATTTTAGATTAAAATCTAATATTTTAGAAAATTAAAATTTTCTAGTCGATCACGAAACATCGAAGCTAGATGAGAATGTATATCTTTTAATCATTTTAATGAGTCGAAAATGATACAACAACAATCTTACATTCATCTAATATATTTACAGTTTTGTTTCCCACTCATCCATTTTTGCCATAAATGCATATAATAGTCTATTAATAACATAAATAATAGTTAAATAATAGTTATTGCGACCTGAATGCATCGGTGACCGTGACATTATGCAAAAAGAATTTTTGTGGCTATTTTTGGTCCATTCGATTTATTATTTAGAACAGTGTTGGGTACATTTGCCTGAGTTAAGAGAAAACCGTAGTGCCTAGTGTTTCGTTTCTACCGCGCATGTGTCACAATGTCACGTGACTAATCCAGTACTGGTAGAGAGAGGGTAATTTTTTCCCCTCAATTTGTGCTCCCTCCCCTCATCTGGCGACACTGCAGCGAACACGACGAAGGTGCGCGCTGCACAAAAGAAAGTTTGGTGGGGAAAGCATGCGTTTGAGGGGCCCCAACCATGCCCAACTCTGGTCTAATTAATTAATAAAACTGTTATTTTAAGATATAACCGCTTCAGTTTCATTTTAAAATCGGGTATGAACTTTTGCAATCATCTAATAAAATTAAGCATATTTTTCTAATGCAATTCTTAAGAAATAAACAATACATAATATTTTTCTAATTGCAAGCCGTCCGTTACAAACTAAAAATTGTTAATGTACACCACCAAAACTTGTATAATAGCAATCATCCATACTGTAGGCTAAGATTAAGGCATTTAAAATTTTAATGTCCAATAGTTTTATTTAATTTTTGTTCAGCAGCGTATAGAATGAAGTAGCGTTACGAATTCATTTCTTGCGGAACTTGTTATTCTGAATCTTTTAAAGCCGATCAATTGGTGACACATTTATGAAGATGGCTTTTCCGTTTATTGCATAATTTCGGGCTCGTCGGAGGCTGAAATTCTGGGTCATGAATTACGGTTTACTTGTCAATTGCAACGGAAGCTGTATATTGCAAGCCATTTGTTTCTTGAAACGGTCAGTGACACGCCCGTGATATACGGCGTAAAATTTCCGAACCTCAACGTGGACAAGTTCTATCTACGTGATATTTGTTCCGAAAACACGCCTCACGTACAAACTTTGAAATAAGAACAAAATATTCTTTGTACGTTTGTCTAACTAATTATTTAACAATGATCAACACGTTGGTTATTTTTCATGAAGATACTGATCATTCAAGAATTGAAGATAAATTTCTTTATTTCCATGATCACCATCACGTAAAATCTTCGCTAAAAATATGTACCGTACAATAGTTATTAACATGATTTGTATTCAAGTAACTATCTATCTGAAAGAAATTATTAAAAAAAAAAACTAAGTAGAACCAAGTCAATGTGTACATTTGATCACTATAAATTGTGAACAATGAATAGAATTCAAATAAATATTATATATCGGGTGAACCACGAATCGTGACCAGTACAAACTACTCTGTTATTATCAGCCCGATCGAGAATGTTTTTATCAGATTTAGCATGGTTTCAAGAGAGCTTTCGTGATTATAGCAAATTTTTTGTCAACTACTTCTTTTCATGATTTTTCAAGATCGCCTTCAATTTTTTGCAAATAAACGTGTAATTTTTTTACACCTATCTGTTAGAGGATTTTATATCATTTGCAGTGCAATAAAATTGTTAGTGACTTAGATGAACTATTGCATCAATTATCTATTGCATGCGCCCCACGTTTTCCATTTTAAATCTTACAAGTATTTTCATAGCTATTAAAAATTCACAGTCACAAATTTTCAGGACTATCTGTGTGTGGTTAGAAATCTGTATGGGGTTAGGAAAAATTATTTTATACATTTTAGTCTGTGTTAAAAACGTGGCATTTGAAATTTTTTTTATTTAAATAATTATTTTCTGCTTTTTAGTCTTGTGTGTGCTGTCATTCAGTTCTGAGCTATGTTTGAAATTTCTAGAGTCTAAGTCAACGGGAAGTTAGTTTAAAATCAATTGCAAAATTTATACCGAACAGACAAACAGAGAGACAAGAAAGTGCGTTAATAGAAACGTGGTAAAATGGAAAACGACAGTGAATGTGTTGATACCAGTGGCGAAGTAAGAAAAAGAAAACGAAATCCAGAGAATTAGTTACGAAATAAAAGAAAGAAAGCAGAATAAGGACAAAGTTATATTGCTGTGCGTAATAAAGAAAAACCAGCAAGGCAAATCGGCGATCCTTGTGAATGCAAACAACAATGTTTTAGTAAATTTACAAATGAAGAGAGACTGAAGAAATTTATCATTGGTACATTAAGATTTGTGACAAAAACTGAATCGTGGCTGTGAAGATGATAGTAATAAATATAACTTTTTCTAAAAGAAAAATTTCTACTTATGATATTGTGTTGAATAATATTATCGTTCATTGTTTTCTAACGTTTTTAGTCAATAAACCGTATGACCGTTCGCTGTACCGAACTATCGAAAAAATTTGTTCTTTTACAGTCACGTCGAAATCGAGCTGACCGTTTGTTGCTCTGAGCTCCTGAATTGTAAGCTGAAGTTTCGTTATTATAGAATTATTTCCAGTGAAAGTGTTGATTTGTCAAAGAATATTTTACTTGAAATAATAAACTTTTAAAGTTTTAAATAATTACAAATGATATAATATATTTGTCATACCTGGGTAATATGAACAAGAAAATTAGTAGTCTCTTAACATTCATCTTGTATTAAAACTCTGACGTCCGATAGAATAAAACTTGAAGACGTAATTTTATTATTAGACTGCAAACCTTATTTCTCTACTGCAGTCGCTACTGTGAACGAAATGAAATAAAATATTTTACTAAAATTTTTAATAAAGCGAAATAAATTTTTGCTTTCCTTATATTTCTCTAAAATTCCAAAGATCCACAGATGGCTGCTAATTATTTGCGACATCTTGGTCATAATTTTCGAAGTTAGTTTAGCCACGCGATACAGTGTGCTCTAAATGAGAACCTCCCTAAACAGGCAGAGTTTATCTAACAGCAAGCAAAAAACGAAGCATCCCCGACCGTACTCAACTTCCACCTTATCCTGAATGGTCTTCCTTCTTGCTATCATCCTATAGCTTCTGCTATATCTACAGCGTACAATTTCTTCACGCTACTTTCTTAACCCCTACATGGAATTACACTCGTCCAGAATCGTGATACATACAGGGTGAGTTACTTAACTATGCCATCTTACACGTAACCTACTCGTTGTATAACAAAAGTTTAAAACAAAAGTTCCTTTATATGAAATAAGACGTACAACACATTAGTTTCTTAATGTCTTGATATCTCATCGAGATGTGAAGGTGACCTTAAGTTTTCGTATGATAATGTGTGACATTTAAATATGCGATTCGAAAGAGTATTGAATTCCCAGTAAAAACGTACTAAGGTGTATAGTGTGAAAAATTAATAGTTACCGAGATATTCTCCAGTGAATATTCGGTCAAATTCTATGATAGCTTGTTTGTAGTTAATTATTTTTTTATGAAACTTTCACCAATATGTTCACGACACTTTTCTGATTAAAATGATACCCAACATGGTACGCTTTGGATCGTATTTACTTGTTTAATCCATGATTTAGTAGAACCTCGATTATTCGAACTAGTCAGTGGGATGCGAGGGTTTAGATAATGCAGGCACTATCGAATCGTGGATTAAACGAGTAAACGTAACGCAAATTGTATCGTGTTTGGACTCGTTTTAATCAGAAAAACGATGCAAATACATTAGTCAAACATTTACGAACAAATAATTAAAACTACAAAAGTTTTGCCATCATACTTCCACCAAAGACTAACTAAAGAATATCTTGGTAATTATCACTTGTTCATACTATATACCTTAATACTTTTTTACTAAGCATTCAAAAGCTCATTCTAATTGCATATTCAAATATCACACATTATGAAAGGAAATCTTAAGATCGCTTTTGTATCTCGATAACAAAGTGGAATATAAAAAAATTAATTACTATATTGTATGTCCCGGTTAATGTGTAACAACTTTTGTTTAAAACATTATTTGATGAACAAGCAGGTTACGAGTAAACTCCGATGGTATAGTTAAGGGACCACACAAAAATGAAAGTAATTTTCTTTTTTCTAATTGCAATTATTCTCTTGAAAAATATTTAACTGAATGTACACACTACGTGTTAGTAAAGGAAAATAAATTTCGTTTCCAAGCGCAGATCAAAATATAGCAGAGTAGGATAAGGGACCCAATTACTGTGCGCAAACTAATTATGGTGCCTATATTAATTATACTTATTATTATAGCATAATGGATATTAAAAAAGATATGTATAACATGTATATTAACTGAATTAACAAAAAAAATTTAATATCCCTTTTTTAATATTCATTATGCTTTAAACATATGTACAGTGAATTCGGGATATACTGATATACCATATCAGGAGCCGCGGCCGAGGAGTGAGAACATAACACGGGTCGGTTATATCGGTGTCAAACCCAGGAGACCACTACTAATCCACTAAGGAAACTTCTTTATTTTTCATTATTTTTTATGGGACTTTTGCCAACATATACGTGGCACGTTTCGAATGAAAATGATATGAAATATGATATTATTTCGATGACATTTACTTGTCTAATGAACGATGAAAGTTGCTTCCAATTATATTAACGGAAAATTATTGTAAATGTGATCCGAATTACATCGTGTTTGGTATCATTTTAATCGTAAAAATTTAATCATAAAAATATTGGTGAAAGTCCCACAATAAGATAATGAAAAATAAAGAAGTTCTCCAGCTTCGCTGTCCTTTTCTAGGTTTAGAATTGCATCAAAGAATAGTAGGGTCTTGTCGGTAGCATTTTCATGCTGCGACTTTGACAGAAAACTCATAGAACACACGAATAATGACGTGTTTGCAGACCGCGGAGAACTGTAAGTAACGGTGACTATCGTTGACTTTTTTCTACGTTCGGCATTGTGTCGAAGAATAGCGTCCCGACGACAACAAGATCCGGGCTGCTTTCGTGAAACGCGGATTCACTGTATATTTAATGTAGGGACTATAATTGGTACTCCAACAGTAATTGGCTTCGTTAGCCTATGTCATGTTGGAATCGTTCTTTTAATTTATTCGTTGTTATATTATTCAAGGAGATTAGTTTCCCTGTTCCAAGTTTTATTTTCCCATACCATTTCATTTCACACTATGCGATTGTATCATAAATGAAATGAAGAGGTACAATATCGATCATTCTCTTGTCGATATATACCTATCATAAAAGTTTCGAAATGAGTTATTTCAAATATACTTAGCTGCTATAAAAATAGAAATGACTTTCCTGAACGAATTGGTGAAATGATAATATTTTTCAAATGTTCTGAATGCTACTATTCAAATGAATAGTATTGATAAAAAAAATACATTTAAAAAACTTAAATTTGTGCGTTTATAAATACAATAAATAGAAAGCATAATTAATGAAGCGAAAATAATTTCGTTCGCATCCATAAAAGATGTCGAAAATCAATTTTTTGAAAACATAATCTATTACGAGAAATTTTCATTTTACATAATTACCGTACACAATTTCCGTCGCATTTGATAATCACTTCGTAGTGAATTAAAAGGTGTAATATGCAACGTTGAATTGTGAAATGTTACCAAAATACATGCACACGTTTAACCTTTAAGTAAACCTTAAAAATGTACTTCAAAAGTGCAGTGATTCAATTAAATCATATTTCATATTATATTTATTGTATTCATCTTTATCGAAAAGGATAAATAGAAACGTAGTGAGATAGTAAAATTTCATCTAAATCTTTAGTTATATTATTAATAGTTACGTATTGAACAATTATTGGCATAAATTCGAATGGGACCGTACGGGCCACAATAGTTCTCTTAAGGATTAACTTAGTAGAACAGAATATATTACTAGAAATAACCGTAGAATTTTATAACCAACGTTTTGTTAAAAATTTTAACCAACAATAAGCTGTGAAATAGAATCAAACACGGTTATTTAATTGCTCGAGTATGAATTACGAATACTATGTCTCCAAGCTACTTTTTAAATTCGTTGAGGAGGTAAAACTTGTTAGTGCCTGGTTCTTGCTGAGACTCTGAGAGGATATTGGGATTGAGTTGATTCGAAATTGAATCAACTCCCCCGCAATGGGTAGAATAAGAATGCAGAGTAGTGCGCAGTTAGATAAGATATCCGCGAATGGTGACTGAAAAAGATGTGGGCGATCCTATCATAAATCGAGGTAGACTATAACTAGGTTCCGCGAAACCCCATTGTGTACCAGTATGCAAATAACTTTTATTATCAGAAAGGTTTATTGCAATGGTTCTATTCTCAAGTTGTTTCAACTTTGAAATGAGGTTCTCCATCATGCGAATATTCTCTGTATTGTCAATAAGTTGCTTTTCAGTTACGTCAAAGGTAGATAATCGACTCCGACAAATTTTCATTCAAAATAATGGTTTACCTGTTCATAGAAAACTAAAGAACAGACTATACAAGTTCAATCAATTACTGTCGGTACTAATACTATTAACCCTTAGCACTCGAATGGAGACTGTAAGGCACCACTAAAACAAAAACGCGTCATGTGACCGGGCCACTGGCGGAAGCGTGGGGAATAGCGTCGTAGAAGGGGAAGTTAGAGTGGGGACACAAGTCTCGATCTGGCAACACTGTGCACGAATGGTGGGAGACGCTGGTAGGCACTGAGAACAGGGGAAAAAAGCAATATGTGGCCCATGGACCGTCAATTACAGTCTTTACTCGATATATGTAACGAATACTAGCCGATAAAAGTCCCAGAACTATCTCCACTGTCGCGGGGTATACCCCGTGAGAGGCCCTAAAGCTCGAGTGGCCTCGATCGCCGAGGAGTATATCGAATATATCGGGTATATCAGTGTGAGATCAGGAGACTACTACTAATGCAATAACAAAACTCTTTTATTTTTTTATGGGACTTTCACCAATATATTTGTGGAATTTTTCTAAATAAAATGGTACTAAACACGATATCATTCAGATCATATTTACACTAATTTTCCGTTATTATAATTGTAATGGAAAGTAACTTTCATCGTTCATTACACAAGTAAATGTCATCGGAATTATATCATATTTGGTATAATTTTCATTAGAAAAATGCCACGAATATGTTGGTGAAAGTCCAATAAAAAAATAATGAAAAATAAAGAAGTTTTGTGGTCTCACACCGATACACCTGACCCATATTATGTTTACACTCCTCGGCGACCGAGGCCACTCGAGCTTCGCTGTCCTTTTCTACGTTTGGCAGTGTATCAAAGAATAGTATCTTCTAGCCGATAAATGTCCCTGGGTAGACCCGTGTTGTGAACATATATCGAGTAAACACTGTATATATCTTTTTGTTTAAGTCTTTAACACTGATATTGAGGGATCGCCTTTAGTTTAACGAAAGTATTATTGTCAACAAAAACATCCCTGATAAATAGTTGGGTGCACAGAGTTCTTAAGTTCTTTAGTCTTTCTAGAGATTAAAGATTAACGTACAGTTAATTTTTTATGTTTCTAAATTTTTACAACATATTGATACTTTTCGAATTTTTACTATATTTGCTAATAATTTGTTATGTAGTGACTAGTGACCAACAGGAATGTAACGATAACCTAAAATAATATGTATCTAAATCAATGATCGCTTCTGCACAGATTGTCGTTCGTTTACAAACATCCAAAACACGTTCACGTGTACAAAAAATTCTATATAATCCTTATCAGTTCAATTACACTTTATAGTATGATATTTTTTCATGTTGAGGGTTGGCACATCCAAAGTTCAATGTGGCTGATAACAAATGTGAACTTAAATAATAGTTACAATTAACGGATTGTGAGAGCCACGAATTAATTTATACTCCTAATTATTAAACAAAAAACGTTTGATAAATTGTTGAACATTCGTGCGTATAACTTCGCAAAATTGACTCACAACAATGGTTTAACGGGGCTACATACATTCTGCGAAATAAAAAATAAAATCTATTTTGGTACGTTCTGTTAGCACGATCCTTCTGAAATTCCCTCCCACGGTTTTATTTGAAAATGTGTAAAACTGCTGGATTTATTGCTCCGAACGTTCAGCCGTGTCGCATAGTGGTAACAGATAATTGAAACTCTGAACGAGTTTTTTTCGAAATGAAGTTTTTAGAATCGGTACCAGAAATATCTGAAAAACTACTGGATCAATTTGAATAAAATTGTTCAGTAACATCCGACCATTATTTAATTCTTAACAAGGCGGATTGTTTATTCGTATGCTCTCATTTTTCCACGTACAGAGTAAGCTGAAAATGTAGATAAAAATTACATGTTTCAGTCCAAATAGATGTGATTTTTTGTGTCAGGGTTTCAGGTAGGGAGGCAGAATGACAGTAATGACGAGTATGCAGTGCTTCTCGTGGACTATACATATTATGTATGTGTCTATACAGGGTGTCTCAAAAATGTATTTCCTTGAAAAGGCAGATTCCTAAGGTCATTTGAAATCACTTTTTCTTTTCAGGAAATGTTCTCCGCTGCTTCATTCAGGAGTTATTAACGAAAAACACGGACCAATCAGAGCGCGGCTACAGCAGACGAATTACAGCTCGGCCAATGCCAACGCCGAGCCAGAATCCGTCTACTGCAACCGTGCTCTGATTGGTCCGCGTTTTTCGTTAATAATTCGTTAACAAAGCCGCGGAGAATATTTTCGCAAAGGGAAAAGTTACTTCAAATGAGCTCAGAAATCGCCCTCTTCAAGGAAGTACAACACTTTTGGGACACCCTATATGTATACACGTAGTTGAACGTAGAACCTAGGTTTCCGGAGGCTGCGCATAAAGGCGGGCCAATGTAAACCGCAATCTTCATTTGTTGCTCGAAGGCTTGAGGCCAGCTGGCTGTGGGTTCCGAAGCTTTGTTCAGTGTTTTCTTTGGCACGGAACGGTATCGTGTTTGCGCGCGTAGCACGCAATCCGGAAAGGTCAGCACCCATACACGCCCCTTGCTATTAACGATTCGTATCGTGTTCACGCGCGAATTTTCATCGATACTCGCCCCAGGATCGTGTGACTGTTACCCCTCACGCTAATAACCCGGTGTTACGGAAGTGGCTGTGCTTCCCACCGTCTTTGCTGCTACCACTGGCCTAATCACTATGTCACGAAAAAGTATTCTTGAGCACACATCGGTCACGTGTCACGTTTCGATACGAGTACGTTACTTTAACTAACTTATTACTCTAACTTTTCTTAATGTTGTTCAATAATTAAGATATATACCTGCAGTCGTATTTAATTCACGAAATGGATTACAAATCTCTACATTTCAATCGATTTCATTAATGCATGTGGTCGCGACTTATTTAAATATTCATTAAACAACGACCTGGAATAAAATACCTCTTTAACCTCGATGCTTTGTTTATTTGACGCATACACACACTCATATTTTTTCTGTAAACTGTGTCACAAAATGAAATGATATTAACTAAATATGATGATGTGTCACTGTCACTACATCAATACACAGGATGTTCCAAAAACGTTGTGCTTCCATGAAAGGACTGATTCCTGAGGTGATTTGAACACTTTCCTTTACGAAAATGTTCTCCGCGCCTTTGTTGAAAAGTTATCAACAAAATAAACACGGACCAATCAGAGCGCGGCTACAGCGGACATTAGCGTTGGCATTGGCCGAGCCGGAACCATTTTCACGCCGAGAACATTTTCGCAGAGGAAAAAGTTAATTCAAATGACCTCAGAAATCAAAACGCCCTGTATACAAAACGATTACCTAAAATTAACACGTTCACTACCACAATGTTTCTCTACCTACCTTGACTGTGAAAATGTTTCGTTAAATGCAATCAACCACTTTTACGCAGCATTCGATACACAATCGAGGTAGATTATTCCATTTGGAGAAATCAAGGTGACCTTGAAATCTTCGTAACGCTTTCACCCATATAAAAGACGGATTGTATGTACATATATATCATTTTTGCATAGTATTACAAATAACGGAAATATTCAAAGGTGGTCAAAGTTATTGGTCTGTCGGAGAACTTTATGGCACCCATAAACTCTCGGCCAAGTCGAGAACACTGTCAAGCCCAATAGGTACCCTCATCCGCAATAAGTCGAAAGTCGCCCCGATCCATCATCTTATATCGAAAGAAAACTGTAGTCTACGGAGTAGCATATATGTACGCGAACTCGACGAATCTTCAATATCAATTTACTTGAAAACGAAAACTTAAATAAAAAAAATTTTTACTTTTGCTCGACTTATTTTTTCACGCAGATTTCTTTAAGCTTGCACCACCAGATGGGTGACACCCTGTATAATCGTAAGAATGGTTCAACGAAGATTAAATGTACTTCAGCAAAATGGGCGCGTTGCCAGAAGGAAACTGTCCATATTAGAAAAGCATCGTCGAGCTAAAATCACTTTCTGAAGAATGAAAATTGAATCGTTCTAAATTTGGTGGAAATGTGTATGTAAGACGTCGCAGAGTAGGCCAGAATCGCAAAAAGGTAGACCATGCCCATTTGGTTCATGTCTCTGTTAATAATTTATTACTAATTAGGAGCAAAATGGTTTTGGGGGTTTTTGGGGTCCGTAGAATATAATTCTGGCACTACTTCTTTGCTAGAATGAGAAATTGTCTTTATAAAACTACCCTCATAGAAGGTTTTCCAATTGAAGAAATTGAAACTATTCTAGTTTATTTCGAACTTGATTTTACGCAATTAATGTCGTATGGATTAATGTCGTAAATTTTCATTTAAGTGATTATTTAAATAAAAAATTATTTGTTATTTAAAAGTTTAAATACCAGACAAAAATAATTACTTATTATTTATATAGATCTAAATAAATAATTTAAATAATACATTTATTTCTTATTTATAAATACAATGTCGATTGTTACTTATTAATTATCATTTAATTGCTTATTATTTATTATTAATTACTTATTATTTATTATTTATTCGGAAAGTCATAGTCGGAAAATAAGGGTCTTCAATCGCTCTAAGCGATATCGTTGAGTTCACGAAGAGAGACGCAAGTTCTTCATTCAGTTCTTCTTGTTTTTGTTGACGTTAACGTTTGTTGATATAGACTGTAGACGAACTCAGACCCCTACTCTATGAATTCGGAATTCGTGCACCACTACGCCAAATAGTTTATTATTTGTCTTTCTCTAAAATCCAAATAAGAAATAACATTTTATTTGCAAATAAAGTATTAATTTAATTTGTCATTTGTTATTTATTATTTAAAACAAAATTTGCCCAACTTTGTATGGGTAGACTGCAGATCTTTATGCAAAATAAAACTTATCTGCATCAATTGGAAGAAGCCACAGATTTGGGAAAATTATATTTGAAATGAAAGTATTAAACAACTGTTTGAAATAATTTACCGTTTCACACCGTTATATTCAATACTGTTATTTGAAAAAGGGAAAGGGAAGAGTTGTTAAAAATAACGTCCTTGACTACACATGTCAAGGATAAGGTTATTGGAGATGGGTCCTTTAAAAGTAGTATTTACCAAAAATTATTATATGTGTAAAGAAACTTGTTTGTGACAGTAAGGTGTTTTATTATATAGTGAAGGTGATTAAAGAGAATATCAAAATTTGTAATTACTTTTACTCTATTGTGTCGGAAGCCCTTAAAGAAAGTATAGATATAAAAAGATTTTCATTAAACTTTATCTAGACTAGAGATTATCGTTAATTATTTAGATCCATAACTACATTCATGGACAACTTCATGATACATTCAGGAAGGAGCAATTAGCGATGACCTACTCCCTCGCAATCAAGCAATATGTAGAAAGTTTTATTGTTCGCAATTAAATTGTTGAAAGTCGACAGGAGGAAAAACGAGGTTTGGACACGCAGCGTTGAATTTTATCCGACATGATAAATATCACAAAAAAATACATATATTACGAAATAAACCTTATCTAAAGTTCCCATTGGAATCACTATACTAATCTTAATACATTAGCGAGTTGATTAAATCGTTCATTCATAAGAAAAGTGACATAAGTCAAAAAGAAGAAATTTTACAGAAGAGCCATTTAAAAATTACCTAAAATTGCCAATTTTTTTTTTTATTGTATATAACCAACTTGGAAATGTAAAATAATTTGGTATTAGTTAGATACTGGGTTAATTGTCATGTACATTAGTTATAAAATACACCACAACATTTATATATATTATTATTATAATGTTTTTTATAAATATATTTTGAGTTATGTCGTTTTTCCTGCGAATAATTGTTGAAAGGTTGAACTAGAGTTGTGATGTTTTTACTGTGAAAAGTTAGAGTGACTTTAAAGCTAGTGAACCAATAAAAATGATTTTAAACATTTTTTAGTTGTGTCACTTTTCTTATGAATGAACGAAATATTAGTAATTTATAAAGAATATTTCAATGAGCCCTTGCTCTACAACATCGAGTCAGACTGATGATGAAGATTTCGAACAGGATCTACTAAATATTATACTTATGTTATTAATTGTTACGATTCTTGTAATAAATAAATTCTTTGCATTTATAATATATTTTAATAGTAGGTACTCAGTCTTAGTTTGGGATCAAGTCTTGATCTGGCGACTATGAGTGTTACTAACCTAGTTGCTAATGTCAACTCGTGACATTAATTTCCTTTATCGAAATAAAATTCTATTTTGTTGCTGCCGACACGCATATAATCATTGAAGAACACATGGGCATACAATAAATATAAACTTCCTTCTTCTTCTAAGAAATGATGAACAACAAAAAAGTTTTTATAACCGCAACCGTAAAATAAAGACTAGTGCATGGGGTTAATTACTTTATATGTAAAATTTCGTTTGTTGTACCATTTTAATATTATTAAGAATATTATAAATAATATGAAATATTAAGTAATTCAAGTGCGACATTATGAAATACGAGTTATTTGCATGACTTTATAGTTATTACAGTTACATCTTTCTCTTAATATTATATAATTAAGTTATTTATTATAACGAAGAAACCGATACGTATTTAACAAAACGATTTCACATATTTATTCACATTCATATACCTTCTAATGTTTAATTAAACTGCTTTTATGAAACATTACATTATTACATATGTCCCATTCACTAAAATTAATTTTGTAATTTGGATATTTAAAATGATTTTGTGTTTACTTCGAATTAAGCATTTTTCATCGTTATTTACAGATCATTTATCTATCTGGGAATTGTATGATATATTGTACCGCGTTTTATACGACTCTGAAATTATTGAAGTTTTTCCAATCTAAACGGTTTCGTGGTAACCGAAAAAAGCGGGAATCTGTTGGTGTCATATCTGGAAAATATGGTGCACGAGGAATAAATTTCCATTGCAGTTTCATATTTCCAATAGTACCGCTCCGCGTAGCTTCTGGTTGTGGCGACAGACAACACACTCTTTCGATTTATAAGGTCTTTCAAATCGTTATTGCTACGCTGTTTTCAATTGTTGCTACAGTATAAATCAGCCTTGATAATTTCCACATCGAATTAAATAACTCATCGACAAACTGTTCATACGAAAAAAGTGGCGGACAAAACTTCTATAGAATTTTAATACTTTGAAGATTGCACATTGTACTGTAAAATTTATTATCGCTAACACAGTTTGAAAATACAGTCTCTACTCGATAAATGTCCCAAACATCCAGTCTATAATTGTCCCAGAACTATCCCCGCTATCACGCGGTACATCCCGTGCGGGGCTATGAAGCTCGAGAGGCCTCGGTTGCCGATCAGTATAAACATAATATGGGTCGGGTATATCGGTGAGAACCACTACTAATCCAATAACAAAACTTCTTTATTTTTAATTATTTTTTTATCGGACTTTCGCCAACATAGTCGTGGAATTTTTCTAATGAAAATGATACTAAATATAATTCCGATGTTATTTTCTTGTGTAATCAACGATAAAAGTTACTTCCCATTACAATCATATTAACGGAAAATTAGTGTGAATATGATCCGAATTATATCGTGTTTGGTACCATTTTAATCTTGGTTTACACTTCTCAGCGACCAAAGCCCTCGAGCGTTGCTGTCCTTTTCTACGTCCGGCAGTGGATCAAAGAATAGTATCTTCTAGCCGATAATTGTCCCTGGCTGGATCCATGTTTTGGACAATTATCGAGTAGACACTGTATTTCTAAGTATACACTTACTTACTCGTTACTTGAAATCTAACACAATTATATTTACTTTAATTGTAAACTGCAATATCTATTTAACCCTTAAATGGACCTTCAAAATGTAGGTACTCTAAAAATGCAATGCTTCAATGAGATAGTAAAATTTCATCTATATCCACAAATAATTATACATTAAATAAATACATTATACATTAAATTAAATAAGTTTGAGTGGGGCTCTATCGGCCCCAATTAAGGGTTAATTTTATTATAGAGTAATATTTTTGCTTAAACATAGGATAATGAAAATTTTAATGTGGGAATAATGAAATTATGTTCGTGTGATATCGACCGAGAATTCTGTTAAGAGAACTCGGGTGTATGTGACACCATTTGCTACAGCGTTAATTATATGATCTCGTATAACATGCTCATTACTAAAACTGTCATAGAAAGTAATACTGTGGAACAATATATGTGTAAACGTACTATTTGGCTTAGTAATAAAGTTGTTTATACTGAATATTTTGGGTAAATTCGAGTAAATCTGTGATGATGCTCGAATTTTTCTGTTAAATGATATTATTTATTTCATTTTAAAATAAATAAGATTTAAGAATTGAGATTTACTTTTATGAACTACAATACTATACTTACTTTTGCATGATCCGGGAAAATTACTTTTTCTTAGGATATGAAGCCGTATATCATTTGTCTATAACTTTGAAACTAATTTAATATCTGATAAACTTGCTTTATCGGTAAAGTCGAACATGATCAAAACTTCGAAACTAACAGGAACCTAACAATATTCTGAGGCACAAATCATCGATGACATTGATGCGCTCCGTACTTTTATACGCATCTTAGCTTATGAATGGACAGCGGATTTTTTATGCAAAATAAAAATTTCCTACCTGAATTACAACAAACTGCAGTGAAATAAAAATCTATTTTTTTCGTAGTATGTTTGACAACTTGAAAATAATATAACATTATTATTATATTTTTCTAATAATTTACTGTTTTAAATTCCACCTACTCGTTTTGAAACAGATCTTTCCTATATACACTTTTTCAATAAGATCTATAATCCTGGACTTATTTTGAAATGTATGTAGTGACGTCCCATTCATCCTGTACATTTTGCACAAGACGCGTATCCACATTTTTTATAAAATACGGTTGAATTTTTCATAGACTTTACGATGTGAATTTACAAACGCCAAATATTTTTCAGTAATCTACGAATGACAATTATTACTAAATTGTCTATTTAAAAAAAATTCAACTACATCGTTTAAATACTTTTAATTAAATACAAAGAACCTCCTGTTTTATTATTCTCACTTGTCGATTCATTTTGTGATATAAAATTCATCATAGCGTTCTCATTCATTTATCGCTGAAAATGTTTAGCTTTAATAATCATAATAATAATATTAGTTGGCTACTAGTCAGGAACCCGTTTTTAATATCATTTTTCTGACACGTCAGGTTCAGCTCGCATAGAAATTATTCAAGATCTATTTTTAATACATTTTATAGACTTTGTGTTGTTAAAATTTAAAATTCTTACATGAGATTTCAATATCAAGTGCATCAAATGCTTTCTACTCATATTACTTTTTAGATAGTCTCAGTATTTGTGAAATAGTTACAATTTGTTTTATTAATCATTAATTAGCTAGGTAGCTATCATTAAGTAGCTTAGTTTTATTAGTATTCTTTGTGCGACTGCGAAATGTATATAAAAAACTATTTATACTTCATAGACTCGTATGGTAAATTGAACTTATTTATTTCAACTTTGATGTTACTTTCAAAATGTCATTAACAAGTAACAAGTTTTTTTACATTACACTACTTGCAAGAACAATAAATTTCACATAAAGTTTTAATGATCAGATTCGTCAAAATAATAGAATCTAGATAGTTTTTCTACTTATCGTGGTTGTAAAAATTCCTTCATGGGAAATTGCAGAATGAGTTTATTCATAAAGCAATATATACAGTCTTTTCTCGATATATGTCTCAAATATCTAGCTGACAAAAGTCCCAGAACTATCCCCATTGTCGCAGGGTATACCCCGTGAGGGGTCTAGAAGCTCAAGAGACCTCGGTTGGTAAGGAGTGTAACATAATATGGGTCGGGTATGTCGGTGTAAGACCAAGAGACCACTACTAATCCAATAACAAAAATTCTTTATTTTTTATTTTATTTTTTTTTTTTTTGAGACTTTCACCAACATATTCGTGACGTTTTTGAAATGAAAATGATATCAAATATGATATAATTCCGTTGATATTGTATGGAATATGGTTGTATGGGAAAGAAAGAGACGCGGAGAGTCGCAGCCATTTGCACAGTTCAAAGGCCCGCGTGAGCTCAGGCCTTTAAATAAAAAATTGAACTTTTGTATCATTACTTATTTTTTTATGACACTTTCTTAAATATATTCGTGGCATTTTTCGAAATAAAATGTTACCAAACACGATATAATTCGGATCACATTTACAATAATTTTACATTAATATAATTATAATGGGAAGCAACTTTTATCGTTCGTTACACAAGTAAATATCATCGAAATTATATCATATTTCATATCAGTTTCATTAGAAAAATGCTACGTATATGTTGGTGAAAGTCCTATAAAAAATAATGAAAAATAAAGAAGTTTTGTTATTGGATTAGTAGTGGTCTCTTGGCCTCACACCGATATGCCCGACCTATATTATGTTACACTCCTCGGCGACCGAGACTACTCGAGCTTCGCTGTCCTTTTCTACCTTCGGCGTGGATCAAAGAATAGTATCTCCTGGACGATATATGTCCCTGAGTAGACCTGTGTTGTGGACATACATCGAGAAAGGACTGTACCTTTTAAGTTAAACTACAGGTATGTAATACATATTTAAAGAAAATGTGCAACATTTTATTTTATTACAATATTGAACTCAGACGTTTGAATTTTAATTATTGTTAAATTTTCACAAATTTCAATATTCTTTAGATGTAATATGCTTTCTGTAATTGAACACAACATAATATACTTTTTATGTGAGAACAATATGTGTTACTATATAGCGCGCATGTGTCCAATAAAATCAATAATAATACATTTTCCTGTGTACATTGCGTGTGTAAATAAATGCAGTATTCAAAATTGCAAAATTTGAAACCAATAAAAAGGTCTTTATCAATCGCGTACATATATTTCAACGAGATTAAACGAAACGTGTGATTCACTGTGTTGGCTACCCGTGAAATATTAATTTTGTAACGAGGCACGGCAGTTATCCCATTAAAATTACACAACGTGCGCCGGATTAATTGCAATGCGTGCGGTAGCCTGCGAATTTCGCCCGGCCGCTGCAATTTCATTATGCTTCCGTAAATGTGAAACGCAACAGGAAATTCGCGTCAAACGACACGTGAATCGCAGAATTAATCCTCGACGACTGATCACAGATAAAGTTTTATTCGTTGTTACTTGGAAATAATTCAAAATCTAATGATATTAATCTATTTATTGATACATAAATAGTGGAATATATTTATTGTTAATTACAATTATAATCGTTGCAAAGTAAAATTCTATTTTCCATTATTTCTGTTTCCTATTCTTAAGATTATACTTTCTTCTTCTATTCATATACTCCAAAGGAATTGAAAAATAAATTTTTTTAAGATTATATTTTCTTCTTCTATTCATATAAAAATCTTTGATACTATGTTGCGTAAAGGATTTTAACTTAGTAAACAGATATTTATTTAATGTATATTATTAACAAAATATTGGAATTTCCATGACGTATCCTTCACCTTAATTAATATTTATGAATGAGAACTTCAAAACATATTTCGTTTAATTGTTAATAATGCTCGAAGGTTCATCCAATGTGATATCTGTATTCATTAGTATGACATATATGCACAATCGTTTTATTTCTCATGAATTCTATTTTTGCCACAGATTACCACTGGGATGAAATTGTTCCTACATTATCTGCATGGCGAGGTGCAAATACGATGTGCCTCCTGAAGGTCCTTCGGGATGATTTTGCTATAACTGTAAGTATTAGTTTATGTAAGCTTAACCGTTTGTATGGCTAAATACTTGTGATTCTTGAAACACACAAAAATGACTGTTCATCAAATATTACTAATAAAAGACTAAGGAAAATTAATTGACATAATCTATCACTATAGAATATCACTTTTAAAAATGATTTAACAACGCAATTAACCCATATTACTACACTCCTCAAAAAAATTAAAGGCTCACCTCTATGAACCCGAGAAATTTCATCAATTTCAAGAGATCACAACTCCAACAAAAATTGTTATATCGATATCGTTAAAAAATCATTTGATAGCTTGAAGTCTCTACTTTCAGATGCTTTTTCAAATTCTCAGCTACGTTGTTTTTCAACACAGTTGTAACGTTGTAAAGAAGACTTTGACAGTTACAAAAAATGTTGTTCAACTTCCAGACGTCACATGGGAAGAGATAATTTGTTTTTATAAATCCCGATACCATCAAAGCGCCTGCTTTCCTGTGCAAAAACCTAGTTGTCGAACATAGTGCGATTTTTTTGTTCGAGTTATGCAACATTGAAGCAAAAATGGTCTTTTTGACTTGAACTGGCTCTAGAAAGCGAAAAAATCATCGTAGAATCTTGTGCAAAAAAGCAATAGAAAGTGCATTTCTTCCTCATGAAGGCACTTCTTTCGTTGTTTTTTTAATTTCCATTTTTCATTGAACTCGGCGAGAAATGATCGCAACACCAACACCTTAAGGTCAGATTATAGCTGAGATTCTGCAGATTCGATTGAGCACCTGATAAATCCGCTGCGATAATTGAAGAGCTCAGGGCAACAAACGGTCAGCTAGATTTCGACGTGACTATAAAAGGACAAATTTTTTTGATAGTTTGGTGCAACAAACGGTCATATCATGAGACGTTTGTGACTGTTTAGAAAATCTAAGTGGGCGGTCATGTCTAAATCGAGCTGACCGTTTGTTGAACCAAGAGTTGGGCATTATTTCGATAAAAAATTATTTAAATAACGATTCGAATAAAAGATACTTTATCTTTATTCGTTATTCCAAGGTTCGAATAAAAAAAGTATCTTTATTAGACGAGTATCGAATAAATAATTTTATTCAACAAAAATTTATCCGACGAATAAAGATAATTTTTTTTTATTCGAAGCGGATTTATTCGAACTTCGAACAATTTTTTCATCTTTTATCTTTATCTTTATTCGAAAACTTCGAATAACTTTCGCCAACTCGAATAAACGACTACCGAGGGTCGAGCCCCGAAGACCCAGAGCCATAACCTGCAGGCCAGAGAATCTCAGACCAGGGTCAGGTATATCGGAGTGAAGCAACTACTAATCCAATTACAAAATTTCTTTATTTTTCATTATTTTGGTAGGGCTTGGGAAAACGCCCCCCTTTCTTTCGGCACATGGCCTACGCCACTCTATTCGTTTTGACATGCTGAACGCAAAATGTGCGTGTCATTTTTGGCGCAAATAAATGGTTTTCGAGATATTCGCGAAAAACAGCTACTACTACATGAATCCTGCGTATACCTATGCGTCTGTGACGGCGCGCCGCGACGTGTATGCAGCATAGGCCCCCTTCTTTTCTGTTCCTCAACGCAAAGTGGTCTGAGTTCAAGATTTTGAAAAACTTTTTTACTATACAGTAACAAAACACTTCAAACCTTCAAAATCCAAAATATTATTCATTTCAGATAATTGTGGAATCGAGGGTAACGTTTTGAATACAAATTTCTGAAATTCAAAGTGAAACTAATTATTCTAAGAACTCATTATAGAACATGATATAACAGGTTTGAATGAATGTTTTATATACAGGGTGAGTCACCTAACGTTTGCACCTCAAATATCTTTGTTGTTTCTAAAGATACGTAAAATATGGTAAGGACAAAGTTGAATGGTACAATGGGGCTGACACGATGCCATAACAAAATTTTGTTTTTATGTCATTTTTTTAGAGATATCAAGGTCACCTTGACTTTTTTAAATGTAACCACCCTTTTTTAAACACCTGCAATGATAGTCCCTTTCATTAGGAATTCAGTGACAATAATTATTCCAAGGTCATTCAAGGTCACAGACAGAGAAAACGTATAAGATTTAGAATATGAAAGCAGAATACGTTTATCACGGTTGAGACTTGTAGTAAATAGTAAACATAGTATGGTCGTAGTTAAAGTAAACATACTAAGGTCCTTCAATGTTATTGTTATTAGCATTCTTATTTACTATCAGTATGTTTCCAAACGCGACTCCGCTATGTCTTATTCAATGACTGAAAAGTGTGATATGATCACGATTTACTGTGAAAGTAGACAAAATGCAGTGCAGGCCCAATTGCTTTCTGAAGAAAGGTACCCCGAGCGAAACACTCCTAGACACAACTTTCATTAACACTAGAACTACCGAACCAGTCAAAATGACTGGTGAATGATTTCTTCTTTCGCGATTACTGAAACTATGAAAACGTTTTCACGAGAAATTTTTTAATATATCTCTTCTTTGGAGTACATGTTACCATAAAAATCGTATGAAACCTGAGCAAGTTCAATCTTGCTATTATCATAAAGGGATAAGTCTAAGTCATGTTTAG
Source organism: Halictus rubicundus (assembly GCF_050948215.1). Taxonomy (NCBI): domain Eukaryota; kingdom Metazoa; phylum Arthropoda; class Insecta; order Hymenoptera; family Halictidae; genus Halictus; species Halictus rubicundus. The sequence goes on from NC_135162.1 coordinate 3,632,667, forward strand.
GTCTCGGTAGTTCTAGTGTTAATACATACAGGTTGTTTCGAAGTACTGGTAGTGTACTTGCAAGACAGCACAAACGGAAGAATTCCACGATTAATGAAGACAATGAAATTAATATTTTAGCAGCTATATCTGTCAATCTTCACGTGAGTACGAAAAAAATTTCCCGGGAAGTAGGCATAAGTCAAAGTAGCGTAATACGAATTCTGTCCCGACATAAATTTCATCCGTTCCACATATCGCTCCATCAAGAATCCCCTGAATGCCTTGTATACATACATATATACATATTTTAAATTAATTTATTTAGTGTGAAATTTAGTTTGTGTTTGAAATAATTTTGTATGACAATGTCAGAACGTATGTTCCATTTTTAACTTGCCATCATACTGTCTTCTCATCAGAAGGTTAATTATTTTTATATTTGCAGAAGATTCAGATGAAGAGAAGAATTTGGATAATTTAGAATTAACGTCAGAAACATAATTATATAATAATATAATTAAATGTATATAGTGTACTATAATTATATGTATATAGTTGTGTGCACAGTATTAAATCCACCGTTTTTAATTTTTAATTTTTGGTATCAGATTTATTATCAGTGACCTCAAAAACACGTGATTACCAACTTTTAGAAAGTTCCAATGACATTTTGCTTTTGGCCAGCAAAATCGCGTTCTCAGACCACTGTGAGTGCGGCGACCAGCAAACAACGTATATAACGGGCGAACTTGTTAGAAAGGTATTTCCTGTATAGAATATAGAAAGGTTGGGATTTCTAAGATCTTTAATATTGTCGAATGTGAGAACTTCAAACATTTCTCGCTTGCTTCGGTCGCTCGAAAAAAGAAAAATAACTAACCCAGACCAATTCCAGTTCCACTTATTAGTAAATTCTGTAATAAAATGTTATATTGTTTAATGTGAGAGTCGTAAAGTTTGCTCGCTCGAAAAGAAACTAACCCAAACCAACACTATTAACTAATGGATTTTCGGTAAGTTTTGCATTAGTATTGGTGTCAATTAGATTTTTTCCAGCAATGAACTCTGATGATATATGCCTGTATATGTCAGGGCCTGTATATTAGGGCTGTTGTATGTAGTAGCCGTAGTTTTTCACGAATATCTCGAAAACTGTTCATTTGCGCGAAAAATGACACGTACATTTTGTGTTCAGCATGTCAAAACGAATAGAATGGTGTAGGTCATGCGTCGAAAGGAAGGGAGATGTTTTCCCGAATTCAGCCCAAATAATTTTCGCCAGCACGAATAAACGGCGCGAAGCAATATTTGCACTAACTTGTTTGTTGAATTTTTCTGATTAAAATGACACGGGCTCGACGCCATTTATTCGTGCTGGCGAAAATTATTCGAAATTTATTCAAAGACTTCGAATAAACGTACAGATAAATCCGCTAAACACAGTTCAAATTACATTGTGTTTACCATGTCTTGATAATGTTCTTCGAAAACGTTGCGTGATTGAGCAATTCACAAAGTCTATAAAAATCACTCAACACTTATTGCAAATCAAATTTGGTATTGTATAGTGTTATTTAATACAAATCCTAGTGTCTGCCATTAATGTTGTCCCGCATTAGGTCACTTTCCTCTACTTTTTTTCATCTATACTTTATAATCCAGACCTCTTTATATTCACACCTCTGGGTATATATAATATTTTATCTGCTTCGTTCAACGTTACTCCGTAGGGAGTGAAAATGTGTATTTTCCAGATATTTAACGTTGAGAAATGCGTTGGAGAATGTTTCAACAGCGAATCTATTTGCAGTGCAAGTGTCAAGTGAGGTAGAATCTACAACTTCTCGTTTTTCATAACCTTGTACGTGACAAACCTCGTGGCAGCTTAGTATCGATTTTATCTTTCTCCTTGCTTTGCTAGTTAGATTATAGGTTCCGTCGTTTATCGGAATTTTTGCTTGAATTTAAAACAAGAAGTCGAAGTTGTGTCAGATCTTTCAGTGGTGATATTTGAAATTATATTCTGCGAAATTTCAAAATTCACATATGTTAACTGTACCATACTATGTTTACAGTGTTATTATTAATAAATCAAGTATATTGTAATAGCTAATGCAATGACTGATTGTTGTAATCTCGTAGAAATCCATGCGACGTTCGTTTTTTTTTTTGTAAAAAATAAAAATGAAAAATAAAAATTCTTCGATCGATCAATTGCGTGTTTCTCAATCTGAAATATAAACGCTGGAGTATAATTTTACATGTTATGCATTTTTTTTTTATTCCTTACTAATGTGTCTGTTCAAAATCTAACTGAGACTTTACACAAATCTTTATTGCCTTACAAAAAGCCACTATATTGGCCAGATGGCGTCCAAAACTACAGTGTTTCACAAAGGAGAGAAACGCTTACAGATATACAGTGTCTACTCGTTATATGTCCAAAACACGGGTCTGGTCAGAGACAAATATCGTAAACATAATACCAGTGGCCTCGGCGATCAAGGGGGGGGGGGGGTATTCCCCGTGGCAGTGGGGATAGTTCTGGGACTTTTATCGGCTAGATATTTGGAACAACAAGTGGGTAAAGACTGTATTACATATCCGCCAGTTGGCAGCACCCGCGGCAGATACATTTCACAGACTTCAGATGGGAGCTCCCGCGGTAGATATACCACACATATATTTAACATTCTCTCACCTTGAGTCGTAAGACTCAACATACATACGTATTAACAGTATGTATTAACAACATCCGTTTTAACAGTGTCTATACATCCACACACCATAACTACCATTTAAATCATTATACTGGACTGGTACACATAATATATCAATAACATCGAAATGTTATAATACTAAAAAATAAGACCATGAATGTCAGAAACATGTTAAAAATTATGTCAAAAATCGATTTTCGTAATATTGTAAATTAAAAAAAATCGTGTTACTTGATAGAGAATTAATTATATTATAATATTATAAACTCCATTTTGTAATATTTGCTTCTGTTTTATTGTGACCGATGCTTAAAGTCAGCAGGAACTCATAACTGTCACCAAGAGGTGTTATGATTCCATAACTTTAATTCATGGTTCTGAGAAATCTTACTTTGAAAGATGTCGTTTAAATTAGTTACATAGTTTCTTATTTGTATATCGATCGTATTAGATACACAAATTGGGATAAAATGTTAATAACTTCCTTAATAATAATGTTTTAGTCAAATGTGATACGTCTTAACAAAAACTAGGTGGGTTGGCTAGATTTGATGTTGTCACAGAAAAGTATAAATTATCTGGACTTTTGGTTATCTGTTTCTTAAGGGTCATCTCGCCTTTGAACGATACGTGATTAGTAATTTTACGTCGATTCCCAAAGAGTCTCCAGAATACGCTTTTGCGTTTTGTGAAGACTCGAGCAGTTGCATGGACGTATAAAGGATGCGTTGAAAAATTGCAACGTCACAATTCACCTACGCCCCTTAGAACACAACTCCACCCTCTGCATGCTGCAAAACTTCATCCCCAGTGACCCGCCTAATAATCAAGATTGCACTTCCCCTAGTAATTCCCTTTACAATTTGGGGACAGACGCAATCCAGATCCTCACACTCAAACAGACGAGATTACCTACTAACATAGAGAAAGTGGATTGTATATGGTTTCCGGCCGTATATCAGTCTCAGCTCTAATTACCAGCTTACACAGTGGTTCCGTCCAAACGAAATGGGAAGAACGGAATTAAAATAAAGTGTCAAGTCATGAGGTATCTGGCTAAGCGAGTTTTATTCCTATTTTGTTAAGGTTGCTCGGACCACAATGTTACCTATGCAGTACATTTTTTAGCGCGTTAAGTGCAACGCAAGGTTGCACCGAAGTTCCAAGAAATCTAATAAATTTTTTAATTGAATCCGCCACTGAAAAGTCAAGGTTTATTACAATCACTGTTGTTTTAATTTTCTTGTATATCGTGGATCGCAACGGAGTTTTGGTTTAACCCAGACCTATTACCGTACGAAATAACGTTAAAATCCAGTCGAAAAATGGTGTCAGTCAGAAGTGTTCATGGAAATCGTCTCCATGGTTGATTGCGTTTTAGACAATAAAACACTTTTTTCAGTGGACTCTCTACAAATAGTGGAAACCGTGTTACATGTGTGTTATCAATTTTTCAGTGACAATTTTGTATTTATAATAAACAAGGTAGTGATTTTTTCGTCATTCCAAACAAAACTTCGAGATATCGTGTCTTGTATCGAGTAGTCATCTTATTTGTTTTAAGGAAATTTAGGGGAAAAGTTGCCCTCTCTCTATCAGTCCTGGATTAGTCACGTGACATTGTGACACACATGCACGATAGAGACGGCATGCGTCACGTGACCGTTAGCGGAAGTGTAGGGAAATAGCGTCGTAGAAGAGGAAGTCGTGGGGAGACAAGGCTTAATCTGGCAACTCTGAACGGGGCCGATATAAGTCGTTTTCCATTCTCAGAAAAGAGATTAGAAGTATTCTAATCGAAATAACCGGGGAGAAAACTCTTCGCACGTAACAAGAGCAACCCCCGGAAGCGATTTCTAACGATGGGGGAATGTCACAAGGAGGTCGATGCTTTCATCCTCTATCTTTACCCCGTGCGTCTGCTTAGTATTCAGGCCACATTCAGCAGTGGCCGAAACTTGTCACTTGCCGGAAGTCTGCATTTGCACCTGCGTGGTCGTCGTTTTCCGCTGCTGAACGTCCTCCGGAAATGCTCTCCCACAAGAGACGCATACCCATTTTCTTCAGCAACTTCATAAATTCTAGTACTTCCAAAAGACAATTTCTGTACTTCCAAGCACTGAGATGCAATCCAAACGGTACCTATATGTATAGGTTACCTGCATATTCAACCAAATCGATGCCTCAGGTAAGGTATGTTAATAGACCGATCATCCAATGTATTTTTCCGTCATACGTTCGTGGCGGGCTCTGGAGCCTCATTAGTAACGAGTTATTACCAATTTCATAACTCATGAATCTACATAGGCATATTAGCACAGACGAGGTATAGAATAGACCTATCGTACAATGTATTTTTGTGGCCCACTTTTTTGGGGTCACGTAACCTCATTACCATTTTCGTGTCACATCCTGTATTACCAACTGCAATTAAAATCTGCTGACAGCGTCGTGAGTGGCAGGAATTAAAATTAAAAATAGCTACATATAGTCACTGCAGTCTCGCGAATCCAATAGAATATTGTTTTCTAAAATACTTCAACGATTTCAAATACTACTTTCGATTATGATTAGTTAAACTTTATGTTGGGTATAAATAATAAATTAATGAAACTGTACGTACAATAAAGAATATGTTTAACTGCAAAATTCAAATGTTGTAAACAGCCAAATATTAATATGTACTTTATAAATGTAATATATACCCGACACGTCGCAACTTGTAACGAATATGGAACCTCGCATAACAACTCTCATTAAAATTTTTGTTGACAATCTTTTGAATATTTTTCCGTCCTTTTGGAAATTGTATTTGGTAGCAGAAGGTTCAAAGAAGCCAACAACAGTTAATAAATAAACTTTTATTTATTAATAGTAAACAAAATAATTGTTGTTTAATAATAAATAAAGTTTATTTATATAAATTGAAAAAGCATTTATTCAGGTTTAAAATAAGTATGGAAACAGAAAGTATTGTATTTAAACAGGGATGCAATATTCAGGTTGAATTAATCATGTAATGGATCGTTTCGTTTACTTTTCCAGAATTGCGACTGTAACTTAGAAAATAGCCGAAATACGTGCTGTGCATTACACGGCAGTAACAGTAAATTGGCAACTATGCGACGAATACTCTCGGATGTGATTTGGCAACTACGCCTTCGATACCTGTAATTCAATATAATTCCTAAACTCACCACTCTAAATCGTAGAAGGCATACCAAAATCTCTGATTTTTTGAACAGTCGATATTTCAGAACATGAGCCATGAAGTCCCATAAGGTGATAGGTCTATCCTTATATCTCGTCTGTGATGATAGGTCTATCCTTATAGCTCGTCTGTGATATTAGTGAGAATCGAGTATCTTACTCGTTGTCTGGCACTGTTGAGTATCTAGTATATTTGTATTCTATGGAGACGTCGATGGGTGTCGCCATCTCTTGTAGTGTATGGTCTATGGTATGATTAGCGCCGAGCGATGTACCTGTGCGGGCCTCGTGAGCGTACTGGTCAGAGAGTCGTTAGTAGAGGACAGTAGAGGAAGACCACGTGCAGAATAACCTATAAAATATCCCAGCATCGCGTCGTAGTCGTATTACAAATTAAATCAAATATATTAAAATACTCAGTTCTACAGGTACGAATGTTTAATGTGATTTAGCGACCATAAATGCATGAGGTGTGTACAATTCTGGCATCCGGTTATAGAGGCACTTAGTCTCAGGCAAAAATATGAGATCAGGTTGAAAAATCGAAAAGCGCGAGTCTCACCACGACGAAATTGCTGCACAAGAGACCCGAAATGAAGTCCCGAGAGACTACTTTTTCATTTAACAGATGTCAAGTAATTATTGCGGGGCAAAAGGCGTGAATCGGAGAAGAGGTTTCCGATCTATGGAGGACCGAAAGCGAATCAGACCGAAGGCTCTTATTCTTTCAAAGAGGCAAGAGCGAACCCCGGAGCCGACAAGTACGGTACCCGATGCTTCATACGAAGAACGACGGCCAAGAGAAGCGATCAAACGATACCCTGAGTTTCCTCCACCTACCCTTCACGAGCAACGACACGCGTTGACATGACTTGGGTAGCCGTACGACATAGAGGATTTTACGCGAGTGAACAGGTGGCTCAACCATCCCTCTCAATGACTTCACACCAAATATCAAAGGTGGGCCGACATAGTAGATGGCTGTGTCAGAGTTAACGAGAACGGAGGGAAACAAGAAAATTGTAAGGTACTAAGAGAGGTTAAAATTACATAGTGCCACCGTAACATCATTGATGGGACTACTAGTATCTCACTTTCAGTAAAAAAGTGGACTTATCCTGATTGGTTTCTAAGCCTTCCATTTAGAGTTTACCAACTCTATTTCCGGTCATCTTTTCTCTAACCGAGATGGTTACACCTACAAATCGAATTGCTCACGAGACTACGAAAGTGTTTTGTAGTTTGTTCCGGTGGAATGAGCAGAATAAACCCTCTCATCCCCGGTGTGGTCTGGCTAGCCAACTTCTCGTCCCTACACCCAATACGTTGCTTTAGTATCAGACCTCTATTTTGAACTTTCGATCGCTACATTGAAAATTGTTGTATTCGTAGTATTACAGTTCATAAGCGGCCGCCGTATTTCCATTAAACATCTAGATACAGTGTTCAGGGTGGTCGTACGGGCTCGCCTATCAATTTACTACTTCTATCGCTATCTCTATCGGTGGTTTATTTTCCACGCATATGCGGCGAAACGGTTTGGGTTTCCGACCGAAATTTAATAGCGCCGGCGGTGATGGATGCAATGTCGCGAATCACGCAGCATACATGAATTTGAATTTTAAGGTGTTTACTATCTCGACTGTTTGTCACTCACCCTCCACTCTCTTTCCCCCATCCCCCTCTCCCTCTCACTACGTGTGAACGCGCGTGTAATCGAAATAATTAACGTTTTGAAAATATGATTCACACCTCGTTCGAGCACTCTACATATGATATTTACATCTGTTCATAATATGTCATTGAATTCCTCCACGTTAAAACAGAGTGTTCGATACCTTTATTGAAATAGACCAGCTGACATAGAATAGCACATGGGAATACCCGAATTGATTGAGAATACACCTATAGCTTTGGTTACGGTTGCCGACCAGAATGTTACAAAACTGCGCTGTTACATCAACCTAAAAAGTAGCATTTCCCATACTTTCTTGTACAGGGTGTTCCAAAATTATATGCAGCGACCACTGTAGCGAGATTCTGCAACTCTGGATAGGTGGAGATCTGTTACAAAAATGGACCGAAAAAGTAACCTCGACTCTTTTCTCAAGGTCAAACATTTTTTTTATTGCGTCCTATAGAACTCACCGCGAAGAACAACATCGTCCTATAGAACATACAATTGGAAGGAATTCTGGGTTTCAAGACAACCGTTCTCTTAAAAATCAACTTCAAAGTTTCGTAAACTATTTTATTCCATACGTCTACAGGATGTTTAAAAATGGTGTAAACGTGTAGGGGATGGTTCTGCATGAGAAAATAAGTCGAAAATATAGCATCAATTTTTTTCATTTGATGAAGTGAAATTATTATTTGACTCTTGGTACCCAGGATCGTTGCAAAATATTTTTATTTTGCATAAAGCTCCGCTGTCTAATTAATACATTAAAGTAAATCGACGACTTCACATTTTTTTATTTGTGTGCTCGTCAATTTGTATCTTGCAAAAATAGTAACATGATAATAATTGATAATTTTGTTAATGTCTAAATTAAATTTTATTGTGGTTTTACGAAACTATTTGGGTGTATCCTCCAGTAACACCAATGATCATTCATTTAAATAATTGCACAACATTTCGAGAATCAATATATCGGTTCGACGGTAATGCCGCTGATCCTTCAAATACATCATTTGACAAACTTCCAGTGGTGGTCGGAAACTTTGATGCATTTCTACCCACTCGTTCTTAAAACGTTTACTGCTATCATAAATTCCCCGTAAGTATCGCGTACTTTATTCATATCGAAATAAATCTGATTAACAACGATAGTGCACTTTTCACTTTACTCTATTATGTAGTTAGTTATGTTGACCGCGTAGCACGTTCCACCTGGTCTCAAGTCTTGGAACACGAGCAATAGAGTGCCCAACATGCAATTTAGGTCCTTTTATCGATGCACGACACGAAAATCGTATTCCAATAGTTGTGACGACCAGCGTTTCAATCTGTCGAACCATTACGCTCATTTTATAACTGTAGTACACTGTGTCCAGAAATCGCGTCTGGGTGTGTGCTACGATCTGCATTATTGTTTTAGAAATGAATATACGACGCAATGACCTGCAAGGTTACACAAGGTCAGAAATGCAAGAAATACTTTGAATACCTCGTGCCAATCTGTTTACAAGATTCAATACGCTTTCTTTGTGCATGATTCTATATATCGGCTCTCCTAATTATATTTTCACCACGTTGTTATTAACTCGCTTTCTTGTCTGTCTGTGACAATTGATTTTAAACTAACTTCCCCATGAGCTAGAGACTTGAAACTTTAATCATAGCTCAGAACTCAATGAGAACACACGTGACTAAAAAGTAGAAAATAATTATTTAAATAAAAAATTTTTTATTTTTGATATACCACGTGTTTAAGGCGGTCTGAAAAGTATAAAATAATTTTCCCTAGCACTATACAGATTCCTAACCCCGTACAGATAGTCCTGTAAGTTTGTGATTGTGAATTTTTAATAGCTATGAAAATACTTGTAAGATTTAACACTAAAAACGTGGGGCACAAGATAATAGTAAGGAGTGTAGAGAGTACCTGCCGTTGAGAAAACTCACTCAATGAAATTGTTAGTAACTTAGGTGAGCTATTCATGCATCAATTATCTATTGCATGCGCTCCACGTTTTTCGTTTTAAATCTTACAAGTATTTTCATAGCTATTAAAAATTCACAATCACAAATTTTCAAGACTATCTGTATGGGGTTAGGAATCTGTATGGGACTAGGAATAATTATTTTATACTTTTTAGTCCGTCTTAAAAACGTGGTATATTAAAAATGTTGTTTATTTAAATATTTCGTAGCTTCTGCTAGTGTTGTCCGAGATATTAATGCATATGCTAGCGTTAATTTTGGTTTTCGAGACGTTTATAATTCTGGGCGGTGAATGGTAAACCATATTTTTTGCGAAATATTCAAAATGTTTCTTCGATTTGTGACTTTGTGTAACCTTGAAGATCATTGTGTCGCATACGATTGAATTCGTTTTGGCACACGCTTTTCATGTAACTTTGTAATTTTTAGAAATACTAATAAAGGTATTGCGTTAAAGAACGTGATCCTCAAATGAACCATGACACTTACAATTAATGTCGAAATGTTGACAGCCTTTCAACTACAGTTTATGTTTTTAAATATCCTACATTATCAGAAAGTAGATCGATGATTGAATGTTCTGTTGCGGATTTCTCTTCTGTTTTGGACAACATTGGATAAGAGACCCAATTACTGTGGAAGTACCAATTACTGCGCCTGTATTAATTATACTTATTTTTAAAGCATAATAAATAATAAAAATGAGATATATAACATATATATTAATTGGTTTTAATGAAACAAAATTTAAGGGGCCGGTCTCCGTAGATTTGCGATAAGGTAGAGTGACTACATTACCGTCAAAAAATGGTTTTACGTGCTTCAAGTTTTCGTCCCTAAATAAGAATATTTTATATTTAAAACTTATTAAAATTTAGTTCAATCTAGTGCGCGCTGGTCAAGAGCTGCCGAGATTATGCAGATATTTGGTAATATAAGCGTTAGAAGTAAGCCAAAAATTGACGATGTGCATGCCATGAAATCCAAGCATTTGTATGTCATTGGATGAGTTTTCTGGATGATGTCGAGACCAGCGCGCACTAGAAAATATTCCCAGCTAAAAATTGAGCTATAACTTGTCTTGATTCTGTTGATTTCGTTGATTTCGAAATAAATGCGAAAACTTGAAGCACGTTTCTGGCGTCAGAATTCATAATATCGATAATACAGAGCAAAAAATGTGACAAGCTTAGTCACAGACTTAAGACACATCGGATCAAGACCAAGACGGATTTTAAGAATGGAAATTATTAATTAAAAAGTCACGTGACTACCCCGGGCCCTTAATATCTATTTTTAAATATTTGTTATGCTTTAAAAATAAGTAACAGACACAGTAATTGGTACCCCCGCAGTAATTGGGTACCTTACCCTATGGTTTGCAAACATAGTTACCTTTAGCTAACCATCGATTTCGTGCTCTAACACAGTTCTCCACTCAACAGTACGTACTCGCATTTGCTTGGAGAACGAATGACGGTTTAAAATTCAGACACGAGAGAGTAGAGGCGGTCACGATCATGAATCTTAATGTTTCGAAGGCAAATTGTTGTTCGTCCTTCCATATCCATTGTTACCGTTTCCGCAGCAAGAAGCTTAATGGTTCCGCAGCTGTTTCAAAATCGAGCAGGAACCGTCGCGACGGTGTTACGAGGTTATCACGGCAAAATGCCTTAATTGTCTCAAATTTATCGTCACCTGAAACGGGTGTTACTTTATTCGCATCATTTTTCAATCATTTACGGTTTACTACAAAACTTTAATTCGTGATTAATCTGGCAATCGTAATTTTGGAAGTATAAACAGTATAATATTGACAGTTGTAAATTGAATTTTGGCATGAATTGAGTGTTAGAAAATTTCCAAAATCACAATCAAACTCGATCTTCTTTGCCGATATTATACGGTAAACATTTTATTCGTCTACGAAGCATTTGTATAATTAAATTTGTATGCATAAAAGTTTCTCCAAATAAATTTCGATGAGCATCACTTGAGGCATTTCATTCGATTTTTAAATGCAAAATATATTATACATGTTTCGAAATTGTTCAATTTAACTCTAGACAGAACATTACTAACAACAAATAGATTAAAACAATCAATGAATGACAATGGGTAGACAAAGAAATCTATGTTATACATTTGTAAATTATTAAATAATTATTAATAAGCACAGTGCTTATTAAAATATTTTATTATTTGCGGTCGTTTGGACATTTTGCTGTTTATAATTGATTTTTTTGAAAATACTATATTTATTCAAATATTTCTGACTTTACAAGACGATTTAAAAATTAGAATTGAAATAATCTTTCACTCAAAATCATAAATACAGTGATTTCTTTACTGTCGGTTTTCAATAGAATCTAAAAAAAGATATGATTAGATTCACGATCGATATACGGGATGATACAAAAAAATTGATCAGTGAATATTTTCAATATCATTCGCAACTTTTTGTTCGCAATAAAAAATATTTCGCTGTGTAAAAACAATAAATTATTTTGCCATTTATTTTTATTTTTGGGATTGCAAAAAATGTTCTACGCACATTTTTTATTTTTAGTTGTATTTGAAATTATCTCTTCTTCTCATTATTCTACGAAATGATGAAATGCAGGATAAATGAGAAAAGTTTAATATTTATGTTATACCAATTATACCCGCTACAAAGGGTTGCAACCTTTTAAGTTTTTGAACGGTTAAAAGTTTTGATACAAAGAATCTCTTTCAATTAAAATATTATTATTTAAATAATTTTTAATGTATTACTTTATTTTCTGGACTATAATTTCATTTTTAATTATTGACGATTAATTTGAATGGCATCTCCCAAAGCAAAATGAACTGAAATCACAAGAAATATAAAAGTTACTAGTAAGTATTCCAAGTTTGTTATTTCTTCTTAAGTTTGACTGCTAACTACAAGAAAACAAAAGCAGATATAGAAAAACCATTTTCCATATTGTAATATAGTCACTTCTCTATGGAAAACATTAATATATTTTTATTCAGAAAACCATGTTTCGTCAAAAAATTGATTTTTCAAAAATCGCTAACATTTAGTATTTTACAAGCCATTTAAACAAAAAAGTTAAAATTATACCCAACTTGTTAGCCAAAGAACTTTCTACGTGGTCTAAGGTTTGAAGACGAATGGTATTTAATGAAACAAAATTTTGCAAAATACTAGCATTGTTATTCCTATTCGATTAGGTTTTGTTATCTTTCAGTGTACTATTTGTTATCTTCAGTACTGATAATATTTATTAGCGTATACAATTGAACGCTGCGGATAAAAACAAGAAGACCTCAACTCAATAATTTCATACAATGTGTAACAAATGTTACAAGCCTGACAGAAGTAGGTGTTCATGTGACAAATTCTAGATGATTTAACAAATAATTGCACGATAAGACGTGACAAATTAGATACCATTATATCCCGACTGTTTCTATCCCGTTCCCATTCGGGCTGACGTTAATTTGTGCTAAGCTCAATCGGTCTCAATTAACAGGTTGACTGCCGGTCACGGGAGGATGTGTTGATAGTTATTTGCCACTCTTCCCGTACAAATGCGTGACTGGCTACTCAGGCATCACTCCACACCACGCGCTGGCGCGTGATTGGCTCTTTAGCGTTGACGCCACATCACGCGCTAACGCAAGATCGGCAGCGAAAGTTAAGAACTGTCATTCGTATTTCCCGCCGATCCATTTCCTCCTCGTCATTGGCGAATGTCTGGCACACTGTTAGATCTCGAAGACTTTTTCTCTGTCCGCAATATAATTAATTTTTAATTCTGCGATTAAGATTCCCCTACTGTGACGACGATGTATGTACAGTGGCCAACTTTCCCAACTATAAAATTTACAGTATTATATAAATAGCGTAACCTGTATGAAATAAAAAAATTATACAGTGGCGTGCAAACATATTCGGCCACCATTTAACAACGTATAATATTTTTAAAATCGATTCAAACGGCTAGAGTGTTCTTGGAGATCTCACAAGGATTAGTTTATTAGGTAAGGCTATACTTCACTTCAGGAAACCGGAAATTTTTAACTTTTCTTTTGTAATACTGTAGATTTAGGCGAGAAAATGCTGAAAATCAATGGGGAACGTAGAGTGGGGACACAAGTCGATCTGGCGACTCTGCATAGATGTGCAAAGAGTTAATGTAGGTAAGATTTTCAAAATTTTGTAACAATGATTTGGAAAGGAAGAAAAATGCCTATTCAAGCATGACAATAACCTGTCTGAAAGATAGTACGGATGCTGCGGCATTTCAATTAGTTAACATTTTTTATCATTTTCAAAATTGAAATCGAACATCGAGACAATAATCTACAGTGAGATCCGTTATAACGAGACATGATCAAGTGCACGCGTACCCGGCGAAAATTCAAAGTCGATTTTCTCGAAAACAAAGCCTCACATGAAAAAATTTTGTTCTATATTTTCTTATTTTTTCATGTAGAATCACCCCCTTTTTGCTTGTACCACCAGTTACCGAACACCCTGTATATCGAGAATTCACTGCAATCAATTTTCCTGTAGTGGTTTCACTTGAATATTAATTAAAGAACAAAATATTGCAAGATAAGAACGTTTGAAGACGATACATACCCCATAAATATTTATCTCGAAAATTACTTATTGGGTGAAGTTGACTTAATTTAATTCCAATTAGAAAGATTATTATAACCTTATTTTAATAACCGGGGGGGGGGGTACCCACTTAGAATTTATTTTTTAGACTTCTTTAATATTTTCAGTTGTCAAATAGCAAAATTATTGTACATTTTTGCATCCTCCGATGATCACAGATTAATTTACATTTGGGACCTAAAAGTGTACGTTGAAACTATAAAGTGCATCCTTGGAAATCGTAGAAAATTTTGGTTATTGATGTAAGGGTTGAAATGAATGTTGTAATATTAAAAATTGTAAAAAAAATTTCATTTCGTCAATTTTGCTATTTTATATGGCTTTAGTTTATATGCAAACTTGAAAACATTAAATACTCAGTTAAATCGCTGCTACATTCCCATGCACTGCATCATATATCACTACTTTTCTCTTTTAACAAAATTCCTGACATCGTCAGTAAAACGTGATCGATGTGACGTGGAACGGCTGCATAGTGGTTTGGGTTCAACATTTTATTGACTTTATAACGACTGACTATGGATGTTTTGTTTTGTAGATATAAATTCGCACTACTCCTACCCGCAGACATTAGGAAACAATAATACAGTAGACCCGTTATTTAATAAATAATAATCGTAATCATAACATTTAAATAGAAATAACTTTTATTTAGTTGCCAATAAATGCTCTGCATTTTGTACTTTTTGTCATACGTTAATTTGAAGTTTAATATGCAAGTAATAAATAAAACCACCGTTGAAAATTTCTACAAAATGTAAATCCACATTGTTAAATGTAAAGAGAATGCATATACCTTGGTGAGCACTTCCCATTATACAGAAGTATTATTGCAACATTCGTCTACAAATAATGTAATATTTTTGGCACTCTAGATCGTGCGGTACCACTCAAATATGTCTTTGCTTACTACGCATAAATTACATAAATTTTTTGTCTTTTTGGGTGCCAATCGTTACACAAAACTATGAAAATACGAGACATATTCACATTTCATTGTGAAAATGCTTATCAAAGAAAACTAAATGCAAAAATTTACCTATTCTGGTGTAAACAATAAATGTTTCCGCCTTGCTTGACGCTTATACATGGCTTCCCGATTTTCACTAATAAGTGTTTTTTCTATTGTTGAAATATCTTGATGAAAGATTAATACAAGAATTATATTCGTATTGTTTGATATCAAAACAATTTTTTCATAAATATAACAAAAAGGCTCCGGCTGATTTATATGTTACGTCCAACCTAGTGGCTCCCTGATTTTGCATCAGGTTCTTCCGCGCACCTAACTAACAAATTGAAACCATACTCCTGGGATAATAACCCTTCGCCAGGTTCTCGCGCTGATCGCGGCCCTGGCTCGTAACATATACAATTCCGCGACATCTTATCGATTTAATATGAAGCAATCTATGTCTTAATTATGTAGTACTACTTTATTTTGTTCCCCTCAGGGTTACAATTCAAATTCACATAGCCTCCTCCTTCCTTCCTCGCGCCGCTCCTACCCTAACATAATGATCTTACTTTCTAATATCTTATCGCATATCTTATCTTCTATATCTTAACCTAAAAAATGAAACTAAAAATAAACTAAGAGTAAACGCAAAAACTAAATTCGAAAAAGAGAACATTCCGTACCATTTATTATACTTTGAATTTCTGATCTTTTCCCGTCTTTCCTCCCTCTACCTTTCCTTCTCCCTTTTTACCAATTTCTCGCTCGCTCTCTCTCTCCTCTCCTCCATCATTTCCATCATTTCCTCTCTTTCTCCTTCATCATTTCACCTCCTCCGCTGTCCAACCCCTCTCCTCAAAGAAGTCCCGTCTCTCTTCCCACCCTTCCCCAATTCCCCCCTCCAATCCCTTCCCATATGTCTTAATTATGTACTTAAGTCAATAAAAATAGTCCTATTTACATCGAGTTTGGACTTATTTTAATGGGAAGAATCTCGAATGTCCATTGGTACTACAATTATAAAGATAAGACAACAATTACTGAAAATAAACTTTTCCAGTCGCCGCAATGCAGTTTTTTCTTAGATTGTAACCATTTTGTAATCTGTGGCCTGTAGTCTGTAAGAAAATCTCGTATATCAGAACTCAGTTTCGGCTTGAAATTTATCAAATTCAGTCGTGATAAGCATTTTAAATCTGCTTTTCTACGCTATAAAACCTCATAAAAAAACTTTATAGTTATTTATAGCATTTTAATGTTTGTGCATATAATATATTTATTTTAGTAGTACATATATAATATCTTAATAGTGTACATATATTTTAGCTTTGTAAATATTGTAATAGTGTAGGGTGTATATTTATTGATATCATTTTATATACTACAATGTCGCGAAAGTGTATAAATCTTCCGGACTCCTTTAGTTATATTTGTGGTGAATTTGTTTTAAAATTAAAACATAGGAACATAATTCCTGCATTAATCTTTCATCAAGATATTTCAACAATAGCAGAACGTTACCAAGGAAAAGACTTATGTGCGTTACTTGCAGATTACTGTTGGATACTTATTAGTGAAATTCGTGATACCATGTATAAGCGTCAAGCAAAGCGAAAAATGTTTAAATTTGTTTCCACCAGAAATAAGTTAGTTTTCAAATTGAATTTTATTTATTAAGTATTTCCACAACGAAATGTGAACATATCTCGTATTTTTATAATTTTTTGTAACGATTAGTACCCAAGAAGACAAAAATAAAATGTATCCAAGACATATTTGAGTAATACCAATGTCGACTAGGCATTGAAAAGGCTGCTATGGCTGCGTAGTGTGTTAAATTGTGGCGCTAATCCATGGGTCAATGCGCATGTGCGTTTCTCGGAGAAGCCACCGCCTCGTAGTGGATTGTCTTTTGTTTTTTCCGACAATCTTTTGTTTGCGCGGGCTTTTGTTTGTCGTGGTAGCGTCATCCCGTGGCACACGCGGCGTATTGTACACGTTCTGTGCCGCACGTGTAGCGAAACGCGTTGTACGCGTAATTGTTATTTACTCACGCACCGAGCGAACCGCGCTCTGTAGTAGTTAACCGAATAGTTTCTAACATAATGCGAACGCGTCGCACACAAGCTGTCAATGTCAATTTCAGGAATGATTTCTTTACCAGAGATGTCTGTAGAATTCATTTCTGTATGGTAAGCTCCTGCTAGATAAAGGATTTTTCACATAAATACAAAAAAAGAACATATAAAGTATCTGCATCAGCTCTTTATCAAACTTTAACAAGCATTTACAACTATTAGGAAGTACATAAACTATATGAATTGTTGACTATATGAATATGTAGAGGAGAGTCCGCTTTATCGTTTGACACAAACCTGAACTTTTTCGCATGTTTAGTTTTCGCGTAACACCTTATTTTTTTAAAATCAAAATCATGCATTTCTACAAAAACCAATGTTTTCCGAAAACGTTGCGTGATAGAGCAATTCAAGAGCTCAGGGCAACAAACGGTCAGCTCAATTTCGACGTGACTGCCCACTCAGATTTTCGGAATCGTTCGGAGCAACAAACAGTCAGAGCAACTGTAAACATTCGGGGCAACAAACGGTCAGCTCGATTTAGACATGACTGCCCGCTTAGAGTTTTTAGTCTTGGGGGTTTGCTGCACCGAACTATCGAAAGAATTTGTTCTCTTACAGTCACGTCGAAATCGAGCTGACTGTTTGTTGTTCTGAGTTTTTCAATTCTTTCGAATTTGGTTTTAGAATGACAAATTCTATAGGAATCACCCAACAGTTATTGCAGATCACGAAAAAAATTTTCATTTTGTTGAACTGTGTTCTTATTGATTATTATTATTATTGAGTATTATTATTATTCTACATTAATCTGTAGAATGAAAAGACTATAGTATATCTTGTATATTATTTGATCAAACCAGGTGAAACGTAAAAAACACATTGTTTTTAGAGAAGTTTGATTTGCTTATTTGCAATTCAACGCTCTGAGACTAATTTCAATACTTTGTTAAACAATTTAGGACACAAAGTGGCTTCCATGAATGCGACATTCGATATACAGGGTGGCCCACATAACTCTGAACAGCTCAATATCTCGAAAACTATGCCATCGATTTTAAAGTTCTTAGCCTTAAATTGCATGGAACTGAAGGGCCTTTCTGACTACATAAACGTGAAGTGGCCTCCCTTCCCCTTTAACGGGGGAGGGGAGGTACCTTTGTAATTTTAAATGGAACCCCCTATAAAATGTTACATATTTAGATTCTACTGGAAAAAACAAGTCAATTTTGTCTGAAACATTTTTTTGTCAGATACTTCCATGATGAGATATAACAGTTTGAAGTTTCGAGTTGTAGGTACTTGAAGCGCTCGGAAATAGCGTTATGGAATTATACGCGCTTGAGTCCTTTGCTTATTCGTGAAGAAATAAAATGTACTTTAAATTAAATGTTCAAAATGTCCACCACGGGCTTGTAAACATTTATTTACTCGAAACATCAAAGTTGTTCTAACATTTTTTAACATTTCGGGAGTCACTGAAGCGCAAGCGTCACGTATTCTTTGTTTCATATCCTCTTTTGTCGTCGGTGGTTCAAACATAACTTTGTCCTTTACATATCCCCATAAGAAAAAATCTAATGGTGTTAGATCGGGGGATCGAGGAGGCCATTGACGAGGTCCCCCACGACTTATCCATTTGTTCCCAAATTTTTCGTTCAAAAATTGCCTGGTGATGATTGCAAAATGTGGAGGAGCGCCGTCTTGTTGGAAGCACATTTCTCTTCTAACGTGCAGTGGCACATCTTCCAAAAGCGCAGGCAAATGATTTTTTAAGAAATCACAATAACTTGCAGATGTTACAGTTTCTTGAAAAAAATAAGGTCGAATCACAAAATCTCCTATTAGGCCACACCAAACATTTAAAGACCATCGATGTTGAAAGGGAACACATCGCATCCAATTTGGGTTTTCCACGGCCCAATAATGCAGATTATGTCTATTTACATGCCCTGAATTCATAAAAGTGGCCTCATCGGAAAAAAGTATTTTGCACAAAAAGTCGTTTTCCACAACACCCTGCAGCCACTCACAAAATCTTACGCGGTGATCGTAATCTGCTATCGAAAGCTCTTGTGATAAAACCATGTGATATGGATGATACTTTTGCCGTTTCAAAATTCGTTGAATTGATGAACGACTAATATGAGGATTTAATGTAATTGCAGCAAGAATACTGGCACTATTATTTTCATTAGTGACCACTTTACTAAGCCGCTTTTCTAAATTATGAAATGTTTCTAAATTATGAAGCGCGTATAATTCCATAACGCTATTTCCGAGCGCTTCAAGTACCTACAATTCGAAACTTCAAACTGTTATATCTCATCATGGAAGTATCTGACAAAAAAATGTTTCAGACAAAATTGACTTGTTTTTTCGGGTAGAATCTAAATATGTAACTTTTTATAGGGGGTTCGATTTAAAATTACAAAGGTACCTCCCCTCCCCCGTTAAAGGGGAAGGGAGGCCATTTCACGTTTATGTAGTCAGAAAGGCCCTTCAGTTCCATGCAATTTAAGACTAAGAACTTTAAAATCGATGGCATAGTTTTTTCGAGATATTGAGCGGTTCAGAGTTATGTGGGCCACCCTGTATATGTGTTTATACAATGCATAATTTGCAAGTTACCAATCTATATCAGTTTATTCTGTTTACGACGATCCTACTAGAAATAGAAGGAGCTGCTATTAAAAAATGCACCCTTTGAACAGAATCGACTCTATTCACGTTTATCCGGGCTAAATTGTTCAGGCTAATCCGAACCATACGATATTGGTGTACAACTATTGATATTCGAACACAAAACACGTATTTCGACACGTTTAATATGCGTGGCATTTATTAAAATTGATTTGACAAGTAGAGTGAATGCAATGATAAGAATAGTAAAAGTTACAAATACTTTAACTATAATACGAAATACTTTGATACTATAATGCAAATATTTTCATTATAGTACAAAACATTCGACAAATTTTAATAAAATCGTTTGTCATCCATTTTGAAATAGAATTGGTGAATCACCCGTACAGAAAAAGTTGCTCGGAACATTGACCCTGACAACATATTTCAAGGTCAAGGTCATCGAAGCTGGATCCCCTAAAGAAGAATTTTGTCTATTTCGTTCATGCATAAGAAAAGTTAACATAAGTAAAAAAAAGGGACTTTTACAGAAAAATGACCTAAAATTGCCAATATTTTTTATTCTATATAACAAACTTAGAAATGTAAAATAATTTGTTGTTTCTTGGTTAATTGTCCTGTACATTAGTTATGAAGTACACCACAAGTTGTATATTTATTATTACAATTTTTTTTTATAAATATATTTTGAGCTGTCATTTTTCTTATGAATGAACGATTTATTCTTTGTTATCTACTTTAGATGTATTAAGAGATAACACACAATTGCACACCGTCTGTGTATGCAATGTTATCATCGATGTTTTTGTTTTTTTGTTACAGTGGTTATGGCGTAATGAAAGGAGAAGAATGCATCACGGTAAAGGAGGCTAGATGAGCCCCAACCTTAAGAAAGGTGCATGCACAGATTACATTCAAGTCACACACGAGTCACCACAGCGCACATCTCTCGGAGAAAACAGAAGTGGAAACAAGCACGTGTGTGGAACGATACGCGGTCCATCCTTGGCCCGCCATTTTGGCGGCATGGTCCTTTGGGCCACTATACTATTCCTCCAAGGAGCTAGTTTCGTCGGTAAGCTGTATACTATACTATATCGCAATAATCCATTGTCAATGTCTCAAATGCCAATTTATTCATTTTGTCAACACCTTTGTTAGCATTTATTGCTTTGAATGTTGTTGACAATGTAGAATACCCACAGTATTTTTTTTTATTAACCTCAAGAAGGAACTTCGCAAGGAAGGTTATTTACCATAGGTTTACATTATTCTACATTATTTTACATTTGATTTAAGGGATAAAAAGGTAAGTTTAGAAACATATAGGAAGAGTAGGTACTTTTAAGCATACTATACCCGAAGATTACATTTTTTCGTGTAACAAAAGACTTGATAACATGTCACAGAGCTTGGTCCATGTAGTAGCGATCTCGTGCGCAATTGTGTAGTTACAGCTTATATCTTTTTAGATTGTTTAATAGGTCAGTGTGTTTCTTCATCATCTGAATAGTTGGAGATCTGTTCAAAGAATGGACTGCAAAGTTGACCTTGACCTTTTTTAAGGTCAACAATTTTTTTAGTGTATCCTACAGTATTCATCGCGAAGAACAAAAGTCCCACAGGAACGATAGGTCTCAAGTCAAACGTTGTCTCAAAAAACAAATTTAAATTCTCGTGAACTACTATTTTATTCCATATGCCTATAGGGTATCCCAAAATGGTATAAACATGGAGGGGATGATTCTACATGTGTATATACGCAGAAAAGAACTATTGCAATCTCGCATTATGAGGGATATTTAGTAGGCAATGTTATATATGTTGAAATTTGAAATATTTTTTATTGCTCAGGTTATTACTAAAGTACTGCAAGAATACTTCCATGTTGATTTAAAGACCACAGAAGTTTTCGTAGATTATTTTGCTTTGTTTCTATCGGTGGATAAATGTAATTTTAGCAACAATTTTATATAATGATATTGACTGAGGCAATATTTTCATACGAATCCATATCACATGTGTTTTTGACGATGATATTGTTAGAAAAGTGGTTCGAAAACTTCCATTCTAGAGAGACGAATTTAAAGGATAAATTCTGTGGAAGACCATTTATTCTGGTCAATGATGAACGCCCTCGTGCACTGCTGGAAACTGATCCTTTTGGAACCATATTATTCTTCGTAGAAAAACTGACAGGTGTTACAGAAACTTTATCAACTACGAACAGTGAAATAAAACTCTTTCCTTAGATTCAAATGAGTTATTTTCAAAATATATGCCTTGCAACATAATCTGTTAAAAATTTTATTATAAACATTCGTGATCTTTTGGTATAAATAATGAGCTGGAATGGAACAAAACCGATCCTATATCATCGTGTCTATCAGCGTTACATTTTAGTATTTAATAAATATCTATCCATTGTTATCCTTGTTTATTTCCGAATTAATTAATGGCAGAATGCATTGAAAATTAATCTGCTTTGTTACCTTGAATTGCAGTAGTTTAATCTTCATATTATCATAACCTTTTAAAAATTAATAATATTCGTTAATTAATTATTCCACTAGCCATCAACAAAAAATATTTGTTATTTTTTTATAGTCATTTAACTACTTTGATATTCCTTAATACATAGCTTAATTAAATTCCCTTTCTGCTTGAGCTAATTTTGTATGCTAAAACGACAAGCTTATAATAAGCAAAACTGTCGTATTTTATTATAAAAAGTATAAACAAAAACTTGAGTTGCTTGAGGCTTACTCGTCTGTTGACGGAAAAGTTAATATTTTTCATACGTTACAACTAGCTTTAAAGGAATACAAATCTCATAGATTAGTTTCGATATTAGTTTCGATACTATACTTCATAAGTGTAAATCTCATAAATTAGTTTTGATACTTTATTCCATACATTAATGTCAAGAACCATGACTGATCTTTCAATCGATCAATTTTTGCTGAAAGTTCGCACGCGATGTACTGGCAAGGGTCATCACTCAAATGCAACACGCTCATTTTTATGAAAATGTACGATGTGGTTTGTTGAAAAATATTTGTAAGGTTTAAAAAAAAAAGAGGGAATTTAACACAAGCGGGACTCGGGTCCGTGACCTTGACATTAATATCTAATCAGCTCCCGACATCAGCCATGAAGACCTCCGATTATTTCTAATCTCCATACGTTATGTTGGTCTGAGGGATCCTGATCCCACATATTTGACACGTATTCTTTTTTATCTGCAATGATCCATATCTAAGGGGTGACAATAGCCCTCACAGTCGTGGGTAGACAACCTACTTTCTGAGATATCTCGGGAACTAGAGGGTGTAGTACAATAAAGTCTGCTTTTGGATTTTTTATTTTCGAGGAATTCAGTGGTATTAGAAAATTTCTGAAAAAGGTGTTTGTCTAAATAGTATTCAAGAAGTTTTGTTGCAATTTTTCTCATTAATTGTTTATCCATTTTTATAAAAACCTATGTGTGCAATCTATGGACCAGGATAGGGGATATGCATCTTTGAAACTTTTTGGTTTCCGTCGTTTGACAATTTGTATTTCCTTAAAAAAAAATTAAAATAATTCTATACGTGTGCTTGTTTGATGTTGGAACACAGTGTGACAAGGGAACATACCCAAGTGATACACGCCGTACTTAATGAAACTTTGAGAAAAGGTTGTTCTCAGAAAAATATTGAAGGGGTGAAAACAGCCCTCAAAGTCCGGGGTCAGAACCATATTTGGTAGAATATCTCGGAAACTATTAGAGCTAGGGTGGTTCAAGCGTATTTTTTTATAAGCAATACATATGCGAAAACAGGTTTTCAGTATCACTATTTGTATAAATAATATCTTGAAAAATAGCATTTTTCTTAATTATTCCAATCAAATGTTAATGTATTTTTTAAAACGCAAAATTTAAAAATCTGTATTGTATTAATCTGTTTTGTATTTTTTGTATTTTGTATTAGGACATTCAAGCACACATACACATACATTCTTCTCGCATTCAAATATTCAAGAAAATTGATTGACATTTAATTGAAAAAATGAAAAAAAAGTGCTATTTTGCAATCTATTCTATTCTATTCTATCTATTCTATTGTTTGATATTGGAAATCTCTTTTCACATTGAACCACATTGGACATTGAACCACCCCTCTAGATGTATTTTCACATAATGTAGAAGGTGAGAAACTGAAGACCCATTTTTCAAAAACTTCCAAACATTTTTCTCGGATATGAAACTGCCATAGATTTGAAGACTCAAATCTTCTCTTTAAAATGACTTCTCAAAAATTGATGTATCTTTTTCACTGTTTTATGGAACAACAAGTTCGGTCGTGTGGAAATACTTCGAGTAAAATATACTCTATTTTTCAATGCAAATAAAGAACTTTTATTTATCAGAAAGAACGGCAGAAACGTATTTAAGTACCTAATAAATTCATCGAAGATTCCATTTTTTTTTCTTGAGTCAGACATAAGAACTAAACAATTGTTCACAGACTTGCGAACAGGAGTGTATGTGCTTGAGTTTATAAATATGTAAATGTTTGATTTGCTCAGAAACGTGTTTGCTTTTGGTTTTTCAGGTTCGGTGACAGGTATTCCCGGCGTTCCCGAAAACATAACTGTGATGTTCCTGAATCCGACGTCTGTCCGCGTTTCCTGGAGTACAAGTCAAGTTGAACAAGTCGAGAAGTACGATGTCACATACAAGCCAACCGACGCCAGGTGCGTTGCCCTGATTTCAATACTTTCTATCACATTCTCTCTCTATATATATTACATATAAATATATACATATATATGTGACGAATCTGTTGAAAATCACGTGTATATTCATTGCCTAGATCAATATATCAGGGTACCAGAAGTAAATCCGCAACATATAAAAATTATTTCTTTACTTCTCAGAAATTGAGATTTAAGAAATATGTGACAATAGTTATCACTATAGAAATTACTTTTGCGATTTGGGAAATTTTTCAAAACAACATTCACGATAACAATATCATGTAACTGTACCAGTGTCGCCAGATGATGAGAGGAAGCACGAATCAAGGGGAAAAAGTTACCCTCTCTCTGCCAGTACCGGATTAGTCACGTGACATTCTGACACATGCGCGATAGAGGCGAAACGCGTCACGTGACCAGGCCGCGGCTGTAGCGTGGGGAGTAGCGCGGTAGAAGGGGAAGTTAGAGTGGGGGACATGTCCTGATCTGGCGACACCGAAGCGTACTGCAAGTTATTTTCCAATCCATCTTATTAACAACCTGTCCTCGTCATATAATGCAATGACTCTCGTAGTAGCTGCCATAATTTTCCAAATCTTCAAAATCCAACCACCAAACCCGAACATTTACTATAAACACGAGTTTACTTTACAATTATTATTATTGTTCTCTGGCACAAAGGAACATATTAAGATTTTAATCATGAACCGTAGAAACATAAAAGATACAATCCTAATTTGTAGCATTTCATTCGATAGTGGCATTTTTGTAACTTTTAGTTTGAAGAATGTGATTTTCTGTTTACACTAATATACTGATCTTATGAAACACTGCTTTCAAACAATATTCGTTGCAGATGTTTCATCACAAAACTACATGTTTCATCACAAAATAACGATAGGTGAGTAATTTAACGTGATGTTACCACGATGTTCCATATTTTCTTTTCTTTTTTTTTTTTTTTTTTGAACACAGAGTGCAAGTGCTAGTTTGAAATTGATAATGAAATTCATTACTTTAATGCCGTAATGATAAATGTAGTCTAATATTACGCAACATTGCTAATGAACTCCATCATCGAGTAACTATTGGTTGAATGCACGATTTTGAATGCAACAGAGGAACGAAAATATACGTAATTAAAAAACGGCATATTGCTATTAGCGTCAGAGAAGAACATACGAACGAATCAAAATTCTATACAACTTACATTTAACGACATTATTTTTCATGCAAACGTTACATTTAAAACATCAAATATGTGTAGAAGCTGGGCCGTGCTTTATATCACAAAATTAAAAAGAAGGCGTAGAAGGACATTTCTTTTACATGAAACCACATCTTCCAAAAAATAGAATTTGAAATTTCGTCGAATAGTACAATTTATACAATATCAATATTGTTCATTATATTTGTGTATATATGTATGTTCGTTTTTGTCAATTTTGGCGTTAACACGGACGTTATTCATTGTTTTCCAATTTGCTGAAAATTTATATCATGCACAATATTCTCCGTGCGAGTCTACTAATTCTGATTCAACGAAAATATAAAGAATATTAACACTAACTACCGCATTAGTCTTTATCTTGATGGGTTTTGTTGTTTGTCAGTACATAAAAATTAATTTTTGAATATCAATTAAGTTTAGGTAGAACCTACAAGGTGCATTATGCTTTGAAAAGCAATAATTCTAATGAATCTAAAAAATTTTTCAATATCGCGTTTCCTTTCCAAAATCTGCAGGATTATATAAACTAAAAGTAAAAAATTTCTGGTTTGCCAAGGTGAAGTTTAACCTCGCCTGGGATTCGCGAAGCGGTTGTAAAGAGATCGATGAAAATTATGGCGGGAGATTATAGACTATTAATACTGTGCTATTTTATTATGAGTCATAGATTCTTTATCTAGATACATTCGGAGACACGTACATTCGATGAATTTTCATATTAAATCTCTTAAAAATGTAATTTTAAACAAAAACTTTCTATTTTTAATTTATTGTTATCATTAAATATGTTTTTTCACTGCATTATGTTATCAGTTACGGTCCACCATACATTACACTTTTTATATAATAAGATGACCATATCAATCCTACCGAAGTTTTACAAACATTTATATTACATTGTTTATCTTAACCAGTTATTTCATTACGTTACACGCAAATTTTTTCGCATTATTAATTCGAAGTTTAGTTTATAATACACATTTGTCCCATCAAAATATATTGCAAATATATGTAGGTATATTTATATTTCATAACACTTCAGGAAGGGAAGCAGATACGTATATACGGTGTTTTATTTATAATAAAGTCTTAATTGTAAGAAGAGATGGTAAAGGAAAGTTTATTATAAGTGAAACACCTTGTATATCTTGCAATGAAATCAATTATTGAATTTTATTTAATTTTTATGCATCTTAAATAAAGATTATCGAATTTTATGAATTTTATAGAGAATAATTTTTCGCACGCACTGTTAATTATTCAGAAGAAATGAATATATTTGGTTTTACGCAAATAGTTCCGACACTGCATTCGAATTTGGTAGAAACAATACACCTGTATTTAAATACACATGCACACCGAAATAGAGATTTTTGGTGTTCGGTAAAATGTAAATTAAATCTCAATCAATCCCAAATTTAATTACCTTTGTACCATGAGCTTCATTTTTAATGTATTTATGACATGCGTATAACAAATATTTTTACTTCGAAATGTTATGGAGAATGAACAAGAAGTTCAGCAGTTATTTAAATAAATTATATTTCTGGTTCTCAGTAAATGAAGAATATATTTTTTACGTTTTTTATTCACAGCTTAGAATTTGGTGTAGACAAATGCTTGGTAAAAGGTTGTTAAATGTAATGAAAAAATTATAAGCCTCACATAATTTCTAATAACATTTTTTTTGTAGTCATGTACGTGCAAGTGATCTTACAAACTTTGAGTTTGGTATGAATGAATTGCTATGAATGAGTTTGAGCAGAGTGTAGAGTGAGTGTGAAGTGTGACAGTTGGCAGCGCTGGGGATATATAGGTTAGGATCGCCGCGTGTGAGAGATATTGTGTCTGGCAAGTGAATGTATAGCGTATCGAGTGTTGCATTTATATATCATTTACATTATTGTTATTAAACTAGTTATAAACAGAATTGTGTGTTTCATAATTATTGAACACATCTCCAACAATGTCTTCATAGTATGCATGATACGAAAGTATGATCCGGTGCTTCTCTCAATATTGTTTTGTTTGCGTCAAAAGAAAAGTGCCAGGTTTGGGTTCAGCCCACTGAGCATAGAAATGCACTGACTGAAATGTTCAAAATTTTATTCAGTTCATCAAATACAGAGTCTGAAGGAGACTTGAAAAAGTAGGTAGTAACCAGATGATAGTGCAACACATAATTCACGTTAAAAGCTAAAAGTTAAAAGCTCTGATATGTTAAAATATAATATACATTGTCCAGTCTGAAATTGACCCCCTTTTTTTGTTTTTTCTTGAATTGATGGTTTACTTGTTTATTATTATAAATCTATTACAATTGCCTTTGAAAAGAAAATAGAATGTATAGCGTTTTTATTAGAAAATTTTGCAAATGACGATTTTTTTCAAACTATAACACTAAGTACTCCACATCTCTTTCTATACTAAAATTTCTTTTATTCTTGATTGCCTGTTAACCACACCCGTGTTAATAGAATAATTTTTAATAGTTTATAGAATAATTGAATCTTCAATTGCTGACTCTTTTTTATTAAAATATATATCGCAAAAGTATTCACACATTTTATCAGAAATTATACCGTTTGTTTATTCGTTATATTTTGTTACTGCATACTGCAATTGTCAAATATGTTCAACAAATACAATGTCTATTGATTTCAAAGGTGCCGTGATGTAAATGGTTGTTGTGTCGAACCTTTTCAGCAATAAATAAAAGCAAACTTCTTAGTATGTCAGTAATGGTGTTTTGCAATTATTTAAATTGAAATATTTCGTAAACGATTAATTTTGCGACAGAAGTAGATTAATACTTTTTTACAACTAATGTCGAGCTGCATCCATTGATGTATTAAAAAATACTTAATTCCATTTAAAAAAACGAAGTTAACCTTCATATGACCTTTATGCGTCCACTCATGAAAAACCTAATAACACCAAAAGTCAACTTGTCGAAGTGTACCACCTCTCCGATTTCAATGAGCTTGAGATATGTTGTTGAGGTCATCATTCTGAACAACATTTCCCTTTAAAGTTTTTGGAAATATAATCAAGATGTCAAAATCGAATGAGACACCCTGTACATCTATCTTCCATAGTTTCCTTTAGACTCTTGTATAAAACCTACGTTTATTGCCAACACAGTTGCCTGACCTAAGCAAAGAAATATCGGGAATCAACACTATTTACACAACACTAATCATAAGCAAATTAGAAAGGAACATTCTGATTTCTTTGTTAGTGTCAGTGTCACTTTTTAAAGAAGACATGATATTAACCAATATTTTCATTTCTACTGCGGCACAGGGAACACAATGACAGGTACATAGCACTTTTTACAGTTCTTTAAAAATTGTGCGTCCTTGCAAACATCTACATGTTGTTTTGAGATAGTGGCAAATGAATGACAGTAGTGATATTAAAATGCGTTTGTTTAATATGAATCCCACGTACGATAGTGTAGCGAAACACGATCGATCTTGTTTAGTATAATCATTTACGTTTCAAGATTTATACAGAATTAATAATCATTCACGCCAGTAGACTGTTTATTAAGCACCTATAGATTGATTTGAAATATTTATAGAGCTTCAACAATTTCCGCTAATTTAATGCCTTTCAATAAATGCTTGAATTAATTGTATAAACGAGTTGCATTGCCATATACAAGGTGAGGTATGCAAATGGAACGATTGGTATCTCAAGCTTGATTAAAGCCAGAAGAAAGTTGTTTACAAAAATAAGTTGAATTATATAAGAGGAAACGATGCAATAATAAGATTTTATTTTTTTCATAAGTACCACAATACACCTGCAAGCAAGCATGGTTACATTTTTTTCAATAAAACTACATCTTCTTTCGCTGATCAATTGTTTTTTCAATATTCTCTGTATGCCATTTAAAGGGCTTAACTTCACCTTGGCATCCCAGAAATTTATAACTCTTATTTTATATAATGCTGCAGATTTTGACGAGAAAATTCCAAAAATCCCAGTTTTAATGCTGGAAATTCACTGATTCAAAAGTTATGCGTGTTTAAAGTTGAACGATTTTAAGCGTTTTTGACAGATAAAGGCTGGCCTGACTACGCTTGCAAATCTACCTTATCGACATCACCGCGTGCTTGTGGTGCCACCTAGCGGCTCCGCTGATTAGACTACGCGCGAACGCTGAGTACATAACAACACGGCGCATAACTTTTGAACCAGTAAATTCCTAACAATAAAACTTGGATTTTTGACATTTTCTCGTCAAAATCTGCAGGATTATATAAACTAAAAGTTAAAAATTTCTGGGTTGCCAAGATGAAGTTTAACCAAATATTCGAATTCGAGTGTTCTAAAGAATCCCGGAACGTCAAATATAAAAAAATGAAGTAGTAGAAAATTTGACTTTATATCACTCATGTTTTTCTCCTCACAATTTTCTTCTTTCTACAACCAAATTTGAGATATAGATAACTCGTGTCAGTTGCATGATTCACTGTTTTCCAATCTTATGAAATAGATGGTAATTAATATTCTATTGTATGTTAAATCTAGTTTTTATAGTTTCAGCAAATAAAGTTGTATGCGTCAAATAAGAACTCCATAAAAATAATATCATAGTTTGATGTATAAAATATATGAAAAATGCTGTTCGTATAAAAAAAAACCTCTTTTATTTCTCATTGTTAGCTTAGAAAACACAAAAATCTGGAATTTTTTAACTTTTTCATAAGAATGTAATTAAATGAAATAAATATGTAAATGAAACGTAACACATTTAGTGTTGTGACAGTTAATGAAGATTTACACAGATCCAATAGGCTGGGTTATTATGTCGACACATGTTTCTTTGACATTTCAACACTCACGTTTATACCAATAGATAATAGACTAATCCATGAGATAAAAATTTTGCGGATCTTTAAAATTCCAATTACTGAAATCAATTTAAAATTTATATTTTGTACCGAAAATCTAGATTTATATGAGAAATGTATCAAATTTCAAACCTTGTATCTTTTTTTATGTGATCCAAAAAGACTCAATACTTAAACTTTACACGAGTATTACGTAGAGTTTTTATTTTGTCGATTTAAAAACGGTACACAACATTTAAAATGTTAATTGAAAATATTGAGATGTGAAAGTTACGTTCTTTAAAAACAGTACACATGAGAGCAAGTTTTAAAAGCATTGAGAGCATGATTCGTATCCGATTTCAGGCATTGCTATAAATGCATCAAATCTGCAGTGTAGTAATAATTTGCGATATTCCTGATAGAGTTAGGTATATCTCTTTAGTAACTTCTACATTTCTTGTTATAGTAAGTGACACCTAAAGACAAATTTACAAAAACAATATAACAAATTTTTTTTATTTGATGCTTTACCTTCAGAATTGTTTCAAATTGGTAGTATTAATGGCTAAAGTTCCGAAAATCGGTCAAATCCAATTGAGCTGAAATTTGGTAAATAGGTTCATTTTGCATTAAAAACATGTATCCTAAAAGAATTTTTGGCGACTCCAAACATTTTTTTTATCATAC
This sequence comes from Halictus rubicundus, assembly GCF_050948215.1. Classification (NCBI taxonomy): domain Eukaryota; kingdom Metazoa; phylum Arthropoda; class Insecta; order Hymenoptera; family Halictidae; genus Halictus; species Halictus rubicundus. The sequence goes on from NC_135162.1 coordinate 3,664,114, forward strand.
TAATATTATTTCCTACCTTATTGGACACTTACTACAGCGAATTCTGCTCTTTTTAATTGACGGAACACGTGTTTTAGGACGGAGATCCTCCCCCTGCACTCTCCCCCACCCCAAACCTAACCCAGACCTAACCAAAATTCGCCGGTAAGGTAGAAAATGATACTAATATGATAAAATATTTATTCCAGTCGTCAAAAATCCTCTTGGGAAACGTCTATTTAATGAAAAATGAGGCTATGTGCAAAATTTAAGCTTAATTCGATTCCCAGCTCATTATTATCTCATTTAGCTCAGCCCATCTTAATTTGTATATAGAAATATATACATGTATCTATACATAAGTCTATCGGTTTTGTGCTTCTACTATGTCGCCGGTTATTTTTGACAATATAATTTACAAAGTTTGTCATAAATATTGTAATTTATTGGTCCCAGAAGAGGCATGGGAGAAAATATTTAATAGCGCAATTTGCATGTCGAATTTCTTACGTTTTCCTTTAAGAGTGAATGAATTTTTCTGTATTTTAACCTATATATGTGCATACTACTTTCATATTTTATTGACTGTTATCTTGATAAAGAGATTGAAGAGATTAATTCGTTGTTAAGCAAGACTACCTTCAACTTTTATTATATATGTTTTTTTAGAAACTTATTAATAATTTACATTGTTTATTATTTTGCATAAATAAACTGTGCACAAATTTTAAGTTTGTTAGAGTGTAGTTTCGCTGTTGCTGTATGATGCTGTATGACATCGCAACAAATGAAAGAAGTAATTTAGTATATAAAATTACGTTTCTACATACTCCTAACAAATAACCACTGGATTGTTTTAAAAATTGTATAAAAACTTTTTTCGTAACAACCCAATGGATAAACGACAAATGAATTTCGTTTTTTCTTCGTTTCTTGTATTGTTACGATTTCTCTGTCCCTGGTTAGTACTTATTGTTAGTTACTACATTATTCCCCTTGCTTCTTTTCACTGATTCGGATTAAGTTAAGCCGAGAGTGAACGTGAAAACGGGCAACGAGTGACTATAGTGAGGGAATACAAGACATGTCGTCGCACGGGACTTGTCGTACATTTCCCAGAAGGTACTAGACAGCGTGCCGTATTTTGCGTGAGCGTCTCAGATAGTTACCTTCTGTGCAATCCTCTTTTTCACAGTTTTTCACAGAAAATAACAATTTTATTTACAACATTTCGATCATTGTCTTACAATAGTGTTGTTATCATTACTTTTAGTTACATGCAATCATTAACTAATGTACATACACTCATTCAGTTTTCACAAGGCTATAATAAGATTCAATTTAAAATAAATAAAACTATAGGATTGACAATTTGTCACATTATATTGTCTTACATTTTCTCACGATGAACGTGAATTCGTACAGTAGGGAAAACAATCTTTAATACTGCTCCATTTATAATTTCATGTTATAAGTAAAATTCTATGAGTAGACAAATAGAAAAAATCAATTAATAGGTCTTACCGAATGAGCATGGGCGATCAGTTTCAGCACCATTTTTAATTTATATGTTTATAGAATAGTATATTGTTATTTAAAACACTTTACTTTATTTTGTTATTTAAAAATATTTGAAACATTTTGAGATGTTCATTTCTACTTTATAGATTTTTTCCTTAAAAACTATGCGGAATGTTAGAATGTAAATATAAATCTAAAATTAAGTAGTTTTATTTCGTCTATTTTTGCAAGACTGTTGTAGCTCATAAGGATAAAAAATCAGAACAAGTGCTATAGATATACCTTAACTACTATTCTTAAAAATTTCAGGGATGCAGAATTGGTAGAACATTATTGAAAGTAATAAATAAAGTCAATAGTAATCCTGTTTTGATATGGAGAAAATATATGCGTTACGCAAATTTTATTCAGTAATATCCATGATCGAAATTAGAGTTCAATTCTTTTATGAAGGAAATTAGCAACGGAAGTATTTCATTCTACGCTTCCAATTTACTTTTTCATATTGAGTTACGAAATCTTGTTTAGTATTACCAACCCGTTACGGAATACACAGAATTAACAAAACAAGTTCAAATATTTCAGTTTCCATGTAAATGTTATTGTTAAATTTCCGGTGAATCTTCTACAACTTTTTCGATGCAAGCTCTGAATACGGTCGACAATAAAGGAGTTAAAACCAGAAGTGTTAATGCTTTAAGGATGGAATTCGTTTACAGCAAATACAAACTTTTGACGAATTACAAAAATCTCCACGTTTTAATTTTAGCACCCAGACAAAGTATAACTACGTCGTAAGATGTCCTATTTATTTACTTATTTAAAAATAAAAATAATGAAGTTGAGGAAGTAATTAATTATTTTAAATTATTGTGTTTCATCTTTACTTGAAATAAAGTTTGCCTGTTGTAACTCACTAAATAAAGAAAAAAAATTAAAGAAATCTAATCGAATTAAATCTAATCTAATCTAATCTAATCTAATATAGTCTAGCCTTTCTAAACTAATCTAATATAATTTCTAATTATTAAAGAAATAACATTTTCGTAAAGGGTTACCTAGCGGAATTAGAACTAGGAATCGTAAATTAATGTGGTTGTTTAACACTGCTCAATTTAAGCATTATGTGGTTAAACAAGTGTGCGATTAACAGTTATAATCAATATCGAATAATATTTATTTATTTAAAAGTCATGTAATAAGTAAAATCGTGTTAATCGATGAAAAGAGGTACAATGGACAAATGACGACAAATAATTAAAAATGGGAAAAATGGACATTTAAACTATTTTAATAGTCCGCGGGATACTAAATACCTACACTGTGTAGCAAAATGATAGCACACATTAAGATTTATATGATATTAATTTATTTTCACATTGCAACTGAAAATTTTTTCTATACACTATTTCAGGATATGTTTAATAACATATATTTACCTCAAATTGGACTTTACCAACCTGTTTAGCTTTATTTGAGAAAAATGACGTTTTTGCCATAATCTTGCGGGACAAAAATTGCCCTCAGTTTGAAAAATCTGAGAAAACGATATGTTAACAACAATACCGAGATGCTAAAACTGTAACTATATGAACATAGTATCTCATAACTTCTATAAGAAATCGGCATTTCAAAATTTTGTTTATTTTTTAAAATTCGGTTTCGAAGCTAAACATTCTGAAAAAGTATGCCTGATTTTTTGTTGAAAATTGGCACAAAGTATTTTGTTTGGGTAAGCTATCGAATGGCCTATTGCAAGTTGAATTTGGTTTGGGAGCACTTGTCATCTCCTTATTCGGTTACGCTCTTTAACAATGATATTTTGTGTTTAATATTTCGTTGCGCCTTGTTTACATTTAATGATAGTAGTTCTTCTGTTATGTGAAGATTTATACATTTTTTAATACTTTTCTAACTCCTTATCAAATAAGTGGATAACATTTTCTCACAGGAATAAGTTTCTTCAAATGACCGTAGGATTTACCCCGTTCAAGAAAATATAATATGTTTATGACACCCTGTATTTTCTTATTAGTTATCACTACACTCCGGATAATTCTGTAAAATAAATTGTATTTTATATTTTTCACTAATAATTTTAATGTAGTGAAAATAACATATTAATACTTTTAAAGTCTTTTAACCTTTTCGCAGTTATAAATTGCACCTACTTATTTTTAAAATCCAGAGTCTAGTTATCACGGTACGTGTTAGATTTACCAATTTTAATAAAACAGTTGGTCCCGTTATTTTTATTTTTAGATATATCTCACTCGACTATTTTCCGTCGTGGACAATACAACACAAACTTTCTTAGAAAAACAATTCATGTCAGTTGTCGTTAAAGTAGCTATTCATAACTTCGTGAAAGTTCGTTGTACCTTCCATTTTTGCATTGTGTTGGAACACAATTTAAAAATTCTCCAATTTCTAGACCAGTGAAATTGTTATTATCTTGTCGTAATAAATACATCGTTTAAGTGTTTGTCGTTACGCCTCGCATACGCCTCGGAAATAAATTTAATATAATAAATTTATATTTATAACTGATGATATATAATTATTCTGCTGTTCCTCGTAGGTAAACAGTGTCTACAGTCTGAGTATCAACCATTTAGAGTTTTTTAATAACCTCACAAAAATGTTTGAAAGAAAAATTAAGCAGTAACAGTTTATGCAAACTGCAATAAAAATATTTAAAAAATATGTTTTTTGAATAAAATGTTAAACACCTTGATTTTGATAAATGGCAGTTATATATGTATTTTCAACTTGATAGGATTATAGACGAATTTAACGACCAAATACACTATTTTTAATTTCCTTGAATCCAGAAATTCCGGCTCAATGTTTAAAAATGTTAATATAGAAAATTATATAAAAAGTGGTAAGCAAATTCAAGAATAACAATAATATTGTTTTACAATTAAAAAAAAACAAATTTTTGGAAAAATTTTTGTAATGCAGTTTATTGTAAAGTCGGGGCTAATAAACTTTTGTTTCAAATATTTTTCGTAAAATTATTAGAATTCCCATAACAATGGCAGATGCTCTTATTGTATACATGTGGGGTGTTCAATTAGTAATCAATATTTTGAGAAATAATTTTGCTGACCAAAATCAGAAAAAATTATTAACAACGAAATTGTGGTAGAAGTAAAGCATGTGGGATGCGCAAGGCATACGTCGTACATGTAATTAAACCTGCCGCACAGTAATCGATTTCATGAATCTGAGTAAGGAGACAAAAGGAAACACAATCAATTACTTGTGATTTGTTTCATAAATCATATTTGGATGAACGTTAATATATCAACAATCGAATTTAATATATTCAGTCTATATTTTTCGTATGCATAATTATTGTTTTTAGATCAACACTAATTATAAGTACAAGTTATAATTGGCAAACACCTAACCATTCCTCAATTAGTTCTAGCAAATCCTTCACGACGTTCTTCAATACAGACTTTCTTTTTCGAAGAATCTGAACTTATATTTTTTGCATGCATTTAATAACGTGAAACTTAGACAGAAACCGAAGAAAAGCAGAGCGAGTAGTATATTAGTTCTACAACATTCATGTACGAAACCTGACCTGCACCTAAAAAGAAATATATAGTTTAAAAGGGAGAATAAAAATTTATAACGAACGAATCACGTGTCATCAGACAGCTTTATTATGTAACAAAAACTAATATTTAAGAATACTTTGTAAAAGTAGAAATGGTTTCCAAAAGTTCTCTCATCTGTTCTTGCTCTTTGACTGCATATATTAGTTTTAATGATAACATGGAAGATCTCGTTAAGACTCATGTTCCAGACTTGGCGTTTAACAGCTGAAACGGAGTCGAAAGTTGAAGCGGTAATGAAATGCACATTAGTCCTCTTTAATGTCATGACTTTAGATGAATTTAAACATACGACCCTAATGAAGATGATAATAGCGAAGACAATGTTAATTTAGAATCATTATATTATCTTCTCAAGTGCCTTCTTTCTCAGTGTTTTCCATTTTATGAATATTTTTAATAAAGCTTATAGAGGAATTTATTTCTATTATATCTTTTGTAAAAAAATCGTTTTACCAAAAACCCATAACTTTTGCACCAGTGAGTTCCTAACGTTAAAACTTGGAGTTTTCGCATTTTCTCGTCAATATCTACAGGATTATATAAAAAAAAAATTAAAAATTTCTGGGTTGCCAAGCTGAAGTTTAACTTTGATATTAACTACGTAAAGGAACTGTCGTATTGGAAATTACATATTCATAATATGCAGATAGAATGAATATGAGCTAGAGAACGACGCATTGATTTCGAAACCAGGAGTATCTTAATGACACCTCAGCTGAATACTGTATCGATTTTAGATTGACGGTAATTACACGGGGCGGTTGTTGCGTATAATGCAGGTTTGGTTTACACTGTACCAACGTTAGTATCTACTGCAGTTAAATGCTACTGTTAAATGTCGTCTAATTTTATCCAAACATTAGTTATTTACTTAAGCACAATATACGTGTTTCGATTTTAAACGGGTATAAGTTTATTGTGCGTTTGTAGTAAGATTATTTTTCTATACTATCTATCTCAAACTTCTTTCGCAACTATAATCAGCAAATTATTTGGCCTTAATGTATTATTTTACTATTATATAGTTCCCAAAGGAATTATTTTAAATATTAAGAAACACATTATTTATCATTCATACTGCGTTTGTATTTTGTTTCTTTATCTGCATAAACCTATGAACTTTAAGTCACGTGGCCTGCTGTTGACGCTTTATTGCAGTTTCGCGGTACGACCACCATATTACAGTGATTGCATCACATTGTGCTAATGAAGGACCGCAAATGCAGTTCGCGATATGCAGCATTGTAGGGACAATTCTCTGCTTTCGCTTAGATCAGATTATAATTAAACTGCAATTTACAATTTTTGTATACGAATGTTAAGAAAGTCGAATCAAATAAAATAGTATTTTCTTTTCTAGATCTGGAATAAATTAAAGTGGTTCTAAATTCTATCAAGTTTTATATTCTAGCATTGTTTGAACATTTTTAGAGGCCATAATTGTATAAAGATCCGCAGTCTAATTATTATAATACTGGTCTCAGTAAATTTGTATTCAGCGAATAAGTAATGTTATAAACTACTCCAACGCGGAGCTTGAAATAAACAGTTGTCTTCCATTTTTAAAGACATACTGTTCGAGCTTATCTGTTTTGTTTAACAAAATATCTATTCTAGATATTTTGCGGTAGAAGGTATTGTCTCCAAGTACCGGACGCATAATGTTGTTTGAACTATGTAAAATTATATAGGGTAAATCAATAAATATTACCGCTTGAAATAACTTATCATTTATTGACTTTATCAAAAAATGTTTGAAATGATTGTATCCAAAGGGACTCATTGGAAAACCACAGTTCGACTTTTCCAGGTCTTATACTTTCCGAGATATCAAAGTGACCTTGAGTTTTTCAAATGGCACCATGTATTTTTGTTTGTTACTACGTTGTAGTTCTTAAAGAGACGAATTCAACGACCTATAACAAAGTACGTTCAATTGACCTTGAACCTCGAAACGAAGCGAAAGCAAATGTTTTCACAATATACATCATGCTTGTTTTAAATATTTTTAGCACTTTAAATCAAACAAAGAATATACTGTTGCACATAGAAATTTCGACATCAAGGAATCATTGATAAACTTTCGTAGTTCTTCATTCACAAAGACAGTAAAAATTCATCTGTATTGTATAGCTAAGTACACACCGTCAAAAAATAATTAGTAAAAAATGTATTCAGAATTTGTATTCAGTTGTATACTTTCCGATACATAATCGAGATTATTCTTCCCTTATGAGACAGCAGTTGGAATAATTAATAACATATATAACTGCTATAGCGGCGGTCTGGTTGGTCCGTGTTTTCCGTTAATAAACAAAGCTGAAGCGGAAATTTTCGCTAAGGAAACAGTTACTACAAATGACCTCAAAAACAAACCACCGCTTCTCAAGTTTTTCCGACATTTTTGAACCCCCTGTAGAACAAGTATAGAAAAATATATTTTGTTAGACTAGACACATTTTACAATTTTTAAACGAAACATGAATATTTCCATGTGACAGGTCAATGTAAATATACGGTATGACAAAAGTAAACAATTGTTATTAATAACCAACCAAACATAGCCAACCTCACAAGTGATGGATTCGTAAATTGTCTATAAAAATATCATAAATAATTCTGCTAACAATAAAGTGGAGGTGTAAAAATTACTCATGACATTTACAAAAGTATTTCAAAAATCCAGTTCAAAAGTCCAATCCTTGTTTTGCTTGTATTTGGTACACCACTGTGTGCGTGCGTCGCTATTTGCATTTGTATATAATGTATACAGATTTGTTGTATCATACATCAGCTGTTATTTGTGAACACGTTATACAATGTGACTATTTAATTGATAAACACGTTTTGTATTCATTTTGTTGATACGTCCTGTTGATGAGTCCTGTCGTTTATGTTTTAATTTTGTCTTGCAAAGTAATTTTTGTTGTGTATGTATTTTATATCACCTTAAAGTTCAACTTTCTCTCTTCCAAACGTAAATGGAATTTTTTTATTTATTTGAAAGTTTCCTTTTTCTCAGGTTAAGAATTACGCATTATCAGATTTTTAAAAAACGAACACTTCCGGCATATTCTTTTGTTTAACTTCAATCGATGAGTGATGTAGTTAAAATTCGTTATTCGTTATAAAAACAAGTTCTTGAAAATAAAGGTTATAGCATATATTTTGTTCAGCGATATTAAAAAACTTCTCAGTTGCTATAGCCCTTACTGAATACTATTAAATGAATAGCACTACAATAATCTTAAATCATTGTTACTGTTAATATAATATCCTGAATATATTATTTACGTTTTCTGTTTACGTAAATAATTCACTGTTCTATAGAATATCCGCATCCGAAAACCTCTTCTTCCCACGCTCAGAATCCGCTACATTTTCATAAAAGTTGCATAGTAACATAGCACCTAGAACATGCACATTGCATAGGTGTCCCCAAAATCATGGTTCAAGCGGTGGTGATTCTACATGCAGAAACAAGCCGAGAAGAAAGAATAATATTTTCTTGTTTGACGCCTCGTTTTTGAGAAAACCAACTTTGAAGATTCAGCGAATACACATGCTATTAGATGGGAATCAGCTGGCGCGTCCAATCATGACGTACCGATTCTACTTACTGCGAATACAATAAAGTCTCCGTAACTGTCGCAATGGTATCTACCGTAACTGCCAAAATTTTATCCCCGTCATTAGGGGGATCCCCCTTCGAACCAGTCAAGCGGTAAACGAGCTCGACGACCGAGCGAGGGGTCGGGTATCGGTAAGACTCAAAATATTGCAAGCAAAGCAAAAGATTGCGACTTTTATAATTTTCGATTTTTTTTCTTATGAAACTTTTACAATCGTGTTCGTCTCGTTTTTCTAATTAAAATGACACCAAACACGATTTAACCCTTTGCACTCGAAGCTATTTTAACTCTAAAACGAAACATTTCTTCCGACCTAGAATATTTCCCTTGTATATATCTTTTTTTCATGCTACACATACGAAAATGGTGCAATTTATTCGTACAGTTCTGAAATGTTTAGTAATTTATTAAATACAAACAGATGTAATAATGTAAAAAGTATTTTGAATAATGATACAGGAATTTTTAGTGGCGCCTTACAGTCGCCATTCGAGTGCTAAGGGTTAATCGCGATTATAATTACTCGTGTAACAAGCGATTAAAGTTTCAGGCAAAGAGGTCGGCGAATAGAAAAGGAAGAGAGGCAGAGAGTCGAAGCGCCGAAGCTCACAATCAGTCCTTCTTTCTTTTCCAATTGTTGTCCTTCTCTACGCTCGGCACACTACAAAGAATGTAGAACCTCTACTAGAACTGCCATTCAACAGATTCGACGATACGACAGTTACGGAGATATTAATGTACCAGGGCATGCGAACCCCAGTCACCGAACCTCAAACAAAAAAAGTGATGTACCACGATTTTAGAAACACTCCGTATATTTTCTTAAATAAAATACGCAGGTTCAAACAGAATTTCTTTAAAAACGAAACGAAACTGTTTATTTCAATGTCTGAACCAAATTGAAAAATTTATGATGCGTTTGGAATAAGAAGAGTACGACATTAAAACGACATAAAACGAATGTGACATATAACAAATGTTTATTTTCGAAATAAATGTACGCTTAAAACATGAACGTCGGAAACTATGCGTCAACTGAATATCTATCAACTGCGACCTCCGCAGGGTGTTAAGGGGGTAGTAAATAGTATCCACCCTTGTAAGCCTAATAAAATGGAGTAAATCTAACTTTTCCTGTCGCATATAAAGATACTGTAAAAGAAAAAGATTTTTTTAGCGAACATTAAGCAACATTTCAGCTTTATTTTCATATTTTTTATATTCCATAAAATTACAAATTGGTGGAGTTGTATATTATTATCTAACTCCATGTCCAGCAAAACCTTAGTTGCTTGCACTGGTAAAACTGACTCGAATATAAAGAATAAAAAATAGTTGTATTAAATTAAACAAAAAAAAATTATCTTCAATGTAGCTTACGATTTTTTTTATATCTTAAGTTGCTGAAGTTTTATAAATATTTAATGATGATTTTTTTCTGCGAAAAAGATATTTTTGCTTTTAACAGTCGCTACTTTCTCATTGTTCAAATTTATTAAAAAATCGTACGCTACATTGAAGATAATGTATTTTTATTCAAGTTAATACAACAATTCTTTATTTTTTATATTTCAATCACTTTTACCAGCGCAAGCTACTAAGGTTTTTCTGGACATAGAGTTAGATAATGTTTTCCAACTCCGCCATTTTATAATTTTATTTAATAGAAAACATATGAAAATAAAGCTGAGATGTTACTTAATGTTCCCTAAACAAATCTTTTCCTTTTACAGTATCTTTATATGCGAAACAAATGTTAGATTTACTTTATTTTATTAGGCTTACAGGGGTGCATACCCCCTTAAGGGAGCTCGTGGAAATGAACGGGGATGAAAGCTTTGATCTACAACCGATGATTCTGTCTCTGGAATGTCAGGGTAGAAAATCCGTGTCTATGATAGCCATCTTGCTAAAGTGACGCGGAGGTGAGAGAGTGTCAAGTTAGAGCCTTTATCTGAGGTTTTAACGCAGCGCCGCACAGTGGGCAATTTGGACAAAATCGGATTCAAAATCCGCGAGCGATGAAATTTTTTTAAAATTAAAGCTGAAACTATGTAGAATATGGGAAAAAATAGAAAGATTATTACCATCCAATCATTTCAACGAAAAAATGACTCCATTAGTTTTTGTCACAAAAATCTATTTTTTACAAAATCCTGAGGTCGTAGACAAATTTTGAAACCAGATTTGAAATCAGCGTGAAAAAATCTATGGGAAATGATGTATGGCATGTTAAAAAAAATTTTTCCCGCGCGTGGTATTGGGAAAACTAAAATTTTCTTGAATTTGTGCGCATTTAACAAATTTTCTCGAGGTTAAAAAACGTTCGTACCACAATCTCTCTATTTTTCCCATATTCTACAAAGTTGCAGCTTTCATTTAAAAAAGATTTCATCGCTCTACCTCATTCCTATCGAAAGTTCCTTGATTTTGAATCCGATTTTGTCCAAATTGCCCACTGTGCGCCGCGAAGGTAGAAAAGGTAGAAAAAAGACGATGAAACGATCAGAATTTTTTGATCCAAGGTGGAAGATCCTAATAGACCGTAAATTATAGAGGCACGACATCCTGAACAAAATATAGTATACATACACTATAGCAGGCGTGGGTTTTAACTGGCCCGATCCGAGGCTTTTCTCGAAGGCTACGTCCCCTTGTTCCGGCCGCGCATCTCAATCCTTGACACGGTCCATTTTGTCGAGCCACCTCAGGCCCGTACCATATGAACTGCACTTGGGGCATTAGGGCGACTCTTGTATCAATAGATTTCCACATCACCCATGGGCTACTATTGTCAATGCGTTTTTTGTCAGTGGTATCTCCTATAAGCCTATGCCACTGCATCGCATGATAATTTTCAGTCTTTTTAATTTCAAGTCTTCTTCCTCGCCAAGCAGGTTTAAACATGCGCGAAAATCTAGGTTTCCTAAATGCCAAATTTATTTCCATGAAATTATCATACAATACAGTGAAATAGGCCTGCAGGGAATACCACTGACAAAAATGAACGCATTGTCAATAGTACGGGTGCCACCTTAATGCGCCACACACAGTCAGGGCCCGCTCTAGCGGTTACGACGCCCCGGGCAAAAAAACAAATTGCCGCCCCTTTTTAAGCACTAAGCACCGCGCTGAACAAAATGACCTTTTTTTTTTAGCAAAATTGTCTGGCAAGGGTAGTCTGAAATTTTCTATTAATTGAATATTTAAAACATCAATATTTTTCTCACACTTACAGCCAAAGCCAAATGGCGCCCCTGAATTTTGGCGTCCCGGGCAAATGCCCTGGTTGCCCCCCCCCTAGAGCGGGCCCTGACACAGTTTATTTGGTACGAACCTCAGGTGGCTCGAGAATTAGGACTGTCATAGGGTGCGAGACGCGCGGCTACAAAGGGGCGTAGCCATCGAAAAAGTCTCAGATCGGGCTAGTTAAATCCCATGTCTGAACTATAGATTTGTTTCGCTCTAGACGATAATCGTTTATGCTGGCTTGAAGAGTACAGATGAGTTTCTGATGATAAAGGCAAAGCTTGTGCATGACATTCGGTACATTTTTGACATGACTTGGCTAGTTTCACGGTAATTGCACACATGTGTAATTATTGGCTCATTGTAAGTATGCTTAGTATATTAGTTTTGGTACAGCTGAGTAAGAAGAAACAATGATGCAGATTTATGGCATGTTTTGTTCAGGACGACCTGTTGAACGCTTAGGTCAGTCTGTTGAACATCTCATTGAACATTTCGTATACTGCCGAGTTTGTCAACAACATAAGTATAAGGCATATGCTGTGTGAAGAAAGCAACGTTTCCTTTGCGAAAATAAATAGCGCAAGGGTACCAATTACTGAGCCTATATTAATTACACTTATTTTAAAGCATAATGGATATTAAAAAAGAGATATTTAATGATTTTCATTAAAATCGGTTAATGTTATATATCTCTTTTTTAATATTCATTATTCTTCAAAAATAAGTATAATTAATATAGGCACAGTCATTGCCACCCCGCAGTAATTGGGTCCCTTATCCCATAGTATGTCGAAAATCTTGATATGAAAAGAAATGCATATTGTTGATGTAACATCTGTGTGCCAGAAATGTAAAATGCAATTTTTTCATACGAGGTCACCCTTCTGTTATTCTCTGTTTTTGCTCTTATTGGCCGACTATACTATCAATTCCTTTACCATTCACTATACAGTCACTCACAATAATATTCGGCCACTTTTAAAAAGAGGATAACATTTTTAATATTGAACCATACGACTAGGATTCTTTTGAGAAGTTAGAACAATTAATTTACTACATGACACGAACAAAATATTTGGAAAAATTGCAATTGGTCAGAATCACAAAGACAATACTAAAAGTTGTTATAATGTGTAATTGACACAGATTAATAAAAAGTATTTTTTAAATTTTCAATATAGGACCACATAAAAAAGTTGTAAACAACAACTTTTAGTGTTTTCTCTGTAATGCCGACCAATTGCAATTTCTTCAAGATTTTTTTTCACGTCATGCAGTAAACTAATTGTTGTAACTTCTAAAAATAATCGAAATCGTATGAGATTGAATTTATTTGGATTTTGTGCGGTTCGTATTATAATACATTCACTCCTAAATATTATATATTTATTTAATCATTTTCCACGAAAGCACTTTTACAATTTCAGTAATTGTAAAATAAAAAATCTGGATCGGTGATTTTGACCGGCGGTGGTAGGTTTAGTGTTAAAAGTGGCGGAAGATTACAGTGAGTCACTGCACGAAATTTATTGTATCCAATGGGGCTCATCGGAAAACCACAGTTCGACTTTTCCAGGCCCTATGCTTTCCGAGATATCAAGGTGACCTTGAGTTTTTTAAATGGCACCGTGTATTTTTGTTTGTTACTACATTGTAGTCGACAACGAGCTATAACAAAGTACGTTCAATTGACCTTGATCCTCGAAACGTAGCGAAAGCACATGTTTTCACAATATACATCATGTTTGTTTCAAATACTTTTAGTGTTTTAAATCAAACGAAAAATATACTGTTGCAAATAGAAATTTCTACATCAAGAAGTCATTGATAAACTTTCCTAGTTCTTCATTTACAAAGTAAGTAAAGTTCATCTTTATTGTATAGCTATGTTAAGTACACAGCGTCAAATAATAATTAATAAAAAATGCAATTTTGATTACGATAGTGGTTGATTTGAGTTGATGTGGAATTTGTATTCAGTTGTATACTTTCCGATACATGATCGAGATTATTGTTTCCTTATGAGACAACAGTTGGAATAATTAATAACATAAAATACAATAACATAAAACTTACGCTGCAGTTCTGATTTTTGCGAAAGTTAAACAGGATGTCCCAAAAATGTCGGAAAACCTTGGAAGGGGTGGCTCTTGAAGTCATTTGAAGTAACTTTTGCCTTAGCGAAAATTTCCGCCTCAGCTTTCATCAGGAGTTATTAATGAAAAACGCGAACCAATCAGAGCGCAGCTACAGCGGACGGATGTTCAGCAGGACCTGTCGCCAAGTCGGAATACGATCACTATACCGGCGATCTGATTGGTCCGTATTTTCCGTTAATAACTCTTTAACAAGGCCGAAGTGGAAATTTTCGATAAGGAAAAAGTTACTTCAAATGACCTCAGAAACCACCGCTTTTCAAGGTTTTCCGATAATTTTGGAACACCCTGTAGAACAAGTATAGAAAAATATATTTTGTTAGACTAGACACATTTTACAATTTTTAAACAAAACATGAATATTTCCATATGACAGGTCAATGTAAATATACGGTATGAAAAGAGTAAACAATCGTTATTACTATAAAATAGCCAACTTCACAAGTGATGGATTCGTAAATTGGCTAAAAATGTATCAAAAATAATTCTGCTAACAACAAGCTGGAGGCATAAAAATTACTCATAACATTTGCAAAATTATTTAAAAAATCCAGTTGTTCAAAATAAGTAGCAAGTGCACATCCTTTTCTTGTTTTGCTTGCATTTAGTACACCACTGTGTGCGTGTGTCGCTATTTGCATTTGTATATAATGTATACAGATTTGTTGTATCATACATCAGCTGTTATTTGTGAACATGTTATACAATGTGACTATTTAATTGATAAACACATTTTGTATTCATTTTGTTGATACGCAAGCCCTGTCGTTTATCACTGCACGAAATTATTGGTAAAAATAAATAACATCGTAATTCAATAAGTTGACTATTTGACAAATTGCATATTATCAGAAAGATAGTTACTGGATAAATTGTTTCCCCCATATCCCTTAAAAATATGACCTCGTGTGAGAAAATTGTACTGTACATTTTTATATTATATTGGCGTAAAGAATAATTTCTTTCGCATTTATATTGTGATTTTCGATGTTCCCTGCACATGCTGGGTGTACCTAAAGTTGTCTGTTTTTTTCTGTGTCTTCTATTTGTGTTAATATTATCCATCGTTTACGTACAGATTGCAGTTGTCGATATTATAAACAGCTGTAAGAAAGTATTTGCTAATTTTCCCTGTAAATAATGGGTTCTAATAACCAGACTGCGGACTTTATACATTTAAGACAAAAATGAGTGGGTGTAGTTCAACAGGATAAACAGGTTGCAAGAGTTTAATAATATCGACATACTATTTTCAATATACAGGGCGTCCCAAAAATGTTGTATTTCCTTGACAGGAAATTAATATCTGAGGTTATTTGAAGAAACTTTTTCCTTTGAGAAAATATTTTCCGCGGCTTTGAGAAAATGTTTTCCGCATTGTGTATAAAAATGACTAACGCGAAAAATAAATTTTTTCTTAGCTCCTATGCATTGTAATTGATGTATAAACATTTTATTTTGCATAAAGATCCGCAGTCTGCTAATAACTATGAAATAATGTATTTCCGTTATAGTTAGTGGAAAAATCGAAACGCAATGACAAGATGGTTAGTTACAGGGTGGTGGCGGTGGTCGCGGGAAATAGTGAAGCGATAACGTTGAGCGGACTCAAAGCTGACACGCAGTACCAACTGACCGTCACTGCCACCAGAGCTGGCGTAAAACATCGAAGTCGACCAATCGTCTTCCGTACATTAGGTAAGTTTTATATTAACAACTTCATCTCGTCAAGGTTTTCTTTTTTTATCAAATTTTATACGGGAGATTGGTGAGGATAATACTATCACTGGCAAAAATTGTTCGATCATACAAATCAAGTGTCCGTCATTGTAATTATTCATATTTTCAATGTAGAAAATCGATCAAGGCAAATGCAATGATAAAACTCGTCGCATATAAAGAAAATATTTATATAAAAATGAACCTGTTTGCTTTTTCATGATATATAAAATACCAAATCAGACGCGGATTTAAGGAAGGGTTTAATATTTTTGTTAACGTTTATCGTCAGAATAATTATAATATCGTTAAAAATATTCAAAAGATTTTTTTTGTTTCTGAAACCTCTGTGGAGGTTTATTTCTACTTATATAGGTGTCAGGAGGTTGACAGGAGGTTTGAACTAAAAAATATCGAATAATACATGTTAGAAAATATTTTTTGTTTAATTTGTTAGTTAGTTATTTTTATAAATTTTTATGTAGTTGTTGAATCAGTTGCTTTCCTTATTAAAACCATTATATAATCATTGGAATTTCAAATCTTATAGTTTTCTTATATATAATGTAATTATGTTATTAGAATTTTTGATAAAATGTACAGGTATATAAGTTATTAAATAAGGTATCTAACGTTACTAATATATATTGCGAGCAAAAGTAATATTAATATTTTATTTAATTGATAAAATAAGAAGTATATTAATTAATCTTACCATTATGTTGTTGAAGAAGTAGGTAGAAGCGGCTTTTATTTTCTTTATCTAGACTTAATTGTTTGATTTTCTTCTTGTAATAACACCTTGTGCGATGTTAATAACAATTTGTGAAATGTATCTTCATTTGTAGCGATTCTAGAAATTTTCCGAGTACTTTTGGTCCTAATTTTTTAACAATCTTTATGTCTTGTTTCTTGAGCCTCTTCAGATAATTGGCCAATTTGAAATAGTGCGTGCTGTATTATCTCCTTTCCATGAATTAATAATTTATGAATGCAGGCTGGCATATAATACCACCCGTAGTAGTTAATAACATATTTTGCTGTGTTTTGTGCGTATTGTTCAAATTTATCCGTGTCTATTTCATAAGGCGAGGAAATTGGTTGAAGTATTACATGAAATTTTTTTATTAATACAACATCAACTCCTGTTATTTCTGACGAAAGTTCTGAGTTGGAAAAAAATCGTCTTGCGGTATTTCCGTCATTTGATAAACCCCAGCCTTCTTTGACAAAGTCAACTAATAATTCTTTCGTATGTATATGATATATATATATATATATACAACAGTTATTTACAATGTTGAAAGTTCTGGGGTTGCCTCGCGCTTCACAACGCCAACGCGCGGCGACCGTACTCGCCGCAACATTGTCAGCTTTAAACAACTATAAATTTTAACGTAGGACGAAGTAGGAAATGATTCTTGTACGATTATTTAAAGGAAGTTGTATCGAAAATTTACGCGTCGAAGACGATAGCGAGCCCGATAATTTGGGCCCTCGAACGGCGCGTTACACGCGGTTTTCCTGACAAATTCCGGAGACACATCCTTATATTATACGTAAATTACACATACACAGGCTCATGAAAGTATTCGAACGATGATATATTCCTAATTGAATATCGTATGTGTTGTGTATGGGGAATATGTGTGGATACCGTGTATAAATTTCATATAACACATATCGGAGTTAGAAAGCCTTTATTAGACTTAATAACACATCGTAGGTCACAAAAGTATTCGAACTCTAAGGGCAATCGTCGTATTAATAACCTTCTTAAGCAGCGGCGAATGTAAACAAACATTGCTCAGTTCATACGCACTTAGTTTAAGAGAAATATTGTTCAAAACTATGAATGAAATTGCAAAACTTATAGATAGAAGTAAGTCCACAGTTCACTATATACTTAAAAAGTTTAATTAACGAGGAAACCGTTGCGACAATTTCAAAATATTTTTTATACTGTACAGTCTGTTGTGTCCCTTTCAATTAGGAATATGTCATCGTTCGAATACTTTCCTGAGCCTGTGCATATTGTAAAAACGAGAATAGTAGTTATCTTTTTTAAAAGGAAAGATCCAAATTAGGAAGAGGATCATTCCATGTGAATTAGATCATCTTTTTCATCATCATCACCACAACACAATTTATATCACAGTTATTGTTAAAGATAAAAATATTTTCTTTGTTTTAATTATCATCAAAAAAGACTGCTCTGCTTAAATAATTTATCATTTTATATTCGAATGTAATTTCTTAGTGTAATTCATCATTTTATTGATATATTTAGAAAATATTATTAACTCTTATACCATATTTGTTTTTTATATGTACAGTACTATTTTGCATATTTAATATACGCTCAAATTGTTGGGTTGTTTGTAACGATTGAGTTTAGTATGAATGAGTTTGAACAGTGTGGAGTGAGTGTGAAGTGTGACAGTTGGCAGCGCTGGAAACATATAGGTTAGGATCGCCGCGTAGGAAAGATATTGTGTGTGACAAATGAATATAGAGCGTATCGAGTG
This sequence comes from Halictus rubicundus, assembly GCF_050948215.1. NCBI lineage: Eukaryota > Metazoa > Arthropoda > Insecta > Hymenoptera > Halictidae > Halictus > Halictus rubicundus. Next base: position 3,682,536 of record NC_135162.1, read on the forward strand.
TTGCATTTATATATCATTTACAGTATTGTTATTAAACTAGTTATACACTGACTTGTGTGTTTCATAATTATTGAACTCGTTTCAAAAATCATATTCACGATTTTGATAGAATATTGTCTGCCAGCGGTAGTATTACGTTGTCGCATATGAAATGTCTGATAAAATACTATTATAGTCTACAGGTTTATTATATGTACGTATATCATTTCAAGACACAGAGCTATCTTTAAGGTCCTATTTTCAGTTTTTATGTAAATGTCTAATTTTAGTGTTACATAAATTTTAACTGAACGTACAATCAATGAGCATTATGCGATATTTGGTCAAAACGTGGTGATTAATCAACGTCGCTGGTAAAAAAAGACTACACAATAGAGCTGACAATCTTGTAAAAATGAAAAACGTGAATAACCAAAAAATTCAATTTTTACCGTGATACAGAAAGAGCCTTACAGACATGGGCCACTGGAGTTCATTTTCTTTAGTCAGTATTTTTTATTTCTACAACTGTGTTTTAAAAACTGGGTTATTCGAATTAAATTCTAAAATTCGGAAACTGTCTTTTAGATTTCAAATCACCTCGTGTTACTAGATTAAGTAGTCTTTCAAGTAGGCACTTCATTTTTTCTCTGAAGTCATCTTCTGTAAAGAAAAATATTAAATGAAATAAACTTGTATAATTTAGACGTATTTTGCAGAAAGAGTTACTTTACTTTGTTTCACGTTTCGTATAGAGATTATACTTTAATACCTTTGTTAGATCCACAAATATGTTTAGAGATAAGTAAAACTATGTGTTTTAATAATGTCTTGTTTTCTTGTAAAAAATTAAAGACCAATTTTTGTAAAATACCGGAACGTGAAAGCCGGTTTCTTTAAAACTCAGTTTATGCATAAACCGTAGTTAGGCGAGTGCAGAGTACATATTAGCAAAACTGATTCACGTAATCAATAAGTATGGTAACACACGTTATCGTTGAAAGATGGAAACTACCGATTTCCTAGTATTTCACAGTACTCCGAGCCGACACAGCTTTTTTATCAGTTGATCTTTTATGGCAGTTTAACATGGCTAAAACAAAGTCTTTTTGTGGGTGTCACAAAATTATATGTCACGGACACCATAGCGTGATTCTACACCTATGATCTGGTGGAAATTGACATAAAAAACTCTCCGCAAAATTGACCTTGACCTTGAAAATCAAGGTAAAAAAAAACAAAAATTTTTTGTTTAATCGTGTTCTACTGGTCATGAGGATCAACTTTGTGAAAGAAACCATGGGTCGCATCTCAACCGTTCTCTTAAAAAATGATGTTGCATTTCTTATAATTTTTGCAGCTTCTTTATTTGTAAATTTTTTACATCCAGTGCCAGTATATAAGTAAATAGCGTACTAATTATGCGTTAGCTCGGGAAATATAACGAAATGCTTCGCCGTGTTCAAGCACTTTATCCAAGTAATTATGCTGCTCGACGAAGTTTCTGTTCTTGGGTGCTACGCAAATTGGAAAATGAACAACACTTTCTAGAACGCGTGTTATTTTCCGACGAATGTAGTTTCTCAAGTAGTAGCATCCTTAATCAACAAAATGCCAGAATTTGGGCTTATAGAAATCCACACGCAATGGTTCAAATGCTGCATTCGTCGAAAAATAACACACGTTCTAGAAAGTGTTGTTCATTTTCCAATTTGCGTAGCACCCAAGAACAAAAACTTCGTCGAGCAGCATAATCATTTGGATAAAGTGCTTGAACACAGCGAATCTTATACGGTCGTAAACCTTCTCTTCGAATTATTCGTCGCACCGTCTCATGACTCAATCCTACTCGTCGAGCTATATTGCGTAAACCCATTAGTGGAAACGCTCGAAAAAGAGCGATGACTTGTTCCTCTTTACGCCAATGACTGCGGGGTCGTCCTGCCCCTCGATGAGGATTGAGATTCCGCAATATAATTTCTTAGTCACCAAATTGTTGATCTAGTTGTTAAAAATCGCGTCGATCTGGAATTTCTGCTGGACGTAATCGCCTTCCATTAATACGCACTACATTTCTATATATTTCCCGAGCTAACACGTAGTTCCCTGCTGCTTCGTCAATAGCACGTAACATGTGCCGTAAATTTAAATATTTTCTGGAAGGCATGTTTCTCAATCGCTTGCTTACGATAGACTAAATCGTCAATATTAGCCGCGATAATGAATCGCGTGAAAAACTATCAGCTACATGGTCGTAGTCGTCTCAATCAAAATATTTCGCATGACAACATTCGGCGGGTACCATCAGTAAGCTATCTCGTTGGGTATGAAATTATCAGAATCATGATACTCCTATTTCCCTAACTACAGAATGAAAGAAAGAAGCTGCAAAAATTATAAGAAATGCAACATCATTTTTTAAGAGAACGGTTGAGATGCGACCCATGGTTTCTTTCACACAGTTGATCCTTACGACCAGTAGAACACGATTAAACAAAAAATGTTTGTTTTTTTGACCTTGATTTTCAAGGTTGTCAATTTTGCGGAGAGTTTTTTATGTCAATTTCAACCACATCATAGGTGCAGACTCACGCTATGGTGTCTGTGACATATAATTTTGTGACACCCTGTACGTAACTCCTTTAGAATTTATTACACTCTCAACAGAACGCGTTGGTACGATAAAAAGTGTGCCAGAAATTTTGATTGTTCTAAACAATTTTCCATGGTGGTTATTTTATAAGTATAGAAGCAGTACTAAATCTATTTAAAATCACTACTTTTGAGACACTTTGTAGCTGTGCCAGAGATGATTACTAGACAAATTATGACAAGTGGTTGGAACACGTTGGTTATGTTTATGACACATATAAATAGTTGCACACTATTTTGCTCAATACATGTATAAAATAAGACGAGATTCTTATGTTGAAAGTGATCTTTTGTTATTTATTCACTATTGCAAGTTGCAGTAAGTAGAAATTTACCTATTAAATTCAATTGATAGTTACGTCTTAAAAACAATTACGTCTTTCAAACGTAAAACTCTCAGTATCCAGGAACACAAAATATATGAACCTATTCTTTAGGCTAGATGTGTACAGTTTTCCTTCGATATAAGGGTCTCTTTATACTTGCCGGAGCCGGCGTTAGTATGAATACTACCGCGTTTTCCTGCTTCATGTTAGCCGGGACCGTCGCTGGCAACCTGAGAAGGCGCTCGAGATGCTCGCAACAAAAGCTAAGACCCGCACACAGCGGGGGTTCGCTACCTAACTCCCGAACAGTTTACTCCCCTCTACACCCCGGGGATGCCTATGCATCCGCTGAGAGCTGGGCAAGCCGTTGGGCATCCGTTTTCGGCCGCCCGACACGGGTCGCCGGCACCGGCGGCCGCCAACTGGCAGAGGCCGCGTGGCATCGGCCGCCGGTGCCACCACAGCATCCGCACACAATCCATGTTCGAAGTAGAGAAAAGAATATTGTTCATCTGAGTTGTAATGTTAAGAAGTAATGGTTCAAACTATAATCTAATTTAACGATGGAACGATGAAAATCAGCTTCACAAATCAATTTTAGCATAGTTAAATTATATCTTATATCTTATAAGTGATTATATAAGTCAAAACTCCGGAGAACAAGTTTAAAATGATTAGAATTCATTGGTTTGCAAGGTGTGTTCGAAAGCTGGTGGAAATAGTGGAAAATTGGAAAAGTGGAAATATACGTATAACATTTGGTTCGCAAGCATCTACGGTTGTAAATCTTAGTACGCTAACGGTGTACAAGGTTCCGCATGTGCTGCATTCGGCTGGCTTAAAAATTACGAAAGTGCTGGGTACAATCGGAAGGATTTTTGATTTATGACGTCCATGGTCGGTAGGTCGTCGACAGGGATTTTCATACCTGGCCTTGGTCGCGTGCTTGTCGCGTCGTACGTAAGGTCTTACGACGCAACCCAAAAAAAACCATTTTAATGTCGCCATTCTTTCAGTGCCACCATTTTTGGGGAGTCTATCGTTAGATCTGCCTATGCTCATCTCCGCCGCGCCCGCAGACCCAGTAGCTTGGCTTCGACGTCACACGCTACATAGTATATGTGACCGCTGTAGCCAATATCTCGACTATAGCCGAAAGTACGTGTGAAACGAGGCCTGTCCCTTGCACTCTGATCCAATCGGCCGCGCATTCGTACCTATGCTCTGACCAACGAGACCGAGGCAATGAAGCACCCAGCGTGCGTCCTTTGCTAATTGTCTTGCAAGGGTAACTTCAACTCTGTCGCACTCGAGCGCTTATGTTTACGTCTACTGTCTCGTCTCATTGGACAAGATATAGATACGCCATCGCATTCCTGCCCGGGAACCTTGCATCTAATCATCTTTAAGTCATTATGGACAAGAATTCAGAAGTTTTCCATGTACATTTTTTCGTGTCGTAAGACAAAACGATGCAATTTATGTGGAATTAATTCTTCTTATTCTACAAATTATCATGTGATTGAGTCCTGAGGATTTCTTCCACTTTCACTTGGACCACAACATATTTCAATGTCATCAAAATTCGAGACATAGTCCCCCAAAAATGATCGAATTCACAAGGCATGATCCCCTTCCTAACGTGGATACTTCCTTTAAAAAAAACAACTATTCTCGTTTTTACAATATATGTACAATTTAGGTTAATATATAAGGATGTGTGATGCTGTTTCACGAAGAGGCAGGTACGGTTCCTATTTCCATAATGTTGTAGAGGAGGGATACCGATAGTTTACCTAAGGAGCTGTAGAGCCCCGAGAAACCTTTTTTTTTTTTTGTGCCACGCACAGCAGGGAACTGTCAACGCGGTCTCGAAAGGCCATCTGGTAATGATCAGCCGCTTGCTCGGCCGACGGGCAACGGCGGCCGGTGGGATCGCTCTAACGCCGGGACGGCGGCGCCCGTTTTACGACAGATAATCGGTAACACGGCATTTGGACCTATAGTCCCTACGTAAAACCCTCCGGTCCCGGCAAGTATAAAGAGACCCTTAGGGTCAAACTCGTCAATGTATTTTTCGCAACACGAAAATCTCTATTCCCTCTTCTTCTTTTGAAGTTGTTCGCTCGATGCCGCTTTTAGTGCCAGAACGAGAGGGTATGTCATACACAGTGTCACCAGATCAAGACTTGTTCCCCTACTCCAATTTCCCCTTTTACCGCGCTATTCACCACGCTTCCGTTGCGGCCGAGTCACGTGACGCGTTTCGTCTCCGTCGTGCATGTGTCACAATGTCTCATGACTAGACTGCGGATCTTTATGCAAAATAAAATTTTTATGCATCCATTACAAGATACAGGAGCTAAGTGAATATTTATTTCCCTCATTAATAATCGTAATATGTTAATAATAATAATATATCGATATCCCCGAATTCTTTGAACCTTTTCACTGTTTTAAATTGCACCTACTCATTTTTGTCATAAATATATACAATCCGCAGTCTAATCCGATACTGGCAGAGAAAGGATAACTTGTTTCCCTCCATTCAAGTCAATTCCCCTGATCTGGCGGCTCTGACGTCATATCGCTGCTCGGCGTATGACTTTATGGGACCCATAAACTCTCAGCCTACTCAAGAACAAGGTCAAATCGAATAGGTGTCCTCATCTGCAATACGTCGAAAGCCGACCCGAGCCGTCGTCTTATATCGAAGGAAAACTTTACTATGTTTTTTCGCCGCAACCTTTGTCACGCAAGGATTCCTCCTCGAGGTGTCATTCCGGTTGGTCGATATTGGAAAATGAAATTTTTTAAATTTCTTGAGAGTAAATGTATGCATAAACAGTTCTTAGTAGCAGAGCTTATGTCGCCATTACTTAGTCATAACTGTATATTTTTATGAAAAATATGCACTTAAAACTTTAAATGCGTTTTGCCCTGAATGTAATTTTTCTATCTGGAATTTTTTATCAATTGTATTTATTACACGATAAAATCTGATTATATTATACACTGGATTAAAAGAATCTGTTCGACCAATCTCTCTGCAACTTTAATATCTTATAGTACGCATCAGTCAGCATTGCACGAACCACGATCAATATTGGAAACTTTATACCTTCTTCCTCAAACTGGTGAACTATTTGAATGAAAGTGATAATTTCAATGCTCTATTAGTCTGCTTTTCTTTCATTTATGTAGAGTAGGGGACCCAATTACTGTGGCGTTGTCAATTACTGTGCCTATATTAATTATACTTATTTTTATAGCATAATGTATAGACAGGGGATTATATGCATTTATGACAAAAATGAGTAGGTGAAATTTAAAACAGTAAACATATTAGAGGAATTTAAAGATACTGTTAAATTATTTTCAACCTATTAAACATATTAAGAAACAAAATCTATTTTACTCCAGTTTGTTGTTATTCAGGTAGAACATTTTTGTTTTGCATAAAGATCCGCTGTCTAATGATCAATATTAAAAAAGAGATATATAACATATATATTAACTGACTTTAATGCAAAAAATTTAATATCTCTTTCCTAATATTCATTATGTTTTCGAAATAAGTATAATTAATATAGGCTCAGTAACTGACATCCCCACAGTAATTGGATCTCTTACCCTAATTGATTTTAAATCACACGATAACCAAACTCGTGTGAATGAATTATTTGGAATTTTTTGTTTCTGATAAAATATCTATGCGAAGTACATACTAAGTAGGCTTACGCTTACTTACTTGCATAGTACAATAGAATAACTACCAAAATTAAGTTATTGAAAGGAATTTCATATAATAAAATATAAATTAATAATAAATTAAATTCAATTAAAAATAAATATAAATTTCTTAATAATAAATAAGAAAAATTTGGTTTACTACCAGTTTGATCAAGATTGAGAGAATTCCTCGAGTGTAGGTACTTACTTTTTCGGTCGTCGTGCCAGAAAACCGCATCAAATGTACGCAGTTCTAGCGACATAGCCACAGCTGCGAAAAATTTTTAACTTCCTAGAAATCTGCTTGCAGCGCGGCGCACAGTGGTGCCAATGCGGCAAAAAATCCATTTTATAAATTTTCGATTTTTATTAAAAAAAATTTTTTTGTATAGCCTAATAGTGCGTGCATGATGTGCCAAAGTCAGATTTTTGAAACAAAATTTTTTTACGAAGATATACGCAATAACCATTTCTTCGCTCCTGGGAATTCATCAGTTTTACATCAGTACCATGCGTACATCTCCGTAAAAAAATTTTTTTCAAAAATCTGACTTTGGCACATCGTGCACGCACTATTAGGCTGTACATAAATAATTTTTTTTTATAAAAATCGAAAATTTATAAAATGGATTTTTTGTCGCCGTGGCACCACTGTGCGGCGCGGCGTTCAACAAATTTTCGTGTCATCCTAGTTTATGTGAGATTGTGCGCAGTGCGGAAAAATGCTGTGATGAGCATCTCATTTTTTCGTTCTATCTTCCAGTGCGCAAACACAAGCTGTCGTCATAAAATACAATACATCCTGAAACTGATCGAATACCTGCGCCAAAACACCGCAATGCGTGTTAAAAAACTACAATATGCACCTGGCCTTGAGCCACTATTACAATCGCCGACGCTTTCTCTTTTACAGCGGAAGCTAGAGTAATATAATCGTTACATTGCGGAGCTGTATGCGAAATAAAAATTTTCTGTAACGACTGCCAGGAAACAGAACTATGGAATTTATTTCCTTGTTTAATCATTGCTTGAATTGCACGTAACAGAATTCTAAAATTCTTGCAATGTGTTTACTGTTTTATAGTTAACATTTTTATTTTTCCCATAAATGTGTAAAATCTGCAGTTTAATAATTATACATGCCTTAGATCATTTCAAGGAATGAGTAATGTTATTACAGTATGTAGAATTTAGAAATGTTTCGGAAAGGGTGTAGCCAGATAAGGAGGTCAAAAATGTCCCCAAACAAAACTAAATTTGCAATAGGCCATTCGATAGTTTATAAAAAAAAAAAAAAAAAAACACCTTGTGACAATTTTCAACCCTATACGTCGACATGGGGGTAATAATAGGGTGACAAAGAAAATTAGATTTTTCCGTAATTTCTCTTATCCTCTTCAATTGAAAATTCTGAAATAATTAGGCATATTTTAGCTATTAGCTTCGAAACCGAATTTTAGAAAATAAAAAAATGTTGAAATGCAGATTTCTTGTAGAAGTTATGATATAGTACGCTTATATCTTTACAGTTTTAGCATCTCATTATGGGTGTTAACATATATTTTTTCAGATTTTTCAAAGTGGAGGCACATTGTTAAAAGCAATGTAAAATAATTATAGTTATGAACATACACGGAAATATTGATAATGAACGGTGCATATCCGAGATCAATTCATCATACTAAATTTTCATCTTTATTCGTAGCTTTTTTCTTATAATTATTCCTATTATAAAGAATAAAAAATTGGATAAAGTATAATCGCTCTTCAAATCGCCTTTAATGGAATATTTTGTAATCCAATTATGTGCAATTGGTTGATTAAGTACACATATGTACAATTTCATTTCAACGTTTAACAGTATTTTAATTAGACCGATATAAGAAAGTGAAAGTTATTCAAAAGAGTTGAGAGAAAATGAAATTATACATGAACATATTAAATTGATACAAATTTTCTAAACAATTCTTTTAAATTTTCAGTTCATATGGTTAAATATTAATGTTATACGACCTTTATTTTCTTAACGTTTTAATAGTCTTTTCTAAACAATTAATTACATTAAATGATAAAGTTTTTAATAATTTTAATAAATTGATCATTTTTTTTGTAATTAATAAATTAAATACAACGTAATTAGAATACATCTCCTTTTGTACCATTAAAAAAATCTCCACCAAATGTAAGTGCAGTAATATATTAGATACTTATTTTTAACTTTTATAAATAACTTTCGCATCATGGCATAAATATATATAATATATAGTTTTATTTTGTTAGTGAATGTTCGTAATGGTCTCACACCGATACACGTTCGGCAGTGGATCAAAGAATATTTTTTAGCTGATAATTGTCTCTGGCTAGACTCGTGTTTTGGACAATTATCGAGTAGACACTATACTGTTATTTATATGTTGTGACTTGATTCGGGTGGTTTTCCAGGGTTAGAAAATACACTTGAATCGCTGTATGAGTATTATTAATTATTAGACTGCGGATTTTATGCATTTATAATAAAAATGTGTAGGTAAAATTTAAAACAGTACAGAAGTTTAAAAAATTTAAGAATATGGTTCTATTATTTTCTACTGGTCAAAATGATTAAATAAGGGAAGATATTTTTATCTAGCTCCTGTTTCATGTAGAAAATTTCTGATGCAGAAAATTTGTGTTTTGCATAAACATCTTTGCAAGACACCTACATTTGCGTGTTGTGTCTCTTTTCAAAATAAATGAAACGTTGACATTAATTATGTTGGGTATTTAACAGGACAGATAATTCATGCGAAAATGAAATGGTTAAATGTTTTAGAGCCGCCGCGAACATCCCCCCAGCAGGATGCAGCGGTAACTGGCGGCCCTCTTCCTCCTCCCCCGCCATCTTCTCAGCAACCACAGCCTTACATACAAGTAAGTTGAAACATATTAAGTAACAAATACTTGGAAAATTAGTTTTCATTAACCAATTCTGTTGTTATCAAATTAGAATTTCACTTTAGTATAGTACCTGTCTATGATGCAACTAAGAAGTGAAGTCAGCCGATTCAAAACCTTCAATTTTGATAAGACTTTGTATAAATATACATACAGGGTGGTCTACAATTTAGTTCCGATGATATTAGAGGCACTTCCGCTAGTCTGACAAAGAAATGTTTCGAAAAAAAGTTAATCATTTTGTAATAGTCTACAAATTACTCCTTTAGAAATTAGAAAAAAAGTTTTATTTCAATGGAAAGTTAATTAATATACAGGGTGTCTCATCCAGATATTATCATCGTGATTTACATCAGTATTGTTATTCACAGCGATAAATGTTTTTATGGAGATTAAATGGTTTCAAGAGACGCACATACTGGTGTTACTAGTTTTTTTGTAGGTAGACGCCTCAATGACTTATGAATACTCATTGAGAGTATATTTCTTTATGCACCAATCAATGCAATTTTTTATTCTCCATGAAAAAGTATTAACCTATGCATGTCGAAAAGTGATTAGCTTAGGAGATAGTTGAATATTGTGTTGCACAAGATGGAATGCAACTTTCCTTAGAAAATGAAAGGATATTTCATTATTTCTTCAAGTCGCTATTTAATATCAATTTTTTAGTTCGAAGTCAACTGAAGATTATAGTATAGTAGATCATTGATTCGTCTTAAAAGCGTTTACAAAACAATACATTCGGATACGCATAATGCCATTTCAAGTCAAGGTGACCTTGACTTTTCATTGAAATGAAATTTTTTTAAGTCCATAATGTTGCAATCCGTACACCATTGAAAACTGAGTAACTTTAGTCGAAATTTTAATCGTTTTATAATTCAAGAAGAAATTTTCTTAGATGTTAATAGCACAACTAGTTCAAGAGCTTCTGTTCGTCACATTACTTTATCTATACTTGTCATGCACAAGGTCAACTAGCGGCTAATTAAGACAGAAGTTCGTATTAAACGTACATTAATACCACAATGAAACATTCCGCAATAACGTTATAACTAATTGTACACGTTTAGAGGCAATAGCGTGGTATCGATCCTTGTTTTCAACATTTTTATATTGGAATAATGTAGACCACAAACACTCTGAAACTATATACTATAATCGCAGAGGTCACTTCGTGCGTTTCAAATACTACGGCGCCATATAATTTATTAAACACTGTTAGAACTCCATCTCAGAGCTATTATACTACACCTGTTTCATTCTCACATACGAAGCAAGTGAAATTACTCGCGAACTGTTTGTTATACGCAGAATGATTCAAACAGAAGTGGTATGGTATCAAAGCGGACTTACAGTGAAGGAATCTCCTTATTACTAGTTGTTCGTTTTATTGAATTACACTGTCCAACACCAAAAAAATTTTGCAATACCTGTTGGGTGATTCTTATACACTTTGTCATCCTAAAACCGAATCTGAAAGTAGAATCGCTCCATCACGCAACGTTTTCGAAAAATTTTGGTTTTTGTAAAAATGCCCGATTTTGATACGAAACGACGTGTTACGCAAAAACTAAACACGCGAGAAAGTTCAAATTTGAGTCAAGATATAGAGGGGACTCTCCTCTACATATTCATATAGTCAATTATATTTTTGTGTACTTCCTAATAGTTGTAAATGGTTGTTAAAGTTTGAAAATGTGCCGACGCGATTACTTTGTACGCTCTATTTTTGTATTTATGTGAAAAATCCTTCATCTAGCAGGAATTTGCTATACAGGAATGCATTCTACAGACATTTCTGGTAAAGAAACCATTCACGAAAAGTATTTGGTTCCCTTAATGTACGAGAAGGATCAGAAAATGTTAATTGACAGCGTGTGCGCGACGCGTTCGCGCCAGACGGCCATTGCAGCCTTTTCGCGAGTCGCCAGGGCCGTCGCTATGCGTAGTCGACGTTGGTACCACTCAAGTATGTCTTTGCTTACTATGCTTAATTAAATACATTTTTTTTGTCTTTTTGGGTGCCAATCATTACAAAAGATTATAAAAATACGAGTTATATTCACATTTCATTGTGGAAATGCTTAATAAAGAAAATTGACCGCAGCAATTTTATTTTCAGTAATTGTTGTCTTATCTTTATAATTGTAATACCAATGGACATTCAAGATTCTTCCGATTAAAATAAGTCCAAACACTATGTAAATGGGACAATTTTTTTCGATTTTATTGATCGAAGTACATAATTAAGACATAGATCGCTCTATATTAAATCGATAAAATCTCGCGGAAGTGTATAAATCAGCCGGACTGTTTTTGTTATATTCATGACGAAATTATTTTAAAATCAAAACAAGGAATACAATTCCAGCATTAATCTTTCATCAAGATATTTCAACAATGGAAAAACGTTACAAAGGAAAAGACTTATGTGCGGATGCTTGCTGATTACTGCTGGACACTTATTATTGAAAATCGGGATACCAGGAACAAACGTCAAGCAAGGCGGAAACATTTTTAATTTGTTTACAGCAGAAATAGGTAAGTTTTTGTATTCAATTTTCTTTATTAAGCATTTCCATATGAAATGTGAATATAACTCGTATTTTTATAATCTTTTGTAATGATTGGCACCCAAAAAGACAAAAAAAAAATGTATTTAATTAAGCATAGTAAGCAAAGACATACTTGAGTGGTACCAACGTCGACTACGCATAGCGACGGCCCTGGCGAGTCGCGAAAAGGCTGCAATGGCCGTCTGGCGCGAACGCGTCGCGCACACGCTGTCAATTAACATTTTCTGATCCTTCTCGTACATTAAGGGAACCAAATACTTTTCGTGAATGGTTTCTTTACCAGAAATGTCTGTAGAATGCATTCCTGTATAGTAAATTCCTGCTAGATAAAGGATTTTTCACATAAATACAAAAATAGAGCGTACAAAGTACCCGCGTCGGCACATTTTCAAACTTTAACAACCATTTACAACTATTAGGAAGTACGTAAAAATATAATTGACTATATGAATATGTAGAGGAGAGTCCCCTCTATCTCTTGACTCAAATTTGAACTTTCTCGCGTATTTAGTTTTTGCGTAACACGTCGTTTCGTATCAAAATCGGGCATTTTTACAAAAACCAAAATTTTTCGAAAACGTTGCGTGATGGAGCAATTCTACTTTCAGATTCGGTTTTAGGATGACAAAGTGTATAAAAATCACCCAACAGGTATTGCAAAACTCGAAAAAAGTTTAATTTTGTTGGACAGTGTTATAAGACTTACCTTGAGATTGAGATATTTTGTTACTAATATCCGTAACATACTAAAAATTAAAGCGGCAATAATTTTTATTACGAAATTTACTATTCTAATACGTATACAGTGAATTCTTGATATATATCAACAAAACGGGTCTTGCCAGCGATGTGTATCGTCCAAGAGCAGAGTTGTGCAGAATTACGATTGAATTACAACAGGATTATAATTACAAAGTAATTGAATGACATTGTAATACAGTCATATTGTAATTTATAATTCAGATCTTTATTCAATTAAATTACAATGTAATTCGTAATTGCAATTGGAGTACAATTGTAAAATACTTTGTAATTAATTTACATAAAATAGCGTTACGTATTATGAACGAGGACGAGGAATAGAAAATAGGCCGCATAGACAGCAAACAAGTATATGAAAGAAAAACATAAAAATATGTGTATTGCACTTCTTCAAAGTTCTGGGCTATAATTTGGAGAGCTGTATTTTAATTATATTGCATTTCAATTACACATCTGATTAAAAGAATTAGTAATTGAATTAATTGAAAAGTTTGAATAATGTAATTCAGTTACGGCGTAGTTGAATTACTATATAAATGAAATACTATGTGATTCAATTGTGTAATTGAATTACAATGCAATTGAATTAGCACAACTCTGTCCAGGAGACATCCTTTGATCCACGCCAAACGTAGAAAAGGACAGCGAAGCTCGAGTGGCCTCGGTCGCCGAGGAGTGTAGCATAATACGGGTCGGGCATATCGGTGTGAAAGCAGGAGACCACTACTAATCCAATAACAAAACTTCTTTATTTTTCATTATTTTTTTATGGGACTTTCACCAATATATTTTTTACCTAATGAAATACCTAATATATTTTACCTCATGAAAATGATGCTAAATATGGTATAATATTGATATTTACTTGTGTAATGAACGATGAACGTTACTTCCCATTACAATTGTATTAACGGAAAATTAGTGTAAATATGATCTGAATGATATCGTGTTTGGTATCATTTTAATTAGAAAAATTCCACAAATATATTGGAGAAAGTTTCATAAAAAAATAATTAATAATAAAAAAATTCAATTTTTGATTTAAAGGCCTGAGCTTACGCGGGCCTTTCTTTCCCATACGCTGTTTATTACACAAGGAAATATCATCGGAATTACATCATATTTGGCGTCATTTTCATTATAAAAATGCCATGAATATGTTTGTGAAAGTCCCATACAAAAATAATGAAAAATAAAGAAATTTTGTTATTGGATTAATAGTGGTCTCCTGGTCTCACACCGACATGCCCGAATGGTATTATTTTTACAGGCGTCCGAGGCCTCTCAAGCTTCATGGCCCCTCACGAGGTATACCCCGCGGTAGTGCGGATAGTTCCGCGACGTTTATCAGCCAGGCATTAGCGACATATATAGAGAAATCACTGTATTAATCGAATGAATTAATTCGTGGCTCTCAGAATAAGTCAACTGTAACATTGTTTTGAGTCCACGTCTTTCAACCACCATATTCAAGATTGATTAACTACATGTAAGATAGAGAAAATCCATAGAAAGTGATAGCACTTATTTTGGAGGGTGTAATGTATTTTAATTGTGCACACCTATTAATACGTTAACTGCTCTATCAACCATATACAATGAATGACACTGTTATTAATGCAGACTTATAAATGAATTTTTATAACAAAAAACACATTTTAAACACATTGTATAATAAATCACTATCAGAGCCACTATCAACAATCAAAAAATTGATAAAGTAGGGCAGTTAAAGTGGAAAACTTCACGGTGCTGTGTAGTTACGCTGATTCGATTTACATATCCAGTGATGCGAATGCATCTCGAAATTTTCATTTGATTGTCCAGTCGACATTTTTTGGAATCTTTTATTTAATACAAATTCAGTTTATGTTATTGTTATTCACATTTTCTTCTTTACGTAATTCGTATTGTTTGTGCTTTAAGAAATGATAATAGTTTGAAAGTTGGATATTTAGACACATCGACTGGCAGTCGCGAGCCCATGTTGACAGTTACAGCAGAGACCTTTGCGACAGTTATGGTAGAGATGTTTGTGACAGTTACGGAATACTGTACCTATAATTTTATAGGCGAAACGTCGACAGGACGAAGATAAAATTGATGTTTTGGGACCTAATGGTCCCACATCGGCGCCTCTGGGTTTCATGGCTCGAGTACGAGCTCTCCTTTACCTCGTCTTCCGGAGGATTTGCTGGCCAATCAAAAAATCGCCCTTGGGTAGAGTTGAATTTTGTTTCTTCAATCGGGAAAAGGCACCCGGGCCCCCTGGTCCTGAATTATGGTTCTGAAATTTCTAGCGCGTACTCGGCGCGGTACATAAAAATGTTACGAGCCGAGGGCTAGGGCAGTTAATGCGTGGACCAAGGTTTGTTTGCTTACACAGGAATAGGTTGTCGTGGACTAGTCGATGCCTGTTTCATCACCGATTTGCCCACTAGAATAGGAGTGATGAACTAGTCGATGCCTGTTTCATCACCGATTTGCTCATTACTATAGGATGGGTAAGCGGAAGGTATTGGGAAGTCGGCCCTCGTAACATTTAAATAGTATTGATACACCTCGAGCGGTAAAGGTGTATCTACGTGGGAAATACTAGTTACTGGAATTCAAAAGGATGTGGAAATGAGTTTGAAGACTCTCGTATGTTTGACAATAATATAATATAAAAGAAAAAAGGGGTCTACAATTGTGTAGTGTGAAGTACTATCGCGGATACTAAGTTCCGTTGCTCTCGGTTTTTGACGCACTGAGAAGTGCGGGGGTTATGTTAGCTAACTTGCCTTGAATAACGGAGGTTGCGGTTCAAGAATTGATTCGAAAGGGACTATGAACCCGATCTCACGACGCGTATCTTCATGAGCAAACTTGGACCCTTTATATAGTCCGATTTTGTTTAAAAAGAAGGCATTGGGGGTATGGGAAAATCTGGAAGGCATCCCTCCAGATTTTCCCATATGCGTGCACTTTCCCCTAATGGCGTAATTGTTTATCACGGCATATGACCCGGACCTCCTGCAGGGAAAAACATGTGGTTTCAAGAAGGGGGTAAGAGACTCACGTAATCAGAGTCTCCGTACGTAACAAAAACATTAATTCTTATCCAAATTGGAACGTCCGAGGAAGAGCTCTGGCGAGTCTAATGAGCTGCCAAACTGATAGACAGAGGGCGGTTTGGTCTGTTTGAACAAGTCGGTCGGACGTGCAAAGTTTTTCCACGTCACATCGGATAATAAAGAATTCAGATATGATCAGTTCGGTCGCGTTTAGTCTCATTTTAATCAGTTTCTCAACATTGAGTCGTGCAAAATAAATTAAGAAATTCTGTATGATAGAATCTCGATTATCCGAACGTCCGATATAACAATTCTCTATTGTACGAACCCGTTGCATATGAAAATAGTTCAATTTAAGACAATCTGTATACAAAACGGTTTATTGTGTAAATCAGTAAATATTTGGGTCAACAATGTAATCAAGCGACTACGTTATTATCTCAACATTCATGTCTATTTAGCTGTTCGCACAATCGAGATTCTACTGAATTTACAAAAATGAGGATATACAGAGTGTCATCTAACGTTTACACCTCAAATGCCTTAAGGATAAAGTCGAATAGTTCAAGGGGGCTCACACGATGCCATAAAAATATTTGTTTTCATGTTATTTTTTTCTAGAGATTTCAAGATCACCTCCATTTTTTTAAACGGGACCACCCAGTTTTATACACCTATGATGACAGCCTCCTTCATTAGGAATTCAGTGACTATAATTGCTCAAGGTCATTCAAAGTCATAGAGATCACGAGCGAGGCCTGTATATTAACAAAATCACTTAATAAGGCTGGTATACGTATACGTATTTCAATGCAATGAGTTAAGTTCTGTAGAGCAACGAAGGCCGGATAAATCAATTCGATCATTCGAAGCCACTCATGCGAGGCCAGGACATGCGAGTAATTGGAGAAATTGTAACAGGAGGAGACATCCGATAGGGAAGAGAGATTACATTATGGACCCGGAATTTACGATCAAATTCGCACAATGAAATTTCATTGTTATCTTGATAACAAATTTACCAAAAACGTTAAACATATCTGTAGTCGCTCAAAAAAATCCTGACGACTTCCAAGTTGATGTAACTCTTGTAAAAATGGACCACATGACTTAAGTTTTTTTTAAAGAATTTAGAAAAGTTAGTTTACTAAATGACGTGTAAAGAAAATTTCAGGAGAATGTAATTGTTAGGAATTGCGAAAACATATTGTAAATATTGATTTTACAATTTTTTTATCTGAGTTCGTTACAAAAATTTAAGAAATACGTTTTGTAAACCCGTGTCAATTATATATGTATATTCTGAAAATTTTATCAAAATCGGTCCACGTTGCAATGAGCTGCAAATGTTTAAAGATGGTGAAAGTTGCAGTTTTTCATGTTTTTCGACCTCTAACTGTAATAAAGATTCTTACATTTCTTGATGCCAGTCATCTTTTCTGCATCAATAGATTTCGATGAAATTTTTAGAATGTATATAATTGACAAAAATCTACAAAATATACTGTTTAAATTTTCGATATAGACCCATATAAAAGAGTTGTACAAAACAACTTTTAGTAGTTCCTCTGCAATTCCGAGCAATTGCTATATTTCCAAAACTTGTTTTGTATACCGGCTAGTAAACTAATCCTTTCAATATTTCCCAAAAAATTTTCCAGTCATTTGAACTCATTTGACAAAAGTTATTCCGTCTAAAAATGTGTAGGAGACGTTTTTGATCGACTGTATCTTGCAACTATACTTTTTTCAATCGTGAGGACATTTCGAAATTAGTGCGATCGAGATCAGATGCATTTAATTTGCGAATAAATTGTTTATTATTTGTTCTTAATTTGTCAAAAATTGTGTACGATTGTTTATTATTTTTGAATGTAGATTCACATTGGTATGAAATAATAACATGTATTATTATAAAATGTCATTACAATTACATATATCGAATCGATTAGGTCGTTGGTGCGGTAATACAAATTTTCAAGAGAACGGTTCATTTTTTTTTACCTTGGTTCCTCTGAGAGGTTTGTTTCTCTCGATGAGGAGATCACGATACAATCATAACAAAATTTGACCTTGAAAAAGTCGGTCAAGGTTAATTTGGCACTAAACTTTTTTAACAGATATTCGCCGATCCTGCGGTTTAGGATTACGCTGTAACGGTTTTTACACATAATTTCTTAACATCCTGTACACGAGATATCATCGTACGCGCGTCTTTTTAAATTGAATGAAAAAATTATTGAGTCCCTGTGTAACTGCCTGTCTGTAATGACATATAATTTATTTTGTCAAAGTTATTAAATACTGTGCTTGTGTTTCTTCTATGATCAATATTTTTCTTCAATTTACCCTGCAAAACTAATAATTATATCGTTGGATTGAAATTTTAATAATACTAATTTAAAGCATTTTCTTCTTACATTGTCATACTTTCTTTGGTGTAGAAAGGTGTTAACGAAATACCTGTTTTAAGAGAAAATTAAAGTTTACTTTCCATTTCACATAAATATGAAATCGTGCTCACCTTTACCGAATCATATTATATGAATATATGCTTGACCAGATCAATAGTTCATTTAAACATACTCAATTTCTTTACATTATGTTTCAGGTACATTATATTGAAAGATCGAATAAAAATATCGCAGAAGATTGAGAATATACAGTTATAGTTATATAAAGAATATATAGTTTCTTTTTGTTGAAGAATTTTGATGAAAAATACATATTTTTTAACTGTGGAATGAGAATATGGTAATATGGATGTATTAGATGTACAAATTGCCTTTTTTCGTGGATTTGTTGATTACTAACAAATAACCAAAATACATACTTCTGTCAAAAATAATCTTCACCACTTCCTGTGCATTTACTTCATCTTGCAAGCAATTAATAAATCGAAAATGAGGTGGGTGAAAGACTTGAATGTAAGATAAAATAATAATTAATTAATTGCGAGGACCACAAATTAATTTATAATACTCACTCAGTACTAAACAATCGTGATCTAACGATTTTAGAAATTCTTTTAATGGGTTATATTCCAAGTAGTATGTACTCACATTGAACATTATTTCAAGATTATCTTCCAATTAGTAAATATTCGGGTTTAAAGTTCAAACATTGAACCCACATGACATAATGGTTATTTATTTGACTTTCAATTTTCC
Source organism: Halictus rubicundus (assembly GCF_050948215.1). Lineage (NCBI taxonomy): Eukaryota > Metazoa > Arthropoda > Insecta > Hymenoptera > Halictidae > Halictus > Halictus rubicundus. Next base: position 3,701,729 of record NC_135162.1, read on the forward strand.
GTATAATAAGATGAAGTGTTACATGTGCTATTTAAACAATAAACTCGTAGCGACTTTTACCAAACTTTTGTTTGTGTAACAAAGTATCTGGGAGGAATTTTAGATTACTGGATTGAGTGACTCACCCAGTTCGGTCATTTATTTAGTAACCGCAATAACCTCGTTGAAGTGCTAACGGCGAACTTATGAGCCATTAGTAGCACGTGCTACGTATCGCACGCTTCAAATATGTATCAAATGTTTTCCCAATTCCCATAGGTAGTAAGCTACGATGATATTAAATCGATAGGATATTAAAAGGCTAGTCATGCACAGAAAATTTGGGCAAATATTAAACTACCATAAAAATTTGTAGTCTAATTTTACGCAAGAAGGAACCGTACAACTATTACTGATAAAACAAGACACTTTAATAATAAAAGATCGTATTTTCTTAAATTGATTTTTTAAATTGAAACAAATAAATACATATTCATTTATTTAGGGAAATAAATATTTATTTATTTAAGGAAGTAATTAGACGCCCGAAAAAAATTAAAATCGTTTACACAGTGTAATCGAAGTGTTAATATGTTGGTATATGTTTGAAACCATTTCGTTATCACAAACTAATTTGATTGTTTTCGTATGCGACCCAATCGTCTTTTTTACCTGATTTTTATATGTGCTTCAGTCTAATAAATCTTATATGGTTACGTATTAAATTATTTATTAACTTCTCCTTTTACATACTTCGAATGAGTTGGACTTTGTAAATACGTAACAGCTGATACATATGACAACATTTGTCTTATAATTGGGTTTAAATATTTATACAATCAATAATTCACATTAGAGAATTAAATTTTTCCTTTTTAAACTAGTATAATCAGAAAATTATTCATCTTCGTACAAAGCTTTCATGCGCCAAATTTTCGTTTGTTAAACCTCTTTTACTAAACAATGCCGACAAGTTGAAACCTTTGTAACTCAAAAAGTTTTTAACTCTTCCCAAAAATTCGAATTACCACTGCTGGTACGTATCTACATACGCATTCATATATTTCAAAGTTAGTCATAATTATTTACTATTATTGGCCTCAATAGAAATAGACATCGACGAATTCTTGTTTGTGAAACTGCGGTTTGCGATTCCAATGTAACCATTTACCACCTGTCAAACGTGACAATGAAAACACGGTAAACCAATATACACGGTAAACAATTAAATTTCAATGTTTTCCAAAATATTGTTACTGCTAGTAAAATCAACGTAAACGTGGCGTAAATCGAATTGTTTGAAGGAGAACACCTTTGAGACATTTTACACTCGGCTGGGAAGCAAAATGTTCCTCTGGGATTCAAGGGAGACTGGGAGCTGCAATCTACATGACTTACTATGGTCGGTTACAGAAAGCACTATTGCAAAGGTTTCGGGCATCTACTAACGAAAATGTGAAAAGATATTATCATTTTAGAAATATCATTGTGGTTACAGAAATCATATTATTCACTCTTAAATGCTATTATAAAATCATTCCATGCTGACATTAATCGTTTCCTTTATAATAATGCATATGGGAAAAAAATTAGGGTTACACTTTAACTTAGGGGATCACTAATTTTTTACTTTCTTTTATACAATCCTGTAGATTTTTACCAGAAAATTCCAAAAATCCAAGTTTTAACTTTAGGAATTTACTGGTTCAAAAGTTATGCAGGTTTAAAGTTGGCCGATTTCAAGCACCCATACACGAACCTAACCCCAACCAAACTTCTCGGGGTTCCGCTCATTGGACGATGTCCGAGTACAGTACATACCAATATGACGGCGGCCTTAGCTGTCAAACACGCTTGAAATCTAACAACTTTACTCACGCTTATGTTTTAAATGAGTGAACTCCGCGCACTGAAATTTCAATTCCGCGCACTATAACTTAGAGTTCTATCATTTTCCGGTGAAATTGTATAATATTACATTCAGAAATGTTAAAAATTTTTGGTTCTCTGAGTGGAAGTTCAGCCCTAGATTTAACTCCCATTCAGATTTTCTAAATCACAAGATAGCAATTTGTGCTTTCAGCAAGGAACTCTAACAAAAACCGCAATAATTTCTGAGATTGCTTAATAAATATAACTAATACAAATGAAAGAATAGAAAATTCTGCAAATTTATCTACAGTTTTATTCTACAAATCTACAAGATGTGTTAAAAAATTGTCGCATATGAAACGCGACAAATGACGAATTTCAAAATTACTTTCAAAGAGTACATTTTTCTGTATTATAATATATTTGTATATTATAAACTTGGAAAAATGGCACGGAAACGGTGCAGATCATTTAGACAGTTTTTGAAAATACTGTCATGAACCGTCATATTTTTCCTTTTTTTCTGCTGAAAACGAGCGTCGAAGGGACGATGTTTTGACATGTGGAAAACTGGAGGAATGATTCCAGAAATGTAAAGCAGTTTCCGATTATTTTGAAATTTTGAACACGCTTTGTATTTTGTTATGAACGCTTCAAACGCTATCGTGGGAGGAGAATTCAAATTAATTATTTTTGGTAATATTGTTATGTCGCAATGAACGGTGAACATGAACTGTGAAATAAGCAATTTCAAGCTTCGTTAGATGTGCTTCAACTGTTTAGAATAGCGTAGCAAAAACATATTAGGAGTTAAAATACTACATGTAGGTGTAACATTGCTGGAAAACATGCACGACTTCTGTAGGTTCAGTTGGACTGTTGGAAATTGTATAGCCGCTACCGCTGTGCATTGCGTTTTGTTAATTGTCAAGCCCACCACGTTCAACGTTGCTTTGTTTGTCATATAAGTTATTATTAGGCTACGAAACTTTATGCATTTATGACAAAAATAAATGGAAGAAATACAACACTATGAAAACCTTCATTTTTAAAATGTTCTTGTATTATTTTCAACATGTTTAAATAATTAAGAGAAGGAGCACATTTGTATTTAACTTCTATCTCATACACTTAAGTTAGGAAATATTTATTTTGCGAAATGATCCGCGGTCATGATCCGCAGTTATCACGTAAGATGGGTCGTAGCTAAACTTTACTTTAAGAAACCAGAAATTTTTAACTTTTTCTTGTGTGATCCTGTAGATCTTGACGATAAAATGCCAAAAATCCAAGTTTTAATGTTAGAAATTCCCTGTTAATAACTATGACCAATATTATGTCGCGAGACAAACAGCTGACGATTTGAAAAGAAACGATTTGAAAAGGCAGTCAACGTTCGGACTCGACAGAGGCCACAAGCAAAGCGTATTTTCAGTCTTACACGTTTTTATCTCTCCTGAGAAAACTATCCACTCTACATAGAGGAGGGTTTGACCTACCAGTAATTTGACCTAACACAGCGAAACAGGAGATTCCGTTGTAAGATCCTTGCAAAACAGCACATAAAACATCGGCCGTTTCATTAATGGCATTTCTCACAGATTCTACACTTCCACGAGCTGTTTTACGATTTCTTTTTTTAGGGCCGGATAACATGAAGGGTGGAATTTTATTCGTTCGCTGCGCGATCAGTAGAGAGGAACCATATCTTCGTAATAGAAAGCTAAACGAGCAACAATGATAGGTCAGTCCGGACTTCCACCTTCCATAAAAACGCAATATCTTTCAACATTTCATTAGGCGAATCGAACTTATCGTTTCCCGTTTCTACTTTTCACCATTCACCATTTTATTGCTGGACACTTTATACAGTGCGGTGCATAACTATAGCACCACCTACATTTTTCGGTGTCACGGGTAAGAATAAAATTTTATTAAAATTCTTTGAATAACTCCTGAATAACTGAACTCGGTCCGAGTTATTCAGGTGAATCTGAATAGAAAAAATGTGTCAGACGAAACTTGCGTGGTTTCAAGGGAGGCATAATTCTATGTTTTACAGTCAACTCCGTTTTTTAAATTAGTATGATGTAGTTTTCTACATATGTACTATCTAATAAGGCGTTTTAAGACGCGAACAGTGACCTGCAACTCAGGGTCATTCACGATCGTTAAAGGTCAACTGTGATGGAAAATATCAATTAACTAATCAAGCATTTCAACTGTGTTTGGCGTACATTTAATCACAATGATTTATAAGTACCAGCACATGACTGAAACAAAATTTGAATTGTGAGACTTGAATAGTACAGAAACGAGGACTTTGTGCGAGGTTTCGATTTTAGAAAAACTTAAATTAAAACTTTGTTAAAATTGAATTTGCTATTAAATAAAAATGCTCAAGTTTTACTTCTTGTAAATATTAATGCTCGCGAGTCTGACGAATTTTCAAAATCTTTTTCTTTACGATGAAGTGTTTAGTAAAAAAATTTCCACAGTAAATGTTTTGCTTGTTTTCACCCTGTGTATAAAGTGGTCCAAGTAAAGTATTACCGGCTGTTTTCTCTGAAAAAGCAGCAGCCATCGACTTAACTTTTTTCAATTACATGGGACAAGGCAGTTTTTTCCATGATGGCCGCAAGGATGTAAAAAGCTTCTTCGACTTTTAAAAATGTGGTACCATATTCAGTTTTTTGCTTCAGTAGCTCTCTTGTTGCAGTAAATAAGTTTTACTGCCTTCAAACATTTTTTATTTTTACGCGTAGTTACGGAATTTTTATGAAAGAAGGTTCTGGAGCAGGCCTTGTGAAATTATCAAAAAACAAACTTAAAATTCGAGTATTGTGAATTGAAATTCATTTGATTAAATACTCTGAATAGTGTCCATTCACTTTTAAATATCTACCCCTTTTTGTGCTAGTATTTTCTGCGTGTATTAACATTATTGGCGGAATGAACGAACATCGGTCTGATAACGAATTTTTAGAAACTGCTTTGACACAGTCACTTTTTGAAATTCGATACGTGAGAGACCTCTCTTGAGAACTCTTACTCGCCACACCTCTACACTTACGAACAATAACAAACAATTCTTCAAATCAATGTTATTTAATTTGAGAGAATGCTATTGGAACAAAACAAATTAATGTGGTACAGCATTTAAAAAGATTGACGAATCCCCAATCTTCTTCCCTAACGGCCATCTTAGAAGAGTCTCATACACAGCAAATAATCAGAGTCGTTATGGTTAAACTTCACAACTTGACAACCCAGAAATGTTTAACTTTTTTTTATATAATCCCGTAGATTTTGACGAGAAAATGCCAATAATCCATGTTTTAACGTTAGGAATTGACTGGTTCAAAAGTTATGCGTGTTTAAATTTGGCCGATTTCAAGCGTTTTTGACAGGTAAGAATCAATTTTGAAAATTCGTTACGTTTGCGTGTATTAGTATCAGTCAAGAGTTTTTTTTTATAACTCCAATAAACTTTACAATTTGTCCTACGAGAGGACATTCAGTAAATTGTTGTAGCAACATTAGGAAAGTGTAACACGCAGATACTTCAGCAGAAAGCTTTGTGGAAAAATTTCAATATAGTTATGTTGCTATTGAGGTAAGGGGTCTTTGAAATGTTTTCTATGTAGCCTTCCAGGTAGTAGAACTGTGTACAGTTCCTTCGCTGTATTGTTGGATTGATTTGATATTCCAGTATCATGTTTCCCACTCAAGCGTGTTATTTCTTCTGCTACCGACGGAATTTCTAAGTTCTTTCTGTATCGGTCGTTTCGCACGTACTACGGTGCGTTAAAATATAATTCCTATTACTATTGACTTTTGTGCTCCTAGCTTAGCAATATTTCAGCAATATTTTTCAGCCGCGTCGCAGTGCTCAACTGCGTACGTCGAAAGCGGTTTCATAACTGTTTCATATAGATATTAAAAGTTTGGTTTTGCATTTAATTGAGAGCTTTTGCCGGTAAGCCGGTATATGTATATTTTTCGTTTTAATCCGGATTAGTCGATTTTTTTGTGTATTTGATGTTTCCATGCCAGCTGACAGACTAGATATATTTTTTTTTATGATATCATAGCGTTATTGAGCGATATTAAAGAGGGAGTTCCTTTCCCTAGAGTGAAGGTGATGTGTTTATTTTTATTTTCCGCTGGTTTAACCACTACTCAATCTTTTGGACATGTTGCTGCAATATGGAGAGAGCTCCGTAAAATAGTATTTTCAATAGTAAATAGTAAGTAGTAAATAATCCTATTTATTTTAAAGTATGCGTACAACTTTGAAAATAAAATATTTTATTTCATGTAATAAGTTTTTAAAATAGTATTTTATTTGAATGATATTAAATATATTTGGAAATATTTTATTAGTTTTATTTATAATATTTTGCTGAAGATAATGGTTTATATTAAATACATTTATAAGTATAAATTGTTTCCTAATGGCAAGATACATTTTATGTTTATATTGTTCATCGGCAAACCACAGTAGGAAACTGCTGTGTATATTAGAGTGGTTATTCGTACATACATAAGAGAGACAGTTTTTCAGGGTAATCATTCATAGGATGACTTCAAGTAAGATTAAAGTATTTCATTTCATGCCAGATTATTATAATAAAGTATTTCATTTTGTGTTCCAGATTGTTAAATGGAAATATTTTATTTTATGATTTAGATTCTTAAAATATAAATATTTTATTTCGTCGTTTAGATTGTCAAAATAAAAATATTTTACTTTTGAAATTATATGTCTTATTTAAAATACTATTGTTTTGAAGTCGAATAAAATCTAACTAATTGAATAGTATTTGAAATATTTATTCCGCCAAATGTTGCCCAGCTCTGTATGGAGGTAGTTGTATTATATTAGGGTCAACATACGTTGGAAGTTATTAACTATTAATTAAAAAAAAAGAATTTTTAATTATTTATTGTATGGTTACATTTTCTTTAATGCTTAGACATTGATCATTAGACTGAGAATTTTATGCATTTATGATAAAAATGAGTAGGCACAATTTGAAGCAGTGGCCACATGAAAAAGATTTACATAGGGGCATCAGTGTATTAATTTCAGTTTAATAAGATAATTGAAAGGAGAAACAGTTTTTTATTTGGCTCCTGTGTCTTGCAATCAATGTAAACATTTTTTTTTTATAAATATCCGCATTCCATTGATAACAAACTATTACAGGTTTATTTCAACCACCCTGTATAATTTTGTACAGGTAGCATTGCTCATCGCTATTGTAGAATATCTTTTGTCTTGTTTCCATCTTCTTGAATGTTTTTCGATCACATGGATACACGATCTATAATTGATACTTAATCGTATTAGTGAGTACGTTGTCATATTTATTCTACCACTGCCCGCGATAGGTTTTGCTTGACGTTTTGCTCTTGGTTTCTCGTCTGCATGCAACGGCGACCAATTAAACCCTTAAGAGCTCAATTATACAGTTCTGATTTACTTTCACGATTCGGTTTCCTCGTTGAATATTTCGCGCTTAACATCGATCGGAATTCTAAATACGAACTGAGAAAAATACTCCTGTTTCTGTTTATCCTCTATTAGCCATACAGAACAGCCACGTATTAATTTCGTCTCTTATATACAGGGTGTCTCACCTGATTTTGACTTCTTGATTTTCTCGCTATTGTTACACGTAGCAAACAACGTTTCAGAGGAAAGGGGTGTAGCCGCACAGGGGGGTCAAAAGTGGCCCCAAACTATAATTATTTTGTAATAGGCCATTCGATAGGTTATCCGAAGAAAATATCTTGTGCCATTTTGAACCCTATATGACTTGGGGTGCAGTAATGGGGTGACAAAGAAAACCAGGTTTTTCCGACATTTCTCTTATCCTTTTCAAATGAAAATTCTGAAATAATCAGGCATACTTTAACTATTAGAATGCACATCTATGAATTTTTTCAGAATTTTAAAAAATAAAATAAAAATAAAATTTTAAGATGCCGATTTCTTGTAGAGGTTGTGAGGTACTGACTTTATATTTTCACAGTTTTAGCATCTCATTATGGTTGTTAACATAGAATTTTTTCAGATTTTTCAAAGTGGGAGCACATAGTTAAAAAAACCAAAGACCGCTATTTTTTATTTTTTCCATGCCCGTACAAGTACTCCGTTCGTATGACTCATATAATTAATTTCTTACATGAATATTATATCAAATTCTAAATAATATGCATGTATATCAATGGAAGAGTTCTTACCCCTTAGTGTTATTGTTACATTGATAAATTACAACTTTTTAGGAACAAGTATAAGGTGTTACAAGTCGCTACTGTGTGGGGTTGAATAGTATAACATTACACGATGATGGGAGAAAGTATTTAAGCTTTCCGAATGTTTGATTCGTGTTTTTCCATTCATTGTCGAATAAATGACATTGCTATAGCATAATACATGGTTTAAGTACGTCCTGCCTTTCATAGCCACATGAGCACTTCGGATAATTTATTATCCCTATTATAGCTAAAGAGAAGACCAAGGTTTTAATAACCTGATACGCATCTATTAATCCTTGTGACCATTGCCCAATTTGGGTTTTTCCGTGCAAATCACGGTTTGAACTTTTGGTTATGAAAGTGATCAAAATAATTTATTCCTGTCATCAACCCTTCATTGATGGATAGTGTCGAGGGTATTGACGTATCTTTGACTAGAGTCTTGATGTCTGTGTAAGAGATTTTTTTTAAAGAATTCGATGGAGGTTATTTTGCTGCATTTTTTGCTAAATTGTTGACATGTTCCGTGTCTTTTAGTTCGTTTTAAGGAGAGTGGTACGCTGAGAGACTCAGTGAAAACTAGGAAACTTAGATTGGGGTGATTTAAGGCTTAAAACGTTAAATGAGCGGACGTGAGGCAAATTTCAACGGAAAGGAAGATGTAGAAAGGATAACAAATCTTTTGCGGGGAGAAAACAAGGGAAAGAATACAAAAAAAAAGAGAAAGGAAAGAAAGAATATTAAGTTTGTAAAACGGCTGTTAAAGACAAGGAAGAAGGTGAAGAAAGAAGAACGGGTGGACATACAATTTGACAAAACAAGATTAAAAATATAATGAAAAAACTACCGGAAATTGATCAGAATCTAAATAGAACAAAAATTGTAGAAAAAGAACGCTATTACAAATACATTATAAAGTGTTACGATATAACAATGACAGATAAACTGACAAATCTATTTCAAACACTGCTACATGTATCAAAACATCAATGTCATGATTTACCGAGATTCACGAGAGGCCTCGGACCCCGAGGAGTGTAAACATAATACGGGTCAGGAATATCGGTGTGAGACCAGGAGACCACTACTAATCCAATAACAAAATTTTTTTATTTTTGATTGATTTTTTATAGGACTTTCACCAACATATTCGTGGCACTTTTCTAATGAAAACGATTCGAAATATGATATAATTCCGATGATATGTACTTCTGTAATGAACGATAAAAGTTACTGAAAATTAAGTTAAATTACAATTATATTAACGGAAAATTAGTGTAGATATAATCCGAATGATATCGTGTTTGGTATCATTTTAATCGGAAAATTTCCACAAATATATTGGTGAAAATCTCGTAAAAAATAATTAATAATAAAGAAGTTCAGTTTTTGATTTAAAAGCCTGAGCTTATGCGGGCCTTTGTACTGTGCCAGCTCCAAAACTTTCATCGTTTATTACACAAGTAAATATCATCGGAATTATATCATATTTGGTATCAATCTCATTCGAAAAATGCCACGAATATGTTGGTGAAAGTCCTACAGAAGTATAATGAAAAATGAAGAAATTTTGTTATTGGATTAGTAGTGGTCTCCTGGTTTCACACCGATATACCCGTATTATGTTACATTCTTCGGCGACCGAGGCCACTCGAGCTTCTCTGTCCTTTCCTACGTTTGGCAGTGTATCAAAGAATAGTACAATCTTCAAGTGTTTTTGACATGCATCGTGTAGGACAGGTATGTTCTTTTCTACGTTCGGCGTGGATCAAAAAATGGTGTCTCCTGGACGATACACGTCGCTGGTAAGATCCGTGTTGTTGACATATATCGAGAATTCACATTATGTACTTGTAAAGATCTTTCAGATTTTCAAAGTTCCATATGCTTAATAGCAAAAGAAGATAACAATATAGTCGTAGAGGTTAAAGAAAGAAAACAAAAATCAAGAACAGAAATTAAGAGAATGATTACGAAAATATTAAATTTAAATATGAGACTGAAAACAAAAGTAGTAACATTGCATTTACCTGATAGCTTTAGTAGTTCTATTACGGATAAAAGAAAAATCTAACTTAGTGCTTGTGAGCTTACATCAGAAGAACACGAGGGAAGCATAATGAAGTGGAAAGGTAGGGTAGACAGGATAGATTAAGATAGCGCCAAGGGAGAAGGAAAGGGGAAACCAAATATGGGTGAAATATGAGAGGATATTAATAGATAGAGAATGGTGTAAATGGGATAAGCACAAAGAGGTCATAAAACATGTTTGCTTGTCGTCGTAATAAGTTAATTTAGAATTATTTACGATGACGTTAAAGCAGTGATATAACCAGTTAATCTTACCCAATATTGCTACCTACCAGGTATAGGTATATATGCGAATTCTGTTTCTTAATATTCTACACTAACACGATAGAATAACCATATTTTGTTTAATAATTCTTAGTATTTAATTTTCGCACCCGGCGTTAAGGTGGTATGCAACCCTATAAGCTTCATAAAATGGAGTAAATCTAAAATTTTCTTTTTCGCATATAATTATACTGTAAAAATTGATTTTTGTTTAGGGAATCTTAATAATAAAATAAAATAAGTTTATAACTTATTTGTACTTTAACGTCAATTTTCAAGAGAGCGATTCAGTTATAACTCATGGTGCCTTAGAGAAGTTTGTTCCCTTCAATGAGTAGAACACGATAACAATCATAACAAAATTTGACCTTGAAAAAGTCGGTCAAGGTCAATTTTGTACCAAATTTTTTTAACAGATCTTCCCTCATTCTAAGGTGTACAATCACGCTGTAACAGTTTTTACACATAATTTCTTGACACCCTGTACATTCCTGTAACTACAGAACTACATACACGAGTTGTAACCCACCGTTGTTTATGATTCGTTTATCTTTAGCTTTCTCGATCATTTGCCAAGGGTACCTACCTTCTTGACACCAAAACTTTTCACAGAAAAGTTTTCAATTCATCCCAGAAATATCAGAAAATCCAATCATTAACAAGCTTAAGCATCATGGGAAAAGTGAATCCCCAACAGTGTGTGTGTGTGCAGAGTTCTCTTTTATATTAGCACATATCCGACCGGTATTTTTTCTCTGTTTATCCTTCCGTTCAGTCTTATGTTTTCTAATAAATAAAATGTTTATTATGAAAGCGGGGTATCTCCAATTCCTCCATTATTGAGATATCATATTAAAGATATTAATTAGCAACCAGTATTGTACTGATTAATTTAATAATAATTTATAAAATTTCAACGGTAAATTAATAAAAAATTATAATTTCTAGTTAACTAGAAGCTGAAACACGATGGAATTGAATTTTCTTCGAAAGCAGAGTTGCCTTACTTTCATAATACAGTCTTTACTCGATATGTCTGACATATCTAGCCGATAAAAGTCGCAGAACTATACCCATTGCCACGGGATATACTCCGTGAGGGGCCTCAAAGCTCGAGTGGCCTCGATCGCCCAGGAGTGTAAACATAATACGGGTCGGGCATATCGGTGTGAGACCAGGAGACCCACTACTAATCCAATAAGAACCAACCGACGAACGGGGCCACTCGAGCTTGGCTGACCTTTTCTACGTTCGGCAGTGTATCAAAGAATAGTATCTTCCAGTCGATATATGTCCCTGGCCAGACCCGTGTTTTGGACATATATCGAGTAGACACTGTAAACGGCTCAAATTATGATTTCGTCTTTTATTAATGTTCATGGATTATTTTCATTCATTTCTAGTTCTGCAACTGTATGTAAATTTTTGTACCAATCAAGTATTTATAATTCTTAAAAGCATAATCTATCCAACTATGCAACATCCAACAATCGTTTTCAAACGTATTATTGTTTTATCGTTCTCTGGAGAGATATCTAGACAAAAATTTGAATTATACCATTTCTTTCTTCCTTTAATGGAGACAATAACTGTATTCAGCGGATGGCTTGAAAAACATTTAATATTTGACATAAACATGGTATACGTTAGCGTTTTACTTATGTGCAATATCTGTATTCTAAAAGCGTCCTGCACACAGTGGAAATACATTTATTTCTTTACACACGGTGAAAGCATTCGGATAGAAACATCAATGCTGCAGCTGCACATCCACGGAATTTTATATGAAGCGTACTGCCGGCTTTATTGACGTGTAAAACGTAACGCGAAATGCTCTGCCGTGCCGTTTCCTACATCACATTCCGTCATGTTCCGCAAAGTTAGGCAAATTTTATTTTACATAATAAATAACGAATTATAAATTAAATTAATATTTCATTTGCAAATAATAATTGAGTTGTTATTTACTTAAAAAATCATTTAATAATTCCGCAAATAATTTATTTATTACTTCTTATTTGCAAATAAAATGTTATTCCTCATTTGGATTTTTGGGGAAAACAAATAATAAATAATTTGGCGTAGTGGTGCACGAATTCCGAATTCATAGGGTAGGGGACTGCGTTCGTTTACATCAATAAACGTTCGCATCAACAGAAACACAAGAGGAACTAAATAAATAAATGTTTATATATATATATATATATATTGATTATATACAATTGACAATTGAATATATATGATATTGATTATATACAATTGACAATTCAATATATATTGATATTGATTATTTACAATTGACAATTGATTATATATGCTATATATACAAGGTGTCCGAAAAATGTTGTACCTCCTTGAAAAGGATAATTCCTGAGATCATTTGAAGTAACTTTTTCTTTTGCGAAAATGTTTCCTTTGCGAAAACTGTATCCGCGCTCTGATTGGTCTGTGTTTTTCGCTAATAACACTTTAATAAAGCCGCGGAGAACATTTTCGAAATGGAAAAAGTTACTTCAAATTGCGCCAGGAATCACCCCTTCCACGGAAATACAACATTTTTGGGACACCCTGTATATGTATATCGAAATACATTATATGTACTCTGAAAAATGTTACAAACACAAGTAGAAGAATATCGAGGAACACGCGAGTTGACACAAATAGTTTCTTTGCAGTTAGACACGTAGACAATATGTGGTGGTTCTGTTTATGATAAATGATAGCTAACATTATACATTATCGATGTAATAATATTTATAAAAGACGATGTAACGTAGTATGAAGGTTAAGTATAGTGTACATAGTTATTAACTCAATGAGAAAGTGCGACATAGGTTGGGGGTGTAAAGGTAAAAGTTTTCGGAGCGTCTTTAAATAAAAGATAAGTCAAAAGTTCGCGGTTATCAAAAGACAGGATGTAGTGGATGTAGAGAACATAAGAAAGGGATGCTGAAAATTTAGGGTTGTTGCGTGAGGAGATTGCCAGTAGCGACTGCGATCGAGCATACAGGGGAGGGCTGTGGTGAGATATAATTTTGTAAACAACACAGCTCTGACGAAGCATCTACTGCATATTTACCTACCAGAATATGGTCTTTACATGTACGTAGGAACCTAAAGTACAGTGAGTACGGGTGGTTGGATGCGTTGCACTCTAATAGCAAAATTATGGGATAGACAAGATAATACCAGGAAGAGAGGAAATGTTAAAAAATATATTTATGTGTCGAAGAAAATTTTTGTGTGACAAACCTAGATGCATGTAGCACACCTTTAACTATTATATAATAAATTCTACATTTTTTCCAACTTTCTTGCTTTGTTTGCAAGTTCACTTTGTACTGTGTACTTTCTCTACTCGTTTATACAGTGTGTCCCACGAACTCTATCCTCCTGAAATATCTGCGTTACTTTAAACAATACGCGAAAATATTTCAAGTAAATGTCATAGGGTCTAAAGCAATTAATAATATAGTAATAACAGTTTTTTTACAAGTGGACACGTAAAGGAGATATGAAGGTTACTTTCGTGAACAGGAGATATTTTAGGTTGACAGAGTTCATGGTACGCTCTGTACATTGCTTAAATTATTAAGGGCCCGGGATAATCACGTGACTTTTTAATTAATAATTTCCATTAACAGCCTTCAAACACAGATTAAGATCCGTCTTGGTCTTGATCCGGCGGGTCTTAATCAGTGTGAATAGTAATAATTCATCTACACTGGATAGGTAAGAAGCAAATAGCGAATGTTTATGCAATATAAAAAATAGAGTTATGCAGAAATTTATTTTCTTTCTTAATATGTTTAATAGGTTGACAATAATGTAACAATATTTTTAAATTCTTCTAATGTCTACTTTTGAAATTACACTTATTCATTTTTGTCATAAATGCATACAATCCGCTATCCAGTAATAAGTTAATTACCAAAAAAATCAAAATGAATTAGTTAACGAGACCGAAACTGAATAGATGTAATTTACCACAGAAATTACATGTCTAGCTTGTTTAAATTTTGCATATCCCCCAATTGATGAAATTCAAAATTTTATACAACAATATTACGAAAAAAATTGGTTTTTAAAAAAGGACAGCGTGTTAATTGATAAATGTGTTGTTCGAAGGATTAAAACAATTAAAGATAATAGGGACATTTTTTAAAATTATATTTGCAGAATTAATAGATAGGTCAAAGAATAAGGGCTTAAAAGCTAAGAAGAAAACGAAGAAGCTAATAATAAAACAGGATTGTATTGATAGTTTGAAGTTAAAGCCACGAGAAAACGACTGAGTTTTTATGTTACTCACGTCCGCAAAAACTTTAACGATACTAATATTGATTATTTCTGGTGGACAAAGAATCTGCATAAAAGCCAATTAAACTTTTTATTGTGCGGAATTGCAGATAAGAGGATACATTAAAAATTCATAAAATCCACAGCCAGGTAATTAACGTTAGTTTTCAGAAGCCATCGTCTGTAATTTCCGGAAAAAGTTATTATCTCTTTCCAAGCTTTATAAGTTGCACAGTTTTTCACTCATCTTCTATTCAGAAGGATTTACGTCGAAATATAATTCATTGTTAAAAAGCTTGTTTTTAGCAGCCTGAAACATAAAAGTACAACAGAGCAAATAATTTGCACTGAAATATTCCTCCGTAATGGATTATTATTGTTCGAAACTGCGTACTCATGTACACGCGTTAATTTGCAATTGTGTCGTGACATTTTGGCATTATATAGATTCATATGAAATTCACATATGATACAAATTGTGACGTCAATTTGGAGTTTCGTCCAGTAAAAATTACCACCTGAAATAATTCATTATTTATTGACTTTATCAAATAATGTTTGAAATTAAATTTAGTGCATCCGAGGGGACGCATAAGAAAAACACAGTCTGATTTTTCAAGGCATTATTCTTATTCCTATTCTAACTTGTGACCTTGAATTTTTCAAATGACACTGTCTGTTTTTATTTGTTGCTACATTGTAGTCCTTAAAAAGACAAATTCAACGATCTATAACAAAGTACCTTCGATTGACCTTGAACTTCAACACGAACATAAGTAATGCAGTTAGATACTCTTCACATCTTTTTGCTTCGTTTTGAGGGTCAAGGTCGATTGATGGTACTTTGTTATAGGTCGTTGAATTTGTCTTTTTAAGGACTACTATGTAGCAACAAAAAAATGTGCAGTGTCATTTGGAAAGTCTCAAGGCCACCTTGAAATCTCAGAAAATTTGTAGCATTATCTAAATAAATCAGTTTTTAAAATCGGTGTTAAAAAACCGAAAAACCCTAAACAGCGTGTTTTATGCATTCATGACTAAAATTAGTAGGTGTCATTTAAAGCAGTAAAAACATTAGAAGAATCTAAAAATACTATTACATAATTTTCAACTTGCTAAACATATTAAGGAAGAAAATAAATTTCTATTATTCAAATAATAATGATTATTATTATTATTATTATTACAATGATCTATTCTTGTTTAGTAAATGAATCTCTAATTATTCTATTTACTTTGTTCTGAATTTAAGTTTTTCAAATTTAAAAATGGAATGCACGACTACACTTGTAAAGTATGCTAATAGATGTAGAACCTTTTAAAATATGGCTGTGAGAGCCAAAGGAGGTGTGGGAAGCAAAGCTTTGATTGCCCTAACATTCTGAATTTGTCGCCACGTATATCATACTTCCTCGTTTCCTCGTTTTCTCAGCATCTGTTCCATTTCTCTTTATTATCACACATCGGTTGCACTATCAATCACTAGCTCCCAGCTTTTCCCTTTCTATTTCAAATGTTCTCGCCATTTTTAAATGCAGATGGAATCAGAATTCAGGTCATGTTGAAAAGATCTTTACACACGATTCAATAATAAATATATCGAATTAAATATGTAGAAATATCCTTCTATGTACAACCGAGAAATAAAGTAAATTTTGAAAATTTATCTTATTTAAATCAATGTATTTCAATGAGTGCTTTCAATACTTTTTATTTAAAATATACGCAGCACGGAATGAAAGTAATAGTCGTATTATTCCGAAATTTGCGATATTTAAAATTCACTTATTCGGGTTTAATAAAACGGTGAGTATGGTAAATTGATTAAAATTGACTGGACATACGAATCAATAGATAAGGTAAATGCAAGTAATATTGAAAACCATGTAACATTGAGAATTGTAGAATCTCGGTAAATGCAATAATTGTACAGGCTGTCCCAAAAATGTTGTATTTCGTTGAAAGTGGTGATTTCTAAGGTCATTTCAAACAACATTTTCCTTTACCAAAATGTTCTCTTGCGACTTCGTTGAGGAGTTATTAATGAAAAACACGGACCAATCAGAGGGTAGCTACAGCAGGTGAATGCCGGCTTGGCGATAGATCCCGCTAAACGTGGCATTGACATTGGCCGAGTCAGAATCTGTCTGCTGTTGCCACGCTTTGATTGGCCCGCGTTTTTAGTTAATAATTCCTTATCGGAGACGTGGAGAACATTTTCGTAATGGAAAAGGTTATTTCAAATGACCGTAGGAATCGCCCTTTCAACGAAATACAACATTTTTGGGACACCCTATATATAGGGTAAGACACCTAATTTAATCTCCTCGAATAACTTCTACATTATGCGTTGTACAAAAAAATGATTTCTACATATGTTGCATAGTATCAGGGGGAGCATGATGTGGTGTACATGACGTTTAAGAGATTTAAAGGTCAACTTTGATTTTTTAAGTGGAACCGTATACTTTTTTATGCACCAATCGATGCAGTTTTTTTTATTCTCTATTAAAAATGTATTAACCCATGCATGTCGAAAAATGATTAGTTTAGCAGATAAGATTTTAATTGAAATATTGCTAAGAAATCCTCACACTCTTACTAATGGCGACTGTGTATACCAATACTACCGCAATAAAAACATTTTTTTCCAATACTATTATAATTTATAATACTGTGTGTATTAACCAGTTAACTGTGTTTGACGAGTATACTCGTCATGAAGAAATGGCAATATTTTGTGTCATGACGAGTATACTCGTCAAAACAGCTATAATTGAAACAGCGGTTAATTTTTGCGACGCAACTTAGGTACACATTTTTCAAAGAGGTCGCAACAGCTAACTGGTTAATCGTTATTTTAAACAAAAATAATTTTAATTCTCACGCACGTCATTTCATTACTGTTTCTATTTATTTACACTTGCATAAATTTTTATAAACATGACAATCAATTCAATCAATATTGTGCACATCATGTTCGAAACACATACCTAATTATGTTTTACGGCAATGAAATATCACAGGTAATATTGACTATAATACACTATGTCCCTTACGGAGCAGTGGCAATTAGTACTGCGTTACATTAATACCTTCGGCACCTCCTATAGCTATTGAAAAATTAACTAACAGCATGTAGCAGAATATTATAGTTCCAAATGTTGTAAAAGTTTATGTTACAAGTCCAAATAAGTTTTGAAACAAGTCCACACTATTTTATAATTATTGTTACATGACAAAAACCAAAAAATTCCAGAAACACGTATCCCCTATCTTAGGGGAAAACTACAGACAACTACAAAATCACCGTCTCGCAACCCTCACCGTCAAACTCACACTAGCGTGCGCAGTGTCGCCAGATTAAGACTTGTCTCCCCACTCTACCTTCCCCTTCTGCGATGCTATTCCCCACGCTTCTGCCACGGCCTGGTCACGTGACGCGTTTCGTCTCTGTCGTGCATACTAACCCTAACCTTGACGTCCACCTACACAGAGGTGCCGAATGACGCTGTAGTGTACGCCATAGCCGGGGAACTTTTTCCCCGCCGCACAGTGGGCAATTTGGACAAAATCGAATTCAAAATCAAGGAACTTTCGATAGGAATGAGGTAGAGCGATGAAATCTTTTTTAAATGAAAGCTGCAACTTTGTAGAATATGGGAAAAATAGGGAGATTATTACCATCCAATCATTTCAACGAAAAAATGACATCATTAGTTTTTGTCACAAAAATCTATTTTTTGCAAAATCCTGAGGTCGTAGACAAATTTTGAGACCAGATTTGAAATCAGCGTGAAAAAATATATGGGAAATGATGTGTAGCATGTTTAAAAAGAAATTTTTTCCGCGCGTGGTATTGGAAAAACTAAAATTTTCTTGAATTTGTGCGCGTTTAACGAATTTTCTCGAGGTCAAAAAACGTTCGTACGACAATCTCTCTATTTTTCCCATATTCTACAAAGTTGCAGCTTTCATTTAAGAAAAGTTTCATCGCTCTACCTCATTCCTATCGAAAGTTCCTTGATTTTGAATCCGATTTTGTCCAAATTGCCCACTGTGCGTCGCTGCGCGACTCCCACCATTAGTTTTCCGGTTCTCCCACTCTTCAGCACCACTTCTAGCTTGACTTTATCTCCGGGGAACTGAGTCCCGCGGGCCACATGCTATTTCTTTCATAGAATATCAGTGGAATGGTGGGAGACAATGGTAGGCACTGAGACTTGTTCTTGTGCCACAATGTCACGTGACTAATCCAGTACTGGCAGAGAAAGGGTAACTTTTTCCCTTAAATTCGAGTAAATTTCCCTGATCTGGCGACTCTGAGCGTGCGATATTTACAAAATCAGATCGTTCATGGCGCATCGATCGTTCTACAGTCCGCGACAATACTATAAGACATCACTTAAAACGAAATAAATATGTATTATATAAAAGAATTTCATTGTCTTTCATGCAGAGTGTTATTATTTACTTCTGGGGACGTCGTTCCACGCACTGTTTTCGTTAGAATTTCTATGAACTTGAAAGCTACACAAGCTTGACCTCTTGCTAGCCGCGACAAATCTATAAGACAGTTGCTCGCAAACAGTGAAAGCAAAAAGATCATCAATGGAATATTCTTCTCCTGTGTCAGTAATTGAAGTAAATAATTTAAGTAAAAC
This sequence comes from Halictus rubicundus, assembly GCF_050948215.1. Lineage (NCBI taxonomy): Eukaryota > Metazoa > Arthropoda > Insecta > Hymenoptera > Halictidae > Halictus > Halictus rubicundus. The sequence goes on from NC_135162.1 coordinate 3,721,165, forward strand.
CTGAAAAATATTAATCAACTTGCAATATTTGTGTTTATAAAAAATGCCACGAGGAAAAAAAGTAAAATCATTCAGTGGCAAAAATTTCTGAAATTCTTGAAAGAAGCCGTTATGTAGTTTATAATTATTTAAAAAATAGTGAAAACTATGGTAAAAAGAATCCAGGAGGCCGTCCAAAGTTGACAACTGCATAAGACAGACAGAATATTTTACGAGATGCATGGAACTCTACATCAACGGCACGACAAATTACGACAGAAACTGGTGTAAAAACAAGTGTCACGACAGTACAACGAATAATAAAGGCTTCAAATAATTTAAAAAGGCGTAAAATTTTGAAAAGACCGCCGCTAACTAACTGGCATAAAGAAGCCAGATTAGAGTTTGCAGAACAACGCATGCATTGGCGTAAGAAATGGAGGAAAGTAATTTTTTCTGACGAGAAACGGTTTACTTTAGATGGCCCTGATAATCTAAATTATTATTTTCACGATTTAAGAAAAGAGGAATTGACACTGCAAAGGCGACAAATGAGTGGAGAAGGAATAATGATTTAGGTGGCTATAGGATACCATGGAAGAACTGAAATTGAATTTATTTTCATGAAAATAAACAGCAGGAAATACATAGATGTTATTGATAAGCACTTGTCAAAACATGCTCAGTCCATAGCCAACCAAAAATACATTTTCCAACAAGACAATGCAGCTGTGCATTCAGCAAAGATAGTACAGACCTTCTTTAAAAATAAGGAAATAGACGTTTTACCATGGCCTGCGAGATCTCCCGACTTAAATATTATTAATAACCTTTCGGGAATACTAGCCAGGGAGGTGTATTCTAAAGGAAACCAGTGTAGTACTGTAGAACAATTGAAAACTGCGTTGAAATGGTATGGAAGAAAATTAAGCAAAAAACGATTAAAAACTTGCATAAATCTATTCCAAACAGAATGTTACATGTCCTAAAAAATAAAGGTGGCAACACAAAATATTAATAACCGATAAAAATAAGCTGTACGTGTTAATTTTTTACAAAAACATTACCTGTCTTATAGTTTTGTCGCAGTTAATAAAAGGTAAGTTGGTGTTACTTTCAAATTCTTAGAAATACTAACGAAAACACTGCGTTAAACGACGTCTCCAGAAGTAACTAATAACACTCTGTATGAAAGACGATGAAGTTCTCTCATATAACACATAATTAGTTCGTTTTAAGTGATGTCTTATAGTATTGTCGCGGACTGTAGTAAACTGCAAAATGTGTTCAGTTTTCTCTCCACATGCATCCACTTAGATCGATCGATTTCTCTCTCTCTTTCTCTCTCCTAATTCTAGATCCGTCCGACATCTCTCTCGACAGTTTCTATGAATGAAATATGGCGTGAAACGCATAAAGTTCGCGTGAAAGTTAACGTATAAATAACAAAATGTGAATTAGAGAAAGAAAAATATGAAGGCATGGAATCAAATAAGTCGCAATAGAACGAATAAAGCGATCGCGGAATCATATAGCTTGTTCTGTATTATCGAGTACCCAGTCCCAAGCGGTGCAGATATTGGGCGGAAACACTGCTCCATAAAGAACTGGATATGTAGAACACAGCATCGTATCGACGTGGCTCCAACATTAACCTTTTTGTGACTAGTGGATGGACCAGCCGTCGAAATGCGATACTAAAGGCCGTTGAATGGAACTTAAGAATTGTATACGATCATTCCAATTCGACTAATCGAATATCGTCAAAGCCCTCCGATAGGTCGTAATCAAAAGCATAAAAGTGGCTATCAAATAACTTAATGTTTTGTTCTAAAAAGTTAGAAGAAATTATTTTGAATGAAATTTTCAACAAATTTTGCTTCTTCTTTTCCCTTGGAAAAAAATGTTCAACCTTTCATTATAACCCTTCACATCATTTTATTCATATCTTGAAGTCAGTTATGACTCAAAATAACTACAGTATTGCTATCTACTTACTCGGAAACATATCTATCACTTTATTTTTCCAACGAATTTTACTTACGCGCTAAAGTCAAATATAAAATAAATACGATTCGGAAGGGAACCAATTTACTATACCTTCTTCTTTCATGGCGTCGAGTCAGTAGAATAAACAAAGCACTGTCATGCTTTGGACGCAAGAGATGCAAGGAACTGTATTAAAAGGTTATTTGTGCTAGTTTAGGCCCGTTTGGCACTAAACCTACCACGGTCAAAATGGCCGGATTTCTATTTTACAATTATTGAAATTATAAGAACGTTTTCATAGGAAATTACTGTATTGACTTCTTTATTTAGGCACATATTATAATGAAAATCATCCAAAGTTTAAGTAAAGTCAATCTTCTCCCTTCTATAAGACGTTTCACTTTTATATGTTCTGTGCTTGATAGGTTTAGCGTTAAGCAATTTCAATAATGTTGAGGGTTAATGAAATTTTAAACATTTTTTTCTCCAGGGAACGAGATATTTGCGATCCATAGTTCCTTCGAAACTTTTTTATTCATTCGAGGAATAGAATACAATGCAAGCATAAAAATTAACCTTGACCTCCACCTATCTAGAAGTGCCGAATCACGCCATGGTGTGCGCCATAGCCGTGCAACTTCTTTCCACCGTCAAAAATAGGAAGGAGTATTCCAAATTAGTTCGAAATTGATACTCTGAGGTGTTTCGGGTCGCTGATTATGAATCTGATATACAAATTACAAAAAACAAAATGGCGGTCAATACGGCGGACAGATATGAGAAAAAGTTATTTGATTTCCATACATATTTGGTAATAGAAAGTTTCCGGTAACTTTGATTACGAATCCGAACTTAAAATTTCAAAAAACAAAACGATTTCAATTTTTAATTAATTGTTTTCAAATTTTCAAGTTAAAATTTTGTTAATAAATTGATTTACCGAAAGTTGATTAAATGTTTCGTAAAGTTAAGTTTTGTGTGGTTTATATGCAATGGAGGTTATACATGAAAGTGCTTTTGTTAAATTAAAACTAAGAGATGCTATTATAATTAACAAAATGAATATTAAAATACTGAAGGACAAAGAATAGAAAAATATGTTGAAACTAATAATGAGTCTATTAACAGAACCATACAATGCTTAATTAACAAATTTTATTACATTTTCTAAATTTCTCGAGACAATATTATTGTAACTAGTACCGTGCTACCCCTATGTTACAAAAACTGATCGCATGTCCAAAGTGGTGCCTAGTGGCAGCTACTTTTTCAAAATAATATAAGATAATAATATCAACTACATGTCTAAACAAGAATTTTTGGGAAATATTGTGGAATATACAACTTTTAGTATACATCTTTAAAATCTGTGCATCTTATTATTACGCATAGTACATGCTTCCAGGAACAGCATCCATCGTACACAAAAAAAATCAATTTTCTTGAAATTATAAGCTTTATTCTTTTTTTTTTTTGACATCATAGTTGCACGAAAACTGCGTGATGAATGAATGCGATATTTGTACTCCCACCATTTTGCAGATATACCCGGTAACGCCATTTTACCGTCGTTTTCCCATAGTCATTACCTGAGTACCAAGTGAGGCAAGGGCCATACGCGTAACGGAAAATTCACTTTTGCCATTGTGTCCACGTTTTAGCGTTTTCCGACCACTGTGCGTCGCTGCGCGACCCCCACCATTAGTTTTCCGGTTCTCCCACACTTCAGCACCACTCCTAGCGTGAATTTATCTCCAGAGCCGAGGAACTACATAAGTATACCGGTCGAATGATGGGAGACGCTGGTAGGCACAGAGAACCAGAGTCGCCAGGTCAAGATTAGTTCCCCCACTCTAATTTCCCCTTTTACCGTGCTATGCCCCATGCTTCCGCTACGGCCCGGTCACGTGACGTGTTTCGTCTCTGTTATGCATACTCCGGTATTGGCATAGAGAGGTAACTTTTTCCCCTCAATTCATGTTACCTCCCTTCATCTGGCAACACTGCTGAGAACAGGGGACAGAAACAGTGTGCGGCCCATTGGCCGCCAGTTCCCCGGCTCTGGTGTACGCGACATATAATTTTGTAACACCCTGTACGCATGTATCGGTTAAAAGGCTAGACGGGGTATTGTAAAGGGCTAGTAAGTAAACTCACCAGCGTGTATAGATAGAGCAAGAGGCTTTTCAATTTTGCTAGCTTTGATTGCCAGCACGTGTTACTATCTGTCTTGATTACATTGGGCGTGCTTAATAGCAGCAAGTGATTTCACCCTCGAGCGGAGAGTGAAGTAGTCCCACTTAATCGACACTATCCCGTGGACATCGTGTACGCTGAGCTTACACTCATACGTTACAGAATTCTCCACGTTTTCATCATAAAGAGAAATAATTGTTGGCTGTCCTTGTAAACAGTTACTGTGATTTCGAGTGGTGAAACCACACGTAGAGTATCTGGGCACTCAGCCTGTACTTCCGGTGAAACAATTGGATAAATTGCACCATCGCCTTTTAGTCAATTTATTTGACTACGGTTCTAGAAAATTCACTTGGCAATTTAAGTATTGTTGCCCATTTTGGTCGGTATGATATTAAATATTAGTTCCGGCGATAGTAATTTTTGTTGGCTCGTTGCATGCTGAAGGATTGCACATTTTGTCACGTATACAGGCTTAATTTTACAAATCGCTTTAACTGACTCTACGTCGTAAGTTTTAACGCATTGAAATTAGTGAAAACAATACGTCAGACATGCCCGCCTATAATGTTGTTGTACGATGCGAAATAAACACGATCAGGTGAAAGGCCGAGTGTGTGTGTGTGTGTGTGTGTTTGCGCGTGAATGCGTGTTTCCACGGTTACACGAGGTGAGCGACCTAACGGCGACGCGTGCCGTCGATAGGTAAACAAAGAAGTGATATACATAGTCGCGGAAGGTCGAAGCGTAACGGGCAAAACAAAAATTAGGTCGCGCGAGGTTCGAGGAGTCGTTATTCGGGCGTCAAAGGGAACACAGGTGTCAAGGCGAAAATAGTGAAACTGTGATAACGAGAGCATTCGATATTAGGGCGTGGTGTCGAATTCGCTCGGTATATTTCGACGTAAGCGTAGCACCTAAGGACAGTATTTGAATAAATGTGAGCTAGGGATAATAGAAATGGTGTTCGTTTTTTTTTTTTGTGTCCAAAATCGTGTCGCGAAACCCGTGATTTCCCTCCCAAACCACTGATTCCACATTAGTTAGCAGTTATTTCTAAATGTTTCAAACATTTTCCGACCGTCTTTATTGTTTTTTAGTATTCATCTTCTCAGCCATTTTTCTTTTATGTGAACATTTAATTTCTTTGATATTTTTTCTTTTTTGTTGTAATACTCTATTTACAGTTAGGTTCGATAAAATATTGTCTCTTTTCCTCGCCTTTTTAATATTCTGAGATATTCATTGACTGGACCATATATATTCAATATTGCGAATAAAAGCACCATCCACTCTACAATACGATACTTAAAGGGAATTAGTCAACTAACCCCAGTCTCCATTAGTATTTCAGTCTGTAAGGAATTCTTCCTCAGGCATTATTTAGTTAAACGGAGCCGTTGAACCCATCGGCAGGACTTTCCTATTGTCTTCATAAACAATTAAGTGCCAACAGAGATTCCTATACAAACAGAGTTTCGCAGGCGACCAGTAGATATTCGAGCACAAGCAGATTCCCACGCTATCATCCCTAACAGTGGCGCCATTCATCGCAAAAGGCTTAAGAATTGTAATATTGGTTCCGGAATTACCAGATGAAAGAGCTATTACAGTGATAATTATTTTCTTTGAAATTTTCATTTGAATGACAACTATAATTCCTAACGGTTAGTGACGATAAATCAGAATTGATCTGTTTACATTTACCAGCCTCCCTAATATGTATTCGTTCAAGCAAACCAACGTCTGTCATATACATATAGCCATTAATGGTGAAGACAAATGATAAAAGAAATGTTAATGTTAAAATACATGCTTTTGCGTTTTATGACATTGTCTTTTTATAGTATTGCTACTTCTATTTATCTCATTGTTCAAAGTATTAAGAAGTATTACAATGGTTCGTCATGTTATTTACATTTTCTTTTAATTTTTACAATTATTTTTCAATTATCTTTTTATTTCTATTTTTATCTCTATTAAGAGAATGGTACCTACACTATTATATATTTATTATAAGAAACAAGTAATGATTGAATTTATAATTTTTTAAATATTTTCTCGAAATATTGTTGACTTATTTACCATGTTTGTTTAATATGTACACAATGTCAACTTCAACCATTTTATTTGCTATTTCCATCGATTTTTTGCCACGGATAATACTTGTTCAAGTTTGAAGAAGTTACAAATATGAGGTACTTATTTTATTGTTTTATCTAGAGAGTCTCCGCGTGGCCGTAAATAAAAAAATCAAGTGTAGAGTTTAGATAACTTCATACGGAGTATATTGTATATGTATACATACATAAATATTGTAGACTTCGGAGAACTTTCGAGTTTTTATTCTTTCTAAATAAAAACAAATTCGGTATTACTTTTAAGGAAAATAAAGTTAATTGGAAGATACAGAATTTATTATATTTTGGAATGATCGCATGTATATTCTATGCTTCTTGGTGCCGCACAATGATTATTAGTTATCATTATATTCAATTTTCGTGTCTCATATTGACTACTAATCATGAATGTCATATTTCTATCAATAGTCTTTTAAATAAAAAAACGATGCCTATCACGATTTGTTGCTATGGAATTTGGTTCGGCCGACATACTGTGTATACAGGGTGTCCTAAAAATGAAATGGGAGGCTATGGGGGTTTTTTGAAGTAACTTTTTCCTTTGCGAAAATGTTCTCCGCGACTTTATTAAGGAGTTATTAACTAAAAACACGGACCAATCAGTGGAGGGATTCCGGCGCGGCAACAGATCCCACTGAGCGCGACGTTGTCATTGGCCGAGCCGGAATCCGTCCGCTGCAGTTACCCTGTGATTGGTCCGTGTTTTTTGTTAATAACTCCTCAACAAAGCCGCAGAGAACATTTTCGCAAAGGAAAGAGTTACTTCAAATGATCCCAGAAACCTCCCCTTTCAAGGAAGTACAACATTTTTGGATCACCCTGTAGATTCATACCTGGCGTCTCATACGTATTTCTACTCTATCGTGCTATCTTCGCTAAGTATTTGTCGATTTCGTTAGGTTTCGCATTTCCAAGAGTTTGAACATTCCTTTGTCAACTTGTCAAGTAAATGGAGAGAAAACACGGCAAGCGATAATCTCAGAATGCTTTGTTAAGCTGCCAACGCCTATCCTCAATACACCGTCTTTAGGTCAAGTTATGTGGTGCCGTAGCGACCACATGTTCCAAAATTTAAGGGGAAACCGCGAGACACCACCCGTCATTCGCAGCAGTTCTCCCGAATTTATCGCATAAAGTAAATTCCAACATCTCTGTATCGGTGGTAAGGCTCTGGAACACTGCCATCAATAAATCGAAATAATGAAAAAACCGTTCTCATCAATGAAAACTCAACGAACTAAGTAAGCATACAAGCATGTGAGATTACAAAATTACAATATTATCAAAATTATAGGAATTCACAAACAATCAAAACACAAATGTAGTAAAAGTTGGACCCAATAGAAATTTTAATACTTTTCAGCATGTTGCTGAGAGAAAACCAGTTTACCATATTGTACGTAGTTTTCTGAAAGTTTGTACAGGGAATATTGTTTCACTGATTGGAAATGTAAAGGTACTGATAACTAGTCAGATTCGCAGATGCGATTCTCACAAATTCGCGATACAAATGAAAAATGGTAACGAAACAATTCCCCGAAGTTAAAACGAACCTTTAATAAATCAAGTTTCACGAGTAACTATGGGATACACTGTACTCTCCATTCAGCATTATTAGATTACGCAAAACGGAACTCGCAACACTCCCAGCGTAACAGTTTAGCATGCTCCAATACATCACTGTGTAAGGAAGTTTTTAACCCTTTTAGCGTATAACAACGATACATCGCCAGCTGTGCTTGGGAAAAGTCATTGTTCTATTATAGTTTTATAGACTTCCAATAATTTTTGCTAATGTCCTGAAAATCGGACAAATCTGATTGAGCTGAAATTTGATAAATAGGTCCATTTTGCATTAAAAACATCTTTCCCAAAAGAATTTTTGGTTGCTCAAGAAAATTTTTTGTATCATACCAATATCATTTCCTACCTTATTAGACACTCATTACAGCGAATTCTGCCTTTTTTAATTGACGGTACACTCCCCACTACCATCTCACTCCAAACCAAACCCAGACCTAACTAAAATTCGTCGGTAAGGTAGAAAATGATAGTAACGTGATACAAATTTTGTTTCGAGTCGCCAAAAATACTGTTGGGAAACATGAAGCATGAGCTCCATGAGAGAAACATGAAACATGAGCTGAATCCGATTAGACTGATTTTTGGGGACTTCAGCTCTAATATATTATCATATTAGAATATTAGACTCTCACTCTAATATTAGGAACAATATCTTATTATTGATTTCTCAAGTTGAATTTTTCGGTTTGTACATACTAAAAGAATTAGATACGAACGTTTTAATCATTGTGCTATTTTACTATTATTATTATTATTATTATTATTTTACCTTTCAAACACCTAAAAAATATGATTCTATATCTTTAATTCAATTTCACATTGGGAATAATTTTTTCCATTTGTACTACAATTCAGGAAATACCTAATGTACATTTTTTTAAATTAAAATTCGTGTTATGTTTCGATGCAAATCTTTCGATTAAAATCTAATCAAAGAGTAACACAAAAACAGACTAAACTGTAGGCCAAACATGCGGAGAAAGAGGTAGTTAATCATGGCAGAGCACAACTTTAATTCTCGAAATAAATATTGAATAATTACACTGTACAACACCAAATCTGATTTGCAATAACTGTTGGGTGATTCTTTTTTTTTTTGTAGACTTTGTCATTCTAAAACCAACCGAAAACAAAATTGCTCTACGACTATGACTATGAATTGCTCTATGATTTTAATAAAAAAATGAGGTGCTAGGCAAAAACTAAACATGCGAGAAAGTTCAGGTTTGACTCAAAAAATAGAGGGCACTCTCCTCTACATATTCATATAGTCAACTATATTTTTATGTACTTCCTAATTGTTATAAATGCTTGTTAAAGTTTGAAAAAGAGCTGGGGCGAGTACTATACACGCTCGGATTTGGTTTTAGAATGACAAAGTCTATAAGAATCATCCAACAGTTATTGCAGATAACGAAAAATGTTTCATTTTGTTGGACTATGCTATTGGGTGAATACAAGAAATCATTTGATTGGTTATTTCATAAATGGAACAACGAAATTGTACGAGAGGGGAATCTACACGTGAAGCAATATTGTTAAGCATAATGTCGACTATTTTCATAATTAACGTGAATTGAAGAAACTGATCGACTACAGTGTATTTAAATGGCACAAGAATATTGCGTGGGACCTAATAAGATGATGAAAAGGGATGGAAGAATATCTTAGAAAATATATCCGTCTAATAAAGACGTTAAAAGTTTCTTTTCTTAGCTCTCGTCGCTCTTCCGTGAGATGCCTGGAAGGTTCACTTATTGTATGGAAGTTTGCACACTCTCAGTACGTGATGTTGCTATAAGGCTGTGAAACGAACCACGAAAATAGCATCCTCGCCAAAGGATCCTTTTATGTTGCTGAAGAAGGTGGCCGCGCAGTAGCAGCATAAAATTCGCCAGGAGATATTGTCTCCACTTTCTCAAGTTTCTAAAATGGACTACTACTTAAATCGCCCTACGAAACAAATTAATAACTTCAAGAATTAACAACAGTTGCTTTGTTAGTTGAATGATTATTAGACTTGAATTTTTTTAATTCAAGTTCAAAATTAGATATTCGTTTTTACACCGGCTCTGAAAATTAATTCTATCGAATGTTTATGAAATCAATTTGATAATAAAGGAAAACTCTGTGCCGTGTACGAGCCAGAAGATTTATATAAAAATTTGTAAAGTACAGATCCGTGTGCAAAATAAGTTTTAGGTTCCAACATACATTCCTTTATGTTATATCTTCGATATAATCTTTTCACTTGATAACAAGCTAGGGAATTGTTATCGATCAATTACAAAATCGTTCACTGTAAGTGATTTTTATTTAATCACTGTTACCTGCATTTGCAATGAATTACATCTGGAATCGTTAAAATTAGAACATAGTTATATTTGCAATCGGACGAATTTATGTTACAACCCGACATCATTTTAATAAATCTAGTCAGTCGCTCATGGCCTTAGATGTTAAAGTGACTTAAATTCCAAACAAAAGAAAAAGATAAGGGTAAATGAATAAGGGTTTGATTCAGTAATATTATATTACAATGTACGAAAGGTAATAATTTTTGAGAAGCGAGTTGAAGTGAAAAATTATTTTACGATTCTGATCAGTAGTAAAACGATTCAAATTATGAAGCGATGCACGATTTTTTGTCTAAAATGCCCCACTATTCATGTGGTCACATAACAAATTTTTAGTAATGCTTAATGCTTTCATATAATCATTTTTAAGTAATGCTTCGATAAATAATGATTCCTTTTAGGAAGGGTGACAAAATGGTCTACCATGACACTTACACTATTTCCCTGAATAAAGAAAATATTTTCATATTGAGAACTTTGAATAATTTGATTTTTCACAAAAAATGTAGCTACGTTATGCTTTTTTAGACGGAACTATATATATATAATACTCTTGTATTATTTTAATAATTAAATTCGAGGTACAGCTTAAATATTATTTAAAGTAATATTAATATGACATAATAAATATAATATATAGTAAATTAAATATTATATATACTCAGTATATATACTATTATATATACTTATTTATACTCAGAATACGTCAATCTACCGAAATCGAGCTTACAAAAATTGGACATTTCATTTAAAAAAACAAAAGTGACCTCTATATCCTCCTCTATATGCCTCCACTTGCAAGAATATCATTTATACCATATTATGTAGTTTCTTAAACCCTACAACTTCTATAAGTAACATTTTCTCGTATTCTTTGAAATAACCAAGATATTCAAGTGAACAGAGTTCGTGGAACACACTGTATAATAAATAAAATAGTATAATAAATATAATATATAATAAACTAAATAATGTAATAGATATAATATATAACAGATTAAATGATATAATACACTAATATAATAAATAAGACATAAGCAAGGAAAATATATCTCAACAAATCCTGAGAAAATAAATTTCACTTTGAATTTCTCAACATATTCGTCACCATTCTATTAAATGTAATATCGGTGTATATTTAAATTCAGCCTTTTTCATGTTCGTAGTAGAGACACTTCATTACTATACATAACACAGCATTAACAAGAGTGCCTGTGCCGTGTCAATAGACAAATGAGGAAGGTCCTTGACAAAGAGGGCTCATGTGATGACACGCTTTTCATGTCCATGCATCCGTTTAAGCTTATGTAGATTAATACTGGGTTAAGTGCTTGACATTGTAGAACAAGTACAATTGTAGAACAGTACACACATGTAAAGCGACATATCTAAATTTTTCGGATTTCGCCATGCGATATTTCGATGCTAAAATCGTGAAGTAGCGTAAATTTTTGTCAATATTATACCGGATGTTTTCAAATATCTACCGCTGTAAATGACTACAAAATCGTAGATAATATAAAAAAGAATTGAAGAACATCTTTTATTATTTTTCATGTCAATTGTAACAATGTAAATAAACACTTATTCATTCGTAATTTTCAAGGTCATTTAAAGGTGAGTTTGTGTTGTTCATACTGAATACCAAAATTTTGTTTTCATTTAACGCTACTTTCAAGTCAAAAAGCTACTTTCAAGTTAGTTAATGAAGTAATTGTATCAAAACCAATGTTTGTTTCTTGTTTACAAACAGAATACTGCAGGGTTTGATGGTTGAAAAAGGGAAATTTGTGTTTGTTTACTCTTCTATCATTCGGAACTATTTGTCATTTACATCATAATAATGTACATAAGGAAACAATAAAAATAAGCTCCACAGTTACTTTCGGCGATAGATCTTTTTGTAGATACCCTGTATATTGAAAATATAAATTTGTATGATAAATTTAATATAATGCATATAATTTACTGAAATAACATTTAAATAACCAGCTTAGGTAATTAGTTCCTTAAGTATGTACTCATTGGTTCAGAATACATTAAGAATATAATTTGCGTGTCTGTGGAGACAATAACAAACACTGAAATACCAAACAGGTTACATTAGTAAAATATAATAACATAGTAACGGAATTGCAGGAAGGATACGTAATGAAACATCTGATATAAGAGGAACAAATTAGTAATCTTAATTGGTCGTTTTAATTAAATTTTAATTAAAGACACGAAGAAAACTGACTTTACTTCACAGTAGGAAGGGATTCTGGGAAAATGGAAATAACGTTCCGACATAAGTCTGCACATTTTTGCAAAAATGTGTTATTTACATCTTGTAAATTAAATTTCAACGACGTAGGACTACATTTAATTGTTCTTGCTTTTATCATTTTTGATGATTTTATATATTTTATGCGTTTGAACGTTAGTATTAAAAAAGGTATTGCAGGCAAACCATATTGAAGTTTGATATGAATACCGTACAATGTTCATTACAACTACAATTGCACAAAAATTTTTTCGGTATTTAAAATGCAATATAAATGGAAAATTTTGTATAAAATATTATCTTTTTGTAACGGACCACGAACTATTGTGGAATGAGAGCTCAGAGATTTTTAATACCGCGTAGTAAAACAATCAGCTAACAAATCTCGTTATTTCGTTTACAATACAATCGTGAGTGAATACAGCGCACATCGTTAGTAAACTTTTACTTCCATGTGTGCACAAACATAATATTAAACTATATATATTTTTTAACTTTTCGTGTTTAATGTCCACATTGTCGGTTAAAAATTTCGTTATTTTGATTATAATATAATTATAAGGGAACACAATACAAATTGGTACTGGTACTATAAATTTAATATTAGATACACACTTTTTAATTTTTCTTGAGTAGCATTAAGATTTGCTTATATTAACGTTACTTAAATACAGATTTTGTTTAACAATAAGTTTCCAAAGTTTATGTTTATATTTGTTAAAGAATAGAATGTTGGATGTAAATATGCAAAAATTCAAGTATTATTCAATTTCGTTTACACAATGTTTTTTCAGAAACGTATTATCCCCCCTAGATCTTCCCTATACATTTTTAACCTTACTACAGAATTTATAAATGTTGATACGTAAACGTGTAAAAATTTAATTTACAGACGTCTCTAATAAAACTAATCGTTTAACTAATCTTTTATTATAAGTGATCGCTTATTAGATTATTTATTGTACTATTGGAAATTTGAATTATTCATTATTTACTAATCAACTCTACTTTATTAACTTTAGCTGTTGAAGATATCATCGCGATCACTGTCCCGTGTGTCATATGTGATTCACAGCTACAATCACTATTAAATAATGTTTATTGAAAACATATGAAACTGACCGAATAAATAAAAATTATACCATCGGAAAAGTGAATACTTTTGACACTCCTCACGCTCATAAAACTCCAAACTGTGATTAATCTCAAATGTATTGCATTTGTCTTGTCAATAAGTATTAGCTACTTGATTCCAGAATTCTATCGAAACTTTGATACATCTTTGACGACCTGTTGGTATTGCTTCTTATTTATTTCATCTACAGAATTTTGAAATGGTTCTGTGCGATAAAAATATAACAGAAAAATTTTCGCAGTGTTCCTTTTTATATTTTTATAAATATACCCTTTTCCATACGTCGTAGGGACTAAAAAGTCAAAGGGTTCAGTGCTATTAATAATAGCATGCTTCATCGATTTTCTGGGTTAATGCAGTTCACATTCTCTTATTCGCACATTAATATGTTTTTCCAAATGCTCATTCATCATATGTCGAGAAGTTGAACCACAAAATATTTTAACGAATTTTGAATCGAACGATTAACTCGAAAAAATCACAAAATTTAGAAACTACTACATTTACACTTGGTCAAAACGAATTCATTCTTATACGACATAATTGACCTTGAAGATTATTGTGTCGCATACCAATGAATTTGTTTTGGCACACATTTTCATGTGATATAAAAAAATACGTAGCATTCCATTTAAAAATTGAAGGTCAGCTTCATTTCTAAAAAATTATCGTAGGTAGAAAAATTACAGAGACCTTGCTTGCAAAAAACAGTATAACTTTTTCCTCTCATTTTTTCTAATGTTGACTATTTGCAAGAAAAACGCTGGCCAGCGTTAGCGTGAACACCCTGTATACATAACCTCAATTACGCGATACATTTAAACTTACATCTAATTTTGGTCGTTATTCGAAATTTCAAGCTTACAATTTTTTTAAAACTATGAACATACGTAAAAGCAGGTATCCATCCACTTTCTGTTCAAATCATTTATTTGTATTGCCAAACAACAGTTTGGTAGATATTCGAGTGGGTCGATTTAAATGGGACACCCTGCGCAATTCCTAATTACTTTCAGAGTTTGGCGTCATTTAAGTAAATTTTCATTTAAATTATTATTTACATAAAAAATTATTTGTTATATGGAAGTTAAGGTAATAGACAAAAATAATTATTTATTATTTTTATAGATCTAAAAAAATTATTTAAATAATAGATTTATTTCTTATTTATAAATACAATTTCAATTGTTGCTTATTAATTATCATTGAATTTCTTATTATTTATTCTTTATTACTTATTCGGAAAGTCATAGTCAGGAAATAAGGGTCTTCAATCGTTTTAAGAGATATCATTGCGTTCACGAAGAGAGATACAAGTTCTTGATGCATGTTGGCTGATGTAGACGAACTCAGTCCCCTTAGTCTATGAATTCGGAATTCGTGCACCACTACGCCAAATTATTTATTATTTGTCTTTCCTTAAAATCCAAATGAGAAACAACATTTTATTTGCAAATAAAAAATACTAAATAAATTATTGGTAGAATTATGTGAATGATTTTCTAATTAAATAAAAATTTAATTATTATTTGCAAATGAAATATTAATTTAATTTATTATTTAAAATAAAATTTGCCCAACTCTGATTATTTTACTCCATTGATTAAAATAATTCGTAATACCTGTTGTAGTTTTTATACACTGTGCTGAGTAGGACCAACGATTTGTTGTATGGCGGAGAAAGTAATGAGATGAGTTGTAACATTGTTGTTCTCGCGAGAAGCGAACAAGAAATGTTGTTGTTGGCATAGGTGAGAATTACGAATGACTGCGTGAATTGCAGGTCCGTGGCGTAGAAGTGGGTATAGTGGTGTTGGTGTTGATCTTTTGGGCGGCCGCGATAGCGCTGTTCTTCAATCGTTGGGGCAAGATTCGCATGTTGCTGCCATATCAACCCGACTACAAGGAACAGTTAAAGGTTCCTGGCACTGGGGTATGCGCAGCGGCGAACTCCGCATACACGCAACACCCGACTCAACACACCTGCTCTCAGGTAATGCATACTTACACTGCACTCCTCGCAACATTAATCTTCCACAAGCAAATCTGTAGAAACTTGATCAGTATCTATACAGGGTGTCGTGCAACTGGTGGTACAACTGGAGATGGGCTGATTCCACGTGAAGAAACAACTGGGAAATACAGAGTGGGGCATCTGAAACATGTCACCCGAATAAGTCGGTTGCTATCGATGATGGAAAAAAATTTTTTGGTCGAAACTTGCTTGGTTTCGACGGTGGCATAATCACATGTTAATAGCTTCTTGTACGCATAGAGGACATGTGAAGGTCAACTCCGTTTGTCAAATTAGAATGATACACTTTTCTATGTACTATCCAATGAGGCGTTTTAAGACGTGTACAATGATCTACGACTCAAGATTATTCAAGATCGTTGGGTGTCAATTCTGATGACAACCTTGAACGACCTTGCCTCGTACGTCACTTCACTTTATTTGAAAAAGGGCAGTTGACCTCCACATGTCCCCTACGTGTCCACATACAAAAAAAACTATTAACATGAGGTTATGCTACCCTCAAAACCAAGCAAGTTTGGTCTGACACACTTTCATCTATCACCAATAGCAACCGAACTATTCAGGTCAAATGTTTCAGATGCTTCACTCTGTATACAGGTAACTGGAAAAGTGGGTGATTCTACATGAAAAAATAAGTTGAAAGTGTTGAATAAAATGTTTTCATATGAGGCTTCGTTTCCGAGAAAATCGACTTTGTCCCATAACTGAACTGTCGGGGCTGCACCGACCCCACTCAAATTTATTGGAATAATTATTTAATGTTTAGCTATTAATAATATAATTATTTGTGGACTCAGATGAAATTTTACTACGTCACTACGTTTCTATTTGCCATTTTGATAGAGATGAATAGTAAATATAATTCGAACGAAGCAGTGCATTTTTAAATTCCATTTGAATTAATCAATTATTAATATTTATAGACGAATATTCCAATTTCAAACTCTCTTTTATCCGTCACTGTATTTTACCGCAGCGGGCGATCCCATACTGGCACTTTTCATTTAAAAAATTTCTTACCGCTCGTAAATGTAAAGCTAGGAGTAATAGAAAATCTAATAAGACCGACGAGTCTAGCCGATTTTTGAAGTCGACTTTCTCAAAATTTACGTCTCAAATTAAAAAAATTTATTCGATATTTTTGACTTATTCTTTCTTACAGAATCAGCCCCCATCCGGTTGTCCCACCAGTAACACGACACCCTGTATAAATTGACATTCATTGCGGTGCAATTCACTACAACGAACTGAGCTCGAATTTGCTGATATAAAAATAATTTTTCATATTTATTTCAAGTTTATTCGAAGCATGACACGGTATTTACTTGAAAACATTTACGAATATGTCCGTTGAAAATTGTAGCGAGTGCAGGGTTTGAATTAATACTTTACTTATACCATACAATTCATTTTTCCTAAAAATTCATTGTTCTAACGACACGATATTTTTCTTAAGGTAAAGTCTTGTGAAATTCCAAGTATCGTTTGAAGATAACCAGGTTTGTGCGAGGACCCGAAATCTCGGGTTCGGGACGGATCGGGAAGTACCGGGTTCCCGAAAGTATGATACGTTTCGGGTTCCCGAAAGTATCCGGTTGCCTATATCTCTTCGGGATCTCGAAGCTATCCGACTACATACGAACGAGTCGCGATCCCGAGAGGGGGGATGTGGGGTATTGAGAAATAGAGCCGCCAATAGTCAGTCTTACAATTAGTCACATCGTTTCGGCGTGTCTATTTCTCGCTACCCCCTCTCTCTCTCACTCTCGGGATCTCAATGCGTTCGTGTGTAGTACGGTAGCTTCGGGATCCCGAAGAGACATAAGCAGTCGGATACTTTAGGGAACCCGAAACGTATCATACTTTCGGGAGCCCGGTAATTCCCGCCCGAGCCTTCCCGACCACACCCGAGTTTCAAGAATTCCGAGATTTCGGGTTCTCGCGCGAGCCTGAAGACAACACTATAGATACTTGTTTCATTCTGATAATACCTATTTATGAAATCTGATTTCATATAATTCAACTGAATAATTCGCAGTAACATTGATTAGAGAACTGAATATGTACTTGTTTGATTATAAGTATATATTAAGGATATAATGAACTGTACTCTAGTATTTATTTAATGTAAACTAATCCATAATGACTTTCCCATAGGATATTCAACACCTAATCAATTAAACACGTATTTAAGGTTGATACAGAATTTACATATAACTATTTTCTTTTATAGCACCAGGTTTATAGGTGGACAACTTTTAACTAACATACTTTTCGCGGGGATGGTTATCATTATATTAAGGTTTTCGCAGACCAACACCAATATTCTGCGGCGGCAGCGAGCATTTTGCAAATGTTCTTAATAATGCAATGCTGCACGTAGAATATTGTTAGAAACTGTTCACGTTGATGTCGATAAACACGCCCTCATGTAAATCTGCTGTCGCCGTGAAATATTCGCATTGTCCTGTCAGAGCCTCTAATTTGAATATGTTAAAACTGAAACAATACCCTAGGAAGAAATTTTTACATTTACATTGATATTATTTTTGACAAAATCAATCTTTCCAGTGCTGTGATGGTTTACATAAAACAATCTTAACACTTTACCGACCGGTAGCCTATTAATCGGGTTTTTGTCCCCGACTCTGACCGACCGGTTGCCTATTAATCGGTTGCCACGACAACCAAAATGGAGCCGGTGTCAGGGAAGTATTTGCGGTAGAGTAATCGGTAAAAAGTGTGTAGCATGTTCAACCACTACCGGTCGATAAAGTGTTCAAGAATCTTATCAGACCTGATCCCATACAACAATTTTGAGGGTCATAACTCATTAAATCACCAGAAACAACATAAAAATACAAGGCGTTTCAAAATTATATGTCGTGACCACTATAGCGCGATTTTGCGCCTCTGGATCGGTGGAGATCTGTTAAAAAAATGAACCACCAAATTGAGCTTCACCGTGATTTTCAAGGTACACATGTTTTTTTTTACTGCAACATATACTACTCATTGCGATACACAAAAGTCTCAAAGAAACCAAGGGTCTCAAGGCAACCGTTCCCTTAAAAAACGACGTTAAAGTTTTGTAAATTATTTTATTCCATATAAAAGCCGAAAATATACAAAATGTCTTCATTTGACGCCACGTTTACGGCAAATTTGAGTTTGAAGATTCGGCGAACAAGCGTGTTATTGAATAGGAATCGTCTAACGCGTCTGTTCATGCCCTGCTGATTCCACTTCTTAAAAACGCTGGGCACGCGAACTTGTGAAATGAAAAAATTTATTCCATATTTTCGACTTATTTTCTCATGTTGAATCAACCCCCTCCATGTCTATACCATTTTCGGGCACGCTATAAACATAATAAATAAATAGGAATGAAATAGTTTACGAAAACTTAAAGTCATTGTTAAGAGAACGTTTGATTTAAAGCCCATAGTTCCTTGGAGACTTTTGTTCCTCACTATGAGTACTATACGATGTAGCAACAAAAAATGTGACCTTGAAAAAGGGGTCAAGGTCAATTACGCGGTACACAGTTTTAACAGATCTTCACCGATCCAGAGGTGCAGAATCACACTATAGTAGTCGCGACATCTAATTTTGGAACACCCTGTATCTAATGAGGTTAGTCAGAATTCGTAGTTTCATTTTCAATTGCATCAACTGGATATGAAATTTTGGAAAATGTGATCCTTAAGCAACTGTGGTCGCGACATCTACATGTTCGCAAGTAATAATGTCTTTGTTTAATCGTTTTAACAGTTTACTTGTCAAAACGAATACATTGAAACTTGATAATGTTCTTTAAAATTTTCTTTGAAATAATGTCAAAAGAAGCAGTGAAACTATCTTACTGCAATTAACTCGTTGCCCCATGCCTATAATTGTTGTAACTTTTGGAAAATTAGTTAAAAAATCTTTAAGAAAGTTAAGAAATCCTGAGTGCCTAATAATTGATTTTTAGAAAATCATTAATTAATCACCGTTAGGTAAAGTGACAGCAAAACGGGCAAATACGAATTTTAATAAACAATAAATAAAGAAATATTTAAAAGGGAGCTTAATATTTTATGATTCTTCTTGAGCATTACTCACTCAAGGAATAAATTAAATTTTGTGATAGATTTTCGTTCAGTGAAGATATCTTTTTATCAGCCAACCAAGTATGTAATAATCTCCATATCATTGTTTTATTCGTTATGAAATTATTATTTCCACGATCGACTCCGTGAATATTTTATTCTCATCGCGTGAAATTCCTCAACTTGTAAATTCGTAGTATTATGTATGCATTTTTCAGCAACGTTTACATTATTTATTTTTATGTCTCGAAAAGAAGACGAAGATGTAACAATTTGTTGAAACGAACTAAAATAAAGTACGCTTGCATCGTGCAAACTCAAAACTACTGACAAAAACAACATAGCAAACTAAATAGTCGCTAAAAACCAAGAAGTTCAAGCGACTTTAAAAAACGTAAGAGAAGAAAAAGATACTGTTAAATTGTTTGTTATTTTTTAATAGAATTAATATTATTTGTCTAATAACATATATTATCAGAATATTACTTTTGTATTTACTATATTATTTAGGGCTTAACTTCACTTTGGCAACCCAGAAATTATTAACTTATTTTTATCTAATCCTGTATATTTTAACGAGGAAATGTTGAAAATCCAATTCTTATTCTTATTCTTATTCTTATTCGTATTTTCTCGTCAAAATCAACGGGATTATATAAAAAAAAGTTAAAGATTTCTGGGTTGCCAAAGTGAAATTTAACATATAATCATTACGAAACTATATGTTCTGTCCATTTATAAAATATATGAATACATGTTTATACAATGTTCGTGATGCAAAACGCAAAGTTCTGAAATTTGAGCGAACACTTAACGATGTTTTCCATGTATTTTTAATGGATCCCTAAGTTTGCTCGTTATTATTGTTTGAACACTTGTTTGTACCACTTCCATTATTTCTTATGTGAAAAGATGTACCAAGAATATTTAATGAGCAATTTATGATCGAATTTTTTGCACGTAATCGTTCTGAATTACTAGCAGACGATCATACAGGTTTTAACGACTTAAAACCGTCGTATGTGTCGGTCTGGTAATTTTACGACTCATACCATCAAATTTAATGGTTATAGATAAGACGGATGGAGGCATCACATAAAATTTGTTCATTCCTTTAATAAATCGTTTCGATCATATATGGCAGTTGCTTATCAATTGTTATTAAACTTGCATACATATTTGAATAATAACCAGTAAATTCTACTTGTTTTTTTACTAATTATAAATCAGATATTCAGATAATACTGTGCTGAAGTAGAAATAGTTATGAATATCTGAAAGATATCTAGAAATTATGTTGACTAAGAATAATGACTAAGAAAAAATATCTAGAAAATTTTAGATATCTTAAAATTTTACAAGATTGCCTCCTTTTTTTAACCCCATGCACTCGAATGTTTCCTCCCAGGCACCACTGAAAGTGATTATACTATGATTCAAAACAATTTCTACATTATTAAGAAATATCTTTGTCTTCAATAAATTCCTAAACGTTTAAGTGTGGAACGAGTTAAAGTTCGTGTGGACCAAATGAAAAGGTTACATGTAACCAGAATATTCTAGATTGGATATGAAATGTTCGAATTTTGGAGTCAAAATGACTTTGGGTGCAAATGATTAATATTTTATCAGCTGTTCAAAAACTTCTCATCGTCCTTCTTCTCATCGTATATTGAAATGATGTGTATAAACTTCCGTTTAAATAATAATCCCAAAATAAATTTCAATACTCTTCTAATCAAAACCTTCGCTGTTACAAATAATTAATTTCTACCTCCTAAAGAGCAATATGCTCAAACGCTCAACTTCATTTTCAAGTTTACTATTTTGGTGAACCAGTTGTGAAAATTAGTGAACATTATGAAGGGAAACGCGTTTGCAATAAATATTCAATGAAAACAAAGGCGCAACAGTTGCATCAAATAATAAAATAATTTATAAAACGCAACATAGCAACGACATTGTTAAGTGGTCCTATTGATTTCTGATTCAAATTGCTATAGTTATTGAAACTGGAAGATATCTTGAGTTTTATTGTTGGTTATTAAAAAATTGGTAAATAAAAAATAACTACTATAACTGGTTTAAAAAATAACCTACAATTAATAATAAAATAGTGAGCAATTTGTTTGAATTTATTTGTTTGTATTGTAAAAGTGTATATAAAAGTTTTGATTAACTTTTTAAGCCCTCTTAATAATTTACAAGAACTATAACTGTTCTAGACTATTATTTTTAAATTACATCTGTATCTGTCATCCATTACACAATTTCATACAATGTTCGAATTGCTTTTAATTAAACACAATACTCATAGCTTATACGAAACATGAGCAAAAACTCCTGACAATTTATTAGTTAAACTCGACAGATAAATCTCTAGTTGAAGACAGCATTTATAAATTATGAATGGACAGTTAATTGTAATTATTGACATATGTTTTATTAATTTTCTATTATCAAATCAGTGTGCTCGCATTGTCTCATTTTCACATTTTGTATTTTATTCGTGGAATACCATATACATACAGTGCAGAACGAAATAAAATATGCCTTCCTGCGACGTAATAATCTTATCTGGCTAAATTGGTAAAGTGTCACACTATTCGTCGATAGGTCAAATGTTAACACAGAAGAAGCGTACTCGAGTGAATTGTCAGTCTGACAATGAGTTTGCACTCGACCACGACAATGCCACTTTTAAAACTGCGTCTAGTGTGCCTGTTATTATGTATGTACATTATGCTTCTCGATGATTCGGATTTTTATCTCCCAACTGTACCGTTCTGAATAGCACTTAACGCTTCGTAAAATCATGGTTGACTTTCAGAATGTTCCGTCAACCAATTTTATTTGTCTTTGAGCAAGTCAACGTATGAGCCCCTTAGTTGATAGCTGGCATAAGTCCAACATTCGAAAAAAGTTGTTTGCATACAATTACATTATATTATTATTATTATTATTATTATTATTATTATTATTATTATTATTATTATTATTATTATTGTACACATACTATTATTTGCTATTGATACAACTCAACTTACTTATACTTCATGTTTTTGTTTATAAAAAGCAAAAGTCAATTGTACATCGTAAATGAAATGATTTAAAAATTTCGGGAATAGTGGCTGAAATCCAATGTTTTGGACTTGTGCGATTTTCATTTCAAGTTACCTATAAATACTACATTTTCAATTTATTTTTTTTACAATAAAGCTACATTCTGTAAAGTTATTACATAAAAGTTTCGATAGTGCGATATTAAGAAAGTGGATTTCATTCACTTGTCAAGTAAGGGGCTCATATCTTCCTCGAATTTTGCAAGTTAGGAATTGCTTGCGAAATTTGCCACATTGATACATTTTCCAAGTTATTCTACGAGATTTTTTTTTCATACAATACACATACATTAAAATTACTTAATTGATTACAGTTCGTTAAGAAATGATAGGTTTAGTTTAAATAATCAATTTATTATTTAATTATAGTAATCAATTTATTACTGAATTACAGGGTATTAGGCACTTATACTAACGAATTTCTCTGGCTACTTTTATTTGCAAATAGTCTTCCGAAACAAGATCAGAAATTGTTTTTCGAATTTAACAAATTCTTAACTGTTAATAAATTATAGGTTCATTTTAAGAAAAATATTAATCTAATATCATTAATAATTATTAACATTATATAAATTAAAATTTAATAGGCTTCCCCTATTTTAATTAAAAGATTAATAAGCTTTGACATGAAGTTAGCGAGGTCCATGAATTGTTCATTTGTAACTCGGGCACATTTGCATTACTGAATTGGTTAAAATCTCCATAAACATCACGTACTAACCCGGTTAGCCAAACCTCCGAGCAAATTCTGATCAATGTTTGTAATCGTACTTTACGAGCAAGAGGCGGTCATTTTGGTGCCAAGACCATTGTTGGAGCAGAATTTGGTCCCTACTTGCTATGAATTTGCCACCAAAACCTGTCAACAAATTTCGGGCCTAATACGGAAACAGATGGCTCGGTATTCAAGTGTAAAGTTTGCAGGCACAAATCCATGCCAAACCTTGCCCTCGTGAAGAGGATAGGTCGGTCATTGCAGGAGGAAAAACGAAATTTAATTTAAACTTCTAAATTATACAATTTTGTTTCATGTATTTTCAATAATTTAATTTTGGTTAAACTCCTACAGCAAGGTTTACTCCGATTTTGCCCGATGTTTACTCATACAGGAAAGTTACGTCTGCTCTTAATGCGACCGACCTGCCCTCTTCGCCAGGGCAAGGTTTGGCATGGATTTGGCATGAATTTGGCATGGAATTGTGCCTACAAACATTGCACTCAAATACCGAGTCTAATGCGGGAACAGTTGGGTTGAAATTTGTCGACAAATTTTCGTAGCAAATTCATAGCAAATTGCTTACTAGGAATTGTCCCCATAAATTTGGAGACAAGCCGCTAGTTTGTCACCCTTTATTGAATTTTTGGACTTTAGCATATCATTTAATCATTCTTTTAACAAGTGAACCTATCATTTATTCACGGTTGAAAACTGGGCTATTATTTTCCTTCTGGGACCAAAAATTTTGCACTTTTAATATAGCGACGCCCTTAACTGTCAAAACCGCTTAAAATCGCTCAACTTTGTATGCGTATAACTTTTGAACGAGTGAACTCCGCGCTTGAAAACTTGCATTTTTGGAGTTCTCTCGTCAAAATCTACAAGACTGTGTAAAAAAAGCGCAAAACTCTTGGTCCCAGAAGGTGAAGTTTAACTTACACTGTAATTATGCGTCAAGTTATCTCCACAGTAAGACCTTGAAAACAGCTTGTACAACATGGAGTTCTTACATAGCATTTATCGCAAATACTGCTTGCTAGTTTGGAAATGCTGCAATGACATGATTTACCGTCGTTTCTACTAATAACCGCAGAGAAAAATGATTGCAACCATCCATTAAGCACAACCTTTTAAGATGTCATTTTACCGTACAGAATGAATACGGAACACAGAACACCAGTCTATTCTATAGAGAGTAATTTTACCCAATTGGTAACGTATTAAAATTTCGGATGCGGCTGAAAATGATCAACAGACTGGAAATATTGCACGCAGTATCCCTCCATTGGGAATGAGGCAATCGTCGTATTGTAGATCTACACATTGGCAAAATGACTTTTTCGGTGTGGCTTTCTGGAACGGGCGTTATTTGTGCCTTTTTTGATTACTCGCGTCACGTAATTTCAGTCACGTAGGACTCCTAACACGTTTTCACGTAAACTTATTAATTGTTGGAGATTTCCTATAGGAATTACGGAAATCCTCGGTGGCTTATCCACGGGAAAAGTTTCGTTGGAATCGATCGAACCGTGAGAAACCGTTCGTGGTTTCTGTGTTTCGTTTACAAACTTGCCGTATTTATCATACTCCACAACATTGTTCACTCTTCAGTGTAAATTGGACATTATTACTGTCAAGCAAATAGACTGTCTAATTTAGTTATCATTATACTGCGGATCTTTATGCATTCGTGACACATCCGAATTTATAAAATACAAGAACCCATGTATAATGATATGAATAAGTAATATTTTTCTTTCATTTTTATGACAAGGAATGTTTTAGCCAATGGTAGAGCAGTTTTTTTTTATTTTAATTTTCTTAAAATTAAATATGAAAAACGTAATTTGCATAGAGATGCCCAGTATAGTTATCACATATTTTATTAAACTATGAATTATGTGACTCCGCGAGTCCCCTACGTAGCTACTTCGAAAATTATTTTAATATTCGATAGCTATACCGAACATTTGGAACGATATGTACCAGATACCCTACCTTTGACTTACTATATTATTTAGGGCTTAACTTCACTTTGGCAACCCAGAAATTATTAACTTATTTTTATCTAATCCTGTATATTTTAACGAGGAAATGTTGAAAATCCAATTCTTATTCTTATTCTTATTCTTATTTGTATTTTCTCGTCAAAATCTACGGGATTATATAAAAAAAGTTAAAGATTTCTAGGTTGCCAAAGTGAAATTTAACATATAATCATTACGAAACTATATGTTCTGTTCATTTATAAAATATATGAATACATGTTTATACAATGTTCGTGATGCAAAACGCAAAGTTCTGAAATTTGAGCGAACATTTAACGATGTTTTCCATGTATTTTTAATGGATCCCTAAGTTTGCTCGTTATTATTGTTTGAACACTTGTTTGTACCACTTCCATTATTTCTTATGTGAAAAGATGTACCAAGAATATTTAATGAGCAATTCATGATCGAATTTTTTGCACGTAATCGTTCTGAATTACTAGCAGACGATCATACAGGTTTTAACGACTTAAAACCGTCGTATGTGTCGGTCTGGTAATTTTACGACTCATACCATCAAATTTAATGGTTATAGATAAGACGGATGGAGGCATCACATAAAATTTGTTCATTCCTTTAATAAATCGTTTCGATCATATATAGCAGTTGCTTATCAATTGTTATTACACTTGCATACATATTTGAATAACAACCAGTAGATTCTACTTGTTTTTTTACTAATTATAAATCAGATATTCAGATAATACTGTGCTGAAGTAGAAATAGTTATGAATATCTGACAGATATCTAGAAACTATGTTGACTAAGAATAATGACTAAGAAAAACTAACTTTTTCTATGATGACTAATTTTTTATGAATATGTAAATTCCGTATTCATTGTGATCAGAATAATTTGTTTCGCTTCTGTGACTATTATCAAAGATATGCAGGGGATAGTCACGTGACTTTTTAATTAATAATTTCCATTCACAGCCTTCAGACACAGACTTAAGATCCGTCTTAGTCTTGATCCGACGGGTCTTAAGTCTGTGACTAAACTTGTCACCCTTTTTGCTCTGTATTATCGATATTATAAATTCTGACGACAGAAATGTGCTTCAAGTTTTTGGCTTTATTAAGGCAAAATATAACTCAATTTGTAGCCGGAAATATTTTTTAGTGCGCGCTGCTCTCGATTTCATCCAGAAAGCCAATGTCATAAAAATGCTTGGATGAGGATGCTTGGATTGACGCGCATCGTCAATTTTTAGCCTACTTCTAATGCTTATATTACCAAATATCTGCATAATCTCGGCAGCTGCTGGCCAGCACGCACTAGATTGAACCTTCCTCTTTCGAATGAGCCCTTTACCAGCGACAAAATATTCTTATATAAGGGCAAATACTTAAGGCTTGTAAAACCATTTTTTGACGGTAATGTAGTCACTCTACCTTATCGCCAAGACCGGGCCCTTAACACGTTGGCTGCCGAACATCATCCTCCAAAAATCCCATAAAATCAAAGTATTTTAATCGTTGCAATAAAAATTGTAGAATTAGAGCTTTTATCTCGGCGATCATGAACCTCCGAGACTATTTTAATTCGTATAAATCCGAATAAAGTTCAGTTCAGTGAACGAAATTAATTTGTAACAATAGACGAAGAATTGTGTCACCGACATATGACCAACGTGATAGTGGATGTGTTAATTCAGTTTTTGAAAGATGTCACTTATTATACCTGTCACTTTGTATTTCGCTGTGTATTAGTATCATTATCTGAGGATAGGTCACGTAATTGGGTCACATATACAGGGTGGACCAAATAAAGCATTACAAGTTATGTATTTGCGATCATAGTGACTAGATCAATGGAAAGCAATAAGAACATTCAAAAAATATATAACTACTACTGCATTATTTTCAACTCAACAAAATAATTAAGAAAAGAAATAAATATCTATGTAGCCCGAATGTTTTACAATTAAATTTTTATTTTGCATAAAAACTGCAGTCTACTAATGACGATATCGTCTTCGTCTTCGGTTAAATTAAATAGGTCAACAGGGCTAATACTTTAGCAAGAAATAAATTAGTTTGGGAGCACATGCAAGGTAAAAAAATAGGTTCGCAACATTTATTCAACGAGGCCGTAGTATTAATTTTTTGTTATTGTGATATCTTGATCCATTTATTTTGATTGTGCAAGTTTACAAAGTTACAGCGCAACAGCAACAAAAAAATGATAAAAAAATAAACCTAACCTTGCTGGGTTTTATTAATAGAGTCTTTACTCGATATAAGTCCCAAAGATCTAGCCGATAAAAGTCGATAAAAGTATCTTCTAGCCGATTATATCCCTAGGTAGACCCATGTTGTAGACATATATCGAGTAAACATTGTATACCAGGATAGCCGTGTTCTTGTTAGCCAAACGGCAAGTTGGCCACATCTGGCCTAGACATTTGAACTGTTCCAAAAAAATAGAGTATACCTTACAGCGTCAGAAGGCTCTCACAGACAATAGAATAGTAACTGAAGCAAATACACAAGATCATTAGGTCGAAGTTTCCATCACAGACCAGTAGAACATCATTAATCAATGTGACTTGTCCTGCTGTGCGGTATATGCATCCAGATAGTCTTCCAAAATCTAGTGGCCTCTCAGTTTCAGAAAGTTTCTAGTTAACATGAGACATTATTCTACTCGTGCGGGCCGATTGTAAGGAAACTTTCCTCACAAGTTCGGTATTGAAAAATATTCAATATATATCTTTTTATAGCCAACCGTTTTTATATTTGTAGAATGAAAATAGCTCGAAAAGTTGAGAGTACGTGCTTTGTATAGAGCATACCAAGTTCCCCATGTTTTCTTCGCTCGCAACACCCTTCTGAAAGTCTTTTCGCTTAGCGTCGAGTAAACAATCTCTATTATTAACGCATTCGCTCAGGATATTGATCATGCATGAAACATTACAAATGGTAACGAAACTGTAAGGATAGTAGAGGAATTTAAGAATTCAGTCACATCCTCTGCAATTAGATGCAATAGATGCTTCAGACATAACGCAATTTCGCGAAGTGGGTGACCTGTCCAATGAGTGAACACTTACGCTGCATGTCTGTTGAAATTGGTATTCGCAAATCGTTATTTCATTTCGTGAGTGCTATTTCTTTAAGAAGGCTGTGTCATTGTTAGGTTCTTACATTCTAGAACACAATTCGGTAATTATTTAGCGGATTCCCCACCGATTTCATTGACTTTGAAATATGTTAAGGTCATTATTTCGAACAACTTTTTCCTATACATGTTACCGCTGGATGACCGAGGTTTGCGAAATATTTGCGGAACACTCTTGGGATGACTATAGCAAACTCTACCTTTTTCCGATGGAAAGAGGCTCCGCTCCTGCCCCTGACACCCCTCCACCGCAACCTAACCCATACCTAACCAAAATTCGTTCAAAATGTCTATACAAGCTTTAGTTCGGTTAAGTATTTTAATTTTTCTTGGAGTTACCAAAGACCACGGAGAGTTAGATTACTATAGCTAAAAGACTTTCGGTTAGGTCTGGGTTAGGTTTAGGGTTAGGTCATACCATCAATTAAATTCCTGCAATGATCGGAATAGTATCAACTACGGCGCACGGGGTATTAGATCGTTCTAGTTAAATGTAGGTAATTATTTAAACCAGTATATTGTATTTCTTATGTTTCTTTCTTTATGTGATTACAAGAAAGAGAATAATATAAAGTATACGAGAGGTATGCGTGACGTGTTGTAGGTTGGTAAACGGACTCTGTGCCGTAGTAACAGTTTTTTGCAGATATCTTGGAAACGAAGGTCGTCCGGCGTTAACATGTATACAAAAAAAGTTGCTCAGAACTATGGCTGCAACAACATATTTCAAGGTCATTGAAATCGACAAGGAAGACGCTATTGTAAATAATTACCCACAATTCTAACAATATTTGATGGTTGCAACTTCTATTCAAAATCTGGTGTAGGGTTAAATGAAACAGGGGCCAAATGAACAATTAATAAACACGAGTTTCTAACGAACGAATAGAATTAACCCAGTGAATGATAATTATCCAAACAAACAGCGTAGCATCATTGAACCACCTTAAAATACAAATTGCTAATCGATTACGATTAGACGATAGATTTTGTTAGACGACAACAATACTTGCCAGAAATACGGGGGACGTCGTTCGAACAACTGTTAAATAAATTAATGTAGTGGCGAATAGGTTATAAAAAAATTAGATCTCTTTAGCGCGACGTCTGTGAATTTACAATACAATTACTGCATAAATTGGGAACTTGGTTAGAGGGCGTGCTGTGTTTAGGTATGTGGGAAGAATTCATACGAGAATAAAGGTAGTAGCAGAAAATAATTAAAGTAAAACGTTAAGGAAACATAAGTGGTATATGGGGAGGAGTAGAAAAAATAAGAAGAAATGGGTAAAAGAGAAGGGTAGAAGGCAGATAGTTTGAAAAGTAGTAAGAGTGAGGTTAGGTGGCAACGTGGCAAGAGTAAGATACATTACTGTATAAAGCGGCCGCTGGACCATGCTTACCCTGCAAGACCCTTTCAATATGGATGTTATTTTTTCGTTTGATATGAGTTACGTTCATTCACTGGACAGGTCACCCTAACTGTAAATTCGTTCGGCACTTGTGTCAGAAATAACACAGTGCGAATGAGTTATGACTGTCAAGTGCAGCTGTGCGAGTAAGTTTTTCAATCTTAAAAGGTTAGATTGATAATAAGCAGAATGGCATAGCTAAAAGTTGAAAGTGTCTTCTCAGCACATATCTTGAGAAACTATGGGTGTAAGATAATCATATTTTACGATCCCATACGAATATCTATGTCAAGCATAGCCAAAGTATGCTCATTGTCGGTAAAGAAAATTTATTATTTGGACTGACGCGAATTGAAAGAAAATTGGCCGAAAAAATTATATTCTTGTCGATCAAGTGACAAAACTTGTGAAGTACTTGTGTACAAGTTTTGTCGATCAAAATTATATTATGATTACAATTAAAAATAACATTAGGGGAAAATTTATATCCAAAAATTATTCTTGAAAAAATCGAAACTTCTAATTTATTCATGCACATCTCCTGAAATATTCAAAATCATACCTTTGAGTATGCAGTGTAACTCGTTTATGTAATATTCAAACTCTTCAACATAAATTTTGATTACAACGTGTAATAACCACAGTTAGGCAGCACATGTTTTCTCACTTGTAAATAATTTGGCACAATTAAAAGTATTTGTGAATACACATAAAAACAGAGTCATTCACGATATTAATAATTTTTTAATGTTTTACTCGTATATCGAAAAAAGCTTACCTATCCCAAACTCACATCTATTTAATTTAAAATTAAGTTTAGGTTAGACTACATCGTTTTCGAAATCAATTAAATACTTAATCATGCGTTCTTAATTGTAAGTAATAATATACTACTGGTAACTAAAGTATTCTGAGTAAGTACATTCTACTAAATGCTAATAGTGTCGAGAAAATTATGTACTTTTGAGTCCACTTTTGTTTCATAATAACAATAACTTTTTAATAAATGACGACCCCAAACTAAAACCTTCACAACACTACTCAGGATAACAGCATTTACAATGTAATAATAAATTGTTGAAATCATGGATGCCTCCATTCTTATAAATATTTGAAAAAGTATGTTCATCACTTTTGTTTGTAATCTGCGTTAACAAATTCTTAGCAAAATCTACTAAGTTCTACCGATAATAATAAAAAATTGTTATCTGGTCTACACTAGAGATACTTGTGAATTTTGAAAACGTTTATTTATATTACATGATTCGTCGTAAAAAAAAGATGAACAACTTTTATGTATAACATTTTATTCGATATCCATTGCTTTTCAAGACGTACCTTGAAACAGGGTTTCATTTCTTACTTCAGGGTTATTTTCACACCACGAACATAAAACAGAGCAGCTATAAAAAGATATATGTTACTTTTTCATACTTTACCTATGTGCGAGGTGTCTCGTCGCAATCGACGTGTCCGGATTTGATAATTTCTCTTGTAATTCAGAGCTGAATGAGCTCGTCCTAAACCACGTGCAATTCTCATTGCCGCCGCGTGGGAATCGGTTTCTGGGTCATTCGGAACAACTGAATGTAGCACAATCCATCGGATTATGCTATGCTTGTGTACTCAAATTAGTCTCGTTTCTAAACCTCAAACTCGTCAAACTTGAGAACGACATCTCGGACTTATCAACAGTTCTAGCAACTTGACTATAGACAATACAGCAAAACCTATTAAGACCGGAGTTAACTTTTACAAATAAAAATTATTCATCGCTCCTTTGAAAGCATTTATTTCCGTGTTACCAGTTATTTATATATTCGATTAATAAAAGTTGTGGAGGATCGTATAGTTTTAAACAAAGCTATTTAAGAGTAAATACAAAAATTAGAAATATTATTTTAATTTGCAGTACATATTTAAGGAGTGAAAACAGCCATTCATCTGCAGTGAGCTATTGTACAACCTATTACACTGTCCAACACCAAAAAAATTTTGCAATACCTGTTGGGTGATTCTTATACACTTTGTCATCCTAAAACCGAATCTGCAAGTAGAATTGCTCCATCACGCAACGTTTTCGAAAAATTTTGGTTTTTGTAAAAATGCCCGATTTTGATACGAAACGACGTGTTACGCAAAAACTAAACACGCGATAAAGTTCAAATTTGAGTCAAGGGATAGAGGGGACTCTCCTCTACATATTCATATAGTCAATTATATTTTTATGTACTTCCTAATAGTTGTAAATGGTTGTTAAAGTTTGAAAATGTGCCGACGCGGGTACTTTGTACGCTCTATTTTTGTATTTATGTGAAAAATCCTTTATCTAGCAGGAATTTACTATACTGGAATGCATTCTACAGACATTTCTGGTAAAGAAACCATTCACGAAAAGTATTTGGTTCCCTTAATGTACGAGAAGGATCAGAAAATGTTAATTGACAGCGTGTGCGCGACGCGTTCGCGCCAGACGGCCATTGCAGCCTTTTCGCGACTCGCCAGGGCCGTCGCTATGCGTAGTCGACGTTGGTACCACTCAAGTATGTCTTTGCTTACTATGCTTAATTAAATACATTTTTTTTGTCTTTTTGGGTGCCAATCATTACAAAAGATTATAAAAATACGAGTTATATTCACATTTCATTGTGGAAATGCTTAATAAAGAAAATTGAATACAAAAACTTACCTATTTCTGATGTAAACAAATTAAAAATGTTTCCGCCTTGCTTGACGTTTGTTCCTGGTATCCCGATTTTCAATAATAAGTGTCCAGCAATAATCAGCAAGCATCCGCACATAAGTCTTTTCCTTTGTAACGTTTTTCATTGTTGAAATATCTTGATGAAAGATTAATGCTGGTATTGTATTCCTTGTTTTGATTTTAAAATAATTTCGTCATGAATATAACAAAAACAGTCCGGCTGATTTATACACTTCCGCGAGATTTTATCGATTTAATATAGAGCGATCTATGTCTTAATTATGTACTTCGATCAATAAAATCGATAAAAATAGTCCCATTTACATAGTGTTTGGACTTATTTTAATCGGAAGAATCTTGAATGTCCATTGGTATTACAATTACAAAAATAAGACAACAATTACTGAAAATAAAATTTTCCAGTCACCGCATTGCTGCGGTCAATTTTCTTTATTAAGCATTTCCACAATGAAATGTGAATATAACTCGTATTTTTATAATCTTTTGTAATGATTGGCACCCAAAAAGACAAAAAAAATGTATTTAATTAAGCATAGTAAGCAAAGACATACTTGAGTGGTACCAACGTCGACTACGCATAGCGACGGCCCTGGCGAGTCGCGAAAAGGCTGCAATGGCCGTCTGGCGCGAACGCGTCGCGCACACGCTGTCAATTAACATTTTCTGATCCTTCTCGTACATTAAGGGAACCAAATACTTTTCGTGAATGGTTTCTTTACCAGAAATGTCTGTAGAATGCATTCCTGTATAGTAAATTCCTGCTAGATAAAGGATTTTTCATATAAATACAAAAATAGAGCGTACAAAGTACCCGCGTCGGCACATTTTCAAACTTTAACAACCATTTACAACTATTAGGAAGTACATAAAAATATAATTGACTATATGAATATGTAGAGGAGAGTCCCCTCTATCTCTTGACTCAAATTTGAACTTTATCGCGTGTTTAGTTTTTGCGTAACACGTCGTTTCGTATCAAAATCGGGCATTTTTACAAAAACCAAAATTTTTCGAAAACGTTGCGTGATGGAGCAATTCTACTTGCAGATTCGGTTTTAGGATGACAAAGTGTATAAGAATCACCCAACAGGTATTGCAAAACTCGAAAAAAGTTTAATTTTGTTGGACAGTGTTATTAGTATTAGTAAAAAAATTCACATCTTATCATTACTGATTTGAAGAAAAAGGGTAATTCAAAATGATCATGAATATTACAGTGCCCGACAAAATGATAGGACGTTTGATGTATTTGTATATTTCATATAACATAATAGGATACGTATACATTTTATTCACGCTACATATTGAATATGTCCCACAAAATATGCATATAGAATTGCAAAATAATATAGATATGTATTGATTTTAGTTGGACAAAATGATAGAACATTATAAAAAAATACAATTATTTGAACAGATATATTTTTTTGAATTTCAAATTAATATTTAGTAAAACCACCTTTCCCTGTATAACATCTAATAAGCGATTAGGAATTGATTTAAACAATTTTTTAATACGTTTTTAGTTTAATAGACACCAATTTGTAACAATACTTTGATTTAATTCCATGACATTTTTGCGTTGTTTTCCATTCTCATAAACGCTTCTTGATAGCTCGGCCCATACATTTGCAATAATATTAAGGTCGGGTGATCGGGCCGGCCACTCGAGACACATCACAATTTTAGAACTAAAATAAGCTTTAACACACTTTGCGGTATGTATAGCAGCATTATTCTGTTGAAAAATAAACGTACTGCCTGCAATACGAGTCGCGTGCTTAGTTAACTGATCGTTTATTAATTTAATATATTTTTCGCTGTTTATACGGCCGGATAAAAAATTTATGTCAGTTTTTCCCTGATATGCAATACCGGCCCACACCATAACACTACCGCCACCCATTTGTCGACGGCTTAAATATTGTTTTTCTTTCCTTAGACCGTGAAAATAGTAATTCCAACCATCAGGACCATCCAAATTAAATTTCTTTTCGTCGCGAAATATCACATTTCTCCACTTCTTTTTCCATAAAACATGATCGCGTGCAAACTTTAAATGTTTTCTTTTTAATTTTTTTTTTTTTCGTTTAATTTGTTTACTGCTTTGGAGGATAGTTCTTACGTTAGCTAGAACACCTGCTTCTTCAGCGATTCTGCTTGCAGTTCCCTCATAATTGGAAGCTACGCGTAATATAATTCGTCTTTCGCGTTATGTAGATTTTCGGATTTTTCAGAAAGTTATACACAACGTGGCGGCTTTTGTTTAATAACTTTGCAATTTTGTGATAGTTTGATTTTGTGACCGCAATAACAAGATTCGGTCGATTTCGCTTTTATACAATTGTTTCCTTGATCCATTTTAACATTAATGGCAGAAATGTTCTAGATAAATGAAAAATTTACACGTCTACTTCTAGTCACTGCTGATAGACTACTGTCAGAGTACGTAATAATGGAAAATACTACACGAGTCCTATCATTTTGACCGAGTACCATAAGGTCAGTCCATGTTTACATTTCTTTCTTCAACTTCTGTTGTGTACAAGATACAAACTTGTAATTCTATACGGATACTTTGGAGAATGTGTCTAATATATAGGGTGTGTAAAATGTACATATATCGTATTATGTTATATGAAACATACAAATACATCGATCGTCCTATCATTTTGTCCGGCACTGTATAAATCTGTATATTACAACCATGCTTATAACGCTTTAGTGTGTCGACCAAATGGATTGTCGCCAGTATCTTCTTACACAACTTCTATGAACATGCAGAGATCGCAAAAACGAATGGGAACACCTCCTATATTGAGAAAATTTGTTATGTACGCTAACGAGCAAAACTGAGTCTACACTATTTGAAGCAACATAACTTTTTAAAAATTAGATCAAATGACTTGAATTTTATTGAGAAGGATTAGTTTATTAGACGAGGTGTCAAAAATTTTTGAAAAAAGTTTGAATTCGTCGGAATCGCAAAAGAAATAGTAAAAGTTGGTTTTTTTAGCTTTTTTATCTGAGCCTGTATTGAAAATTTAAAAAATGTGTTCGATTCGCTTGAATAAATTATATCCATGCTGAAAATTTCACTGATATTGGTTAATTCGTTTACGAGTTATAAACGCTTCAAATAGTGTAGACTCAGTTTTGCTCGTTAGTGTATATGTCATAGGATCGCTGTCGAAGCAAGCGATCGAGCACGGTTTATGACACGAACACTTTCATTTTTATGACTGTCGAGCCGGTGACGTTTGATGCTCAGATGCGCAGATTTGGTATCAACAAATGGAGATTTCTTTCGGCGTGTCATAAACCATAGCTTCGAAGGGTAATTTCCAGGAAGAGGATAAGGGCTCTCGGACAGCGACTCAGACTTCCGGACCTGGAGTCACTTGGCACGTTTGCCAATTTGTCGCCCACTGCATGCCGAAAACAGGGAGTTTGCTCTTCCACCCTCACGGGATAAGGGTTCCAGGAAAAGAGAAGTGGGCCCAATTCACAACCGAGCTTCGTCAAAGATTTTCGTAGTTCGCCAATTCCTCAAGACTGCACATCGGGTGCTCACGCAGAACATATAGTTCTTTAACAGAAGAAACGTTGAGTTTATGAACAAATCATAGGGCTTACGTCCTTCGTTCGTTTAGAACAATTCCCTATACACATATTACCCTATTACCCAATTCCCTGTATACACATTTTATACATGCATAACCGTAAAAGAAAGACGAAGGAGAAATATATTTATTTGATAGTTGGTTAAACTTCACCTTAGAAACCCAGAATTTTTAACTTTTTTTTTATATAAACCCATAGATTTTGACAAGAAAATGCCAAAAATCCAAGTTTTACCGTTAGGAATTCACTGTTTCAAAAGTTACGCGTGCTTAAAGTTGAGTGTAAGCGTGTTTGAATGCTTTTTTCAGCTTATTTGCAAAAAGTTCTATTTTCAATCATTTCAATAAATTCTCGATTGGATTGATATCTCCGGAATTCCCAGGCCAATCGAGAACCTAGACTTTTTCTTTAAGGAATTTAGAAACCTTTTTGGCTGTATGGCAAGGTGCAGAATCATGCATAAAAATAATAAAAAGAATTTATATTGATTAGGTTTCCATTTAAGAGTTCATTGATTTAGTGTAAAATTAAACAGTTTATCTCAACTGCCCTAATTATTATTTCACGACAAACCCACTCAATTTGAAAGTAGTTGTTTATGAAAGAGTATAGCCGGGAAATGATGGATCGAATGTGCCCCCAAAGCAAATTGATTTTTGGTCACGCCATTCGATCGAGCTCTCAAAGAAAACCCTCTGTAACAAATTTGAAGTCAGCACCCCTACCACAAGGGTAGTTATAGCGTCAGCACGGTTTAATGAATTATGCTCTATTTCTTCTGTTCTGCTCAACAAAAAATTACGAAAAAATTCATGAACATTCTACCTAATGGCACACATGACAGTGAATTATTTCAGAATTTTTGGTTGCAAAATCGATTTTTTAAAAAATCCGGAAGCACAAAATTGCCGATTTTATATTGAAGTTTCCAGAGTACCACGTTTATATTATTATGTTATTAATGTGTATATTTTCCAGATTTTTCGCTTTTGGCCATTTTATTCGGCTATACCATTTAATGTGCATTCGACACTTCTCCAAAATAGACACGCTAAAGAACTGAAACTTTTATAAAATCACCTGAAATCGTGCGCATGAAAGCTAAAATTCAACGCTTTCGTTGCGATAAGCTGCGTACTTTTCAAAAATGATCCTGCCAACATTACTTTGCTGCGAGGGCATCTGTCAAGATACCCGGATCTAATTTCGATGAAGTTCGAAACACAAGTTCTTATTGTAAAGGTAATAACTTTTGCTTTCTCAACACTGTGAAGGCAATGGACACCCGAGAAAAGCAAAATAAGACACCGGAGAAAGTTGTACACGCATTGTATCCGTAGAAACGCGATACGGGTTACAGTGTTCCTTGAAGATTATAAA
This sequence comes from Halictus rubicundus, assembly GCF_050948215.1. Lineage (NCBI taxonomy): Eukaryota > Metazoa > Arthropoda > Insecta > Hymenoptera > Halictidae > Halictus > Halictus rubicundus. The sequence goes on from NC_135162.1 coordinate 3,759,096, forward strand.
CTATATAAATTCATTTACGTGCACAATGGATTTTCAAAATCCATTTTCTCCAAAACTTAACGTCGGAGGGAATAATCTTTTTTTACACTTCCCTCGTTAATCCTCGCTCCATACATTAATTAACTAACCCTTAAGTACTATGGACCACTCACAATTTCCATTCATCTGTATTTCAATTTTAATTATGTTTGATTATTACAGAATTTTCGTTTTAGAACTCTTTATTATTCGAAATGTTGTATTTCCTTGAACGATGTGATTCCTGATGTCATTTGAAGTTAACGGACCAATCAGAGCGCCGCTACAGTGAACAGATCCCGGCTCGGCCAAATAACATGTAGGTTAGGCGCGCATAACTTTTGAACCAGTGAATTCCTAACATTGAAGCTTGGATTTTCAGCATTTTCTCGCCAAAATCTACAGGATTATATAAAAAAAAGTTAATCATTTCTGGTTTCTTGAGATCAAGTTTTAGCGTGTAAAATTGTATTCGTTACCAAAGATCCGGATGAACATATTTTCTGTTTACTTTTCTTCGTTATACTTATTGTTTCACTTAAATTCTATAGACATTTACTTTACTAAAATGAACGGAACGATACAAAAGATTCAACAATGGTATGGGTATTTGGTAGATATACCAGCTTCAAAGTCTTTGCTTGGTCAACTAATTTTGGTATCCACTTTGATGGGGAGCAGGGCAGTATTGTCTCTCTGGACGCCTGTTACGTTACCTTTTGCCTATTCTTTATACTATTGATATTTGTTTCGTTGCCAAGTAAAATACCTTCCACATGGCAGAGTTGGGCAAAACGTAATTTCAATTACAATTACAATTACTTACCAATTACTGTAATTTGAAATTGCAGAAATTTTGAAATTGCAATTACATGTAATTTTAATTGGTAATTGCAATTAATTGATGAATCACTGTAATTGTAATTGTGGTCCGCAATTACAACTACTGGTTGAGCAAAATTAATTGCAATTACCACTTACAATTACATGTAACTGTAATTCTATTTCTCCAATTTCAAGTATTTTTAATGCAATTACAAGTAATTGTAATTGGTAGTTGCAATTACTTGACGTCAAAATGGCACTAAAAAAAAGTAATTTGATACCTATTTATTTTCATACCTATGTATTTATCCCAAGAGATTGTTGAGTGGAAATGCGGCTGGGTTGACTTTGGTTCAATTACTCAATTTTTTTTTTGGTGTTTGTAATTCAATTACTGAAATTACAATGTAATTTTAATTGCTAAGACTCAAATTACAATTACTTAGCTTCAAGTAGTGATTGTAATTGAGAGCCTCAATTACAAGTACAGTAGTTGAAAGGAGTAATTGCAATTACAGTAGTTGAAAGGAGTAATTGCAATTACTTAACACGATTACACTGAAATAATTGATTCTAACAATTACTTCAGTGTAATTGTTCTTTCAAACCACTAATTTTTATGTTTTGGACCATTTAACCGTTTTCATATTGAAATTATAGTCCACTTTTGCTCATGTAATTGAAGATGTAATTAAATATTCATGTAAATCATTACTGCCCAACTCTTCCACATGGTCTGTATCAAGGTTCTTTGAAGTAATATTCTACAAACGATGCTCGTCCAGAACTGATTTTCCGAAGTTATCATACAGCCACAATGTGAAATCTACTATTGAAATGATCAAATGACAAAATAAAGAATCTGGTTGCTATTATAGTTATTATTCAATAATATTGATAGTTGAAGCACAAAGAATGAGTTCTTCATATTCTACACATTAATGATGTGATAAAAACATAATACAATTTAAGAATGATGATAAGACTGCGGATTTTTATGCAAAATATAAATTTCCTGTATCAATTTTGTAAGAAATAGGGGCCAAATAGAAATTTGTTCATTTAAATTTTACCTACTCGTTTTTGTTACAAATGTATAAAATCCAATTAATGATATTAACTAGACATGTGGACATTTCTCCTGACTATACGTCGTCAAAATAAGTGTCCCTTAATTCCACAATTATGTTATACGTGTTATTATATTTTTGACATTAAATTCTCATAAAATTTTATAACTCATACCTTTTAACCCCTTTGACTGCTAAAGGCGTATATTTATGCCCTCATAGGGCTATTAAAACAATTAAGTAAATAAAATTAATTTCTCAATTTATAAGAATTTTTACCGTACATTTGTTAATCCAACGCAATAGACAGAGCTATCTGAATGTGTACGTTAAATTTGATATTTATTATTATTTGAAGCAAATAGAATTATTAATTTCGACTTGAAAATTACACGCAACTTTCGTAAACAGAAATTATTTCTGTGAAAAACGAAAAGTATAATAATTTTAGGAAAATGTTATCGTTCATACAATGGAACTTAAACTGAAAACTACACGCAATTGGAACGATTTGTGCAAAAAAGTTATAATCATATGACTACATGAATTGTATCTTGAGCTTAACATTCTCTCTCGATCTTGTTCTATCAATAATGCATCATACACAAATGCGTTTTGCTCTCCATCTTATCAGATCTGCAATACCTACATGCAATATGAATAAATGTGTAATGCATGAACAGAATTACAAACCATCTCGTTCAGTTCCGATTCAATCCCAATAGGTTTCTTATTCATACTATGTCTCTGAATATAGTGGTTGATGGCTCATCTTTCATAATCATAAAGGCATTATGCACATTTGATATTTAAACAATACTTTTCATACATCCAATTAAATAATGAATATATTATACTTAAATACCATCGTCATATCTTATTTATGGCTTAACTTCACCTTAACAATCCAGAAATTTTTAACTTTTTATTATATCTATAAATTTTTTATATATGGCGGCTCTCTTACCTGTCAAAAACGCTTAAAATCGCTTAACTTTAAACACGCATAACTTTTGAACCAGTGACTACTTCTCTTTAAAACTTGGATTTTTGGCATTTTATCGTCAAAATCTACAGGATTGTATAAACAAAGTTAAATATTTCTAGGTTGCTAAGGTTAAGTTTAACCCAATAAAAACGCTGTATTAGCAACATTCTTGGGTATCATTTAAAAGAAGTACTATAACACACCTAACCACTAAAATGTAATAATGTAGTAATTGAAAGTTTGTGTGAAATTTAACCTGTTAGCTGGATAATTTTTCAATGTTATACATTTACAGAGATGTAACATTGGACAAATGAGATGAACGTAACAACAAATTTTTTCGCAATCACGTACATGCAATATAAGTTATATCAATATCGATATACGGTGATAGGGAAAGGTGTTAGGGAACACGAATAACAGGTATAGTTATCGCGTGCTCTCCCATTAACAGGTTAATAGAATCCCATGATGGAAGAATCTTTTGTCCGACTTCAATTCCTATAAACTAGCCCATGAAAATCTGCATGAAGGTCAGCAGTTACTGTGCACGGTACAGTCGGTCAAAAAAGTCTCCGTGGACTCTTCAAAGCGGTATGACCTTTTGAAAATGGGACCAAATATTTGAGTTTTTCTGGTTTATTCGAGCTATTACTAAAATTGCAATTGATCGGAATTACGAAGAAAATGGTAGATAAACTTCGCTTTTTGCAACTTTTTTGTCTGAGCCTGTACCGAAAATTAGAAAGGAGCATTTTGTAAATGTATTACAGCCGCCTGAAAACAACTTTACCGTACTACTTTCATAGTAAGCTTACGTCAAAGAAACATGGAGTCTCTCACAATGAAACACAAATTTAAGATAATAGCCTAATCTTTATGCTTATGCTTGAAACTTTAAGCAACGAAGGATAAGGTTCTATCAATTTTAACACGATCTGTGCTACGCGCACCACTGAAACAATTTAATAGTAAATGGTGTAGCCGGATAAGAAGGCCAAAAATGTCCCAAACCAAATTGAATTTGCAATAGGCTATTCGACAGCTTATCCAAAGAAAATACTTTGTGCCAATTTTTAACCCTATAATTTTACAGTTTTAGCATCTCGTTATGGTTGTTAACATATAATTTTTCAGATTTTTCAAAGTGGGGACACAGAAAATTGGCACAAAGTATTCTTTGGTTAAAGAATGGAATTCTTTTGTATTCTTTGGTTGGTTCTTCCAAAGTTTTCTTTGGTTAAGCTATCGAATGGCCTATTGCAAATTCAATTTGGTTTTGGGGCACTTTTGACCTCCTTATCCAGCTGCACCGTTTAAGATGAAGAATATATTAGCACAAAAAGTAAGTGATGTGAATACTAGTATGTGAAAACTAATTTTTAATCTAAATATCAAATGCCTGCATGAAAAGTTGAGCTATAATGGCTCTGCACGGAACGTGTTAACATGGTAATTGCCTGGTATGAACACTGAAAATAGAGTCAAAGTTCCTGAATGTTACAGCTACAAAGAAAAAGTTATACCTGAAGGGGTTACTATAAGAAACTGGATCTTTTATGAGAAATACTAAACTATTAAATGGATTCTCCTATAAAGTTAATTCTAGGGGAAATAATTAAACATTTTACGATCATACGTGACACAAATAGTATGATCAATTCAACAAAGCTCATATAATGTAATATAAGGATTTCGATTTTCTGTTGTGATCATCAATAATAGAAAAGATACTTAAATGTTTAACAATTCATTGATTGTAACAATAGCATTAGTTTACACTGTTCAATACATATTTGGATTTGTAACTAGGACTGAACTTTAAGAATTTATCTGTACACGTGAACTGAATACTAACCTGTATTTTTTGTTCATTCTCATGCGTAGCTTTCGAGAAAGATAATTTTTAAAGAAAACGAAAATTTCAAATATGACTTATTGCGCATTCATAGTAATATAGTTTTGTTCCGATATTAAGGCGATGTTTTGGGTCCTTGAGAGATGAGTGGTAGCGGCAGACTATATACAGTGATTTCTCTGTCGCCAAGGCCTGGAGGATAAACGTCGCGGAATTATCCCCACTACCGCGGGGTATACCCCGTAAGGGGCCAGGAATCTCGAGAGGCCTCGGACGCCGAGGAGTGTAATCATAATTAAATAATCATGGCTCGGATACGTCTCCTGGACGATACACGACGCTGGCAAGACCGGTGTTGTTGACATATATCGAGTATTCACTGTAGTTAGGTTTCAGTAAAAATTAATCGAATTACACAAATTGTGATATTTTTCAATCGTTTAATTAAATTTAACGAAGTTTTCGAATTTTTGAATTTCCGATTTTCGTTTTATTAATTCGATTTGATTTTTGTAATGTGTTGATTTTTCGGATTGTAAAATTTTGTAAAATTATTATTAAAATCCCGTTACTTAATAACTCTGTTTTCTGTTCTAGCAAATTTGTCTAGCTTGGAGCAAAACGTATTGATTTTTTAAAATCCAACTGATTAAAGTCTAAAAATGAAAAAGTATAGTTTTGACCAGCCAGCTCTTATCTCTTGAAACGTGAAGAATAGACTACGGATATTTATGCAAAATGCAAAATTATTTGCGTCAATTGCAAAATAGGAGACCCAAATAAAAATTTCTTTCTTTCATTAATAATTCTGATATACCGAAAATAGTGCATTGATATTGCAAAACCGATTCGATTGACAAGAAAAATGATTCGTATTCTTCTGTATATTTAATTTTTTAGACAAATTATAAAAATATCTGCGAAAATTGATATACAATATGTATATTGTATATTGTATATGTATATGTATATTTGTATATTTCAGTATAACTGTTACCATTAGTGCGCAAGACATCTTCAAAATTAATTGTCACAGTGACTAGTCGTGAGAATGAAAAACGCTTTTCAGACTTGTACTCAGCCAAAAACGTTTAGTCAACGTTACTGATTGAAATATATGTTGAGCAGTGTTTTAACGATATTCGTTCGACGATCTCTAATGGTCTGAATTTTTTTGTGGCTCTCCAAACTCTGGTGACCCGTCGCGAAATCGTCTCTTCTCACCTTGACTAACGAACAATCGAAAAATGACGGTCCACCGGGAACGTACAAATGCCGGCTGCATAAAAAACTCTGAAAAGGTAATGACATGGTCGGATATGGTGATGCAGTGCGGGGGCGGGGGCTGTTGCGTCTTGGAGCAGTGCTTTCAGTACCCGAGGAGAACTCGAGAGCCACGGGAGTGTGGCTGCCAATTCGCTCTACTCCACAGGGCCGACATCGCGTGACCATCGGTACTTGCCAACAATCTACAATCTGTTTTTATCTTTTCCTTCTTCTAATTCTTTCTTTTCGCCTTTCCATTCTTCATTTTAACGGCGTGGGTGAACTGCATCTTCACTGATCGCGAGCTCACACTCCTCTTTTCTCTTTCTGGCTCTCTTCTCTGTCTCGTTTTCTGTCCAATGCTCTCACGATGTGTACCTCTCTATCTATCTTTATTGTATATCACAATCGTCTTCACGTTTATGTCACCTCCGCGTGGCTGTTTCTCTGTCCACACTGTACCACAGCCCCGACTGACTCCACTTTTCGTTGTTTCAAGAGCGAAATACAGTGGTTACTCGATAAATGTCCTCAACACGGGTCTGGCGACGGACATATATCGGATAGGAGACACTATTCTTTGATCCCCGCCGAACGTAGAAAAGGACAGCGAAGCTCCAGAGGCCTCGGTCACCGAGGAGTGTAACATAATGCATGTCGGGTATATCGGTGTGAGATCAGGAGACCACTACTAATCCAATAACAAAACTTCTTTATTTTTCATTTTTTTATCTATATGGGACTTTCACCAACATATTCGTGGCATTTTTTAATGAAAATGAGATCAAATACGATACAATTCCGATGATATTTAGATGTGTAATGAACGATGAAAGTTTCGGACGCAAAGGACAGCGTATTTATCGCTGTCAGATTCTTGTTTATGACATGCATCGTGTAGGACAGGTATGTTTACACGTCGCTGGCAAGACCCGCGTTGTTAACATATATCGAGAAAACACTGTACATCTAATCGATGAGGTAATGATCGAGTATAGGTCGTGAGCAATCATGCAGAACTGCAGAGTCTTGTCCCATATGGTTTTCTAAAGATTCGCTCAGAATATGTACAAGGTGTTTCAAAATTATATGTCCTGACCACTATAGCGTGATTCTGCACCTCTGGATCGGTGGAGATCTGTTAAAAAAAAATAATAGACCGCAAGGTTGACCTTGATCTTGAATCTCAAGGTCAAAATTGTTTTTTATTGCATCGTAAAGTACTTATCGCGGCGAACAAAAGTCTCAAAGGAACCATGGGTCCATGGTGGGTCCATGGTTCCATGGGAACCTTGTTGTCTCAAGTCAACTGTTCTTTTAGAAAATGACTGTAAAATTTCGTAATCTATTTTATACCATATGTCTACATGGTGTCCCAAAACGATATAAACGCGGAGGAGGTGATTCTACATGAGAACATATAGAACAAATTTTTTTCATTTGACTCCATTCTATTAATTAGGCGTCTGATCATTACCCACTAATTCTACTTCTTAAGAACTCTAGATGCGCGAACTAGACGAATTTTTAAAGTGAATTTTCTCGAAAAGGGCGCGTGAAATGCAAAAAAATTTCTTCGATTTTTTCGACTTATTTTCACAGGTAAAATCATCCCCTCCACGTTTATACCATTTTGGGACACTTTTGAAACTTTTGTTCTTCGCGATAAGTGCTACAGGATGCTACAAAAATATTTTTGACGTTGATAAAAGGATCAAGGTCAATTTTTCGGTCCATTTTTTAAACAGATCTCCACCTATCCAGAGGTGCACATTCACGCTATAGTGGTCACGACATATAATTTTGAAACACCCTGTACGTATGTAGTACAGGGTGGGGACGAAAGTTTCGTTTTTCATACAAAAGTATATAGAAGTTAATAATAACTATCTAGAGATGTACTTTCTCATTTTGTATAAAGTGTAACTATTATGCTTTGCTTTTACAAAGCTTGTTGGTTGATACTGTTATGTTTTATTGAGTTATATTACAAACTGTTTGGCAAATAGAAATACTTCCCTAATACTTTATAAACGGATTTTCATATAGTATAAAACAAAATAAGTGAACAACTCATTCCAAATTAAAAAATATTTATTAGACAAATTCTTTTCGACCCGTCCAGTGAATGAACATATTTTGTATTAAGCGAAAAAATAACATTTGTGATGCCCTCTTCATGTTGAAAATGCAGTAATTGTACTGTAAATTGACAGATGTCTCGCTAAAGAGATCTCATTTTTTTTATAACCTACTCGCCACTACATTAATTTATTTAGCAGTTGTTCGGATGACGTTCCACGTGTTCAAAGTAAATATTACTCTCGTAAGATCAGCAATTTGTATTTTGAGATGGTTCAATAGTTCTATGATATGTTTGTTTGTATAAGTATCAATCACTTGGGTACCTGTGTTCATTCATTGTCGTCATTTGGCCCATATATTGTTAGAATTATGTTCTGGAAAACATGACCTTGACAGTTACACAGTTTTCTTATAGAAATAATACTTAGGAAATTAAATAACCCTTTTCAAATAATAATTTGCACAGACATGAAGCTTAAGTGTTCATTCACTGGACAGCACGCCCTACGATATTGAAAGATAACACTAAGGCATTGTACTTTAAATAGGGGAATGAAAATATAATAGTTTTGGGTTGTACAAAAATTGTCAAAATAATTTTGGTCCCTTTAACAAAAAGTAAAAATACCAGTCAAAGAGTTTATTGTGAATAAAGAATACAATAAGGAACTTTTTGTCCCAACGATACAGCTGTAGTTTCGTCGATATACAAGGTGATTTGTAACTGATGGTACAATCGGAAAGGAAATGATTCTACATAAATGAAATAAGTCGAAAATATAGAATAAAATTTGTTTGAGAAAATCGAGTTTGAAAATTCGGCGCTATTATTATTAAGTACATATTATAATAATTTTTTATAATTATAAAAAATAATAGTAGTAGTAGTAGTAGTATATAACTATTTTTTATAATTATATGTATAATTATAAATACGTGTGCTCTTGAATAGAAATTCTACTTTTTACAAATGCTAAGCTCGCGAACTTGAATTTTAAAACTCTATTTTTTCGGAAACAAAGCTTCATATGAAAAAATCTGTATGAACATGTCCAACTTATTTTTTTATGTACATCCCTCTTTTCAGCTGTACCACCAGTTACTGATCACTCTATATTAATTAAACATATTATCATTCAGAAATAAACAATGTTGTGCATACATTATTACAGCTCCATACGATTCCTGTCAAGCTGTGATTTACATCGAATCGCACACAAAAAATGATGTATTTATTCCACTTTTTAATATAAGCAATAACAGACATTGTATGAACACTTGGAAGCGAAAGAACTTTGTGTTTTCACCTGCTACAAAGCACCATCTAGAAAGTACCAAAGAATATTCAATCAGTTGTTTGAGAATGAAGATTTTGACTTTTAATTCTACTCTACCCTAAGTTAATCTCACATTTAGTCGCTCACTGTATTACGCTGACATGTCGATCGTACACAAATTAAGAACGTCGCGGTAGTTGTTCTAGTTGAAAGTACTTCAGCCGCAAGAAGAAAGTTTTAAAAAATGATAGGTAATTATTGGATGAGTGCAAAATGTCGTGTCCGATCTTCAAGGTCTTCAAGAACTTCTTTAAACAAGCAAAAAACAAAAAACAATGCAGTTTTGTGCAAAATAGAAGTCCATCAGCTCGTAAAACCCATTGGGACACAGTTTTGTAAAACGGTGATGACTAAATAAAATTGTTATTTTAACATGTAACCGCTTGTATTTTATTTTCAAATCGGGTGCGTATTTTTGCAATCGTCTAATACCATACAGGGTGGACCGGAAATCGTAGTACCACCGGGCAGGGGATGAGTCTACATAAAGAAAATAAGAAAAAATTTCGGTATAAAAGTCTCTTTTTCGAGAAAATTGATTTTGAAAATGTAGCGAATACGCGTGCTATTAGATAGGAATCGTCTGACGCGTCTGACCATGACCAACCAATTCTACTTCCTGCACATACTAAAACACGCGAACCTGACGGATCTTTGAACTCGATTTTTTTGAAAACGAGACGTCAAACAAAAAAATTTTATTCCTTTTTTCGATTTATTTTTACATGTTGAATCACCCGCTCTCCGCTTGTACTCCGATTTCTGACCCACCCTGTATATACGGAGATTTAACTTGTTGATTTTTCAGTGATGTCGAAGTAAATGAACTATTTCTGTATTTGTGTAATACGTGTAACTGCTGTTCAGTTTCAGTTTAAAAAATATGCTATTGTCCACAATCATAGTAAACAAATGTAATATTGTCATTTACGAGTCAGCAGGAATTACGTTAATTATTTTCTGATAATTATACAGTGATAATGGAGCATTATAATGTTTATTATACCGGGTGATTCACGAGAAACAGAACACCTAAATATCTTCGTTAGGCTTGAAGATAGAAGAAAATGTTACAAAGAAAAGTTGTACTGTCAAAGGAGGAAAATATGGTGATATAAAAAAATGTTCTGATTGTTGTCGGCTTCACGATCTTTTGAAGTTCATCGATGTATTTAAGTAGCACCATATATCTTTAACTTCATACTGTTTGAGTAACGCATCGTTAAAAGGTTATCTATAAACTGATACACTCGCAATAATCGATGACAATAACTGACTCGGCATACATACCTGTAGTTTGTTGATAATCTTGTTTGTGTACGCTTAGAGATCACTTTCCGTTAACAGTATACCTATTCTGATACCTAATGGCTTAAGAAATTAAATTTCCGTTCATCAAACGGTGTAGTCAAACTATACCTATTTATGAGTCCAAGGTCATTTGAAGGTGATAGTGTACCATATAATTGAACTCGTCTTGATATCGGCTACAACACTATGAAGTTAAAAATACAGTTAACATTTTCTTCTAACTTCGACCCTAACAGAGATATTTAGGTGTTCTGTTTCTCGTGAATCATTCGGTATAGTTTACCTATGATCTCATTATTCACTGGAGAAACTTAGTATGATTCATGGTACTGAAGATACTTTCACCTGTACGTTGGAAACAAATTAAATATATTGGAAACAAGAAGGGAAACAAATACACTATGATAATAATTAGACTACGGATCTTTGTGCAATTACGGCTTCTGAAAATTTTCAAAAAATGGTAGAATATAAAATTCGACGGAATCGAGTACTATTTTAATTTATTTCAGATCTAAAAAGGCTATTATCACGGAAAATAAGATTTAATTTGATTCAGCTTTATTAAAATTCTCCTACAAGAATTGCAAATTGCATAAACATCCGCAGTCTAATGATAACATATTTCAAGGTCAATGAAATCGGTGAGGTAGGTTCGATTTCATGCGAAGTATTTCAAAATTGTGATACAATCTGGAAGACAGTGATTCTGTTCGTTATAAATTGCATGAAGTGACATTTTGCGATAAACGCGTGAAACTTTTAAAATCCATTAACCCCGAAGCAATATCTTCCGTGAAAAATTCTATTCTACGTTCCTTGCTTATTTTTTTTTTTTAATGTAAAATCACTCCTTTCCCGATTGTACCACGTTTTAGAAATACAATACTTTGTATAATTTCCGAATAATAACTAAATATAATTAAAAGCGTTCGTCAACGATCAGAATTTATACTTTTAATCACTATTTGCGTGTTTCGGAAAACTTGTGCAGATATTTTACCTTGACGAATATTTTAACATCACGGAATTGCTGTTTACAAACTTCATTATCATAACGACATTTCAAGCAGACATTTTAACTGGTTCAGCGGAAAACATTTTGAAGCATTATAAAGTAGACCTTCGAAAGCGTAAAACAAATAGCAAGCAACCCAGTCATACCTTAAAGTTCATTTTGAATGATCAAACATTTCGAATCACTTCTATTCGTGGTTCGATTATCATCATTACTATTATTGTACACATGTGAGTTACATTCAAGTAAAAGTTAAATTATCAGTAGAAAATTGCGATATAGTTAGGGTGGAAACTTACATATACGATGACCCATTTTAATCTATAAATCTCACTGTTTCATAAATTACGTTAAATTAAAGAACCTACTTTTGCAAAATTAAAAGATGGAGAGGCACATTAAAATGTGTAGTTCTAAATTTGCTTGGTGCAAGTGTTAAGATCATTTACAAGTAGATTGAACCTTTGAATGACATGGCAATCTATATTTCCTAGTAAAGTTGTATAATAACAAGTACACTATGCGTAAGCTATTAAAATCCATCGGGACCACAAATTTTTTATTTCTTTTTTAACACAATCCTGAAGATGTTGACGAGAAAATGCCAAAGATCACAGTTTTAACGTTAGGAATTCACTGACTCAAAAGTTATACGCGTTTAAAGTTGAACGATTTCAGGCGCTTTTGACAGGTAAGGGCGCCGCCATGTTGATATGAACTCAGCGTCGCGCGTCGTCTAATGAGTGAAGTTTCGAACGATGCTGAGTACATACCAATATGGCGGCGCCATTATCTGTCAAAAACGATTGAAATCGCTCAACATTGCATACGTATAACTTTTGAGTCAGTGAATTCCTATCGTTAAAACTTCGATTTTTGGCATTTTCTCGTCAAAATCTGCGGGACTATATAAAAAATGTCTAAAATTTGTGATCCCATAAGCAAAAGTTTAGCCGTAGGGTCCTTAATTCGAAGGAATTGTTGTGACTAAGAAATTTTCTCACCAAAATTAATGAAATATAAACACATTAATTTCTGTATAGATTTTTTCGTTAATTAATCGCAGCTTCGATTGGCTTCGGAGTGGCTCACATTCGATGCATTTGCGGCACTACGAAGGAAGTATGCTTTCAATTAAACGCTTTCGCAACGCTTGTAAATACTAAACGCTATCGCTCCCGATTTCTTTTTTTGGTGTATATACATGTACGTGTGGACACGTGGACAGCAGTGCTCTCTGAAAACTGAATTATCCAGTTTTAACTATTACTATCTTGGAAACGAATCCACAACTTGCAAACTGGCAAAGCTTTCCGAATTTGCTGGAGAAGTATGCATGTTTCGTGTAGTCCCATTTATCAGGGACACCCTGTATAACATTAGAATACGATCGCAGAACATTCTCGCGTACACCTCGTCTGATGCTGGTTGCTTTCTATTTTGTTTTGTGCCTTCGACATTTAATAAACATAAAAACGCTCAATCATTCTTCTACAAAAAATTGACAGTTTCAAATTTATCTAATTTGTCCCATCTTTTCCCAGATTCGACTGTTCTAAGGCCATTTTATGTTTAGAATTGGAAATAACTCAATATAATTAACAAATATATCCAATTTTACGTTTTCGTTTTTCGTAAAAAGAGCGGGGCGTTTATAATATGAACGCGTCGGAAATAAACCGGGGAAGAGAAATGTGCAGTGCGTCAAGCCGTCTTAAAAAGTGGAAGCGGTCGGTACTTGAAAAAGGAATGGCATTAAAAAAATGTTCACCTAGCACTAGTGCTTTAATTACTTCAAGTGTTCACGTGCCTCGATGAGTTTCACTTGAATGTTGCAAGTAACACGTTTCAAAACGCTTTTCTTATCTGCTGGTATCCGCTTGCTTGGCAATTCGCTAAAACTTCCAATGTCTACGTTTTTGTATTTTTTTTTTCCTATCAGCCTCTAAGCCAATTATGCTGGGTGTCCCATTTTAGATTCCCAGGGCAAATATCTCGAAAAATATGAACATGAAAAAATGTTTCAGACAAAAATTACATGATTTCACATGAGGCTGTTATTTATTCGACCTTGAGATGACCTTGAAAACGTCTATAAAGGTCAACATTGACTTTTTAAATTTGTATTTATATTTTTAATTGTATATTATTATTGCTAAACACTACCCAAATGTCATGTTAGCGTAACCAGTTCGAGAGATATCAACTTTCAAAGTTGACAGGTCGCCGTTGATTGTTAGGTTTATTCGAAAGTGAATAAACTTATGCGAACGAAGTAAACGATCGAGAATTCGAACTTCAACTTTAAGACTTGTTATCACGGAAGCTGCTCATGTTAAAATTTCGTTAAGAATGTTTCGGAAACGTCTCGATGCCAACAATAATAATATACAATAAAAAATATGGCTTCCAATTTAAAAATTCATAGTTGACCTCTACAGGTCTTTTTAAGGTCATCTCGAGGTCGAATAAATAATTTTTCATATTCACATTTTTCGAGATATTTGCTCTGAGAATTAAAAATAGGACACCCTCTATAACCTTCAGTTCAGATAACAAACAAATGAATGTAATGGATGGAAGTGATTCTACAAGTTGTAACCACGAAATAGTGTCTCTCTAAACATTTATGAGATCCGATTATCGCGCGCAATTGTCCGAACCCTTTAAAATATGATTGTTTGCTTGGCAATGTACGTATATCCGATACGTGTAATCTCGTTGCAGACAAATTATTTATGGATCACGACGATCGCATATTCCATATTACATACGCAATTTAATTTTCGAGATATAGATTTGTTTCATATTTTCCACTTCACTGGCATACGGTTTTAATCATGTCACATGCCACTCATTGAATAATTACTTTTATCGTCAGTTAATTAATTTGAAAACATGGCTTTTACACGTAACAATTAATGTAACACTGATTTAAATTTTACAATAACAAAACCTATATTCATCGAACATTGAACATGGAAAATGTTCTTGTGCAAGTAAATACAAACCGAACAATAACTGGTTTCGAATTTGTTTATAAATTACGCAGGTTTTGAATGTGTAATTTTTGCCTATTTTTTTAAAACAAGCTACGATTATGAATTTTTGTCTCGATGTCTGTTTATATGATCAAATCCACTTTTCTTATTGTAATCAGGAAAGATTGGATTGTTATTAACATTTTTCTTTTATTCAAGATATACATTTTATAGTATTGAAAATTATGAACATATCTTAAGATATGTGTACTAGTTAATACACATATGTATCACTTAGTATACATATGTTTAGCATACATACGTTTATTATATATAATGTATGTATACTGCCGAAGCGAGTACATACCATTATAAACATATATTTACTTTATAAACTTCACCTTGAAGCATCAGCGTTTAACAATTTTAAAGAAGATATATATCTGCGTACATTACAATCTCACTTTTTAAATTACTTTTTAAATTTTATAGATATTATAAAATATTTTAAATTTTATAAAATACATTTTCAATTTTACAAATATTTATAGAAACAAGCCATGACATCGCCACCAACGAATCTTTAACAATCTAGTTTCGGTCCTTCCATTCCTCGAAAAAAACTGAGCAATTTTTGTACATAACATATTTTTTCATCTCCATTAGTTTTCGAGTTATTTTATAAAATACGAATTTATAAAATCGTCCCATAAATAATTCATGAAAATGAGAATCGGCATAAAGATCTGAAGATTTGTAATGAATCTGTTCGGCTAAATCCGTTCGCACACAATGTCCAACTATCCAAGAACTTTAGTTTACGATACCATAAATCTGTCAGCGGATCTGACGCGTCTATGGCCGTTTCAACTCTCGACTACTTAGGCTGGATTGCATAGCGATAGTACTACTGAACTTGTACGCTGCTACGAAAGATTCGTTACCCTACACAAACCTAAAACAAGTCTTAAAATTTTCAACTAACGTCCATGGAACACGCAGTCATTGTTTAAATATTTTCGTTAAAACCACACCATTGCATTTCTCCAAAACAATAACAATTATTCAAAACATTTATTTATTCAAAACGTACAAACTTGGACATCATCCAAATAAACTATTCGAAAAATAATCTTTAAGCTAATATATTATTTGTGTGGTTACTTATGTTATTTCAAATAATCATATATTAACTTATTTGTGATCAAATAGTTACTCAAATTATTTCTTCGTCAATTACTTCAGAAATACTTTTAGACTGACTATTGAAAATTAGAATAATTTTCAATACGACTAAACTACAAAAATTCTCTCACTGTAAATTTAATAATTAATTGCATTTCGTTAACATCTGACATCGATTTATTTTTTATTTCATTCAAGTGAAATAACTGAAACAAAGATTGATTTATATTTGAATTAAATACGAAACTAAAAAAGTATTTTAACGAATGAAATATTCCCAATGATTATTTCTTATCTAATTTTAAATAAAACGTACTCAACGTTTGGACGAAGCAACAGAATAAACTGGTTCGTCATATTTTATAGAACACTATAATTGAGAGTTAATAGTCATTGAAATTGCTCTCATTTATGTTTGGAATATTGTAATTACAAAGCTAGACAGAGAATATCCGACCAACCTTTGGTTGTTTAATAACGTACTACATTATTATGGCAGAATATTGACAACATAATTGTTATCCGTAATTATCATAATTGTTTCCAAAACATTCCTCTACTTAAAGTCGCTACTTTAAAGTAAACTAGCTACATAATTATTTCGAAGTCTGATTTCGAAGGAGAGATCCAAAAATGAAGTGTCGGACGTTTCGAAAAATGTCCAGGGGGATATTTCCCACGCAATAATAAATTAAATAATTAACTAATTGATAAAATGCCTAAAATAGCAAAAAAGCATAAACTTACTTTCTTTTATACAGAAAGAATGTGTAACCATTTTTTGTTTATTGTAGATACTGTAGATTTCGTTAATTTCAATATACTGTGATTTCTCTGTATATGTCGCAAAGACCTGTCTGATAAACGTCGCGGAACTATCCCCACTACCGCGGGGTATACCTCGTGAGGACCATGAAGTTCGACAGGCCTCGGATACTGAGGAGTGTAAACATAACATGGGTTGGGTATATCGGTATGAGACCAAGAAACCATCACTAATACTATAACAAAACTTCAACAATTCGTTTCTTGAATGTTACACGACGCTGTCAAGACCCGTGTTGTTGACATATATCGAGAATTCACTTTTGCCACTTCCTTCAACTCTAGAATGCGGTAAGAATTTTTTACATGGTCGTAACCTTCTGTCGATAGTATACCGACGTATTAGGTTTATTAACAGTTTCGATGAAGGAACACACAGTTCTCGTATAAGATGTCATAAGATATAGTAACTGGTGGCAATAAAGAAGTAATCTGTTATACTGTTCACATGTAAGGTATTACACGGCCGTAAAGTCGACATTAGGAACACCATAAACCTGTACGTGACTTGTAATTTGACTTTTATAGGAAGAGTATTGCCTTCGGAGAACGATACTCCGGCTAAATATGTCTTGTCTCAAAGTTCCCGGAGTAATAGCTTCCTGACCCAAATCTCAACGAGATCACGAATCTGCTAGAGACAGGAAATCCGTACGTTAGCATCGGGATATAGACGTACTAAATTCGATTGAGCCGTCGTTCCTCAGTCGGTAAACTCTAATTAAATTCCACGTTGTAAACTACTATGAAAGACTGATCAAATAAGTTCCGGGAAAAATGTGTACGAGGCAATACAATGGAAGAGTTCGTGTGTACGTCATCAAAATACTCGTTTCATACAATTTTCGAGAATAGTAGCTTAAACTTAACAAAAGGAGTCGTTGTTAGCAATTGTACTTTAAAACGATCTTCCGAATGGTTCAGGATTATAGTGATCGCCGATTGAAATAAAATCATTTTTACTTCGCGCTTATTCCTGAAAATAATTTTTGCATTGTTTGATTTTTAGATATCCGTTGCAGAAATTTCTATCATTGCTTCGAGTTAATAGTCACAAATTAAACATTAAACAAAATTAATTACCGTGAACCAACCTAATGGAAGAAATAACAAGGAAATTTTTAATCGTTCAATTAATCATTTATTCACTTCGACTGGGGCAAGTTCTGAGGAAAAATCGTTATCATGAAATCTATCGTATTCTGTACGTATACGTTAATATTAATAGAAGCATTAAAACGTATACTGGGTGACTCACCTAACGTTTGCACTTCAAATATCTTTGTTGTTTTTAATGATACGTCGAATGTCTCAAAGACGAGGTGATTGATTTAGTGAAGCTCAGACGATGCCATAAAAAAATTTGTTTTTGTTGTTTTTCTTTTTAGAAATCTCAAGGTTACATCTCAAGGATTAAATTATAATAAATATAATTTTTTTCTCGTATAATCATCGTTGTCCTTAAGACATTTAACGTATCTTTAAAGACATCAAACATATTTGAGGTGCACACGTTAGGTGCATATGCTACCTAATATATTATTATATGCTACCTAATCTAAATATCTTCTTTTGATATTTACGGAACTAGTTGAAGTTAAACTTAATTAACATTTAAGAGAGCAATTTATGATGGATGCATACAGTCCGCGTGGTATCGCACCACTTTTTCCCAAGATTTCAAAGTAACTTTATTTTTTTAACGAAATTATATATTTTCAATTAACTACTTACAGCATCGATTCTGAAATAAATTATATTGTATTGGTTCTGCAAGATGATTCAGATTCAGTTACCAATATTTAATTTCTTCCTTCATTGGAAGGTTACAAATCTTTTCTAACTGTATTCGCTGATTACTATTTATGATTTTAGAAATTATTAAAATATTTTTCCCATACTGTTATTCAGGAGTCGAATAAACTAGTGTATCCATTTCTAAAATTGTCCTTTCATATACAGGGTGAGTCAGTAAAAACCACCTCAAATAACTCATCAAAATAACTCATATATTATTGACGTAATTTTTTAAAACGTTGGATACTATTAAATGGCTCTGCTTTGAGTACAATCCTGTTTCATATAAAAATTGCCCAGTACTGCATGTGGGCGCTATTAGAAGTTAATGGGTTAAGATTTATCTACGATGATATATGACATACGATATATGATATCTACATCTCTGTAATATTAACGAAACAAATGGACAATCTTTTTAAAAGAACACAACTTACACAAGAAAGTTTCAACAACGACGACGATCTGATGTCGGGCCATGGAAACCTGAAATCGCTTATCTAGTCTTTTATGGGAGCTTATCAAGTACTTTCCCATATAATGAGTTTACACTATCTTAGAACACTTTATCATCAATCCGAACAGTATGTACGGTGACTTGCATAAATACTCGTACATTCTTTACAAGAGAATAACTTTTTCAAAATGGGACTAAATTTCTTTCTTTCTTTGGGTCTTTTGGGACTAAGTTTTTTTTTAGAAATTAGAAGAATTAGTTTACTAGATGACGTGTAAAAGAAATTTTGAAAAAATAGTAGTAGGTCAAATCACGGAGAAAATAGAGGTTGCTTTTTATACACTTTTTATTTTGCCCGCATTGAAAATTTAAAAAATACATTTTTGTATTCATGTTAATTATACAGGACGATTATAAGTGTGCCACCTAAATCACATGTATACTATTTGGTGTATGAAAAAATGGTTGAAACGAAAGTTAATAATAAGTTTCTTCTGTTTTGCTTTTCTATCGAGATATAAACGTCTACTCGAATTTTGTAATTTGTAATTTTGACGATTTTTACATCTTTTGATACTTTATTTCTGCGTCGACCCGTTTTGAAGCATATTAACATTAATACAAATCTAGAAAACGTATTTCTTAAATTTTTTATACAGGCCCACATAAAAAAGTTGTGAAAAACCTTTAGTATTTTTTCTGTGATTCTTTTCACGCTATTTTGTGAACTAATCCTTTTCTCAATAAAATCCCAGTTGTCTGGTCTGCCTTCAGAAAAGTCATTTTCTTTTAAATAGTGTATAATCATTTATAAGAGTCATTGCATGTACAGTGTTTACTCTATATATGCCCCAAATGCCTAACCGATAAAAGTCCCAGAAGAGAGTCCTTGGTCGCCTATAAAGCTTCACTGTTCTCTTCTGCGTTCGGTGTGGATCAAAAAATAATATCTCTTGGCCGATATATGTCTCTGGTTGGACCCGTGGTTTGGTCATATATTGAGTAAACACTATAATCAGAAACGAAAGTGAAATGTATTTTTAAGAAAGCACATCGTTCATTTCACACTTTACAAACATTAATCTGTATAAAGGTTCATAGTTATCTTCATTTCATACGGAAACTTCAGGTCGTTCGCTTCAACTCGTTTGAGTTCTTTCTGTCAGTGACACGCACATCTTCCGCATAGCATTGGCACAAAATTCTTGTTCACGGGAATTGTAGCACAGTTGTGATCAGAGTATCGACACCAGTTGAAACAATGATGATGCACAGCAACCACTGACGCTTTTACGCCACGATTATTGTAATATCACCAATATAGAAACAACAGATGTTTATTGTTGTCTCACTTGAAACGCTTTTGAAATTATTAGAATTAGAAGAATCGGTTGTACTGTCACCAACACTATCGTTTCCTCCACATGCCTAGATGGCGTATTAGAAACAACAAAAGGCTCGGATGAAACTTATGCTTATTCAAACGTAGGTTCGTTGTAGAATTATTCCTACAATTTATCGAACCTTTCGCCTGATTATTTTTGAGTTTCATTGTTCTTAACATATATGAATGTCAAAACTCTCATAATAACCATTTTATTAATTTCAGCTTTTATCCCTTGATAATATTTATTTTAAAATAATTATAACATTTGTATTTAACTCATTCTCATTACCTAACAGAAATAATAAATGGAGAATCTGGTTTCTGAATATCGATATTACGTTAAATTTTCATCCGAGCTTAATATATGTATATACATTATTATTATTATTATTATTATTATTATTATTATTATTATTATTATTATTATTATGAAATCTGCTGCTGTGTAAGTATTAATATATAAATCAAATGTACAATCGCAACAATAATTTCCATAAGGAAATATAATATTAACATATTAAGTCACGAGTCCCACAACATAAAGTTAAATAAAGTTAAGAGAAACGACAATTGAATTGTAAACGACTACATATTGATTGCAAATTGGACTAACGAAGCTCAAATTAAAAACGTTACCTACGTCAGAAGACGATAAAAAACCAAATATTCGTTTTTTCACTATAATATGATATAATTTAAATACAATTTTATAAATAGTACAAACCATAATATTATTATCTATATTTATTTGCTTACAACGTTAATTAATGTACAAAAGTAAATATATCGGAAATTCCTGCGCTTACTAGTAAATCAAAGCACCGTCGAGATTTTTTTAAAGGGATCATCGTTATTTTACAATGCATAGCATCGTAAAGCATAAAAGAGTAGTAAGAACACTGGAATAAGTTAATAGAAACGTGTGTATATAATTCAAAAACTCTACGAAAAGTGTAAATATTTGTAAAGTGGTTGTGCACGTTTGAACTAGCCTAGTAACTACAATTATTTTTCTACGTTCAATACTTTCTACAGATTCGATACGAAGTAGCTTATTAATAGACGTTCGCCGGAAATAATTCTTGAAGGTAAGCATCCCCTACGGTCCGAACACATCTGATAAACGATCACCCCGAGGATGCGACTGCAGAATGGAGCTGCGCAATCATGCTACCAAAATCTATACGGTCAGTCACCTAACTTGATCTTAAACACTCTACTTAAATCAATTCTGTATCCAAAAAATATCTAAATCAAAATTATATGACACTGAAAGGGATATACTACGGAAACATAATAAAATCCAATTTTCTAAATAATTTTCAGTTTTGATTAATAATGTAAAACTCTCTTGTTCAACTCTCGAAATGTGTGGGAAAACATTAATAGTACGAAAATAATAACACTCGTTTGTATACATTTGTTTAATTGAAATGGGCTTAGAAAAATTATTAATTCGATAATGAACACAAGGTAACACGTAACGTTGTGTAAGAAAACATTAAAAGTGCGAAAATAATAACATTGTCTGTCTACATTTATTCAATTGAAATGATTAAAAAATGCTTAGGTACAAATTGATGTTAATTCTTTAGTACACACAGACCATTACGCTTAATTTCTTCTTGGCAACTCAGAAATTTTTAACTTTTTTTATATACTCCTGTAGATCTTGACGGGAAAATGCCAATGATCCAAGTTTTAACTGTAGGAATTCACTGGTTTAAAAGTTATGCGTGTTTAAAGTTGAATGATTTCAAACATTTTTGACAGGTAAGGGCGCCGCCATATTGGTATGTGCTCAGCATCGCGCGTCGTCTAATGAGCGGAGTTGAGGACGATGCTGAGTACGTACCAATATGGCGGCCCCTTACCTGACGAAAACGTTTGAAATCACTCAACTTTGCACGCGCATAATTTTTGAACCAGTGAATTCCTCGCATTAAAACTTGGATTTTTGGAATTTTCTCGCCGAGATCTACAGGAGTACCTAAATAAACGTTAAAAATTTCTGGGTTGCCAAGGTGAAGTTTAACCGGAGAATGGATGCCAGGATGTTTCGTAGTCGTGTTTAAGTGGATAGCGTTTTGTAACTTTATTCAAAGCTATGCTAGAAATCTCACCTTTCTTCTTAAAGGAGGATCGTAGCCAGAAGTTTCGTTACTTCTTCTGGCACTCGCTTTTATAGCTTTTGGCGTCGGTTTTGAATCGATTTTTGTATCACACGAATGTTGATTTCAGATTCGATGGACGATGGATAAGTCCATCCACGAAATCTTCACTAATGCAGCATGATGGCCACGCTGCACCCTTGCCACTGCGGCTTTTGCTTCTAGATAATCGTGCATAAAGATCACTTTATTTATTCAATTATTCCTCAACCGTCCAGGATTTAATCTTTTGCTAGATTATTTTCATAACTATTCTTTAACATTTTTAATAAAATATAACATTACTTGAGAGAAGTATCAAACGATCTGGATATAATTTTGGATCTTTTGTGAAGAGTTTACTACGATGTTTATACGATCATTTATCTACGTTATTCTAAGTAGAACAATTACAGCCATTCGATCTTCTTCGGTATCCTACTCCATCTTGATTGCATGTAAAGCTCTTACCAACACCTATCATTCACGAGCAAATCCCAGTGATGGGTTTAAATAATTCGTTTAGCTAAGCAGTGCCCAGAGAAAAAGTCTTCTTCACTTAAACCCCCGATTTCACAGAAGCTAATAGCTCCGGGTACCACTTCCGGTGGCGTAATGGATCACACCCAACATCTAAAGCCGTAGGAGGGAGCCTCGACGCTTTAATGATCGGCCGCACGCCCAATTTGCTCATCTAATGAAAGACACGAAACTCTATTACTCGGTGAAAAGCGTTTCAAAACAGTTGCAGTTTAACTTATTCACATCTTTCACCCTTGTCGGGAAGAATGCACCTACTTTATAACTGAATTTATTACAAGATTTACTCTATAAACTATTCTCCTTTAAACAAAGTGTATTATCGAAGTACAAAAAATATTTATCATTTAATATGCAGCACATAGAAACGCTGCAGTAATATTAGATTAGTGATAGGCACGGTTTATTTGAAATACGAAATAATAAATAGCTTCGAACATTTTATTATTTATATTCCATAGTAACTTTGTGTTTATGCAGAACACAAATACAATTTTTATTTGCATTTTAATCAGAAAGTCGATTGTATGGTTTCGTAATAAATTCAGCTGTAGCGATAGCAAAAGATCGAAATGATTTTTCTACATGCTCACAATCGACACACAATCTCAACAAATTAGAACAATATTCTTTCGGGCAGGGAATCTTTCAGATCTCTATTAAACAATAAATAAGGTACACACTACATTGTTACAGATGAAATTACTTAAATAGATATCATTTAACAAAACTATTTGCTACATAAAATATGTAAATTTCTTTTCGATGAATGTTTCAATGGATATATAACAGTAATTTTTCTAAAGAAATCAAAAGTAAAAATAATGAAATTACTTAACCACTAAACGATGACATTTAGTTTTCATTGAGTTTTCATTTGGAATTCTTTCGTTCATAAAATATTCAGATTTATTTGGAATGTTTACTTAATGTTTCGATAAAGATATAAAAGCATTACAACTTTAATAGCAGCGAGGTTTGTCTCAGGTTTACGATAATAGGAACCGGTACGGTTCGATTGTCTCCGGCCGAGTCGTTGCCTAGTCACGATAAGCATCATTTTCTCATTTCCTCCTCCGAAGATAAGTGGTATTAAGTCCGGGGAACGTGCCGGACACAAAACTTCTTCGTCACGTTCGATCCATCGATTAGAGAACCGTCACTGAAATACCTAATGTACTTATTAGACACGCGAACAACTTAAGGAGTAGTAATTTAAATGAAATTGAGAACACACAGGATGACAAAAGCGGTGAAATAATTTTTGGGGAGGGGGGGGGGGTGCATAATAATTGAACAACTACTTTTGTTTGCATTCGTAGTTATTAATATTGACACTGACATAATAGGAAATATATGCTTCAATAATATAAACTAACATTGTAATTAATAGGAGGATTTACTAGAATAGAATAGAAATTATTTATTTTTAGACTCCCGAAATAGAAAGATTCGTGTTTCACACCCTTTGTTTTGTACTGTGAATATTGTACTTCTATCACAGAAAATTGCATCACTTTCTATGCTATGCTAATACCCCTTTCTAGTTCCCTAGTGTTTTACATTTGTTTATCAGAAAGTATAAATGTATTGGACAGTGATTACTTTTTATCATTTATTATTAATTCGGAATGAATGATACATTCGTTTCTATGAAGAATTATTTCTCGCATTTGACTATTTTGTGCAATTAACAGAGACAAATTTTTTAATAACACGGATACAATTAACCGTATTATTCGAGTATTGCCTATAATTACCTTACATTTGTTACCACGCCCTAAATTCGTTATCATACTCATTGAAATATTTCCGGAATATTTTATCATTTTTCCCAGAAACAAATTTAAAAACTTTTTAATTTTGAATTATATCCTACGTTATATGCTAGTGATAAGGTCCTATAAATGTATGGACAATTAATATTTAACAAGGTAATTGTTGGCAAAACTTTATTATACAGGCTGAGGTACCTAAGACTTTCACCGAAAATACAATATCGCCATTGTTTTTAGTACGGCAGTTTGTAAACAAGAGATGTCTTTCGACAACTTTTCAGTGTGTACATCAACGGAACCCTAGTAGAGTATGGTAAGCATGAACATGGTCTTCGTATGTTATGTTTCTTGAACAGTAACTCCTTCGAAGATCATTTGAAGGTCAACATATTATACATGGTTTTCGTCTTTTTATTATCTATAATGTTGCACTCATTAAAATACGTTGTTCCATTAAAAAAAAAATGACGATGACCTTGAAATATCAGAAAATACAACCTAGAGAAAACAAACTTCTTCATTACAAAAATTGCCCCACTGAACCAAACATTTTCTTCCTGAAACATTTTTTCGTATTACTAAAAACAACGGAGATATTTTCGATGAAAGTCTTAGGTGTCTCACTCTGTACACAGGGTGTCCCATAAATGTTGTACTTCCTTGAAAGGGACGATTCCTAAGGTCATTTGAAGTAAGGTCTTTTTCCTTTGCGAAAATGTTTTCCGCAGCTTTGTTAAGGAGTTATTAACGAAAAACGCAGACCAATCATAGCGCGGTTACAACGGACGATTTCCGGCTCGGTAGCCGCGCTCTGATTGGTCCGTGTTTTTCGTTAATAACTCCTGAACGAAGCCAAAGAGAACATTTTCGCAAAGGAAAAAGTTATTTCAAATGTCCCAACATTTTTGGGACATCCTGTATTACGTGCATGAGGAACAAGAAACTATAAAGTGCTCCATTAGTCAGAAATCAAATTTCAACAAATTTCACTCAAACTCATTTTTCGTACAATAAACAACCAGAAAGTTTCAACAGTTGTAATTTTGTAACTTAACTATTACGAGTCTTGTGGTGATGTTAACATGATGATGAGACTTGTTTCAAATACCCATTGTTAACACCAGATTTTCTCTTCCATATTATACACATTTGATCAAGTGCTTTTTCACTATTTGCTTTACAATAAAATATACCAAGTAAGTTTTGACACAAAGAAGAGTTTAAACAAAATTCAAATAAATCTCACAAGTCTTATTTAAAAACTGAATTCGAAAACAGTATTTAAAGTCGGCATTACGTTATCTTCAATATCAAACCGTTCATTTTGCTTAATTATTAATCAATAAAACGATCGTTTTAAAACCTATAGTTATTTATTTAATTTCAGTCCAGGTTCCAATATTCCATTAAGAGTGCAACAATTTTGCTCTGAAGTGGAAGATAGATTCGTATTACAATTTTCATGGAACAACTGAAAGACATGGGCAACTGTGATTTGACTTTAAACGGCCATCTCTAAAACGTTTCCGTAATTTCCTACACTTTTTCAAGATCTTCCCGTACAGAGGGTAGTTTGATAAATAATACAATATTTCTCAGCTGTCCCAATTTAATTTTGAGGGGCATCGTACATCGACCCTCGTAGATCGAACTATTTTTCATCCTTACCACACCCTTGGGAAACAGGGGTCAGACTTCGTCAGGGTTGCAAACTGAGCATTGATCTCCGTACCATCATTGAATACAGAATGTAATTACAGGCATCTCTATTCCAATTAAACGAACACTATATAAAAAGCTAAAATAAACCGTAACTTATTGAACTGTCCCACATAGGGTACAGGACTTAATCATTGTGCGAGTACCATTATACAGCGGGGGACAAAAATAAGTGGAAACAGGTAAAAATCTAGTTTATCAAACTAACATGACTGTTATAAATTTAAGTTTTATTTATTATATAGCCTTATAGTGAATAGATTATTTAGTGAATAATTGAAATTCATATATACATCTCTGTGAAAACACGCCGTACCATAACGAAAATGACAGCCATTCAAGCAATTTAATACTGAAATCCTTACAAAATTTTTTAGTTTTCTTAGTAGAGTGCTTAGGGTCATTGTCTTATTGAAAGACAAATTCGTCGCCGCAACCCATTTGTAACACTGCTTCTTCTAAATTCTCATTTAGTATATTAATATACTCATCTGCATTCATAATTCCGTCAATTTGTACTGACCTACAAATTTACTTTCGTCGCTGCAAATTATATTTTTCCAAAATGGTAGTGGCATATTCATCTAAATAATATTATATTCTCTAAATAATCTATACACTATAAGGATATATAATAAATATAACAAGTTTGTAACCGTCATGTTATTTCGACTAAGTTTCATTGTTACCTATTTCCACTAACTGTCCACTTATTTTTGTCCCCGACTGTATATATATATATTAACCGATTTGAATGAAACACATTTAATATCTCTTTTTTAATATTCACTATGCTTAAAAAATAAGTATAATTAATATAGGCACAGTAATTGTGTCTTTTAAGCCGGTAATAATATTTTTTCCAATACACTTACAACAGTAATAATTATTTTCATCTAGCAAGGCGGTGTATTTAGGTTTCAAAAAATTTCATTGAAATATGATAAGAAATGACACGTATACCCATGTAAGAATAATACTATTCTAGTAGAAGCAGAAAATCGACTGCTTATTATTTTGTATATCCCTACCAGTGTCGCAATTACCTGCTAATTATGTTTAAGATAAAATCAAATTTTAAATGATCAAGTTGGGTATTAAGAATTATTGCATTTAAAAAAATCTCAAAGCTACTTTGATTTATGAAATGAAAGTGGGAATTTCGACAATTTATATCATCCTACATTAAATGATAAAAAAGCTTTAATTTCTACCATTTTCCGAGTGATTATATTCCATTCAAATTAGTTGTGATTAAACTACATGTTTAATCACTTTACACATTGTAACTGTTACATATTTGTAAATCGAGCAACAATGTGTATTAATGCAATGCATAGTATCAAAGAACTAAGAGAATACAAATCCATTGTATAACTTCACAAATGAAGCGACTAAAATATGTACAAAGATTGTTGTAATTCGTAATTAAGCAGCTGATTTAGTTTTACAGTTCACAAAAACAAAATTAAAGCACTGTTCTACAGAAGTTTGTTTCGCGTTAGAACCTCGACTGTGGAAACTGTAGTTAAACAAATTTCATGACAGAAAATATGATTATCGAAACAGATTTTGACAAATATGAAGAAGTCAAAATAAAATTGTAATTTTTTAACACACACATTTTCTATAACATTAATAATGTCTTTGAAACGAGTTGGACAACTTAACTCGGTATGTTTTAAGTATTAAAATATTTTTTTAATATTCTTCTTATGCAAACAACTGCATCCTCAATCTGAAATATGAAGTTCTCTTCAACTTTTCTATTCGCATAGTTCTAAATTTATTTTTAAATTAATTTCAAAAAATAGATGGTCGCTATACTACTATTATTATTATTACAGAGTTTCTGCTACACTGTGACTAACCATCCTATTTTAATTAATGAGCAGTAACGATTTTCAGTATAAGTACACTTTATTGAGGAAGAGAAGCTGAATTTGTAGTGTGCAGTGACTACTAGTACTACTTCTACGATCTCGGAGAAATTGAGAATATTTTAAGAATTCGTTAGTGCAGTTAGTGCAGTGAAGGGCTAAACTATACTTCAGGAAACCAGAAATGTTTAACCTTTTTTTATGTAATCCTGTATATTTGGGCGAAAAAGTGCCGAAAATTAACATTTTAATCTTAGGAGATCAGTAGTTCAAAATTTATGTAAAAATGTATGTAAAGATGTGCGATTGCAGCGTTTTAACAGGTAAAGGCGCCGTCATATTCGTATGTACTCAGATATCGTCCAACGAGTGGAGCCACGAGAAGGTTGGTCAGGCTTAACTGTCAAAATCGCTTGAAATCGACCAACTTTAAACACGCATAACATTTCAATCAGTAAATTCCTAACATTGAAACTTGGATTTTCAGCATTTTCTCGCCTAAATCTACAGGATAACATCTACAAAGTTAAAAATTTCTGGTTTCCTAAGGTAAAGTTTAACCGTAGTGAAGATTCTGTAATGATATGAAAGTTCATCAACGGTTTATAAAAAGTATCAGCCCCTTATATTTCATTAGAAAGACAATTCAGAGCTATACTGGTATAATTACTGTAATTACTGAATAGAAATTCATATTTCAGCATATCAAGGTTGCTGTACATCTAGTCAAATTATTAAAAAATACTTTCAATGTAATACGTTAGTGTCAACGTTAATGAATTCAAAGGAGCAGTTTTGAATGTATTGATTTGATCTAGAATTGCATAAAAAATTGTACAAAAGTCTGTCTTATCAAAATTTAGGAGGATTAATCTATTGCTAATATCAAATATTTTCAATAGTTCTGTTTAATTACGCCGTCTGAGACACCACTTTCAACGACTGTGTCTTATAATTTTATTTCAGTAAAAATCTGTCACCTATTTCTGTTTAATTTGAAAATGCACTACATTATTAACTTATGCAATTTTTTTATTACAATTAAGTAACATAAATTCCGGTCTATTCTGATTGTTAGTGTTTCTTCTTTCTATTTGAAAAATCTGAAATCATTTTCTTAAACGAATACACTTGCCAATAGACTTTTCTGCTTATTAAACATATTATTTAAACTGCTTATTTAAACTATTTCTGCTTATTTAACACATTAAGAATTAAAGGTTTATGGACCGGTAATAATTAAGCACTTCTTGCTGCTTTCGGTAAGCCTTTCATTATTACTCCAGAGTTCAATTTATCCGGAAATATCGATGGCCTTAATCCTGATGTGTCTCCGGTACTTTTTTTGACCTAAACATATTTTCGTTTATTTAACACTATCAACCCCTTAATGCTCATGCGTGTGTGAAACATGACCAAAAATGATCATGGATGGTGTCAATTTTTTCTCATGAGAATAAAATGGAAACAATTTTAAATTTAATTTAAATCTCAAAAATTGTTTAAAAAGACTGTATACATGTATCTCCTGTGGTAGTAAGACCATTTAAACAATTATTTATATATGTATATGTATACTGTACATTTACTGTCACATAACAAACAATTTCTTGATCGTGTTATACGCGAGTTAAAAACAATAGTGCGTTAAGGGGTTAAGATTGTGCAATACACTTTGACCAACTGACGCTCTTAAATTCTCAAAAATGGTTTTATATTTGAAAAAGGTATACCAAAATTGTTACTAATGTACACATTCCTTCAGTTGCACTGAGGACCGCAGCACCGTAGTGTAATTAGCACTAGAACAATTTGCATAATCGAGGCTCGAGCGTAGCAAGGAACTCATTGATATTAGGGAATCGAACTTTCCCCGAAAGTACTGCCATCCTTCGTTTTAAGGGGAGGTTCCGTACTAGATCTTTGAAAAAAACTGAATTTTTTTACATTTTTCACTTCTTTGATGTTTAAAGAATATGTTAATAAAGCGAAACTTTGAAATTTTAAGAATTACCAAGACCACAGTCAGAAACATCACTTTTCAAACTGGTGGGACAAATATCTCAAAAACCGATTAATCAATTTGGATGACTCTTTTCTTAAATTATAGAATATAATTTTTTGAAGTTAGTGAACCTCCAATATTTGGAGATTGTTCAAATGTACTCATTTTTCGAGAAAGTAGAATCGTGAAAAAGTTGAGACAAAAATTTTTTTGGCAAGTTTCATAAGTTCACTTCCCCGGAAATTTCATGCAGTTTATGAATATATTTGGCTTTTTATTCAAAATTTAGAGCTGAGGAGTTTGACGTTCCACTGTCCAAAGAGAATGTTTCGAGAGCTGCTACAAAAATGTTGTACTCCCTTGAAAGGGGTACTCCGGAGGTCATCCGAAGAAACTTTTACCTTTGCGAAAACGTTCTCCCCGGCTTTGTTAAGGAATTATTAACGAAAAACGCGAACCAATCAGAGCGCGGCTACAATGGACGCGTTTCGGCTCGGCCAATGCCAACGCCACGCTCAGCGAGGCCTATCGCCGCACCGGACTCTGACCACTATTGCCGCGATCTGATTGGTCCGTGTTTTTTTGTTAATAACTGCTTAACGGTGCCATGGTGAACATTTTCGCAAAGGAAAAAGTTGCTTTAAATGACTTCAGAAGTCACCTTCCTTTCAAGGAAGTATAACATTTTTGGGACACCCTGTATAGCAATATGGACATTATAACACATTGAAGTGAAACAGTTACTCGCCGAATTAAGTTGATATACAATATACAAGAAATTCCGAAAACCATGGATTGTGATTTTATTTAATTTGTTAGGCAACAAATTCTGAATCATTTCTAGACCGGAATCTCCCCTTAGAGAAAGCATTCTACAAGCTAATCCTATTGTTGGTGGGTACACGAGTTCTTCTTTGTCCGTGTCTGCATTGTCAGAAATCACGCTTGAGAAAGATCGCATTGAAAAGCAATTTCCATACGAGCTGGGTGTATAATCGGTAAGAGGATCTAATCGCGTTGCTGCAATTTCCAGCATCTGCACTGGTCGAACCATCACATGGACTCCTTGGATAGCGGGCCTGGACTCGGCTGGTCGCGGACCTCGAGGCCGCGAGTGAACAGCGCCATCGATGTGGCCGGCTTTCTATCCCAGGTACGTAATCGTATCAAACGAGAAAGCTACTACCACCGCGACCAATTTCGCCCGTGAAGCAAAAGCCCCCGAATTGACCATTCCGCTGTTCCGTTGATCGCCGACCTTGAAACATTCGATCGAACCCCGGTGTCGAACCTCTATCAGCCCCTCGCGTCCCGTCGAGATATGCAATCGGAAAAAGTGGAGAACCAATCGCTCGGTTTGTATATGGTGAAAATTTGAACGCCCGTCAAAATTTCCAGCACTCATCGGGGATTTGTCTACCCGAAATAACTTCTCGGTCGCGACGCGACGGGGAAATGCTCGACGAATATTTTCCCCGGAAATCGATTTACCGGCAGAAACCGTTTCATCTCCTCCGACGTTTAATATTCGACAAATTCTTCTCGCAATTTGAAACGTTCGAGTTGGACACTAAATCTCCTACTGGGGAAAAATTCGCGACATTTAACCTATGGTACTTTCGTAGACAACACCAGTACAGAAATCAATTTGGACTCGCTTAGACGTATAGGATAAAATAGTTTACGAAACTTTAAAGTCGTTTCCTAAGAGAACGGTTGATTTTTTACCCATGGTTCCTTTGAGAAGCTTGTTTTCCTCAATGAGTAGAACACGTTGCGATCACAACAAAATTTGACCTTGAAGAAGTCGGTCAAGATCAATTTTGCACTACATTTTTTTTAACTGATCTTCGCCGACAATAATACAATATACAATATATAATACAATAGATTATACATTTTCGGGGTTCTCAAACTGGGTGCCGCACAGGAACAAATTCGATCGTTGTCAGGACATCTTTCATTCGATGCTTAACAAAATTGTCCCGAGAAGACTTACGTGAAGTTTTTTACGTCGTTGCAAAGAATATGGGGAGGGGGGCTTAAATCTTCAAATCGATTATTGACACGTTCACCAAAAAAATTGTTTAATGTTTTTAAAGATGCTTCAATTGGTGGCATTTTGAATGGAAAACATCTTTTCAATTTTGCAGCCGTTACATCGTACAAAAATGTATTAGGTAAAAATCAATGACAGTTTATGAAAGGTAAAGTCTCAAGCTTTAAAATGGGAACAGGTGTATTGTTCTACTATCTTTTGTAACGAAATTATCATAGTTTAAATGTCTACGCCTTTTTCGCAAAAATGTAGTGTTCAAATACGTTTTAGTTCTCGATTTACAGTGCGAAAGAAATTGATTTTTCTGATAAAAAGATTCGTATAAATAAATGAAGATAGGACATCAACTTCGGTACTGTGTCGCTTCCTTCTTGCATAGACGCATAGAATCTAGAAGTAATTTTTTTCTTCGAAAAGTGTTTTGTCACCTTTATTTTAGTAATTAATTGCCTTAACGAGAAAAATAAAGTGAAACAGTATACTCTTGATAATAGCTTTCCATTCTAAGAGGACCATTTTCCTCGTTACCATTTGTCCCTAATAACAGACTATCGCCCACGCTCATTGCTGACCTCGTGTACAGAATAATAAGCTTGCATGTACAAAAAAGCTACACACTTTCTCACTAGAGCACACATTGTATGTACATTAATGTATATAATCGTTGTAATTTACTGTAATATAGAATATGTGGTTTTATTTGTCGACCAAACCAAACCTTACAGTGATTAGTATTTCGTACGTAATGTTCTTCCTCACATCTGTGAAGTAAGTTTTGTTGTTATTAATGTTCGCTCGAATATATGAAAGCTGAGGTTTTATTGAACTACGAAATTGAAAAAGTAACTAAACAAGTTCTCCGACAGGAGAATCTTACATTTCTTGTCTGTATAAATAACATTAACACTGTAATAGAACAATTCGTTTCATTTTTATTTTTATTTATTTTACATACTCAAAACAAATAGGGTATTTCCATACATGAAATGAGTATTTATAATGCAAAATATATTTCTCTATTTATTTCCATTATGTGAAATAGTAATGTTAATGTCTTTAATTTTGAAAGTAGTGTCAACGAATAGTATAGGATCCGAAGGAAATTTTTTTAAATATTACTAGAACATTGACGAAACGAATTATCAGGGATTTTAACCTTTTAACTGAGCGACTTTTCAATAATAAATATTTAAAGACACCGGATGTAAGACAATTAAAACTAACATAACAAATATTTTGATACAGTCGACATAAACACGATGTAGTTTATATGTGAATATTATGACACAATACGACAGAATTATTTGTTGAATTAAGAGGAAAATTGTTGACAAATGATAGAGAACATCAGTGACAAGTCATCCGTAGTTAAAAGGTGAAAATAATGAGCCTTTTAATGGTTACGGTCAGAGTTGGGCAAATTTTATTTTAAGTAATAAATAACAAATTACAAATTAAATTAATATATCATTTGTAAATAATAATTAAATTTTTATTTAATTAAATAATCATTTAAATAGTTCCACATATAGTTTATTTATTATTTTTTGCTTGCAAATAAAATGTTATTCCTCATTCGGATTTTAGGGAAAGCCAAATAATAAATAATTTGGCATAGTGCTCCATGAATTCCGAATTCGTGGGGTAGGGAGACTGCGTTTGTTTACAAACATACGCCTCAACAAAAACACAAGAAGAGCTGAATGAAAAACTAAATAAATAAATTTTTATTACTGAAACAATTGATTAAATAAATAAATACACCTTTATTATTGAAACAATTGCCCAAATAAAAAATGAATTTTTATTATTTAAAAGATTGTTTGGATAATAAATGGTAATAAATAATAATTTGTATAGTAGATATATAAACAAATTTTTGTAATTATTTGTTCAAAATGTTGGCTTGTATAGCATATTAAAAAATCGTCGAAATCAGTGTGGTGGTAGAGATATCGATAATTGCTCGATCACGTCGAACAATTTTTGTGTTTTGTCAGAAAAAACTGAGATTTCATCGTGTTATTTAAGTTATTTTATGGTCGCACTGTCGATTTTTCAGTTGCTTCGTTGTGAACTGAATGATATCGCTTAGAGCGATTGAAGACCCTGACTTCGTGACTATGGCTATCCGAATAAATTATAAATAATAAATAATAAGAAATGGAATGATAATTAATAATTAAGAATTGAAATTGTATTTATAAATAAGAAATAAATTTATTATTTAAATAGTTTATTCAGATCTATATAAATAATAAATAATTGTTTTCGTCTCTTAGTTCTTAGTTAAATAATTCTTTATTGAAATAATTATTGAAATGAAAATTTACTTAAATGATGCCCAACTCTGGTTACGGTTACCGACCGTTCAAGATAATATTTTCCGCATAATTTCATTTTGCGTAGTGGAAATTATACTATTTAGGCAGGAATTTATAATATTTCTTTGTAACGTACCCAAGCGAAGCGATTTCTTTGCATACAAGTACAATTTCGAGAATGGATATTTAAATAAATAACGAACGCGAAAGATACCGTACAAAATAGATACGTCGAACGGTAAAGTTCAAGGCAGTTAGAGGTGAAGTGTAGTTTACAGGCTGATCAATAAGTTCAGTAGTTTACTAGTAAGAAAATTGTTAAGCTCACTGGAGGACATATGGACCGTCAGCGGTAATCACCTAGCACTCAGAGTGTTTTAACTACACAGTTTTTACAGGTATAGACATTTTTCAGTCAGTGTCGAACAATCATAAATGTACATTGTTCCTTTCACTGTGATTTCTACATTGTCTGATAATCCGGAGCAAGAAACGGCACACGCGTGCTATCGTTACGTTCTCGTGTGCAGTAAGCGTCGCTTAAATTCATACGTTCTAATACTTGCGAGATTTTTCTGTAAAAATTGCTTCCTTTTTATAGTTGAAGTTAAACAAATTTACATACGCATAGATGCATTATTTGCAATTGCATTTAATGTGTGACAATTTGAAACTATAACTTAT
Organism: Halictus rubicundus; assembly: GCF_050948215.1. Lineage (NCBI taxonomy): Eukaryota > Metazoa > Arthropoda > Insecta > Hymenoptera > Halictidae > Halictus > Halictus rubicundus. Next base: position 3,794,643 of record NC_135162.1, read on the forward strand.
TTCTAAAAACGTTAATTAGACTCATTGAAAAAAACTCGTCAATTTATTAGCCATCCATAATCGTGCGTATTTAGTTACAAATAATGTAGGTGGCAGATGAACGCTTAAATGAAGTTATAATATTTTTTATGAAATATTAACAAAATTTAAAAAATAATAATAATAATATTAATAATATAATGATATTGATAATATTAGTTTAAATTAATTGCAATTATTTTTGTTGACAAATGACAAGAATTCAATTTGACAACTTTACAAAATTCTTGGTAGATATTATGCCATTCCGTTTATAAGAAAGTTCTTTACTGTTATTTCCGCACAACATTGTTACATTTAGCATTAAAATTTTTGTCGACATCAAATATAAAATTGTCTGAAGAAAGTAGCATTTTTTTTATACTTTGTTTTACATTGTACTTGAACATATCGACTAGCTGACCGTAAATAATCTACAAAATCGAAGTCTTATCTAATAAAAGAAAAAAGTGAAACTCGACTGGTGCGAGTTCAGCCTTTTAACTTCAAAATAAAAAATTTCTGACTTTTGGTTTTTCGTCGATAAAACTTCTATCAGCGAATAATAATATTATAATATAACGCAAAAATCGACATATTTGTAATTGTACATTGTAAACGTTAAGAGGCAGTTTTATGGAACATTTTATTAATTAATTATTCTATACATAAAGCCCTTCAAAGCAACATTTATATTTCAAGTACATAAACTTCGGTATTTTCAATGATTCCAAATAAAATAGTACTTTCAAAATATTTTCTTACAAATAATGTATTTTGTTTTAAAAAGTACATATACGATTTAAATTAAAATAGACTATATTTACTATTTATTGTTTGTAATCATATTTTATACAGCTTCATACGCAAAAGGGTATCTACAAATACAACGTTTGGTAAATTAATTTAGCTAAAATTGCATAACAAAAATATTCAATAAACAAAAATCTTGCATGTATTAAGATGTATTTCAGATGTATGTACATATACATGACACTCACTGTGTATGCCCAAAATTTTCTAAATAATTTATAAACGATACTTTCTTCTAACACGATTTCTATTTTCAACTTTTATTTTAACACTCTGGTTTGTATTCGTCTACCTATAAAAATGGGAAAAGTGAAGTGATAGTACATTTCTAGATTTAAAATTTATTTTTGTAAATTTAAAGAAAAAATTACGACTTCTTACACTTTTCAATAAAAAACAGACCTTCCTTTATTTTTTATCGCCTTTCGCATCCGTTTTGATAGACAATTATGCAATAGTTGAATATAATCTTGTGATGTATTATCCCACCTTTTTTTCAGGGATTGTTTTAGTTTAATAACGCTTTGAACTTGTTTATTGTCTTTATAAACAGCCCGAACATGGTGTCCCCAACAGTTGTCAATAATATTTAAACCTGGTAAGTGTGCTGGCCAGTTTAAAAGTAGAATAATATTGCGTGAGAAATAGTTTAAATTTTTGCAATTCAAATACATTTTTGCTATTGTTATGCCGGCAAATAAAGATATTCCCAGCAATAGACAGGGCAAACTTGCTAATTTCTTCTTGTGTTCTATCAAGGTAAGTTGTGCTATTCATTCGGTCTTCGATGATTTCGATATCAATCGGTCCATTGCAGCCAATGCCTGCCCAAATCATTACGCTTCCGTTAACCATTTGACAACGCGCTTTGATAATAATAAAAAGAGGAAGGGGAACCATCAGAACAATAATTAAATCCTCTCCTATCTATAAATATTACACTACTGTTATTTTTCATTTTATTGAACATATTCTTTGGCAAAGTTTAGTCTATGTTGTTTTTGATTTCATGTTAATATCGTTTACCATTTAAATTGTAACTGCATCTGGAGTATAACGTTGTTAGAATTAGTTTAATAGAGCCATGATTTCGATCAAGCCTGTATACAGTTTTCATTCGACATAAGACGACGATGTTGTTTTCGCAACAAGAAAATTTCTATCCCCTCTTCTACTTCCCCCCTCTATCCTTTTCCGACAAAAGATATCGATGCTTGGCCGACAATTTTCTGGTTTGTCGAACAACTTTATCGGACCCATAATCTCACGGTCCACTCAAGGACAATGTCAAGCCGAACAGGTGTACCCGTATCCGCAATACGCCGAAAGCTGCCCAGAGCCATCGTCTTATATCGAAAGAAAACTGTAATAGCACGTTTTAAACTCAAACAAGCAGAGACCGCAGAAGAACGTTCACTACATACTTTTATTTTTGTTACACTTTCGAATAATACTTTTAATTAATACTTTAATTTTGTTTACCTTTTTCAATTTCGCCTTTAAGTAAATTACAGATAACCTTTCTCTTCATACACCTTGCAGTCTTCGTAACAGATACATACTTATATTTTCTTAAATCCAGATTAATTTAAATAGTTTCATAATATTATAACGTCTATTATAACGTAATAATATAACGTCCTAATACCTGTATTAGTTTTTCACGAATCCTATTTCTGTATTAAATACAGTCTTTACTCGATATATGTCTGAAATATCTAGCCGATAAAAGTCCCAGAAATATCTCGTCTCGGTCGCCAAGGAGTGTAAACAGAATGCGGATCGGGTATATCGTTGTAAGACCAGGATACCACTACTAATCCAATAACAAAATTTCTTTATTTTTCATTATTTTTTTATGGGACTTTCACCAATATATTTGTAGCATTTTTTTTTATTCAAATGATACCAAACACAATCATATTTGGTATCACTTTCATGAGAAAAGTGCCACGAATGTGTAGGTGAAAGTTATAAACAAATAACGAAAAATAAAGAAGTTTTGTTATTGGATTAGTAGTGGTCTCACACCGATACACCCGACTCGCATTATGCATAATTTGTATTATGTGTATCAAAGAATAGTATCTTCCAGCCGATATATGTCCCTGACCAGACCCCAGTTTTGGACATATATCGAGTCAACACTGTGCTTCTAATCTTAAAATGGTGTAGATGCTAAGGAAAATGAAATGAAAGTCCTCGCGTACTATCATCTTGCCATTAAAAATTCTTGCCTTTAAATTTTGTCGATAAATACAAAAGAAAGCAAAGCAGTGTTTGTTTTTGAGTTTACGTACATTACGGGCCCGTATCATATCGGGCAAACGAATGCATATAACATACAAATAAATGTTATAAACAAATCTGCTCATGAAATACATAATGGCAAAAAATCCCTTCAAAATGCAATAAGATAGTGTTCATAAATAGTTCTAAAGATTTGAAAAATTGTAAACATACGCATCAAAACTTGACAGTAGTACACGTGTAGGTACTTTTTTTTGTTAAAACATGTATGCTAAGAAAAAAAATTTATATCCATATAATGACATTAAATATCTGAAGTACCGAACGATACTTGAGAAAAATTGAATTACCTACATGTTATCTGAATTACGTGCATAAGAAACAGCTGAAATATAGCATCACTTCTATCTTTATTTATTTTCTAGGTAGCCTATAACAAAATGTAGCAGTGTTAAATAACAATTTTAAATGATAAAGACATAGTTTAACTTGTATGTGATTCTACAAGTAATTTTTAAATATGTACAATGTACAATGTCCTTGATATGATTGTATCGTTGTACGAAAATAATTTTTAATAACAAAATGGAGGTAGACGTATCTCAAATATGAGTGAGATTATTATCATTACACTTTCATACTTCGTTTAAAGATACAGTTATTATTGTTTCATTATTGTACATATGTTAACATAGGAAGATGAGTAATGAGAAAATACGTATACTCTCAGATTATTGATTTATTTGTTTGTGATAAATAATAACGCAATATAAGTGTAATATTCTGACATAGAATTGAACAATATTAACAAAAAATGTATTATTTCCATTAGGCTTTATTTTCCTACTTTAACGTACTCTTTAGTACTAAGCAATTTTCATCTAACAATGAGTTTTATTATGCAATCTACAGGGTAAGCCAACAAGAACTACTATGTAAAATAACTCAGTATCTATTGATTGTATCAATAACATTTTGTATGAATTACGTAGCATTTTAAGGGACACGTTAAACGAGTACAATTGAATTTTTTATATCACATTTCTTCTGAGATATCAAGGTGACCTTGAGTATTTTCAAAACTGTTCTCAAAGTCAACTCAAAACCATCATATAAAAATGATAACAAAATCATATAGAAATTAGATATAAAAAAATCAAATCATACTCATTCGATGCGCATCTTAAAATGTTGCATGATCCATTAAAAAGTTTTTAGTACAATCAATAGACACCGAGTTATTTTAGATGGAAGTTGTTACTGGCTCACTCTCTATGTCTAAAAATTATTTTAAAATAACAAAATCTCTTAAATAGTTTAAAATATACATCATCAAAAAAGTATTGTTCCTCCCTATTAACTTTTTGAGTTTTACTATAGTTTCTTCTATTGAGTACATTATTATAGTATATACATATACATATGTACACGTTCATATATTCATCACATTACTAAACATGAAAATGTTTAGCTTACACGCTATAGAAATGGCAGCCATGTTTATTGTTCGGCTTACGAATGTGGAGAAAGAGCATTAACGATACGGTGGGCTATTGTTAATGAGCAAAAACAAATGGCCAGCGAACGAAGGATCACAAATACGATTCGGCATCCGGTATTCGATCGACCACTTCCTGGTCATTTTCTAAGAGGATTTCTCTGTTTCTCTGTAAAAAGTCCATATAATACAGAGAAAAAGGAATACCGCCCTGTGACACCATCGCACAACACAATAGATTTAAGGAGCAACTAATTCAAAATTCAAAATTTGATTCTTTGTAATTCCGATGAATACGAAGACACTGAATTATATTACAATTTTGTTGTTCTTCTAATTTCGAGTTTATTTTTATTATTATACAGGGCGAGTCTGTGTAAAAAAAAACTATATCACTTACCTTCACTCGTAAACTGGTTGTTGTACAACCTATTTACTTTATACTTGTTATTGTATAAAAAGAGGAATCATACGAAAGTGGTTTGATACAATATAATAATTAATAAACAGAGTAAAAATACGAAATTATTATGGGGTACAAAAATTAATAATTATCAAGGTACTCTTTAATGAAAAAAAAACGCTTGAATGTATGTTATTCGCTTTCATGGATTGCACAGGACAACAATTTGAACGACTTACATTAAAGAGTAATTTTTTAATTAAAAGAAAATAATAATACAAGAATAATATTTAATTGTTTTATTTTTATCGACATTCAATAAATGATGTAATAAGTGCACGTGGAAAATTGATTGCGTTATTTATGAGTACAGTGGAAACAAGTTATCTATTTTCATTGAAAAGTAGTATACAATGAGACGTTAAGAATATCTATGCTCATAAATATATGTATGTTTACCACAATAATGATCAATTACTTGGCTCAACTTCGTTTATAAAACACTGGTTATTGTAATTCAAAAGCCATCACTTACTTGCATACAGTAACGCAAATATTCGTGTACAATGTAAAAGAGAATGATTTTTTTAAAAGTGAACCAAACGACTTCGATTTTTTTAAAAGTTAGAACAATTAGTTTGCTACGTGACGTGAAATTACTTAATTGGTCGGAATTGTGAAGACCATTCTCCAGAATCTTTTAATGCTTGGTGGGTTTAGTGTTAAGGATAGTGCAAATCACAGTTTTTCAGAATATATATAACTGACACATACCTACCAAATGCAGTATTTAAATTTTACAATACAGGCTCGGATAAAAAAGTTGTAAAAAACCTTTAAAATTTTCTTCGCGATTCCAACCAATTGCAATTTTTATTCACATCAGTAAACGTAAACTAATTTTTCTAACTTCTCAAAAAGTTCAAGTCGTTTGAATATTACTGTGAGTCACCGAATGTATAATGCAGAACAAACTGCGTACAGAGTACTTTTGAACAATGCACTATTTAAGATAATCAATCGCAGCGTGATAAAGTTACTTCTCCGAAAAATGAGCAAAATATATGTATGTCATCGTATCGGTAAACGTATATCATAATTTTATCAAGTATTTCTTCTTCATTCGTTACTTTTCTATATTTATTTGCAGTCATTCAACACATACATATATACATTATATTATTGCTTTTGTAAGTGTACCTGCAAGCAAACACGCATAGAAACGACGAAATATAGATGGCAATTTTTCGTGGAGGAAGCAAACCATTTCCAGTGAATAAAAAACGCAACAGCTTATGCGATGTAGTCTGCTTTATTCGGCTATATTGCAGTTCCGTTTCAATTTCCAGGAATTTTTACGAAGGCACGGTTCAACTTCGAAATTGTGTCGGAAAGTTCGCAGTGCAGACAATTTACCGCTCGCATCGACGAATCGACCAGATCAGCGTAATTCGAAAGAAGATGGCATCGATGGTGACAAAGAGTCCTTTCTAAAGCCAACTCCAGAAGAAAAATCCGAAGATTCCAAACTGAAGAGGCAGACCACTTGCAAAGGCGGTCCGAAGGAAAATCATCAGCAACAGTCTTCAAGGTAAGTGCACTAGAAATACGTGATTTCTTTATTTCACTCCCTGCATTACGATTCACTTTACGGTTACAGTGATTCGAACTTTTTTGTCATCCATAATCAGCTAGAAGAAGAACAAAGTTTATGTCTATTTTATACCTATACAGGGCGAGACATTTAAAACAGGCCACCTGAATAACTCGGTTGCTATTGGTGATTGAAAAAAATGTGTCAGACTACATTTATTCTTTTTTTTTTTTTTTTGTAGATGGACGCGTAGAGAACATACGAAGGTCAACTGAAAGTAAAATATTTTCAATCGTAGTTGATATTCCATAACCTTGAATGACCTTGAGTCGCAGATCACTGTACGCGTCTTAAAGCGCCCTATTAGATATTACACACACAAATAAATCTTTCCAATGAAAAAAACGGAGTTGACCTTCACATGTCCATCAATGAGATTAGGCCACCCTCGCAATCAAACAAGTTGTGTCTGATACATTTTTTTCTAGCAACAATAGCAACCGAGTTGTTCTGGTGGTCTGTTTTAAATGCCTCATCCTGTACATTCTCCAACGACTATACAGGTTGTCTTATGGGCTTTCGTCTCAAATGGCTTTTCCAGATAAAAAGTTTAATCATTTTTATGGGTAATAACGATCTCCATCGATTGGTGTATTAAAAAATAGATGGATCCGTTCAAAAAAATTGAAAGTGACCTTCATATGCCCTTTACTCCTCCACCTATTAAACACTATTAACATAGAATTATGTCTACCTTGAAACCATGTAACTTCTGTTTGAAACATTTGTCGATATCATTCATAATTTCAGAGATAGTTGAGTGGTTCACTTAAAATGTGACACCCTGTATATCGACGACAACGAAAAAGAATTTCGGGTTAAAGGGAATTAGTAACGTATATATTTACGTTTATATTTAACGTATATATTTTCTGAATCATACAAAATCGAAGTCTTATCTAATAAAAGAAAAGAGTGAAAAGTTAAAATTTGTTATAGTGATTATTTTTTTCAACCGTTGTGCACCTCGCAGATACTAGCAAAATTTGTCCATCAAGTATTTTCCTCGTCTATATACGGATACCGCAACCGTGGATGCGTTACAGCATTCTCTCCGTAACTGTGAAAACTATGGGTCTACAGAGTCACAGTTATAGAAGAGTTACTACATTCCTTGTAGTGTTCCGAACGCAGGAAAGGATAGCGATTGAAAAAGGAAGAGAAACTAGGTTCGGGGCGTTTGGCAAACATTAAAAGACTCGTGCGAGCTCAGCCTTTTAACCTCAAAAAGCAAAATTCCCTATTTTCAGTTTTTTGAATAAATGAAATGTAATACAGAATAATGTATTAATAAAATAATATAATAAACGACATTCGACATGTAATGCAGTTCTTCAGCTATGATTTCTTGGTTTGTCAGTGCCATTTTGGACGCGAATATAACATCCCTAATTTGCTAAGTGACAGGATTTCTTTCGTGAAAACGTATTTTTTATATTAGATACATTTACCTAATATTCGAAAACTGCATTATTCTATAGAGTAAATATATGTCTTTTTAATCTTTGTATTTCAATTATTAAGTCGATTATCACACGTTAAACAACACAATGCCGTCGGTCAGACCTTGTATTTTTAATCTTGCATGCACCAGAAAAATAAACACCATCTCGTTAAATGTAACGAGAATTTATAATCACGAGAGTGCAGATCATCATACACATACATACATATATAAATTCACATTTTCATAGAAAGCTTGTTCAAATCAGAATTACAATGCGCAGTTGAATCTTCATTCGCAGTTGAGTAATAATAATTACAAATGGATGTACAGGGGTAATACTTTATCACATACTTCGAAGTAGTATTGTACACACTATATGCATACGAGAAGAATTATTAATTGAGCCTACAATTGTTCACAGATCTGTTAACAGATCTGTTGGGTTGTTTGTATTGGTTTTTGGTACGAATGAGTTGGTATGCTTGAGTTTGAACAGAGTATATAGTAATAGAGTGAGTGTGAATTGTGACAATCGACAGTGCTGGGGGATATAGGTTAGGTTCGCCGCGTGTGAGAGATATTGTGTCTGCCAGTGAATATAGAGGGTATCAAGTGTTGCATTTATATATCATTTACATTATTGTTATTAAACTAGTTATAAACAGATTTGTGTGTTTCATAATTATTGAACTCATCTCCAACAAGATCATTTGTACCTGTAAAAATATTAATAAATGTGCATCGTACGTTGCATATAAATTAGATGAATAGTTAATGTAATTTGCACTTAAATTTTTCAATTATCTATTTGGAATCGTTTCATCGGCGATGTACTAGCGAAAGGGACTGTCGACTATGTCGAAAGAATCTCGACTCCCGGCACTCCTGCAATCCTCTTGCATATGGAAATCGTTTGCACATGAATCAACTACCCTGAAGTAGTCGATTTATTATTCTATGACCTGGAATTTTTAAGTGCTTGGAATATTCATAACTGTGACTACGCGCTTTCTATCTTCGCCAAACTCGCGAGAAATTGGCGATTAAAACCGTAATTTTAATGATTTCTTAAAAATGATCTTTGACCGATCTCAAGATTACAATGTCTATCGAAATTGATCATTTCGTAGGCTAGTTCATAACATGATACAGAGACAGGGCCTTTTTAATTAGGGAAAATTCTTTCACTTTTCTCTCCTTTCTTGCACACATCTTATTCAAATTGAATGTTCCTCAAAAAATCTTATTTCTCTACACATTTAAAAAATGTGAGATCAAAAAATATCGATCAAAATTGTAAATTATGTCGCTACAAAATTTCGATGGAAACAAACCTGTAACACTATTACTAATTTTAACAAAAAAATTTGAAACAAAATCCGTAAATTTTTAATTGGAAGATGATCGATTCTTTCAGAACTTTTGTGCACAATTAATTAGAAAAAATGAAATAAAGTTTCCGAGCAAGATTATAGGTTGAAACATGACACGAATCATCTTATCTCATAATTATTAAGCTATCGAAAGGTCTGTTATTGGTACTATTGGTATTATTATCGGAGCATAATATCTGACTGCTGTTTCAGCTTTACAGCGACGAATCTTCCAGATTCCTTCTTACAAGCTCTGTCTGTATACAGGGTGTCCCAAAAATGTTGTACTTCCTTGAATGGGGTGATCCCTGAAAAACATGAACCAATCAGAGCGCGGCTACAGCCTGTAGTTGCACTCTGATTGGTGTCCGTTAAATTTTCATTAATATTTCATTAATTATTAGCTTTGGGGCAAACAATGTTTAATACTTTTTTACTTTTAAATTAGTGCTCTTCCGAACTGCCGTAAAAAAGATATGATACTCCATTTAAAAAATACAAAATTAGCTTTTAAATCTGCTAAACGCATCCACTTATGAAACACTCATTTATACCATACAATGATATTATGTCCCCATATTATGTCCCCTTTAGTACCCTGTAATACCTGTAGAAATAATTTTGTTGTACAACGCATAATTTAGAAGTTATTCGAAGTGATCATGTTAGGTGCCTCACCTTTTACGTGTGTGTTAATTAATCTTCACATTCTGGTCACCTAATTCATCCCTCTGTGGATTCAGACTAGTGTCTAATGAATGGCCACAAAAAGTACATTATCGTCACCACCGTCGTTATTGCGAGGATCTTTATCCCCTCTTTGATGGCAGATCATTTTCTTTCGTTTCTTCTTCTGTAGGAACTTTAGGTCCATCTATCGTTTCTGTCTACACTTGAGGATCAAGTCCTTTATGCACGAAGTAGCACGTTATTCAAAAAACGAAATAGCAATTTTCGAGTCGTTTGTGTATGAGAATAATGTGTTGAATAATAATAGTTTCGTTTCCTGATGAACAATTTCCACAAGTTCAAGATTTAGTTTGAGATACTCTATAATTGATAATGTTACATTAAAAAATCCATTGTAGGTTATCTGCTGAGGTTAAAAAGATGAAAGAGATAATCAACTGTGAGGAATAGAGAATTGGTTCTTATATGTGTAAGATAAACCCAATGAAATAATAATTTATATTATAGCAAATGTAGGTGTTAAGTAATATGGCAAAATTTGGTACATTTTAGGAAACTTAAAAGCTGACCCGGTCACGTTTGTATTCTTTAAACAAAACGTGATTTGTAATTCTACCAATACTATCTGTAAATTGAAAGTTTTTTTTATTGTACGAAGTAATTAGATTTTCTTTGATCTATTTAATTTTTTAAATAATTTAAAAAATATCCGTAAAAATGAATACATTTTAAGCATATGTTTATAATTTAACTAATTTTTTAACAAACTTTCTCACACTCAAAAGTCAAACTTTATTACTTTATTTGGAAGAGATCACAGAAAAATACTATTCAAGTTGGAAGTGCAACGCTATTTGACAGTTACACATGGGAGTGAAAAGAAGTTTACAAAATTGCAGATTCAACATACGAATATTCAAATATGAAAAAAATGAACAGTTGCACAGTGTTAAAAAAGCTGACTCATTCTATATAATTTTCGGTATACGGGGTGTCCCAAAAATGTTGCACTTCTTTAAAATGGTTGATTCCTGAGATCATTCGAAGCAACTTTTTCCTTTGCAAGAATGTCCACCGCGTCTTTGTTAATCAGTTAACCGTGGAGTTTAATTTGAAAAATCCCTCACGGCGCGGAATTAAAATCAAGCAACGAGGAATATATACGTCGAACGCAGGCCAAATGCCGCTATTATATATTTTCCGAAAACAATAAAACAAAATGAGGAAGACTTACGTTTTTATTCGAGAAGAAATTAACAATTCATTAACGTTAACCGCACCGCAATAGAGTTTCGGATTGACGTGTATACACGCCGAACGCACTTAACTGGTTAAGGAGTTGTTAACGAAAAACACGGACCAATCAGAGCACGGCTACAGCAGACGGATTTTGGCGTGACGACGGATCCCGGTGAGCTTGGCGTTGGCATTGGCCGAGCCGGAATCCATCTACCGTAGCCTCGCTCTGATTGGTCCGTATTCTTCGTTACTAACTCCTTAACAAAGCCGCAGAGAACATTTTCGCAAAGGAAAAAGTTACTTCAAAAGACCTAAAGAATTACCCCTTTCAAGGAAGTACAACATTTTTAGGACACTTTGTATATACAGCTACGAATATGTAGAATCTAGCCAACTTAATGAAATGCAGCTTGCAGCGTGCTTCTTCAGCTTTGATATCAAAACATAAAGAAATGTAGGATCCCATCGCATCGTTTTGTCCTTGACTGTACTTAGTATTGATGCTGGTTAGAGCTCTTTGTTGAATATTGGTTTTGAAGAGAAATCTGTGGTCGGTTCTCTGTACATCGGCCTCGCCTATTTGCTGTTCTTTAGCTGATAACATGGTAATTAGATTGCTTGCACATGTATGTATTCGTAATGATTGTAGAGTGGGTTCTGGTTTACTCCTATTACTTCCATTATTGGATCCGCCATCGTTGTCACTAGACGAATAAACATTATTGCACGTATTTGACTCTGGAGAGTAACTTGCAACAGTTTTACTCTCAAATGGACACGCACCCTTAGAGTATAGAAAATCTCTTGTACAATAAATTTTGTACAGTTGATTCATAACAAACATTTTACTTTATATTGTCTATGTATACAGGGTGTCCCACGTAACGCGACTCGCTATTTTTCGGCCATATAATAGAAAATATTTTGTACCGTACTCTACAAATGATGATCAAAAAATTCCAAAAATACATACTTCGTTTACATAGCGCAACCAATGTTACCTTAGTTAACATAAATAAGATCGTAGGTTTTTTTCCTGTATAGATTGTACGGGACTTAACGACAAATTCAAAACATATGTTACTTATTTTTTTTTTTCAAATATGTACCAGGTTTACAATAATAATATTTCAATCTCAGTATTTAAATCAAATTTATCATCAAAGGAAAGACTTTTTACACAAAAATATTCTAAAAACAAGGAAACATTTCCATACGGGTGTGCGTATAAATAACGATTAAATACATAAAAATTGTTAATGATTTCGAAAATATAAATACAAGTGCTCCTGTATGTCGTTACTAAAGCATTCTCATATCTAGTTTCTCCAATTCATTTTCAAATTCAGTCTTTTACGATTGGAAATGTTTCAGAATTCTAGGTAGAAATTTTGTAATTGTCTTTATTGAGAAAAACTTATGATTTAACACTCTGGATGAAGATCTATTCTTCCCGAATAGTTCCAACTTATTGTTAACTATTTTTACTTGAGATAAGAACAAAGTATCAACATAATCATTTATAGTAGCTCAATTACTTCTTTCAGATATAGCCTGTTACAAACAATTACATAAATATTAAATATTACATGTCGTGTAAAGTGTTAACCCTATATCTCGACCGGGAGAGTAGATATGAGGTAAAATGGAAAAGATTAGTTTTTGGTCTATTTTTCCTATTTAGTTACATGCCAAAATTTTGAAAAGAATCTAACGAATTTCGAATACACAAATACACGTACTGTAATTAATTTAGATTTTGAAGTAGAACACTCTGGTTGTAAACAATGAAATATTGAAAAAAATATTGAAAAAATGCAGTTTACATTGAGGTTTACGAGCGATATCATTTATATTTTTACAGTATTAGTGTATAGGTATAAGTATTGTTCATGAATTTTTTCAGATCTTTTAGTGAAGTGCACCGTGGTCAAACAAAACAAAAACCGCTTTTTCGACATTTTTCTCACGAAAAACTAATGTAAAATTAGAGATTTTACGTTTCATTTAAACATTTATCACTTCATAAAAACAATTCCATTTCACACAATGGAATACAACTATGTTTCTAAAAATCTATTTGTTTCGAAAACGCACTCTCTGTCTAAAATAAGATTAACTATTATTGAATCGGGAAATTCGAATCGTAAATAACAGAATTAAAAGTTCAGCCAGGATTCGTGTTACACGTAACTTGACTAACTAGAACATCACAGTTTTAACGGGTAAGGGAACAGGGGAATAAGAACTTTAAGGTGAAATTCTCTTAAGGGACATTAGTATGATTTGCGATACCGTGATAAAATTATATGTTCAAACTTCCCAAAGTGAAATCAGATTTGATACAGATAAAGTGTACCTTTCCTAGTCGTTATTTTCAACCATTGAAGAAATGTCTATTGTGTCTTACTTGAAGCGAAATTATTACAACATCACGATCCAATAATTATGAATTATATAGCTATACAGGGTGAATTATTTAAGGTTTGCACCTCAAGTATCTTTGTTGTTTTTAAAGTTACGCCAAATGTCTTAAGGAGAAGGTGAATTTTTGTTATTTTTATTTTTATAAATCTCAAGGTCACCTTCATTCTTTTAAACAGGACTACCCCTTTTTAAACACCTACGATGATAGGCCCTTTCATTAGGAATTTACTGACTATAATTAATGAAGGTCACTCAAGGTCACAGACAGAGGGATAACAATGAATAACATTGAATAACATTGAAAAATATTATTTTTACTAAAAGATAGCGTACAGATGAGTGCTCCAGTACTCTCCAGGAGAGATAAAAGCACGGTAGGGTAATATGAAGTGGCCAGTGGTGGGGGTACCTGTATACTGGTGGTGGGGGTCGCGAAGCGACGGAGGGGAAGAAGCCAGTTTACCGGTTCCCCGACTATGTATCAACTATTTCATGCCTTGCCTCGCGCGACAGCGTGACTGCGAATATATACGTGTACATCTACACTCCACAGCAGTTTGATAGGGGGATCCAGGAGGAGGGAGAGAAATCCTCCGTGGCTCGCGAGCCGCAAGTTGCCCAGACCTGTACGAAACCACGCGAGTCCAACGAATCTTTAAACTCGAAAACAAAGCCTCAAACGAAGGCTTATTCCTTTTTTTCAAAGCGTTTCTTTTTCGAAGCGTTATTCCTTTTTTTCAACTTATTTTCTCATGTAGAATCACCTCCTCCACGGTTGTACCATCAATACTGGGACACCCTGTATAGTCACTCGAAAGTCTGACAGTACCTCCATTGAAAATACGCATAGTGAAAGCAATGTGTGTACTAATAAATCGACTATCTCATAACATGAATATTAATTCTACAACATTTGTCATTTCACAGTAGTACATGTATCGTTGGAATAGTAAAATTATTTACCGTTTCCTTGTGTAAATATACTGCAACTCGTTTATCTTTGTAATCTCCAATATTCCGAATTTGCATATTCAACGCATATTCGCTACATATCAATCGACAGTGATATGCATAAATATTTTATGGTCCCGACGAACTCAATAAACCTCTACAGTAGTATGTGAAACTTACCGTGCACTTTCGTGGTTGTTCGACAATTTTATTGTTCCCATTTATTATACTGTGAATTAGAAATTTTATCGCAGTTTCTCAGTTCTGCGTTGGGTATGAATACGAGCTTCTCTTTAAATATGAATAGCTGCGGAGACTTGACATTAATATGGTACATTAAGTAAACCTCTTTATACCTGAAGCACTGTAACTTAAAAATGGGTTAAACTGTCATTTATTTGAACTCTGTATAGGGTCAACAATGATAATAATAAAAATAATTTTCGCAGGCTGACAAAGAATGTTTGTAAAAAAGTAAAACGCATTAAAAAGAACGGACCGGTTCAATTATTTTGTCATTCTTATGTTCAAAATAAAAATAATTGAGAGAAAATGATTTTATGCTACATCAAAGTCAAATAACTCAGTTCAAAATAAATTGGGTTGCATCAAACGGACTAAATAATTAGTATTAATATCTCTATACTCATTGATATCAATATCTGCAGAAATATGAGAGCAATTAATAATGGAGAAAACATTAAATTATGCAATAAATAGAATGGTATATACCAGGTGTCATATATTAATTAAAATTATTTAGATAACACTTTTATGAATAAACGAATTGAACTTAATAAATAACGGAAAATCCAGTTTAAGAAAACACGGGGAAAAGATTGTCAAATATACAAGTTTTTATTGCTTTCAATAATTAATATTTGAATATAACCTATAATTACTATGCGATTTTTGTTGAAAAATGTGTTGTACAGTTTGTCTAGCGATTATATTTACGCAGGAAACGAATATTACGTAAACCCATTGTATTGTATTAATTTTTCTTATATAATTTTTATCCCTGGCTAGCATGATACTAGATAACGTAGAGTCTTACGTATTACTTGCGTGTGGCATGAAGAACAAGGATATAAGACTCCTAACATATATAGTGACTCACGAAAGTATTCGGACGCCCTTTAAATCAGAATAATTTCCAACGAGAATTTTAGCATGCTATTGTAAAATACACAACTTTTGCCCTACATGTTCAATATTTCTGATTAAAACTTTTCTGTTCACGTCCTATAATAAATTTTATAATTGCGCAACGTGACCATTAACTGTTACAAAAATGTAGCCCTTAGTTCCAGGAACAGCGTTTTACAAAATTGAAATTAAATGAGTGGTTTTATATTTACGCACTTTTAACATTGCGCTTTCGCATCGTTCTTCACAACACGATTACTGCACGACAAATAAAGGAAAACTTCGAGCTGTGACCATTTTACAACTACAAGTACAGAATCCTTCGTAACTCGGTTTTTCCATAGGCACGCTATTAAAGGATTTAAAGTAGTACAGTGTTTTCTCGATATATGTCCCAACTATCTAGCCGATAAAAGTTCCAGTATATTGGCCCTATCAGATCCGTGTTTTGGACATGCATCGTGTAGACATGTATGTTTACACTTCAGAGCTCTTCTATCTTCGGCAGGGATCAAAGAATAGTATCTCCTGGACGATATATGTCCCTGGCTATACCCGTGTTGTGGTCATATATCGAGAAAACACTGTACCGTTTTCCTTCAGTATAGGATGATAGCTCGGAACCGCTTTCGACGTATTGCGGGTGAGGGTACCTAATCAAAAGTTTATGTGTTTTATAGTGGTTCTAAAGAAACATCGTTGTCTTACATCGAAAGAAAACTGTACTTACCATATCCCCAACAAAAAATTAATTATTGAGATTTTGGCCACGATTTCGCGATTTGGAAACACTGGTCGAAGTTCGACTATCCTCCCCTACCTAATTCTTGCATAAAGAAATGTGAACGAATTTTGTTACGCAATTTAATATTGTCTGATATTTTTCTCTTTATTGTTTCAGAGATTCTCCGATTGCATCATCATCATCATTTGTTGGTCGACGCTTCGGAGGATGGAGAGCCAGCGGAAGTCATGAATACGCTCCTGTACGACAACCTGCTTCCATGGACGAACGGTAAGAAACTATTTTTATGACGGATTCCGAATATTTCCCGTTAGTAATGCAACCGGGGAAATACAATAAAATTTGAAATACGGACTTCAGTCTGCTCAATATTCACAAACTTCGGCAAAACACACGAATGTCATTCAATTTCTTATTATGTGGGCTATAGAAGGCAAAAATTAAAAAATTGAACGGAAAGCATTACATATGATCACATACAGTCATTCATTCAATGTTTATATCGTTACAATAATTTCATTATCTTCTTTTGTTTTACAGACATAATTTATATGAATACATACAAAACATGATTATGCTTTGTAGAGTGTCCAAAAAATTAGTCGAACCTTTTGAAAAAGTATATTGTCGAGTACAATAAATCAAACGACAATTATATTACAAAATATGCAGTTTTTTCATTCGGAATGAAAAATAAGTTTTTATTACACACTACGAGTAATATGCAATACAAATATTCTAAGAAAGTTGCTAATCATGTTTGCGATATGGGATTTGGAAGATTTGGCTGTAAACTATAAATGACGATAGAGATACGTACAGTTTATATTACACAAACAATTAAAATACAAAATAAATCTAAAATGAAAATATAACTTCGAAATGTCTCATTTGTGTTGAAATTTTTATCCCAACAATTATGTATGGTGAACGTTTCGTTATCCAAATCACACTGTACATATCGATTTCTACTCTTTCATTTAAAAGTACCTTTATCAATAGGTTTCACGATATTGAAGTCAGAAATACAGTAACTAAATCTTTTATGATATAAGAACAAATCCGTGGAGCAGCTTTCATGTGTGCAAAACTTTGCTGTTCGAGCATTTCAATAGAATTTCCTGTCTGCAAATAAAGGGTACTATTATGTGCAACTTTCGCACAATTTCTTATACAACTCTTTTGCAAGTGTAATGATTGAATATTATCCCTTTTTGTAAGGAGTTTCAGTTCGTAAAAGACTGAAAGTTCTTGAATTCATATTTTTCAATACAACTGACTAATGTGTCTGACTATGATCCGTCATTTCTACTTCTACTACGCAAATATAGGAATAGGATATTTCCTGTTTTTGTATCATCTCATTATTTTATAACTATAATACAAAAAATTGCTAGAGAAAAATTGATAAAATATTAAACAATAGTATCATCAATTTCAACTAATTCCAATATTTAATTAATTTATAATATTGATAATGACTCCCTAAGTACTGAGGATCACTGGAGGGGGTATAAGTATTAATTAAAACATTTATTGGAATCAACATGTTCTAATTTTTTAAGAAATATGTGCCAAACAGTTGAATGAGTTCCACATTGACATTATACTAAATACGTATCAAAATGGACGTGTGCCGATTAATTAAGTAACTTGTAAGTAATATTTCAGTTAACGAAAGCATAACAATTTATTCGTTGGTTGTTGGATAGGAAGTGGAAAGTATGTAACGATACCCTTTCCACATAAGCACTGCATAAAATGTATTCAGCCTGAATTTCAACAGTCCAAGGTATTTCCATCGCCTAACATATCCGAGTTCCTTTAAATTCGAGCTGTTCAAAGAATTTTTATACAACTGCTAAATATTCAGTCGACAATATACCTACAACGGTATTCGGGGATACCACCCGCAGTTCATAGTATATGCATGGTAGAGTCGGATCTTGTACGTGCCAGTTTCTAACGCTGACTCATGACACGAAGTACGAGCTGTTTCATAATACAGAGAGCATATTTAAGGGTATGTGCAACCCTGTAAGCCCAATAAAATGGTTAGGGGTGTGCGAGAACCCGAAATATCGGGTCGGGTCGGGAACACGAAATTTTTTCGTGTTCGGGACGGGTACCCGAAAATTTCGAGATTCTTGAAAGTGTCGGGATTCACAAAAGAGTCGGGATTCTCGTATTTATCGGGATTCTCGAAATAATCAGGATTCCCTAAAGAATCGTGATTTTCGAAAATTCCGAGAACCCACTAACCATTTATATTCGTTTTAATGAATACATTCATGATTTTGGATTTTTTTATTGTCGGTGTTTTCGGCAAATTATGTTATCTTACTTTTTACTTATTTAATTAATTATATGGAATAGGAATGTGGCACAAATAAATAATAAGTATAATTATTTATTGTAAATTGAAAGAATGCTGGCCATCACGAATTATTTTCAAGAGTGCCGTATTTTATATTCTCGAAATTTTCGGGGAACCCAATTCCTTCGGGGAATCTCGAAATTTTCGGGAATCCCAATTTTTTCGGGAATCGCGAAATTTTCGGGAAACCCGATTCTTTCGGGAATCTCGAAATTTTCGGGAACCCGACCCGACCCGACCCGACATCTTCCTGACTCGCCCTGATTATCGGGTTCCCGATATTTCGGGTTCTCGCACACCCCTAACTTCTATTTTTGCATATGAAGATACTCTACTAACCCATACTCATGCCCACATGGCGGCGGCCTTACTTGTCAAAAACGCTTAAAATCGCTAAACCTTAAACACGCATAACTTTTGAACTACTGATCTCCTAGGATTGAAATTTGGATTTTCGCCATTTTCTCGCCAAAATCTGCAGGATTACATAAAAAAAAGTTGAAAATTTCTGGATTGCCAAGGTGAAGTTTAACCAATATCCGCAATGAGCGTGGCTAATCGACTAACAATATGACAAGATCTTCGTTCTAATCCGCAGGTATTATCGACCGTCTTGCGTCATCGACGCTCGTCCGCCATGTCATCACCACTCTCATCGGCGAGTCGATCACTCGAAGAGCTGCGACTACGCGAGAAGCACGCCCGAGTCGAGCATCGATGTGCAACATTTCGGTCTGCCCATACTCAGCGTCAGCGAACCAAGTCCGCCGGACGAAAACGACCGCGTGGACGAGTACTTGTAGGACATGCTTGCCGAGGACTTCCTGAAGGAGCTCCTCGTGTGACCCCGCATGATCACTCTACTATACTTCGCGAGAACCGAAACGTCGAGTATACTCCGTTCCAAGGTAAATCCAACGCAGACCTCCCGATCGTGCGGCGAACAAACTGTACGCGAAACTCTTGGACGTACAATGACCAGTTCGAAGAGAAATTTTTCAATTGTATTGTCAAAAACTGCAGCGGAGAATCCCTCCGCCCAAAACGACGCTCTCCACTTTATGGTCGCTTATGTTCCGATCGAACGGTTTTAAACGTGAAATTTCAAGTCAATTTTAAAGACAGTTTTTTTTTTATGTTTGAAGTGGCGTGCGAGCATGTAACATTCTCGATCGTGCATCGATCGAACCAAGGAACCGATCTCGTCGCGAGGCCCTAACGATTTACCGTTGATAATAATCAGATTAGTGCATTCTTTTCCTGCGATCGTCGTCGATACTATTCCATATCGTATGCGCGATCCCAGAGCGAAATTCCTTACTATTAATCGGTAAGAAACAATGCTAAACAGTAACATTTTTACTTCTCATTGTTGTATCTACTTAGCAACGTCGAACGCATAGGGAGAAAGAGAATATTCTTCCGTAATAATCAATCGAACTTGTTTACACCACGACAATTAAAATGACATACAATTCTGTTTGAGATTCTACCTACTTCGAGCCAATAGTTTCGAAGGAATACGCTAACGAAAGTATTGGAAAGCCTTCGATTCATGTGCAGTGTTTACCCGATAAATGTCCAAAGCACGGGTCTGGTTGGGGACAATTATCGGCTAGAAGATACTATTCTCTGATCCACCGCTGAAGGAAGAAAAGGGCATCGAAGCTCGAGGGCCTTAGTCACCGAGAAGTGTAAACATAATAAGGATCGGCTATGTCCGTGTAAGACCACTTCTAATCCAATAAAAAAACTTCTTTATTTCGTTATTTTTTTATTTTATTACATAAGTAAATGTTATCGGAATTATGTCATATTTGATATCATTTTCATTTAAAAAATGCCACGAATATGTTGGTGAAAGGATCATTAAAAAATAATGAAAAATAAAGAAGTTTTTTTGTTGGATTGGTAGTAGTCTTCTGGTTAGTAGTCTTCTATACCCCGCGGTAGTAGGGATAATTCTGGGACAATTACAGGCTAGACATTTGGGACATTTATCGAGTGGAGACTCTATTCGGTGCTTGAAAGAATTTAGTTACATTATAAACGTGACAAGTGTTTTTATTGCCGAAAGACTTTCTTATGTGTAGAATATAAAGCCTCACGAATCATTTCGAAATAATATCCGAATACAATAAATCTTCGTACGCCATAAAAGTATTTTAACCACTGCAATTTTCTAGTCAGTCTATTACAGTAGTAAATAGAAAATCTAAATAGTATTTTCGAAAACTAAGTAGTGAATTAGGAAATTAAAGTTTAATGGTAATTCTTAATTATTATAGGATTAATTCTGAGAATGAAAAGAAATGACAATTTCTTTGAAAAATGACAATTTCTCAATATTGTTAAATTAAATGTATCGATTTATATTGTTTTTATTAGGTACTTAAGGTCAATCTCATATTTTTCATAGTTAAACAGTCGATTTCTAATACAGGTTTCGTTTCAAAGTATTACGAGAAACGAATCGTTCATATAATGCAACAGACATGATAACAACGCTATTCGATTAACCTGTACACGTTAATAAAAATATTTTCTTAATGAGAATAGAATTACAAGATAAAATAATATATTTCTATTTCTGACGTTACAGCATCAACATGCAATTATTATGTTATATAAATGATAGCTGAAAGCAATCTAAAATTATCAATGTTTACAAAAATTAATTTTAAACAATAGATCTTAGACTCCTACAGTTGTTTCCCAATGTTGAAAATTAAATCTAGTTGAACATTTCTGAATATAAGTCGATCACAGTTTGAACGAATTCTTTACAAGATTCTATAAATTCTAATCGAACGATAAATTAATGTACAGATATGATATTTTGACAGTTTTGTTAAACAATCTATCAATATATATATTACTTCTTACAAATAAAGAAAATTCTAATTAATATTTAAAGACATTTTATTTCATCGACACAACTACACTCGGTAATTTTACGATTTCGTAGTAGACGTTATATTGGGTTGTCCGGAATGTTCGTGCCGATTTTTAAGGGAAACTCAAACGCAGTACATTTAAATTTCGATATAGATTTATTGAATTATTATGAGTGCCATTTTGTTCCATAATCTTTCTCCATCTTCCACGCAAGTTGTGTTTGTTTTTCGGCGAAAAACTTTTAAATATGATTTTTTATGTCAACGAAAGAGTTAAAGTTTTTGTCATTATGGGAATTTTGTATTGACCTAAAGAGATGAAAATCTGAGGGTGTAATGTCTGGCTAATAGGGTGGATGGGGTAGCACATATTTAAGAGCGTATAAAACTAAAAAAAATTCTATCCTAATCAAATTTTTTTCTAAAAATGCCTGAAAGAACACCTTTTTAGACTATGTACACATACCATTTGTTTTCAATCATTCTGACATATTCAGACCTATCCTAACGCCTCCTACAGAAAAACGGCACGAACTTTTCGGACAACCCAATAAATGAGCTCTGAGAATCATCGATTTCCTCTATAAATTTTCGTTTAAGTTTTGTCTGTGGAATACTGCTATCAATCGTTTAATAAGAGTTTCAAGTCACCCTATATAATTTACATATTAAAAAATGTCTCACTTTAGTACTTTACCGAAACCAAATTTTAGTCTCCACATTTAAAGATAGGTTTCTAGATAAAAAGTAATCAATAGAGAAAAGTAATAAAGTATGAAAACTTGATTATTTAAAAAATACTCTTTACTCGTACGAATGTTTTGAGTGTGTCAATGCAGCAAATTTTTCGTTAAATTTACGTAAATCCTAAATCTGCTGTATTATTAAACATGATTTTCAAATCGATAATGTAACTATTTCTTTTTGGAGCATTCGACGTTTTATTCGGAGGCATTTTAATATTTTTACAAGCCAGTGCGCACTGTACATACAATAAGCTCAAGAATGATCCATAATGTTGCTTCAGTCGATTATGGCTTCCTCTTTTTAATCTAATCCCCGGTCAAGTGCAGTGATAACTAGACTGCGGATCTTCGTGCAAAATAAAAATTGTCTGCATCGATTACAAGAAAGGGGAGTTATATCAAAAATTTCTTTCCTTCACAGTTTTAAATAATATAAATAATTTTTAATTAAAGTAATTCACCAATTATATTCAATTTATTTGATGTTTCTTCTGTTTTGTGTCCCGCCTATTATTTGTGATATAAATGGGTGACATCCGCAGTCTAATGATGACTGTAAAGGCATGTCAAATTGGTATGTGTATACATATGAACAACACTTTCATTGCCGCTTAATTACAATAGAATCTCGTGATTCAGCTCGTATAGAATATCTTCTTTTTATATGTGTTAAATGTTTACTTCTTCATAAAAAATATCTTATGAACAAGTAAAATATAAAAAACGAATATGTAGAACTTTCGAGGATGATAATAATATCGAGAAATAACAAAATATTTTATTTTTATTCTGTCTACATAAACATTTATACTCTTTACACAAAGTGCATAAGTGCTGGGCTAAACTTTAACTTAGGGGACCACAAATTTTTGGACTTTTTTTATATAATTCCGTGGATTTTAACGAGAAAATGCCAAGAATCCAAATTTTAACGTTAGGAATTCACTGGTTCAAAAGTTATGCGTGTTTAAAGTTGGCCGGTTTAAAGCGTTTTTGACAGGTAAGAGCGCTGTTATATTGGTATGTACTCAGACATAATGTGGGGGTGGTCGTCTACGCTTGCAAATCTACATCACGGCATGCTTGTGGTGCCATCTAGCGGCTCCGGTCATTAGAAAAACGTTTGAAATTTAAACACGCATGATTTTTGAACCAATAAATTCCTAACATTAAAACTTGCAATTTTGGCATTTTCTCATCAAAATCTACAGGATTATATTTTAAAAAGTCCAAAATTTGTGGTCCCCTAAGTTAAAGTTTAACCAAGTGCTTTCTTATTATTGCATAAAAATACGTACATTAATACTACTTATTATGTTTTCACGCAATTGATACATTTACGGTGAATTGACTGTTACAGAAGAGATTCCATTTTTCTTGCGAAACGATTCCGACCAGCATTTCATATTCTTAAAAAAAAACAAAAAAAATTCTGTAAAGAGAGCAAAATGCCGAAAAGGAGAAGCCATATTTCTGCCAAATGGCACACGCGAACCCGCGTTGGACCCGAGTATGCTCGTTACTGATCGAAAACATAATGAACAACGCGGTACGATCGAATTCATCGCATATTGTCAATTGCACAGATAATTAGTATACAATGCTCCAGTCTAACGAGAGCTCTCCAAACTTTTCCCCACCCTGTGCAACTCCGAAGGTTGATTCGTACGTTTAATCGATGTTCATTCAAAGTTATACTGTTCTACGACGTAATGGATGTTTTTGTGTGAATACATAAGGATTGTATATGTCGCCGTACGATGTTCTGTGTCTCCCCCCTTTTTTCCTGTTCAATCTTCCGTATTTCATTGTTCACTGACAACCAATGTGAAATTCGACTACAATGCAACTCACTAGAATACTGTAATTTACAGGCGTCATTCGTGCGAGCCTTCAATAAAACGTAATCGATTTTAGGTGTCATATTGTACGAAATCATTCGAATCAATCATCTTATGCTAGACAAAGACGTTTAACATATCCGAATATTTTGTATAATTGAAAGAAGGGAATGTGAACTTTACACAATTTCATGTATCGGATGATCTATAGTATACAACAGGGTTGGGCACTATTCGAATTGTTCCGAATAAATATTTATCTAAAATAAAATTTAGTAATATTAATTTAATCTTAATATAATAATATTAACGATATTATTACAATATTACATTTTATTTATTATTATTTATATCAATTATTTTATTTAATTTATCTAATTATTCGAACAAATTCTTATTAGTAGAATATTTTATTCGGAGAATCATTGTTCATTATATGTGTAACAAGTTATTCTCTCTATTTAATCGAATAATAACTCATCATTATTTACTCAGATATTTCATTCGAATATCGATTGCAAAATTTAGAAAATAATTTTTATTTTGCATAAAAATCCGCTAATCGTTGCGAAGAAACCTAAGAATGGAAAACATGTCGAATGTCCCACCATTTTATCCTACCAAGATCAGATAATGCTTAGATTTTTTCCTTCAAAATCCCCCTTGTATACCGTATAAACTTGAAATTTAATATGTTCACTTTAGAGGACACACCCAACATACAGGATGTGTAAAATCTACGTTTGCTTCTTTAAATTATAGGAAATATTTAAACATACAGAGTTCTATCATTTTGCATCATGTTGCATCAACTTTTGGAATTATTTTCCCCTAAATGATTCAAGTGACGTATATCACGTAACTTACTGGACTGCAGATTTTTATGTATTAATAACTTGCCGAGAACTTGAACACCAAACGGAATATCATTATCTTCCACATTGAAACCAATATTCATTTTTACGAAAATAATCTCATATAACTTGTTGAACTATTAATGCAGAAAATTAAATTCTACTTTAATTGATTTATGCACTTTCCGTTCATGGAAATCAAGTTTCGCAAAAAATTTGCAGTTTATTATGAAAGTGCTGCAATCGTGTATCGTACTGACAGCCAGTGTCGCCAGATGAGGGGAGGGAGCACAAATCAAGAGAAAAAGTTACCCTCTCTCTGCCTGTACCGGAGTAAGCACGACAGAGACGAAACGCGTCACGTGACCAGGCCATGGCGGACGTGTGAGTGTATAGTACGGTAGAAGGGGAAATTAGAGTGGGGGAACAAGTCTTGATCTGGCGACTCTGCTGACAGCACCGTTTTGAAACAACTAAAATGAGTGTGAAGCGCGAACTGGTATGTCAGAGACACAGATATTTTGATAGTACACGAATACTACGAGTATAGTGAGATCGTGTTGCACGTCCACAGCGGAAAAGTTCCATATACACGCCGTATTCAAGACAAAATTGCGGAAGGGGCTCCGCCCGTGAACAACGCTGACAATGAGTAAATGTACATACGGATGGGAGAGGAATATTACCAAAGAATATATTTTTCAGTTTATTCAAAGAACTATATGAAAATAGAAGTCGCAAAAAGTACACTTCATTCTCTGAAATTTAATATTGATAAAACGGAATATATGCGTGTATTTGACAAAGTCGTTTTACAAAATGTTTAAGAACCGATTCTTCTGCAGGTTAACTGACAGTCAAATATTACAATGAAATTCGTCACATACAGAGTGAGTCAGTGAGAACTAACATCTAAGATAACTCGGTACATATTGGTTGTATCACATTGGAAACATCGAATAAAACACTTTGATTTTTTATCGCATTTGTTCCTGAGATATCAAGGTGACCTTGAGCTTTTTCAAAGTCAATTTACCTTTTTTTTTTAAACCAAGTTGTTACCGGTGGTACAGTGTCCTACAACATGACTATGAGTTGACCTTGAAAAAAACTCAAGGTCACCTTGATATCTCCGAAAAATGGGATACAAAAAAATCATTATTCATTACAAAGTTTTTCATGCAACCGAGTTATTTTAAACAACGGTTCTTGCTGACTCACGCTATATAATAATATACGGAGTGTGACCGGACGGGTTTTATAGGAAATATAAAGCTAAGTCGAAAAAAAGGAATAACATTTTTTCGATTGACGCCTGGTTTTCGAGAAAATCGAGTTTAAAGATCCTGTCGGTTTCGCGTACTTTAGTATATGCAGGAAGTAGAATTAGTTGGCTATGGTCAGACGCGTCAGACGATTCCTGGCTAATAACATGCGTATTTGCTGCATTTTCAAAATCGGTTTTCTCGAAAACGAGGCGTCGAACGAAAAAATTCTTATTCGCTTTTTCCGGCTTATTTTTACATGTAGAATCATCCCCTGCCCGGTTGTACCACCCGACCGGCCACACCCTGTATACTAAATAATAAACACAAAATATCGGACAAAGTAATTTGTGTATTTACGATCAGTAACGTCGCTTTCAACTATGATACTATGAGTAATTCAATGATGCGATCAGCTATACAAAAAAGAAATTCGAAACGATATGTTAATTCTACTTGTCCCCTGCAAAATATGACATTTCATATTTGCAGTTGTAATAGTTTAAGAAAACTGTTATTATCAGTGCTCAAACACAAGAATCGACCAAAGTCAATATTACACATCCTGTTGCACGACATGGTAATGACTTCGAATAAATTCTTGTGCGAATCGTTTGTCCTTCCGTTAAATGAATTTGTAAGCAACGACTCAACGAAAGTACGTTTCACGAGCGTAAATTTTAAGTGAACATGCAAGTACCGAAATCATTTTCACCGAGTGCCGATAGCTGCTAAACATTCTCGGTTTTTGTTCGGTTCAACAAATGAATCTGAAACATTTGTTGGCGAACAATCACACGCATATTATTAACCGAAACAATTCGTCGAGATGTTTATCAAATTGGATCGATATCGTTATAAATTGCAAACATTCGCGATTGTATGTGCATGCGTTAATTATAATAGTTTCACCTGGTGCATATTTTAATTATTATGTAAACCCTTGTAATAAGCATATATTGTGATATCGATAGGTAAATTATCAATGTTTCGGTTCAACTTCTCGCCGAATTTAATGTTCGGACTTCTTCATTTTCGATTCCGAGAGCGAAGAGAAAAATCGGAAATTCGCGAGACCATTATCATTTTGTCGGGACTCATTATTACGTGGGAACAATAGATTGTGAAATATGTGCGACAGATTCAAGTGCTTGCCCCAAGTTGTCTTGAACATCGAATATCGAGAGGTTGTCAACTAGCTCTGTAATCGGATTTGATTTGCGCATTTTATTATAAGCCGTTTATCACGTAACACGTTTCTGGACCAACCAGTGTGAAAAACCAGGGGCCACAACTTCATCGTCCCAATATTGAATTTTTACTATATCAGTATGTTTGTATAATAAATATGCACATGTTATTTATGATATGATTTACAGGGTGCCCTGGACGTACGTTGAAATATTTTTAGGCGTCGTAGTTGAGCTTAACTAACAAAATTCTTGTAACATTCTTTTTTATCTATTTCAAAGCATCAATGATCGATTTTGTAGTATCAGTAGCCTGATCGTTTCAATTACCACACAGGTCTTGTAAACGCATTGAATCAACCAAGTTACGTCAACATTTATGAAGTGGATGGAAATGTTCCATTGTATACATTGATTTTGCAATCGGTGGGATGAAATTACAATATGATTTTCGAACGACAAATGCATTCAAGAGAGATGGTTCAGATAGTTCAGTTTCAGCTATTCGAAGAAGTAATGACTGTCTTTGAAACATCCCGATCAAGTTTATTATTAGGTATTATCTAAACCGATATTCCATTATTCCATTTTTTCCACTCAATATTGACAGAATTATCTCCATCATTTCCTGAAATCTCTTTTCCCTACCACTTTTAATGGTTTATATTCACTTTGGTTAAACTTCAACTTAGGGGACCACAAATTTTTAACTTTTTTAAATACAATCCCGTAGATTTTGACGAGAAAATGCCAAAAATTCAAGTTTTAACGTTAGGAGTTTACTGGTTCAAAAGTTATGTGTGCTTAACGTTGAGTGATTTCAAGCATTTTTGTCAGGTAATATTTAAATCGTGCAAATTTAAATATTTTAACAACGTAATACTGGGATACTAATTTTGTTTGGGGAAAGCTCTCTTATCATCCCCTAAAATATTTCAACTTTACACTTGGGACTCGCTGTAAATGTTCATGCATATATTACATCAGAATGGATCATCAAGAACAGACCACATTAATACCTTTCATTCAGTTTATGTTATTAAAAGTGTTTGTTACTAGAATTATACTAGAACATTACCAATATTACAATTAGACTATGGATTTTATGCAATTTATGACAAAAGTTAATAGGTGGAATATAAAATAGTAAAAGGATTTGAAGGAAATAGAAATACATTTAAATTACTCTCAACCTATTAAAATTATTAAAAAGAAACACGAACTATTTAAAACCAAAATGTTGCAAATGAGGTAGAACATTTTTATTCTTTACAAAAATCCACAGTCCACTTATAACAATTGGAAGTCAGAATGAATGCAACGACTATAAATACATTGATATTCTCCTCTAATAACACTGTCCAACAAAATTAAACTTTTTTCGAGTTTTGCAATACCTGTTGGGTGATTCTTATACACTTTGTCATCCTAAAACCGAATCTGAAAGTAGAATTGCTCTATCACGCAACGTTTTCGAAAAATTTTGGTTTTTGTAAAAATGCCCGATTTTGATACGAAACGACGTGTTACGCAAAAACTAAACACGCGAGAAAGTTCAAATTTGAGTCAAGAGATAGAGGGGACTCTCCTCTACATATTCATATAGTCAATTATATTTTTATGTACTTCCTAATAGTTGTAAATGGTTGTTAAAATTTGAAAATGTGCCGACGCGGGTACTTTGTACGCTCTATTTTTGTATTTATGTGAAAAATCCTTTATCTAGCAGGAATTTACTATACAGGAATGCATTCTACAGACATTTCTGGTAAAGAAACCATTCACGAAAAGTATTTGGTTCCCTTAATGTACGAGAAGGATCAGAAAATGTTAATTGACAGCGTGTGCGCGACGCGTTCGCGCCAGACGGCCATTGCAGCCTTTTCGCGACTCGCCAGGGCCGTCGCTATGCGTAGTCGACGTTGGTACCACTCATGTATGTCTTTGCTTACTATTTACATACATTTTTTTTGTCTTTTTGGGTGCCAATCATTACAAAAGATTATAAAAATACGAGTTATATTCACATTTCATTGTGGAAATGCTTAATAAAGAAAATTGACCGCAGCAATGCGGTGACTGGAAAATTTTATTTTCAGTAATTGTTGTCTTATCTTTATAATTGTAATACCAATGGACATTCAAGATTCTTCCGATTAAAATAAGTCCAAACACTATGTAAATGGGACTATTTTTATCGATTTTATTGATCGAAGTACATAATTAAGACATAGATCGCTCTATATTAAATCGATAAAATCTCGCGGAAGTGTATAAATCAGCCGGACTGTTTTTGTTATATTCATGACGAAATTATTTTAAAATCAAAACAAGGAATACAATTCCAGCATTAATCTTTCATCAAGATATTTCAACAGTGGAAAAACGTTACAAAGGAAAAGACTTATGTGCGGATGCTTGCTGATTACTGCTGGACACTTATTATTGAAAATCGGGATACCAAGAACAAACGTCAAGCAAGGCGGAAACATTTTAAATTTGTTTACATCAGAAATAGGTAAGTTTTTGTGTTCAATTTTCTTTATTAAGCATTTCCACAATGAAATGTGAATATAACTCGTATTTTTATAATCTTTTGTAATGATTGGCACCCAAAAAGACAAAAAAAAATGTATTTAATTAAGCATAGTAAGCAAAGACATACTTAAGTGGTACCAGCGTCGACTACGCATAGCGACGGCCCTGGCGAGTCGCGAAAAGGCTGCAATGGCCGTCTGGCGCGAACGCGTCGCGCACACGCTGTCAATTAACATTTTCTGATCCTTCTCGTACATTAAGGGAACCAAATACTTTTCGTGAATGGTTTCTTTACCAGAAATGTCTGTAGAATGCATTCCTGTATAGTAAATTCCTGCTAGATAAAGGATTTTTCACATAAATACAAAAATAGAGCGTACAAAGTACCCGCGTCGGCACATTTTCAAACTTTAACAACCATTTACAACTATTAGGAATTACATAAAAATATAATTGACTATATGAATATGTATAGGAGAGTCCCCTCTATCTCTTGACTCAAATTTGAACTTTCTCGCGTGTTTAGTTTTTGCGTAACACGTCGTTTCGTATCAAAATCGGGCATTTTTACAAAAACCAAAATTTTTCGAAAACGTTGCGTGATGGAGCAATTCTACTTTCAGATTCGGTTTTAGGATGACAAAGTATATAAGAAGCACCCAACAGGTATCGCAAAATTTTTTTGGTGTTGGACAGTGTAATCAATAAATGTTCGAAATATTTGTAAAAAATACTACTCACAATGATGTCGCATCCAAAAATCTAATCAGGTAAAGAAATAGTTGCATGACGTAATATGTCCCTTTTAAACTGCTCAGTTTTTAATAACACATTTTCTTAATAATATAAACTCAATGTAAAATGTTAAGGTAGTCTGTTTTCAGTGGAACTCACTATACATGTATGTACTGAAAGTTAGACTTTATTTTAAACTATTCTTTAATTACCTATTATGAAAATAGGCTTTTTCAGTAGTGTTTCAATAATGTTCCAAGTTTTTATTAAACAACATTTCCACAAATCTTGTTTATAGGAAAATTTTCAGTGATAGTGATTCTTTCATTTCATTTGATAAGGAACGATACGGATACACTCAAATTTCGGGGACCAAATAAATATAAAAGAACAGCTGGAAATGAACAGTAGCTTCATCGCTAAATATTTTTGAACCACTCTAGACAAATCACCTCTAATATTTTGCTTGATAAGTTATTATGCAAACAACGGAGGCTCAATGTCGGCTTGATAAAATGAATTAATCTTTTAATTATCATTTTTACTTATACACTATCGTTGCCATAATTTTGCCTAGACAATAAATGTTATCAATTCAGCTTAAAGATGCTTGTAAGTATGTTAGAACGTCGAAAATATCTATGACATAGGCTAAAGGATCCAATTATTGTAGGGGTACCAATTACTGAGCCTATATTAATTATACTTACTTTTAAAGCATAATTAATATTTAAAAAGAGATATTTTTTTCATTCAAATTAGTTACTATCAGTCATATATCTCTTTTTTAATATTCATTATGCTTTAAAAATAAGTATAATTAGTATAGGCACAGTAATTGTCCAGTCAGCCAAACCAGGCAATGGCAACATCTGCTAGGACATGCAGCCAGTAAGTTTGCGGTTACCGATTGAATCATACGGTTGGTACAGCGCCCCCACACCATTAAATATCTGTTACAGCATCTAGCGACGATTTTAATAAGTGCAACTCCTGCCATTTCAATTGCAACGATAGAGGGCACGCACTAAAAGCGACTATTTTTCACCACTTTAAAGAAAAAAACAGAAATGTATTTAAATTATAATTAATGTATTATAATGTATTATTATTAAAATAGTCGCTTTTGCTCCTCTTTAAACCTAGAACTCGTTTAAATGTATAATTCTATATACGTGCCCTCTATCGTAGAAATTGAAAGCGTAGAAATTGCAGATTGACTAGCGAGTCACTAAAATCGTCGCTAGATGGTGGCATCTGATAAAAATCTGCTGCCAGCAGGCTCTGCTTCCAATATTGCGCTAACTTGCGGAAACAGATGGGTAGACCAACCGCGGTCCTATTGTTCAATCGTTCGTCCGATTTACCGGAATTTTGCTTACTCGGTGGTACCCCCACAGTAATTGGGTTCCTTACCCACAGTGTATGGCATAAATTGCTCGGCCGTAAGTATATTTAAACGAAACTATCTCAATCTCTGTAATTGAAGAATCGAGACCGCTGATCTCGAAACATTCATGCCTTACCCTGCACATTGCATTGCATCGATAAAAACGTCCGATTAAACGAGAAGTTGCTTCCTCGAATATTGTAAGTGTGATTCAAGTTGCAAAATCGTGCAGATTTTTTGCAAGTTCGTGTTGGTCGTAGTACATTTTCGGAACGACAACGCGAGATCGTAATACAGGATTATGCACTTAATACGGGATCCGATGCGTGCGAGCCACATGCACAAATGTCAACAACGTGACGCATTGTATGTGCTGCATATTTTGTATAGACGGCATTCATCGGGCACAAGATGTTTCAGACTCCCCTAGAGGCAAGGTTCGTCGCTAAAAGTGGAAATATTTAATTAACCCTTCAGGGATGACGTCAAAAATAGTCGTATGGAAAATTCTAGTATTCGCCTATTTTTGCTCTACAGTTTAAATCAACAAATTATGTTTGATTTATGTCACATTTTAAAGTACGTCTCACAACACCAATAGGAAGAAATAATACGAGAGTTTACGATACGTGAAGATAGTAAATTGGTGAATTTTTACTCTAATGAGGATTAAAATGTATTAATAGACTACGGATTGACTTAACTTTACTTCAGGAAACCAAAAATTTTTAACTTCTTTTTATGTTATCCTGTAGATTTTGGCGAGAAAAAGCCGAAAATCCAAGTTTTACTCCGAGGGGATCATGGAGAACACGGCGGCGACCTTATCTGTCAAAAACGCTTGAAATCGGCCAACATTAAACACGCATAACTTTTGAATCAGTGAATTACTAACGTTGAAACTTGGCATTTTCTTTTCAAAATCTACAAGATTATATAAAAAAGTGAAAAATGTCTGGCTTGCCAAAGTGAAGTTTAATCAATAACCGCAAGGTTACTATTTCAAACTATTATGGTTAGCGGATTTTATCGTTTTTTGATTTTATCCTTTAAGGTACGTGCAATTTGCATATTGAGTGAAATAGGAGAAGATAAAAGAATTTAAGAGCTTCAACGTCTCATCAGACATATTAAAGGAAAAAAGCAATTTCTGATTGGACGATGTTTTTGGTGATAATAAAAATTCTAAATTCATCGACAAGATAAAAAAGTGGTCGAAAATGCACAAGAGCTTGCGGAGCGAAACGAAATGTTTCGAAATCGTGATTATATGCGCTATAAATCAGATAGCAACGTGGACTGGGTTACTACCGGAAAATTGTACGGAAAGCTCGACAACGTAACTTGTCTCTGGAACTCGACGAGTACGAGAAAAATGGCGTTGCATGAATACAGTAATACGCGTCGCGGTGCAGCTGGGAAGCGTTTGTTCTCGCAGACACGTTTCCCGAGTTAAGTGGATACCCCAGTACCGTATTTACAAGCATTCGCGAAAACGTTTACGTTGAAATATTTCGCACGAAAAGCAACTGATTTCTAACCTCTTGTACAAGCTGCAAGCGCGTACAAGTGCGTTTTTATCGAGATTTCGCGAGATTTTCATCGTAAATTGTATCATATGAATCGATAAATTTATTTCATAACTTCGTACGACAGCATCTCTGTAATTGAATTCGTCATAAATTAAAGAATCTCGAATGGGTCGTTTTGACCCCTTTTCTAGTGATAAGAGACTTAGTTTATGCACATGCATCGTAAAGTGGAAATAGGGGAAGATGCAAATATAACCATAAATTTCTGAATTGTTAAAATCACTGAAAATATTTTATTAACGAACAATGTATGATATTGTAATTAATAATTTGTTATAGACCAATAGGGTACGATAAGATAAGATAACAAGTACGGTGGTTACTATTTAATAACCCTCGAAAATGCGAGATATAACACCAGAAAGGGTAATTAGAAGCAACAATTCGAACGCAAACAAAAATTAGTCACACAATTCTGGATAGAACAGACGTGCGTATTAAATTAATTTGTAATACAGTGAATTCTCGATATATGTCAACAACGCGGGTCTTGTCAGGGACGTGTATCGTCCAGGAGACACTACTTTGATCCACGTCGAACGTAGAAAAGGACAGCGAACCTCCGTCGCCGAGGAGTGTAAACATACCTGTCCTACACAATGCATGTCAAAAACACGGGTCTGGCAGCGACAAATCCCGTCTAGAAGATTGTACTATCCTTTAGCAAATATCATCGGAATTATATCATACTTGGTATCATTTTGATTAGAAAAGTGCCATAAATATGTTGGTGAAAGTCCCACAAAAAAATAATGAAAAATAAAGAAATTTTGTTATCGGATTAGTAGTGGTCTCCTGCTCTCACACTTATGTATATTCGACCAGTATTATGTTCACACTCCTCGGCGTCCGAGGCCTCTCGAGCTTCGTGGTCCTCACGGGGTATACACCCCCCCCCCCCCCAAGGTAGTGGGAATAATTCCGCGACGTTAATCTGCCAGGTGTTTGCGACATATATAGAGAAATCACTGTTCATCTTACTTCCACTTCACGTTCAGAATCGTCATTTCAATTCTATATTAGACAGATTTCTTATTGAAACACTCGCACTCCCTTGAGGTCACGGATTTTCGGAAAGACTCTCTGAATTGCTCGATTGCAAGTCTACCTACGAATACTGTCGCACGTATTAATCGGACCTAAGTATATGACTAGCACATGGCGTACGTATCTATAGAAAACACATAGTAGTATCTACGAATGAAAATCGATAATGTAACCTTAGCTTTTACGATCACTACGATTCTCGTGCATTCTCATTGATGTGGCCGCGAGTCTCGATACTCGTGTACGTTCCTTCTCGAACATTTGTATAAATATTCATGATCAACGCGTTACGACACTATTAAATCGGACCGCGAACAATCTCTTCAACGTTATTGTATCTTGTATCATAACGAAAACAGGAGACAGTTCGTTCGCTAGTTTAATTGTCTGCTTGACGGAGAATTTGTGCGCATACGATTCTAATCGTACACCATTGCAACAACCTATTATTGTCAAATACCTGATTCTTAAATGTCTCTTGAATTATACAACCGCCAAGAATAAAAGTATGCGAACCAACAACTAAAAATGTTAAATACATGTATGCAGGGTGTACCAAAATTATGTGTAAAGACTATCACTGTACAGGATGATTCAGCCAAATGTGCCACCCAAATGATATGTAAACTATTTGGCACGTGAAAATATGGTTGAAACGAAAGTTGTATGGTTGCAAGAGTAGTAGAGTATAATGTAATAATTAGTTTTTGTCTGTTTTGCTTTTTTCTATCGAGATATAAAAGTTACCTTGAATTTCTTTAGTTTCTTTTCGCTTGCACTTATCGATGGATTATTCAAATGTATTAATCGCAATGGAGAACATTTCGACCACTACTTGCATTAAAAATCATTCATAGAGAATATTTAGTTAGCATTATGTCATTTATTTATAGTTTTTCATCCCATGTACCTTTATAGTTTTTTATTTGGAGTTCAATTCAATTACAACAAAAAATGATCTCAAAGTGACTTTTATATTTCGATAAAAAAGCACAATAGAAAAAAAATAATTATTAAATTGTATGTTACTCTTGATTGTATGCAACTTTCGTTTCAACAATATTTTCATGTATCCAATACTTTACATGTAATTACATGTGATTATATACATACGTGGCACACTTACCCTGTATATTAATGTACACATAACAGTACATCCTTGCGTATTTTCTTATAGATGTTCTGCGATCATAAACAAACAGGGCTTCAATGAAAACTAGGGTGAGGGTTCCAATTACTGTGGGGGTGCCAATTACTGTGCCTATATTAATATACTTATTTCTAAAGTATAATGAATATTAAAAAAGACATATATAACATTAACTGATTTTAATGAAAAAATTTATTATCTCTTTTTTAGTATTCATTATGCTTTAAAATAAGAATAATTAATATAGGCACAGTAATTAGCACCCACACAGTAATTAGATCTTTGACTCAACTATAAGGTCCTACGAAATTAAATAACATATCACGCTTGTGTCTTCAAAAAAGATGTGTGATACAGTGTATCTCGTAACAATTTATCATAACAAAGTGAAAATCAGAAGACAACTTGAATTTGGAGAACACTCGGAAGTATAATAAAATATATTTTTTAAATAGTTATTTAAAAACTGTCGAGCAGATAATTAAGCAACATGTATAAAATTTCCGAAGCAGCGTCTAACGGTCAACGAAGACTTATACATATACGTATGTATGTACGTATGTATGTATGTTTGTATGTATGTATGCATGTATGTATGTATGCATGTATGTATGTATGTATGTAACTACAAGTACTCCCTATACTCGTTCGTAAAGCGTAGTAAACAATTTGATCAATAGGGTAATATGCGATAATGTTATTCTCATTCTGAAGTGTACAGACATGTCAAATCTCTGCGAAAGAACGCTTAAAAATGAGTTGTACTGTTATTAATCAGTAACATAAGACTCATGCTGTAATCCGTTTACGGGTGATCCGAGAATGTCTTTTTAATTAGTTGCTTTACTTATGCGTGGCAACAACGAATCGGCAACAGGCAACGATGTATCGTATCTCGTTTTCATACCGAACCAAACACGACCAAAGTTGTTCTTTTAAATGATTATCGTCGATTGTCAAATAGCGATATTATGTTGGACATCGTTCGAAATTATGCAATACTTTTTAAACAGTATAGAGTGGTCGGGAAATTGTTGGTACAACCGAAAAGGGGATGATTCTGAATTTGTTCATATGTGGCTTTGTTTTCGAGAAAATCGAGTTTGTGCATAACCTACTGATTGTATTGGGTTGGAACGAAAGTTCGTAGCGTGTTGACATCAAAATTCAAAGATAAAATTAATATATTTATTCTATTTATTAAGGAAAAAGTTTCTTCAAATGATCTTAGGAATCATCTCTTTCAAGGAAGTACAAAATTTTTGGAACACCCTGTATATCATTTGTTTAATGCAAACCCACTGTTACCCACTGAAAAATGAATTTTATTTATTATTAAAATCAAGTTCCTGACATAAATAAAGAATGGTAAACATGCTTCATAACAAAATTATCTGCAGTAGAAGAAGATACCGAGCAATCACACTTATCTAGAGCATTTATTAGTAAATGATTGGTGCGCTTTATACCATTCTTTCATTGCAGCAGTTGGCATGCTACCTAGCGAAAAATGTCCAAACTTTATACAACGAAAATATATACTGTAAACTCTATAAATAAAGGTTAATATCGAGACAATTGTAATTAATCAGCAATGATTCATAAGTTAAAAATAGATGGCAGCATGAGACTTGTAACCAGATTAAGATAAATTTAATTACTCGCAGTCTTTAATAATCATAGCTTTAACGAAGAGACCAAATATAGTTTATATTCTCTGAGAATGAAACAGTCTTAAGGAAGATGGAATTATGTAATTTTTTGCAAGAAATAATACCACAGGCGTGTTTCAGTGCGATCGTAGTATTTTTCTATATAAAAATGTATATTTGATGATCACGAGGCAGATCAGTGCTGTATTATACAATCGTTTGATCCACGATGCTCGTAATAAGTTATGTCTATATTTATTAACCGAAAATTCGCGTAGAAAATTAACGAGAAAAAAAGTATATAATAATGTTGCAGGATATCAAATACTTATCAAAATACATGTTTCAATAAATGAAATGTGTATCAAAACATTGCCTAACATTGAACAAATTAGCGTTTCTTTGTTTGACTCGATGAAATGCGAACAAATGTTAAGTTCTCTACAGTTTCGTCGTTCCTCTGAGGTGTCAATAAATGTAGTTTGTTAGTCATTTTTCAATAAAATTATGTTTCTGAACTGACATTTCTTACCTAGTAACCAACCGATATTTTTATTAAACAAGTCAGTGTCGCCAACCAAAGCATGGTAACAATATCATTTCAAGCCAATATAAATATTTACAATTGTAGATAGTATAGGAAATTATGTAAAGATGTTTGAAAATTATAGTTCTCTACTGTAATTTCTTACCTAGTATCCATCTGATATTTTTATTGATCATATCAGTGTCGCCAAATAAAACATAATATCTACAATTGTAGATAGTATAGTAGAAATATATGTGGACACAGGAAGTACAATAAAAAGATTACTGAAAGACGATTAATTAGAAAAATAATGTAACTTTCCTCCCTAAAGAACGTTTTTTGCTAAATATAACATAAATATATTTTATTTTACTTACGCGCTTTATAATAATAACATTTCTTACTATGAGAATGCTATAGAAAACTATTTCTCGTAGATCTCTAGTCTACGAGAATATTAGTGCAATTTAATTTATGAAAAAAGTTATATTTATGTAATACCCCGGTCAGCCAAACCAGGCAATGGCAGAAAATCAGCAAAGTCTGCTACGAAACGCAGGCAGTAGATTTGCAGCGGACGGTTGGTACAGCGCCCTCTACACCAAATATCTGTTACACCATCTAGCGACCATTTTAGTAACTGCAATTCCTGCCATTTCAATTATTACGATAGAGGGCGCGCATATACAATAATACATTTAAATGTTTAAAGAGCACTAAAAGCGACTACTTTTTATTACTTTATAGAAAAAAAAACAGAAATATATTTAAATTATAATTCATGTATTATAATGGACTTATAATTAAAATAGTCGTTTTTAGTCCTCTTTAAACCTAAAGCTCATTTAAATATGTAATTCTACATGCGCGCCCTTTATCGTAGAAATTGTAGATTAACTAGCGAGTCATTAAAATCGTCGCTAGATTGTGGCATCGGATTAAAATCTGTAGGAAATAACCAGATGTAGATTATAAGTGTCAATACGGTTGATACCGACACGTGGTTAGTCGCCTACTCGGCTGTGTTCACAATGTTCCAAGGTTGAGGGGAAATAAATGAATGTCGCCGAGGTTTTAGTTTCGTAGTAACATTAACAATCGTTTATTGCACGTGTGCACTCACGACCAATCGCGGAGGCGTATATTTCTGAAGAGCATACACGGCACGTGTCTTCACTCGGGCGGTTGAAACGGAATAAAGCGACCAATATGGCGTCTCGTGCCGGTGCGACGCGACGCTTGTCCCCACTCCTGGGGTGTTAATCTCGACAGAGTCCATGCGGCAGGGTGGCTCGCGTTATGGCAATGCATTACAACTATTTACAAGAAGTCGGCCAGGGGATACAAAATGTGCGGCCACGTGGCCGAGAGCCCGCGCTCTTCCTACAAAATTAGCGAATGGCTGACGATTTCGCAGCGCGTAGTTGCCCAACGGTAGAAGGTCGCCGCGCTCGTGCGGTACTTCGGAACGAGTAAAACGTTCGCCAAGGCGAAACTTCGCGAAACGCAGATGGTCGGCACGGAAAAAACATGGAATCGACGATAATAAACGCGAGAAGCAGGGCTCGGCTACAATAAGCGGAACGCGAAAGATTCAACTACATACAATAAGCGCAGCACGGCGAGAACGAATGCAATTCCCTACGACTGCGGCTCCTCTGAGGAAGACCTCCGAAAAAAATCATCACGGCCCCTCTTCGCAGACGGGGGGGGGGGCAGATCCGTGACCTCCCCCCTATGGGACGCGTACACCATCCTCGCCGAGGCCCCTTTGCAAGTGGCTGGATGAGGCTGCGGCAGAACCGCGAAAAGAAATGTCAGATATCCGACAGGGGCCTTCGTTCCGCGTCGTCGCCTCCGGGTTGTCTGGCCCGTGTGTGGCGTCTCCATTATCCAAAAGGACCTGTGCACAGGATTTTTCTCCGTAATGGCCATGGTTTTGTCGATGGGTGATCCCACGAAGCGAGGCGCCCTTTAAAGTCGTCGGGAAGCATGTTAGTGCGTCGTGCACGTCCCTCGGTCGTGCTCGGAGCGCGCCAAATTCGTCAATATTCGTGTGAGAAATGCACGTGCATTTACAAGCGGCACAGATGGCCCCTCGACTATCTAGCATATTTTTCCGAACAGGCCTTCCCTTTTTTCCGCCGTTTTCTAAATGACTACGGAAAAGGAGGCCATAAAATGGTAAACGAAGGCCCCGAACGGACAGAGTGGGTCCTAATACATGTGCAGGCCATCCGTGCAATTGGCACTACCCTTGGCCTGCGCCAGTCGAGGGGGCCATAAATTAAGAGGCCCATTTTAGGGTACCGTAAACGCGCTGCTCCGGGAGTCATACTTTTTAGAAGTGCACTAAAACGACTTGAGGGAGTGACTTTCTCCTCCACGGATCAAGAAGACCCTCCTCCCCCAAGTCGTCTAGCGAATAGGGATGATTTTTCCCCCGTTAGCGGATACCTCCGCCTAGTCAATTTTAGTTTAAATAGAGCTGACCCCGCAGCAGAAAGTTAGGATTCAAGCATTCGGACTGTAGAGTGTTTTCGGTGTGTCGAGATTTTTAGTGTTCAAGTATACGCGACACGCTGACATTGACGGTTGTAATTTCGGTCCGGATATAATTAATAAAGTCTTGTTTCTTGTCTATTCGGAATCCTCGACTGTTTTGTGAAGTGTCCTTTTTTACTCTCACCGTTCCTTTAATAAAAACAACAATTCGATCTATGATAGATACGGAAGTTCCTCGGGGAGTGCTTCCTAACCTCTCGAGCAGTCGTTTAACGCGATATTCGGCGGTCCGGTCCTTCCGATATCTCGCAATGGGCAGGGAAGTGGCGTTGAAAAATTTGCAACGTCACAACCTTCCCCCCCCCCCCATTAAAATGGACCGAACCGTTACGGACCAGTCCTACGCAGTGATCTCTAGCTCGATTGGTTCAGATGCAGTTCCCTTCGGAAGTCTTCCTTTACACACGAGGAACCTTCAGCAATGGACGGACACACATACTTGACAAAAATGCACACCAACTGTAATGTATTTTCACTATCGACGGGATTCCGGACGAGAGACCGTGTAGACACGCGAGAATTGGGATAGTCATGATCCGGACGGCGACCCGGACAAAAAACAATTCTCCTTACGTTTTTAGGTCAGTCTTTTATTTTGTTTTCCCGCGCCCTAGGTGGTATTACACCTTGGCCTCCGGGAGGCCTCGAAACTAAAGATACCACAGTTTGATGGACGGCGGCAGCGTGGTAACTCGAAGCAAAACGAAAATGGATAAGTGAAAAGTAATAACAAAAAAAAAACGCAATCTAAACAGAACACACACGAAAACTTAAACTATTATTTGGAATATGGATTCAGGTACAAGATACAAATACTGTTCGGCAGGGGCCGTGCCGGCTGTCCCGTACGAAAAAAAAGGAACATCGAATCTCGAAAAGAAAATGAAAGAAAACTCATGTGATTATGTACGGGACGCGAGCGGTAGTGGTCGGGGGAGTAGAAACGGCGGTGGCACGTTAGTCCTCCCGCGGACGGTTGAGAGGGTCTGCCCGCCAAGAGGGTCCGCATGTTGCGCAAGTGCGCACCGAGCAATCGGGGCGGCCGCACCGATAGCAGTGCCGCTTCCCCGGTTCGGGGCACTCGCTGTGCAAGTGCCCGTCCTGTCCGCAGTTCCAGCATGCCTTGTGCCGGATCGGGGGCAGGTGAATGTCGGCGCGGGCCCGCCGCCAATACTCTTGCCACGTCTTATTGGGGGCGCTTCTCGGGCGCCGCGGGGAAAGAGTGATGGCGGGACGTGGTGCAGTAGGGCGTCGAGGCGGTGCTTCCGCCTTCTTGCTGGGCCCCGGCTTCTCCCGGTCGTTGGGGCTGCCCTCCTTTGGTCGTGACGGCGCCGGTTTCTCCGGCTTCGGGTCCGACGGTGTCGTTAGTGGATCCGTCTCTCCCTCGAAGGATCCCAGGAGATCTGCTGTTGGGACTTCGATCGCGTCGCCCGGGGGAGTGTTCCCCCAGAACACCTCTGATAAAACCGGGATAGATTCGAGGCTCGGCCCCAACTGGTCCGGGAGGGTCTCATAATAGCACCGCAGCGATTCCAGATACCGGTAAATACGGGCCAGGTCATCTAGGACGACCTGGCACGCTTCCAGAATATGATGTTTTCCTCGGGACATCTGTAAGGTGGTAAACGTAAGGATTTTTGCACAAGGGGCCCCCTTGCTTGGTGATGTGTACGTCTTTAGGTCGGCCACGTGTGCTTTTCCGGCCTCCTTCCCCTCCACGGTGCTGAGGCGG
Organism: Halictus rubicundus; assembly: GCF_050948215.1. Taxonomy (NCBI): domain Eukaryota; kingdom Metazoa; phylum Arthropoda; class Insecta; order Hymenoptera; family Halictidae; genus Halictus; species Halictus rubicundus. The sequence continues at coordinate 3,837,400 of NC_135162.1, forward strand.
TAGACAACCGACGATAATATTGTACTCACCCGGAAAGGCCCGCACTATTTCGGGCATAATTTCGCAGCGATATTCTGCGCGGCGAACGATAAAATTCGCTGACGCCGCAAGACACGATCTCCCACCGCGAAATTTTTCACCTGTGACTCATAGGCGAGAAGCGCGATACTCGATTTCTCCATTCTTCCGTACCGGTTACAAAAAGGTTCTAAATCTAGTGACGGTTCATCGTCCGCTCGTTTACAGGCCCGCGGTCCCGGCTCTCCTCCGATATTCAAAAATGCTGGCGAGGATTGGAATGCAGTGTGGTATGCGGTATTATACGCGAAACGAAAACTCGGTAGATTGAGATCCTAATCGCGGTGATCTCGGCCCATATTGGAAACGATCATCGTTTTTAAAATGCGATTCACCCGCTCTATGGGGTTCGCTTGGGGGCGTCGTCGTTATCGCGATACCGTACGTTCTTGCAAGCTCATGAATGGCTTTGTTGACAAACTGGATACCGTTGTCGGTGAGTAGCACTTCCGGTGTGCCCCATCGCGAGAAAACTTGATTTTCTAGGGCCTCGGAAATCTTTACCCCGGTTGCCCGCCGGAGGGGACAACACTCGATCCATTTCGTAGACAAGTCCTGGATTACTAACAAATACGAGAAACCCGCGCGACTCGGAGGGAGCGGGCCCATCATGTCCGCGGCGATGACCATCCACGGTGCCTCGACGCGACCTCGCACAGTGGTGCCAAATGGCCAAAAAGCGGCAAAAAATCTGTAAAAACGAAACTATCCAACGAATTTGTTTGAAAATTTGTGTAGATCGCGCGGAAGTCACGATTATTTCATGTTTCAGGTGACATCAAATGGCCTGAACGACAAGTCAAGCAAAAACGCCTTGGCACGGAACGTATTAAATAAAAAAATTTAATAATAATTTCTTTATGTTAAATAAACAAGTCTTTCGTTCATTAGATCATTGTTCTTGGCCAAAATATGGTAAAAAATCCGTAAAAATGAAACTATCCAACAAATTTGTTGCCTTTTTACCGTACATTGAATGAAAAGTGTACCGCCGGCATTAGAATAACACAAGGTACACTACGAGGAGGTTGCACGGTCGGATTTGTACCTCATGTTTAGTGTATGTTTAGTGTATGTTGAGTGTATGTTGAGTGTATGTTGAGTGTATGTTGAGTGTATGTTGAGTGTATGCTGAGTGTATGTTGAGTGTGTTGTTTAGTGTGTATTTAGTAGTGTAACCGGTTTTTAATGTGCGATAAAATAGCGACAAAAAATTGTAGTTCTATTACAATATTAAATCCTGAGCTTCCTGGCTCTGTTGAAGGTGCTTCGTGTTTGGCTCGGGTCTTAAAAAAGAAATCAACGGCTCTGAAGATACCAGTATCATATGAAATACATCTACATTTGTTAACAAACGATAACATTTTTTACAATTATAAGTACGATAAAATTTGTAATCTTTATGTCTACATTCTTGGGCTTCTTCAGACAGCGAACCGACCGGGAAAACTGCGTGATCAATTCACTAGCATCAAGATTTTGTGCACGGTTGCAGGCATATAATACCAGGGGTATAATGATATAGCTAACATAGCTGTTTGTTCTGCGTACACTCCGAATTTATAAGAATTAATTGAAGAATTGCAGCAAATGATTTCTAATCTCATAGCCAGCCTCCTAATTAAAGTTTCATCAACTTTAGTGATCTCGGCTGTGATAGTTAAATTTTCAAAAAACCTGCGCAAAGTATTACCATTGTTCGAAGTTCCAGTCCCCTGTCTAAGTACATCAACTTTTATGCCTATCTTTTCCATGAAGTCTTTTTGTACCCATTTTTTCGTCTCTTCTTTCATTATTCGCGTTTCGTTAGTGACTCTCCGTTACATGAAATTTAAATTATAACTTAAATGCAACACGTACTCCATAAACTTAATACGTGCATGCAAGGTGGACATGCCTAATCGAAATGCCTCTACGTTCGGAATTTTCTGGCGAGTTTTTAAAAGGTCATTCATTTCTGAAGGTCTAGCACCACATATGACACAGTTGCTTAAAGAAGTTGTACTCGTTACAGCTTGCGCCACTTTGCCATCGATCATGGTTAAATATAACACATGTCGCACCTTAAACGAATACCCTTTCCAATTCACTTCTGTATCACGTAATGTTGCTATTTCATTTTCCACGCGACTTGTCTCTTCCCGCATAAGATCTGGAGTCTCTTGTTTAAATTGAAATTTTATAGCTCTACAATATCGTGTCGAAGAAGGTCGAGCATTTTTCAAAACTTGAAGAACGCTACTGTCATCTAATGTCATGTGTAAAGGTACAATGGACGTTAAAAATGAATCCAAAACACGCACGTTCTCATCCGAAAGCTTCTGCATAAATTCATTTTGACCGGATGCTCCATCACAGCCCCATTTTGAATACAGAACCAGATTTTGTTCACTATGTGACTCTATTACTTCATTATTTCTACTTTAGAAAAGGTATTTCGGCAGAACTTTCTGTAACTTTAATATTTTCTGGGTAACATTTTTTTTTCGCGTGTAGTATTCTTTTGTAGTTTGGAAAAATGTCATGACCTATATCTTCAGCTGCCTTTCTAATTGTTTCGTACTGATATCTAGATAATTTAGTCTGAGTAATGAGCGCTAATGCCGAATCGGGATCGAATGCTACGGATTTTCGTTCTTTGTAAAATGTAGAAGAAGCTCGAGAGACTGAACTTCGAAGTTTTTTAATTTTATATCGTTTCGTTCTATCGCTGGAATCTAAGAAATCTATACTTGGTCGGCCGAGGCTCACTGAAGAAGTAGGATTCGAAGCATATTCCATTCCTTAAAACTCACGACAAACTGGTTTTTTAACCACTCACGCTTTTTTTGAAAAACCTTCCTCTGAAATGGCGAACTGACTTTAGTTTAGCCCGGAACTTAATTATAAACCTTTTATTGATTTCATATATTAATTGAGATAGCTGATCATCTCGCAAAGTAGCAAATCGGCTGCGTAATTGGGTTTCCAAAGGAACATCCTCGTTCAATAAAATTTCGCACAAGTCACTGTACACTATTTTGAATTCACACATTTTTGTTTTAAGAAAGTGTTCTGTCGATACACGCAAAAAATAAACTGAAGAAATTTCAACCGAACTGTCCAGTGGTCGCACTAAGACTCCTAAAAACCTTCTAAAAATGTCTTCGAAGATAAGCTTTGAAAAAGTGGGAGCAAATAGACCGCGGCACCGATAATTACGGGAAAACCCTAATTTCATTTTGTAACCCAGCAGGTCAACATGCTGATTAGCTCCGCCAAAAAGGTAATCATGCACAATAGGTCCCCATACTGGTCAAATACTATATCATCATGGTTCGACGAAAACACAACGGAAAAACCCGGTTCACTCATACCCTAATAATCCGTAATAAACTGTAACAATAAAATGACTGGATTCTTGCATACATACATCATTTTAAGGTGTTATATACCTTCAACGGCGGTGAAAATTGATGTTTTAGGTGAAATTTTTAAGGGATACATATCAGATAATAAAAAAAATTTGACAGTCATACGTATAAAAAAATATTTAATAACAATATTTTATGTTAAATAAGCAAAGTTATCATTCAGTGGACCACTGTCGCAAAAATGCAACAGGTTTTTTTTGGTAGTGCTCCAATGAACGCTATATAAATAATTTATGTAAGATAACAAAATTCTTATTAAATATTTCTTTATATATAAAAAATTAATAAATCATATACACTTCACATTTTTCTGTATTATTTAGAAATATTCCTAAAAAATTTCACCTGAAACATCAAATAATCGTTACTTCCGCGCGATTCATTCTTGGAAATTCCGAGAGTTGATAATTAAACTTAAATTGCGGCGAAAGGGTCTCGAAGTGTCTCATGATTTTTTGCACAAAGCTAGATCAATATTACAACTTGCCAAAACGATTAGTTCCAGATCGAAGCTTTTCAAAGGATTTTTTGTATTCCTCCATAAATAAAAAATGAGCGTAACACAAAGAGGCTTCAGGTTAGTCCATATTACTTAATGTTAAACAACTTTTTTTGAAAAATTTTTTTTTCCAGTTAATAGTTGAAGTCATTTGCAATAACCCATATGATTTGTAGACCCCTAAGTATTCGATTATAGGCGGAGTAATTACATACATAGCTATCGAACTGAAAACTAATGAATTCCCAGGAGCGAAGGAATGGTTACTTACCATGCCTATATCTCCGTAAAAAAATTTTCGGATTTCGACAACGATACCGAATTTCGCGATAACATCAATTCCTAACAGCAAAGGATTTATTAACCCTTTGACTCGACATTAGTTTTTATCTCAGGAGCTCCATTGTCGAGTCCCACTCGACATTATTTCATGTCCAAATAAATAGATGGCGCGCACACGTTACCGACGCTCTTACCGACCCGGTTTATTGTTATTATTATTATTGAGCGAGAGAAAACTTACGCAACTTACATCAACCTGCTCAGAGTTTGAAAACTGTATAACTGTCACCCTCTAAATATTTACGATGAGTGAAAGGCGCGAAATAAATAAGGACTTTGATAGTAGTGATAGTAATGACTATATGCAAGGAGTAGATTTTGAGTACAATATATTCGAGGAAGAGGATAATACGAATGGTCTTGCTAGAGGTATCTCAGAGGTCAATATAAGTCAAGATTCCGATATAGACTCGGAACCATGTTTGCGTCGTAGGCGTAAACGAGTGAGGAAACTTTCTAACATTAGTGAGAAGCGTTGGGAGCTGCTGGTAACGAAATTGAAATAAATTTCGGAGTGCAAAGGGTTAAATCGTCGGGAACGTACGCGAGAATCGCGCGAGTCTCATTCCGAATTCGTAATTTCAGGCTCGCCTGTTCGATAGCGCAATCTACGGACCCCGTGGCCAGGATAAAAATGCAGGGACGTTTAGCCGCGAAAACTTGTACGGCATTCCCAAGCTTTTCGATATCGTCGCGACTAACGAACGACACTGAAGAACCGGAATCTATCAGAGCACGAAGTACGCGTTTCCCTACGTGGGCATCGATAATTAACCCTTTGCGGACGAGAGGCGACAGTCGGTGTATATGTTACATTTTGTTATCTCCAACCGATAGGGTTGCACTATTGGTTCTTGGAAAGGTTCCTTAGCTGTTAGTGGTCTTTTATACGATGTGTGAAATGACACATCATAACAGAGACATGATAATGAAAGATTCTTCTAAGAGTGTAGCTCTGACAATGGTTCCGACATCAGTTGAGACTTGGCGAGCGTGGCAAAAGCATCAGAAGAATTTGTTTAACGTGATTTTGTGTGAACGACCTCCAACCCTGACGAAGTTCGTCTAAACGGAAAGCTTCATGTAATTCTTATTGGAACAAAGAAGGATTGCAAAGTTTGTCCTACCCGAAACAAACCAGGTGAAAGACATGAGACGACATATTATTGTGATACATGTCCAAATAAGCCAAGAATGCATCTTGGTCAATGCTTTATAAAGTATCACACAAAGCGAAACCACAGATCATAATTTTTGTAAAGATATAGTTTTAAAGATGTAAATATAGAGAAACAATCGAAATATAACGTTTTTATAAGATAATTTATATGTAAGATCATTTTATTGTATCATGTAAGTCACTCAATACATTCGCAAAGATCGCCTCGTCCTACTGTTATGCCGCATCATCCTCCAACATTATCTTCGCCCTTTCTGGCCGGTTGAGTCACCTATTTGACTGGACTAGGAACGGCGGAGTTACGTGTCCGCTGACACATACTAGGGTTCCAAAGGTCTTTGAAAAAGGGCCATATAAGGAGCCTTCTCATCAAAGGACGATCACTTCCGAGTTAACACTTCTATTGCACGGACGCATAATTTCTGTAAGCGCGAGTTTCTTGTAAGCAATCTGTTGGCGTGTGTGTGGCCTACTCAATAAAAACTTCAGGTTATCAAGAAGACAAGGACTATTTCTCGAGAGAATCCCATCCTTCTTTCTTCACGGCATAACACTACTACCTCACCCCGCCGAAAAAGTCGTCCGCCGCAAAGGGTTAAGAGTAAGGGGCGCGACGCGAAGCTGTCTCCCGTAAATGGTTTGGTAACTCGGGCCGATATTAAGGGGGCCGGCAGGGTTTGAAATCCATGTACGTATGCATGGGTCAAAACCTTTTCAAACTATCGCTTCAATATTGCAATGCGCAGTTTAGAAGTGGTCAATTGTGTTTCCTAAAAGTCCAATCTATGTCCGTATAGAGCCCAAATTGCGAATTTCTACCTCATCGTGGAGTAATTTGTAATATTCGGCAGAAAATTCGAATTCTAAAGCAAGTATGACGTCACAAGATGGCTGCCGCTGAGAGATTCTCTTAATTTCGCGAGATTTAGTGTTCGTATCGAAAAAAGGGCTCTATACAGACATAGCAAAGACATGTACAAACACGGTGGTATGCATTTTTAATTGATTACTTACTTATTTAAGACGTAAAATGTCTAGAAAAAAAGGCATAGCGTAACACAGCGTGACAGTCAAGGCCAAATGCCTGCCGGCCCCCTTAACGATCACAAAGCCAAAGTTTTGCTAATTCGGTTACGTCGTAATTCAATTGCACAATTGAATTACATTGTATTTCAATTATATAGTAATTCAATTACGTTGTAACTGAATTACATAACTCAAACCTTTCGATTAATTCAATTACTAATTATTTTTATCAGATGTGTAATTGAAATACAATATAATTGAAATATTTTCATCAGATGTGTAATTGAAATACAATATAATTGAAATACAGCCAGAGTTGTACTAATTCAATTGCACAATTGAATTACATTGTATTTCAATTATATAGTAATTCAACTACGTCGTAACTGAATTACATAATTCAAACCTTTCAATTAATTCAATTAATAATTATTTTAATCAGATGTGTAATTGAAATAGAATAGAATTGAAATATAGCTCTCCAAATTATGTATAGCCCAGAACTTTGAAGAATTTTTTCATCCTTGTTCGTAATACGTCAAAGTGATCCTATTATTGGCTAGTGGAAGCTAAAAACGTTCCTTTTTCCAGTTTTTTGTTATTGGACAATGTATTTCATTTTACTTACATATAATATTAATGTTTATTTAATGTGTCTCATTAGATGATTGTCGTTATTTTTTCCGTTAACACGTTCACGGACAGTAAAAATTTCAGTGAGCTGCAAAAATAGGCAGGCAATTATTCTTGAAACTAGTTGTACTATTCGAAATCTGATTAGACATAAACAATAATAATAAGTCAACTGTCATTACTAATGACAGTTGGTCATTACTTTGAAATGTATATTAATTACAAAAACTTAAGGTTGTATAAAATTAAATGAATAAAAATTGGCTTTAAAATTTGAATGCCATAGCATTCATGTCATTTTGCATCACTATGAAAATGAATGCTGTAGCATTCACGTCCGCGAACGTGTTAATATATATCGTAACCTAGGTAAAATAGAGACACGTTTCCTTTTTCTGCTTTTTGTACTTATGTTTGAAATTTAAAAAATTTGTAACGGGGAAGTTATTTCTGTTCAGATATTATAAATTTATAGGTAATAAATTCCTTCTGTTTGAAACCTACACATGGATTTTCAACCTCTTATTACCTATTACTTTATTATTCTTTCATTTTTAATTTTAATTTAATTACGTCGTAATTCGTAATTGATGTAGTTTAATTGCAAAGTATGTATTTTATAATTGTACTCCATTGCAATTACGAATCACATTGTAATTCAATTAAACGAAGATCTGAATTATAAGTTACAATATGATTGAATTAAAATGTAATTCAATTACTTTGTAATTATAATTCCTGGAGTTATTCAATTGTAATTCTGCACAAGTCTGCACGGAGCCGCCCCGGTTCCTCCGAGCGGCTCCTCTGTCCCCGGATGGCAGCGGCTGCATTGCGGGGTCTTAACACGGGATCTTAAAAATTCCAGTATTTCTCGAGAAATTTAAATCTAGGAAAATTCTTATGAATCTCATTTATTTTATAACATATAAGTTCTTAAATTCTCTTAAATTCTTATTTAAAATTTTAGAAAAACTGAATACTGAATTGAGTAATGAGTTTCTTGTTGTTATTAAAGAAGAAATATAAAAAAAGAAGAGACAAGATTGTTGTATCCCTTATGAAATATCTGCATAATCCAGAATCTCTGCGAAAAGATTCAGAAGATACATTTTTTTATTTAACATCCAAAGCAGATATGTGTAAAATGGCAAAACAAATTCTAAGCAGACTTTATGGAAAATCACTGGAAAAACAGTTAGAATTAGAAATTTCAGGTAGCCTTCAAGAATTTAGTGTCAAGAGTTTAGCGGTAGAAGAAAATAAATTCCGGACTCTAACAAAGGAATTCCAAATTGTTGAGTCCACTGAAAAAAGGACACCCAATCTTCAGCAACTTTTGGATGTTCTGTATACGATAAAACCAACATCCACACAAAATGAAAGAAATTTTTCTACGGCTACAGATTTTGTTACAAAAAAAAGAAGTAGATTGTCTGATTCTACATTAGACGCATTACGCTTCTTAAGAAGTCATTTCAACACAAAAGCATAATATTTCACTTTATAAAAGTTTGGTAAAAGTTTCCCAATATTTTTTTATTTCATTAAAAATTCTCGAGAATTCTCGAGAAATATAGTCTTATTTCTCATTTCTCGAGAAATGAAAAATGTTGAGAAATCAGGAACACCAGCCACAACGAAAGCAATGCAGCCGGTGTGCAGCGGTACAATTTCACGATCTATGCCCAAGTTTTCGACAATTCCAGCACCTGTCGGTTGTTTTTCCGGTGACGCGCCAGCTCGGCTGGAATCGGTAATATCCGTTCCCCCGCGGTCGTTCCACGCGCGCGGCCGATTCGTCCGCGGTCGGGTGCGCTCGGCGAATTTCGGTTCCTCGCGGGAACGACTGATCAGCTGTGCGGCTAGTCGTGCGTGCTGAAACTTGTTTTCGGCGACACAGGGATCGCGGAGTCGAGAGGGCCCGGCACGATAACGCGTCTCTTCGCGCTCACCCCCTTCGGTCACGCTCATCATATTTACGCGCGCGTACCGCGCGGCTAAGTGTTCCCCGTCTTTATTAACACTTTGAACGGCCAACTAGAAACCCCAAAAATTCCATAAAATCAAAGTAAGTTATTTAACCCCTTAACTTGTACGCTCGAGTTACTTCGAGCGCGATAAACAGGCCAAACTGTGCACACTCGAGATAATTCGAGCGGCGTTGTATTTTATGCTGCTATAATTTTTCACACTCGAATATAATCGAGAATTGAAAATAACAATGTGAAAGCAAAGAAAAAAAAATCGTTTTATTGATATTTATCATTTACATGGGATTGTAAGCTATAACCCTTATTTATTCGAGAATAAAATATAGCCTTTTCCATGGAACAAAAGCGCAGTATATCAAAAATTGATTTTTTTTGCCGGTTTTTTTTTTAAACTGTGCGTTAAGGGGTTAATGGAATAAAAATTGCAAACAATTAAATGTATGATACTGAGTAATCCTCCAACTTTCTTGCATGTTACAGATCCTAAGCAAGTTTAGTACAATGAATGTATCAACGTAAACATTCATTTTAACACTATTCCTACCGGGACCGGTCAAATGACCGTTTTTAAAATTTCGATTAGAATTTCTTATATACACCGTAATTGAATCGCCTTTAAACTTCACTTTTCCTAAAATATGCGTATAATACATTTTTAAATATTCGCTTCTTTTTTTATTGTTTATTTTCTGAGAAAAATTTGTAGTCTGTCTTACCTACCGCGACCGGTCATTTGACCGGTAGAATGATTTATATCTTTTTGTAATAGTATTCTTTCAAAGACTCAATTCCAAAACTATAAAGTCGTTACAAACGAAAGGTAAGGCAGTGTGGTATGATTTTAGCCGAAAAGTGCCATCCAGGGACTGCTTTACGGCACTTCAAAGTGTTTACAGTTCTCGCTCGCCTATCGGCAGTTCTCGCGGTGTTTATTTGCCTGATTGGTATCCGAAGCGGCCCAGAACCTCGGATTTTCTTACACCGTCTTATCTACTATGACTGTAAAATAAATCAAATCATAGCCGAAGGAGATGCCTAGCCGTCTTCTCACGAATTCAAATCAGTAAAGTCTTGTGAGCTGAACAGAGAGCATCAAAACGTGAAAGTTACAAGGAGCATATTCGGCAGTCTTTTACTATTTTGTATTTTTATTCTATTATTGTTCTACTTTTATTTTATATTGTATTACGTGTTATAAGTGTCATTTTCAAAAAAGTGAACAAACCAACAATACTTCGTAGTAAGTTTCACATTTTATCTTTTGTTCATTTTTTTATCCATCTTGATTTACATTTTTATATTTTAATTTTTATTTTATCCCTTGAATATTCATTCCCAAAATGTCAAGACGTTCGAAATTTTTGATATTGAAAATGACAATACGGAAAATTATGATCTATTTGAGAACGACTCGAACTCCGATGAGGAGGAAGAGAATGTTTCGAACGTACGTAGAGGACGAAAAAGGGGTAATCGAAACTGCTGTAGACAGAACTGTTTAGCAAGAAGTAAAAGAAGGGTCTAATCCTGGAAGAGCACCTATTCATAATATTTTTAGGGGAACATCAGGCCCAACAGGGTATAGTAAACGAAATATTATGCGGTGAAAACGAATAAAATATACATTATATACTCCTAAATAAAAGAAACTATATTTTTATACTGTCAAATTGGCTATTATCTTCATTCTATAGTAAAAAATATAAGTTGTACTAAAGACCGGTCATTTGACCGGTCGCGGTAGGAATAGGTATACATGAAGTGTCGGTAGGAATAGTGTTAAAACCTGCACAAATAATTCCGTCACCCAAATATGGGTGACGCGGCGCCGAACGTGTCAAACCCCCCTGTTCGGCGACTATAACGACGCGGGTCGTACGCGAATTCTTTGTTCGTTAATCCGGGGAACCGATATAGCTCCGCGTTATCGGTAGATAGGTGATTCTCAGTTTTCCGTAGGCCGCTCTCGAGATGTTTCACGGTTGTGACTATACCCCGAGGGGTACGACGGCACGCAATTCTGACCGCGCGCCCCAAAAGATGTACTCTACGCACTTTTCTTCCGGCCACGGTGTCGCGAGACGTTTCAGCATCGTCTTCATATACGTAAGGTAATCGCGCACGGGCTCGTCCGGGCCCTGCTTTCTCAAACGAATGTCGTGCTCTAATCGTTCCTCATAATTGGGGTCACCGAAGTTTACCCGCCACGCGTGCACGAATTGACCCCAGGTCGCGATATCGTCGCGGGTGTCGTACCACAGGGCCGCCACGCCAGAGAGGCAGATCGGCAGACAGCGCAGGAGGTCCGCGTCATTTAAATTGGCACACCGGCGCATGCTCTCTAACCGGGTGAGGAACGTTTCCGGGTCCTCCCCCGGTGCACCAGAAAAGCGTATGCGCCAATCGAGCATGACCTCGTACGCCTCCGGACCCGTCGCGGCGCGGTCGGGCCCGGTTCGGAGACTCGGCGCAGGGTCGGTACGGGAAGGGAGACATCGGTTTTGAACCGGCTTTTCATCGGCGCGTTTAGGTGAGATTCATTAACTTCGAGCGGAGTGTCGGGTTTTTTCAGAGGAGCCTTCCTTCTCCACACTTCCTTCTCCGCACACTCCTCATAAACGGACCGATCGTCTCCCTCGCTTCGCCAACCCAAGTATATTTTCGAGGACTTCTAAAAATCCCAACCCAATAAGAACGCGACCGTTGTCGTTCGCTACGCTGAGATCGTAAACAAGCGGCGGCCAGGCCTCGGGATGGCACGAAGTGTTTACACGCGCGAGCGCGTGTTGTTTTGACCCGTCCTGATGCTAGGCCCCGATAATCCCTCTATTCTAACGCGAGTCGACAAGCTAAATTTAGAGGAGCCGTAAATTCCTCAGTTCTTGCCCCGTAAACAATTATTGTTCGCGATAATAAATTCTTTCTTCACCCCGCACTCCAATTTACAATGCCAGCGGGACCCTATTGTTCTCGGAATGGAATGTCGCCGTATTTAGGTCGCGAAAAAAACACAAAAGAAAATTCTACGGGATACACGAAAATTTTGGTAGGGTGACACGAACGTTACACGATAGGAAGGCACGGCGCACGTTTTCGCCCTTCACCTCAAAGACGTACACCCCAAATACATCAATTTTATACAATCAAACATCATACAACAAAATTGAAACAGAATAATACAGGGTGGCCCACATAACTCTGAACAGTTCAATATCTCGAAAACTATGCCATCGATTTTAAAGTTCTTAGTCTTAAATTGCATGGAACTGAAGGGCCTTTCTGACTACATATACGTGAAGTGGCCTCCCTTCCCCTTTAACGGGGGAGGGGAGGTACCTTTGTAATTTTAAATGGAACCCCCTATAAAATGTTACATATTTAGATTCTACAGGAAAAAACAAGTCAATTTTGTTTGAAACATTTTTTTGTCAGATACTTCTAGGGATTGCAATACCGGACCAAAAATGCAATACCGGTATTCGGTATTTTTTTAAACGTTGTACCGGTATACCGGTATTAATACCGGTACTAGGAATTTTCATGAAGGTACAAAAACTCAGTTGTTTAATAGGAAAAAAAAAATAACTAATTTATTGATTCGATATTTTTGAAATGTGATTGTAAAAAACATAATGCATCTATTGAACTGTCATTAAGCCTTGAACGTATTTTTCTGCACAAATTACCTGCAGTTGAAAATGCTCTTTCCGCATCCACGCTGGTTGGTGGTACTGTTAATAATGAGCGATATACTTGCTCTAAATATTTGCCTCGATGTCCTTCATCCTCTAACAACTCGGTCTCTCGTCTGATGGTTTTGGATAAATCTATTTTTTGTATTATTTTTGTATTATTGTTCGTAGCAATTTTTTTATCTATAGCTAATTGTAATTTCTTCTCGAGAGATAATTCTTTTTCGATATCAACATCAACATCATCTTCAACGAATTCTTCTGGATAGGTTTGTGTTTGGTTTTCATAAATGTTTTTGTGGAAATTGACGACGAACTTAATTAAATTTGACCTTGTTAGTTTCTTTTCTTCCTTTCCGTTTTCTTTTTTAAAGTCGTTATAATTATGTAAATACCTTAAAATATTTTCTAGGTCACTATGCCTTTCCTGTATACGAATTTTCAATGCACTGTATAATTCCTCAGACAGTGGCGTGTCCTGATCTTTAAGTGATTGCAACATAAAATTTATTGCTGCATTCGCTGTTAATAAGTTGGAATCCTTCCGACATAATGCTTCCACAGTCAGTTTTATTGGATGCAGAGCTGATACAGTTTTTGATATTAAATCGAATTCATTATCGGGAAAATTAATTTGTAAATTTAAGTCAATTAATGCTTTCTGAATTGGATTTTTTAATTTCAAAAATCGTTCCATCATCAATAACAAACTGTTCCAGCGTGTTTTAGAATCTAATATTAGCATAAGTTCTTTTTTTATTTCAGTAAGTACATATTTTTGTAAAACAGCACTTTTAGTAGGGGAACGTTTAAATATTTTAACAACTTTTCGAATTTTCTTAATTATGGGAAGCAATTCTTGGTAGGTTAATATTTCGTCCTCGTTACTATTATCTTCGTCATATTCAAATGAGGTACTTTCAACAATTGTAGTACTATTTTCTTCATTGTCACTCTCTTCGAAATCAGAATCAGAAGTTTCTAAATCCAGAGTATTTTGCTTCTTCTGCTCTTGATTTTGTTGATATAGCACACTGATTACTCCAAGTTGAATTCCATGAGCATAGCACAATTGCTGATTTGCATCAATCAACTTCCCAACTTTTTTCATCACCGTTGCTCCATCAGTAGTTATGCAGACAATATCTTCTTTTAGAGATAATCCATGTTCCTCCAATTTGCAGTTGACTACTTCTACACATTTTGTAGCTGGCATACTTCCTGAGACATGTGTGAGTCCTATATTCCAAATTTTCTTTTCTGAATGAATATTTATATTTAAATAACGTCTATTTCGTACACTTGTCCATTCATCAAATGTGAGACTAAATTTTGTACCATTTAATTTTAATTCTGTTAATTCTTTTTTCAGAGAATTGCGAACACTGTTACTATAGTTTATAACAGTTCTTCTTATAGTATTAATAGATCTTGGAATATTTTTGAAACCTCTTGCAATCAGTGACTTTCTCAATTCAATTGAAGTACAAAACACTCTGAACGGCAAACCATCTAATGCTGTCATTCTAGACAGAACTTCATCGAAACAGTCGGTTTTTCTATTGAAAAAATCTGTAATTTGCGATGTCTTTGGTTTCGTAATATCATTTTTAGGTGAGTTAGAATTTGTCTCGGATTCTTTTCTTTTCAATAAATTAATATTATGTAGTGTTTTTAAATGTGTATGTAGTCCGCTTGTACTTCCTCCAAAAACTTTAATTATCCTCGAACATGTTTTGCATCTCGCCAGCATACTTTTTTCATCATATAAATAGTAAAACCAAGCCGAAGTATTATCGGCAGATTTTCTATGTTCTTTGAAGTCATTCGTATTATTCATTACGGATAAATGAAACTAAAAACATATACATACGTTACACGTGTAAATATTTTGAACAATGAAGCATAATATATAATGTGTCCTTACCTATGAAAAAGAAACTCACCAATTTAAAAAATATCTAAATGTATAATATAAATATTTAAAACACTGCGCACAATTTCACTAGGACAAACGGAAGAGACAATTCGTTCGCAGTCGAGCGACAACTGAACTGTGTTCATCGAGATACGCGCCTTTACAGGCAGAAAAATGCCTCAAACGTTGTCGTTCATCGCCACAATGTTGCAAAGAATACAGCGGCATCGATACCACGCCGAAAAGAGCGCAGCGGCATCGGTACCACACCGAAAAGAGCGCAGTGGCTTCAGCAGTCACCGCGGCAATGTGCTTTGATCGGCAAGCACAGATACACACATCATGAGCGGCGAACGTATTTCAAATAAGAGCAAATGCCCCAAAAAAATATTTATTATTTATAGCTAATACCGAAAATACCGGTATTTTAGCTTAGCAAATACCGGTTTCACGAAATTGCAAAATAGCACGAAATACCGGTATTCGGTATACCGGTATACCGGCATTGCAATCCTTAGATACTTCCATGATGAGATATAACAGTTTGAAGTTTCGAGTTGTAGGTACTTGAAGCGCTCGGAAATAGCGTTATGGAATTATACGCGCTTGAGTCCTTTGCTTATTCATGAAGAAACACAAACAATAATATTTACAATTCTTGAGTGTGACTCACTTATCTATGAAAACGTTTTCAGTTTGGAACTGTTATTCAAGCAGTAACATTGTGATTATGGCTACTTTTGACACAGAAGTGAATATGTTATTAACATTAGGTGAATGCAAAAAAAAATTATCGGCGTGCAGCAGTGATGTTTTTTTAACGTTATGGGATCAAAAAATGTCATGCAACATTTCATAATTTAGAAAAGCGGCTTCGCGAGCACGGTGAATTGTGTAAAAAAACTCGCAATAAACCTAAAGCTGTCACTAATGAAAATAATAGTGCCAGTATTCTTGCTGCAATTACATTAAATCCTCATATTAGTCAACGTACACTTGCACAAACATCACATATTAGTCGTTCATGAATTCAACGAATTTTGAAACGGCAAAAGTATCATCCATATCACATGATTTTATCACAAGAGCTTTCGATAGCAGATTACGATCACCGCGTAAGATTTTGTGAGTGGCTGCAGGGTGTTGTGGAAAATGACTTTTTGTGCAAAATACTTTTTTCCGATGAGGCCACTTTTATGAATTCAGGGCATGTAAATAGACATAATCTGCATTACTGGGCCGTGGAAAACCCAAATTGGATGCGATGGGTTCCCTTTCAACATCGATGGTCTTTAAATGTTTGGTGTAGCCTAATAGGAGATTTTGTGATTGGACCTTATTTTTTTCAAGAAACTGTAACATCTGCAAGTTATTGTGATTTCTCAAAAAATCATTTGCCTGCGCTTTTGGAAGATGTGCCACTGCACGTTAGAAGAGAAATGTGGTTTCAACAAGACGGCGCTCCTCCACATTTTGCAATCATCACCAGGCAATTTTTGAACGAAAAATTTGGGAACAAATGGATAGGTCGTGGGGGACCTCGTCAATGGCCTCCTCGATCCCCCGATCTAACACCATTAGATTTTTTCTTATGGGGATATGTAAAGGACAAAGTTATGTTTGAACCACCGACGACAAAAGAGGATATGAAACAAAGAATACGTGACGCTTGCGCTTCAGTGACTCCCGAAATGTTAAAAAATGTTAGAACAACTTTGATGTTTCGAGTAAATAAATGTTTACAAGCCCGTGGTGGACATTTTGAACATTTAATTTACAGTACATTTTATTTCTTCACGAATAAGCAAAGGACTCAAGCGCGTATAATTCCATAACGCTATTTCCGAGCGCTTCAAGTACCTACAACTCGAAACTTCAAACTGTTATATCTCATCATGGAAGTATCTGACAAAAAAATGTTTCAGACAATATTGACTTGTTTTTTCCTGTAGAATCTAAATATGTAACATTTTATAGGGGGTTCCATTTAAAATTACAAAGGTACCTCCCTCCCCCGTTAAAGGGGAAGGGAGGCCATTTCACGTTTATGTAGTCAGAAAGGCCCTTCAGTTCCATGCAATTTAAGACTAAGAACTTTAAAATCGATGGCATAGTTTTCGAGATATTGAGCTGTTCAGAGTTATGTGGGCCACCCTGTATGAAATTGTCGAGTTGGCTCGTCGCAACAGGCTTCTTCTCGAGAAGGTCGCTCGGAGAAAACGCGAAACTCGCGAAACGCAGTCGAGCGTGTCCTCCGTATACAGCAGCGGGAATTGCAGTGGATTAACCCCTTAACTTGTACGCTCGAGTTAATTCGAGCGCGCTAAACAGGCCAAACTGTGCACACTCGAGATAATTCGAATATAATCGAGAATTGAAAATAACAATTTGAAAGCAAAGAAAAAAAATCGTTTTATTGATATTTATCATTTACATGGGATTGTACGTTATAACACTTATTTATTCAAGAATAAAATATAGCCTTTTTCCATGGAACAAAAGCGCAGTATATCAAAAATTGATTTTTTTGGCCGGTTTTTTTTTCAGAAAAACTATGCGTTAAGAGGTTAATTCTTACATTCACGCGATTCCCGCCACTTTTCTCGGAACGTCGGTCCGGATTTTTCCTGCCGGGTGACGATATCGCAGCGCGTAGTTGTCCGAACGGTAAAGGTCACCGCGCTCGTGCGGTACTTAGGCACGAGTAAAACGTTCGCCGAGGCGAAACTTCGCGGAACGCAGATGGTCGGCGCGATTACAATTCGACTGTCGCGATAGTTTCCGAAATGACATGGATGTTAACGCGTTCGACGAACGATACGCGAGCTCGCGGGACCGCGAGATCGACGTCGGACGCACGTGATACGAAATTCTCTTCGCGGCGCGATCCGTTACAATAAACGCGAAAAGATGGAATCGACGATAATAAACGCGAGAAGCAGGGCTCGGCTACAATAAGCGGAAGACGAAAGATTCGACTACAATAAGCGCAGCACGGCGCGAACGACTGCAATTCCTTACGACTGCGGCTCCTCTGAGGAAGACTTACGACGGGAAACTGCTGAAAAGCTCAAAACGCCGACGGCTCGAGAACGAGACGTGAAGGTCGACGTGGGACACACGTGTCATTCTCATTCGAAAATCTTGGTACCAACTCGCGAAATTTTTACCAAGGAGAGAGAGGACCACTGTATGGACTTACCGTTCCTCCGCCACTTCTACGCGGATTCCTTCGGCACCTTTCTGCTAGAACCGCGGGAATAGGCGCCTGCACGAGACACAAAGATACAGCCGTGATATCACCACTTCTACGATACTTCGGTCGCGAATCCAAATTCGGTAGGCGACGTGCCGTCAAGAACGGTAGCTAACACGACAGTGATCAACAGTGATCCGTCGCTCGACGGTAACGCAACGATGGGGTCCTCGTTACCCCCACTCTCATCCCTAGTGCCGAATTTTCCTAATGGGGCGCGCTTCGCACGCGAAAATCCAAGAACGCAGGACCGTGTCCTCGACTGGTCCTCGGGCCCTGGACCATACGCGAAAAATTACCACGGCCGCTCTTCGCGGCCGGGGGGGGGGGCAGATCCGTGACCTCTCCCCTATGGGATGCGTACACCACCCTCGCCTTTGCAAGTGGCTAGATGAGGCGGTGGCAGGACCGCGAAAAGAAATATCAAATATCCGACAGGAGGCTTCGTCCCGCGTCGTCGAACAGTGGGGTATTTGGCCCGAAAAACCGGAATAAGTCAATTTCAAAAATTTAACGTGAACTGTAATTTTTTTATTGCTCGAAGTTGTTGAATGTGTGGAGAACAATGTACTACATTTTTTTTATTCATTTGTAAGTTTATGAATCTCTAAACTTAATCGAAAGTCAAGAGATTCTATGACTTGTATTGCCTTCCCAATCATGCTATAACATATCGTACATTTATGAGTGATTTTTACATGGTTTAAAAAAGCTGTGTAATTTTTTGCATTATGGATATCTTTTAGGTAAGTATGGACTACACTTTCAGACTGTTTTCATATTTTTATTATACTTGTTTATAAAGTTATTAATATTTGTATATGATCAATAATTCAGAAATTATTTTTACAATTATAATTAATAATTTTTGGTCTCATTATATTCGGTAGAGATTTGTGATTCCAAGCTAATAAAGTTTGGTTCCGGATTTGTCCGGATTGACGTTTTATAGCTAATTTAGTATTAGCGTTTAGAAGTGTTTTACGTACGCCTATACGTTGGGCGTATTAATGGTAAGAATTTAAAAATATTCTTAAAATACATATCGACTTGTTAAAACATTTTATGATCTACATATTTTGTATTAAAATAATAATTTACATCATCTTAACATAATGTAAAAATACTTTTTCCAGCTTTTCGGTGCACGTACTCCACAATCGCCACGATTTTTCAAGGGTTTCCGATAATCTGAGGAAAAAAAGGTTCCAACAAAAGATTAACAGTATTCAGATGTCTACAAATTTCAATACATAAAATTTCGGAAAAAATTTTTTTTTCATAAAAAGTGAGGATCAATTTAATTGTTTAACTGTTAAGATATATTTTTGATTTCATAATGTTATAGCTGATGTTAAGACGAATTCAACGACCTACTACATTATGGCGTTGAGCCTATATATAACGCTTAAATAATTTTTTCCGGCTTTTCGGGCCAAATACCTCACTGTGCGTCGCCTCCTGGTTGTCTGGCCCGTGTGTAGCGTTCCCATTCTCCAAAACGACCTGTGCACAGGATTTTCCTCCGTAATGGCCTTGGTTTTGTCGATGAGTGATCCCATCGATGGGAAATACCGCAAGACGACTTTCTTCCAACCCAGAGCTTTCGTCAGAAATAACAGGAGTAAATGTTGTATTAATAAAACAATTTCATGTAATACTTCAAACAATTTCCTTGCCTTATGGAATAGACACGGATTTTGAACAATACGCACAAAGCATAGAAAAATATATTATTGACCACTACGGGTGGTATTATATGCCAGCCTCCATTCATAAATTATTAATTTATGGAAAGTAGATAATACAGTACACATTACTTCCGATTGGCCAATTATACTGTCCAACAAAATAAAACTTTTTTCGTGTTTTGCAATACCTGTTGGGTGATTCTTATAGACTTTGTCATTCTAAAACCAAATCCGAAAGCAGAATTGCTCTATCACGAAACGTTTTCAAAAAATATTGGTTTTTGTAAAAATGCATGATTGTGATAAAAAAGAATGACGTGTTACGCAAAAACTAAACATGCAACAAAGTTCAAATTTGAGTCAAAATATAGAGGGGACTCTCCTCTACATATTTATATAGTCAATTATATTTTTATGTACTTCCTAATAGTTGTAAATGGTTGGTAAAGTTTGAAAATGTGCTGACGCGGGAACTTTGTACGCTCTATTTTTGTATGTTAAAGATATCCGAAATCTCGTGAGGAGTCAGGAGATTCTCTTACTACCGAGGTTCTGGGGTAAGTGCTGCGTGGTTCCTCACAGTCCTCATACCAGAAGGCACCCTCGCCTTCCCCACTCCGTGGCCAGATCCTTGGGACACAGGGCCCCACTTTCTAAGTGAAAATTAAGGGGAGTTTAGACTCTCAGCCTCTCTCGACTTTCCCTCATCTGGTTGCAGTTAAACAACCCCTCGACGGTTGACGGCGGAAAGACCCAACGTGGTCGCCTGCCATCGTCCATCGATGGTTCTGTTTTATTTCATTCGTCTTCTTTAAGGGCCTCACGTAGCTCGGGACCCCATCATAAATCCATCCGAGCTTAAGGGTCGGGTCAGCGCGGACCCCTAACTTGGCTCGCACGTGTTGATGCTAACACGGCCAGACTGACCTGCTTCACGCTCTCGGGAAGCAATGTTTCGTAATTTTAGCAGAGTTTCTCCAGTTACCAATAACAGGCAATAACAGGCAATTATAGAAATACTTTTGGACAGCGCCGCACGCCACAATATTCAAAGTGTGTTACAGACGTTGCACGTCTTCACGACTAGCAGTCACCAATAACAGATAGTATTATAAAAATACTTCTCGACAGCGCCACACGCCACAATATTCAAAATGTTTTACAGACGTTGCACGTCTTCATGACTAGCAGTCACCAATAACAGATAGTATTATAAAAATACTTCTCGACAGCGCCACACGCCACAATATTCAAAATGTTTTACAGACGTTGCACGTCTTCATGACTAGCAGTCACCAATAACAGATAGTATTATAAAAATACTTCTCGACAGCGCCACACGCCACAATATTCAAAATGTTTTACAGACGTTGCACGTCTTCATGACTAGCAGTCACCAATAACAGATAGTATTATAAAAATACTTCTCGACAGCGCCACACGCCACAATATTCAAAATGTTTTACAGACGTTGCACGTCTTCATGACTAGCAGTCACCAATAACGGATAGTATTATAAAAATACTTCTCGACAGCGCCACACGCCACAATATTCAAAATGTTTTGTTTTTAGGATGTATTATCAATATCAATCAACTTCCATACCACAACAATTCTTTTATTATATTTTGCAAAAGAGGCTATCTTCCTCTTTCCTTCTCATTACAATCACAAAATTATAATTTTTATGAACGGAGTAAAACAAACATTATTTCATATTTAACATGTCACATTGCTAACACGGTTCATTCTTGTCTTCGTCGTCGCTTGACATCTCGTCACCAGCCCATTCACCCTTCCATAATCGTAGTCTATCTTTTGGCGCTACTTGGGGTCTGCCGGTTTTTCCTACAATTTCATAACGATCGTTAGGTAAGACTTTTGAAACCGTATAAGGTCCAAGGTATTTTCGATCTAATTTAGCACGGCGCGTTACTGCGGGTTTCAAAAATACCGTGTCCTGTTCGTTAAAGTTAATGTTCGTTCTTCTTGTCCTATTAAATCGTTTATTTTGTTTTTGTGCATTATCTAATATTCTATTATGGGCAATCTCTCTATCACTGAAAACGTCGATTTTCTCGTTTAAATTTGGTAAATCGGACTCTATTTGAGTTGCATCACCTGCACTTCGTTCTACGCCGAACAACAAACGACTTGGCGAAAATCCCGTCGTAGCTTGTACTGTGGTATTTAATGTCTCTTGGATTTTAATAAGTTTGCTCGGCCATTCTGTAGTTTTTAATGTTTCTACGGTTAGTAGATTGGTTACAGTCGCAACGTATCGTTCAGCTTGTCCATTTGCTCGAGGGGCGCCCGTGGCAATATAATGTATTTCCACATTTTGTTTTTTAAAAAACTGCTGCAACGGTTTGTATGTGAAATTTGTACCGCGATCTAACACTACTGTTCGTGGTCTTCCAAATAATAATAGGCGTTCCCTAAAAACTTGTAAAGTTTCTTCGCCTGTTAAAGACGTCAACGGCACAAGTTGAACGTATTTAGTAAAGGCGTCTAAAATAATCAAAACGTGCTGATAGCCTGTTTTTGTTCTAACAAACGGACCGACACAGTCGCAATGAATGGTATCGAATGGAATTGGTTTCTTTTCTATTGAATGGAGTAGACCTTGTTTGGGTCCTGTTTGGCGTTTCGCGACGATGCAGGTAAGGCAATGATCGATATACTTTTTGATGAACGCCCTCATTCTAGGGAACCAATATTTACGATTAATGCGATCAAGAACTTTATCTAACCCTATATGACAATTTTCGTCATGATACAGTCGCAACAACCCGATACGACTTCCTTTCGGTACATAGAAACGAGTGATTTCGTTATCGTTATCGTTACGCAATTTTCGACACAGCAGATTATCTTTTATCGTATAGTCACTACTTACGGAATCATTACAACGAATCCTTTCGATTATCGACTTGGTTTCCTCGTCATTCTTTTGTGCAATTTCCAACCACGATCCTTGACAAATGACATTTACGTAGCAGGCTTTATTTTTACTGGGATTTCGACTTAAATAATCTGCATATTCTATATGTTTCCCTTTACGATACTCTATAGTATAGTTGAAATCCTGCAGGTATATCCACCATCGAGCTATGCGCGGTAATAAATCTCGTTTGGTGTTAGTCGCCTTTATCGCATTACAATCGGTTACCAGCTTAAATTCTATACCTAAAAGGTAGACGCGAAAGTATTTCAACGCATTAACCACGGCCAAGGTTTCCAATTCGTAAGAGTGATAACGCGATTCTTCTACTGTCGTTCGGCGACTAAAGTAAGCCACCACTCGCAAATCTCTTTCGAATTTCTGAAACAGAACTGCTCCATAGCCTATCGCGCTCGCGTCTGTATGTAGTTCCGTTTCTTTATTAGGATCGAATGTTACCAGGCATGGTTCCGACGTAAGCTTGTCGATTACATATTTTCGTGCTGTTTCATGTTCGCTTCCCCAATTCCAGGGCTCGTTATTTTTTGTGAGTTTCGTGATACACGCTGTCCGAACAGCAAATTCGGGTATAAATTTACGGAAATACCCAGCTAAACCCATGAATTGTCGCACCTGTTTAACATTTTCGGGTACTGGTGATTCTACAAGAGCTTTAACTTTTCCCCTACCAGGTTTAATTCCTTCTGCCGACACTACTCTTCCTAAATACTCTATTTCCGTTTCAAGGAATTTACATTTTTTAATATTTAAAGAAAACCCAGCTGTGTCCAATGCGTGCAAAACCCTGTCTAATTTTTCTAATCCTTCTTCCTTTGTTATAGATGGTATTAAAATATCGTCGAGATACACTAGAGCAGTATCATATTTAAGGTTTCCTAAGGCGATATTAATTGCCCGTTGAAAGACGGCGGGAGCGTTTGCTAGACCAAACGGCATTCGAAGATATTCGAAATGACCATCAGGTGTAACAAAGGCGGTCTTGGATACGGAGTCTTCCGCGATGGCAATCTGGTGAAAGCCGGATGCCATGTCGAGAACCGTGAAATATTTGTTTTTTCCTAACCGATCTAACTGGTCATCGATTAAAGGAAGAGGGTACCGGTCTTTTACGGTTATCCGATTTAAAGCGCGATAATCTACGCACAAACGATCCTCACCGTTCTTTTTCTTCACTAGTATAATGGGGCTCGCAAAAGACGAAGTGCTTTCGCGTATTATGCCCTTTTCTAATAAGTCGTTAATTATAACGCGTACCTTTTCTCGCTCGCTAAATGACAGCCTATATGGATGGTAATTAACAATTTTACCTTCTTTCAGAGTGATGTCGAGTCGGGCGGTCTTCACCTTGTTATGAATAATATTATCGTTGTTAGACATGTGTCTATACCGGTTGAGTAGACTATTAAGTTGACTCTTTATGGGTTCATCAAGGTCCACAGCTACGCAGGCGAGGGGTTGCATCTCGCTCGTCGGTTCCTGTGGTAGCTTCGACGGGCAGCGTACGAGTCTTGAAGTCCCGTCCTCGTTGATCAGCATCTGCAAGCCTCCTTGGGATAGAATATTTTTGCCGATGATCACATCGTATGGGATGTACGAGTCCGCCACAACTAGAAGGTCCATTTCCAATGAAACATCTTCGGTCTGCACTAACGTGGTGGTCGCTCCCTTGGCCACGAACACAGCGTCTCGCAATCCTCGTACAGTTACCGTGGTTGGTTCGATTTTGCAATTCGCTCGTTTTGCAATAGACTCTTTTATGAGCGAACATGTTGCACCCGAATCGATTAAACAATTTCGAACAACACAGTCTCGGATGATGACAGGTGTCGGCTGATGCGGCATCGAATAACACGCGTTCACTTCGGGTTTTCCCTTTTGGGTCCTGTAGGTCGTTTTCGATATATTTTCGGTCGGGGATTGACCTGCATTGAATCGTTGGGCCCGTTGCTTGAGCCAGCAGGTATCTTCCTCATGTCCGCGTTTTGTGCAATAGGTGCAGGTAGCAGTATGCTTCGATGGTGGTCGAGAACTGCCGGCCGCAATCTTTTGTCTTTTAGGACAATCGCTTTGCACATGGTCCATCGAATCGCAAACAAAACATCGCTTTCCTGGACGAGAGGTGCTGTAAGGACGTTTCGAAGGATTTTTACGATGATCCTGATCCTTCGGGTCCCGGCGTCGCTTAATGTAAAGGGCTATTCCTGTTAACAGATCAGCGGTGGTTGTGTATCGTGCGTTCGTCAGTGATTGCCGAGTAGTGGAGTCCATAACACTCGCGATTACAAGCCGCACTAGTTCCATCGGTGTAAACGAAATTTTCGTCTGTGTGAAATATTTAAGTTTTGTACGGGCGTATTCCGAATAACTAGCGGCATCGTCGCTGGTATAGAGCACCGCGCGACGTAATAACTGACCAAGACGGTCTTCCGTAGTGTAGATCGAGCACAAATCTTGGCGAAAAATCGTCCATGTTCGTGGGTTTCCCCGCCACGTACGGTACCATTCTTTGGCCGAACCCGTTAACGCGTGCGTTGCACTACACAATCGTTGCGTCGATGTAAGGTCCTTCGTGATTTCTTCCACCATATCACACCACGTGTCCGCACTTTCACCAAGTTCTTCACCACTGAATGTCGGTATGGCTTCTATCGGATGTTGCAGAGGTCGACTTAGCACACTTACTTCACTCGCGACGCGTTCTTCCTCTAATTTTTGAATGCGCTTTAGCAAGTATTCGATAGTCGTATCTTCATTCGGATGGTCAGCCATAGCGAATACTATTTAAGAATTCTTCGCGTACCGGTTAAAATCAGTGTGCGCGCGTAGTATTAAGTGAACAACTCGTTCACACGTATCCCGCTTCTGATGTTAAAGATATCCGAAATCTCGTGAGGAGTCAGGAGATTCTCTTACTACCGAGGTTCTGGGGTAAGTGCTGCGTGGTTCCTCACAGTCCTCATACCAGAAGGCACCCTCGCCTTCCCCACTCCGTGGCCAGATCCTTGGGACACAGGGCCCCACTTTCTAAGTGAAAATTAAGGGGAGTTTAGACTCTCAGCCTCTCTCGACTTTCCCTCATCTGGTTGCAGTTAAACAACCCCTCGACGGTTGACGGCGGAAAGACCCAACGTGGTCGCCTGCCATCGTCCATCGATGGTTCTGTTTTATTTCATTCGTCTTCTTTAAGGGCCTCACGTAGCTCGGGACCCCATCATAAATCCATCCGAGCTTAAGGGTCGGGTCAGCGCGGACCCCTAACTTGGCTCGCACGTGTTGATGCTAACATGTATTTATGTGAAAAATCCTTTATCTAGCAGGAATTTACTATACAGGAATGCATTCTACAGACATTTTTGATAAAGAAACCATTAATGAAAAGTATTTGGTTCCCTTAGTATATGAGCAGGTTAAGAAAATATTCATTGATAGCTTGTGCGCGACGGCCATTGCAGCCTTTTCTCGACTCGCCAGGGCCGTTCGCTATGCGCACTCGACGTTGGTACCACTCAAATATGTCTTTGCTTACTATACTTAATTACATACATTTTTTTTGTCTTTTTGGGTGCCAATTATTACATAAAATTATAAAAATACGAGTTATATTCACATTTCATAGTGGAAATGCTTAATAACGAAAATTAAATACAAAAACTAACTTATTTCTGGTGTAAACAAATTTAAAAATGTTTCCGCTTTGCCTGACGTTTGTACATGGCATCTCGATTTTCATTAATAAGTGCCCAACAGTAATCAGCAAGCATCGCACATAAGTCTTTTCCTTAGTAATGTTTTTATTTTATTAACAATTAAGTCCGTAG
Source organism: Halictus rubicundus (assembly GCF_050948215.1). Classification (NCBI taxonomy): domain Eukaryota; kingdom Metazoa; phylum Arthropoda; class Insecta; order Hymenoptera; family Halictidae; genus Halictus; species Halictus rubicundus. The sequence continues at coordinate 3,863,905 of NC_135162.1, forward strand.
GCTACAAAATTATTAAAAAAATAAAGAAAACAAAAGCCGCTTGTATCTACTTCTTCAACAACAAGATGGTAAGATTAATTAGTATACTTCTTATTTTATCAATTAAATAAAATATTAATATTACTTTTTCTCGCAATATATATTTGTTCCGTTAGATACCTTACTTAATAACTTATATATCTGTGCGAATAAGATTTGAATTTCCAATTATTATGTAATGGTTTTAATAAGGAAACCAACTGATTCAACAACTACATAAAAATTCATAAAAATAACTAACTAACAATAAGGGTAGTCTTCACTGATTGGCAGAGGGTCGATGCCATCTATGTGCACGTGTGAAAACTAGCCGTCCGGCGCCACGAAGTTCGACGGTGTCAACTTCACGTGACGCGAGATTTTCGCGTGATGTCTTTATGCATGTTCGGCCATACGTATCGTTGTCGGATCAAACGATCCGTGATCTTGGCGCTCGCATGCGACGGCGAATGAAACAGCTCGAAAACGCGGTCGCGCAGTGACGGTACGGTTGCAGTGCTTCGTCCAACAAATCGCAAAATATGTCCGTGTGATCTGGTCCCCACGTGGGTTTGCTTAAAACTAATGGCGCGTCCGCGGCAGCGCGGAGTTGCACGAGTTTCGAGTCTCTCGACTGTCTCTCGGACTGTTCCTTTAACGAGAACTGTGTAGGGAGACGAATCGCTTTCACGTGAGAAAGCGAGTCTGCAACGTCGTCTTCGTCGTTGCGATTGGCGCGGGGATGCGTGGTCTGACTTCTGCGTGAAAGCGTACATTAAGGACATGTGATCTTGAAATCGCGCCCTTCTAGGAAGTAATGGAAGTATTTTACCTCCTCGTATACCGCGGTTAGTTTGTGATTGTAGGTGTTCTATTTCACCTGTGACGGTGAAAACTTGCGCGGAAAGAATGCGAGTGGTTGCCTTACGCCATCTCAGAATAGCTGGACCATCGCGCCCATGACGAAGTCGGACGCGTTGGATACCAGTCGAATTTCTGCTGAGTCGCACGGATGTGCTACGAGTGCGACGTTAGCTAGTTGCTTTTTGCGCTCCTCGAACGCTGCTTCGGCCTCCGAGGTCCAGCTGAAAGGCCTTTTGTCGCACAGGTATGCGTTTAGTGGTGCTTGCGTCGCATGCGGTATATAACGGCGGTAAAAGTTAACCAACCCCAGGAATCTTCGTAATTCTTCGATCGTCTGAGGCTTGGGGAAACTTTGATTGGACTCGACCTTCTCGGGAGTCGGTTTGAAGCCTTCCTTGTTGATCAGATGGCCGAGACATGATCTTCGCCACGCCCTACCAGCACTTGTCCAAATTCAAGCGCAGGTGGTATTGTTGCAATCTTTTCAAGACCATCTGAATGTGTTTTCTCGTATAACTTTGGAGAGGAGGACGCCACGAGAATGTCGTCCAGATAACAAAAGACAAAGTCCAGGTCGCCGAGTGCGCGATTCATGTAGCGCTGGAAAGTTTGTCCGGCATTCCTGAACCCGAAACTCATGACCCAGTATTCAAACAACCCGAATGGCTTGATCATTGCCGTCTTCTCGAAGTCTTCGGGGGCGATAGGTATTTGGTGGTCCGCCTGACAGATCCAGCGCAGAGAAGATGCATTTTGTTGTGCAGGGGGAAATCTTGCAGGTGCGGAAAGGGGTAGCCAGTCTCCGTCCTTCTTCGGTACTAAGTGGATCGGACTGGCCCACGGGCTGCTGAATGGTCTGCAGATATCAGCCTCCACCAATCTTCTGAACTTTGCCTTCGCGGCTTTGAGTTTACCTGGCGCCAATCGGCGTGGGCGCTCTTCCGCGGGAGGGCCAGTGGTGGGAATATGGTGAAATACGCCACGGTGTAAGAGGGCAGTGGGTTGTTCCAATCCCACAACCGCGGGAAATGTCGCGATCATATGCGCGTACTTTTCCTTCGGGTTGATCAGGAGAAACCGGTAGACTGCTCGGTGACCCCGCCCGCTTGCAGACCCGTGAGGGAATCGGTCAGGGCCTGTCGTTTTAAGTCAACCACGAGCCCGTAGTTCGCGAACACGTCGCCACCGAGAATGGGGTACGGCACGTGTGCTATACCGAAGTTCCACTCGGTTGGTCTGCAGAGCCCGAAGTCAAGAGTGCGCCGGATCGAACCGTACGTGTAATGCTCGTGTTGTTTGCTGCGCATAGCTTTAGGTCCGACGCCCTGCCCTGGAACCTGTACGGCTTGGGCACAAGAGAGATGTCCGCCCCCGTGTCAATCAGGAAGTCTTGCCCTGTGGCTCGGTCGCGAACATGGAGACGCTGGGATGATGAGAGATCTGTGCCGGCTGCCTCCGCAACAGCAGGCCTATTTAGTTTCCCTGACGCAGGCAGTAGTGGGCTGCGTCGTCGGTGGGATCCAGAAGTTGGGGATGAATATTTCCGCCGGCAAAACGGAGGCGATGTAGCTTCACGCATTGCCTCAGGGCCCGCGGGCGCCTCAGCTCTGGATCCGGATGGATGATGTCACTGTCGAGGTGAAGGAAGAGATGGGTTATCTCGGCCTGACCCTCGACAGCCGCTAGCACATCGAGAGGCACTTCGATTGTACGGCCCTTGGGCGACCGCTGCCTAATATCGGGAGTCTCAATGTGCGGATACGTCGCCTTTACGCGAGGGTGGTGCGCTCTAAGATCCTATATGGGGCCCCGTGTGTTCCGAACAACTAAAGGCCAGCCGGCGAAGTTTGTTGCACACGAATCGTGAGCAACGCCGGCTGGCCTTGCGAGAATATCGCACCATCTTCGCTGAGGCGGAGTGCCTCCTCGGGGGCATGGCTCCTCTCCAGTTCATAGCGGAGGATCGGGCAACCGGATACCGGATTTCCTGGTCCATCCGCCGAGTGGAGCTCGACCCCGAGGGGGACGAGAACGGAGTGTTGAAGCGACAGGCCCGGTGAAGGTTGTGGTCACCGACTCGGGCCAGTCTATAGTCCGGGCCCTCCTGCCCATTCTGGGAGAATGGTGCGGGAGGCGGGGAAGGCTAACCTACCGCTTTACGCAGGTGCTCTCCGGACAGGGCCCGGAGTGCGTGCTGACCCAGGCCCCCGGGGGGGAGCATGGCTCCCCCCGTGCAGGGACGACACCCCCGGGTTAATTTCCCGGTGTGGGGGTTTCGGTCCGTCCCTCCCCTAGGGGAGGGGGATTCGTGGGGGGTTTTGGGTGGGAAGGGTCGGGGCGTGCCGGATCGCGCCTCCAACGGCCCTTCCTTCCGGTGGCGGCGTCTTCTTGCCTCGGCCGGGGCTGGTCCCTTCGGGACACCGGCCCCGAGCGGGGCACGAAGACTCCGGGAGCTGTGGGTGGACCGAGCTGGGGCTCGGGAAGCCCAATCCGAAGGCTCCAGGGATGGGGACACCGGGCGGGTCCCTCCGCTCGGGGTCTTGTAGCGTAGGCATTGGGGGAGACTAACCCCCTCCCCCGCGGTATGATGTTAGCTGGGAAGTGTTCTGTTGAGTACTCGCGTGATCCAAGCACCTCCCCTATAGCTTAGGTGGGCGTGAGGTTTTAGTGGGTAGTCTCCAGGGGTTAACTCCCCTGGAGATAGTCCCACATAACCCCGGCTTCCCCCAGGGAGCCAGGGTATGCGAAAAGCGTTTCCTCACGATAAAAAAAAAGTTTAAGGAAGTACCTGCCGAAAATAGGAAGAGAGCCGACGACGCGGTGCCATCACTGTGGGGACATCTCCCTAGAGGCCGGCAGCCCCCGGTTAGGAATCGCAAACGTGATAGCGGTGGTGGGACTAGCTAATGCTACCATCGCCGTCATGGGGGGGGGGGGGGGACTACTACAATGCTTCCTCCTCCCCAGGGGTGGACTGGCAGCAGGGCGGGGCCGCGAGAGGGTTTCGCCCTGTCCGCCAATGCGACTAGCCGGCCGCCCTCCGTACGCGGCATCTCGGGCTGAGTGGGGGAGGGGCGGGGTGAGCTGGAACTTGCCTTGGCCCCTCCTTACCGCGTGCGGAGACCTCCTCCCTCGGCCGGGGGGGGGGAGACCCTCGGAATTTCCCCACCCCCGAGCGTAGGAGGGGTTCGACGATTGCCACAAGCTGGGACTCGTGCCACTCAGCCGAGCGGCGCTGGGTTGGGGGGACTCCGTGGGGGTGGCCCACACGGGATCCTACTACAGTAAGATCACATGGGGGGAGCTTCTCTTCCCCCGGGATGGGGTCGTAGTTGCCATGGGTAGGGAAGTGGTCAGTTGCATTCGATTCCGAGGTCCCGAACACCTCCCAATTAGCTCAGGGAGGCCACCGTGGGGTTTAGGGGGTTGTTCCGGAATCACGGGCAAACTCCCCACCCCGCGCGGAACCGCGAGAAGCTAACGCACGCTCTTAATGAGGCAGTGAGCTACGAGACGCGGACGCGAACACCTGCTCTAGTTATTCTATGTATATTAGATCCGGTCACCTACATTCACATTGTTCATTTTTTTGTTATATTAAGTTGTTAAAGTTGTTTAAATATAGCCTTGTGGAGTTGAGTGCGGTGTGACCATAAGTTGACCCTCCACGCCTTGAATGCCCTCCATTCTCTCGTAACATTTCGTAACAGGCACTGCACATACAGCCGGGGAGTCCCACATAACCCGCGATCCCGTCCCAGGGGGACTGGGGGATACGTAATGCATTTCCCTCACGATAAAAAAAGGTAGGACAAGTTAGGCAGTTAGATTACATCGGCCAATTTACCACCAAAATCATACATGTAAACGGTGAAGAGAATGTAGTGGCCGATGCTTTCTCCAGACTGCAGTCTATTCAAATGCCTTTTTTTCGTGAAGGTAATCTCGTTACGGATACCTAGCCACCATCGAAGGGAGGGTGACCAGGTTATGTGAGACTTCCCGGCCGGGGTGTGCAAGGCTGGTATACCCACTAACTCCTCCATGCTCGTCCCTAAGCTCCTGGGGTGCCCGTAATCCGCGCACACATGTTCAACCGGACACCCCCGCTTCTATATTCCACCCAGGAGGGGGACACAGCCCCCTCCTAACTACTCTAATCAAGAACACCATGCGACGAACGATATGATGTCCCCACCTTTTAGATCGTCCGATGAGTGCTTCAGACCCCCCGCCTAAAGCATCCGACGACCTCCAGGGACGCCATTGATGACCGATTATAAAGGAAGGTTTAAAGGCCCCCCTCTCGCCCAGAGATCATCAAAGGCGCCCCCGTCCGCGTCAGAGGCGTCGCATCGTGAACCCGTGACCGCCACGGGATCTGCGTCGCCTCTGCCCCCCCCCCCCAATGCGACCGGGGGCAAGAATACGTTCCTGATCCCGTTCCGTTTCCTCCTTCTGGGGCATTACCTGCTCGCAGAAGAAGGCGAAAGACCTCCAGGACCCCTCGCTCCGGACCACTGCCACGACAATAGTCGGGAGAAAAAGGTCACACCCCACTGCGCGCTGGACTGCACGCCGTTCGTCCAACCATACAGGTCACTCCTACATAGTGTGCTCCGACGTGGCCCTCAGATACGCCTCCGTCTCTTCCCTACCGATCCGGTCATGATCTGTGTCGTTTGGTAGAAAACCCTCAGCCAAGTGGTACTCAGGCAGGTTGGCTCGAACAGCGCGCTGCAACAGGAGTCCTTATTAATCGTGTCGACGAGCTCCTACACATGCGTCGGTCTTGACACGCGCTATAGCCGTACGGAGTATATCTAACCCCTGTTTGTAAACCGTAGAGCCTCGCCGTCACCGTCTCCCCGCTCAATCTCCTTCTCCGCGTGTGGGCATACTGGCGCCTGGCGGCACTGCACGTTGTGCGCAGCATTGCAATCCCGCCCGTCCACCAATACGCCGCCTTACGGGGCGTATCTCGGTTCCAGGGCATAGCGGTGTCCGACACCGCCGTCGGCACCTCCCGGAGCCTCAGAGCCCCCTGAGCGGGAGTAAGCCCGGACAGGCCCGGTCCTGCCCAGGCAACTGCGTAGACGGCGGCCTTCAACAAGTCCCCGTCGAGTTGCCGTAGCGACCATCGCGGTCGCCCGTCGACCCCACAGCGTCAGGAGCCCCGCGCGTTTGGGAGGGTGGTCGCACGTCCATCAATATTGACGTGTGATCGACAGCAGATTATCCCGAGACTGAGTGAGATAAAATGATTATCGGACGTCATATAACAGCAATGCATGTGAGAGACAAGACTTAAGCGGTCCATACGAATGACAATATTTTCCCGCTGACATCATATTTCGCGCCGCATTTACCTCGGCTATGCTCGCGGGCGTCGGTGAGCGCCCTTACCCCGCCACAAGCTTGTTGAACGGGACTGGTGTAGAGCAGAGCTGAGCAACTCGTGGCCCGCGGGCCAAAGGCGATTTCCCCCACTAGTTGTCTATCCCTACTAGCAATTCCCACCATGCCTACTGATGGCAAATAGCCCCGGACGCGGCTAATGCAGTGTCGTCAGATTAATCTTGTTTCCTCACTCTAATTTCCCTTTCTACCGCGCTATACCCCACTCTTCCGCCGCGGTCGTGTCACGTGACGCGTTGCGTCCTATCGTGCATACTCCGGTACTGGCAGAGAGAGGGTAACTATACCCCCTTAATTCGTGCTCCTTCTCCTCATCTGGCAACACTGGGCTAATGTATCAGTTAGTAGGGGAGCCGCATAACTAGGAGTAGGTTCGCAAAGCAGCGACACAAAAGAAATTGAACAGCTCTGATTTAGAGGGTAGTCCCGGCTTGCATATTGCACCCCCTAAAAAGGAGGGTGATCACAGGGGAGTCCCTCACTTCCCAGAGATTGTGATGGTCTCATGGTGCTGTGCGTTCTACGAGGAGTGAGGTGGAGGGGCCGGGGCGTGCCGGAACACGCCCCCGGTCACCTCTTACCGCGAGCAATGACTTTCTGCCTCAGCCGGGGCAGAGACCTACTGATCCTCTTTCCCCCGTGCGAGGTAGGGAGTCGCCGGCGGCAGCGAGGTCTCGCGAGCTAGGGCTCGCAGCGCCTAGTCGAGCTGCCCTCCGGGAAGGGGGACATCGGTTGGGTAACCCGTGCGGTGTCCTACTAGGTTAGGTAATTGGAGAGGGGGAGCTTTACTTCCCCCGTGGGTATCATTGTTGGGAAGGAGGACGGCGAGTTGTTTTCGCTACGAGATCCTTGCTGTCTCCCGTTAGCTCAGGGAGGTCACCGTGGTGGAGTTAGTGGGTATACCCCACTGTGGGAGGAAGTCCCACATATCCCCGTCTCTATCCCCAGGGTTAGCGAGGAATCCGTAATGCGATTACCACCACGTGAAAAATAAAAAATAAAAACGAAAGGGTGTTGTGCGTAAAGACATTTCAACCCCCTCCACTCAAAACAATGAAAAAGAAAACACACAAAGTATAAAATTCGTAACATATATCCAACAGTGAAGCATCGAGGCGGCTCTGTAATGTTATGGAGATGTATATGAGCAAATGGTACCGGAAACATAGAATATATTAATGGTACAATGGGCAAAACATAATATTTACATATTTTGAAAAGAAACACAAAATAATGAGCAGAAAAGTTGAAAACGCCGCATGTATACTTCACATTTTCAGCAGGATAACGATCCTAAGCACGCATCGTGCAGGAATGGCTCTTACATAATGTTCCAAAATTGTTAATAGCCCCTCCCCAATCACCTAATCTCAACCCAATTGCCCATGTTTGGAAAGAATTAAAATAAAAAATGTTACAATATATAATACTAATATGTATACTATATACGTATACTATATGTGTACTAACAGGGCCCGCTCTAGGGGGGGGACAACCCGGGCATTTGCCCGGGGCGCCATTTTGGCTTTGGCTGTAAGCGTGAGAAAAATATTGATGTGTTAAATATTCAATTAATAGAAAATTTCAGACTATCCTTGCCAGACAATTTTGCTAAAAAAAAGGTCATTTTGTTCAGCGCGGTGCTTAGTGCTTAAAAAGGGGCGGCAATTTGTTTTTTTGCCCGGGGCGTCGTAACCGCTGGAGCGGGCCCTGGTACTAATATATCCTAATATAATAGTAATATGCTGTATTAAATCCTTTTAAACGTAAAAGTAAATGTAAAAGTAAAATTATATTTTCAATGTACTATACATACTACGTTAACACTAACCGTACCACGATTGATCAAATGACCGATTTTACAGTTTTTTGTATAGTTATTGAAATTACAAAAATGCTTCCATTAGAAATTATTAAATCAATTTCTTCATTGAAGCATATATTATTATAAAAATTGCGAGAAATCTAAATAAATTCAGTCTTGCCATTTTTATAGAACAATGTGTACTAGTCACATTTTGTTTTTGGTGCGGTTAATGTTATAGTGGTAATATATTTTTTGGAAAAGAATAATCTATTTTTAATTTTCTTTAGTTTTATATATATTTTAGTGAATATTAAAATTTTTTACAAGTGAGGAGGAAAAGATCGAGTGCAAACGAGTAAGAAGAAACAAGCTTGCAGGAACAATGCCAGGATTACAATGTCAAGGAGTACGTAGTTCGTATTGATTACATCGATAGATGATCAATTATTCACATACACACACGATCTTACTTGTCACTGTATTACAGCAATAGCTTTAGAAGCACAAGGTTAGAGATCCAAGGCCATTCAATTGAATTAACTATCGGACTGTTAGTTTTGTTAGAGTATTTCTATAATACAATTTATTAGACTGAAAAATGAAATAAATTCAAGTACATACAAATCGGTTTACGAAAATATTTAAAGAACAATTTCAAACTTCTACAAATCGTCATATTCCAGAAGAAAAAAGCAGAAATAAAAATATAAGAGAATAACATTTATAATGTTGAATTGAATATTATCATAATTTTCATATATTTATATACAATTCTTTTTTATACAACTGCTGTTTTGAACATCGATTACATGCTTTACAGGATTATTTAAAATTGTAATTTGAAAGAAATTTAATTTCTTAAATTATACAAAGTTTTGTACCAGATCGTTATTTGTACATTAAGTTCACATGTTACTCAAACATATAGGTCACTTTTAATACTTTCTACAATCCATTGTTTACTAAAACATACTATAAAACTTGTGTAAAGGACAGAAATAAACAATTCTTTATGCAATGTTTTTAAAATAACAAGTACACAAATCTAGTACCATACTATTTTGTTATTTTAGTGTTACAAATGCATCATATTTCACTGTTCTATGTATACCAGATTGAAGTACAAGTGAAGAATTTGAACAACATAAGACATATTTCATAAAAATAGGTATTGCTAATTGGGAATTAAACTCACGTGTTTGCACTTGATTATTCCGTACTTAAATCTACATTCCCGTATGTTATAACATATTTATCTACATACGTGATGAAATATTTGTTCGTATTGTTACTTCTCTATATACTTCTATACTGTCAGGACAAGGAGTATACGTAGACATATACATTGAAAAACCAAATTAATACTTAGCGTTCAATAACGTTCATGGTAATAAACATTGCCATACACTATTACTAAAGACTGATGTAGCAAACTTAAATTGTATTCATAAAATGGCATTGTAACTAAGTGATGAATCTTACTCTATTGGTGAGAAATTGGCATTTTATGTTCCCTTGTGTCTTGACATCTATAATTCCCTCGGTACATACTAAAAAATTGCACATACACAATTTTATTCATGTAAACTACATTCACTTTTTTCACAGCCTTGTGGTGAAAATATAATTTTAAAGATAATTTTAATACATAGTATTTCGCATATGTTTCGGATGCGCTTCTGCAATAGAGCTACCTCATAAAAGAAAAATTGCATTGCGAAAAACTTCATAAACTTTTTTTATCAATATATGTCAGAATATTACTCCAAAAATCCGACATTAAGGTTTCATAATTTTTGCAATACCTATATTCATCTGAGAATTTTTATGTACAATACATAATATATTGCTGCGCTGTTTCCTTAATTGTACGTTTAGTTCTTTATCAGTGTTATATAATAGCTTTGACCGAGCCTGTCTCTGTACCACAAAACTCACGCATAGCTTTTTCCTCTTGAGCACCACCAAAAGCATTGTCGTTATTACTGTTAATGCTTTCATTTTTTGATTCTTCACTGAACCTTACACTGTCAAGCTTTAAATTTATTGAACTATCTGTTTTTGATAATTCACTAACATCGGACTCATCCAACCCCAATGATGCCTCTATCGAAGAGTCGTGTATAGATTCTTGACTAGGATACGAATCATTGACATCTCTTACACAATTACTTTCGGAATATGTTTTAGAAGTTATGTTGTAAATGGACTGTGACGAAAGCGACTCTTCAATTGTAGACAATTTGACCCCCTTTGTATCCTCCGATTTACTTAACCTTTTTACTAATTCTGCCCATGGATCCTCCAAAAAAGATTTCATATCTATGTATCTTGATATGTCAATCTCTTTGCGCGCATCCTTTTGGAAATCCTAAATATGAAAAAATATGTTCGATACACACTGAAGACAAGATATGATAATTTAAAATTACCTTTTTCTGACCATGAAACTGTTTGCCAGAGTGCTTGTAAGGAGAGTACGAATTATTGTAATTTGATTTTGAGGTTGCATGATAATTGTTCCTGTAATGGTTAAATCCACCGCTACCTGAGTTACGATGATTACGACCACCTCCAGAATTATGCCAATTACCACTGTATCTTTTTCGATCTAACACTGGTGTACTAATATTCAAGGGAATAAAGTCGTTTCCAGAATGCATTTGTACCCCATTTGGCGACAAACTCTGATAACTGTCTTCTTTAACATAGTTATAATCAGTCCTATTTTTATGATCGTGTAACTTCCAATTGTAACATTGTTTTCCTCTACTGCTACTTGGCGTACTTAAAGGAGACTTTTTCATTTTGAAAATCTTGTTTACACTAATACTTTTTCACAAATTCTACCAATATTTACAAGCAATGTTGTCTATAAAACAAAATACTAGTATGACGCCATACTAAATATTTATCTTATGCTGACCAATCGATATCTCGAAACGGTAACGTATCTTGTATATATATATACATATATCGATATATCGATATCTTGAATCGATATAAGTTTACATATTGTTTGAATTTAATATTTCAGAATTTCAATCGTAAACCAGTTAATGACATTTTTAGGACAGGATTTGTTAATTCATTTTTCTTCATGCTTCTCTTGTTGTTATTTAAATCTTGTTTATAGTGTTTAAATAATTATGTGTTTCGATACGATTTAGATCGAAAAATGACATAACAAAACCGATCTAAAATTATATTGAACTAAATACAATGGGAAAGATTATTACGATAAGGTCAATTTAAATAAAATGATATTTATCGAGAAAAATGTAGTCATATTTATTGAATATACATTATTTAATACATTATTTATGTCTTGACACTACTTTTAACAACTATTTTACATTATTTCATATTTAATGTACAGTTTCCACCATGTAGCATGTGCTTCCATCTATGTAGAATTATGGCGGCAGATTTGGATTGCTCGAACTGTAAGGAAAAGGAAATCTTTCATTCACGGTCTGCTGTTTAGACTCATCGGCAAGACTACAAAAAATAGGTTAATTTTCAGATGCTCTGTTATTCTTATTTTCAATTTTTGTGCATATAGTAATCTTTAACGAGTCACTAATAATAGTGACTAATTATAGCGATAGATTGTAATTATTTAAACTGGACAAACTGCTTCGCTACAAATCTAAAGTCAATGATAGAAAAAAATGTAATATTTAGATATTATTAAGGACCAAATAAATAAACATGCTACAGGAATTGCTGGTATTAATTTTATATTTTAAGATGATAATTTCTCCGTTCACACAGTCAAAATAATTAAAACGTTTTTTGTGGCTGAAAAAATTAAAATTTTGGTCTGGTCAACAAGATTTCCGGACTTTAACTCTTGACGAGTTAAAACAAAAAAGCTTCTTTTGTATAGATAAAGCTTAATTTTTTGGCAAAAATCACATTTCTTTCAATGTGCCACCATTTCGTCAATTTATAATTTTTCAGACCAATACAAAAGGAACTAGAGCGTCAACTGATAAACGTTTTTGGAGCCGAAATCCCATTCGCATACCCTTACAACTTTGCTATATTACTTTCTTGTACTAAAAAATATTTCTATTTATTGTTTAATCAACCAATAAAATATCCCTGAAGGTTCGAAAGTGAATATTAAATACTTCTTCTATAAAAACATTCGCCAAATTCGTATTAATTTTATTAATTTACACCAGGTTCCCCCCTTAAGGATCAGATTTATAGCTCATAAACATGTAAACTGTAATGAGTATTTCTTGATCGAAACCCTTTATAACGTTTGCATCCTAAAATCGGACATTTCATACGCAACAACCTAATGAATAAAAATTAACAAATTCATAGGGTATTGTATCTTTTTGTCCCTGACTGAAGTAATCTTTTCTCGAGTCAAGTACCAATTGTAGCTGATCTGTATTTAATTTATCTTTGTGTACAGGCTGAATTACTCCTCTGCAGATTTGTGTACTATATAATTCTGGCGGTGATTTGAATTATTTAAACTGGACAAACCGCTTCGAATAATTCGAATCTATCTGTGCCAACCTCGACAAAACGAATCGTGTTGGCACGACTACCAACTTCGTAACTGAAAGTGTGTTATCGAAACTCATTCGGAAAGAGCTGATACTTTAGCAAAAGAAAGAACGGGATATGATCCAGATGAAAATATCAAAATTCCTACTGAAGATCAGACAATCAAACAAGAAAGAAAGAAAGACAACAAGTGGCAAAATTCAGACCGGAGTCATACAAGAGAAGGTACATATAAAGGAAAGAAATACTTTGAAACAACGGATATCAACATAGGAAAAAGAAAGCCATGGTTTGAATCCATAAAGAATATAGGAAGACGATCCATCAACACGCTAAGCAGGATCAGAGCCAATCATTACAACTTGGCAAGATCCCTAGCTAGGAAAAATGATATAAATTATACAACATGTGAATGTGGCCACGATAATGAAGATACAGATCGTATCATATGGAGTTTTCCTATTTACACAGGGAAAAGAGGAAAGTTAATGAGAACCTTTGCTAAAAAGGATATAGAACTAGAAGAGGAAGTTATTAGTATATTAAAAAAGAAAGACGATTCCATTTTGAGGGCAATAGCAGTATTTTTAATACAAATAGACAGATCAATCTAAACGTACCTCTAGAGAAGGAAGACTAAAATTGGAGTACAAGTATTTCTTAGTTCAGAGCATTTGTTATATTAGTGTTAGTGTTGAACACTATATTAGTGTTGAATATTGATTATATAAAGGATAAAATAAGGTGAAAGGAATATATTGCACATGTATTTACATTTATAATATATAAGTAATTAGATTAACAATAATATGTAAGGACCGTCTTTGTATTGGGCAGATAGAGCTCAGGCTCTCTAAAGCCATCTTTGTATGATATATATAAAGGGAAGAATAAACCATAAACCATAAACCATAAACCATAAACCATAAACTCATTCGCGACGATACAGGTGGCGTTAGAGCGAGTGTCGTACCACGCATGTGCAATGGCGCTGCGGCTGGGAGTAGCGAGACTATCGCAGATGCAGCGAACGTCTCGTCTAGTGTGGGTAGTAGAGTGTACATCGTGCTTTGGTCGCGCACGTTTGCGAGAGTTTGTGTCCGCAATGAACGGCTTAGTACCTGTTGCACGGCCCGGCGCGGACCGGTTCGAGTCGTTTTCTTATCGACGTTTGTCGTAATAGAAAGGCGGTCTTGTTTTCTCGGCGAGAATGAACTGTCGCGAGTGTCGCGATCGTCATTGTTGACGTTTCTACTCGGTGTGACAGTGGTGGGCCGGGACCGCCTGGCCGTCGTGCATCCACGATTTTCTCGTGCTGAGACAGCGCCAGGATACGTTCGCGACCAGTGAAACAATGGGGATCGTGCAAAGTCGTGCCGGCGAGAGCGATGGCGGTGTGCGCGAGGTGTTCATCGGTAGTGTCAAGGGCGGCGCGCCTCATCAATCCTGTCAACCTAGCCTTGGCATGGGAAGTTTGGGTGGACCACACGCACGGAGCGGCAGCGTCCGTAGCGCGCCAAGGCAACCGATGCCCGACGCTGTCGAGCTCGAGAGGCGCTTCACCAAAGTGCTGGTGAGTTTTCAACATTTTATGCTCCCCTAATCACATCCCGTAAATCCCCTAACGCGCGCATCCGGCGTGTCTCACGGATTAGACGCACGGTTAAGCTCTTTACACTCTCCCGTGGCTCTCGCGCACGTCCGCACAGAATCCGGGAAACTGTCACTTCTCGTACAACGCAATCAAAAAGTTGTTGAAAACAACTATTTTCGCACAGCTTCTGTGGCAATAACTATACAATCCTTTTAAACAAGATTTTGTATATTTACTGTAGATTTACTGCCACGTGAAATACACAACGAAATGAAAACAATAATCAATGGCAATTCAATATGTACGTAGTCTCCGAACGTCAAATATTCTCAGCGAGAATGTGTACCAACGTTGTTTACTTTCACGTAGTATGCACTGAGAATCGAATACGCAGTGACGTTTAGGACATAGTGGTATCTTTTCAAGGTTATGTGCAAAGATTTGACAATCGTCTGATAAATCGATGTCTGTGATTGTTTGTCTTTTATTCCACAGTGAAGTGTTCTTTCACTTCGTTTAGAATATGCCGGTATGTCCGTATACTATGTTTCAGAGAAATATTCATTGGCGCGCGCATACAAACGACGTTTACAAATAAGCTATCTTTTAAAACGCTAGGCAGGCTCCATTTACGCCGATGTGCGTGAACGCATACGGTAATAGGATATTAATTGAATCGCTTTGATCGACCGTACATCACGTGCCACACAAGTTATCGAATTTTACGTTAAGAGGATACTGAAATTCGCCTCGCCTAAGTAGTGCAAACTAAATGTTTTCAATTAGTATCGCATAGGGAGACGTCATTTATATTGAAGGAGTGAAAGCAATCCTCTATGCTTTCATATTAATGTACATAGTCGAACACTTTGAAAACTACTAGGACTAAAAAGATATTATAGATAGCAAAATTGTGTATTTTCGAATAAGGAAAAATAAATTTAAATAGTGTACTAAGAACACTACCTTTTTGTTAATTTAGTTAGCTGCATGTTCATTAATTTTCTATTAATTCTTATGTGAAATTTAATTTAAAATTTCTGAAACTGAATTAAAAATTGGAGTTTTCTGGAATCTGTTCAGATGTTTACATACATTGTTAAACATATTGCCATTTATAATGTTATTCTAGGTCTAATATTTTTCAAGATATTTGATGGTCAGATCACTTTTTTGATTGTTCGACTGGCATAGTAGCGGATATAAATAATGCGTATTAAATACTCTTGTAAGAATTTTATCACCATATCGATAATAATTATCGCGTACTATGGCAAATTCGGAAGTACATACGCACCGAAGCACACTTGCCGCGCGCCTTGCTCAATCGTGCGGGAAGGGTTGACGAAAAACATGACACTGTCGTATATTATCTTGTAATTTTGACGTGTAAGTAACACGCCGATCGGTGTCAACACGTGTGGCCTGTAACTTATATGTAGCCGCTAATATTTGAACTCGAGTGAACTCGTGATACTTTAGGGCTCGCCCGCTCCTGTATCGGTATCCATCTGCATATCGTGATTCAAGTTTAATGGAAAACCTGAAGCAATCAGATGCAGTTTATTTTGTTCGCAGTATCGGTAACCATATGTAAATCAAATTCAAGTTTATCTCACATACATAAGAAAATTTTACACAGTATTTACCGAAAGCTACGTCGTTATGTTTAAGATAATATTTTTTCATCTTTGATACTGGATATTATTGAAAAATTCTCATTCGGAAATGTATGATTTGAACAGTAATTTTAGTAAATTTCATAATTCAATTTCGCAAAATAGTTGGGATCAAATAATTTTATATGAAGATGGTTTTTTAAAACAGCGTTTACAGAATTAGTAATATTGTTCAAAAACAAAATTGTAGTTTAAAGTGGATGCATAAAACTAATATTTCTGATTGACAATTTTTGTATAAATGTCATTTCACCTGAAATATGTGGAACAAAATAAAAACTATGCTAAAGAATCCTGTGACAAGTAGAAAATAAAATTTTACACATAAAAAGGAACCATACAGAATTTTATCCGATTCAATTTATTAAGTCTATAGCGTTAACCCTTTGCACTCCTTTGTCGAATGTGACTCGACATTGAACAGGTGTTTACAAAATTCCGAGGTGCAAAGGGTTAAAAGCTTAAAATAAGAATTAGATTTTGTCCGTCGTACTTATACAAAATCCTAATTTTCATATTTTTCAATCAAATTATTAGCACGGATAATTTAAGATCTTCATCCAAATATTGAACGTGGACATTAACTCAGTATTTAAATTACATTTTAAATTAAAAAATTTTCCCGCATATTGGAATTTTTAAATGCTAAATTCAGTAAAATGGCAGCTTAAAAAGATATCAGCAAACGTGGTGATGTCACACGAATATCATTTTATTCGTTTTGTACAGTTAAAAAAAGAACTACAGTGTTTACTCCATATATGTCCAAAACACGGGTCTAGCCAGGGACATGAATCGGGCAGGAGATACTATTTTTTTTATCCACGCCGAATAATATTGACGTGGTATACTCCGAGGCAGTGTGGATGGTTCTAGGACTTTTATCGGCTAGGCATTTGGGACATACAGGGTGTATAAAAATTATATGTCACGACCACCATAGCGTGATTCTACAACTTTAGATCGGTGGAAATCTGTTAAAAAATGCACCGCAAAATTCACCTTGACCTTGGAAATCAAGGTCAAAGTGTCGAAAAATTTTCTTTTATTGCATCGTATAGTACTCATCTCTCAAATTTTTCGATACTTTGACCTTAAGTTTCGAGGTCAAAATGAATTTTGCGGTGCATTTTTTTCACAGATCTCCACCGATCCGGAGGTGTAGAATCACGCTATGATGGTCGTGACATATAATTTCTATACACCCTGTACATATGTAGAGTAATCATTGTATACCGATGCTATAGAAAATAGGGATTTATATGTTACTTCTACTCGCGCCAACATTGTTTGTCTGATACAAACTCGATCTTCTTGACCTCTCTAAACTAATATGACCTTCAAAAGCAGATTAACATGAAACAATAAAGAGTGACGAGGTATTCAAATTTTGTGAGGTTGTTCTTCACTAATTTTTAGGAATTTTTTCAGAAGAACTATTGAAAATTTTGCATTAAGATTTTCTACATGTATTTAGGGTTTAGTATATAAATTACTTTTTTTAGCAGGGTTTTGAAAAGCATGTGTCGACTCTTGTCACGATACCGGTCCTTCTGCTGCTAGAAAACAAGAAAATTAGGAATTATATTAATCAGTATGAACGTGGATATGGTCTGAACCAAAGTAAATTAAAAATCTTGATTGTTTATAAAATGGCAGCATTTTGAACTCGGATTACTGATACTCTAAATTATTTTTCCTCGTTTAGAACGTTAAAAAAAATGGGAAAAAGTACGAATTTAAAAAATTGTTTCGTTCATGCGAAACAGGGTACATGCGGAAGATCTAAAAATTTCAAGTCATTTCCAGGTCACCTACTTGGTTAAAAGAAAACCGCGTTTAAATATTCAACAATAAATAATATGAAATGCTGAATAGATTCTTCTTCTTAATTACAATAATTTTATGAATTCAAACAAATCGCTTTACTTGTTTGGAAATGAATTTTTTGAAAATGAAAAAGTTGAATACTCTCTTAAGAATTCTAATTTTTTGTTCGGCTTTACAAGTGTTCGTCATTCGAGCCACCGACCACACAGGGGTCAACTTTTTTTCCGTCGGGATAAAATGTCGAAAGGTCGAAAGCGAGAATCCATGCAGTGGCTGAGAGAGGGAGAGTGGGGAGAGAGAGAGAGAGAGAGAGAGAGAGAGAGAGAATGGGGGAAAGAGGGGGAACTAAAAAGGCGACAAGAGGAGAGATGCACGCCTACGTAGAGTCAGCTCTCACCAAATAAGATTCGATTGCGCATCAAGACGATCATCGTGACAACTACGAGCATATCATAAACAAAGAGATCCCTTTACGGTTCGCATTAACTTGCAATCCTTCGATTAATCTCTTTCGCTCCGAGGCTCTCTGTCCCTCTAACGCAAGATTATTTCCATCTGTGAAGTCTTTGTATTTGACGATTTTGAGTGCACCGTACTGTTCCGAGGCAGAGAAGATCTCACCAATATTATAAGAAAATAATCACTATACTGCGGATTTGTATGTTGAGCTCATTGCTCAACTTTAAACACGTATAACTTTTGAACCAGTGAATTCCTCGGATTAAAGCTTCGATTCTTGGAATTTTCTCGTTAAGATCTACAGAATTATATAAAAAAAAGTTAAAAATCTCTGGGTTTCGAAGGTGAAGCTAAGCCCTGGAACAAAAAAAAAATAAATAATCGTTTTTTTCTCTAATAATTATAATAAGTTGGTGTGAATATATGGATGCTCTCAAATTCTTTTAATACTTTCACTCAATTTTGTTATGAATGCATAAAATCCGCAGTTTAACAATCTCACAACCATTTTTTTAATTGAAAACGAAACGTTAGGAAAGTGTGTATCATTGTTTTTATTGAAACAGATCCTTTTAAATTTATCATTTTACTTTTCTATATAATAATACAATGAATGTTTATTTCGAGAACGGATAAATGATTTATCAAAAGTGTGAATGATGTTAATGAATAATAAATTATCATTCATTATACGAAGAAATGACAAATTATTTTTAGATAATTTAATAGATATCATTGATTTTCAATTATATTTCTAGCCCTGTCATTCTAAAATAGTGAAGAATCTAATACTGTAACAGTTACGCGAGTTTGTAATTTTTGTACACGTTTGACCTAAAGGTGCGGCTAACTGTTGTTGCGTTACATCGGAGTCTCGATAGCAACTCTGTTTCATCGTTGTAGCAGCATCGTTGTAAATTACGTTGCACATACTATGATCACAAATTAAAATTATTTGTTGTCATATTTAGTTACTCGGGTATCTCATGATAATAATTGTAAAAGTTGCCAAATTTTGTTAGAAGAGAATCATTACATTGGTAAACATGAAATGAGATCAGCTTGGTCTCATTAAAATTTATAAATAACAGAAATGTTTGTTAGTTTCTAATACGTTACAGAGATCTAAATCCCACCATGAGTCGATACAAATCTCAAATAAAGCGATTTAGAACTTAATATAGACCGAAATTTAATGTTTATTCTTCTGTTTTGATTCATTAATACGTACGACTCTTATAAAACTACAATTGATGATTAGAAAGTATGAAAATGGGGCAGTCTTTAATATCACTATTTTTTATTCACATATTTACTATACTTAGGAATACATAACAAGTAGTCATACATTTTTCTAAATTGTTTTTTGACCAATTCCATTTCAACTTTGTTATCTTCTTCAAAACTATTTACTTGGTCATCGATGTGCCATTTTCAGATTTTAATTGATTGATTGTGCAAGCCAATGTACAAAAATAGATATGTATCTTTATATAACTATTTTGCTGATTCTCTATCCAATGAAAATTTTTTGTTGTTCGATAAAATTATTTTATCGTGTTTTCACATTTATGAGTGTACACGTACAATTTTTATGATCTAACGATAAATTCTGTACCGCTAATTAATTTTTATTAGTCAGCAGTGTTAAATCACTTTCTTAAATTGCATGAGCACATGGAAAACAACGCACTGTCTAATAGAATGATGATGAGTGGTAGAAATCTAATATATTTACATTGTAAAATACCCTTATCTGTGCCAAAAAAAATACAAAACTTTGTTACATAAGTACATACCTTTTTTATTTAATCATATATAATACGAAAATTAAGTTTTTTATTGAGCAAGTTTATGTAGTATAATTACACGCAATAATATCTTATCTCTATTGTTAAAAACAAGACAGGTTTACACTTTCTACGGAACGTAATAAAAACATTACAAACATTAAAAAAAGAAATATAACTTTTTTTTTAATTTGTCCATTTTTACATAGGAATATCGGGTTTTAAATACAAAAATATTTTTTATTATGTTATGTTACCAAAAAGGTAAAAAAAAATTTGAGTGTAGTGTAGTTTAATATCTTTCCAACATTCTATCTATCTATATGTATCACTGAACATAATTTGTTAAAACTAGAATTACACTATTTATATTAAATTTTTGTTTCGAGGTTACCCACTTATACCCTTTTCGACAGTAATAAATATTTAGACAGTAATAAAATTTTTTTTTTCTTATTTAACTACGTTTATTTATAGTCGCATCAACATTGAAGTCATCAACGACTGCAAGGTACTTTAACAAATTATAACATTTCAGTTCAGTATCTCATAACGATTCTTAAAACATATGATACTATTTAATTTTTTATATTAAATTGTATATTTAATTTTTTTATATCTTTCAAAAACTTAATATTACTCTCTAAGTTATTTAGATTGCCAATCATTTCTTCTAGTGTTGTGCCGGTTTTTTATCATTTTCCTGTTGCTCTTTAATAATTTTGATTAGTTAAAAATAATAGGTCTACATTCTCTTAATATCTTTTAATCTTTTCACCGTTCTAAATTTGACCTACTCATTTTTATTATAAACTCAAAAAAGTCTGCTATCTAGTGATAAAGAAACGACATTGTCTACAGTCTGGATAGTCATTATGCGATAGTTTGCCAGCATTGGCATAGGCAATCGTAAGATTTTGATTCATTATAAATGCTTGCTGATGAATCATCAGTAGTAGTCGTGTATCGTGTAGAAACTGTGTGGTTTGACTCACGAGAATCGTTCCAGGGCCACGCGAGTTTTTCTGTGTGTATGTTTGCGTCTCTCGCTCTAGAAACGGAAACCCAATATACTCCGACATTCTATTCTTCTTGTGCTCGCATCACGATTAGAAGGTTTATTCGTTTTAAACTGTTTGCAAATTGTACTGATCTATTTGATATGGAGCAGTGTCGTATCGCAATGTAAATATTGACTTATCTTAGGTATGGTTAGGATCAAACAAAATTTTGGTTCACACTAAATAATACGTTTTATCAGACTATGAACGATGTGTGCAAGATGAATAATTACATACAAACATTATACCAATTTTCCCGTGAGAATTGAAAATGCTCTTTTTTTTAGAAGCTTCAAACAAAAGAAGGGAAACAAAAAATGAAGGACATTTTGTCAAAACGTTGTTTATTTACTGTAAAAAATATTTCGGATTTTATGAATCCATTCATTATTGTTTTTGTCGTAATTTGTATTTTACAAAAACCTAGAGGGCCGATACACCTATATGTAACAAAAAGTCTGTAATTATTGTGTCTATGAAATAATTACTTTATTACTTTGGTATTAATTTTGTATGCTTATGCCACAAGTACAGATTAATAAATCTATGAAATTTATTTTTATCCGCATCAATTGTTATACATATGCTTATCCGTATGTGTTATTGTATTGTCGCATGCACAGAAAAATATTTTGACTGACACATGTTTTTGGATCAATGCGAAAATTGGTTATCCTCTTAAATTAAATATGAAATTCAACCTACATATTAGACACTGTAAAATGAGATTATATCCATACTTTCAACAGCTTTTAAAAGACACGTATAAAAGCGTTAACTGAATACTTTACATAACGTATACATAAGTAGCAGGAAGAGAAGATTATGATAATTAAGTTAGGAATGTGCACTTTAATTATAACTTGCAAAAGTGGTATATTTGAATTTTTGTGCGATATTATACTGGAGTCATTTCGGCAACTCTGGCACCGTACTGCGAATAGATTCGAGGCGGTAAAGTGAAAGGGAAATTAAGCGCCATAACGTACAAATTGCTACATACAATTTTTGTAGCTATTTCTCATCTCGCTTGCAATCGAAACCGATGCGTACACTTTGGAGAGCATACACTACTGTGAAATTAATTTTATTGACTGTAACTACACATTTCATGCGTACAAATTTCGACAAGATTGTGAAGCTGTTGTATTTGAGCTAAAAATTATTTATTGTTTTACGTAGAGATTATTTTATTCAAATGGTCAACATTTTGAAGAAAAATCACTGAATTAGTAAAAATAATATCGAAACCGATTTTTCTGTGTAATTGATCATTATAATAACGATTAACATAGGATATTTAAAGACTAAAATAATATGTAATAATAATAATTAATTTTCCTAGTGATATATAAGTTTTCTGTTATATGAATTAAAATTATGTGATATAGATAAATCGTTCAATTATGTTGGATAAACTCGTGAATAGATAAATTTTATGCATTAATAACAATAACGCGCAGGTGTAATATAAAATAGTAGAAAAAGAATTTAAGAGTATATATATATTATCGTCAACTTATTGAAATTACTAAAAGATGACACAAATATTTTTTGGTTCCAGTAACTTGTAATTAATACAGAACAGTTTTATTTTGCATGTAGATTCGCAAATTACTCATAAATATATAAAAACAAAACATGCGTTCAAACAAATTTATATTGCATGTAAATAATAGAAAGCAATGAAGTAATATAATATTAATACACCAAAATATATTACATTAATATATCATTATATATTATATTGATTTTTAAAATTGTAGGGTATAATCAATTTACGAAATTATAACGTGGGAAAAGAAATACCACCAAATGATACAACGTATGGGTTCCGTCATTAGAAAAACATTTGGTGTGGGGACCATACTCTATAGTAGCATGAGAATATTGTTGATATAACAGACGAGCTAGCATATAATTTAATGTGGGATAAAGTAATGTAGTATTCATCTTTATTGCACCCATCTCATTGAAAATCTGACAGAAAAAAAGAAATTCAAGGAATAACGTTTATTTAAATCATTCCTAGCATACGGATTTTATGTACACATTTATGACAAGGGTGAATACATCAAACACAAAAATCCAAAGACATTAGAAAAATTTGTAGACATTATCATATTATTTTCGATTTATTAAGGTGATTAAAAGAGAATTTTTATACAGATCCGCGGTCTAGTCATTATAATACAAGCAAAGCTTCTAAAGAAAAAGATAGAATACATTAGACTGAGAAAATAAATATAAATGCTGATTCAAATGATTGACCACAGATTTTTATGCAAAATGAAAATATTGTAACACATAATCGAAATATGAAATTCTTTCTTCCTTTAATAATTTTAATAGATTGAAAGGAATACATTCGGATACTTTTGAATTCTTTTAATTCCCTCACTATTTTAAATTTCACCTGTTAATTTTTGTCACAAATGCATAAAATCCGCAGTTTAATGATTTCAGAATGAAAATAATAAGTGTGGTCAGGTTTCGGTTAAGATTAATTTAACGCCATTCGCAGCACACGCGAGCAAGCATAAGCAATGATTTTTTGATGGTCCTCCATAAATCGCTAGTTCCATTCCAGGACCTGTATCCGATTCTGCCGCATTCTTGAGGGATTGCCTGGACAGGCATAGACTCGCCAGCTTATAGAAGAGATACATGGGTTGCTTGCTTGATAGCAGAAGCACGATCCTCCTCAAGGGGTTCCCGCTGAACACGAGAATCTTCAACGTTCTCACAACCAAAGCCAAACCGTTCCGCAGTCCGACGCCCACTCCTTTTTCCATCCTTCTCCTTCCCACTTTCTAACGACAACCGCATCTCCTCTCCCTCCTCTCTCTCTCTCTCTCTCTCTCTCTCTCTCTCTCTCTCTCTCTCTCCCATATTTACCGTCCGTATGCGACAATACGGCTGGACCGTTTCCAAACGAAATGGTCAACTGCTCGAACCGAGAATTTTCTTCCTATCGAGACATTGGACTCTCTTGGAGATCCTTGTGAAAATCGTATCCCATAGGATTCAATCGCTTCTTCGATCGCCGCGCCTAAACAGTCGTCGAGGCCTTTCTGTTCACGGCCGATAAGAAACGAAACACAGCGAGTTTTCAGTGATGGAAAAATGCTACTTGTAAATCCGTGCTCGGAGAGGTATATGAAAATTAGAGGAACCTTATGATCAGACTGTGGGCCTTTATGCAAAATAAAAATGTCATGGACATTTATCTATTCGTTTACACTAGGTTTACGGAGCACCAAAAGTGACTACTTTCCATTATTTTATAAAAATAACTACGATGCATTTATTCAGATTTTTAGAAATTTTTATTAGAGTGTATGCCCAGTGAAATATGTGTATTGAATAATTCCTCATACCTGCATTTTTACAATCTCAAGAAACGTAAATTCGAAATATTAGAACCCGTAACTTTAACGGCTCCTGTAAAAAATCTAGTATTAAATACTTGTTGGATCCACTGACCAGAGTCGCCAGATGAGGGCAATTGGCATACCCCCCTCCCCAGTACCGTATAAGTCACGTGACATTATGACACGACAGAGACGAAACGCGTCACGTGACCGGACTATAGTAGAAGCGTCGGGGAATAGCGTGAAGGGGAAGTTAGAGTAGGGAGACAAGTCTTAATCTGGCGACTCTACCACTGACGTTCTGTCACCTAAATATTATGTGTGAGCGTGTTAAATACGTTACTGAATGTATTGATCCACCGATAATTAGCGCATTAAACTCCCAAAGTCGTCTACTCTGATCTAGAGTGTTAAAATCATTCATTACCCAATTTCTGGCAATTGAATTAAATGAACAGCAGAACGGCTAAACGGGTTTTAAGTACCCCCAAAAATATGTTTATAAACATTAATAAACTGTAAATGATTCTATCATCAATAGACTGCGGATCTTTATGTAAAATAAAAATGTTGTGCATCAATTTTAAGGAACAAGGTCTAAACGTTCTTTTTTCCTGTAATAATTCTAATAAGTTGAAAGTTGTACACTGATGTTCTTAAATTCTCTTAACCATTTTACTACCTTAAATTGCGGCTACCCATTTTTGTCATGAATGTGTAGCTGTAAATTGAAATAATAAAAGCGGTGGAAGAATTTAAAAATACTGTTGTACTATTTCCTACCAATTAATCACCTCGTGAAAGAAAATTGATTTCTATCTCACTCCAGTTTGTTGCAATTGCAATCAGAAAATTTTTATTTTTGTATAAAGATCCGCTGCCTACTAATCATCAATTGTATAGTTGTAAGAAACTCTACCAATTTCCATTTCACGACTCTGTTCCTCCACTTTCCGGCGGCAAGCATCCCGAGTAGTGTCGCCAGATCAAGACTTGTTCCCCCACTCTAATTTCCCTTTCTACCGCGCAATTCCCCGCGCAATTCCCCTCTCACAGAGAGAGGGTAACTTTTACCCCTCAATTCGTTTTCCCTCCCCTCGTCTGGCAACACTGCTTCCGCCACGGATCAGTCACGTGACGCGATGCGCGCACCCAATTCGCGTTGCGTCTGCGTCGTGACTAACCCGGAAATGGCAGAGAGAGGGTAACGTTTTCCCCTCAATTCGTTTCCCCTCCCCTCATCTGGCAACACTGCTTCCGCCACGGATCAGTCACGTGACGCGATGCGCGCACCCAATTCGCGTTGCGTCTGCGTCGTGACTAACCCGGAAATGGCAAAGAGAGGGTAACTTTTACCCCTCAATTCGTTTTCCTCCCCTCATCTGGCAACACTGCTTCCGCCACGGATCAGTCACGTGACGCGATGCGCGCACCCAATTCGCATTGCGTCTGCGTCTGCGTCGTGACCAACCCGGAAATGACAGAGAAAGAGAGGGTAATTCTATTCCTCTCAATTCGAGTTAATTCCCCTAATCTGGCGACTCTGGTCCGAGGGTTAATATAAAAAATTCTTCAATTTTACGTGTTTATTTATAGTGTTCACTAGCATATAGGAGAGAGACATTGCCTTATGTCAGACGCGGTATTTTCGCACAACACGAAGCTGCACAGAAATCGGTCTGGTTTCTGCGAATAATCGTCACTATGTAACATCGATCGCACCCGGCGATCAGAGTAGAGCGACGTGCTCGGTCATCCGCGCATGATTGCACTTGCACGAACACATGCTGCCTCGTGAGACCAAAAAATCGAATAGAAAACGAGAGGGACAAAAAAAGGTCAGTGCCGATAACACGTCTCTTTCAGGCTAAACAATACTGCCCAAGAACCGAAGCTTCTCTGAAAATATCCACAGGAAAAGATAAAAGCAACGATTCTATATATAGAGGGGTCTCTTCCAGCAGTGTTTCTCATGTCGTCCCGTCGTCGTCGTCGATAAATCAGCAGTGTGCCTGGTTAATATTAACGATCGTCGTGAGGAATACGAGATACGAATCGCAATGCATTCAGAAAGAATCAAAAGAAGCTCTGTCTGTTTTATATAACGCCCAATTTTTCTCAGAATTCTTGCAATTCATTATACACGACAACAGTGACTTCATTAGCGACAAACCATCTGCCTATTCATCCTATTCGTCGTTGTATTTTCTATACGCTTGCGAATGAAGTTTTTCGTAAGTTTCTCAAAAGCATCATTCAAATTGCAAATGGGCTAACGGAAAAATAAATACATTAGAATGTATACACGATTTGCCTGATTTGACTGAATAGAGCACTTTCCGTTGCCTGCTGTCGCACGCAGAATGATCACTCAGATGTCACTCTCACGAAAAAGACTAAAAATAGAAAGCCGAATCTGTTTCCGTTTTGTACACGATAATATATTTTGGTCAGGCATAAGAAACTTCGTGGAACCTTCCTTCGGCAGAAATCTGGACTATAAGAAAAATAAATTATGACATTTTTTTTTAAACCATCCATCTTTTTTATATCATAGGATGTACTTACCCTTGTTTATAATATGTTTCATACTTTTCACAAGAGTAAATTTCATTTAATTTACTACTCGTGCAATGTAGGAAAATAAATTGAATTGTCAGTTTATTGTACTCTTACGTAATTTTAATATATTTAATAGCTTCTCGTAAGGGTAAATAGTTTAATCTTGCATTAGTTGTAAATATAATTTATTCATGCTGTTTGAGGAAATACATTTGCTAGTTTTATTTGTGGCATTTGCAAATCACTAAAATACAAAAAAAACATGTATTTATTATTTTTCCCATAATAATATACCAGTTACAAAAATTTATTTTTCCTTCCCTCTATTTTTTATACAATGAGTTTGCACAGTAGGAATTTGTCATTATTAGAATATTGTCTTTCTTTTCTTTTTAATTGCAAAATTTCTGGCAGGTTAGTGAAATTTTTTAACGAATTTTCCTTGGAATGATCATAAATAATACATTTCAATAGTGCCATAAACCGTAATTGCAACTGTTGTTAGTTCCGTTCTAATTTCCTTGGTTCGTGGAAATGGGACATTTCTTAATAATTTCTGCAATGTTGAAATAAAAGTAGTCGATTAGAAAAAAAACGAGATGCTTCGTTATCGAATAAAAAGCATAATGTTGCAAAATATCTAACTCTCACAATGACTACTTCTTTCGAACTGCGTTTCCCTTTACATTATTTGAAAGTTCTGTTTGTAACGGAGAACTATAATGTTTCAACCAGATATAAATCAAATTAGTGTCTGAACGTTCCTCTGTTACGCAATTTTATGTCATAGTATGCGAAACTGGCCACATGCATGCTTTCACTAACAATTAACAGAGAAATCTGCTAACCGATAGTTTTATTATTCTCAATAATTCTTCAGTTTCAAATTGTTGTCGAAATAAATTGTAGACCCATATTAAGTATACTATTATCATTTCATTTGGTGATATTAATTATATTCATTTAATTGCCTGCTTGTATAAAACTTCATGCAACGAATTTGCTTTTTCCAAGCGTATACAACTTCGTTGTTATTTGGGAAATTTTGAAGTAGACATTTAATAGTACATGTAAGTTTTATTATTTTAATGATAGATGGAATGTAGGGATAAAAATCGAATTCATTTTTTAAGTTTGTATCAATGTCAAAAATTTTGTTTATAAAAAATTTTAAATGTTAACGTTTCTATTTCGCATATTAATTATTGTAACTACAATACATTTTATGACAATTCAATTAGTGTTTACCCGATATATGTTCAAAACACGGGTCTAACCAAAGACATATATCGGCCAGAAGATACTATTCTTTGATTCTAATAATAATGGAAGTAGTTACAAATATTCAATTGTCGAAGTTGACAATCTTCAAAATTATACCCCTTGTGTTCATTCGAATGAGAAAGTGTGGTTTTGAAAGTCTGCTTTCTGAATCATTTATATTATGTACATATTGCTTTACTTATACTTATTTTATAAATCATACAAAAATTATTAAATATTTTTTCAAATATTACATATTGAAGGTTCTTGCTTTCTCTCGGAACATCGTTTGAACTAAATAGCTATATTTAAAAAATTTCTACGGTGGCGTTGTAAATTTTGCAGCGTCACACTGAAAATAAAAATATTCTTAAGAAATTCGAGAAGTGGCGATGTTTGTGCAAAAAGATAGATTTATTAAGAAACTGTAAGTGTCAAATCTCAACAAATACAGTTTCGCAATTTTTCTAAAAAAAAAAAAGAAACCAGAGTTGGGCAAAATTTTATACGGATGACGGATAAGAGGTAAAGATTAACGAATAACATTTTATTCGACACTATCGAGTAAATATCCAACTGAATAGAAATTTATCTAGATACAAAATCCGAATAAAAATTTATGTAGATACAAATTTATCCGAATAGAAATTTGTCTAGATACAAATTTATCCGAATAGAAATTTGTCTAGATACAAATTTATCCGAATAGAAATTTGTCTAGATACAAATTTATCCGAATAGAAATTTGTCTAGATACAAATTTATCCGAATAAGAATTTATTCGTACAGGATGAAGTTAGTCTGAAACATTTTTATAAAATTACGTGAAAAAAAAACAGTGAACACTTATTCGCATAATACGAATGAATTTGCAATCGATATTCGAATAAATAACGATGAAAATATTCGATTAAATAGAGAGTAAGAATAGAAGATTTAGATCAATATTTATTCGGAACAATTCTAACAATGCCCTACTCTATTAGAAACGATCCGCTTTGACTGCTCGTTGCTTGTACTGTTGGGGATTTCATGCGATAGGAGCAACGAACGATTTGGATCCGAGGCGTTGGAAAGGGAGGCGGTGAATATGAAAGAAAACGCGTTTTCGCGATTGCGTAAGCGCGCGCGTTGGAAGACACGAAATAACGCAGAAATGCTTTCACTATCGACGAACTGGGAAACGTGTCGGCAGCGGGGATATTTTTAACTGCGGGTCCGTCGGCAGACAGCTTTGTACAATTTATCCGGCTGAATTAAACCGGCTAGGCTGTGTGCGAGCATGCGACCGTACACCGCGTTCGCACGCATTCGCACGCGTCTGCACTGTGCAGTCTAACCACACTCGCGTGTGCCGCAAGCGCGCACCTCTCTAAACGACAATGGGAAGCGTTCGCGCCTATTTGGTTACCTCTCTCCGGCGCACATATAGCGGGTTCGAATGTCCTTCGAATTCTGATTTCAACGATGCAAACAGGATGTCCAGACGATACCGCTAACGCTGCAGTTTTGTCGTTCCCGCGCGAGTCTTTTACTACACGCGACAGAATTCATTTGTTTGCGTGCTTCGTACGCGCGCCGTGACATCGCGCTTTTCTTCGTAATTCATCGTCTCGGGCGTGTTGGATAACCAACTGTCTAATAGTACGAGTTTCGACCGAATGTTATCAATTGTGTCCATAATTATGAAAGTGGTCTAAGTCAAAATTTAAAAAAAAAATGAGTTTATCAGTTATTTCACACCACATTATTTTAAACTAAATTTATTCAATGTAATTTTTACGATATTGTCAAAAATGAACCATTAGATAGTGGTTGTAATTTCAACATTATATGGAATTCATTTAGTGTTAATTATGAAAGTGGTCTAAGTCAAAAATCAAACACGTAATAGCTTACAGTGATGCTTGTTCAGGCGAAAATCGTAACATTAAAGTAGCATTGACATGGATGAAAATTGCTCAGTCATCAAATAATAATATTGAAACTGTAGACCACAAATTTTTGGTATCGGGTCATTCCTTTCTACCGAATGACCGTGATTTTGGGTTGATAGAAATGAAAATAAAAAAAGCAAATTACTTATACAACCCTGAGCATTATTATGAATTGATAGAAAAGTGTAGAAGAAGAAATACATTTTCGATAAAACGAATGTCGCAGCTGGATTTTATTTCAACGAAATCACTAGAGAGTCAATAACAAGAACAGTAAAAAATACTGCGGGCGAATCTGTCACTTGGCTGCAAATTCAGTGGATGAGATTCTTGAAAAATGAACCTTATAAAATGTTCTATAAAACTTCTTTAGATGATTCTAAATTCCACGTTTTGGATCTTTCACCTAAAAGAGTAAGACCAAAAATATACGGAAATATTAAATTACTTCCATTATACACCACTACTAGACCAGTAACGGAAGAAAAACATAAAGATATTATGTGTTTATTACCATACATCCCTCCAGTTTTTCAAGAACATTTTAAGAATCTTAAAAATTCGAAATGATAAAAATGATTTCTTTTTAAAAATAATTAATAAATCTTCATGAATTATTTCATTAAAGTTATTGTTTCAAATAAAACTCATAGTTCTTTATTGCTTTAAGTCATTTATAGGACATTCAGTTAATTTTGAAAATGGTCTTAGTCAGTTCAAACTTTAAAAACAACATTTTCGTATGAAATTCACACAAAATTTCATATTCATAATAAATTTCCATTAATCAAGACTAACAAAATTATAAATTAATATGTCGCATAATGTAAAAATATTTTTTAATTTATTCAAATGCAATTCATTAAATATCTCGAAACAAGAAATATATGACTTAGACCACTTTCATAATTATGGGCACAATTATTGCTTGGCATTGACCGCCAAGGGGAAACAATTTGCAAGCTACAGTCCGGCTTATCACTTACAATGATTCTTTATTCAATGCAAATTTTGTCGTTGTTCAGTAAAATTGTTCTATCATGTTTTTCACATTTATGTACGTATACGTAAAAGTTATTTCTGACTTTCACCTCGAATAAAATGACGATGAGTGGTCTAATAAAATGATGACGAGTGGTAGAAATCTAATATTTTTACATCACACAATACTCTTATCAGCAATAAAAAATTCTACTTCGATAATTCGAATTTTAAAGGAAGAAGTAAATTTTTCAATTTGCCTTGATTAGATCAAGATTTTTCTAGTAAAAGTGGTTTAACAAACGAAAATTGGGCGTACAGAAGCTTTTCGCGAGGGCTAATCATTTTTCAACCATAACGGCTTAAAGGAAGACAAATTAAATACTTTGTTTAGCTATATTTTTAAATTTTTAACCTAAGTATAAGACATATGTATTTAAAAAGTCTAACTTATACAGGTAAATTTTGACTTTCCGAGGTTCGGTTATTCTAAATTCGAGTTATAGAGATTAGAATAATGCATCTGAAAATATTGTAAGTAATTCGAGTTTAACACATCTTGCGCGGGCACTTTGCCGCCAAAGTCTTACCGTGTTGCATTCATTCTTGCAACGCACGTTTTGTATTTTTGCAACGCATGTCTATCCGATTTTATTGTAAAAATACATCGATAACAATAATCTATCAATAATTCGTGAAAAACGGCTTTAGTCGCTACCCGCGCAAGATGTGTTAAGTTATTGTCTTCACACTTGAAGAATGCTGTTTAGTTTTATTAACCAGGTCGCAATAGCAAGTTTTGTAAGTGACTAAAAATTAGAAATTGTGCACGTACAGATACACTTTTAGACCGCAAGAACCATAACAGAATTTATGCTTTTTTCGTTTGTCACGTTAATCTTGGAGTAGACCAGGATCCTAACCAGTGTCGCCAGATCAAGACTTGTTCCCCCACTCTAATTTCCCTTTTACCACGCTACTCCCCAAGCTTCTGCCGCGCTGCGGTCACGTGACGTTCTCCCCTAAAATCGTGTTCCCTCCCCTCATCTGGTGACACTGACCCTAACGTTTCCAAAAGAAACGAGACGAGCACGATATCAAGTTACAGTTTTATCAATAAGTATAGCCTTATTCCGTATAATTGTCAACTCACCCTCGTAGTTGTGTTTTGAGCGACCGGGGAAAAACTTGTTTGACCGGGGCACTTATCGCATAATTATTTGCTTCTGGTTTAGCGATAGTGTTTATGACGACAACTACTGTTCGATTTTTAAAATGTCTAGTTGCTTGGTGACGATACTGCATTATTTTTATATTCGAACGACACCAATCTTTCCTGCATGACTGCGTAATTCGTATAATATACATATACGACGTACATTCGGCTAAAATAACATGTGACTCATAATATTGATAATACTAAATGCATACCAAATGTACACTATTAGTAATATACAAAACATATACTACTAGAATTGTATGATTTTTATTTTTATATCAAAGTGAACTGTTTTTAAAAAATTATTGACATAGCCACGCTGAGAATTTTTAGGAGATTTTCCTAAACAAGCATTCCGTTAAACTACCACTTTTATTAAAATCCTGTTACCCATCGTGCCCAGGTTTTTAATAATTTTATGTATGCTAATAACTCAGAAAATATTTATATTTGGCTTGTATAATATATTACTCGAACAATTTTTAAATATCTCGAGTACAAATAATAGTAAACAACAGGATAATATAATGCAAAACATAATAGCGCTCCGGAAAATATCTAAAAATTTTAACAAAATTATCAACTTGTAATTTGGACAATAATTGTGTCAAAGATCAAGTAATTTCGCTACTTCTTCCTTTTCCATATTAGGTGCTGCTTTAAACAGCCAAGTTAAAAATATTAATGGACTAGTAAAGTGAAATTGTCATCCTCTATCGTAATTCCTCTTTAATTGACGTTTATTTTCACATCAACTTGTAAAGTAATTACTATTTCATAAAATGTGGTTATTTTATTATTGGAACTTACAAACCCATCTGTAACATATATGAAAATTCCGCCATTGTACGATTTAGATAACATTTCTTGATTTTCCTATAAGTATTATAATTTGCTGTATTTGTTTAAAATGTGAGACTACGAATAGAACACAATTGGTGAAATTAAAGTGTACATTGAAAATAGATGACTATTAACCAAAAATCGTTAATGCAACTATTTTTGAGAAGCGTGTGAGAGTTAATAAAAATGTATATGATTTTAGGCAGATTTGAGTTGAAATGAACGAAAATATGGTTTGTGATTATATTTTGGATAATGTAAACAAATTGTTAGACGAAAGCTTAACATGTTCTGCACGGCATAACTCATTTGGTGAGTCATCGGATGATGCTCTTACTTGCCGACGTGACCCGCCGATGGGTCACCACTGGAGCTTCCATTTGACGATAACTAAATCATATAGGGTCGGTCACCTGCAATTATCATCTTAATTTACGCAATTGTTACTATTACTGTGGTAGATCCCTTCCCGAACAATGTGAAAGAATACGGTACACCAAAAAAGAAAAAACATATCAGTACATGATTTTCATTTAGTTAAACATATTCTGATTTGATAATTTTATAAGGATAATAATACATAGCTGTAACCTATATACCAGTAAATTGTCTTCCACAGTGAAACCAATTTCTTTTTAACCCTTTTTAACCCGGTAACATGTATAAGAAAATGTTGTTCAGAATAATGACCTTAATAACATATTTCAAGGCCATTCAAATCGGCGAGGAAGCTGCTGTAAATAATTACCGAGAAATCTTGGCACAGTGTTTTCTACTAGGGGTCTTCAATTATGGGAAGAGGGGGGCACTTGGAATGGAAACT
The DNA here is from genome assembly GCF_050948215.1 of Halictus rubicundus. Lineage (NCBI taxonomy): Eukaryota > Metazoa > Arthropoda > Insecta > Hymenoptera > Halictidae > Halictus > Halictus rubicundus. Next base: position 3,897,960 of record NC_135162.1, read on the forward strand.
TCGAATAAAAGCAGAATCAACCCGTTAACGTTGTCTAACCATCGACTTTATGAAAGAGGACAAAGAAAAGGAGCGGGAAGCTCGCCCGTAAAATGGCCTATAGCCAAATGGCATGCACGTGCGAATAGAGCTATTTCTGCAGCATAAATGAGCGTCCCTCCACACGTATGAGACTCACTGCTATCAGTGGCGCCAAAACGCTCTTGCATGACCGTGAAGTAGGAGTCATTGGTCTGCCGAATGGGACAAAGGTTGCGTTTATTTTTGTTATTGGTTCATCGTATTCATATTCGCTGTCATATAGACTAGAAATTTTGAAAACTTGTATTCTATCTATAAAATTACATTGCCGTTATTTAAAACTACTTAACACATTACACTGTTTAATTTAATTGTAAGTAGAAAAAATTAATGTTATAAAATATGATGCATATTTAACACTAGAACTACCGAGCAATAAATGCGACTGACGTATATTGCTTTGTAACAGTGACAAGACTGTGCCCATTTAGACTTGATACAACTTTTATTGTAATATGTGCTTCAGCGAAGAGGTTCATTAAAAAATTTCCGATGAAAACACTTTTACAATTTCAGTAATTGTAGAAGAAAAAATTAGGAACCAGTCATTTTCACTGGTCCGGCAGTTCTAGTGTTAAACTGGCAATAATATAAAAGTGCTGAGTCACACTCCACATAAGAGCAGAGTCAATCAGGGGAATCAGGGGAATTGACTTGGATTGAGGGGAAAAAGTTTCCCTCTCTCTGCCAGTACCGGATTAGTCACGTGACGTTGTGACACATGCGCAGCAGAGACGCGGCGCGTCACGTGACTGGGCCATGATCAAAGCGTGGGGGAATAGTGCCGTAGAAGGGGAAGGTAGAGTGGGGAGACAAGTCTTTAATCTGGCGACTCTGTATAGGGGTGCAAAGGGTTAACCCTTTGCACTCGAGTGGTGACTCTGAAGCACCACTAGAAATTGTTGTGGCATTATTTCAAAGAAATTAGAAAAATATTACAAAATTTCTATTTAATAGATTACTAAACATTTAAATATTATGTGTAGAAATCGGATCAGTTTCGTATGAATAAAATGAAAATATTGTAAGACGGAAGAAAAATTTAGTTTTAGATTGAAAGTAGCGCCGAGTGCAAAGGGTTAATATAGGTAATATTTTCAAAATTTTGTGACAAGAACCTGTCTGAAAGACAGTACGGATGCCGCGGCATTTCAATTCGTTGACATTTTTTATCATTTTCATAATTGAAATCGAAGATCGAGAAATGGCGTTTTGACGCTGTGGGAAGAAATCAGACGGGATTCATAAGGATCTTACTAATCAGCCAATGCGATGACTCAAATGTTTTTCGAAAATCATTTTCAAAGTTTTAAAAGGTTGACCCTTGAGTTTCGATATCATTTTTGGAAATAAAAATAAGTGACGAGGAATAAAATGTGACGCGTTAGATCTAACCTGGCGATATTGATGTCGCGGCAGAACGCAAGAAATTCATACGTTCATAAAAAAAGGTACGGTACAGTCAATTTCACTATTGTCCTTTTCTGCGTTTGACGTGGATCAAAGAATAGTATCCGATATATGTCCCTGGCTAGACCCGTGTTTTGACATATATCGAGTAAACACTGTGCAGCATTTTTAGGACACCCTGTAGAACGTTAATCTGCCGTTAAGAGACTCGACGGCTAGTCGGGCGTATTTATTTTGAAAAAAGATTTATCGGGAACGGATGGACTGGTCCACACATGTAGGAGTTATTGCGTGCGCATATGAGGTATCGCAAAAAAGACGAGAGGACGGGCAGATGTGCATCATAATCGCAGGAAGACGCGCGTTCTTGAAGGGCCCTGTACACTTGCAATCTTGGCGAAGAACAATTTGCTCTTTGAACTTCTCGCGAAGTATGCGAGCGTGTCGCGTAGGTGTTTTCGTGTCTCGAGCATGACATATTACAATACCACACTAATTATTCACATAATTACATGATCCTACCCTCGAATTTTTATCGACCATTAATTCATTTACTACTTTAAATATTACTCGTGAACATTTATGTCAGTTAGTAGTTGACATGATACTTTAACCTTCGTACGCGAACGGCGACTGTGAAGCGCCACTTCAATTTATATTGTCACGTTACCATAATTGTTTACCGTATTTATTTAATTGATTACTAAAGCTTTAGATCAATTGTAAAAACATATGTGCATAATGCATTATATAAACATATGTATTTAAGTGGCTAATAACATTATCACTTCTGAGATTTCAATAAAGAATTATTGTTCAACTGTAGAACTAATTAAAAATATTATTGACTATTTCTAAGCCAGATAGTAATGGAACAGCAATTTATTTAATTCAATTTGAATTGATTTGAAATAGAATACAAACAATGTAGGAACATAATAAAAAGAAATATTTGGGAACTGTGTTCAGTGAAAATACGATTAGCTTCATTCGTGCATAGTAATTGGTGCATAAAACAGATATTCGAATATGATAAAGCCGTGTGTGCTCGTTATACTGTTTCTTGTTTTAAATGATATCGAAGAGTAATTTGCTTCGAGGAATACATGTACAATCGCAATTACTGATGTAGAACTATCTATAGTAGTTGAAAGAATTTCGCTTATAGATAGTGTTACTGTGGGATAATTAGGTAGTTCAATCCTTCAAAACATCTGGAAGATATGCGACTTCGTACAACATAGCAAATACACAGGGTGTCCGAAAAATGTTGTACTTGAAAGGGGCGATTCCTGACGCCATTCGAAGTAACTTTTTCCTTTGCAAAAATGTTCTCTGCGGCTTTGTTAAGGAGTTATTAGCGAAAAACACAGACCAATCAGAGCGCGGATACAGCAGGCGGATTTCGACTCAGCCAATGCCGACGCCGCGTTCAGCGGGAGCTGTCGCCGAGTCGGGATTCCACTGCTATAGCCGCGCTCTGATTGGTCCGTGTTTTTAGTTAATAACTCTTCCATAAAGTCGCAAAGAACATTTTCGCAAAGGAAAAAGTTACTTCAAATGATCTCAGGAAGTATCCGTTTCAAGGAAGTACAACATTTTTCGGACACCCCGTGTACATATTTTATATTCGTGAAGTCACGTAAAAATGAATAAATAGATAATGCCATTTCGTCGATAACAGAGACGGGTGCATTTGCGTGAAGCAACATTTTGATGATCGCAAACGGTTCAACGTTGCAAAGCCAGTTTTATCATCCTCGGAGTCTCGTGACCTTTCTATTATGACTTTCAATCGGTTCGCCACGAAATCCTATGATTCATCGTGTACGATTCCGGGCGATGATACCATTCGTTTCTCTGATAATTATGCAAATAAAAACAGCGTACAGCGTGAACGAAAACAGCGTTGCGGAACCGAAGTTTCCAACTGAAATAGAAAAAAACAGTCGCAAAAAGATAACGTGATCGTGTTGATGCACGATTCCCATGATATTTCCATGCCTTGTTATGTACTCTCTTAATTACTATCACACTGTATCGTTGTTTCCAGCAATGAGTCGTCTGCGAGTGTATTCTCGTTTTCAAACATTGCGGCGTTGCCATAGTCGCCGGATGAGGGGAGGTGGCACGAATCGAGGGGAAAATTCTTCTCTCTGCCAGTACCGGATTGGTCACGTGACATTCTGACGCATGCATGATAGAAACGGAACGCGTCACGTGACCGAGCCGTGGCGGAAGCATGGTGGACGGGGAAATTAGAGTGGGGGGACAAGACTTGATCTGGCGGGTATGCGAGGTATTCCTGTTCGTAACGTAACGTTACGTCAGTGAAATAGGAGACAAGACGATAAGACCACCGGAAGGATTTCCGGTAAGCATCGCGCTGACGTCACGCCCAGCGTAGCTTGTTTCTTCGATGACGTGTGCGCGTAAAAACGTTGAGCAGTGTTAACCGAATTCCAGTCCGGACGAACCACCCGGTATACGTGCTCCGACTTGAAAGCTGCTCTTTTTTTATCTCTTTCTCTCTCTCTCTCTCTCTCTCTCATTCATTCACTTTTCATCTCGTTCATTCCCATTCATGTTTCCTCTGTGAACGTTTCTTCTGTCTGCTCGTGTTTCGCGGAAATTTGTTCGTTCGTTCTAATTTTTTAACCGTTTCCTACGCTCTTTGCGACAACCATTCCCGGTAAACAACGAGTCTTGATAGATGGCTCGCTCATCCGCCCCCCCCCCCCCTTCCGTGAACATGGTCTCTCGGTGTCGGGCCTCCCTTTTTCGCCAGAAGTTTTCTCTTTGCCTTTGTACCACGGTTTCTTGCCGGTTGGTCGGGCCTTCATCCTTTGTAGAGACTCTCGCAAGTTGGAGGATCCGTCTCTGTCCTCGGCTCGGTTCTTTCCTCTCCGTCCTACGCGCTCGTCGGCTCTGTCTATAGTCGGTCCGCCATCTCCCTCCAGTTTTCACCATCGCGCATCGACTATATAGTATACGTAGGTTTATTCAGCCGTAACGTGGGTGAGGGTGTCGGCCCGGTAGTTCGACGACTGCCGCACAACGGACAATCCTAGGTGTGTCACTAACCGGTGTGTATTGCGGCACGATCCCACTACCACAGTTATTCCCAGAACTTTTTTCTTTTATCCTCGACGAGAAACTCTTCTGTATTCTTCCGTTATATACAGGGACACGACGTAGCACGCGGCGATTGCGATCACGCTTGAACGGACCGCGCCGGTGAAACAGCTGATACGATGATTTGCAAACGCCCGTTCACGCTTGTAAACGTTTCTCGATCGATTCAGGGTCTATCGATTGAGCAGGTATGCAGGCTTATGCACGCCGGGACAACCAGATAGCAGGTCTTGCATTTTCTTTTTTCTTTTTTCAGTTTTGCGGTAAAAACATTTGGCGGAAATACATTTCTCCTGTCATTCCTCCGACAACAGTCTATTGGGTCGTTGCACATGAAATGCCCATTTTCAGAATACAAATGCTATGAAATGTTTTAACCCTTTCCACTCGAAGCCATTTTAACTGCAAAACGAAACATTTTTTCCGACCTAGAATATTTCCCTTCTATATTTATTTTTTCATGCTGTACACACGAAGGTGGTGCAATTTACTCGTACAGTACTGAAATGTTTAGTAATTTATTAAATACAAACAAATTTAATAATGTCAAAAATATTTTGAATATTGATACAGGAATTTTTAGTGGCGCCTTACAGTCGCCATTCGAGTGTTAAGGGTTAATCAAAAAATACTATTGTAGTCTACAGGTTTATTATTTCAAACGAAATAAGATTCGATTTTATTACTGTGAATATACAGTGTAGTCATTGTAGGATACACTAAATACAAACTTTCTTCTTCTTGTGAGGAATTATGAACGACAAAGAAATTTTAATCACTGCAATCGTGAAATACGAACGTGGAATAACCTGTCAGAAACGCTTGAAACTTTAAGCAGTGAATTCCTAACATTAAAACTGGGATTTTTGGTATTTTCTTGTCAAAATATACAGGATTGTATAAAAAAAAGTTTAAAATGTCTGGGTTGCAAAAGTGAAGTTCAACCCATAAAACAATTCCCAGCGAATTCATCGGGGGATTTCAAGATAATTGAAAGAAAATTAAAACGGTACAGGTTCAATTCATGGGACGCACACCCAGTCACACTTGAGGGTTAATCCATATTCCGTCCTGAACGCATAAAATCCGCAGTCCAGTGTTAGCGCTAAAACTTCGTTTATGGTTTTAAAAGTAAAAATCACGCCTTTGGGTAGCAACGCGGAGTAATACGATTTCAGAACGTGCATAAGGGTTTAATCAGTTACACGGTTCATGGACCGGTATGAACGCAATGTTTTGTATCCAGGGTTGCATCCCTGGTAACGAGTCTGGCTCCGCACGTTCCGTGCACCCTTGTTTTACCCTCGTTTCACCCTCGTCTGGCTGTGTTCGGTCGCGTATATGCGCTTTCACGTCCCCTCGCGTACGCGTTTCCATCGGTCGTGGTCTTCGGGGGCCATAACCTCCCCTAACCTTCGACTCTCCTTGAAGCGATCCCAAGTGAAAATGTTCGAAACCCCACTCTGTGATCAGTCGATTCTGTACCCACCGTGCTTTCAGTATTTCCGAGCGAGACCCCTCTCTGCATAATTTTGTCGATTTTTCAGTACAGGTTCCTCGCAGGCTTTCATTTCTACAAACATAAGCTGCGCCCGTTAGTTACCAAACTTGGCATCTGCTTCAGTCAAGTACCCCTTGGAATTATGCAAAAGTATGCAATAGTTTTAGTCTTATTTTTATTTTCCCTTGTTCATGCTATCCCTGGAAAAATTATTTGATCAAATTAATCTATCATTATTATTATTCATATCTCCAACGTGAAAAATATTTCTATTAACTATACGTTAATAGAAAAATAATAAAACGATAATAAATAATATATATATATACTTTATTTTGCCTCCCCTAAGGGTTACAATTTCTTACATCATCTTCTCCTTCTGTCGCCGCCTTTCCATCTTCACTTAACCTAAAATTAACCTTAACCTAACTTAAACCTTACTTATCCTAACTTATAATTAACTTAAACTAGACTTATATACTATATATAGAGAAAGAGAGAGTTTATATACAAAAGACCTTATATTTGTAACTTAACCCAGCTTATACGTATAATAAATAATAAAATTCGTGATATATGAAAAAAAAGATATTAATACAAAAATGTTTGACTTTTTCATAATGTACAGAATGAGCAAATTAGACATCGATTTAAGGGATTGTTTAATCATTCCCCAAGCATTCAAAATATTCTTTTGGCAATGTCTATTGTCGTTTTTACCATTAGAAAAAATATTTTATTCGGGTGTAGGAATATAAAGGAATATAAAGACTATGATGTGTTTTTTCAATTATTGAAATGAGTGTTAGCGTGCGCATGCTTCAAAAATTTGTTACGGTTCTGTACTCTCTTTCCATTTATAGCATTAATGAACAACCGGCACGGTGTAATTTAATTCCCATTTGTACGGTCCAAACAAATTAATTGCTGAAACAATTATTCAATAGCTGAACTAATTGTCGGTACATGAAAAGTACAATTAATCTTAATTGAAAGGGAATATTTTAAGTATTGATCGGTTAATGTTCTATCTCTTGTTCTAGTTTGTCAAACATGTAATCATGTAATGGTTACTTTACGCAAACGTTACGCAAGAAAGATTTACAATTTCGTTACATCAATGCATCAATTCTGATACCAATTTTTTTCGAATTAATCATTGTTGCGCTTATAAATACGCGTAACACAACGAACAGGTTTGTTTTCAACAGGTTTCGTAATATTTCATTGATGTAGCCAAGTAAATGTTGCTCACATACACAGACGTATGCTGCTTTCACTATAATTGCTGCCACGGTTGGTGAACTTTTTCGCGGTAATGCGCTAGTGTAGTCACTAGTCAGTGTATATGTACGTTTACAAAATTTTACACTGTTATTCTTACGTATACAGTGACGGAATTAGAAATTGCACCACTTTAAAAATACCAAAGTTTTTCTATTCTTGCCTGAACAGTTATGGACTGCGTTTTTACTATATATTGTTGTATGCGATTATGTGAAACTGCTAGATAATTATATGAAAACAATGTAACATGATTATAAGTAGACAGCATATTTTTACGTAAAATAAAAATTGTCTGCATCAATTACAAGAAAGGGGAATTACATAAAAATTTATTTCTTCTCTTAATAACTTTGGTGGGTTGTACACAATGTGTCGGTAAGATTAAATTCATCTTATGTTTCGCCTACTCATAAATTCATACATTATTAATAGAATAATATCTCGATATGTATATGAAACAATGTGCACGATATCTGTGAAAAGTTGTGTTAAGGAAACGACATTCGACACAATGGTGAGACAATACTGATCAAATGACAACAAATTTTTGGTTGTAGTAGTTGTTTAACACTAGGTTTACGGAGCACTAAAAATGACTATTTTACATTACTTTACAAAAATAACATGATTGTATCTGTCAAAATTTGTGGCCATCCTTTTAATAATATATATCCCAGCAAATCAATTTGTTAAATAATTCCTCATGGATGCATCTTTACAATCTCAATATTCGTAAATTAAAAATATTAGAATCCGTCATTTTGACGGGTCCCGTAAATCTAGTGTTAATGAAACCTTTATCAACATATTTGTGACATTTTTTTTTAAACGAGCACAAACATGACTCAGACATGATTCAGTAGAACCTCGATTATTCGAAACGATGATATCTGAATTCTCCATTATCCGGGTACGTGTTTCACGTGTAAATATTAGTTTAATCCAAAGCGACCCACATACACAACCTCAGAAATTATCCGTTTCAAGGAAGTACAACATTTTTGGGACACCCTGTATTTAAAGAGTGGTGTACTTTTGTTAGCCACCGTTGCATACCCACAAATTGTTTTTACACGTAGCGCCGCACAGTGGTTCAGATTGGAAAATCGTGTGACATTTTTTATAACTTTTAAACCGTATGTGATATTAGCGTGAAACTTGAACCAGATAATGTTGGATTCCGAACCTACGGATAGGTTAAAGAAGAATTGTATCACAATTGTTGTTGTTATTATTATTATTATTACACTTTTTATTTTAAATATTTATTAATTCTAAAGCTTCTGCTTCCAATAGCCTGACTTTTTTCGGTATGATTTTGTTCTAATGCTAGATATATGTATATGGATCAGATGTTAAAAGCAGTCGATTTAATATGTCTTCGTTTGTGCAATATATATGTATATATAACATCGACCTCAATGAATTGTAAAACTTTTTGCCATATTTTTATAAGAAACAAAACTTAAAACAAAACTGAACAAAACAACTTTTTAATACGCAGAAAATATTTCGAATGCTCGCTATGAATGCTCGGACGGTTCTGATGCATTTATTAAACAAAAACAAATGAAAAAAATTTAAAAAGAACTCCTCTCCTTGCAGAGTTTCATCAATTGATGCGATACCGCGTCCAACATTAATAGCTTTAAACAATAATAATTTGTGCAGTGGGACAAGGGGGAATTAACTTTTTCATGATTATGTAGAGGAAGGTGTGCCGAGAATATTCCAATTTGTTAAAACCCGGGATTCTTTGGGACTTTAAAGATAATCTCTGTCAATTGCAAGAAATTTGAAAAATTTGTTATATTTCATTGAGTATTACTTTTTCAGTAAATTTTATACGGTAATTATTAATATATGGAGCGGTTCCCTATCATGAAAGAACGCTCTTTACTGTAAAGAAAAGAGAACACAAAAATATTGAATAGGAACATCAGAACTTCTGAAAGAAAAAATGCAATTTTTTCGATGGAAAACACTATCCATAAAAAATCCGACTTCAAGTCGTCATTGCCACTAAAAGACTATATCAAATTGTATAAACATCTTCTATTTCGAGACTGATAGACATTTAAGAAATAGTATATAAGTATTAAATATTGATATGCGATAGTCGATTTTTTAAGGAAATGTCACGCGATTTTCCAATCTGAACCACTGTGCGCCGTAATCGTCGAATCCATTCCCGTGTTACGAGGCGGTCGTGCACCGCGAACAGCGGCCGAAAGAAATGTGAACCGCGTCGGAATAAGCTTACGGTTTCATTATTACTAAACTGAACTACTGCAGCCGCAAGTTTCGCACGCACCTGTGCGAAGAGAACACAGCAAGGCAGGGGATGTCGATCAAATAGAGAGAAAAAATATCGGAAAGGATAAAGATTAAACCGAAAGCAGAATGAAACGAAAATGTGGAGGAGAAAATAAGAGGGAAACAGAAAGGCGAAGTGAAAAATGCGACCGAGTGAAAGAGGGGCGTGGCAATGAAAGAGGTAAGGACATGGGTAATTGTACGTGAGTTCGCACAGATGATGTCACTATGTGCAGTTCACGCGAAGTATCTGCACGTGACGTTACCACTTAATTTTAGACGACGCTCTCTCATTCACGTTTACAAGCGTTCTGATGTCCAACGGTCTACTTGTAAGCAGATACACTACCGTCCATAAGTACAGTATTATCTTTGTAACTGTCGCATAGGTCTCTACCGTAACTGACCAAATTTCATCCCCACCACTGGTGGGGGACCCCCATTTGGACCAGTCAAGCAATAAACACGCTCGACCACCAAGCCAACGAGGAGTTGAGTATCGGTGAGACTCACACTATTGCAAGCGAAGCAAAAGATTGCAACTTTTCTAATTTTTTCTTTTTCTACGAAACTTTGACCAACATCTCGTTATTATGTCACACTCCTCGGCGACTAAAGCCTCTAGCTTCGCTGTTCTTTTCTACGTTTGTGGATCAAAGTATAGTATTTCCTGCCCGATATATGTCCCTAAGTAGACCCGTATTGTGGACATATATCGAGAAAACCCTGTATTGCGATGAAGAGCAAAAACAAAACGAGACGTTGTTTGATCTAGTTTAATGCGATATGTCCGATTTAGTTTAACCTCGGCTTTAACAAGTTTTTAAATATTATTCGTGATATTTTTGCATATGTCCGGATACTTTTGAACGGTAGTGTACTTACGCGAGCTTGTTCTGACATGAACTGACCACCATCTTGAATGACAGAATTCTTTCAATGATCTATTTGTCATTTCACTACACTTATCTGTTTGATTATCCTGCATTACCTTTGCATCTTTAATTCGCACACTATTAAAAAATACATTATCGTTAGTTTAACTTTGACTGTCATGACCCTCTATTTCAGGTTAGTCTGACATATGATTTTACACGTAATAGAAATAAAATTTTAATTAATATAAAAAAAAAGTTTGTATGACGTAATACTGATTTCAGTTTATAGCTTTAGTTAGTTAGAATAGTTTGTGAATAATATCTGTCTTATTAAAACATTTAAAAGCAGAAATCATACAGTTTACATAATAAAGAAAAAAGTAATATATAGTTAATAATTAATATATATTAAATAATATATAATTGTGTAATTTATATTTATAAAATATACCTCCATGTATGTATCTCATTTACTGCTTGAGTTATCTTCAAATAATAGTTATCCCTGCAATAACAATTGCACTAACTGGTATGTATTTTGGTCAATCAGTATAAATGCAAAATATTTGCAATTACATTTTGTATAATACCAAATTAAGTGGCCTGCTTCTTTCTCTGGGCATGAGCCTTTTAAAGCGGTTATATTTCTAATTTCAATTATGCGGCATATTCATCTGCACGCATGATACACGTATAGACGTGCAGTTAAGAACATGTGTTTATAATGGCCTTAAACGACTGCTGCATCAGATCTCAAATGACTCCCCGGCGGCAATTCGCCGAAGCTTAAGTGCTTGACGACAGCTAATTCTTTGAAATTTAAAGGATGTCTGCGGTTTTTTGAGCATGTATAGCCAAGCGACAATTTCGGCTCTGGTGTCATTTCTCAGTTTAGCATTTCTCGACATTAAATTTTCATGTTTCGACAAAAGTATAAATTAATATTTTTCTTTGACATTTTCATCACCAGACAGCAGATTTTTATGCAAAATAAAACTTTTCTACCTTAATTGCAACAAGCTGAAGTTAAATAGAAATTCATTTTCTTTCTTATTGTGTTTAATAAGTTCAAAATAATGTAATAGTGTTTTTAAATTCTTTTAGCTTTTACTGTTTTAAATTGCACCTACTCATTGTTATCATGAATGCAAACAATCCACTGTTTATTCATAACTTCATCATTTCTAAATTTCATTTGTTTTTTAATAATTTCCCACGCCAAATACATTGTTTTTATCCAGCTCTTATCATGCCTTTTATTTTCGGAACTATTTTCATATCATCAAAACAAGTCATACGTATTATTACAGAATTATAAATATCAATTAAATATAAATATAAATTTCTGTCTCTTATTAAAAATTCAATTGTATGTCTTCTTATTGAACATGCCTTTTTAAAGTATGTTGTCTCATTTCAAATTTTATTAATATAAAGAATTACTGTGGTGGTACCAATTACTGTGCCTATATTAATTATACTTGTTTTTCAAGCATAATAAGTATTAAAAACGAAATATTAAATTTTTTTCATTAAAATCAGTTAATATATCTCTTTTTTAATATTCATTATGCTTTAAAAAGAAGTATAAATAATATAGGCGCAGTAATTGGTACCCCCACAGTTATTGGATCCCTTACGCTGTGCTTATGATGTTTGTATTAACTGTATGTTAATATTACACTCCCGATCTCCACCTATTCGCAATATTTATCTACTTATTAACTCCAATGTTTATAAACTACTTCAATTATTTTTAGAACGACGCGAACAAGGAATAAACTTTTCAAATAAAAGACCAGTATAGAGATCTTGAACGACGCACTTAAAATTTCTTTCTCGATGAAAGTATTGCTAAGATCTACGACATGAAAGCATTTATGCTGACGATCAATTGCAATGAAACACTCGTAAACCTAACTCAGGCCATTTACTGAAATACTGTAATACAGCGGTCATATTTAACAATCGAGCCCGAACAAACGGGCAAGTATGATCGTGAACGAACATAAATTATCATAAGCGAAAGCTCCGTCTGCAATCTAGCGAACGAGCACGAACAAACTGAGCGAGAACGAACGAATGTGAATTATCATAAACGAAAGCCGCGTCTACGATCTGGTGAACAAACACAAACGAACGTCGGCGATTGAACGCAGACCCGACACTGCGACCACAAACGAAGAAGAACAAACGCAGTCGACAGATCAAAGTGAAACTTTATTCGCGTTTAGTCGTGTTCGCACGATGTCTGCGAACTTTTAACAATTTCAGCACTCGCGTTATATCGACTAGTCTTTTTATACATACAGGCTGTACCAAAAATGTTGTACTTCCTTAAAAGGGGCGATTGCTGACGTCATTTGAAGTAACTTGTTCCTTCGCGAAAATGTGTTCCGTGGCTTCGTTAAACAGTTATTAACGAAAAATGCGGACCAATCAGAGGACGGCTACAGCGGACTCGGCGACAGGTCCCGCTGAGCGTGATATTGTCATTGGCTGAGCTGGAATTCGTCCGTTATAACCGCGCTGTGATTAGTCCGTCTTTTTCATTAATAACTCCTGAACAAAACCGTGGAGAATATTTTTGCAAAGGAAAAAGTTACTTCAAATGAGCTCATCGATTGCCCCTGTCGAAGAACTAGAAATATTCGAAATGTTTCTTCCATTTCTGACCTTGCATGACCTTGAAGGTCACTGTACAATATACGGATGAATTCGTCTAGACACACGCTTTATTGTCATTGGCTGAGCTGGAATTCGTCCGTTATAACCGCGCTGTGATTAGTCCGTCTTTTTCATTAATAACTCCTGAACAAAACCGTGGAGAATATTTTTGCAAAGGAAAAAGTTACTTCAAATGAGCTCATCGATTGCCCCTGTCGAAGAACTAGAAATATTCGAAATGTTTCTTCCATTTCTGACCTTGCATGACCTTGAAGGTCACTGTACAATATACGGATGAATTCGTCTAGACACACGCTTTATTGTCATTGGCTGAGCTGGAATTCGTCCGTTATAACCGCGCTGTGATTAGTCCGTCTTTTTCATTAATAACTCCTGAACAAAGGCGTGGAGAATATTTTTGCAAAGGAAAAAGTTACTTCAAATGAGCTCATCGATTGCCCCTGTCGAAGAACTAGAAATATTCGAAATGTTTCTTCCATTTCTGACCTTGCATGACCTTGAAGGTCACTGTACAATATACGGATGAATTCGTCTAGACACACGCTTTCATGTGATATAAAAAAATATACAGCATTCCACTTAAAAAATTAAAGGTCACCTTCATATCTAACAAAATAGTATAAATACAAAAATATTACATACGCCATTGTGTTGAGTATAAAAAACAGTACTTTTTCCACTTTCATTTTTTTTCTAGTATTTACTATTTACAAGGAAAACGCTGGCTAGTAATAGCGTGAACACCCTGTATATCCCTGGGTATATCCGTGTTGTGGACATATATCAAATAAACACTGTACCACATTTTTGGGACATCCTGTAGATGTAATAAAGTAAATATTCTCTGCATCAATTGCAAGCATTGGGAGTTAAATAATTTTAATCAGTTGATAATAACATAATAGAATTTTTAATTTCTTCTGTTATTATTACTTTTTCTTTCTTCGCTTACCCATTTTGCCTTGTAACTTTTATCGGAAATGTTCTTCTATATTTTTCATACTTTTTGACGCTTTTCGCTGGAAAAAATGAAAATGAGACACCTCGTATATGTAGAAATCGGTTGCTGCGGAAAAAATTGCGAAAAAATTCATGAACATTCTCTGACTGTGAATTATTTCAGAATTTTTTACGGTAAGATCGATTTTTAAACAATTCCGGAAACCGAAGGTTGCTGATTTTATATTGAAGTTGTGGGATGATCACGTTTATATTATTGTTTTGTGTCTTATTATGATTATTAGTGTCTATTTTTCGGATTAGGGAAACGTGTCTAAAAAAAGAATTGAAAATTTCTAAAAATCTGACGAAAATGTACATTTTTCGTAAAAGTTTTATAAAAATTCAGTAGTAAGCATTATCGAAAGCAATGTCCTCAATTCTTTCAGATTTTTTCATAAAACGCATCACAGTTAAAAAGAAGTCAACAGTTTAATTACAACCCTGCCAAAATGTACAATAATGTTTATCAGCCATTGCTGATGGTGAACGATCAATAAGTTTGATCATTATGCTCATGCTTCCTGCGACGTAGTCGAGTCTTCGGTAACACAGACTTTGCCAGTCGAGTATCGAATCGGCTAAAACGTGGATGGGAAGTCGGTCATTTCTGAATCGTATATTTTGCGCCAGCACGCGTTGCGCTATTTACTCTAATATTTATTATTGCTGGTCGCCAGATCCCTATCGGCCGCTTTAACATTCTTGCGGGCAACTTTCTCCAATCTTTCTGTTTCACGAGAACCTAAGCATTCTTCTGCACGAATCTGCAAATAATTTGCAACGGAAGAACTGGTTTCGCGTCTTCGGTGTTGCAAGCCTCCGCTTTGTGTCGTGATAGAGAGTTTTATACAGATCAGTTAGGAAGTTGATATACTATTTTACCGTGAGCACATGAAATAACAGATCCGTTGGTATACAAGTGGCGGACAAAAGAAAGTTCAAAATTGGAATTTCTGTATATGAGTACAGTGTTTTCTCGATATATGTCACAAATATCTAGCCGATAAAAGTCCCAGAACTATCCCCACTTCCGCGGGGCATACCCAGTGAGGGGCCATGAACCTCGAGAGACCTCGGTCGTCGAGGAGTGTAAACATAATACTGATGGGTTATATCGGTGTGAGACCAGGAGACTACTACTAATCCAATAACAAAACTTCTTTATTTTTCTAGCATTTTTCTAATGAAAATGACACTAAATATGATATAATTCCCATGATATTTACTCGAGCTTTGCTGTCCTTTTCTACGTTCGGCAGTGTATCAAAGATTAGCATCTTCTAGCCGATATATGTCCCTGGGTATATCCATGTTGTGGCCATATATCGAGAAAGCACTATATTAATAACTTTAATAACTTCAGCACTAGATGGTTTCTAAAATGTTGATAACATTCATTTAATCTGGCACATCCTCGCCACACTGTTCTTTTGTTTATTTGCCTGTTTTCACATAATACATAAAGTCTTTTGCATTCTAATAATATTAACAACTGCAGAGTACGCAATTATCAATTGCACACATTGACTTTAATTAATATCTGCATTCTTAATTACACATATTAGTAAGAGTAATATAATTTATTCGGGTTGTTTATTTTTCAGCAATGTGGTTTTCAGAAAGGTGGTATTCAATTTTTTATCCAATTGTGTTGTATTTTATCCTCGGATCTCAATTCCATTGAAAATCTCTGGACAATTTTAGATGAGCATATTCCCTTAAGGCTTCATATTTTCTAAAATATCAAGGCGACCTTGAGTTTTTCAAGTAGCACTGTATATTTTTTTGTTGCTACATTGTAGTCCTTAAAAATACGAATTTAACGACCCATACCAAAGTACCTTCAATTGACCTTAAGCGTCAATAAGAAACATTGAAAATAAGTAATGGAGTTACATACTCTCAGCATCTTTTCACTTCGTTTTGAGGGTAAAGGTCGATTGAAGGTACTTCGTTATAGGTCATGAATATACTTCGTAAATGTACAGTGTCATTTGAAAAACTCGAGGTCACCTTGATATCTCAGAAAATGTAGGGCCTTGGAAATTGAACTGTGTTTTTCTAATGAGGTCCCTGAATAATCATAAACTCAATAAATAATGGGTTATTCAGGTGGTAATTTTTATTGACACACCCTTTATATGTTATGTTCTTCTTTTAAAATGAAATAGAATTCTATTCTTCTGTAACCAATATTTAAAGAATTAAAGTAAATTTAGACATACAATAAATAGAAAATTTTCCTCCCGCTTCTGTAAAATTATTACGTACGGCAAGGGGTTAATAGCAAGTACACCGAACAGACTATAATAATCAGTAGCGTGGATACAGGCAGCGAAGGTCCTACAAAGTAATAAAACTAACAAAATGTTGAATATCAAAATGATGATCACAAAAATGTAGAACTAAACTTACTATTGTCTATCCAGTTTCATTGTTTTAGATAAACTATTAATTTTCAATTTTCTTTTGTAGTGTACATCTTATAAAATTATGAAAACGAGAAAACTGATCTTTATAAATATTCGTTATGAATATTTATAAAAAGTTCATTGCCGCTTTAAAATAAAATAATCATGTATATTATTCTATTTCCTTCCTATCGCTGCGGAACCAACTTTCTTTGTCCGCCCAAACTTCTTTCGGATATTTCGTGAGTTATCGTCGACTGGTATCGTTAGAACGGAAATAGAAGGCCCTATTTAGAGTCAATGAGCCTTGACGTGGTGACCTGCGTGACATCAAATAAATCCGTTGCATTATTCAGTGGACCTACGTTTAGGTAAACATTCTTCTAAATACAAAAATAATTTAATACATTTCGAACAGCATTGGAAAAATAAACGCTCTACGAGAACACCATTTAAAGTCTCAGTAAGACATCGTGCGTAAATATTTCAAGAATTCTGATATTAGTCACTGATATTAGTCATTTTGTGTCTCAAAGTAAATAAATAATTACTTTCTGTAATCCTTACGTGAACTTACGGGAGCCGGTGCAGTCCCACTCAAATAAATACTGGCTAACTATTAACCCCTTGCACTATAATATCGAGTTAGAGAATTCGAACAATATGAATGTTATTAATTTCCTATAAATCGAAGTAAAATACTGTTTTTAATTTTTAATTTTTAATTTTTTTAGTTCTTTTTAAATCTAAGTACAGCCATTAAAGACCTATAGCCATTATAGGCATACAAAAAATATAAATTTTCTTCTTCTTCTAGGAAATTATGAACTACAAAAAGGTACTAATCACTGCAACCTTAAAATAAATATTTGTAGCTTTAGATGCAATTTTTGACATTTCACTACGTATCTATTTACCATTTCGACAGAGATGAATGTTAAATATAAATATAACATTAAGCATAATTTAATTGAATCATTGTGTTTTTTAAATACATTTTGAAGATCCACTTACGGGTTAAATCGAAATGAATTAAAATAACCTATGAACAATAACAAATGATAAACTTATAATCTATTTGAAAATACAACAGAGAACGGAGAGGTTAACAGAGAGAAAATGCCGGTGTGTTAAAAATGCTCATGGAAAAAAAAAGTTTAGGTGAAGAGTAGGTACCAGAAAATGAAGTTCGTCATTGTAAGCTGGTCCGAAGGTCAGTGTCCGTGTAACGAGCTGTAGCCTGTAACCCCGACAAACCAACCAATAAAGATTATTTTCGTTCTCGACACCGTTAGAATATTATTTCATTGGCGTCGGAAGAAGCGTGATATTGGAGTAACACGATGTACCGTAGGAGTTGAATTTAATTTCATGGCTCGCAGAGAAGATTGCTCCTTGAAAAGGTTTATGCGTTTGAGCTCGCTAGAGATTTCCTCGATCCATCCGTGACCATTGCCAACTTTATCCAGTTTGACAGTATCTACTAATATCTTGTGGGGAAACTATTTAAGCATCGCAATGAATCCTGAGAGAAATGAATTGTGATTAAGCGGGATTTTGTTTCTATATTGTTTATTTATAAGGGTCGCATCAACATCTAGGTCACTAGTGACCGCATTGTACAATCTAATTACAGTATTTTAAGTCTATATATATATGTACATACATATGGCTAACAATTATATTTCAATAAAAATGTTTATATTATAATAAAAACCTTTGAGAAATGCAAGAACAAACGTAATATTCTTTTGGATATTTAGGCGATCCCTGAGATCATTGTTAGAGGATTGCGCATTTTTATACAAAACGAAAATGTTTACTGATCATAAGAAAGGTGGGTCAAAATTTATTTCGTCTTAAAAATGATTAATAAAAAGAAAAGAATATGATATTCGTATCTTCTAATGTTTTTACCGTATGGGAGGTAGTAATGGGGTGACAAGGAAAATCGGGTTTTCCGTAGTTTCTCTTATTCTCTTCAATTAAAAATTTTCAAAAAAGTCAGGCATATTTTAGTTATTAGAATGCACATCTAGGAATTTTTTCCAGAATTTTTAGTTCGGAAACCGAATTTCAAAAAATAAAAAACAGTGTTGGAATGCCGATTTCTGGTAGAAGCTATGAAATACTAAGTTTATATTTTTACAGTTTCAGCATCTCGTTATAGTTGTTACCATATAATTTTTTCAGATTTTTCAAAGTGGGGGCATATAGTTGAAAAAATCATAAAGCGTTATTTTTTACCTTTTATACCATTACTACCCCCATGTCGATATAGAAGATTGAAAATTGGCACAAATTCAATTTTTTTTTTTGCAAATGCAATTTGGTTTGGGGACACTTTTGACCTCCTTATCTGGCTACACCTTTACTTAAGAATGCTAAAAAACTGTTCATTTGGTTTTTATTTCTTGCAATTGACGCAGAAAATATTTATTTTTCATACAGATCCGCAGTCTAGTTATAAGATTACAATCGGGACTTGCGAAAGTTGTTGGTCACTTTATGACTAATTAGCTTCATATGCAGTATCGCGATTCAAATATCTCCTAAACTAATGAGATAATATTTCAGATCAAACAAAGATTAAAAAGTTTCCCCGAGTCGATAACCTCGATTTATCCAGAAACAAAGCCAATCTCGTTTCGGTTCTAATCGCAGTTTGATTTTCGTCACTTTTGTCGGATAAATACATGCGAATTGTTACAAAGTACAAATAATAAATAAACCGTTCACGAATATTCGAAAAATTATTTCTACCGTATAATTTCCACCGGAACAATCTAATTCATCAACAAATGACTTTTCACCGAGGGCCAAAAACAATAGTTATTCTAAAATTTTCTACGATAAAAATCTAATAAAAAGTTGATTATTACTCAAATTTAAGATAGTCTACACAAAATATAATTATAACTATAATCAATAACTGTTATGAGCGACCGAAATAAACTTCTTCTATTTATAACTGTTATTAGCGATCGAAATAAATTTCTCTCATTGATAACTGTTATAAGTGATCGAAATGAATTTCTTTCAAATAACAAGAGAAAATTTAACATGAGAAAATTAACAAGAGAAAAATTTTATGGTTACTTATAATCCTTATTTGTAGCCAATACGATTTTAGTCGATGAAATACTTGTTATTCCATGACTTTTTCTTTTTGGTTATAACAGTTATGGTCGCTGCTTTTCACGGAAGAAATTTCGGTGCATCAGTAATTTTTCACTCGAAATTGCTCCGACTTCAAATAAAACAAACCTACCCCCTCCCCGTCGCCCCTTGTCTTTGAGGTTCGCTTTTTTTCCATAACGTTCACACGTCGTTTATTATCGTCTTTACTACTGAACGAAGTCGGTTCAAAAAGCCATAAACGCTTTCCATTGTCGATACAGCGCGGCAGATACCATGAAACCGGTGATCGTCAAAAATCTTTTCACATTCTACGTTGGGCGGTCGTAAAGAATCCGCTGGTTCCGTTTGTCGGCTCGTATTGTAAGCAACGCAAACACGAAGGGAATTATTATCCGATACCAAACTCAATTACGAAACTATGATTCATATTTGGCGTAACGGAATACCGTGACCGGGGTTCGTGATTTTGAGAAACGTGAGTTGTTTGTCTCACCGGGCGAGCAGGGGAAAACTAACGTCGAAGTGGCGTGCGGATAAATTGGAAGTTAGGTCATTGTTTAAGGAAAATCCGTTTCCGTACGTTCCGGATGTAGACTTCCAGCGAGAACAGTTGTCTTGGCTTTTGTCTTCGCCTGACAACACATCCGGCGCAAACAGACAATCACGAGAATTGTCGTTGCACGGTAACTCGTCAAATCATTACACATGAGCAGTAATTTAAAAAATGTGTTCTATTTCATATACCAACTTAAGACTCGCATCGGACCAGGAGATTAAATAGGATATGGAATTGTTTGTACACTAGAAATTACAGTATCAAGTTAAGGATTAATTGTAATATCCCGTAGAAATAAAATTAACACGTTGGATATAATGGTGTAAGAGTTTAAAAGTGATTAGAAAATTATTTAAAAATGATGAACTCTGAAATAATGAATTTTGGAAGAACTGACAAATATGTAGCAATATAGAATAACTCAAAAAATGTCTAAAAGACGAGTAATAATTAGACGGCGGATGTTTATGCAAAATAAAAACTTGCTACCTAAAGTGCAACGAACTGTGCTAAAATAAATATTTAATTTCTTACTTAATATATTTAATGAATTGAAAATAATATAATAGCATATTTAAATTCTTCAAATGCTTTCACCGTTTTAAATTAGCCCTACCCATTTTTATCGTAAATGCATAAAATAGTAATAATAGGTAAGCAATTTATGAAGTAATCGGATTGAATTTGTAAAAAATCAGAACCCTTGTTTGACAAATATTAAAATAGGACCCCACAATTAAATTTGTTATTCCAATTGTAATTGCCATTATGATTTTTTTTTTGTCAACAGTAATGACACAATGGTTACGAATTGTTTTTAATATAAAATTACAGAATTTTTGTAATAGATGTTTATAGACACATTTTTTCTATCGGCAATTATAACTTAATATATCGTTTGTGTTGTCTATATATAGCGTGTTCGTTCTATTTTTGTATCTCTCCCCACGCTATATTAATAGAAGGTAATAATATATGGGAGAGGGGAAACACAGACGTGCACACATGCACTCGACTTAGTTCGGTTTATTGAACTTGCCTTTTACTACGTAATTACATGTAGAGACACGGTATTGCTACAAATCGGACGTGAATTTTGCAAGAGATCGAATCACGATTGATGATCTATTACCATGAATCTCAAGCCCCGACTTCCAAGAAGTAATATTCATTCATGGCTGATTTTGCAATTGAATCGCCGCAGATCATATGCTCGTACCATGAGATTACATTTAATCCATTTCATTCTCTTGCGAAGTAATACGTTCAATTTTAAAGAATCGTTCGCTTTATTAGAAATATAATTTAATTTGTTACTCGTCTAATGTATTATTTAAAGTGGATTTTATACACGGTGAGTCTCGTAGAATTGCCACCTAGAATAACTCCGAAAATATAGTAATAGTAAAGAAGTTTTCGAAACAAAAGTTGCATGGGACAACAGGGCCCGTAGTATGGTTAGTGTTCCTGATTTCTCAACATTTTTCATTTCTCGAGAAATGAGAAATAAGACTATATTTCTCGGTAGTTCTCGACAAATCTCGAGAATTTTTAATAAAATAAAAAAATATTGGGAACTTTTACCAAACTTTTATAAAGTGAAACATTACGCTTTTGTTTTGAAATGACTTCTTAAGAAGCATAATGCGTCTAATGTAGAATCAGACAATCTACTTCCTTTTTTTTTTGTAACAAAATCTGTAGCCGTAGAAAAATTTCTTTCATTTTGTGTGGATGATGTTGGCTTTATCGTATACAGAACACCCAAAAGTTGCTGAAGATTGGGTGTCCTTTTTCCAGTGGACTCAAAAATTTGGAATTCCTTTGTTAGAGTCCGGAATTTATTTTCTTCTACCGCTAAACTCTTGACACTAAATTCTTGAAGGCGATCTGAAATTTCTAATTCTAACTGTTTTTCCAGTGAAAGTTCCGCATTCTGAGAATCTGAAAGTTTTTCACTATTTTCATAAGAATCATTGTTATATTTTCCAAAAAGTCTGCTTAGAATTTGTTTTGCCATTTTATACATATCTGCTTTGGATGTTAAATAAAAAAATGTATCTTCTGAATCTTTTTGCAGAGATTCTGGATTATGCAGATATTTCATAAAGGATACAACAATCTTGTCTCTTCTTTTCGATACTTCTTCTTTAATAACAACAAGAAACTCATTACTCAATTCAGTATTCAGTTTTTCTAAAGTTTTAAATAAGAATTTAAGAGAATTTAAGAACTTATATGTTATAAAATAAATGAGATTCATAAGAACTTTCCTAGATTGAAGTTTCTCGAGAAGGACACACTAAGTATGGTGTTAATCTTTTGTTGCTAGGTGGACTAGCTTCAGAAATATGAAGGTCATCTTTGCTTTTCTTCTTTTTTTTTTTTAGATAGAATACTATGTTTTTGTACTTGGTATCTGATAGCGGCTGTTGAGACGAATACAACGAGGTGCGACATGTTAACGTCTTGGAATGTCAACAAAGGTCATTTATGACAAAAAAGACGAAACAAACTTACATTTGCAGAATTATTTTTTCTGAACTATTTTTTCACGCATTTTAAGGTCTGCTTTCATATGGATTATTACTACAGTAATGTCTTGATCTAAGCCGAACGGGGCTACACGATCTTAGTCAGTTCGCCTATTCCCTCCATCGAGGGGCATACCCCTCGAGGGGTAATGAAGCTTGGAGCTGTCTCGGTCGCCGAGTAGTGTAAATATCGGTGTGAACCACTACTAATCCGATTACAGAACTTCTTTATTATTCATTTTTTTTTTAATGGAATTTGGTTGAACACCAACTTATTTGTGGCATTTTTCTGATTAAAATGACACCAAGCACGATATAATTTAAACCATATTTAGTGGTTTAACTGACGACTATATTTAGTGTTTACATGAGCTGTCCTTTTCTACGTTCGGCGCTGTCAAAACAAAAATAATAGTCCTACACGATCTATCTTACAGCACGGACCCGATTGGGATCAAGACTTTACAGTATCATCCGTTTTCTACCTCACAGTTCCACTTTTTAGCACATAACCCCCTCCTTCTCTTCTAATTCTGATTTCAGTTCCTTTATTTCCCTCTTTATCCCTATTAGCACCCCCGTTCTCTTACTTTCCTCTTTTCTTCTCGCGATGTGCCTCCCATCTAATGTCCCTCCGGTAATCATCCTCTTCTAACCTCCTCCTACAAGTCGTCTTTCTACTTTTCAATCTGTTAGCAGAATTCTTTTTCAACAGCTCTTCCAGATTCCAAAATGCCAGTTTTACCACTCACTAAATGTGCCACGTAAACCACATAAATACTCGCAAGCTATTTGTTATATGGAAAAATGGTTCGAACAAAAATTGTATGGCTTTAAAAGGGACACACAATGTAATTATTAGCTTTTCGCTATTTTGCTTCTTTATCAAGATATGAAGGTTACGCGAATAAAAATCGATTAGAGTGTATTGGTTAAAAAAAAACTAGTAATTACTAAGGTATTTTTTAAACGATTTTTAATGAAAGCAACGGTTACTCCATTACAATCAGTGCTACTGTGTAGATAATTAATAAGGGAAATTGTAAGTAATTATTAGTTGTTATGCAGGTCCATCCATCTAATAGGTTTTTACATAGTGTTCAACGCTTTCTTCAACTACATGATTAAATTTTACATTCCGATTGTAAATCTCAAAGTAACCTTCACATCTCGATAAGAAAAATACACTGTAATTACTGTACATTGTACGCCTTAAAATTATACAATTTTTGTTTGAATCATTCCTTCGTGTTTAACAAGTTGAAAGTAATTCAGATAGCACATTTAGGCGAATTAGCTTGTGTATCCTTTTTTAAGTGTCCAATTGTATTAAAATTTATCACTTGTTATTAATAATTTGTCACTTGAATTGATCTCTTGTTATTCATTGGTAGTCATGGATTGGTAATATAGAAATTTATAATAATAAACAAAAATACCACGAGTGACACTGATAACAGAAGTATTCCAGGTTTTTACCTAAGACGGAAAGGATTCGATTATGAAAAATTATTTGAAAAAGATTTTGGTCACGAAAGTATCAGGAATTATGCTTTATAAGTGATTGGTTAATCAACGAGTTCTCACAACATCAAATTTTAGTATCTTCAGTTATTAAAAAGAAGAATGTTGTAATGTATTTATATGCAGTGGGTTCAACTTGGTGCAACAGAATTACTTTTCAAGTGATCTATGATAATCCTCTTGACACTGTACCGTGCTCATTTTTTTTTCTTATCATTTACCAATCGATTATCTCTCATTTGCATAATTCCAACATTAATTAACCAAATAGTAAACTCAGGAGCGGCAGATGCTTTATCAATATTGAATGACGTTTCGCGCGCAAGATGTCAAATTATTTTTCGAAGAACGAACTCTGAAATAGCCTGAGAGATTAGGGAAGATCATAGATAAGAATAGTTAATACTTCAATGATGCAAGATAATTATATATGTGAATAATTTGCACCGATAGTTGCCAAAGGTGAACGATATTACTTGTGGAGTAACTTGATACCTTAGTAGGTGCATGATGAGATGGAAGAGGTGGGGGGGGGGGGGGGGGCTGAGTGAAAGTGATGAAGATGTTCATGCATACGATCGACCTTCTTTCAATTTAATCTTGAATCCGATATCTTTATCACCTCGTTATACTAAGTGAATTCTGAGATTATCAGAGTATAAGTGCCACAGTTAAAAATCATAATCTCTAGAGTTGCTTGTAGTTGATGAATCATTGTTGATTAAACAGCGACATACAATTTGTATTATGTAGGATTATATCAGCAATTATGAAGATAATGTATTTCATAATTTCTATTTTGAAACATTTCGGTTTTTGCATGTGTAAAATGAATCACCTATACTAACACAATCATAATGATTCTGTAATTCAATAATTGGTCTATTATTAATCTTGTTTCAGTAATTAGACTATTCATTTTTTAATAAAGCAACTGATTTCTTTTACTGATTCGATTGAAAATTTATAAAAAGTTACACACATTAATTTTCACTTACAGTAAGGAGCATAACTGAACCAATAACCACAACTTTTGTGTAAATTATTATTTATTGCTAGGAATATAGAAGAATAACAAAAAATAAACATTATAATTACTTTTATCATAGTTAGAAGTAACTGAAGAAATTTTTTTCAATAATTAATGTCTCCTCGTTTAGCAATGACAAAAAAAAATAGATTGACTCGGTTTTGCACCACGTTCAATACTTGGCATTATTTAATATATTACTTATTTTTAATATTTCGTCCACAGTCCTTTTGCTTGTAAAACTGCACTAATTCGCTTTGGCATACTTTCTACTAATTTTTTACAATAATCCGGAGACATTTGTTCCTACTGTGTACTTGAATTCTATCATACAAATCTGTGATTGAAGTTAGTTGGGAGCCATATGAATTCCGAAGCCGTCTTTTTAGTAAACCCCATAGATTCTCTATGGGGTTGAGGTCGGGGCTCTGTGCAGGCCAATCCAGAACAGAAAATTTATTAGTACTGAGCCAATTTTTTACACTTTTAGCAGTGTGCTTAGGGTCTCTGCCATGCATGAAAATTACATTTTTTTCTTCAAAAGGCATATTTTCAACAGCACCTATAAGATGATCTTGTAAAATATCCTTGTACATGTATTGATTCATGATGACATTAATTCGGTGCAATGATCCAACACCAAATGCTGTTAGACACCCCCAGAACATTAGAGATCCGCCGCCATGCTTTAACGTTTGTTTCACATGTCGTGGTTGAAGTCTTTTGTTTTTACGAATTCAGCACCAAGACATGCCATCTGATCAAATTCTGTTAATTTTGCTCTCGTCGGACCAAATAACCCGTTCCCAGTCAGTAGTTGTCCAGTTTCGATATTTTTCAGCAAATTCCAAACGAAGTTTAATATTTTGTTTCGATAACATTGGCTTCTTTTCTTTCTTAATGTATCTAATCTCACCTCGTTTGAGGGTTCTTCGTGCTGTCCACTGGCTTATTTCTATATTCGTATCTTCTTTTAATAATTTTGCAGCCATATTGGCACTTGAAGCTTCATCAGATAAGACAAACCGCATAATCCTTCGTTCATCCTGCGGTGATAATTTCTTTGGTCTTCCTCCAACATTTAATAATATAGCTTTACAGTATTTTTTTCTTACTCTCTGCACTGTCGATTGACTAACACTGCAATTTTTCGCCGCCTTACGCGTTGACAAACCGTTATTCAAAAGAGAAATTACTTTTTTTAAACAATTTCGAGCAATTGATTTCATATTTATTCTTACTTCACTTGCGTGCTTTTCCGTTCGACTGACTGCGTAGAACTGAGTGTTAAGATGTAGAATATTTTGTAAACACACATACCAAAGTGCTAGATGTAAACATACTACTAGAACATTTCACGTACACATTTCTTCTACGGACCGGTGCAAAACCGAGTCAATCTATTTTTTTTTGTCATTGTTAAACGAGGAGACATTAGAAAAAAATTTCTTCAGTTACTTCAAACTATGATAAAAATAATTATAATATTTATTTTTTGTTATTCTTCTATATTCCTAGCAATAAATAATGATTTACACAAAAGTTGTGGTTATTGGTTCAATTATGCTCCTTACTGTATATATTTATACTTTTTTGTGTGCATTTATTGTCAACAAGTGTAATCTACTTAATGCAACAAAATACTAATGATTAGAAATGAAGTTTTTTGATACGACGAAAAACCGTTTCCGGATGTGGAAACAAGCGCGTGGGACTGGTCATGTTGGTAACAAGGAAACCCGATGCGAGTATTATGATCATTCGTATAATTAAACGCTTACACATTACACACCGAGTGTGCACTCTAAAATCTTTTTTGTAGAATGACGCAAATGAACATTGTTGTAAAGCACTTCTTGCGGAATGTGTTTATTAACAAATGATTGGTTTATTAGAAATTGTTAACTATTCGAATATTTAACGGACGGTTTTCTTCATTGATAATATAGATTATTTTGCGGTATAATTTTAAAGAACAGCAGTTAAATAATTCGTTTATCGTATAAGTAGTTGACTTCGAATAAGAATAATAACTACTTGTATGATATTTAAAGAAAAACTGAAACACTGTAATTATCATAAACAAACGAAAAATTGAGCTTTCGTAAATTCTATGCAAATGATTGCTACAGACAATTTATTCCAAACGTATTTGTAAGTAGTTCGATTTATTATTGACGCCAGAATAAAAATAAACTTAAAAACCATATGTGCCTGCCTAAGCATTTGTTATCTATCTAAATGGATAACAAATCGTCATGGTTACCACAAGATCGCCCGGGGCAGGAGTTTGCAGACGCGTTGTGTATCCAGCAACGAAGAATCAATCGTAATTAATTCAGGAGAACGAATCTGAGAGCTCTCCAGAATTATTTATGGCGTATCATCCACCCATAACGCTCGTTGCGCGGAGAAGAAAAATGCGCGCAGGGATTAGGTTTGTTAGGGTACAAATGGCACCGGGGGAAGGACCGAGTGGGCGTACGCTACACAACCCTAGAAGGTTTCCATCATTGCTTCAAGTACTTTAACTGATTCTCGATTGTGTTCATGGCGGCGACGGTGGAACCTTTTGTGTGATAGTGCATCAACGCAGTCATCTGGGCGAGCGTACACATCAGCAGGGTGAACGACGCGGGAAGAGCGTTGGTATACCACAAAAGAGAGACGCAGCCCTCACCCCCTGACATCGATTGGTGGATGGGGAAACAACTGGTCAGAGAAACGTGGAATCGGCTAACCGTATGATTCTTCTGAAGGGGACTTTCCGCGATTGATCGCCTCGCGAGCACATCCATTTTGTGCCGACGACCCTGCCGGCGCCACCATCGGGAGACTCTATGACACTTTTATGGAGTATTAATGAAGGAAAACTGGCTGTCCGCTTCCGGCTTCGCTTCATACGCTCGCATGCCTTCATCGATCTAACCGGGACATTCGATCGAGCCTTATAAATAATGTCGTGTCCGTCTTACAGTAACGTTGAACTTCCCGCTGCTCGAACGTTTCTATTTTTCATCACTGCGGTAGTACTGTCCCTGCCTCGCAAGAAGTCCCTCGAAACGGCACAAAGGCAGAGGGGTCTTCGCTCGCATCTAATGGTTAGGTTTTGACGTCACACACTTTAGCCAATAATTCGACTAGAACCGAAAGTTCGTGTGGCATGATCTAACCGGACGACTTACAGCCGCATTCCTGTAGAATTCCTGACAGGGGACTTCTTGTGAGGCACGCTGAGTACAGTGATTTCTCTATATATGTCGCAAAGGCCTGGACGATAAACGTCCCGGAATTATCCCCACTACCGCGGAGTATATCCCGTGAGGGGTCACGAAGCTCGAGAGGCCTCGGACGCCAAGGAATAAACATAACACGGCTCGGGTATGTCTTCTGGACGATACACGACGCTGCACAGTGGTCTGAGAACGCGATTTTACTGGCCAAAAATCAATTTTAGAAGTTCAAGATTTTGAAAAACTTTTTTGCTTTACAGTAACAAAACACTTCAAACCTTAAAAATTCAAAATATTATTCATTTCAGATAATTGTGGAATCGAGGGTAACGTTTTGAATACAAAATTCTGAAATTCAAAGTGAAACTAATTATTCTAAGAACTCATTATAGAACATGATATAACAGGTTTGAATGAATGTTTTATACATATTAATAGGCGTACTTTCAGTATTTAATTAGTTTCTAAGCATTATTTAATCCATGTGCAAATGCTGCAATATTATTAACAATTTAAACTTTGAGAAGGGTTTTAAAAAATGTATTAAGAGTTATAAGCATTAGACTTGTTTTATATGAAAGTTTAAACAATTGCGAAGGAGAGCATATAAATTTTAGCTGCCACCTCCTGCCACCTTGTACGATAATTAAGAAATAGAAGCCCGCGGTATTTTGATGTTTGGCTATTATCGGTTCACGAAAATCACTTGGCGCTTGAATGGTGGCTCGCACTCAGATGTTTTAACAGAGCAACCTGTTTGTTACCATAGTAATTGGTTTTCTTCTAGCATAATTCTTTTCGATCGCGTTAGTCTTCAACCGAATATATTCGAGTCGAACTATCGATACAGAAGGATTAACACTGAGTTTTATGTGCTTAAAGCATTAGTTATATAAGTATAGTAACACATATTTATGCATATATATACATACATATATAAAGTAAATAGCATATTTATTTATGATTACATAATTATAATTATAAAATGAATCATATAATTATATTATACATATTAGTTATATTAGTTAAACTGAATAACTAAAATATATTCAAAAAAATGTTAAAAAATGTCGATATGTATGTCTCTTTAATTTTGACCGCAAAAAGCGAATTTCCAGACTATATGTGCGCAGTATTGAATCCGCCATTTTGAATTTTGAATTTTTGGTATCAGATTCGTTATCAGTGACCTCAAAAACACGTGATTACCAACTTTTAGGAAGTTCCAATGACATTTTGATTTTTGACCAGTAAAATCGCGTTCTCAGACCACTGTGCGCTGGCAGGACCCATGTTGTTAACATACAGTGGCTCACGAAAGTATTCGAACGCTTACGTTTACAAATTTTAATGAATAAAATAAGATGTACTAAACTAATCTGTATAGAACAATTTGGTATCTGTAGCAAGGGGGAAGTCTCAATATGTCAGTAAAATTTGAAAAGGATTCAACAGCGTAAGCAGAAGTTATGATATATTTATTAGAAACACGCGTAATAAGTGTCTCACAAAAGTAATCGAACGCTGTAACGCTGTTGATATGTTTTCATCTTTCTTAGAAAGGAATGTACACATTACTAACAAATGAAAACATTGGTACGTTCAGTTTATGTTAAGGCATCGTTTCCGTAACAGCAACGTAGAACTGTACACAGTAGTAGTGAAAATGAAGACTAAAAAGTCAGAAACACAAAAGTGTGAAAGAGAAATGATACTTCGATTGCATAAGGATGGAAAATCATATAACGAGATTGCAGAAGTTATAAACAGAAGTAAGTCTACGATATATTATATTATTAAAAAATCAAAAAATGAAGGAACAATTGCGAACAACGCTCGATCAGGTCGACGAAAGAAATTAACTGAAAGAGAACAGAAAATTATCATTCGCGAAATAAAAAAAGATCCTACTATATCCGCTCCTAAACTCACAAATATGGTAGCTGATATGTTTCATAAAGAAGTTCATCCCGAATTATGTCGACGAATCTTACGAAATAATGATTTTCATGGCAGTGTACCACGAAAGAAGCCATATATTAATGCGGTAAATCGAAAAAAAGACTGGCTTTTGCAAAAGCATATCTCAATAAAGATCTGTTTTTCTGGGATAAAGTCATCTTTTCGGATGAGTCTAAATTTAACATCTTTGCCTCAGATGGTCAAAATTATGTTTGGAGAAAACCAAATACGGAATTGGAAATTAAAAATTTACACCAAACAGTGAAACACGGAGATGGATCGGTTATGATGTGGGGGTGCATGGCAGCAAGTGGCACCGGAAATTTGGTATTCGTTGATGGAATACTCGATAAATATAAGTATTTAAATATTTTAAGAAACAACCTTAAAGAAAGTGCCCGTAAATTAGGATTATTGGAAGACTTCCACTTCTAACAAGATAACAATCCCAAGCATACTGCAGGAATTGTGAAAGAATGGATCATATATAACACACCACATATGTTAACTACTTCACCGCAAAGTCCAGACATAAATCCAATTGAAAATTTATGGGCTGAAATCGGAAAAAGATTAAATAAATATCAAATAACTTCAAAGGAGGTATTAAAACAAAAAATCATAGAAGTATGGAATTCCATTGAGTGTACTTTTACAAAATCATTGGTTTATAGTATGGAACGTCGATTGAGACACATCGTTACTGCTAAAGGTGGTCGAACAAAATATTAACATTAAATAATGTAATAATATATGTAGCGTTCGAATACTTCTGTGAGTCACTTATTATGCGCGTTTCTAATAAATATATCATAACTTCTGCCTACGTTGTTGAATCCTTTTCAAATTTTACTGACATAATCTTGAGACTTCCCCCTTACTATAGATACCAAATTGTTCTATACAGGTTAGTTTAGTACATTTTATTTTATTCATTAAAATTTGTAAACGTAAGCGTTCGAATACTTTTGTGAGCCACTGTATATCGAGAATTCACTGTACATATCTCCGTAACTGTCGTCGGGTCTGCCGAGCGACAGTTCTAGTAGAGGTGCCACATTCTTCCCGGTACGCCGAACGTGGTGGGGATGAAAATTGGACAATTACGGTAGAGACCTTTGCTACGGTTACGCAAATCATATTGTATTTCATCGATGCTGACAATATTTTTGATAAGCATTCCACGGTTATCTTAGGTTGTTTTTTCTCAAAATCTACTTCACTTACCAACTTCAAATTTTTAGAGCATACTAGATGCGCTTTCAGCGCACCACTACTTGCTTATTATGATAGGTAGTAACGTCGAAATTCTTGCAATGTAAACAAAATTTTCCAGTATCTGTTGAACAGTCTACATTGGTGTGGATCTTATTTTCGACATCTGAATTTTGTTCGCGGCACTCCCAGTATTGTTCTAATTAATTTTTAAAAAAATCTGTACAAAGTTTGAGCTCGATCGGATAACGGGAAATCATGTTCCTGGGACCTTAAATATTTAAAGAATTAATTAAATGCTTACAAATTATTGACTGTATCGAAAAATATTTTAGACAAAACCTGTAGATCTGGACAGGCTGCGTCTTTTATGTCGTATTATCTTTGATCGTAAAACAAACGGTTTTCGAAAAAATTGAGCAAAATGCCAGAACAGAATACAAAAATTTTTTCTAAAATTTGAAAACTAGTGTATTTCAGTATTTTCTATCAATAAAAATGAACGAAAAATGTGTTTTTTTTTATTTGTAAAACTTATTTTTAATTGCACATTATTTTGAAGGAAATTTCGTATATTTCCTTCATTGGAAGTCGAAAAAATGTCAGGTTCCACTTTATCGTAAACTCTTTGTTTTATGAAAAAAGGTAATATGACATAAAAGACGCAGTATGTCCAGATCTACAGGTTTTGTCGAATATATTTTTTGACACAGTTAATAATTTAGAAGATATACGAGAAAAACGATTTTATGAGCATTTAATTAATTATTTTAATGTTTAAGATTAATGTTAATGTTTAATGTTTAATGTTTAATGTTTAATGTTTAAGGTTAAGGGGGAACATTTTCCCGCTATCCGATGCCGTTCAAACTTTGCACAGACTTTATTGCTATTAAATGCCGCAAACAAGTTTTGAAAATATTTTCTTCAAGAGTAAATAAGAGCCACTCCAGTATAAACAGATGACTACACGTGTTACAGTGGTAGTGTTACGAGCAAACGAAATTTGTGTATAGCACGGTAGATCGACGATGACAATGTTAAATCTTCCTAAGAAAAGAATGTCGTATCAGGAGATTGCTGCAAAACTTGAGATATCTTTTACGGCATCCAAGTATACGATATACCATAGTAATCGTCATAAAACAGCAGATAATGTTCGTTGAAAAGCTAAATCTCGGAAAATCGTTGAAATCCGAGGATTTTGTGAAGGAGATTAAATGAATTTTTTAAGGAAATTACGAACTACGAAAACGTTCTAGGTTATATTCAAAATATTTCTTCCATTTCTGACCTTGTATGACATTGAAGGTCATTTTGTCGTATACGAATGAATTTGTCTTGACACACACTTTCGTATGATACCCAGAAATACAGTGAATTCTCTATATATGTCGCCGAGGCATGGCTGATAAATGTCGCAGAACTCACCTTGATTTCTAAAAGAAAATAGTACAAACATGAAAAAATTACGTACGCCATTACGTGGCCATTGGTTGTAAAAAAACAGTACTACTTTTATGTCTGTGATTTCTTTCTAATATTAATATTAATATTAATATTAATTAATATATATAAATAATAAAAAAAAACAAATATATATTATATATTATTATTATATTTATTAATATATATATTTATATTATTAATATTTTTTTAAATATTTGTAAGAGAAACGCTGACTAGTAATAGCGTGAACACCCTGTATATTTGATAAAAAAGAGGTGCAACAGATGTAACACAGCGACTTCGATTGAACGCACTATCGTATCCTGCCTCATCTGTCCACATGAAAGAAAATAAATGAAAACCAGATATATAAAGAGATACAGATAAAAAGATCAGTTTTTTTTACAGATTTCACCTTGATGTAGCCACAGTAATATCTCAACGTATGTATGTGAGAGAAATTGGCACGGCATTTGTGAAAATTGTATTCCCGCTATGGTGGAGTGTACCTGTTCAGGGGCCCAGAAACAGAATGATAAAACTTTTTTGTTGTAACTATATTTTTATGAAACTTTTACATTTTTATTTTGTTAGCAATGTTAACCCGTTGCTATATTATTTTCTTCGCAGCTACCATGACTATAGTAAACCATCCAACGAGACGAGTCAGTGGAACACCAGCGTGCGTCCTTTGCTAACTACAATAGTATCTCCGTAACTGTCGCATCGTCGGACGACAGTTCCAGTAGAGATGCTACATTCTTTGCAGAGAATGATAGCGATTGAAAAAGAACGAGGGAGTGTATTTTTCCGTTCGCCACCGCCTTTTGAAACTGTAATCGCTTATTGCATAAGTAATTATATCGTGTTTGGTGTAATTTTAATTTGAAAAGCGAGACGAATGCGATGGTAAAAGTTTCATTTAAAAAATCACAAATTAGAAAAATTGCAATCTTTTGTTTCGCTTGCATTAGTGCGAGTATCGCCGATACTCGTGCCTCGCTGGCTCGGTCGTCGAACGCGTTTACCGCTTGACTGGTTCCAAGGGGGACTCCCCAGTGGTAGGGATAAAATTTGGACAGTTACGGTAGAGACCTTTGCGACAGTTACGGAGATAATACTGTATCTGAGATTCTTAAACTCACAATCTGTAAACAGATCAGTCACAGTCTGTAAAAGTACGTATTCGCGCATTCAACGCGACTGTTGTAGGCGAGCTGGTAAGGCAATAAAGCATGCTGTTTTTCTACAAAATGGAACTTTCTGGCCATTAACCCTTTCCAGCATGGTACAGTGCAACAATAGGCCAGGCTTGCTGGCTTCCACAGCGACGCTTCGATGATATATCGCAACCCGGAAGCCCGTTAGTCCTTTTCTCAATAGCTGGATGCATCATTAATCCCAACCGCGCCGACCGACGCGACGCGACGCACTCTCCTGCTAACGAATCGCACATGCGTAGGCGGCCCCGACGAAATTTCAGATTTCGTGCATCATGCATCGACCGGCTGCCGATGGCCATTCTAATCCCCGCTTCCGGCGACTCTTGACCTGAAAACATACGGTTCATTATACCAACCAAACGCGGCGTGTAATCCCGGGAATTCCGTCTGGTCAGTTATTTCGCTTTCTGATTTCCATTAACCCCTTAACGCACAGTTTTTTTTTTTTTTAAAAATCAATTTTTGGCGAAGAATTTTGATATACTGCGCTTATGTTCCGTGGAAAAAGGCTATATTTTATTCTTGAATAAATAAGTGTTATAGCTTACAATCCCATGTGAATGATAAATATCAATAAAACGATTTTTTTTTCTTTGCTTTCAGATTGTTATTTTCAATTCTCGATTATATTCGAGTGTGAAAAATTATAGCGGCATAAAATACAACGCCGCTCGAATTATCTCGAGTGTGCACAGTTTGGCCTGTTTAGCGCGCTCGAATTAACTCGAGCGTACAAGTTAAGGGGTTAAAGTAATGTTCTTCCACGAATTGTTGGGTTCGTTATGTGGAACATAGTTTTCAGAAGCTTCTCTACAATACAGAGTGTCCCAAAAATGTGGTATTTCCTTGAAAAGGGTGATTCCTAAGATGATTTGAAATAACTTTTTCCTTTACGAAAATATTCTCCGCGGCTTCGTTCAGGAGTTATTGATAAAAAACACGGACCAATGAGGACACTGCAACAGCAGACGGATTTCGGCTCGGCCAATTCCAATGCCACTTTCAGCGGCACGAGGGGGGAGATAATCTAAAATTTTAAATATAATATTTCTGTGGCGGTTATTTATTAATTTTCAAGGTATTACTGGGTAACTACTAGGGTAAGGGACCCAATTACTGTGGGGGTACCCATATAATATAATATAATGAATATTAAAAAAGAGATATTAAATTTTTTTCATTAAAATCTAGGCACATAAAAATATAGGCACAGTAATTGATACCCCCATAGTAATTGGGTTCCTTACCATATCTGTGCGATACATTCGATTCCGCCTTTACAGGCGTATACAGTAGGTAGCATAATTAACATGATCTATACACATATTATACAGGGTGGGCCACTACATATCGTTCATTCATAAGAAAAGTGAAGTAACTCAAAATATATTTATAAAAAAAATTATAATAATAAATACGTAAATGGTGGTGTACTTTATAACTTATGTGCATGTCAATTAACCCAGTATCTAAATAACAACAAATTATTTTACATATCTAGGCTGATTATATACTATAAAAAAATTGGTAATTTTAGGTAATTTTCAAATGGCTCTTCTGGCTCACTTTTCTTACGAATAGCCAGATATTTGTGACATATATCGAGAAAAGACAGTACAGTTAATTCTTACTCTCTCGTTATATGTCATCCATGATTTCCTAATTGCGTTGACTGCACTTATTTGAAACTTCAATGCAAACGTCGTTTAGATTGTACCTGATCGATATTGTGATAGAATAAAATTGACTTTTACCAAGTCGGCCAGATACAGCTTCGCGCTGGACTCGCATTGAAACTATAAGTCCAAATATGGTTCTTAAACATTCTACGAGACGGTCTCGGCTTCTTGCACGGATGCCAGCGGAGCATTGAGCATGATAAACAGATGGTTTCGCAATTAACGTGTCCAACCAGTCCGCTTACATACACCGTGATGTTATCGGGGACAAATGTAACCCAACGATTCACTGCTTGTTACCGTAATATTGCAGATTCTTACACAAAGAGTGAAGGAACTTTCAAACGCAAGCAATTCTAAATACCAATATGACAAAGGAGGACGTTAAAAAGTGGCCTTATCTTGGATAACTCGGACACCTAAAATTAAGATACGGTGTTGTTTTCTAGATTCTGAGGTAGTATAGCGTACTTGTCCCAATTACTGTGCCATTAAGCCAACTTGTTAATTCATGAATTAATTTATTTGATTTTAATTTGAACTGTTCGAAATTTATATTGATCCTCAAACTCTTTCTTTTTAACATTCTTTTTTTTAACATTCTTTCAGAATGTTCTTTTCAAGTTAAAAATGTTAATATTTCACAATAATAGTTTTAATTATAAAATAAAAAGAATGTTTTTTGTCCCAATTATTGTGCCCCCAATTAATGTGCTCGTTCACATTTGTGTGCCTAAAAATTGTTATGATTTTTAAAATATGTGTTTTTACGTATTTGTACGCTCTTTTCTTTGTAAAAGTAGACATATGCAAACTTGAAATATGCTGCTTGGAATGAATCGCTTGGAAGTGAAACTGTGTAAAAATGTTTAATGTACTTCAAAAGTTACAAAATGCAGTATTTTCCCTTGTAACATATACATTAATAGCTTAATTTAATTAACAAACCTAATTTCTCTATTTATTTTTCCAAGTCAATTTTTACGGCTCACTTATATACAAAATTAGTTAAGATAGCATTTTTAACTTGAGAATCGTTCATCGCCAGCAAAAAGAATGAAACCAGGTTGTGCCTACGCTTCGTGTAAAAATAAAATATTGTTTTATCGAAATGGGATAAGACTTATAGAATCAATAAAATATGAACTATTAATTGTGAAACATTAAGTTCATAAATACTGCGGATTTCATGCATTTATGGCGATGGCGAATAAGTGAAATACAAAGCTATGAAAACATCAGAAAAATTTGAAAATATTGTTATATTATTGGTTCGAAACGAAAGTTTGTAGCGAACTTTAAATTAAAATTCAAAGATAAAATTGAGATATTTATTCATGGTTTCATTCAATAACATATTTCCCATTCTGTTCTACTACTTTTTGATTTAATGAATATATGAATAAATATCTTAATTTTATCTTTGAATTTTAATTTAAAAACGCTACGACCTTTGGCTCAACCCAATAGTTTCGACTTCTTGAAATAAAAGAAAAAATACATTTTCATTTTGTTTTTATTTCTGACACTTAACTTCAAAAATGTTTATTTTGCAAAAAAATCCGCAGTTTAGAATGTTGTCCTGGAACGTTGTCATTATCCCTCATTAAAGTATACACTTTATCGTCACGGTTTTGATAATAAGGTTTATTGTTGAACTGGACAGCGCCTTATGAGAAGTTGATTTTAAAAAAGTGAATCATAACTGTGCAAATATCGTGCTGCCGCAGAAAATTACCGTTTCTCTTTGTTCGTTCAGTGTAAATAAATAGTTGTTGCAAGACGGAAACGATTTTCACGGAACATGCATTACCTCGCTGGAAATTATTATTCATTTTGATCACCGAAGGGGAACGTGCGTTAGCTTTCTCCGTGGAGAGTACTAAAACGCATGAAAAATCGTTGCTTAGAAAAAGAAACCCATAACGAGGTTCTTATTTCTAAAGGTACTGTTCTAATGTACGGACTTGATGATCGAGTTCTTTAGAGCGTAAACAGTTCGCAATTAATTTGCTAATCAGGACATTATACTCTATACATCACTGGCAATCACCAGCCGCATTTGCTATTATCTCGAAATGAAAACGAAATATCGTTATCCTGCTAATGTTATGATAGATTTCACTTGCACACTAAAATACATGCTCATTATACTTTTTTAGGCTGAAGTTCCGAAAATTGGCCAAATCGGATTGAGCTCAAATTTTGCACATGAGCCTAATTTGGCATTAAAAACATGTTTCCCAAAGGATTTTTGGCGACTCGAAAAAAATTTTGTATCATGTTCTACTTTACCGACGAAGGTTTGGGATGCCTAGACTGCCCGGCTGCCCGAGGATATTAAAATAATAATAATAATAATAACAATAATAGGTTTGACGTTAAAGCACGTCTAAAACACGTCTTCCGTCAATTAAAAAGGGTAAAATTCATTGCAGTAAGTGTCCAATATGATGAAACATGTCTTTATTATAAAACGAAACTATGTACCAAATTTTAGCTCAATCGGATTTAGCATACTTTTGAATTCGCTTCGACGATCATTAATATTATGAGTGTGTGTAGTTTATTGAAAAAAAAAACGCTAGATCATTGTATGTTTATAGCGCATGTGAATCTACACAAACAAAACTAAATGTATTCTTGAATTCACAACAATAAAAGTGTTGTACCCTCTTTAAAATATATATTTATTTAATAATTGGTTCCTCTAAATTCGGCTTCAAAATATAAACTAACCTAAAGGTAATAGTTTCTATTTCATATGAAACTTGGCTTTTCTTGGAATATTTTTTAAGAAATATTTTACCTATTTTGTGTTACTAATTGCTATGATATGCATGCATTATACCACAGTTTATTTCATTAACGGGTTCTTTCTGAAAATTATATTAAATTATAGAAAACCCTTTTATGCACAAATTGTTTATGAATAAAACGTAAGTACCAATAATTGCGTTAAACTATATGGAACTTCGGATTTTGTTGCCTTGTGAACGTACAAAAAACCACAACGTGGTCGTAAGTTGTTTATCTTTCTGAAAATATGAAATAAACTATTCCTTTCAAAATTAATTACTAACCATCAATAGCATCTTATATCATCATATTGTGGCATTATAATATATAAATAGAAACAATTAATTGCCAATTATTATAAAGTGATAAAATAAGACTTTTTCGCAATATTTTTAGTAAACTAAAAATAGGAAGGAATTATTACCTGCGCATTTGTTCAAGAAGGTTTTCACAAAGTTTAGTTATTAACATAAAATACTCATCACTGTTTGTAAAATGCTTTTAAATAAATACAATATTTGTATAAAAATTGGACAAATAATAAAAAATGTTAAAAATTGTAGATACTTTACACTTACAGTCTACTTAGTCGTTATTGCTTGAAACCAAGTGGTTTATTCTAAAAATAACATATAGATACGATATGCAAAACTATGAGTAGTTACGCATTATCTTTGTGACGTCCTTGCAACTAACATATGAGTATTGACATGACACCAAGGATCGTCTTACTTAGTTATCGCACCGTTTTTGTTCCTTCTTAATTTGCCTTGCTAATCAATTTTTCTATTGTCTTGCATACGTGGAACAAAAGTGCTAGAGAAGTATGCCATTTAAGTGTATAATACAAGCCATCATTATTTAATATTTATTTGTAATTAATCATACAGTGAAATATCGTAGATTTTATTGGAAAATTATGTGGTATTTTAAAATTTTCATATTTGTAACCCTTAAGCTGAAAAGTGAATGCAGTTACATTTATTTTATAAATGATAGCAAAAGATCTTATTTTATTAGTTTTCTATTAATACATAGAATAGATGAATTGCAATTTTCCACGCGCATTGTTAATTTATTTATGTTGCTCTTAAATCCAAAATAACCTTAAAATATTGCAATCATACTGAACACATGACACAATTTTATTGTTATTTTGTTTATCGATATTGAAAATCTTGTCAATCATTTTAACAAATATTTTATATAATTTCCGGATTTTATATATTTTTGACAGAAATGAATAGGTGCAATTGAAAACAGTGGAAAGATTAAAAAACTTTAAGAGTATTAATGTATTGTTTTCACTGCACTAATATTATTAGGGGAAAATATAAATTTATAATTAGCTCTTATATTTAGCAAACATTTTATTTTGCATAAAAACCCGTAGTCTAATTATTATAGTTAAATTGACATACTGAGTATATGATCTATGTTTTATGTAAACATTATTTTCATGGAACAATTATTACACAAATTCTGAAATATTTGTTCCGCCAGAGCACTTTTTGTTCCTTGTATAATGTAAAAACTCCGCGTCTCATTGCTAAACGAAACGTGAAATTTTTTTATAAATGAAAGGTAACTATTCATTTCGATCTAACTCGATTTAACTCGATAAAGGTTGAATTTTGCATGTTAACGTGTGAAGATGCGAATCGCATAGCGTGTGCCCTAGAAATCGTTAACGTTCCGATCGATTATTATACTTGTTTCGCGAGGTTTTGTTTCGTTACTTTACGCAAATACGCGCATAATATTTCGTTGCGAGCTCGCCTAATAAGCTGGCACTTAAAACGTAACCGCATAACTTACAATTTACGTAATTTCTGGGTCGGAACGTGCTATTGTATTATCGTACGATCTGACGTATCTACGCGAACTCATTCCAATTCATAAATGGGATTACAAAGTACCTACAGCAATTTGAGAAATTACGTTTCTTGGTAATTATTCGGAATAGGGAATACCTCACCGATTTCAATGACCTTGACGTATGTTGTTGGATGGCATAATTCTGAACAACTTTTTCCTACACATGTTACTGCCAGATGACCGTCGTCTCCGAGATATTTGCAAAATATAGTCTTTTCTCGATATATGTCCACAACATGGGTCTACCCAGAGACATATATCTTCGAGGAGATACTATTCTTTGATCCACGCCGAACGTAGAAAAGACAGCGAAGACCGAGCGGCTTCGGTCACCTTGACGTGTAAACATAATACGAGTCGGATGTATTGGTGTGAGACCAGGAGACCACTACTAATCCAATAATAAAACTTTTTATTTTTCATTATTTTTTTATGGGACTTTCACCAACATATTCATGGCATTTTTCTAATGAAAATGATACCAAACAGTTCAGAATGATGACCTTAATCAGATATTTGAAAGTCATTGAATATTCTATTCCGAATAATTACCCATTTCTTTATTAGCAATGAACTTGTGTATGGTTGAAAATTAAATTTTGAATTTTAGTTTTACTAAGAGTATTTAAATAATGTTCAGTTAAATAGTGTTCGGAGAAATTTATAATGGCACAGTTATTGGCTTTATGAAACAAATGACTTCAGCGTTTCCGAGATTTTCCTTTAAAAATATCCTTTTGAAATATGAACAAGGAAAAATAGTTTTGCATTTCAAGCAAATGATATGTAGTGAGTTTGGCAGCACTTTTGAACAACAGACAGCTGAACGCTCTTCCATTTTAAAAAGTGAGATTTCTGCTTCTCTATGTACCTGTTCTAAAAAAATTTGTTTAGAAAAATAAAATAACAAAATAAAAACAAATGCTATTGACGTTTACAAAAACAAGTATTAAAAACGTAATATTTTACGATTTTATATTCTGGCTCATCTGGCTCGAATTGGATGAAGAGTCTAATTGTAAACATTTTTAATAATACCAAGAATTATTTATAAAACAATAAATAGGTAATAAAAACAATAAGTGGGTAATAAAAAAATTGTGGAAGCTTTTCTTAGGGAATATTTGAGTAAAATTAAATTTTATGGGGTTTGGATCAAATTAAAATAATTTCATAGTAAATTTTAATAGGGATAGAATCCATTAAATAAAATGCTTTCAATAATTTAGTGAAAAATTGGAATTTCTGATAAATTTTAATGGGGGTTAGGATTTATTAAATGAAATTTAAGAATTTTATAGGTATCGACTAATATTAAAGAAATATTACTGTTTATTTATGGTTTTGCAGCTATTTTACTTCTTTGCATTTTGTACATTGTTTTGTGTGTTTATTCAGCAATCGATTATAAAAAGAACATATAAAACAATTTATATACTTTCTTATCAAGTTTACATTCAAGTGATTATTGTAATACATAATAAAATGATAAGATTTAATTCTGTGCAAATACAATACATTTTTGTATTCAGAAAATCAAATTAGTCTAGTTGTCCAAGGAATAAGTATCTAAAATGGATTTTGGATTTTTCTACTTCCTCAAACAGCTTTTGAAAAATCGTCTAAAATATATAATTCTGGATTTGCTCTAAAAATCGTTTACAATACGATACTTCAAAGTCCAACATACTATCGAGACTAAAAACAGTTTATAGATTGAAATAGGTCACCTAGTATGTACATTGCACGTACTTAGTGATGTCATGCACTCATGGCTTCCGCATCCGCTCGTTGATAATTATTCGTCGACTATGCTTGTCGCCAGGCATGACGACATATACGTTTACGAACTACTGTCGTCCTCCTGAAAATTATTGCTGAATTTTTTTTTTATGCTCTTCATATTATATTGAGTTGCCCGATCGCTATTACTTCACCGCTTCAATTTCATGCTGAAAAGCATGTTTTCAAACATGTAGGTATAGGAAAGAGTGCGGGAAATACGAACGCGCGGTAATTACGAATATGATTATTATGTCAAGATAAATGGAGGTGAATAATTTTTTGCGATAACATCTGACAGCTCATGCGACTAACATCGGTGCGCAAATGCAGAAAAA
Source organism: Halictus rubicundus (assembly GCF_050948215.1). Classification (NCBI taxonomy): domain Eukaryota; kingdom Metazoa; phylum Arthropoda; class Insecta; order Hymenoptera; family Halictidae; genus Halictus; species Halictus rubicundus. The sequence goes on from NC_135162.1 coordinate 3,941,012, forward strand.
TAAGCACACGGGCTGAACAAGATAAAAGACAGTCGGAAAATTTTGTTCGTCTCCATGTGATTTTTTGAGAAATTAAAGCAAACATAACCTCAATGAAAAGGTTTAGAAATATCAAATACTAAAAAAAATATTTTAAAAAATAGATATAAGCATTTAATATTCCTAGTAATACATATAAGTATTTAATACTCCACAGTTACTTTAAAACCAGTATACTGGGTGTTCGCGGGAATACGAGTCAGCGTTTTTCTTGCAAATGGTAAACATTAGAAAAAAAATGAAACAGGAAAAATTTATACTGTTTTTTGCAAGCAATGTGATGGTGTCTGTAATTATTTCTTATCTGCATTATTTTTTTAGAAATGAAGGTGACCTTCAATTTTTTAAATGGAATGCTATGTATTTTCTTATAGTGATATGAAAGCGTGTGCCAAAGCGAACTCGTTCGTATACGACATAATGATCTTCAAGGTCATGCAAAAATGTATTAATCAACTTCAAGGTCATGCAACAACGATATAAAATGTATTAATAAATAAACTGGAGAAAATTAGAAAAAAATATTGTTTAAGAGGAGAAGTTAAAATTCAGTACAAGAAAAAATGCCTAAAATTTATTCTGCATAATGTTGCCTGCTTAAACTCTGTTACAAAACGACCATGAACATTGAATATTGAAATAGCTGTTTGGAATAGATTAAACATTTTTATCGGAAAATAGCTCGTTGATCAGAAGTGCGCTCTTATCGTCACCATGAATCATTACATGCATAAAAACGGCTGAAAGCAGTGAGAGTGAAGGTTCTTCAGCAAAGTCAGCCCTTAGATGGTCGTCCCACGGTTCTTTTTTCCCGATCCCGACCGATGACTTCATTACGCTAACGAGAATAGCTCGGACGGGAAAGGATGTTCGGAAATCTCAAGAGATTCGCGTGTTTGAATAATTAGCAAGCGACTCTCGGCAAAGAGATTTAATTATTTATCTACTTTCATGCGACAAACGCCTTGAGCACACAAACTTAATTCAGTTAGGAGATTCGGGTCCATAATGAATCTCTGAACGCTGACCGAAAATTTAGATCGTAACGCAAAGGTTTATAGGATAACGGCGAAGTAATTTTCAATTTTTTTTAAATCTGTATCCTTTTTTTCTGTAGCATTACCGTAACATCAAATATTAAAATGATTTATGCATCGTATAATTTTTGTGAATTGCACTATTAACGCGGACGATTATTAATTAAAAAGTGAATAAAGATTCCTGTGCGATTATAAATTACAGGATATGTATGGTCATTTATGTACCAGTGCGTTGATTACAGTGGTTACTCGATGTATGTCTAAAACATGGGTCTAGCCAGGGACATATATCGGATAAGAGATACTATTATTTGATCCACGCAGAACGTAGAAAAGGATCGCGAAGCTCTAGAGACGCTGGTCGACCAGGAACACTGCTGGAACCGTAAATGTCCTACACGATACTTGTCCAAAACATAACCGTGATGAAGATTTCAAATAGAATCTATTAATCGTACATAACATCCGCCTTTTTTAAATTAAAATAAAATTTTATTCGTCTGTTAATAGTATGTAAGCAATAAAGTAAATTCAATTAATATTAAGGATAACATTAAGGATAAAGAAAATCAAGGTCAACATAGCTATTCGAGTGCAACAGAGTTGAAGGTATACTTCTTGGATAGTAGATAGTATACTTGGAGTATTATCTCCGTAACTGTCGCAAAGGTCTTTATCGTAACTGTCAAAATAGTATCCCCACCACTGGAGGGAGGTCCCTTGGAACCAGTCAAGCGATAAATACGATTGCAACTTTTTCTAATTTTTAATTTATTTTATCAAACTTTTGTCATTGGATCGTCTCGTTTTTCTAATTAAAATGGCACCAAATACGATATAATTACTATATTATAATTATTATAATTATGATTATTATCACTTGTGTTATAATTATTATAATTATTATAATGTTATACTATATTATAATTATTATTACTTATGTAACAAGCGCCTATAGTTTTGGTAGTTTTGGTCCTCTACGACAATTACAGAGAGAAAACTATAGTTAGCAAAGGACTCACACTGGTGCTCCACTCACTCGTAGTAGTTAGTAGTAGTAGTTATAGTAGCTGTGAAGAAAATAATATAGCATGGGGTTAACATTGCTAACAAAATGCAGTTTAATTTATTAAACAGTAGTTCAATCAATTCAGTATTTAAAAATGTATTTCAGATTTAAAACTGTTAATAAGACTATGGAAATCATGGTCAGCATGGAACAGCATAACGTAATCATATTAATTAATTACCTGTTGTGGAAAGAAAAATTCATGAAGTAACGTTTCTGCTGATATTCAGATAACAAGCGCCATCAGCATGTCAGGGCTAACCCTTTCGATGTGTTTATGACGAATATGATGAAAGTATGGCAATTTATTAGTTAATAATAAATATATTCGTCATGGCGAAAAAATAATTAAACATACAGATACACACTTTCTAAATTAAACGAGACTCTTAGAGAGTTAAGATGGATAAAGTAATATTTTATTTATAGTGTCCTCAATGTTAGGGAGAGTGAGACCTGAAAATAAAACGTTGGTTATCTTGTATGTTCCAGGCCTCAATGGATTTGCCGCCGGATAAGGCAAAACTGTTGAAACAGTACGACAACGAAAAGAAATGGGACATCATATGCGATCAAGTAAGTGTACATGCTATATTCGATCGGCGGTTGCTCACTAATTTATACGCTACTCTAAGCTGTTACGAGCCAAGTCACCGTAGACCCACGATAAGGTAGAGCGACAACGTTACCGACAAAATTAAGCGAAAAATCGTTTCACGTGCGTCAACTTCTCGTCTTTATATCAGAATATTTTTCGCTGGGAAAGGGCTCATGCGAAAGAGGAAGGTTCAATGTAGCGTGCGCTGGTCATGATCTGACGAGATTATGCAGATACTTTGTAATATAAATGTTAGAAGTAGGTCAAAAATTGATGATGTGCATGCCACGGAATCCAAGCATTTTCATGCCATTGGATGAGTTTTTTTGGATGAAATCGAGAGTAGCGCGCTAGAAAATATCTCCAGCTACAAACTGAACCATATTTTGTCTTGATTCTATATTTCTCTGCGAAATAAAGCAAAAAAACTTGACACACTTTTCAGCATGGCTTTCTGGCGTCAGAATTCATGATATCGATAATATAGAGCAATAAATGTGACGAGTTCAATCACAGACTTAAGACCAAGACGTCTGTGTCTGTGAACGGAAATTGTACAGCAGTTACCGACCTGCTGACTGCAAAAGTCACGTGACTACCCTTGGCCCTTAAACTCGCCGAATTTAATCAATTGGGCCAATTCACCAATGAGAAACCAACAAGTTTACATGCTCCCTAGCTATTAAAATCGTTCTGTCTAATATTGTGATAATTTAGACAGCGGATCTATATGCAAAATAAAAATTTTCTATCTGAATTGCAACAAACTGGAATGTGAAGTAGAAATGAATTTTCTTTCTTAATATATTTAATAGGTTCAAAATAATATAACAGTATTTTTAAATTCTTCTAGTATCTTTACCGTTTTAAATTACACCTACTCAGTTCTGTCATAAATGCATGAAATCCGCTGTCTTTAAAAAGTTCATATACATGGTGAATGACATGCTAAAGTATCATAATAAGATGACGTAATAAACTGCAACACTAATTTTGAAATCAAAGGAATTTTAGTTTGCATGTAATCCGAGAAAATTAAAATTTTTATCTTATTCTCATATTGACTTGTATTCAAATGATTCTTTAAAATATTTGTACAGGGTGAGTCACTCAGCTGGACCGCCTAAATTTATTCTTAAACTTGTATAAGAAAATATTTCAAACGATATGAAAGAATAATATTCAATGAATAAATTTAGATGGTACAATTAAGAGAATCACCCTGTATATTTGGTTAATTACCGAGAACGTCATTGGTAAATCACTTTGATATTCACTTTCCTGTATCGAGACTAAAAGTACACTCTATACTGTCTCATAGAAGAAGATAATGTTTCATTGATTATTCCGTCCACGCTGGTTTTTAAATATTATACTATCACAAATACGTACTTAAGCGTACATGGACGCTATTTAAATACCGTGTATAGAGTGATTCCCGAGGTGATTCGAAGTAACTTTTTCCTTTGCAAAAATGTTTTCTGCGGCTTCGTTAAGGAGTTGTTAACGAAAAACACAAATCAAAGTAAGTTATATAATGAAAAAGAAAATTTAAAAAATTAAATGTACGATACTGAGTAGTCCTCCAACTTTCTTGAATTTTACAGATCCTAATCAAATTTGGAACAATGAATATACTAACGTAAAAATTCATTTTAAAACCTGGACAAATAATTCCGTCACCCACAACGCGTTAAGCAGTCTTGCAAAATAGATCTTTAAATTTTTGGTTCCATCAATGTATTGAAACACTAATTGAGTCAACGGTAATTTTGTAAACCAGCGGATACGTAAATCAAAAAGACATTTAATTTTAGCAAATATAATCTTTAAGATTTATGTGGTAGTATCGAACACACAAATTCTTTATTGCTTAAAGTATTGCTATAACATTTTCGGAGATCTGGTAATTTTTCAAAATCGATGTTCTTTTCTGCCTCGCAAAGATGTGTGTAGCATTTTTAATGAGTTCGATCCACAACTTCAAAGTTTTTCAATTTTTTTGGAACATTATGCTGGAGCTTCCAGCATAATAAGATGGCATTCGTAAATGGTTCTCGCAAAATTGACGCAATATCACCATTGCGACGAATCATGAGAATGACGTAATCGGCCTTTAACTTGACGAGCGTATTGTTAATCGGCGCGTTCTGACAATGAGATCCTCGTCCGCCCTGTTCCCATTTAATTCCGCACCGACCAATGAATGCGGGTCCACGACCCGTATTTCATACCGAGTGTTCGAATATAAGTGTCGCTTTAACTTACACGTAAACCATTAACTTGATGAAATTAATCGGGGCGGCATAATTAATTAAAGAAGGGAAAGTCTTTCCATTTTTCATTAATCTAATGGAATTTATACAACTACAGCGGGCCTAAAAGAATGCTTTATTAGAAATTGATCCTTACAAATTTAAACTCGTTTACACAAATGATTCTGTAGTTTTTTATAAACATTCTTTAGTCCCTTTTTTTACACTAGGTGACACGAAAAGTTAAGAAACAGACGCAAAATTATGTTGTCGATACTTTTCACTTTATTAGTCATTTCTAAGGAAGGAAGAATAGTAATTTTGTCATTGTTAAATAATGGAATAGATGGCAGAGGAAATAGCAAATATTTTCAAAAAAGTTCTAGATCGTAGGCAGAATAAAGTAGGCCGCCAAAAGTGTATTTCTTTTATTACAATTTATTTTTTTGCAAAGTAGTGCATTAGTAGAATGTGAATTTTATGCATTTATGACAAGAAAGAGTAGGCGCAATTTATATATAAATTCCCCACGACAATAATCTCTTTAAATATTATACGTCTCCTTTGTCTGTAACCTTAAATGACCTTAAGTGATTAATAGTCACCAAATTCTAAATGAAATGCACTTCAAAAAATTTCAAAAGGTGACCTTGAGAAATCTAAAAGAAAATAACATGAAAACAAATATTTTTATAGCATTTGTGAGCCCCATTGTATCATTGAACTTTGTCTTGAAGACATTTGACGTATCTTTAAAAACAACACAGATATCCGAGTCACTCTGTATAAGTGACTCACCCTGTATAAGGATATTAATGTATTTATTAAAATCATTCCAAGAAGAAAAAAATTTCTACTCGATTATTTTTGCTTGTAATTGATGCAAACAATTTTTATTTTGTGCGAGGTACCGCAGTGTAATTATTAAAATATTGAAGTCTCTGATTTTTGTTTAACACCTTGTATACTATAAAACCCAATATCATCGACATGACATATTTAGTCATTTGCCTGCTCCGTCTGCGTTTGCGGAGGTAGGTATACTTAAGCGAGTTTAATCTCGAGTTTAATCGAGGTCGGGCGAAAGTGTTATCGAAAGAGACACCTCTTCTGATCCATGAAGGGCGTAGATGATGGAGGATGCATTAACGCGTATATCGTAAAACTACGTCACTTGTTGCGCGATTTTCTTGAATGCAGCAAAGCTGAATGTTCAAGTCGATCTTGCATAACGACATCATCTCAGGTCAGCGTGTTCACAATCGAATGTAACATTCATCATTACTGACGTTTAAATTAAATTGCTGGTAAATTTTAATTAATCATCAGTTTTTTGGGAAATGATATCTGTTCGAGTGTTTCGATTAGTTTCAAAGAGGGGTAACGGTAAAGCAGAACTTAAGTTCTATCAATATTTTGTTATTATTATATTTATTAATTTAATAGTGATCCAAAGTAACTAAAAGTAACTAAAATGTGTTTGGGAGACTCATGTATAATCCAGTCTGATCATGAGGACAAAATATATAAAATATAATAAACATAAATAAACTAAATATACAGATACACTAAAATGTTGAAAATTATATTATAAACAGGAAATGTAATGTAATTTATATTACATTAATATTATATGCATATTAATATTACATTAATATTATATTACATATTATATATTGATATTATATTACATATTATATTATATATTATTATATTATATTAATGTAATATTATTTATTTAAATATTGTATTTATATTATATAAGTTCTATCAATATTTTAGTCTTCAAAATCGTGTTCGTTTGCTGAATTCTTTGTTGTTCATTTAGAAGATAATTCTTTCAGTATCGGATCGACTCATTTATATACCGACAGAATAAATTTTATTTCTAAAAATAATAGCGATATTGTGATTGGATAGATAAACCAATTTACCATGGTGTTCTTATTTCATTTAATTCCTTGCATAATATCCATGGCAATGTATAATTTTACCCCACAGATAAGCAAATTTTTTAATTTTTAAGAATAATTGATTTTTCTATAAATCCCTTTCCTATAAATGGACCAAACGACTTCAGTTGTTTCTGCCAAGCTAAGAAGATTAGTTTACTAAATAAGATGTACGGAAAACTTCATTGAAATTGATTAATTGAGATACAAATGATTAAAAATGGTGAAAAGTACAGTTTTTCGCAATTTTCAGCCTCTTTCGTCTTTTTATTCTATTATTCGGCGACTTTCGGAATTTTTATCTTTATATTTATATATTTATATTTTTATACTTTAACGATTTCGTTCATAACTCATAAATCAATTGACCTATGTCGATGAAACTTTCGGCATGCATATAATTTATATGAATCTACAAAATACATTTTTTAAATTTTTATTACAGGCCCGAATAAAACAGTTGTAATAGCTTTTTAATGGAGCGTTAAACAGCCTATGTTTAGATAACATTTTCTTCTGATTTAGACCCAAATAAAACACTGACAAAGTTTGCCCCTTTAAACCTGAGTCACCCTGTATATGAAGATGTGTTTCTTTAATAAATAATAAAGTGATCTTTAATAAATATAAAGAGACTGAATTACCGATCCAAACTCCCCATGCGACCTTACTGTGCAATAAATTTGTATCTACAAACATTGAAAAATGCAAGAATCCTTACAGTTATTAGACATAGACTGAAAATCGTGAAAAACTGCCACGTCTTCCCCTCATCCGATCAACTTCATCTTTTACAGGAATTATTTTCTTACCTAATGGCACAATTTTAGGGGGGGGGGGCGTGAAAAAAATCTCGCAAAATAATTTCACCCGGTATAGCTGAGGTTCACCCTACTGTGCAATAACTTGAACGAATTGAAATGATTAAAACATATCTTTGTACTTAAGATTACATTGTGAGCAGTGATACATAACTTCAGTGGTGAATTCAGCACGCAAAAGTAAAAAAAGAAAGTTCGTGTAAGCACCTGTCTGATATGATCTTGTTCCCAACATCCTTTTTGTGTTGTAGCAGTTACGAAGTCTTTGATTTACAACGAACCAGTAGATAACGTTAAAATTACTGTCAATTCGAACGACATCTAACAATTTTGAAGCGTAATCGGATACATGATAAGACTCTGATGTTTATAAGAATATCTTTTTTTACTAAATTATAAGGAATTCTAATTTAGTTGATTTTTCAGTAATAATTTATTTAAAATCAATCTTAGAGGGATTTCAAGTTTAGAATAATTGTGAATTGAAATTCTTCCTAAATTTTAAAGGAATTCTAACTTCATTGATTTTCAATAATTTATTTAGACTTAATTTTAGAGGAATTTCAATGTTCTCATCATTTTTAATTGAAATTCTTACTAAATTTTAAAAGAATTCCAACTTAATTGAATTTTCAATAATAGTTTATCTAAATTGAATTTTATAGCAAGTTTAGAATAATTTTTGTTAAGTTTTGAAGGAATTCTAATTTCATTGAATTTTCAATATTAATCTATCTAAACTTAATTTTGGTTGTTATAATACGGAATTAAGTTGTAGAACATTTTTGCAAAGGAAAAAGTTATTTCAAAATGACCTTAGGAATCTCCCTTTTCACGGAACGACAACATTTTTGGGACTCCCTGTATAATAAGCTGTAATGGCTTGACCGATGACTATCAAAAGAAAACAATACATTTACAAAAAAAAAAATTCATGCTATATACAATTTTCTCATAATAATTATTTATTTGTTCCTTTTATTTCGTCTTGGCCTTCAAATATTGCAAACATCTTGAAGTTTACGAATATATTTGAGTTTTCACTAAAATTGCAATTTAAACAGCAATTTGTAACTACCTTTTACGCATGACGAGTATATTCGTCATAACACAATACTGCCATTTCTTCATGACGAGTATACGCGTCAGAAACAGCTGATTCATTTCCACATGTTCGCGAACATCGTGGACAAACAGAAAATGTTTACAAAAGGAATACTGTCACATTTTCGCCATAAAAAGAATTAGCTCGCCATGTTTTAATAATACAAAGGAAAACCGTAATCTGTTTTGTAAGTTGGACACTAGCTGGCTTCGTTCGTGTAAAATGGCTTTTGAAACTCCTTTTTTTTTTTTTAATGAACGAACAGAACGATTTTGCGTGTACTTCAGTTGCTTTTGTGTGCTGCTGCAATGAAAGGGAAAGGTATAAAGGATTTCCCGAAAAAGTTCATGAAAGGTTTCTGCGGTTTAGGTGGACCATTCGGCTCGTTAAACCGACGAGAGTTAAACAGCTAGGGGTGGAATTCGTCTCGAGTGGAAATTACTTTTTTCTCCCTCGCGAGCTTTGCTGGTACTGTGGAAAGTACAAAATGGATTTAACGAGTCGTCTGGATCGAAGGGAGCCAAGATCCGCGGAGATTAAGCAGCTTCACTTTTAGATTATCTCGAGCGCTTCCAGCGTTTGCATCGCGAGCTTGTATACTATCTACGATAATGAGCTGATAAACAATTGACAAAAATTGGCGGAAATGATAAAAGTCCCTCAAATCTTGCAAATGTGATAACTGCGGATCTTTATGCAAAATGAAAAGTCAATTCTCAAAAACAGAAATTCCATAAAAATATATTCCCACTTTTAATCGCTTTGAGTTTGTCGAAAATAGTGTAACAATATTCAAATATTTTTTTAGCTTTTCTAGTTTCAGATAATATTTTTATTTATAAATTGCTTTGCATTACCTATAGATAATATTGTTACAGTTATATTAGTCAGAGATATTCTATTGTATTTGATAATATTTGTACTTTTTATTTGTGACGTCCCTGTAATAAACGATAATTTTGCAAAATGTAACTACAGATTTAATATATTCTTTAATCCATAAGGACTTGTCGCTAGACTGCGGATTTTATGTATTTATGGTCAAAATAAGCAGGTGAAAGAATTTCGAAATATTTGAAAATACATTGCTATCAACTCGTTAAAATCAATTTAAAAAGTAACTTGCTACTTAACTCTCTTGTGATCCCTTAGATTCTTGGTCTACTTATTATAGTTGCTGAAGTGATCTTTTAAAATTGAAGAATGAAGCAGTATCAAAAAAAAAAAACAACCAGCAAATAAATAGAACAAGTAAAAAAACGATAAATGCGACACAAAATAGGCTTTTGAAGAATAGGCTTTCATTGTCTATATTAGCAAGCAACGCAAAGCAACTAACTTATATTATTATGAGGCAATACAGTCTTTAGTCGATATATGTTCCAAATATCTAGCCGATAAGAGTCCCAGAACTATCCCCACTGCCGCAGAGTATACCCCTTCTAAGTTTGATGCGAATCTACTATAGTATACTACTAACCCAATAACAAAACTTCTTCATTTTTCATTATTTTTTAATGGGACCACCATATTCGTGGCATTTTACTAATGAAAATTACTATTTACTTATACTTGTGTATAAGTAAATATATAAGTATATAATAAATATACTTGTGTAATGAACGATGGTAGTTTCGGACGCAAAGAAGGATAGCATACGGGAAAGGTGAAAAACTAGCGTGAGCTCAGGCCTTTAAATCGAAACTCGAACTTTTTTATTATTAATTATTTTTTAATGAAACTTCCACCAATATATTTGTGGAATTTTTCTGACTAAAATGATACCAAACACGTGTCAATTAATGATACCAAAAACAAGTAAATTAATCACTGATAATACTTGTAATGCTTTTTGGTTTTTTCATACCCAAGGTCACACGAAGGTCATTGTATAATACGTCATTGAAGAGGTCTTCACCCCTACTATTACATAAAAAAAATATGTAGTTCCATTAAAAAAAAACATTGATGACCTTGATATCTAGAAAACAATGACCTTGAAAAAAGTTTTTTCCGAATCATTATATTGCCCCTTCGGTTAGGTTAATATTGTCCTATAACATTTTTTCTATTACTAACACTAAGCGAGATATTCAAGGTGGTCAAGTTAGCTGGGGCACCCTGTATAAAAGAATAGTATCTTTCAGCCGATATATGTCCCTGGTCAGACCCGTGTTTTGGACATATATCGAATAGACAGCGTATAGGCCAACCGCGTTTAGTGTTGGGTACTTCTAGCATTAACGAAATAACTAATCTAAACAGTTTCACAGCTGAACGGTTCACATTGACAGAATTGTCGTTGAAAACTATGAGAAACGTGGTCTGAAAAGTGTGACGATGTGGGGAAAAAAGGAATTTTAGCTTTCTGGAAAGCTCAACAAAATATTTTGGTTTAAAAAGGGATTGCTTCGCATAAAAGCCGTCATGCACCATGGAAACGCGCGTTCTATCGGGTTCCAGCGAAACGGCTTGCATGCGGATTAGCATCGCACGAACGAATCCCCTTTATCGTTCTCATTTATTCGCCCCTACCCCGCCTCGTCCTCTTTCACTCGCTGCAACACTTTCTCCGTGCACACAATTCTAGTCACTCCCTGCGACGCGACGCATTCCTCTCCTCAAGATGAATCGGCAACTGCTCCGCGCGCCTCTGACTTGCTAATGTTTCGATCATCGCGCACAGTTTCTCGTTTCGTTTCTGATTTATCGCCAGAATCTTCTGACATAACGCGTTCGCTTTCAACATTATTTTGAATCTCAGATTTTATCGTTCCGAGAATTTCAGATCGGAACGAGCGCTTCTCCCACGAAACATTTATGACAAACGTATACTGGGATGTTCCTACGGAAACTGTATGCACAATATTACTCCACAGCGTGCATTTGTTTTCATTTCAGATTCAAATGTACTCCATATTACATGCGATTACCCCACAATATAATTTCTCACAGACAGAAGAACTTTCAAATGTCGAATATACAGTAGATGGGCCCTTAACCAGTTAAGCGTGGAATTTAATTTTAAAAACCCCTTACAGTGTGCGAAATTAAAATGAAGCAATGACGTGCATACGCGTCGAACGCAAGGCAAAATGGTCCTATTATAAATTTTATGAAAAACGAGGATGAAATACATTTTTATTCAAGAAAAACTTAACAATTTATTTCTGAAAAGGTTACTGTTATTATAAACTTAAAAATTCTCAAATAATAATAAAATACATAAACAAGAAAAACACATGTAGAAAGAAAATAATGTTAAGAATTTCAGTTGAGTTCGGTGTGATATTTTCTTTTTTTTTTTTTTTTTGCTAAATGTTTAGGCAATTTCTTCGCAAATCAACACTCGCCGTTGAAGTCGCGGCTTACGTATGGACTTGTATAAAATACTTAGCAGTTCTATTAGTAATATAAAGGAAACGTCCCACCAAATAATATTCTTATTGTATTTTATTAAAATTTCGAGTTTTTATAGTCAATGGTAATTTTATATTTTTCACGGCGAGTATACACGTCGAACGCACCCTAATAGAGATTTGGTTTGACGTGCATACACGTAAAAAATATATATATTAAAATAATTAATTAAATGCTCATAAATAGGTTCTGTCGAATATCTTTTAAATTATTGACTCTATTGAAAAATATGTTTGACAAAACCTGTAGTTCTGGACAGGCTGCGTCTTTTATGTCGTATTACTTTTTTCCGTAGAACATACGGTTTTCGAAAAAATTTAGAAAAATGTCGCAACAAAATCAAAACATTTTTTCTGAAATTTGAAAACTAGAGTGTATTACAGTATCTTTTATGAACAAACATCTTTTATGTCGCATTACTTTTTTCGTAAAATAAACGCTTTCCGAAAAAATTGAGAAAAATGTCGCAACAAAATCAAAACATTTTTTCTGAAATTTGAAAACTAGAGTGTATTACAGTATCTTTTATGAACAAACATCTTTTATGTCGCATTACTTTTTTCGTAAAATAAACGCTTTCCGAAAAAATTGAGAAAAATGTCGCAACAAAATCAACAACATTTTTCTGAAATTTGAAAACTGAAGCGTTTTCATTACTTTTTACCAATATACATTAACGAAACTTGTGCATGTTTTTTTTTTTTAACTTACGAAACTAGCTTATTTTTAATTACATACTATTTTTCAGGAAAATGCGTATATTTCTTTTATTAGAAGTCAAAATATTTTCAGGTTCTACTTCATCGAGGGTAAAGCTCTTATTAACCCCTTAACGCACAGTTTTTTTTTTTTAAAAACCGGCAAAAAAAAAATCAATTTTTGATATACTGCGCTTTTGTTCCATGGAAAAAGGCTATATTTTATTCTTGAATAAATAAGTGTTATAGCTTACAATCCCATGTAAATGATAAATATCAGTAAAACGATTTTTGTTCTTTGCTTTCACATTGTTATTTTCAATTCTCGATTATATTCGAGTGTGAAAAATTATAGCAGCATAAAATACAACGCCGCTCGAATTATCTCGAGTGTGCACAGTTTGGCCTGTTTAGCGCGCTCGAATTAACTCGAGCGTACAAGTTAAGGGGTTAAGAGAACTACGTTTCGAAAATCTGCCGAAAATGAACAGTTAAATAAATATGAGCGAATCCGTAGAACGTTGTCCGGGCGAGGCAAGCAATACGACGCGCCTCGGCCGGGCGAGGCAAGCAGTGCCATAACGCGTTGGTCGGCGCAGCCAGGCCGACGAAGACCGCGCCGATCAACGCGTTATCGCACCGCTTGCCTCACCCAGCTGATTCAGAGACAACGTCCTACAGATTCGCTCATATTTATTTAACAGTTCATTTTAGAGAGCTTTTCGAAACGTAGTTTTCTGTATAAAACCTTTACCCTTGATATAGTGGAGCCTCAAAATATTTTGACTTCTAATATAAGAAAAACAAAAAATTTTTGCAATTTCCAGCAAAATAATATGTAATTAAAAATGAGTAAGTTTTGCACGCCTTCAGTTTTCAAATTTCAGAAAAAATTTTTTGAATCTGTTCCGATATTTTTCTCAATTTTTACAAAAAGCGTTTGTTTTACGAAAAAATTAATGTGACGTAAAAGACGCAGCCTGTCTAGATCTACAGGTTTTGTCGAATATATTTTTCGATACAGTCAATAGTTTAGTAGATATTCGAGAGAACCGATTTTAGGTGCATTTCATTAATTATTTAAAATTTTAAGGGCACAGGGGCACGTTTTCCCGTTATCAAATCGAGCACAAACTTTTCACTTTGATTTTTTTTAATTTTTTTTAATCAGAAAAATCCTAGGGGGTTCCGCAAAACAAATTTTAAAAAAAAATTTTTCAAGAGTATAAATGTGCCACCCTATTGTGCATTTATTGTCCCATTTGTATATAACACACAGAGTATGGAATTAAGGCACGAAAAGGACAATCGTGGTGCGTGCGAGGATTCCATCAACATAGTAATTGTAGTGCGTAATGTATACTGACGCTCATGGCGTGTGCGTGCGCGCGCATGTGGATGCGAAAAAACCATTATCCTCTTTAGACGAAAACCCATTACAGTGAATTAATCACATTATACAAAATATACTTTAGTGTCACATAACGTACTTTATACATTTACATCATCATCACATTAACAAATAACTTTGTTAATTTCAATGAATAAAAAGGTGTAATATTGCGCCAATGTAAACCTTTGTCTTAATTATGAGAAATTTTTAGTTATTAACCACTTGAAAATATCGTTAATAATATTATATATATATACATATAAATGTATGATATAAACGTTTATTCATAATATAATATGTATAATAATATGTATACTATATGTATGTGTATATGTATATGTATGCATACTATATGTATACTATATGTATGTATAATAATATGCTATAACGTATAATATGATCCTTATTTATATTTGTCGTAATTAATTAATAGGATTTACCTATTAAAATTGATTTGTTAGCAGAAAATTAACATTCAACATTATACAAGGTGTCCCAAAAATGTTATACTTCCTTAAAACGGGTAATACCCGAGATCATTTGAAGTAACTTTTTCCTTTACGTGGCGTCGCGTTGGCATTGGCCGAGCCCGAATCCGTCCGCTGTTGCGGCGCCCTGATTGGTCCGTGTTTTTCGTTAATAGCTCCTTAACAAAGCCGGGGAGAACATTTACGCAAAGGAAAAAATTATTACAATTATTACAATGACAAGAACGTATTTGTGTAGATTTTTAGGAACCTTTATCATAATTAGACTGTGAATTTTACGCATACACATATGACAGAGACGAGTTGATCAAATTTGAAACTATAGAAACATTTAAAAATTTTACATATACTGTTGCATTATTTTCAGTTCATTACGACTATTAAGAGAAAAAGTAAATGTTTATGTAGCCCCTAGTTTGCAATTAATGAAAACAATATTTATTTTGCATAAAAATCAGCAGTCATAGTTTCCGTAAATTCGTCTTTAGTCTCAATAGGGAACGTGCGTCAACTATAGACGGCACTGCAAATCCTGTTCGTAGCAACGGCTGCCGTTATTTTTTCGAAAAATTGGCAGTAACAAAAAAATAAAAATATAGAAAAAATTATAAAATTTGGTTTTCAGCTAGTGCAGTTCGAACGTTACAGGGAATCCGATAAAAGGAATGGTCAGATGTTCTTTAATGCTGACCACTTGTTAAATGTCGTTGAATATAAGTGTATCAACAATAGGATTTCAATGACTGCCGATGTTGTGACTGAAACGATAAAATGATACAGCTGGAGCATTTGTATTACTTATTCTTGCCACAGAATTGGAGTACCCTTTGATGCAACAATATTGCCACGGTTTTTGTATTAAATTCGTTGATGTTAATGAATGCTGACAGTTAATGTTAATGTCACATTCTATCCACTAACGGCGCTGCAGTCGTCACGCACACTCTCTACAAACGTTAGAAATTTTAAAATTTGGTACCGTAGCTCTAATTTCTAATAAAGAATGGAAGTCGTGCATTCGCATAGGGCATGGCGTAGGATAAACAAACAAATACAAATTTTTTTTTTCTTGAGTGTAGTAGTCCCTTGAAGATTGTCGGCAACTAACAACGGGCTACGTTACCGGGTATTTAGTGTGAACCCTGCTCCACCCGACACGGATGTAATGCAAGCCGTGCTATAATACGATACAACGAACACGGGTCGCAAAAAACATGCAGCATCCCTAGCACACGAGCGAGGATTCTCAGATGCGTATACGCGGTCCCGTTTGCATCGATTTAATACTTTACGCAAGCCCCGTGCCTCTTTTGCGCCAGAATTTTCATCCTTTCCGCGCGAAGGATATTTTCAACACTAATAATTTAATAGGGTGTCCCACGTAACAGTTTTCACGATTTTTTAAGTACTTGCGATAATCTGACAAAAAATATTTTCAACAAAAGTTGATCAGTTTTCGATTGGCTATATATTGCAATAAAGAAAAAGTTCGAAAAACATTTTTTTTTATAGTATTGTCAAGGTCACCTTCATTTTTTTAATTGGCACTTTGTATTTTTGACTTAACAGTATTGTAGCCCGTGTCAAGACGAATTCAACGACCTAGTATACCATGACCTTGGGATGACCTTGAAGACGAAGAAATGAAAATTTCAACAAAACATGACAATCTGCTTAAATGGGCGATAATAACTTGTGTTTATTATTAAGACTCGAAATTACATTCAATTCAGAAACCTTGACTAAATGAACGCAAACGATTTCGTAAAAAAGTCACATCAAATGTTCGAATTGAAATCCAATTCGAATTTTTATATATATAAAATAAAATGTGATTGATATGTACGTTATTTTATAAAAATTACGAGGCTGAATTCATTTAGATTTTTCGCCATTTTTATAACTTTCACTATGAAAGCGTCTTTGTAATTTCGATAATTATAAAATAAAAAAATGTGAAACCGGTCGTGGTATGGATTTAGGAATTTTTTCGGAAGAGCTATTGAACATTTTGCATTGGGATTTTGCACACGTATTTATCGATATTTGAAGTACGCGTGTGATTTTTTAAAAATAAAAATTACTAGAGTTACACAAGTAATATATTCTTTTATCCGTTTCAAAATGTTGTTCTAACGCCAGAGAAAAAACAAAATATTAATTTGAAGAACAGCATGCTACACGATATAAGAGAGTATTAACCTTTCGATAACGCATATGTCACTAACTATAATTTAATCATTACTTTAAATCCAAGGTAAATATTATAAATATTTTTAGCTTGAATTTTCAGTTAGGGTGATTTACAAATTTTCGAGGTGAACAACATGTAGGAAAAATGAATATTGTTTACCGATATGAAAACTAAAATTCTTGTATTTTATGTAATTCAAAATTAAATATCAGCTTTCGTTAAAAGACATTAACCTCTATTTTTCGTCTCAAAATATATTATAATACAAAGAAACAATAATTATCTAGCGCTAAAAAAATTGTTCCAGTCTGATTAGAACGTATTAACTCATCTTTAATACTCGTCAAAACTACAAGCCAATTGAGTTATTTCGAACATAGTCAAATATTCTTTCAATACTGTACAGGGTGTCCCAAAAATGTACTTTCTTGAAATTGGTGATACCTGAGATCATTTGAAGTAATTTTTTCCTTTGCGAAAATGTTCTCTGCGACTTTGTTAAGGAGTTATTAACCAAAAACACGGACCAATCAGAACACGGCTACAGCGAACGAGTTCCGTCCGGTGTGGCCGAGCTCTGATTGGTCCGTGTTTTTAATTAATAATTCGTCTAAAAAAAAGCCGCGGGAAACATTTTCGCACAGGAAAAAGTTACTTCTAATGACATCAGGAATCACCCCTTTCAAGGAAAAACATCATTTTTGGGACACCCTATATGAAGTCACAAAAACATCATAACCGTAGTTGAAATCTTTTAATTTTAGAAGAAAACAAAAATCTTCTGGGCCTTTTTCACGAGGATGTGGACGACACTCGTTTTTCTGATTTATGTAGCATGATGATACGTACAGTATCTAGATAATCATATGATTATGCTAAATTACATATCTCTATAATTTAGCATGAACAAATAATTTCAAATTACCGGAAGTAATCGTTTAAAAACTCATGGTCGGTGGATTCGGAGATATACTTTGTATGCATAAAATTTTACAATAATTTTTTGCAATATTTATTTCAATTACAGCCTTAAATATAATTACATGAAACCGTTGCTGCAAGGCCATCGTAGAGAACTATCATTTATACGCGATTGTATGTGTCGTATCTTCATTGCCGCAGTATTGCCGCAGTACTCGAAGTTCTTGACGATATTAGACACGTAGAAAAGTATGTAACGTGAAAACATCAAAATTATTAATTAATTAATTTATTTATCATTGCTTTAAACCAAGTGGTTTATTGAGCAAGTACAGTATTTTTATATGTAGCTTATATTACATAAGTGTTACATTGTTTCTAAATTCTTGCGGAACATTGTTTGCGAAAATTATAAATTATTTCCAGGACATCAATATTGATAAATCTGCAATCTACGATAGAATTATTCAGGATATTATTAGTAAAAACAGGATATTATTTTTATTTTTTCATTACTCTCGCTCTTATGACAAACTGAAATGGCTGTGCACATAGAATTTTCACTCGTTTGCCTTTTTACGCAAGAAATCGTTTTATACAATTAGAATCTGGGTACTTACGTATGTATCTATATTGAAATTTAAAAAGTTAGTGCTTCTTAAATATTCAGATTTTTATCATTTCATTATTATCTTAGAGAAAATGAATGCATTAGAATCATTACTTGTACTTTCACTTACTATTGTACTTTGACTCCATTATAAGCAAAATAACAGTACTGCTATTTTGTTGCTAAAACGGAATAATATTTTTAGTGAAATATTTATTTAGTAACTAAACAATACTAAAGTATATTGACTTACTATATTATGGATTTATGAAGGATTGTTTTAGCATCTATAAAATCACCTTTTACTGAGTAATTCGAACATTGTTTGACAATTTTGGAAAATACAAAAGATGCAACTGATTTCAACATTGTTAACGTTATCTGTTCCGATATCATAAGTATCTCTGTTAAATCATATTTGACACGAAAAAAAAGTTTTTGAAAACAGTAAATAGTAATAATAATTATTCACAGTGATAGTAATTCCAATTTAAAAATATTGTAGATCTAAAAACAGTTTTTATTTTTAGTTCTAAGGAAACTGACAGATAAGGTGAAAAGTACTATGAAAAATAACAGATAACCAGTATCAAAAATTTCGTTTAAATCAGTTTCATTAGTTTCCGAAATATGCTTGATAAATTAAAAAAAAAAAAAAATTAAAAAAACGTTTCGAATGTGTTACACATTTGATAATGATTATGATTCTTTCTATGTACATGAAATCGTCATTTTACGAAGGTTTCAATAAAATTTTGTGGAAAGACGTTTCACAAATATATTACATTTATTACATTTACAAGAACATATTTTTTTAAAAATTCATGTGTCGACATACTTAAGCATATGTAATCCTTTAACTAACATAAATAATGATGATTTAAGTGATAAATATAAGATGTTGAATC
The DNA here is from genome assembly GCF_050948215.1 of Halictus rubicundus. Classification (NCBI taxonomy): domain Eukaryota; kingdom Metazoa; phylum Arthropoda; class Insecta; order Hymenoptera; family Halictidae; genus Halictus; species Halictus rubicundus. Next base: position 3,960,523 of record NC_135162.1, read on the forward strand.
GATCGATACAAATCGCTACATATTGAACTTGGGTCTATCGATAATGTTAACGCACATATTTACTTACAGATAAAAAAGCATGCAATCTTGCATTGGCGGCAAACAGAAAATTGTGCCTGTGTGAATGAATCTATATGTCCGATGCGTTTTTAATGTGCTGCGCGTATCGGGTTGTATGTTTTGCGAACGGATTTAGAAAAGCGTCGACTGTGTGCGTCTCTAGCTCTCCTAAAGCTTCCGTCTAGTGATGGGCTCGAACGCAGCGTGATCAATGTCAAACTTGACAACCTGCCCTCGAGTCATCTGCGAACGCTTTGAATAATGAAAAAAACAATTACGAATATTTCTGCAGTGTACAATGTTCGTTAAGGAGACCTTTAAACGCTGCAAAATTTAACAATTTTCGTAATTTTTTTTTCAAACTCATGTACCTTCTGACGTAATAATTTTTTATTTATTTAGCTTCTCTTACAGAACAATTTTCTCTATAATTTTATTACTAGTTTCTTGACTCTGTCTCACTCGCAATAAATATGTACATGTTTCACAATCGTATCTTCTTAATCAGTATATTTACCGGTATTGGTCTTATCAAAATTAATACTTTATCTTGAAAATTGGCAAAATGACGAATGCTTAAATTGTATATTACTAAATTTCTCTTTTAGTTAAAAAAAAGGATGATAAATTTATTTCAACAATTTAATTTTGGTACCAGCGCGAGCTAGTAGTATGTGGAATAACTTGTTAAAATTTTGTGGTTTTTGAGATTTTATCTACGCTAGCTGAAAAAAAGTATGTTTTGAAATAAAAAATGCGTTTTGCTCCTGCGAAGCATCGTTCTATTGGAATCCCCATAACTTTATCATTTACATGAATTTAAGCTTACAATTTTTGGGAAAGTATTTTTAAGATTCTATACTTTTGAAAAATCGATTTTTTGACTGCCCCTTTAAGAAATTAACACTAGAATTACCGGACAGATCGAAGTTATTTGTTTATGATGTTTCCTGGCACAATTATTGAAATTGTGGAAATGTTTACATGAGAAATCTTATGGTGAACTTTTTTATTCACATATTATGAGAAAATTCGCGTGAAATCTGATGTTTAATGGTAAGAGTTCCACTAAGTTGCAAACAAACAAAATTTCACTAGATTTTATATCGTCGAATAAAATAATACTGATTTCATCTTGTGATCTAATTGTGTATACAATAGAATATTTTACGACTGTCTTGACTTTCTCTCAGTGATCGAAAAAGTTATGGAACTTATTAATACATGCTATTTAAGACATGGAACTTTTTTAAAGAATGGTTTCACGTCATAAATTCTAATGAGAACCGATAAAAGTTTTTCGAAGTGATATTTCTCGTTTGAGTAGGTCTTGTAAAATATGACAAAAAATTGTTTCTTGTAACAGGAACAGATCGTTAATATTCATTGAGTTTCCACACATTGTGACAAATACTGGACACTAAAATAGATGTTTCAAATATATTATTTAATTGTAACATTCACTTAAATAATTCCAGGCTCAATGCTTGTCTGCGTTTCTCTTGTGCAACCTTTTAAAAATTGTTGAATAAACAGTAAAATAATTTGTTGAATATTTTTATTATTTTTATATTTGTTTATTTTTATTATTTGTTTGAATATTTTTTTAAAAAGTTCCAAACAGTGACATTTCTTTCTGCAAAAATTCTACAAAAACATATATTTTCTCGAACGAAACGTGTAAGTTAGAATTTTTTAAACACAAAAGATAAATTGTTTTCTTCGATTTCATTTTCTTTTAAAGAATTTTAATAGGCTGCATTTAAAAAATGAAATTATTTCGCACGGCAAGTTTATAAAATAAATTACAATAAAATAGTACTTGGTGCAAAAAGTCCGATTGTTATTTTGAAAATAACTGTCGTTCGTCGAACCAGTTTTATTAACATTTGTGTCGATCTTTCAGTTCCTGCGTCTTGTAAATTCTCTAATGTATTCTTTTCTTTTGGGTGAGTACAATTTTTATCTTACCATCTACTTAGTCCATCATGATTTTAATTGCAGTCAAAGCCGGCAACGGAGATTTAGGACGCATGCACTTAAAATCGTCGCACAGTAAAAAGAGAGTTAATTAGTCTAATAAAGAGTCATTTATACTAAGAATAACGTGGGATATTTATACTTTCCTTTCCAAAGTAGACTACGGCTTACAATCCTTTGTTCGAGTCTCTGCAAAAAGTACTGATTACATTGTTAATTATGAGCAATAGATTACTGTTACGAATATTAAGATGCCCCAAAATGTTGTACTTTGAAAGGGGTAATACCTGAGGTCATTTGAACTAACTTTTTCCTTTACGAAAATATTCTCCGCAACTTTGTTTAGGAGTTATTAATGAAAAACAAGGACCAATCAGAGAGCGGAAGCCGCTGTAGCCGCGTTCTGATTGGTCCGTGTTTTTCGTTAATAACTCCTAAACAAAACCGCGGAGAATATTTTCGTAAAGGAAAAAGTTACTTCAAATGATCTCGAGAACCACCCCTTTCAAGGTAGAACATTTTTGGGACACCCTCTATAAAATATCTTACAAACAATTGTTATCAATTTTTGTAATCAGTTATCAAGGCAGTTATCAGTGACTGTACCGTTTACTAATTATTCGAAAACAAGTTAAAATTGATTTATTGAACGAAGCACAAAATTCCATTAATAAAAGAAAATTTTCTCTTGGATTACAGTTATAGCATGAATATTTGTTAAGATCGTTCTATATTTCCTATAGTAATTAGGAATTCTGAAATAATTTTGAAGTGAATCTCCCATAATCCGCTTACACGTATAGTATGCCAACAGGTAGATAACGCTGTGCAAAACATATGTTGCTCTGCGGTATCATTATCCCACCTACAAACGCGCACTCGAAAATATCTGTTCACATGTATGCGGTGAAATGTAATTAACAAATTATCGCTTTATGTGTTCACCGGCCGTGCGTTTTAGCAAAGTTGAGTACAATAAAAAGTTTAGTAATACCAGTAAGGATTATTATTGTGTTCGGGACCTGGTCAAATACGCTTACTATTACACTGCGAATGTTCATGCAATTTTGAATTTTTGAATCTTATTTTCAATGGCAATGGCCTATGTAGATACTAAATTAATAAAAATCGTGCCAAATCCTGTTGAATTTCGTATTCTAATATTTTTTTTTTAAACTTTTATGCCCCATAAATGCATAAACATCTACAGTCTATGGTAAGGGACCCAATTACTGTGGGGGTACCAATTACTGTGCCTGTATTAATTATACTTATTTTTAAAGCATAATGAATATTTAATAAAGAGATATTACATTTTTTCATTAAAATCAGTTAGGCACAGTAATTGGTACCCCCATAGTAATTGGAATTATTAGGTAATTGAAATGTCCAATTTTTAACAGTAACATTAAACAAACTTCTTGCTAAATATATTCTCTCAATGAATTACAAGTTTTTAATTATGTATATTACAGTAGAATTTCTTGGTTATCGGAAAATGTCAATAATATCGGTAGGTTACCAGTATATCTCTAATGTGCTGATTTTAATAATTAATGTAACCCGTTAAGTCCCAAGCAATGGAACAAGACGATTGTTACGTATACAGTTAATTATTACTTGACGAAGTATATAAGAAAGAATGCATATGAATACTACCAAAAAACTTGTTTGATTGGTACGTTGGAAGAAACAAGGAAAGCAAGCTTTAATTAATTAGCGTAATGTTAAAGATGCGAATAAAATCACGTATACAGAGCGAGTCACTTAACGTTTGCACATCAAATATCTTTGTTGTTTTTAAAGATACGTAAAATATCTTAAGGACAAAGTTTAATGGCTCAATGGGGATCACGATGCCATAAAAATATTTGTTATATTTTTTTTTTATCTCAAGGTCACCTTCATCTTTTCAAACGGGACCACCCCCTTTCAAACACCTACGATGACAGTCCCTTTCATTAGGAATTCAGTGACTATAATTACTCAAGGTGATTCAGGGTCACAGGCAGAAGATGCGAATAAGATTTCAAAAAACAGCAGGATAGCTGTAAGTCATAAATGTCTGTGATGATACGCTGATGCATATCTTTAACTGTTGTTGGAGCACTCATCTCTACGTTATCTTTTAGCAAAAATAATCTTTTTAAATTTTATACGTTTCCTCTATCTGTGACCTTGAATGACCTTGAGTAATTACAGTCACTGAATTCCTAATGAAAGGGACTATCATCGTAAATGTTTAAAAACGGGTGGTCCCGTTTTAAAAAATGAAGGTGACTGACATTTCTAAAAAAAATTTTACAAAAACAAATATTTTTATGGCATCTTCAAAAACAACAAAGATATTTGAGGGGCAAACGTTAGATGGTTCACCCTGTATATTCGACCATTGAAATATAAAATATCCATCATAATGCTGGACATGACACTGCACAAGACAGGTACATAGAAAAGAATGTCATCGTTAGCCTGCGGATCTTTAGCAATTATAGCATGCAAACATTGTTAAAATACAAAAACATGTATGGTAACAAACAATAATGACATCTCTGCTCTATGCTTGCCAGAAGGAGTTTTCTAGTTGATCAATTGAACTTGCTCCTTGTCCTGATGTTTATAAAATAAGCTACTAAATTTAGAAATTGCATTAAAATGAAAATTGTTTTATCACAGTGCTATGAATAAATAAACATAAAACGAGGAACAGCAACAAGAAAATATTAAGCAAGTAAGAGAAATTTTTAAAAAATCAGGTTGGAGAAGGACGAGAGTGTTTAATTTTATAAAATTTGAGGGTGGGATTTCATTTCAAGAAATTTATTACTTATTGAAGCTAATCGGTAAGTAAAGATATTAGTATACAATTTTTGATTTTGTAAAAAAATTGCTAAAATTATGGTTTCTAACACATCTAATATAAAGTATTTATATATAAAACAATGCAAATTTATCGGAAAAAATTGTCAGTGAAATATTGTGTTAACGCAACGTTACATCCTAATGAGTTAATAAGAGCTCTTCTTACAATTCGCCTAACGATATTGTCGATATATCGTTAAGTATCAATAAGATATTGATAATCGATAGTGACACCTCTATTCTACAGTGTGTCGAAAATGTTTGAAATAATAGTTACAGGATTTAAAGTAATTAATAATACGGTAATAGCAGTTTTTTGACAAGTACAGGACATCTGAAGGTCACTATCGATTTTTCAAATAGAGTGAATTATTTATAAATGAAAATAAAAATTATTTGCGAATTCTGAATTAAAATGTACTCGGGTATTTATAAAGACCACTTTCGTTTTTTTTTTATGGAATGAATTTTTTATGTTTGAATTCGTTAGAATTGGAAATTGGAATTTTTTTTTGAAATTTTTTTTTTAATCAAAAGGTACTAAGGTACATTTGTCCTAAAACTTTCTGTGATAATATAATTTGACTTTATTCATCCTGTTACTTTTCTTATGAAATTATACTGAGAGATGTAGTATTCTCCTTTACACGTGCACTTGTAAAAAAAACAACAGCACAATGGGTGAGATCTTAGTGCTCAAAATGTATTTAAAGATCCATTTTTCCAACATTAAAAATGTATTTAAAAATCCATTTTTTTTAACTGGAACTGTGAGCAAGGAAAAGTCATTATATTGTCTCGTCTAAATTTTATCTAAAATTTGTGCTTTGCAACAGTATAAATAAGTGTTCCGTTTTTATGTAAAATTCAGAATATTCAATGAAATCAATTTTTTATAATAAACCGATCGTTTATCCAAGTCTTCTCAGAGTTTGAAAAAAAATATCAGTTTCAAAAAATAAGTTTTCAAGGAACTTTATCAAAGAAGTCCCTGTGTGTTACTCCGTAAACTAATGGCGATAACTTGTATAGTCATCGATAGTCGATGATTATGAAATAGCTTAATAGTCAACTTCATACTTAAAGATAAATAACAAAATTTATATTTAATTCCTCTTGTTTGTGAAATTTGGAGAAAGAGTGTTTTAACTTTGAGTATAACATAGCTCGTACGATGCTAAATTATAATGTATAAAACTTATTATAATTTAATTTCTGAATTCTGATAATCAAGTCTAAACTGGAACGTATTCGAAAGTGTTGTCGTTAAAATATTGAAACTAACAAAAAAATTATGCTAACCAACTATGAGATAACTTAGGCAACAGGATAGCTTAGATAACTAGCCATATACTAGTGACACTTATTAGATTCCATAAACTGGAAACTTTTCTTCTTATTTTATCCACTTACTGGATCTCTCACTATACGAGTGGTAAAGCAATAAGTATAAGCAATACATATTCTGAAGTGGCAAGTGTTCATGGTAAAAGGTATTCTGATACGCACTAATCTATAAATTACAATGTTGTTTGACACGTTTTTTACTCCTATTCTTAACATAAAAACACTTTGCGACATTTATATACTAGCGAATCATGCCCAAATTGCTTTGACACATAATCCAAGTCATTTTGCCACGAATTACTTGTCAGTCAATTAGCAAATTGATTAACACTTTGACTCACACTTTTTCTCTAAAAAAAAACCTTTTTTAAGAATTTAAAATTATATTTCAAAACTTTCTTATTAACATTTTTAAACACGCGTAACTTTTGAACCAGTGAATCCCTGGCATTAAAACTTCGATTTTTGGCATTTTCTCATAAAGATCTACAGGATTATATTTTAAAAAGTTACAAATTTCTGGGTTGCCAAGGTGAAGTTTAACCGTAATTGGGTCTTTCCTTACCTTAGGTTAGAAACCTATTGTAATTGCTACAAGAAATCTTATCGTTTCTGTCTAAGTTCTAATTTGGTGTCACTTTTATAGGCACTGCTGTGGCAGTCATCGTGACAACTCGTATTAAAAGTATAATTAATACAAGCACAGTAATTGGTACCCCATAGTAATTGCGTCCTTTACCCTGCATTTTAAAGGGTATGTGGAGACTGTTTTGACTGATTGTAGGTTTCTGCGATCTGGACAGAACAAAAGTGTGTCATTTGCTAAAATATACGGTTTGGAACAGCTATAAATTAATTGTATGTTATGCTGGTTTCTTATCTTTCCTTGTTTGCAAATTGAAACGTGAACCATGCAAAGGCATTGTACAGCAAGATAACACGAATAAACTCAAAGCTAACCCAAACCGAACGGAAAAAGTATTTTTTTTGATAGATTCTATTTAAGACTATAATAACTATAGCTGTAATAATGTAAAGAAGTTTTTCAATATTGAAAAAGTTGTTGATCACTGTAATAAATACTGAATGATATCCAACGCATAATACTATAGCAATATTAAATAATTGTTACATTTCAAAATTTAAAAATTGACATTCTGTATATGTATTTATTTGTAATACTTATGCAGATCACTCACGGTTCAAACCTTGTTAATCTTTTTCTTATGGAACCCTTTGTCAGTAAATGTTTTAATATAACTTGTTTGCATAGCACTTTTATTATACAGATTCTGACATACCTGCACTGCAAGAACACTTTTTGTACAAGTTCCTAATGATAACGTATCTTCTCATTAAAAAATATACAAGAACAGATATTTTGTTAAACGAAAGGTAGAAATTCGAACAATATTTTTTTAAAAACAAATGATAACTATTTATTGTGGACCTTGATGGAAACTACTTTTATGACTATTTCATTTATTAAAATCGTGCAACAGTTACACACTTACATTATTTACACGTAGGATAAGGGACCCAATTACTGTGCCCATATTAATTATATTTATTTTTAAAGCATAATGAATATTGAAAAACAAATATTACATTTTTTTCATTAAAATCAATTCATATATATGTTATATATATTTTTTTATATTCTTTATACTTTAAAAATAAGTATAATTAATATAGGCACAGTAACTGGCACCCCCCACAGCAATTCGGTCCCCATCCTACTACATTTTTGTAATTTATTTTTGTCGATTGTATCATTGGATTGCAACATAAATAAGGTCGTTTATCTTCAACCCCTTTCCTTCATGTATTAACAAATTGCAGAATTACAATCAATCAATTATATAATCCTTGTCTATAAGTGGCTTCTATTTAATCACAGTTACATGTATTCGCAACGAGTTATAACTAAATCCTTAAAATTAGAACATATTTATACTTGCAACCGAACGTATTTACAGTGACTCACGTAAATGTCCACGCAATTCCCCTTTAACTCTAGTTTTATGGGACCCATCAAAATGACGGATTCTAATATTTTTAGTTTGCAAATATTGAGATTGTGAAGATGCAACCATGAGGAATTATTTAACAAATTGATTTCTTTGGGTATGTATTGTTAAAAAGATGACTACAAATTTTGATAAATGCATTCATGTTATTTTTATAAAGTAATGTAAAATAGTCATTTTTAGTACTCCTAAACCTAGTGTTAAATCAGAATAACTTTTCAAAAGTGGACGCAAACATTGCAATCGCAAAGAAAATAGTAAGAGTCGTTTTTTAAAACTGTTGTCTGAGCCTGTAATGAAAATTTGGAAAATACATTTTGCAGATCTGTATCAATTGTATAGATTCTGAAAATTTCGTCGAAATTGATTTATGTTGCTATGAGCTACAAACTATTAAAATTTGTTCGTTTGCTTGTTGTTAAAGTTTCACCATTTTTAATCCTTTATGGCTCATAGCAACATTAACCTTTTTTGGCTCAATAAAATTTCCAGATTGTATATGGCCGACCCGAATTTACAAAATGTATTTTTTAAAAAATAATTTTTAAAAAGTTGTAAAGAGCAACTATTATTTTCTTCGCGATTCTGGCCGAATGCAATTATTTCAAAATTGTCATTGCACGTCATCTTTTATACCAACATTGTTCTAGCTTCGCAGAAAGCCTGAAGTTATTTAATCCACTTTTTAATTTTATTTTATTTTAAATAATAAATAAGAAATAACAAATCATCTAATTTGCAAATAATAATTAAATTTTTATTCAGTTAGAAAAGCATTTAAATAATTCCACAAAGAATTTATTTATTATTTCTTCTTGGCAAATAAAATGTTATTTATTATTTGAATTTTAGGGGAAGAAAACTAATAAATAGACTGCGGAAGTTCATGCACGATAAATATGCAAAATGTATATGACATTTATGCACGAAAAACATGCAAATATGCACGGAAAATATGCAAATATGCACGGAAAATATGCAAATATGCACGAAAAATATGCAAATATGCTCGAAACATATGCAAATTTTTCCCATATTAATTATATATTACATTAAGTGTTAGGTACAATATTGAGTATTAACAGACATTTCACAGTTATACTGGAGTATCGTAATTCGAATTACAATAAATTACAATCATTTTTTCTAAATTTGATGGCGTCAATTGATGGCGTTTGTCGATCAAAATTAATTTATACGCTGAAAATGACCGCGCTCCACATCACACGACGTTACCGGTGCATATTTAAAGTTACTTATACTGTGTTGTGGCGTACATATTGGATCTTGTACAAATTCTCCGCATAAAATTCGTACAATGCTGCCCATGTTGCTTGACCACTATTTTTTGTGTGTATGGAAGTATTAATATGTTGAATTAATTGCGATTTTCTATCGCACTTTATACTTTTATTGCACATTCCACAGTAAATATTATTTTCATTATTTTCGTCAATAATGAAATTGGGATCGCCTTCGATCCAGCTTTTCATCAGTAAAACCCTACTTTTCCAAACTTTCGGCATTTTAATAATGATCGCACGCACTCTCACAAAATTCGCTTTACCACTTCGAGTATCAAACTGAACTGTTCGAATTCTAAATACCAACAGCTACATGTGTTCTTAGAGCTGATTCAGTAAGCAATATAAGGTCGGAACATCATAACTTGTTGAGGCTTCTTCAGTATTATATCGGCGTATCACTATTATCGACGCTATTCGGTTATGATACGAGTGCTTGTTAATAGATTGCATAAATTTAACAAGATAAATGATTAATATGAGCATGAGATATGCATATATACGGAAAATAATATGTTTTAGATATTTCTCTTTGAAAAACATATGCAACAATATATTGCGTATGTTTTTCAAGAGAAATATGCAAAACATATACATTATGCAAAAAGTGCAAAATAAAAAACATATTTTTAGAATCCTCTAATCGCAAAACATATTTCTGTTTAAGTCCCACTGCTTCATCAGTTTTCTATATAAATATGCATTTGCATAAACATCCGCAGTCTACTAATAAATAATTTGGACTAGTGGTGCACGAATTCCGAATTTATAAATTAGGGGACTATACTCAGGGAACTGAGTTCGTCTACGTCTACATCAACAAACGTTCGCGAGAACTCAACGATATCCCTTAGAGCGATTGAAGATCCTTATTTCCCAACTATGGCATTCCGAATAATACATAATACATAATATTATATGTGTCTGTTATATTTATTCAAATAATCATTTAAGTAATGCCCAAACTCTGCGTGTAAAAACTTATGCTAGTCACTGTATTTTACAACGTAAAGTAAGGTAAAGGACCCGATTACTGCGGGTGTACCAATTACTGTCCCTACATTAATTACACTTATTTTTAAAACATAACAAATATTAAATTTGTTTCGATGACGTTAAAATAGGCTCAGTAATTGCTAACCCCACAGTAATTGAGTCCCTTACCCTGTGTCGTAATCCTAGAAAGTGTCCTGGAAAAATTTTAATATGAATTTTTGTCATATATATCAAAGGCCCTTGATAACGAAGGGGGGGGGGGTGATGAATTGTTTAGAATGCTGATGACGACACGCTTGGCGGTCATTAAATCGTCGAAGAGTACGAAAAAATTGGGTAACGGCAGTCACCGAGCATTGATAGTAAAGCTGGAATGGAAACTAGCCTTGAAAATGGCCGTCGAATCCTGAAATAGTGTGTGGAAACAAATTCCAGTTGCAACGTGAAAATAAATAAGAATCATGTTTAACCAGTTAACTGTGTTTGACGAGTATACTCGTCGTGAAGAAATGGCAATATTTTGTGTCATGACGAGTATACTCGTCAAAACAGCTATAATTCAAACAGCGGTTAATTTTTGCGACGCAACTTAGGTACACATTTTTCAAAGAGGTCGCAACAGTTATGCATTATCTGTTCGCCCGGTTATGCAGTTCCGGGAGAGTCGGAGCGAACTCTTGTTTGTTTTTCCATTTTGTGCTCGCGCCGTGCTCGTCCCCATCGCTAGAAGTTGAACTGCCTCGCGAGGCACGGCTCGTGACGTAGATACCTGTCGCGCCTCCATGTTTGCCTCGTCCCGAGTCTGCCTCGGATCGAGTCGCTGCCAGTCGGGTTTTCGTCGTGCTTCGGGCTGCCTCACTGCGATCTGCTTGTTCTGTTCGAACGGCTTTCAAGTGCTCTGGCCTCCACGGCGCACCACGGTTCGTTCGCGAGCATGGACAACGAGAAGTGTAAAATTTTCATCGAGATATACAAAAGACACCGATCGTTGTGGGACCCGAAACACTACGATTACCACAACAGCGCGATAAGAGAGAATTCGTGGAGAGAAATAAGTTCCATTCTGAACTTACCTGTTGCCGAACTTAAAAACAAAATGAAATCTCTGATGGGCACTTATAGAAGAGAAAGATCGCGGCAAAAGAAAAGTCTCATTACTCGGGCAGGTATGTATCGATATACTTTAATATTCGCCTTTAGTTGAATAGTGTAAAGGACCCAATTACTATGGGGGTACCAATTACCGTGCTTATATTAAGTATACTTATTTGTAAAACATAATGAATATTAAAAGAGAAACATATAACATTTATACTAACTGATTTTAATCAAGAAAATTTAATATCTCTTTTTTTTTAATGGCCATTATGCTTTACAAATAAATATAATTAATATAGGCGCGGTAATTGATAACCCCACAGTAATTGGGTCCTCAATATAATTACGATAATCTGTGATTATTGGTATTCGGTTTCGAGATCGATGCTAAATTAATTAATTAATACTCTACACTATAAATTGCATTTGTTCTTCTTGTAGGAAAGGGAGACATTTATGTGTCGAAGTGGTTCGCTTTCGATTGTTTTAACTTTTTGTCCGATCGGGACAACACGAGTCAAACTATGGAAGTGTTGACTAAAGTAAGTTTTGTTCAGTAATTGTTATAATATTATTGCGCCACAGATTCGTTGGAAGAACTTTGAACTTTCTCGGACATCTCGAATTGTACACCCCCTAAACTCAGAAAGTGCTCGGTCGGTAATAATGCTCGAGGCTTGAGGCTTCGAATCGCGACTTCCGATATGTATCGATATCTCGATTTGTTGTTGGATTCCGAAAGTTACATTATTTTTCATTTCTGTTTTCAATAAAACTTTCATAACAATTACTGTGCTTATATTAACTATATTTATTTTTAAAGCATCATGAATATTGAAAATAAAAATATTAAATTTTTTTCATTAGTCTGTTAAAATATATGTTATATATCTCTTTTTGAATATCCGTTATGCCTTAAAAATAAGTATAAATAATATGGGGATAGTAATTGGTACCCCCACGATAATTGGGCCCCTTACCCTAGTCGATACGAATTATTCAATATTCAATATTCAATATTGGGTTGCAATATAAATTTATTCTGTTGCAAATATAAATATCTTCTTATTTTAACGATTTAGTATTGACTAAACTCCGAATTTTATGCATTTTTGGGGAAAATGAGTAGATGCAATTTAAAACCGTGGAACTTGACACTTGACGTTTTCAATTTACTTTTTTTTATATTTCTCGGATTTGAACCTCTTACGATACAGTTTAACAGAGGAAATAAATTATAATTTCTTTTTTTGTCAATATCGCAAATATTAAATAATACGCAAAATTTTTCGATTATATTCTGTCGCATGTTTTGAAAAATTTAATAGAACTTAGGAGAATTTAATTTTATGGCAAAATTGAACATTTATAATATGCTTCTGGCATCGCACAGATTACAAAAGAAGACGAATGACAACACATGACATCTTACGTCAAGTCGTAAAGAAAATAAACAATTTTTAGACTGTCTTCCTTAATCTTAATGAATTATGAAACTTTTAATAACACGACATATTGTTAGCAGCTTAACTCAAAATTGTTTGAACATTGTTGTATTTCGTTTAAGGATCAGAAACATTTGCCGATTTTATTAGTAAAAATTGAAAGACGATAGAAAATCCATATTGTTTAAGATTCGTTAAATCCCACAATCAAAGATCGTAATCTAAAAAAAAAATAGGTTCTGAGCTTATAAATTATCAAGATTTACACATATGGAAATTTTAAAAATTTTAGAGAAAACCTTTTGTATTGACACAACAGTCAGTGGCGGATTTAGGGGGAGGATATAAGGGCTATAGCCCAGGGCGGCAAATTGTTGGAAAAATATCAAAGGCACATGTCACAAAAATAAAAGCAAATACATATAAATGTTAACCAATTTAAAAACAAAAATAACATGTTTGAATGACGTTGTATGAAGTTACATGAAATCATTTAAAGCCTATGGGAGGGGATTGCAGAATGCAAGTACCTAACTCCCCCCTCCCTTCCCATATCTGAAAAATAGGTTGAACAAAATTAGGGTGGTATTAATGATTTTGTGCTTTGTGCTATTGATAAACCTATGGTGTAGAGGTAGCCCCTAGGCGGCAGAAGTCTAAATTCGCCACTGACAACAGTAACAATGTTATCTAAGAACAACAATCTGACGCATTTGGCACCCTACACTGTCAATTTACATTTTCAGTAAAAGCTACAAGTGACATGTAAAGTTTAACCAATAGTATATGCCTTTGCAAAAGAAGATTGAAATAAATAATTGTTAACGCTACTCGTGCCAAATAAGTCAAAATGGTCTATTTATATTTCCTTGTTTTACAACTCTGAAATTATAAAAATGCTTTTTCTGTGATATTACTTAATAAGATTTATTTATTATAATGTACGTAATGCTTAAATTTAATTTTAGGGGAATTTTAGAAGAATTATTATATAAACTTAATTTAGAGGAATTTGTATAATGACTCTTATGTTACTAGAGTAACGGTGTTAAATTTCAATAACGTATTTTTAAAGTTAATATATTCTTAAAAATGTTATGGAACATTAAAAATTCGACAGTTTTCGTTCTGCATATCTTTAAAAATATAACAATAATGTTGACTAATGCTAATGTTGAAACTACTTCCGAGTATTTCTCATTTTATAACACATCTGATTTATGATGAGCAGAAAATATATTCCTTTATATGCCAAATGCGTTTTCCGTAATTCCGTTAGCTCTAAAAGCATGACAATTAGTTTTTCAATTATTTAAATTAAAGTCTTTAGCAACTATTGTAATCTGATTTTCCAAAATTGATAAATGAGTAACTCTATAAGTTATATCGTTTTTAAAGAAATTATTTAAATAAACAGCATTGTGATAAATAGATTATGGATTGTTTGCATTTATAACAAAAATTTTTAGGTCAAATGCAACACACCCAAAACGTTAAAAGAATGCACAAACACAGATGCATAATTCTCAAGTCATTAAGATTATCAATAAATAAAATAAATATCTATGTATGCAGCTCCTGTATTTTACATAAGAATCTAGTAATTTTGCAATGGTGGTAAAGAAATGTTTAATATGATGTGCATATCACTTGTAGCTAATGCTGTTATTTTTAAGCTCATACACATCAACAATCCGCTTTGAACATTGACAGCGTTTTTGTTTAACGAAAACAATACACAGGGACATTGGCTATGTAATCCTTATATTTTTAAACAGAAACAAATCGTTTTACAATGTACAAGAAACGTGAACGGGTTAATTTTCACCCCGAGGAACGTGTGAGGGTTAAATTGAAATGAAAAGTAGGGTAAGGGACCCAATTACTGTGGGGGTGCCAATTACTGTGCCTATGTTAATTATACTCATTTTTAAAGCATAATTAATATTAAAAAAGAGATACAAAATTTTTTTCATTAAAATCAGTTAATATACAGGGTAAGGGGCCCAATTACTGTGGGGGTACCGATTACCGTGCCTATATTAATCATACTTATTTTCAAAGCAGAATGAATATTAAAATTTTTTCATTAAAGTCAGTTAATATGTATGCTGTATATATGTTTTTTAATATTCATTACGCTTTAAAAATAAGTATAATTAATATAGGCACAGTAATTGAGTTCCTTACACCTATGCTCTTTGTCCGTTATAGACAGAAACAGATGTGTCAATGGACGAACAAAACGGGATGGATATTGCGCACGCCGAAGTTCTAATCGAAACAGTTGACGAAATGCACGCCGGGACCAGTTACAATTTGCCCCAAACGAACTGTTCCGAGTCGATCAAAGTGCCGCCAATATCAATTAAGAGGAAAAGGCGCGTGACCTCATCTCCTAACGACGAAGGCCACACGTCTGAGAAACTTTTGACTATGCTGCAAGAAAAAATGTACGTGATCAATACGGATCCTTATTTCACGTTCGGCCAACATGTCGCGAACGAATTGCGGAAATACGATACGCGAACGTTGTCACACGTGAAGCACGCTATCAATAATATTATTTTTGACGCCGATATGAGAAGGATCCAGCAACACTTACCTCCGGAAGGAGACGCGCAAGCTTCAGGAATGTGTACGTCTGCATCGGTCGAAACATCGTCAGTCTCTGATTATACGAACTCTGCGTCACGCGGCAACCGTAAATGTAGAAAGTAAACAACGTTTCGGAGTATGACAACGTTTTAAATATCTTGTAAAAATTAATGGTTAATAATACTATTACTGTATACATATAGTGCGTGTGTTCTATTTTATTGCGTTTCTTCAATCATTCCTACGACATCCCTACTGTATTGCATTTCAAACCGCTGCACACCATAATCGCCAGATCAAGACTTCTTCCCCCACTCTAATTTCCCCTTCTACCGCGTTATTCCCCCACGCTTCCGCCACGGTCCGGTCACGTGACGCGTTCCGTCTCTGTCAGGTCTGTGTCACGATGTCACGTGACCAATCCAGTACTGGTAGAGAGAGGGTAACTTTTTCCCCTCAATCCGTGCTCCCTCCCCTCATCTAGCGAGTATGCTGCGCACTCAAGCAGAGGCCATCATGCACAGAGTCGTCAGATCAGGAGAATTGACTCGGATTGACGGGAAAAAGTTACCCTCTCTCTCTCTCTTTCTCTGACACATGGGCCGTGGCGGAAGCGAGGGGGAAGGGCGTCGTAGAAGACTATGAGACGACAAGTCTTAATCTGGCGACTCTGATCATGCAATGATTGGCCGTTTCTATAAAATATTAGATTAGCAACTTTAAGCAAACATAACTTTTTCCTAAATCAGGCCTGGGCAACTGGTGACTCGCAAGTCACACGCGAGTCCTCTTCCCACTCCTGAGACCCCCACCATGCTCGTATGGGGTGCGGGAGAAGGGGGTTAGGAACCTATATAGGAGGTTACCTCCAGCAGAGATAAAAGCACGTTAGGGTAATGTGAAGTGACCAGTGGCGGGGGAACCTATACACTGGTAGTTTTGGATTGTGAAGCGACGGCGGGGAAGAAGTTGCCCAGGCCTGTCCTGAATAAAACTTATTGATTAAAGTAAGCATCGTAATGTGCAACAATTTCTGCCAACAACTGTAAAATGTTAAAAAGTTAATTTACTAATCCGTTTGAATAGGATTTATATTTTTGTACAAAATAGTTATATGTCTACTCTGTTTTTTTTTTTTTATTCAATAGTTACCATTGTATGTTACAAAGAAACTACAACTACAGAAGTAAAGTATAAATTGTATAATTTTTAACTATCGGACAATTGCAAAAGTTGTAGAACATTGGGAAACAATTGTGGAAAATGGTGGAGACTGTATAAGTGATTAATAAAACTGTTATTTGATAATGTAACCGCTTGTGTTTTCTTTTCAAATCGGACACTAACTTTTGCAATCATCAAATACTTTATATTTTCATTTTTAGTGATAGTAAAATGTACTGCTTCGTTAAAACGTTCATTGTTGTACATCAGTTTTAGCTATGAAATTTCCCATAAATTCTAAACTTAGGACCAATGGTTTGGTATTATCCCCAATTTATAGTAGCCTATCTAGCATAATAGCGTTTAGCCCAGTCTCGCCACAAGGAGGCCACTTCGAGTAGAGAGGCTCGAGGGAAATACATGGAATAAACTATCGTCGATGAAATGAAGTTCAATCCGGCTACTTTTTTTATAAAAGTTCAGTAAGAATTCTATTAATTAATTAAGAAGAATAAGTATAAATGTGGCTATGGTTTGAACCAAAATAAATTAAGCATATTGATTATTCACAAAATGGCGGCATATTGCTCTCAAATTGCTGCTTTCATTGTATTTTTTCCGCCTTTTCCGCCTTTTTTTAAAATATTAAGAGAAAACGTCAGATTTGAAAACTTTTCAAATGCCTGTAACTAAGTTAATTTTGCGAGTTCAAACAAATGCTTTTGCACACATATTCTACATCACTTATACTTAAAGAAAATGCTAAAAACACGATTTTTTGAAAATGGAAAGCGTAAAGTCGAAAATTTCACTTTCTTTCAAATTTAAATTTTTCAAAAGTAGATCAAACTAAAGACAGCGAAGAGGTTCCAGTAATTTAAAAATACTGTTGCATTATATTCGAATTATCAAAATGACTATGCAAAGAAATGAATGTAAATATATGTAGCTCCTTATCTTCCAATGAATGCAGACAATAAATATTTTGGATAAAAACCTGCAATCTAGTGACGAGGAATAACAATTTTTAATAATTATCGAATCGCAAGTAAAATTAAAAACGTATTGGGCAGTAATTTTTTCCCTATATCACAGAGTTAGAAATCATTGTCGTTTTCGATGAAAGAAATGTAAACTTCGAGAGATAATTCCCTAAAATTGCATATCTTTTTTTCTATTTTTTCTATTTTTAGCTTTTTTTACTTTTGTCAATAAACAAGCAAATATAACAGACTGTTTGGAGAAACGAATCACAGAAATAAAATGACTACAAAGCCCATCATAGATATCCTTCGCTTAATGATACACAATAACAACAATAAAGAAGGAAAAAAACTTGCGTGCGCTATGCATACGACGTTAACCCCTTGCACTGTAATAACATGATCAGCTCGTAACAAGCAGATTGCGGAAGTAAGTATACATATCACTATTAATGTTGTCGGTAAAATGATACTCTATTCAACTGTACGAAAATTGGTATCTCATCGTCTTCGTGACCTATAAATGTTTAATGTTTCGCCAATATTATTTCTATGGTAAACAAAGAGAAATTGCCCCTATCAGAAAAATATTGCACTTTTGTGCTTCTAAAAAAGACTTGCATTGAGGCAGGTAGGTTTAGACAATCATTTAATTAAACACGTTACACATAATTATAAAAACAGAATAAAATAGTTTCGCCAGTTTTTGAAACCTTATGTTCTGTTCAACACTAGGTTTTTAATTAGGTAGTTAATTATCGTTATCTGGAGGTTACTTGTATCCGAAACGAGTTCATATTTGTGTAAATTGTTTGCAATAAATGTTTGTAATATATCGTTTGTAAATTGTAATGTATATTTTAAACAATAATTACCAATTACACTACAATTGTAAAAATCAAGTACTGCTTTAAACAGGCTGTGAATTTATGATCAGGTAATTATCGTGTAAATAAACATTTACACTGAGTATGAAATCTATATCTGTCTTAGTGTTTCAATAAATATCATCGAACTATTGAAACTGCTTTGGTTTTGTGTTGAAATTAGAAGAGAAGTAGTATCTGTTAGGGAGATTTGAAAAGAGAACTTATTAGAGATTTTAGTTATTTTATCGTGATCATTATTATAATGGATAATGTATTTACAGGTAATAATGATACTTAAATGTTCGCAGCCCCGTTTCGTTCAATTTATTTACAGATAAATTTATTTATAGAGCTGAATATAAGCACTTGTACCGTAACGATATTATAAATTATGAACGTATTAATTCATACACTGGATACCTTTAAATGGAGAAAGTGCTGAGCGTTCCTACAGAGTTTCTCTCTCTCTCTCTCTCTCTCTCTCTCTCTCTCTCTCTCTCTCTCTCTGCCAGTACCGGATTAGTCACGTGACATTGTGACACATGCACGACATAGACAAACCGTGTCACGTGATCGAGCCGCGGCGGAAGGGAGGGGAATAGCGCTGTAGAAGGGGAAGGGTAGAGTGGGGAGGCAAGTCTTCATCAGAGGCGACTCTGCGTTTCTACAATATAAAACAATATTTCAAGGCTTTCTAAGAGAACATGTGCTGTACATGTTACCTGCGTGCCGGCGCCATTAATTTGGGTAATTTCACGCATGTGATCAATGGGGTAAAATAGGAAAAATTACTTTTAGACCTATTTTCCCTATTTAGTCATATGCGAAAATTCTGAAAAAAGTCAAACAGATGTTAAATATCCAGATACATATATTGTAATTAATTCGGATTTTTAAGTTGACAGTTCTTCAAAAAAACAAAAACCTCAAACAAATCGGAAAAAATGCAGATTTCGCATTGAAGTTCGAGAGCGACATCATTTATATTTTTACAATATCGCATTTTTTTTTTTTTTTACCGCATTTTTCGACGCTTTTTCCGGGAAAAATGAATGTTCGACTAAAGTTTTTACATTTTGTGTATTCTGTATGTTAGTACTGTTAAAGATTTATTTGATATTGTATAGTTATTTCGAAACAATGGAATGATATTTTGTTTTTATTTTTCTTCCCAATTGTCAGTTTTGATTTTGCTAAGCCGTATCGCGCATTGCTGATCGTATCGTATGATAATACAAAGTTATTAGATTGGAGTGGCTGTGAGCTGCGAAAGCACTTTACTCGTAAATTCTAATAGAGCGCTAAAACTTTGTCATACTAATTTGGCGAGACAATATCGACATTAGTATTGTTTATTTAATCGATACCAGACTAATACATCATCCATAAAGTTCTGTACAGGAGCACTTGTAGGATTACCCTGTGATCCAAACTTTTCTTTTTATTTTCCAACCACTTTATTAGGGTTGGTATTTTTCAACCTTTTTATTTTCCCATTTTTTAGGATCTTTCGATTAACCACAAATTGCAATGTTAAGAATTTCAAAACTAAATTTACTTCGACGTATATCCAAGGTCACCTTCACATTTTTAAATGACACTGTGTGTGTTTTTTAACTACATAGCGTTATGGACCACGTTAGGACGAAAAATAAAAAAAATTGTAAAGTAAAAAACAAAAAAAATTAAAAAATTAAAATCGAAAAATAAATTGTATTTTAACATTTTATCCACCTATTAATAGTATTTTCAATAATTCTGCTGTGACAAAGGAAGCTTGAAAATCTTCCTTTGCATAATAATACTAAACGAAGTTGTTAGTACTAAATTGTACGAAATGAACGTGGAATTGTCTACAAATTTAAACACATTGGTCATAAATTTATAATGTTATCGAAAATGCAGTAGTTTTGATAATGTTTTCGTCAATGAATGAACACAGCTATAAAAGCTAGAAAGAAATGGTATTATATAATGACAATAATGTTTCGTTAGAATTGATTGGGGAATTATTTGGAAGTTGTGAAGCTGTCGCGTTCAAAGGACGAAAGCGATTCAATTATAAATTCAATAATCACCTGCAATACCGTGAGTGATGAAATTATTGGAGCTGCAGCACGAAAAATTAATTTTTCAACTATATGATGAGTCTACTGCTAACGTGCATTTGTAATTTGCAAACATTAATACTTCATACAATAATAGTGAAAATTCAATATACCTAAACGTTCGTTTAAACATGTATTGTTTTAATGTAAAATCGTGGACTTATGCGAGTCGTTTAAATATTCGGATTACTTACTGCATAATTTTAAACTTTATGACGGTGGCAATAGGATAATTTCAATGACATCATTTTTCGACATGTTCTTATGTTTTATTTAATTTACAGTTTCACTCACATAATTGATCACACACTTTAAATCAGAATAACTTTTCTATAAATGGATCAAATGACTTCAATTTTTCTGTAAAACTGGAATTAGTTTCGAAAATTTTAGAAAAATTGTGTTTGGTCTTAATCGCGAAAGAAATAGTAAAGGTTGCTTTTTCGACTTTTTTATCTGAGCTTCTAATAAAAATTTAAAAAATATGTTTTGTTAATTCATATCAGTCATATACATTCAGCAAATTTTTTTGAGATTAGTTGCTACAAGCTATAAGAGATTACAAATTGTGGAACTTACAATTTTCCAAGTTTTCAGAATTTTTAATCGTTTGTAGCTCACAGCAACACAAACCAAATTCATTCACATTTTTTAAGTGTTCATTACAGGCCCAGGTAAAAAAAGTCGCAAATGACAGCCTCTAGTATTTTTTTCAAAATTATTTCAATATATTCACTAAGCGAAGTCGCTTGTTCTATGTGTAAAAATGGTATTCTGATTTCAAGAGTGTGTGGTCAATAATGCGAGTCCCTGTAATTTGCATATTTAATATCAAAATATAAATGTTACACGTTTCTGTTTTCAGGAAAGAGTGCAAGCCAAGGATCCGCCATCACATTACCTAGCAAAATTACGTACCTACCTGGATCCAAAAGCGTCGCGAAGCCATCGAGTATGTTACAATCAAAACATTTTTCTTTAAATTTTATGCGTTCATCTTTTCGTCTCTTTTACGTTACTACGCGGATTCCGCCAAACTAAAGACATAATCATGCATATAGTGAGTAAAACTTAATACATAACGTAACCGAAGAAAACTTTTCGCAGGAAAATAAACTGTACTAAAATACAGAAACAAGTATTTTTATAAAATTCAGTTTTTGTTGTCATTAAATCCATTTTTACACCAAAAGTATATCGTAGAATTTCTAAAACAAAAACAATTCTTCATTTCGATTATGTGTGACAAAAAAGTAATATATTAGCTGAATAACTTCTAGCAGAAAAGATGTAGCATGTTGCATTTGTGAAAAAAAATGTTATTTGTATACAAATAAAATTTGTAGTGTTTCATTCATATCACTATGGCGGCGTTAAAAAATGAACAAAATACATTGCTGTGAATTTTCATAATCAGTGTTCTAAATATTACATAAACAAATGTTCAAATTGTCTCGTTATACTGGTCTTTTGCAAATAATTTTTTTCGGTTGCGGTTGTATAACGCTGTACGTCAGTGCTGGGCACGGTTGGGGCCCCTCAAACGCTTGCTTCCCCCACCAACCTCTCTTTCGCGCAGCGCGCGCCTTCGCACAGTGCGGACAAATAGCCTGTTTGCGGCACTTCTCGAAGTTTGGTTATTAATGCATATATAGAGGAAATTGTTTACAGACAATTATATTTACCAATATAGTTAATAATTTTAACAAAAAAAAATAATTTTTAGAAAAAAAAATAATTTTTAGAAAAAAAAATTTATTATTAAAAATTAACAAATTTATTTTTAAAAACGAACAAGTTTAGAACAAAAGTAATAATAAGTGAACCATATGTAAAATTAACAATAATAAACTTAAACAAATTATAATACTAGTGAATAAAATGAATAAACTTAACAAAACGCTATCCGAGTCATTCTCGGTACTTTGATTGCGACCCAAAATCATTGACTCTCGTGAACTTGCACATCTCGATCTATCCTTACATTCTTATTACTTTTTCAATAGTTATAAAACATATATTAAAAACAAATTAAAAATACATAAAAATGATTGATATATAATTATTGCAAAATTTTATTATGCATAAAAATGATTATTATATGATTATTATTAACAATTTCCATCCTAATACGCATTTTTTGCAAAAGAAATGTATTTCATATTGTGAAATACACGAATATTGAACTTTTCCAGTAAATTTCCCACTGTAACTGTGGCGAACAAATGGCAAAATTTGTTACAACCAAATTTGTTTACAAATGTATACTTATTGTTAATTATTCACAGAAAATGAAATTTAACAATATAACTAATACATTTAAAAAGAAAATAACAAATTTTCCACGATAGATCCTAAAGGAAAGGTATAGACACCTCTTAAAAAGTTTATAAAATTGAGAGTCGCAAAAAGTCGCAGACAAAACTATGAAATTCTTAAACTATAATAAGTAATGTATCCGAATATGCATAAATCTCAGGACATGTTTTGCCGTTTTTGTTTTATGTTAATTTGAAGTTTTATATGCAATTAACAAATAAAACCACCATCGAAAATTTGTACAAAAAATAAATCTACTTTATTAAATGTATAAAGAATACATATTCCTTGGTAAGAACTTTCCATTACACAGAATTATTATTGCACACTCATTTACAGTTAATATAACATTTCTCGATTTTTGGCACTTTAGAGAGTGCCTCCATGGCCAAATTTTTTTACAAAAATCTAAATTTGGTTACTAATGCATATGCAATGGTAATGAGTCACAAAAAATTTCATTTAAAAATAAAATTAATAAGTTGAAAAAATAAATGATTTCTATGCATAAAAAGAATTGTTAAATGATGTTTAAACGAATAATAATATGAATTTCCTGCTAATATGCAGTTCTGCCAAAGGAAATTTTCGTGCATCGTCAAATAAAAATGTAGTGAGATGTGCCGACTTGTCCGCACTGTGCTTCGTCGCGTTCGCTAGTGTCCCGTGCATAGTCGCCAGATCAAAACTTGTTCCCCTACTCTAATTTCCCTTTATTACCCCACGCTATTCCCCCAGGTTTCCGCCGCGGCCGGGTCACGTGACGCGTTCCGTCTCTGTCGTGCAGACTCCGGTACTGGCAGAGGGAGGGTAACTTTTCCCCTCAATTCGTGTTCCCTCCCCTCATCTGGCGACACTGCCTTCGTCGCGTTCGCTGGTGTCTCGTTCATAGTCGCCAGATCGAAGCATGTTCCCACACGGTCCGGTCACGTGACGCGTTTCGTCTTTGCCGTGTCTATGTCAGAATGTCACGTGATCAAGCCGATACTGGGCAGAGAGAGGGTAACTTTTCCCCTCCCCTCATCTGGCGACTATGGTCTCGTGTCTTCTGTGCCTGCCCGTACGTACCTTCGTAGCAATACGTGACAGGCGAAGCGCGTCCTTTCTCCATGGTAACGGCACTTACTGGAAAGGGACAGTGGGCGCCACGGTGGGTGCCTCGATCGAGGCAAATGTGCCCACCACTGGTGTACGTATTAACGATTCACTATATTCATGTTGATACGATGATCGAATTCTTTTGTTCTTGAGCTGTGAAAGAAAAGATCGTTTATTTTTGGTTCGTTTTCGCTCAACAATACTGAACAACGGATACTAACGATTATATAGACGTATCGTTTCCTTGCGTTTTTCCAGAAAAGAAAGATAGTTGGAGAGTCAACGTCGACACAAGTACTTCGGGATTTGGAAATCTCTTTAAGAACGAATCATATAGAGTAAGTTCGAATGATATCTCTTTCGAGATGCAGCAGTACACACTTCTGAACGGTGATGGGCAGCGTCGAATGCTTTTGTAATTGAAATACGTGTAAAATATCTGATACTTGTATCGGATGTATAAATCAGTTGAATACCTTGGCATTTTGTATTTAATCAGTAGATTGCGGATCTTTATGCATCTATGGCTTCTGAAAATTTTCAAAAAAAATGCTAGAATATGAAATTCGACAGAATTTCGTACAATTTTTATTTCTTTCAAATCCACAAAGGCTACTACCGCTGAAAATGAGATTACATTCGATTCCTCTTCCTTAAAATTCGTCTAGAAAAATTGCAAATTGCACAAACATCCGCAGCCGATTAATCACGTTGTGGAACGTGAAATACTTCTGTAATTTGTATTTAAGAGCTCATCGAGTACCGAATACAATAGTATTTCATATTTTTGATCTGATAAAGGTGTAAATACTTGAATTTACAGCAGGGGTGACAAACTTCTTCTCCGCCGGGAGCCAGAGAACCCCCACTACCAATGCGATGGTTCTCCCACTATGGAAGAGAGCAGCTCTCCCACTTTCGACCTAACCCGTGTTCCAGAGTGATGGGCATGATACCCAACTCTTCCACCTCCGTTCAGCAGCCGAGTAGAGGGGGAAACTCTCCTTTGCCTAAGCCGGAGAGAAGAGTGGGGATGGGAGCCACGACTGGCCCGCGAGCCGCAAGTTCGTCACCCCTGATTTACAGTATCGTAGCCGAATAAAAAGTAAATTACTTCCTTTTCTGTCCTTTGCAGCCTGCACAGCCGCAGCCTGTGTAGACGGTGATTAGAAGATGTTGTTAAAAGATGAATATTTCAACCATCGAGCTTTGTTTCGGATAAAATATTGCTGTTAGAGCAGGTATTCGGTATTCAACGAGCTCTTAAATACAAATTGCAGAAGCACTTCACATTCCACAACATGATTACCCCCTTGTCCTACCCGCTAACTCCAGATTGCTCGGGCCACAATAAACAAGAAGGTCGGTCACTTAGCTGGTTAACCGTGTGCTCGAACTTGCGCAAAATGTACGCGTCTTGTGACACGTATACAGTGATTTCTCTATATATGTCGCCAAAACCTGGATGATGAATGTCGCGGAATTATCCCCACTACCTCGGCGTATACCCCGTGAGGGGCCACCATGGTTGGGAGGCCTCGGACGCCGAGGAGTGTAAACATAACACGGCACGGGTATGTCGGTGTCGTTGAAACAGCATAACTTTTTTAAAATTAGATCAAATGTCTTGAATGTTATTGAGAAGTTAGAAAGATTAGTTTATTAGACGAGGTGTAAACAATTTTTGAAAAAAATTTGCGTTGGTCGGAATCGCAAAAGAAATAGTAAAAGTAGGTTTTTTCAGCTTTTTTATCTGAGCCTGTATTGAAAATTTAAAGAATGTGTTTGATTCGCTCGAATAAACTATATCCATGCTGAAAATTTCACCGATATTGGTTACTTCGTTTACGAGTTATAAACGATTAAAAGTGGGAAAATTGCCGTTTTTCACGATTTTCGACTAAAAACTTCTCAAAAACACTAAAGTTACTTGGACTAATTTGAAAAAAGTTATGCTGTTTCAAATAGTGTGGAATCAGTTTTGCTCCTTATCGAGAATTCACTGTACTTCGGCGCAACGAAAGTAAGAAAATATCGAGAACAACTGAACCACGGGTGTGACTCGTGTTGTTTACGTTTGGTCCGAACGAGGTGCCATGGGTCAGACTGGTGCTTATTGTTTTTTGCCCAAATTTCTTACCACGACTCTAACTCGTTGTTATAGGACAAGGGGTTAATAGACCGCGAATCGTAATGCAAAATCAAAAATTTCTTCGTCAGTTACAAGACACAGAGACCATATAAAAATTTCGTTCTATCTTTAAAAATTTTTTTAATCGAAAATAACGTATTGACGTTCTTAAATTGTCTTTTACTCCGTTAAATTACATCTACACATTTTTATGGTTAATGAAAAAATCCGCAGTCTAATGATTAGATGCAAAACGCCAAGGAATTCGTCAACTGACTTATGTATTCAATGGAAGTATTCTGTAATAATTAAACAATCGAATACAATATGTAAATACATTTCACATTTGTAAAGAAATAAATTACAAGTTGATATTGTATTTGTCATTCGAATGCTTTTTGAAATGCTTTTTGCCCATCGCTGCTTCTGAACTTGTTCGCAAATTTTGGAACAGTGGCGGAAATATTTGGAGTTTTGAAATTGAATTGTTTAGTCTACTGTATAGTGAAAAAAAGAAAAGAAAAGTATTTGTGCATTCAGAATTTTCATAGTAACTTTATATAAAATTTATTTAACCAAAGCAATTTATCTGAAAATAACACAAAAGAAAGTACAGTAACCTAATGAATCTACATACATACCGATCGTCTATTACAAAAATTCATTTGAAAATATTAAAAGTCTCTTCACTGACGTTGTTATTTAGAATGAATAGTTATGCTCGAACTATAAAAACTATTATATTATCTTGTGGTGGTATCTATAGGAGTAAAACCAGAAAAGAATCAGTTCCTCGTCATAAAAATAAAGCGGAATAGAAATAAATAATGTATATTTATAGAAATTAATGGAATAAAGAAATGTATAGTAATATTTAGCAACAAATGAAGACTCATTTTTTTAATCTCATGGGAAACAACTCTAAAAATTATATAAGTTTTGGAAAGAATCTATAGCATGTATTGCATTTAAAAAAATTTAAAGAATTCCCAACAGAAGCAACTTAAAAATCGCCTTTATAAGAGAATAGCAAAACATACTCAGACCATAAAAGAGACTTGAGTTTCTTTTTTTTTGGATTATAACCGATTCAAAATTTAAATTTATCTTATATCTTAAAATATAACGATCATGTCGAAAACCTTTTTTTGTGTTCTGTACTACAGTGTCTACTCGATATATGTCCAAAACACGTGTCTGGCTAGGGACGTATATCGGCTGGAAGATACTATTCTTCGATACACCGTATACCCCGCGGTAGTGGGGATAGTTCTGGGACTCTTATCGTTTAGATATTTGGGACATATATCGAGAAAACACTGTACTTCCAAATAATAAATTATGAACTGCTCTATCTGAGCATTGTGTTTTTAGTCGTCGCAAACTGCTAAAAATGTAGTCTACACCAATGTGCTATTTTCTTACGTCAAGGTACGAAGAAAAATGTGAGTGTGCAAATACTATGTTTTAAAAGTAAATGGATACCTGTTGCATTTTCTTTGATACTAAATACAATGGTAATACACTTTCAATGAAAGTGGAAGTGTAAGTTTTATGCGTATTTAAAGACGGCATAGTTGATATTATTTTTAATGTTGTCATATAACGTCATTGGTGAATACAAACATAATTTACATTTATGCTTGAAGTTGACATTGAAATTTTCTTTATCATTATAGAGAGTGTACTATTTTATTTGTTTTATAATACCGACTATTTTGCTCGTAACATTGTATATACACATGTAACATCATATTTTACTGAATATTCCAAAGTGTTAACGGGGCATACCTAAGTTTATACAGGGTGGCCCACATAACTCTGAACAGCTCAATATCTCGAAAACTATGCCATCGATTTTAAAGTTCTTAGTCTTAAATTGCATGGAACTTGAAGGGCCTTTCTGACTACATAAACGTGAAGTGGCCTCCCTTCCCCTTTAACGGGGGAGGGGAGGTACCTTTGTAATTTTAAATGGAACCCCCTATAAAATGTTACATATTTAGATTCTACCGGAAAAAACAAGTCAATTTTGTCTGAAACATTTTTTTGTCAGATACTTCCATGATGATATATAACAGTTTGAAGTTTCGAGTTGTAGGTACTTGAAGCGCTCGGAAATAGCGTTATGGAATTATACGCGCTTCATAATTTAGAAACATTTCATAATTTAGAAAAGCGGCTTAGTAAAGCTGTCACTAATGAAAATAATAGTGCCAGTATTCTTGCTGCAATTACATTAAATCCTCATATTAGTCAACGTACACTTGCACAAACATCACATATTAGTCATTCATCAATTCAACGAATTTTGAAACGGCAAAAGTATCATCCATATCACATGGTTTTATCACAAGAGCTTTCGATAGCAGATTACGATCACCGCGTAAGATTTTGTGAGTGGCTGCAGGGTGTTGTGGAAAATGACTTTTTGTGCAAAATGCTTTTTTCCGATGACGCCACTTTTATGAATTCAGGGCATGTAAATAGACATAATCTGCATTATTGGGCCGTGGAAAACCCAAATTGGATGCGATGTGTTCCCTTTCAACATCGATGGTCTTTAAATGTTTGGTGTGGCCTAATAGGAGATTTTGTGATTGGACCTTATTTTTTTCAAGAAACTGTAACATCTGCAAGTTATTGTAATTTCTTAAAAAATCATTTGCCTGCGCTTTTGGAAGATGTGCCACTGCACGTTAGAAGAGAAATGTGCTTCCAACTAGACGGCGCTCCTCCACATTTTGCAATCATCACCAGGCAATTTTTGAATGAAAAATTTGGGAACAAATGGATAGGTCGTGGGGGACCTCGTCAATGGCCTCCTCGATCCCCCGATCTAACACCATTAGATTTTTTCTTATGGGGATATGTAAAGGACAAAGTTATGTTTGAACCACCGACCAAAAGAGGATATGAAACAAAGAATACGTGACGCTTGCGCTTCAGTGACTCCCGAAATGTTAAAAAATGTTAGAACAACTTTGATGTTTCGAGTAAATAAATGTTTACAAGCCCGTGGTGGACATTTTGAACATTTAATTTAAAGTACATTGATTTCTTCACGAATAAGCAAAGGACTCAAGCGCGTATAATTCCATAACGCTATTTCCGAGCGCTTCAAGTACCTACAACTCGAAACTTCAAACTGTTATATCTCATCATGGAAGTATCTGACAAAAAAATGTTTCAGACAAAATTGACTTGTTTTTTCCGGTAGAATCCAAATATGTAACATTTTATAGGGGGTTCCATTTAAAATTACAAAGGTACCTCCCCTCCCCCGTTAAAGGGGAAGGGAGGCCACTTCACGTTTATGTAGTCAGAAAGGCCCTTCAGTTCCATGCAATTTAAGGCTAAGAACTTTAAAATCGATGGCATAGTTTTCGAGATATTGAGCTGTTCAGAGTTATGTGGGCCACCCTGTAGATGACCAGAAAAAATAGTTTGCCGTGTGTTCTTGTTACGTATAATTTAATCGTCATCGTTGATACAGACAGACACATAAGGCAAACTAAAAAACTATCAGATAGTTGCTAATCAAATTGATGCAGATATTGGATATAAAGATTTATTAATAGATATAGAGGAAGTTCCCCTAATTCCAGATATTGAAGGATTTTCAAATTCTTAAGCACTGCCAATCTTGATTTCGTGTAGCTGTGAAATTTTCTCTTTAGACCAACAAAATGCATCTTATTAAATTCTCCGATCAAAATCTGTTAAGCTTTGGCATAATTGTTTGGTAGTGTAAAAAGAAAATATAAATGTTATACATTA
The DNA here is from genome assembly GCF_050948215.1 of Halictus rubicundus. Lineage (NCBI taxonomy): Eukaryota > Metazoa > Arthropoda > Insecta > Hymenoptera > Halictidae > Halictus > Halictus rubicundus. Next base: position 3,990,695 of record NC_135162.1, read on the forward strand.
CATAAATATTATTTAAAATTAATTAAAAATTATTAATTTAAAGTTATTTAAAATTGATTTTATTAGCGGTTTTCCTCGATTTTTGTATCTAAAAGTAATACATTCTTTATTTTTGTTCTAATTTTTTATACAATATAGCTTTAATATTAAATTACACGCAAGCAAATTCTGAACAACATCTCTTCATTACCACTCGTTTTAAATGCAATCGATACAATTTCTAAACAGTCAAATAATTCCGGGGAAAAGAAAGTAGAAAGATTTTTTATCAGATTCATATTGAGCGTGTGAAATGACAACAAAGTAACGTGAGCATACAAAATTTAATAAACGTAATTTTCATTTACTCGATTCCGTATGAATACACGCATAAGTTACTGTATAAATGCAAACGCGTAAATATTCTGTTTTATTGTGAATAAAACTTTTTTTTTATAAAATTAACCTCACGACACGTATAAACTTCAGATGGGTCAGGGAGTTCCTCGACGAGGAAAACCAAGGCTTGGATGCCCTGATAGACTACCTCAGCTTCAGATTGCTTATGATGAGGCACGAGCAACGTCTTTTAGAATGTCACACAAGCTCCGAAGAAAAATTGCAAACCGGTAAGCATTGGTACGATGGCCTCTGACAAGAAATACACCAATCTCTATTATAGTGTAGTTATATAGTATATTATAATATGGTACAGTATAGTATAGTATATCATAGTATAGTATAGTATAACATAGTATAGTATAGTATAGTATAGTATAGTATAGTATAGTATAGTATAGTATAGTATAGTATAGTATAGTATCGTATAGTATAGCATAGTATAGCATAGCATAGTATAGCATAGTATAGCATAGTATATTGTAGTATAGTATAGCATAGCATAGCATAGCATAGTATAGCATAGTATATTATAGTATAGTATAGTATAGTATAGCATAATATAGTATAGTATAGTGTAGTATAGTGTAGTATAGTGTAGTATAGTGTAGTATAGTGTAGTCTACTATAGTATAGTGTAGTATAATATAGTTTATTATAGTATAGTATAGCATAGATATACCTATAACCAGTCTATTAATTAAGCCGCTCATTGGGCAAATCGGTTAACTCTACAAAGTAAAACGTAAGGAAAATCAATGAAATAGTATAGGTACATTTAAAAGTTCTTTTAGCTTGTCGTTCAATGGCATTCATTCTAATTATTAAGGAAATTTATTCTGAACGTAAGACGTTAGGTATCAATCGAATGCTAAGACAGTAAAAGGTAAAAAATCTCGAAAGACAGACAACCGATTTGCGAACAGTCCAAATTTCGTGCAAGCTTACGTATTTCGAAAACCTAAGAACTTGCCCTATTTTAGCTTCTTTGCTATTGGTTCTAATGTCTTGAAAATAAATTGGAATTCTACTAAATTCTGTTGGATTTTGCCTTTTAATGCTTTGAGTGCCACATGCAACGGCCATGCAGAGTCGCAAGATTAAGAAATTTGAAAACTGAAGTGTGTTTTCATTATCTTTTATCAATAAACATTGATTATATTATTTTGAAGAAAATTCCGTATATTCCCTTTATTCGAAGTCAACAAAAATTTCAGGTTCCACTTTATCAAAGGTAAAGGTCTTATAAAGGGAACTAAGTTTCGAAAAGCCCTCTAAAATGAACCGTTAAATAAATATGAGCGAATCCGTACGACGTTGTCTCTGAATCAGCTGGGCGAGGCAAGCAACGCGATAACGCATTGGTCGGCGCGGCGGCCCGACCCGGCCCGGCCCGGCCCGGCCAGGCGTCGCGCGTCGCGTTGTTCAGCGACCAACGCATTATCGGTTATTGCATCGCTTGCCTCGCCCGGCCGAGGCGCGGCGTATTGCTTGCCTCGCCCGGACAACGTTCTACGGATTCGCTCATATTTATTTAACGGTTCGTTTTAGAGGGCGTAGTTCTCTGTACAAGACCTTCACCCTTGATAAAATGGAACCCGAAAATTGTTTTGACTTCTAATCAAGGATACACGCAATTTCCTTCAAAATAATATGCGATTCAAAAGAAAGTAAGTTCGGCAAGTTCGAAAAGAAAAATACACATTTCTCGTTAATGTTTATCGATAAAAGATAATGAAAACACACTTCAGTTTCCAAATTTTAGAAAAAAGTTTTTGATTTTGTTCCATTTTTCTACATTTTTTGCGAAAACCGTTTGTTTTATGAAAAAAGTAATACTGCATAAAAGACGCAGCCTGTTCAGATCTACAGGTTTTGTTGAACATATTTCTCGATACAGTCGGTAATTTAGAAGATATTCGAGAAAAACGATTTTATGAGCATTTAATTTATTGTTTTAACATTTAAGAGCGCGTTTTTTCGTTATTCGATCGAGCTTAAATTTTGCACAGATTTTTGGTATCAATTGGAACAATCCTAGGTAGTGCCGCAAAAAAATTCTTTTCAAAAGTAAATAAGAGCCATCCTAATGTCTACATTTACTTTAATGCTTAAATATTGGTAAAAAAAGAATAGAATTCTATTTTATTTTAAAAGAAGGACATAACATTCATATGCAGTAGATTTTGTTTGAAGAAATTGAAATTTTGCAATTTACATAAAAACAATTCTTGCGAGAAAGATTTTCAGCAACCCAAAATTTTGCGAAAAATATTTTTACTATTTTAGTGTCACTCCCTATGATTTTGAGAAATTTTAGGTCACAACTTTCGAGCCGCCAAAAATCCTTCTCGTAAACATCGTTTTTATACGAAACGAGACTATCTTCAAAATTTCAGCTAAATTGGGCGTGGCCGGTTTTCGGAAGTTTCGCCTTAATATTATCCCAATGCAAAAGACTTTGAAACTTTCTTTTGTCAGCTGCACGTGTCGAACAAAATGGATTATTAACGCATTATGTGAAAACAAAAGAAGTTTTTTTATGTCGTATACTGTGAATAGATTGTGGATTTTATGCATTTATGACAGAAATAAATAGTTGCGATTATAACGTAATTTCAACGCACCAAAAACAGTATTAGTTTCAATTCACTAAAATCACTTGAGGAAGAAAGAAAGTTCTGCTTGGCTCTTGTGTCTTGCAATTGATTCAAACAATTTTTATTTTTCATAAATATTAGCAGTCTGGTTATCAACATTCGAGAACCATCTAGTGCTAAAGTTATTCGTATTCATACAAAAGAATTCCAATTTTAAACTTTTTCTTGTCCATCACTGTGTTGTTTTCACTCTGTGTGACTTTTATGGACACCTTAGACCATATAAATCTATAGACACGGCACAGATAATTTTCCTTGAAGAAAAGATAAAGGAATACGTGACGTCACAGGTTCCAAAGATGTATAGGTTATGCTCATCAAGCCTTAGACCATATAAACCTATAGAGACGGTACAAATAAGTTGCCTTGAAGAAGAGGTAAAGGAATACGTGACGTCACAGGTTCCAAAGAGGTATAAGCTATGCTCATAAAACACGGAAAGGTAACACGGAAAGAAAGGACAGGATAATTTCAAAAAATTTGGCATTTTATTATGAAATAATTAATATACAGGATGCGGACCAATCGGAACGCGGCTATAGCGGGCGGGTACATTTCGAACGAAAAAGTTACTTCAAATGACCTTAGGAATCACTTTCCAAAGAAATACAACATTTTTGGGACACCCTGCGTAAAGTATGTTTGAGATACAAATGTTTATTCTATATGTTTTATTAAGGTATTACAATGAAGGTCTGCCGTGTCAGCCATTTTGGAATTATCTTGAGAATTATCTTGTGACGTCACATGTTCCCGTTATCTTTTCTTCACTGGATCCTCGGCTTTCCTGTACACGTACTATACACATGCTGTGTCTATCGGTTTATATGGTCTAAGATGGCACTGTGTGGCACTCAACCTGCTAAAATAAATACTGCGATATTCGTATGGAAAAAAATCTGAATTAGTTAATATAAACCGGCATGCAATGCGATCGTTTTCCAGCTGGTTCTGGAGACACTTCACCCCTAAATAATGGATGCCTCAGGCCGCCACTCCACGAGCTCAAGGATAGTCCTGGTGTTAAAAGGAGATCTCGACATGTCGCTCGTTTGAATATGGGCGAAGCGAAAGATGACATTCACGTATGCATACTGTGCATGCGTGCCATTATGAATAACAAGGTGCGAAACTGTATACAGGTGAATTGGTACAAGGACTCCGGCTCCGATAAAACGAACAATTTTGCCAGCTGCCGATTCGTTTCGCGTTCAATATTAACGAAATGATTGTTCTCGCAAATAATGCAAAAATATTTTTTATTTTACGAGCTATTGTAGAAATGTATCCATATAAAAAATATGACACTTTTTCGTATACATCAAGTTTGTTAACAGAATGTACAACATCCATTAAAGTTTACACATTTTTTCCATTCGGTTACAATTTTTTGGAACAATTCTAAAAGGTATTCGAAAATTTTCGTAACTAACATTTTTATAATGAAGTTGTCTTGCTTGAAAAATAGAAATGATTTGTTGAACAGTATATCGTATAAGTTTCGTGTAAAGCCGTAAAATTTGCAGTCAATTAAAGTCTCTATTAACTATAAAAATAGAAAATGATAAACAGACGTAGGGTACGGGACCCAATTACTGTGCCTATATTAATTATATTTATTTTTAAAGCATAATCAATATTAAAAAAGAGATGTTAAATTTTTATCATTAAAATCAGTTAATATATATATATATATATATATATATATATATATATATATATATATTATACGTCTCTTTTTTAATATCCATTACGCTTTAAAAATAATTAATATAGGCACAGTAATTGGTTTACCCCCACAGTAATTGGGTCCTGTACCCAACTTCTCTCGTCTACTCGAATATTCAAATAAGATTTTCTCGATTAATAGAAGCAAATAAGTTGAATAAAAGTGTACTACAATAACGCTGTATTTTAGTACAACGTTGACAAAATCGAAGAAATAATAAAATTATCTATAATTTAAAACAATTATCTAAAGGGCCTAGCCGATTAAGATGGTCAAAACTGCCCTTAGAGGTTTTTCAATTATTAATGAACCATTCGAAAGCTGACCCAGAAAAACCCCTCTGAGCAAAATTTCAGCCCCCTATCTTGCCCGCGAGGGTAGTTACAGGGTAAATTAGATTTCGCGCTTTTCCGCGCATTTCCCACACTCTGATGCTTCCTAAAATTCTGAAAAAAATGTGGCATATTTTGGATCCTAAGACAGATTTTTGAGAATTTTTTCAGATTTTTTTCTTGCAAACTGTGGTCGCAAAAAATGAAAAACCTCAAAAAAATCGGAAAAATGTACATTTCTCAAAAATATGAAAACATGCTATTTTGCTGTTTAGTGCCCCGATAAAGTACCATAACAGGCAGTGTCCTCAATTTTTTTTAGATTTTTTCTTGTGGGCACTTTTTGTCGAGACAAGAAAAACCGAATTTTTTCGCCGTTTCTGCTATTAGGAGGAAAGTTACACTTGTTGGTTTTATCGCAGGCATATATTAAGTCATTTTAAACATTATTACATCGAAACAAGTAAGCGTTTGACCTAAGAAATGTTTTAAGAGAAAAAATGGATTGTATTTTGTGCGATATATACCAGAATGTTCGGAACGTTTACAACATCGCCGGTTGGCACAGCGGTTATCGCGTCGGACTACGGAGCGGATACGCTGGTGTTCGAATCCCGTCGGTGGGAAAGTTTTTTTTCCATACGTCATCTTTATTTTTTCAATTTCTTATATGGTTTAGTCATGTGATTTTAATTATATTTTTTAATGTTTTAAAAATATTAAGGTAACATTTTTAACTAACATTTATTTATATCACTCCGATTTTACTTCGAATTTAATGATATTATTTTCTTGATTGATTGATAAGATATTTTCTTGATAAGATTTTCTTTTCCACGATTTCTGCCAGATATGAAATTGCTTGTGAAAATTGGTAAGATTCCGTGAAAAGAATTTTTAAATCTACTTCTGTCATTTCCGGAAAATCAAGAGTATCTACCGAGGATACTGTTTGAAATGGAGTCTTTTTGCAGTTCCAATTGTTTCCAATTTTTGGAAAGGTTTTGTTGTCTACTTGTTTGTGTAGAAGCTGGTACTTTTGACCTAGTATACTATGAATTGCCTCTGAATCCCACCGAAAATAATGAACTTCCTGATCCGTATCATAAATGTCCACAGAACAAGTCTTTCATTCAAGTAACTATAAACGGGAATTACTTCCTCATGTACCTTACAATAAAGAGGAATGGCTTAGGCTTATTTGTACCTGATACCTCACTTTCAAAATAGTGGTAGTATGTAGCCCTTTTCTCTCAATTTGACAAAAACCAATACTTTGCTGCGTGTTATTTATTCAGAGTTCTTCTTATTTCCTCCCTAATTTCTGAAGACGCAAGGCTTAGAAACTAGATTAATGAATTTTAATATTAAGAATGTTAAACAGGACCGCAATGATGAACATATACAATTAAAGAATCGAGGAAATAATAGATACTGCGAAACTATTTTTGTATGTATTTTAGTTAAAAATGTTACCTCAATATTTTTAAAACATTAAAAAATATAATTAAAATCACATGACTAAACCATATAAGAAATTGAAAAAATAAAGATGACGTATGGAAAAAAAACTTTCCCACCGACGGGATTCGAACACCAGCGTATCCGCTCCGTAGTCCGACGCGATAACCGCTGTGCCAACCGGCGATGTTGTAAACGTTCCGAACATTCTGGTATATATCGCACAAAATACAATCCATTTTTTCTCTTAAAACATTTCTTAGGTCAAACGCTTACTTGTTTCGATGTAATAATGTTTAAAATGACTTAATATATGCCTGCGATAAAACCAACAAGTGTAACTTTCCTCCTAATAGCAGAAACGGCGAAAAAATTCGGTTTTTCTTGTCTCGACAAAAAGTGCCCACAAGAAAAAATCTAAAAAAAATTGAGGACACTGCCTGTTATGGTACTTTATCGGGGCACTAAACAGCAAAATAGCATGTTTTCATATTTTTGAGAAATGTACATTTTTCCGATTTTTTTGAGGTTTTTCATTTTTTGCGACCACAGTTTGCAAGAAAAAAATCTGAAAATATTCTCAAAAATCTGTCTTAGGATCCAAAATATGCCACATTTTTTTCAGAATTTTAGGAAGCATCAGAGTGTGGGAAATGCGCGGAAAAGCGCGAAATCTAATTTACCCTGTAACTACCCTCGCGGGCAAGATAGGGGGCTGAAATTTTGCTCAGAGGGGTTTTTCTGGGTCAGCTTTCGAATGGTTCATTAATCATTGAAAAACCTCTAAGGGCAGTTTTGACCATCTTAATCGGCTAGGCCCTTTAAACATTTGTGAGGCGATAGAGTTAAATGTTCCAAATAGTAAAAATGAATACTTAAAACCAAAAAACTGACCCAGTTCGTGTTCAAACTAGATAACAGTCAAAAGTTGGCAAATTTGCTTTTAACTGCCGGTTTAGACTGCGGATTTTATGCGTCTGTGATAAAAATGAATTGGTGAGATTTCATACAAGATTTCATGTGTTAGTTTCAACTCACTAAACCTATAAAGAAAAGAAAAAAATTTCTATATGCATTTCTTGCATTTGATTAAGAACATTTTTATTTTGCATAAAGATCCGTCGTCTAAGGATTACCCAGTAAGCAATTTGCCATGAATTTGCCACCAAAACTTGTCGACAAATTTCGACCCATCTGTTTCTGCATTAGACTCGGTATTTGTGTGCAATGTTTTCTTTTCAGGCGCAATTCCATGCCAAATCCATGCCAAATCTTGCCCTCGTGAAGAGGGCAGGTCGGTCGCACTAAGAGCGGACCTAACCTTCCTGCAAGAGTAAACATCGGTCAAAATCGGAGTAAACCTTGCTGTAGGAGGGAAACCAAAATTAAATTATTGAAAATGCATGAAATAAAATTATATATAATAATTTACAGGTTTAAATAACATTTCGTTTTTCCTCCTACAGTAAGGTTTACTCCGATTTTGCCAGATATTTACTATTAGAGCAAAGTCTTAGTGCGACCGACCTTCCCTCTTCACGAGGACACGGTTTGGCATGGATTTGGCATGGAATTGTGTCTGCAAACTTTGCACTCAGGTTTTGGTAGCAAATTCATAGCAAATAGGGACCAAATTCTGCTCCAAGGATGGTCTTGGCACCGAAATGACCGAAAACTGATGATAATTTGCTCGAAGCAGATTTGGCTAATTGGGATAGTTTTACATACTGAACGCTCATAGTTTCGTTGTTACAAGTGTGGAATTTTGTTTACAGTACGGTTTCAACATGGTTATTCAGCATCGAGAAGCAATTAATTGCATCGCGCTCAGTTTAATGCACAAGAGTTTAAGGTAAATATATTGTTTCTTCTTCCAACGTCGAATGATCGTTGGTCAATTGCAAGGTGGAGATAAGAATAATGTTATTGCAGAACGAAAGCCTTAGTGCTAGAACTTCTTGCTGCTATCTGTCTCGTGAAGGGTGGCCACGAAATTATACTGTCGGCGTTCGACAATTTCAAGGAAGTGTGCTCGGAAAGGCGAAGATTTACAACGCTGATGGCGTACTTCACGCAATACGACAGTTTTCACATAGAATTCATGGTTGCCTGTATGCAATTCGTGAACATCGTTGTCCACTCGGTAGAAGATATGAATTTCAGGGTACACTTGCAATATGAATTTACTAAGCTCGGACTGGACGAGTATCTGGAGAAACTTAGGCATACAGAGAGTGAGGATTTGCAGGTTGGTAAACATAATTCCATAAAACATTCTAGTACCGTTTAAAAATATATTTTTATAGATTGAAATCAATTTAGGTGAATAATATACACATATAATAATTTTTTTAAATATTATAATAAATTGCATCACACAAAGCATCTATATGTATGCTAATTAGTTTGTATACCGATTACATAAACTATCGATTGTTTGGAAAACTGGTTTACCCCTATCGATTATCTGATTAGGTTTAATTAAACAGTATAAATAGAAACATCGTGATCATTAACAATAAAACGCCTAAAAATATGTATTACTTCTTTACAATGTCAATTATATCAAATATCAATTCTTATCCTTCAAGATCTTCTGGCTAATTAGACGGGTATGCTAATTACGAATTATATCAACCCATTCGCTCGGCACTTGTGAATCTGACCCAAATGAATATTTAAATTATTTTCTCCCACAAAATTTTTTAAACATCCACGCTATTTTTATACATTTTACTGTGATTATATATATGCACATTTCGCAGAGAACATGGAGGTTAAGAAATCATGTACATTGATTTTTCTATTGTCAAAGTAATTGGCATTCGTCTCTAGTTTTGTTTTTCTTTACCTGTAACAGTAAAATCAACCAAACATTTTTATAATAAAATAAAAAACACACTGGTTGATTAAGAGTTCGGAAATTTTATTCAAATAATTTATTATTATATTTGATTGCTTTAAAATGCTTTTGCAATGTTTATATTTCTAAGTCTCTTTAAAGGCAATTTCGTTGTTATTACAAAAATTATTAAACTATTAAACCGATATTCGTAACAGTTTATTCAAAAGTTCTAGAAATATCGGAAATATAAAAATGCATGTTGATGGCTCCTCGTTAACATTGTAGAACACGTAATACCAAATGTAGAAAAGAAAACCCGATTTAAAAATGATTGATTTGCTATCAACTGATATGTAGAATTATATTAATGAAAATGAATCTTAAAAAGATTCTTGATTATGAGTTGGCACAAATTAAAAATACGTTCGTTTTAATCAACTCATTAAAACAAAATTAAATAATTATGAATAATAAAATAATAATTAATAACAATACTTAATAATAATTAATAACGATAATTAATAATAATAATAATTAATAGTAAATAATTATAGATAATACCTATTAATAATAATTATTATTTATTTTTGTTATTATTAATAATTTTAATAATAATGATAATTATTATTATTATGAAATAATTTTTTTATCTTTTTTGTTATTATACAATTATTATTACCCACAGAGCTGAAAAAAACATGCACCTGGTATCTTATACTGTTGTTATTTACACAGGTTCAAATCTCTGCGTATTTAGATAATGTATTCGATGTAGCTGCCTTAATGGAAGACAGCGAAACAAAGACTGCCGCTTTAGAGAAGGTTGCTGAGCTGGAAGATGAACTTGGTCACGTAAGTAAAGCACAGCCTTATCAACTCTTCCGTTGCATGAACAGTCGTTTATTAAATTTGTTACGCAATCAAAACAGGCACACGACAGAATGGCAGAATTGGAGAGGGAATCTCTCGCGAAATTAGCGGAATTAGAGACTGAACTAGGTGCACTAAAAGTAGAATACGCTGATGCTGTGGAAGCTCGCCGATCAGTCGAGGAGGAACTCGCAGCCCTGAAAAGACAGAAACAAGATTCGGCTCGAAGACAAAGCGTCCTGGAAAACAAGATTATCGAGTTGGAGACCCTTACGGGCACACTTACCAAGAGCTCTACTGGTAAATATTTATTTCTTCAATAATTAAATTACAGTAAATAGTCTATCTGTTCCTTTCATATTTTGGTTACATACGCGTCATGTAATACAATAATTTAACAACTTATTCTCGAAATCAACTACTAAACTGATCTTCATCTACTTTAGGAGAACATGCCGTTTTATTTCGTACACAAACTCAAACGTACACAAACATTTGTAGTAAAACTGAATAGGCGAAATTTAAAAGTGAACAATTGCAACAATTTAGAAATGTCAGTGTATTATTTTCAATTTATTAAAATTATTAACGAAAGAACAAACTTGTGGCAGCACACGCGTTGGTATTGGTGGCTACTTATCTTCAGTTTAGACTTGGACCATAGTCGCCAGAGAGGGGTGGGAGCACAGATTGAGGGGAAAAAGTTACCTTCTCTCTGCCAGTACCGGGTTAGTCGCGTGACATTATGACACAGGAACGACTTCCGGTAGAACCGGAAGTTAGAGTGGGGACACAAGTCTTAATCTGGCGACTCTGGTTTAGACACGAGGATCGAGTGAACTTAATGGTCCCGTGTACAACTGCATATGCACGACTGCAAGAAATGTCTGCTATAATTGTTTCACGCAAGCGTTGCCGGCCACCTTGAGACGGCTGAATTAAAAAATCTAAGGCAAACCAATACTGTCACTTTTAATTGAGTTGTAACGAACATTTCTTCCATTCTCGCACACGCAGTTGTGCACGGGACCTTTAAACCCGCTCTATCCTTGTTTGTAAGGTGACCGGCCACCAATGTGTTCCTGGGCAACCTAGGCCTCTAGAGGTTTGCTGTCCTTTTCGGCGTGAATCAAAGAATAGCTTCTCCTATCCGATATATGACCCTCGCCAGAACCGTGTTGTGGACATTTATCGAGTAACCACTGTACTAACTACAGGCTATATTAACACTAGATTTACGGAGCACTAAAAATGACTATTTTACATCACTTTATAAAAATAACATGAATGTATCTATCAAAATTTGTAGCCATTTTTTAAATGATACATACCCAAAGAAATCAATTTGTTAAATAATTCCTCATGGATGCATCTTTACAATCTCAGTATTCGTAAATTAAAAATATTAGGATCCGTCATTTTGACGGGTCCCGTAAATCTAGTGTCAGGTATAGTATGTTCGAAGGAAAAAGTTGTTCAAAATATCGATTTTCACACATATCTAAAAATCATAGTAATCGTATGGTAGGCAGCTGTTCCGTAGTTTCAGCCAGTGTTAAATGAAAAGTAATATTTCATCTAGACTAATCTGTATGAATGAAATCAGAAAATATTGTTCTATGTTTGAATAAATGTCAGCAGGGAATCTTCGAAATGGACCTGCGACGAGTCCTCTGAATAATTCAGACCACGTTACGACGCCTACCTTTAATTCGACTCCATCGCCAACGTTGGAACAAAGCCCACCGTCGGCTCCTGCGCCACCCCCGCCGCCGCCACCCCCGTGTCCGCCGCCGCCTCCTATGGCGTCTCTTTCTCCGGGAGATCAAAAATTACCTCCACCTGCGCCTATACCACCACCACCTGCCGGCATGATGCAAGCACCGGATGGAGCAATGACTATTAAACGAAAGGTGCGTGCATCGCTTAAAATCATACTCGATATGCTAGTTTATTTCATATTCATTCAGAGTAATCTGTGTGTAAGTATGTATCGGTTGTTTCAAAATCATACGTACGAGTTCAACCGAGAAAGGATTAAAAAGGAACACAGTAACCTTGGTCAATCTAATGAAGACGTCTGAAACATATAACACTGGATGGATCTCCGATTCCAATAATTGTACTCTACGTGCCTCACAAAAAGTCTCCTGGCAGGAATTCCACACAAACTTTCGGTTCTAGCCGAATTATTTGCTAAAGTGTGTGACGTCAAAGCCTAACCATTGACCCCTCTTACCTCTGTGTCGTCTCGAGTGACTACTTGTGAGGCAGGGACAGTACAGAGACGTGCATACGAACACCTAAATAAATTGTATATTACGTTACACATTAAATTTGTAATTGCATTGTATAGTTTGATATAGATGATATAGATGGTACACTTTACATCAGTTCCGTTCAGCTATCGCTCGTGCGGGCAGAGTTTGATTCCCCGGGTATAAGCGACCTGACGGGCAACGAACCACTCCTCCTTTCGATGGTTCAGCCTATGACAATTGCCCTCAGCTATGATCCCGCGGGCATCGGCGGGCGCCCTTGCCCGCCGCAAGGATTGCCGAACGGGACTGCTTTACATATGAAGAGCTCAAGGCAACAAACGGTCAGCTTGATTTCGACGTGACTGTAAAAGAACAAATTCTTTCGATAGTTCGGTGTAACAAATGGTCATATCATGAGACGTTTGTGACTGTTTGTTGCCCCGAAGATTAAAAACTCTAACTGCGCAGACATGTCTAAATCGAGCTGACCGTTTGTTGCCCCGAATGTTTACAGTCGCTCTAACTGTTTGTTGCTCCGAACGATTCCGAAAATCTAAATGGGCAATCACGTCAAAATCGAGCTGACCTTTTGTTGCCCTGAGCTCTTCATATACAGTGGCGGTCGTTTACTTACGTACTTACAAGCCGAGGTGTGCGAGAACCCGAAAATATCGGGTACCCAATGGTCGGGACAGATGATCGGTCCCGATCCCGAATAAAATTCCCGAGGGAACCTATGAAGGCTATTCAGTAATTATGCTGTACCAAAAGGATGCTTAAAACTTTTCTTTTACACAATAATCCCAAACGAAATTATTAGATTACGTTATTTGGAGGTGAGTCGTTAGTTCACGATTGAAATAGCCGTTCCTGTTGAAGCGTCTACTATACAATCCTTAGACATGAGCTATAGACTTTCAAAAATTATGGAATAATCGCCGGTAATATGCTAAATACCAAATGGCTTTGTAGTTTCCTGAGAAGATTGCCAAAACGTCTAAACTATATTTTCATAAAGTTTGTGTTCACCTCTTATAAAGTCTCAGCCATATTTCTGTTCAAGAACATTTATGTTCACTTTATTCTGAGCTAATGCTTTCGAAATGAACAATTACTTAGGTACGTTGAGGTAGTAGCTCTGTAGACCTAAATATCAGCGTTGTAAACAGCTTTTGTCAGTATCTGTTGAACTTTCGAGACATTTAGAAGTGTATTGTAAGTGACCACGATGAGTGAAGGAAAGAACGTGACACCAGATCAACGACGTCAAGTAGAAATGCATCGTAAAGCTGGAAAAACATTCCGAGAGATATCTAAAGAGCAATCTGCGTAACTAATGTAGCTATGAAATACTATTGGTTAAAGAATTATTGATGCACTGGATATAAATAATCTGTACTGAGCATTTGTTCCAAAATTAAAAGAATCTTATGTTATGGGTACTAGTTTGACATCTCGTTTATTGTCCTTAAGATAAGAACTTTAGATTTTAAGTATTTTTTAATGTATTTACCCCTGTAGTCACTGTTTCATTTGTATTTTTTCGTTGCAGGTTCAAACAAAGTATAAGCTGCCTACACTCAATTGGATCGCCTTAAAGCCTAACCAAGTCCGAGGCACCATTTTTAACGAATTGGATGACGATCGATTGCATAATTACATAGACTTCTCCGATTTCGAAGAGAGATTCAAAATTGGTATGGGAGGTCACATAGCTAACGGTACGAACGAAATTGACGGACTTCATAGTTTCCCTAGTAAACGCTTCAAGAAACCGGAAAATGTATCCCTCTTAGAACACACTAGATTACGAAATATTGGTATGTACATCTAAAATTATAATGCGTTCCATTTCCAATTAGAAACCTTAATCTACATCCTTTTTCTTTTGTATTATTCTAGCTATATCGCGAAGAAAAATGGAAATGCCGGTAGAAAAAGTCATCTCAGCTGTGAACGCTTTAGACTTGAAAGTGCTTTCACTGGAAAATGTGGAGTTACTCCAACGTATGGTGCCTACGGATCAAGAAGTATGTTGTATTCCATTTTAAAATAAAATAGAGACATGTTAATTGCCTTAACTTATCTTAACTTAATCCACTTGTCGTACAGTGTCTTTGCACTTGTTTGGTGCATTTAAATATAAATATAATATTACTCTACCCATGTCTCAATATTAAACAAAATTAATTTATGTTATTTCTAATGTCACGAATCCAATTTTACCTAATGCTTTATGAAAATGAAAACTGAAGTTATTGTAATCCTCATTTTATCTAAGGAAACATATTTTTATTAACAGATGAAATTTTTTTCATATTCGATTCGATTTGAAGGTTAATTAAACTGAAAGTAATTGGTTAGACTCTTAAGCTGTCGCCGTTAACAGTTGTCTATTCAATTATGCAAAAACGGCAGACAGAAACATTGAAACTTAAAAATTTTATTATGTTACAGATCAAAGCATATAGGGAGTACATCATAGAGAAGAAGAACGTAAATCTTCTGACCGAAGAGGACAAATTTTTAATGCAACTGGGTAAAGTGGAAAGGATATCGACCAAGTTGTCCATTATGAACTACATTGGAAACTTTTTTGACAATTTACACCTTATTACCCCACAAATATATGCTGTGATATCCGCATCGAGTTCAGTCAAGAGTTCGAAGAAACTTAGAGCAGTATTAGAAATAATTCTTGCTTTTGGGAACTATTTAAATAGTAGCAAACGAGGGCCAGCATATGGATTTAAACTGCAGAGCTTAGATACATTGCTCGACACGAAATCGACAGATAAGAGAATGTGTCTCTTACATTATATCGTAGCTACCATACGAGTCAAGTTTCCAGAACTTATTAATTTCGAATCTGAACTTATGTATATCGATAAAGCTGCAACAGGTACGTCTACTAATATTTTAATTATACTTGTTTTTAAGACTTCTTGTTAAAAGAATTTAATGTATCGAAATACTCCTTTCAAATACTTAAGAATACGGTATTTATTAAAAACAACAAGAATACATTCAGTTAATTCGAATGTGAAGGCATCCCGTGTTTTCATATTTTTGATATTATTTATTAGTTAAGTGAAGATAATTTTATTTAAATACTACATAGCAAATAGAAACGGTTTTTATTTCTAATATTTTAAGTAATATTTATTTATAATTCTAATATTTAAACGATAAATTAGATTAAATAATTATTCAGATAATTTCTAAGTTTAATGTACAAAAAGTTAACGTTCACATTCTTAAAATGTATGAATTATTAGAAATTTAAATAATCAAAAAATTGTTTGAGCAAGATATATAGATAAATTCACATGTTCTTTTTGTCATTGAACCAACAAACCTTTCCTATTATTATATTATACAACATTATTTTACTTTTCTCATTTCAGTTTCGCTAGAAAATATAACTACAGATGTCCATGAGTTGGAGAAGGGTATGGATCTTGTAAAGAAAGAATTCGAGCTTCGTGGTAAAGAGAAACATAACACGGTACTACGAGATTTCTTGAATAACTCTGAAGAAAAGTTACGTCGGTTAAAATCAGATGCTCGAACTGCTGGTGACGCGTTTCGAGAATGCGTTGAATTCTTCGGAGAAAGTCCGAGACAAGTCGACGCTAATACATTCTTCTCCCTTCTTGTTAGATTCGCAAGGGCATTTAAGGTAAACATTTGTTACATTAGTTTAGTACTTATAAAATGTCGTTCTCCCCTAATCTTCATTCTGCGATATGGTGAAACAGTATGCACCGTGATAAAAAGTCTTTAGACAATTAAACATATACAATTTAAATTGCATACTCACGTTTACTTTTCTAAAGAATACGAGCACGAAGAAATGTTTTAGATAAATGTTGTATTGTACAAAGAGGGATACATTGTGACATTGGATGTTTAACATTGCACGACCGTGTAAACATTCAAGCCGGATATATTGTATTCTTAACAGAAATGATTGAAAAATGTTAATCCCACAATGACACACTGCGGTCCCTCAGACGTCAGAAAAACTTACTGTATACTGATTTTTGTTACTGAAGAATACAGTGGATCTTTGCAGAATTAAGTAATAATTAATATACACGGAAGAGGTCAGGAAAAGACAAATGAGTAAATTCATAAATATTTACCATTTGTATTTAAAAAATAGATTATTCTTAAACGCAGACATTAGAGAAATGGTATTGAAATAATTGTTGCCTTCTGGGACTTTTAATGTCTATCAAAGTAGTCTCCAACCTGTCATTTTTAGACATAAAGATTACTGTTACTACAAATTAGATAGTCCCATGTGCAACTAAATGCTTCAGAAATTTGAATGAAAAAAATCATGGTTTCACATGGTTCTACTTATAGTCAGCTTATTTCGTTGTACAATATATTTCATAAAAGAATAGTACATAGCTAGAAAATCAGGTACTAAAATCATAGTGTGTCTATGTATGTTAGTACATCTTTACAGTTTAAATTTAAAGAAACACAAGATACGACCAATTAAAGCGTATTGATGGATCAATATAATATTGTAATATTGTAATTTAAAAGAAAAGATAATGCAAAGCAAAGCTCTTTTTACAGGCTGCGGATCAAGAAAATGAACAACGTCGTAGGTTAGAAGCTGCTGCTGCGGAGGCTTTAAACACTTCGGAGGAAGTCGTTAAACGAAATAAATTAAACCAAAAGAAACAGCAGGTATATTTTAGTTGTTATACATTTCTTTTTCTTTATTTTCGGGTAAACGTAATCACAATCGTTTATCTGTTTTCTTCTCATAATATTTTGCACGTTATGCATTCACTATTTTGTATTTAGAATAATTTTATTTTCGTATTAACAAATACCTTATTGCAACATACAAATGATTATTATCTAGTTGCAAATGATATGTGTCGTCCACTTTCCTTTTGCTAAGCTTATTAACTTTTCTTCCTATAACTTTATGATTTTCACATTATTAAATGCTTCACTTGTAGCTTGCAGTATAACTTCGTATACTGAAAGCTATGCTTATTGCATCGAACTAATTTTTCAGTTGTTCATTGGACTTTCAATCACACTCTTTAATTTATTTCAACCACTTTTAATGTATTCATACATAACTACATAAACACACTTTCATATATACTTCCCCCTTCTTTTATTCTCTCTCAACATCAATGCTATGAACCTCTTGTTTATTTTTATTTATTAATTAGTTCTTAATTTAACGTTTCAATTTTGATTTTGCAACATAATAACAGTAAGAATTTCTGTAACAAATGATAAAGAAACGTTCAATTATGTAGACTCAAGAATTATGTTATAGTAAAATGTAGGAAGCATCAATCGTATTACTATTTTAAAGAGATATAAAATATAAATATACAATACATGAGTATATTAAAAGACTGTAGTAATTCTTTGTTATTTCTTACCATTTCTAAGTTAAATTTCTTAATGATTACCAAGGTTGGTATTTCTGTGTGGAATTTGTATATTCATACAATATTAATTTTTCATTGGCACTCTACGCTATCTGTATAGTTTCAATATCAATATCAAACTTTATATTTAAATCACGTTTTTTACTGATTATCTTGTATTTCTTTTTTATATCACCTAAAATAAAAATACCAGCCAAACAAACTTCGTATGTTTCAAAATAATGTTATCAAAATAAATTGTTTGATGCTTCCACCTTGTATGTGTGGCATGAGATTAACAGCATACATTCCAAAGCACAGCAGTGCAGTTTCAAACATATTTATTTATACCAAATAAACTGATTCATTTTGTATAACAACGCATGTTTTATGCTTTGCAAAAGAAGTTATTGCCTATCTTTACACTTATATAACATTTCTAGTCATTAATACAGTGCAGTTCAGGGAAACATTATCTATTGTTACTGTGTGGAACATTTTGATTAATTTGTAACTGATCTTGACGACGTTATTATATTTAAAAAGTCAGCTTTTTATTATTTAGATAATTACCTTCACTAACAAGGATATGTTACAGCAGTACAGTAATAGATTTCAACCAAAAATTTGTTGTATTTAGAACAAAACTACTTGGGCATAGTATAGACTTAATTACAATGTTCAACAACAATGTTGCTATTTTTTATAGATTTTGATTTGCTGAATACTTGAAAATTTGTTACCACTGTGTAATTAAAAATTTCTTCTGCTTTAATTGTAAAAGCTATACAAATGCTTCTTGCGTAGAATGATTCTGCAGGCTCTTCTGCATAGAACGGTATATTTTTTTTATAATATTATAAACATTTAGATACGTTTAAACGTTTTATTTAGAGCATTAAGGACCTGAATATGAAAATGACAAAAAATATGTTAAAAAAAAATAATTCTACTATAAATGCACTTGCGTCGTTTCATTTATAATTTTCATAACATACGTCGCGTCGCTTCCAAAGATTTCTTGGCATGTTAGTTTTATACGCTCATATTCATTCAGAAATAAAATTTTTATAAATAATACGTAATTGCAAAAATATTTATACATATGTCCGCGCATTGTTTTTTAATACAAAAAATATGGTTGAAACCGACGATATCACTGCGAACGTATCCAATTAATAATGTAGTAAGATAATGTTTTATCGGAAATAATTTTCACAAATTTCAATGCTCCCGCGGAACTTAATAATATTCAAGGCATTTCTTTTCGCTGCATGTTGTGAGATAGCATGATATATTGCAGGGATTATTTACATAAATATATATAATAATTATTATTTCGAGAGTGCTCTTTTTCGCATTATTTTCGTTTTTCTTTTCTGAACAGACGAAATGTCTAATAAAGGTATCTCACGAACATCTATTTTTCTTATTTGTTACATATTTATTTGGATTTAAAGTCACCGAAATTTTGCTGTAACACGAACAAGAGTCTGTTACACCGGCATCTTAATGAACTGGAGCTCAGAACGTAACAATATAGTGAACGTAACAATTCACAACATGTAAGTCTGTGCTCACTCACTTCCTCCTAATAACATATATTTAATGATTCTACTAGCACATACACTGCACTCTTAAACAACACATGTATAGGTTCAGCTTTTATTATCTGTGCGGAAAACAATACAAAAGACTGTACACCACGTTCGAAAACAGTTCTCAAATAAATCTTACATTGTTATATCCAAAATCTTTTTAGTTACATGTAATAATCAATTTTTATGTAGAAAACTAAGTCGGAGATATTATGAGATTTTATTTAAAAAAACTTAAATGAACTCTCGAAAGTAAAAGATACTTATCTAAAAAGTTTAATCTTATAGTCCGCTGCTATTAATATATGTCATTCTCAAATAAAACACGAAGTTTTTACAACTTTCATCTTTTCGAATATTTATATATTTGACTTATTAGCAAAAATTTGTTAGTATATATTGATAATTATCTACTCCGTTCTAACAGGAATTAATGTGAAGATATTGTGAATAAAAAAAATCCCAGGAATTAAAAAAGACATTTGTTCAACATAATAAATTCGTACTTATACTTTATTTATAAAATACAGTTAATGTAAATACTATAAGAGCATACACTCAAACCGTTTATATTTGAAATCATCAGATTTTAGAAATAATATACATGTCTAAATCATGTTTTTCATAAATGCAATTTTTTGTAATAAAATCTTACGTGCTCTTTCGACTTACTTTTTCAATTAAAACCACCAACGATTTCATCGTCATAAACATCACACATTTTTTATTTATTTTAGAAATGATTGCTACTAATGAAATAACATTTTTGTTTCAATCACTTCTTATACCGTCTTCCAAAATTTATTAAAAAATCACACCGTAAAAACATGAGGTATGCCAATGGCTCTTCATAGTCTGATAACGTATTATTATGTCTGGAACCATTGAAGTAATTCGTGCACATGAAGATTGAAAAACTGCAAACATTTGTCTTATTTTACCGATGAACTGTTTTCCGTAATCCGTGGTATAGGCACATATCCATTCGATTCCTACCATTAAGAGAGAATTAAAAGATGCATCGGCATGTGTTCTAGCTTGCATTGATGTTGCCTGAGAGAAGTCCTCTATTATCACTTTCCTATGCTACTGCCAAGAATCTCATAGAATAGACGCATATGAATTAACAGTACAACTGTTGAGAATTTGAAATTACATTAGATGTACTTGATATTAATTACTAATAATAAGAAAATTTAGCTATGAATAAAACTTTTATTTTTAAGATATATCCACATTGGTAGCCATAGAAATTGCACCGCTGTAATAGTGTCAACTTCATCGGTTTAACTCTTACACGCGCAGAAACCTTTTATGTTATAACAATATTATGGCAACCGATCATTTAAAACTATTAAAATACTATCTAAAATATCCAGCAAACAGTATTTCTGAGGCGTGGTGTGATTTCGTTGGCCACCAATTATCTACTAATTAAATACTTTTTATTTTCAAAAACTAAAACTAAAACTCTCACAGGTAGTAAAGCAGTGAAAAAAAATGTTAAAGTCACGAAATCTCATTATAATTTAAATATAAGGAATACAGATTCATTTTTCATTTCTTAAGTATGTACTTACAGTACGTTTCTCAATAAACAATTAAACTTTGTCAATATATTTTATGAATAAAATTATGGAAAAAATAATACATCATCATTAATAAAGCACGTAATAGTTACGAGAAAAATATTAAATATGAAAGATAATAGTTTTTGTCATGAAACTTTTCTCGTTTAAAAATACTGCCAAATCTATTAAATAGATATTACTTTTAATGATTTTATGCAGTGAATTTTTTTACTAAAAAAAAAGAATAGAAATAGATAATCATTGCTCAAATTAATGTCATTAATTTATGTCATTGTTCATTATAATGACATAAGTTTCAAAAGAAATTATATGCTTATTTTAATTTCTTTATTATATTAAGATGTAAATAACATTCAATTAAGACGGTCGAAAATGACCTTGGACCAAATTAAAAGGCTAGTGGACTATTCGATAGGATAGGGTATCAAGAATAACCATGTGATCTGAAGAAATTCATGAACAATACGTATACCTATATACTGATACTGCAAAAATATAAATTATGTCGCTCTTAAGCTTCAATGGGAAGTTTGCATTTTCCAGTGTTTTTTTGTAGAGGTTTTTGAGTTTTTACAACTAGGATGTTCTGCTTAAAAATCTGTGTATTTGACATCTGATAGATTTTGTCAGAATTTTCACACATATTACTAAATAGGGAAAATAGGCCAAAATCTAATCTTTTCCATTTTACCCCATAACCTGCCCTCCCAGTCGAGATATTGGGTTACAATTTTACATAACATGGTTTTTCTTAATACCATATCCTATCGAATGGTCCATTAGCATCTTAATTTGGTCCAACGGCATTTTGGACCATCTTATTCGGCTATACCCTTTTGCAGTTTAAACAAATACAAACAGCTTCAAAATCAAAACTTTAATCTTTACAGTTGCTTCTTCCATTTACATTCTTTTTAATTACATCCGCATAGAAATAATACGATCGATTATGAAGATCATTGTTATTATTAGGTGAACTCTACCTTGCATTATAAACTAAAACGGTAAAATGAATTCGTTATTTTCATATTAAACTTTTGTATATTTTTTTTTTTATAATTGTCACGCAATATCATATTGTACTGTTACATTTACAATTATTTTCAAATACAAAGATTCTAAACGACTTTTGCAACATTTATAACATTACAGTTAGGGCATCTGGCACAAAATATTCGATCAAAAGCGCGAATCAGATTGTTGAATGAATTATTTTAGCGTACATTAAATATGAAAAACGAGACTATATACATATGTTTATTAGACAAATATGGTATAAGAGCTAATGATATTTCAGAAAAATATTAATAGAATGATGAATTTTTTTGGCTTTTTACCAAATATAAAATAATAAACTGTGACCTCTATGTGAAAATTAAATAGCATAACGAAGCAATAGAAGGAGCATTTTGTAATATTTGTAACGGTGAAAATGATAATAGACATTATTACCACCAAAATGAAAAGCAAACATATTCATTTTTATATTAATATTTTCTTTATACATGATAAGTGTTATCATTACTAGAAATATTTTCCACATTAGAAATATGAATAATTATAATGATAGATACTTGAATCGGTAGATCGAATAATTTTTGCCAGAGTAGTACTAATACTAAATGAAGTCAATGATAAAAGAGATCTTTTCGCTATTAAGAATATTTCCACTTTATCGATTGGTGTTTGTTTGTAACATTTTCAGATAATTCATCGTTGTAGTATCTGAATAAGTAAATTTGTTATAATATATGAGGGTCAATCTGTGAACAAGTGATTAATAAAGTATTGTGACTTTTCAGGACGCTGTGATAAACGAATTGAAAAATAAAACGAGGTTGGTTCAGGAGAAGAAACTGTTGCAGCAAGATGAAGTTTATAATGGTGCTCTGGAGGACATTCTTCTTGGGCTTAGGTCAGAACCGTATCGGCGAGCGGACGCGGTCAGGCGTAGTCAACGTAGACGCATCGATAATCACAGACTCTCTCGCACTGCTGAAGAATTAGAGCTTTAATCCGTCTTTCGTTCAATTTTCGACACGAACAAATTTTTTCCTTCTAGATAACGACGATACGTACTACACTTTCACTATAATTTCTTCATAACGTGTCAAATATCTCTTTCACGGCCTGCTATTTCTCTTATAAACATTATTCTACCCTTTGCAAAAATTATTCAATCAAACAAGTATAGCGTCTATCACTGTAATTATTCATATTTTCAATGTGGAAAATATTTCCATTAACGATAAAAGCAATCGTAATAATAAAACTCGTTATATATAAATAAAATATTAATATATAAACAAATATGTTTTTTTTCATAATGTCCAAATTGAGCAAATTAGACTTTGAAAATTTGTCTGGCGACGTCTATCGTCATCTTAATTGTTAGAGATATTAAGAAATGTTCTATTGCTTTGTTATGCTATTTAAATTTCTTTATAATTTTTACATAGAGCTGGTCAAATTTTTGTTTTTAACACTTTTTTAAAATATCACTATCTATTTTTGGTATTTAATATACGTCCAATTAATTCGTTCAACAATAATATTCACGACTTTGATTGAATATTTTTTTCCAGGTAGTAGGTACCAGGTGCAGTACTTGATTTTGACGGATTATTTTATGACGGCTACCATGTGGACCAACCAAATATAAATTAAATAATTTATATACAAAATGTTTTGCGTGAAGACTCATAAGAGAATATTATATTATGTAATTAATGAAATTTTTGACATCCACTTACTTTTCAAAAAGAGTAAACAACTGCGATATATTATTTATAATGGATTCAACTTGATAATTATAATCCACTAGTAACGAGACAGTTAAAATTAATTTTTAATGAATTGTACATGAATATCTGTATACTCTTAAGAGAACACACTTAAGGATCATACTTGTAAATATGAGTGTAGAATTATGTGTGTTGAAAACTTCAAATTATTAAACGTGAAAGAGCTAATTGCGCGATACATCTTCAAAAAGATTTATAGTATCTGCAATTGTAAAAATCATAAAACAGGAAGAACTCTTCAAAATTTATATTGAAATCTTATACGTGTAGAATGTCGCAGATTGCGTAAAATAATAGAGCCAATGTACTTGCAAACAATGAATCGAAAAAACAGAATTAAATTTTTTTGTTTGTTGAGGCCTTGATCTTGAAATGATTGAGTTTGAAAATTTGTTGGGTGCATTAGTATTTAAAAGCAAAGAAGTAAAGACCATCAGTCGTTAACAAATATGTTAACCAATTTCTATTAATTAACATACATATCGGATAAATTTTTAACTTAGTTTTTTGTAAGTGAAGCTTCATTTGATGAATCAAATGAAAAAATTGTATTCCTTTCTCCGATTTGTTTTTGTTTGCGTGCATTTTGCGAGATTCTATATAAGCTACTTCTACAATTCTGTGTACATTTACTAAGATTTAGGCCATCAAGAACAGGTAAAATTGTTTCATTAGAATTTTTAGTAAACGGTCTCAAAGCACCGACATTTTAGTAGTTGTCTAATGTGTTTCCTGTTACATAAAACGTTAGTAAGAAACTCGGTTAGACATGCATATTCAAAAAAGAAATTGTATAATTATCTTTGCATTGTTTTCCATAATTAATATCTTTAATGATTAGACTCGAAAATGTTTCCCATTTAATTATTGTTGATTGTTATATGCGCTTGAGATATTTATAATTTGTAAATTTAAGTAATATGTGTTAGTCATTTGTTCTAGAGAGTTTCTGGAGGAAAGAAGATGGTGAAAAATTGTAAAACATGAAGCGCATTTATTTCGAAGTCGAATTTAAGTATTAATTTATATGTGTATGAAACGACTGCCGACAAATTACAGGTACTAATTAAGTCACATTCCATGGATCTAAGAAACCAAATCACCTCATGCAGTTTTTTAACGACAGAATGACTATTTTGCACACAAAGCTAGAAAAGTTACATATACTTACGCTAAAAGTTCTAAAGTTCCAAAATGCAAATTTTTAAAGCATATTTTCCTGAAGATCTGAAAGTCAATTGTCTTCTAATCTTCATTAAAACAGTACAACTAAGTAGCAAACGGACGGTAGTGCAATTTAGATTTGTCAAGAAATTTTTTGAAGAATCTATTGTTTTGTAACATGTAACGCATAGAGTTAACAGAAACTTAGTACATTCCGTCAGGACCTCAAAATACGCTCAACATATCAATAAATACAAACTAGAATGTAACACAGTCGTTTCTACTGTAATGCATATAATTAAACATTTCAGCTGCATTTCACACGAACGAAATAAAATGAAAGAAAATAGAAACAGGGGGTATGGCATGTGTCGGCAATTCAGGATAATCAAAGCGAGAAAACACACAATTATAATGTGCGGATACAAAAGTCGAAGCAATTTAAATCTTCAGGCACTACAGTATATTTTAAAAAAAAAGATCACACTACGAAACAAAACAGTTATTTTTAGAATATTTTTCACGTAACCGCGGATAAAGCAAAGTTAGTCGAAATCAAACAGTATGATCGTATATTTTCAAACTGTGACTGATTCCGACTGAAAACTTACCCTGAATTGGTGGTTGCACATCATTGCATAATGAACGCGTATAGTCGGTTTGACTGTAGTAACAGTCGTTCGCGTTGTCCATTACCGAATAACCCAAGATATGGATATCAGAAAATAACTAATTATACGACTTATCTTTCGAAGTATGTATTTTGAAACGTATTGCCAAGCAACACTATGCGCAAACTTTCTACATGCCTTTTCCTGGGTAGTGTTTACATATCCCAAGTTTTTTGGAGGATAATGAAATTGTATTTTCACTTTTGTACGGTTTTGATATTATATGTATATGTGGGACTTGGGTCGGTTGGAACGTAAGAGACAATATTAAATTTAAAAAGTAAAATGTAAGACACCACACACGCACATCGTATAACTACAGACGTATTCTGTTATCTTACTCTTCTTAATCGTAATATACAATATATATATTCCGCACTCATTTCGATGAAATTTTATTCGAATTCTGTAATTCAACCATTGTCGCTTGCTCACAGATTTGACCGTACCTTTAAACGAAAGTGATTGTGATAACACCATTCATGTTGACCCTCACCGCACTCGTTGTAGTCTTCAGTTTGACGACACTGTAACTGTTAATTCTTGGTTTTGACAAACGCACTCAAGACGAACGAACCGACTCATTATCCCACTGAAACCAACTGATATATTTTTAATACTTTCGACTCGATAGTTCGAATCCCAGCTGAACCCTCAAAATTTGTGGGTACTTGGGTCGGTTGGAACGCAAGAGTACATACATTATCGATAAAGCAATGTAAATATAACTGTAATATATTAAATGCGCCGGTAGTTCTAAAGGAATGTAATTACTACTAATAGTAGACGAATTGACAATGTGATGTTTAGATAAGTATAACATCTATATGTTAGTAATATTGTGTAAGTAATATTACTCGTTGCTAAACTGCAAAGGAAAATTTTCAATTGATTGCAGTAAAAAAATAACGTATCTTATGTATTTTTTGCGAAAGTGTAAATATTGTGCATTTTATTAAATAAGTTATGCTAAATAGGCATGTGCTTCACTTTGTATAAAATTTATTACAAATAAAACTGATACCAATGTACCGTTGATACATTATTCTCCGCATTTGCGTGCCATCTTCATCAAATAAATACAAGATTTACTAACTATAAAAGGTAAAGAATAATTTATAGTAAATATTTTTTTCTAATGTTTTATTTTATTTATTGTTTATGTGAATAGACTACATTATTACAATATTTCATGTAAAATATGTTTATATACAAATATACAATATACAAAAGGCACAATATATCTACATTCTTTAGATCATGTATATAGCAAAATGCATATAAAGTGACCTGTACGCGATCAAACATGATTGTACATCATGTTTAACAAATATGTGATTGACTGTTGCTGCTTAACATACATTTTTTTATATCTGTGACGTATACAGACTCATACTGTCAGCATGATGATTACGCAAGCATTCCACTTAATACTAGAGCTCCAGACTACACGTTTACCGTAAACGTACAAACATTATGCGAGAATATTTTCAAAAGTTCGCAGTCTACACACTTGTAAACACCATAATAAGGTGTTTTTAGTTCTTCAAACAGAAATGCTTGTATATACATATAAACGTTTACATTGAAAATAAATATTCCTTTAGTTTGTTCCAGTAAACGACTTTATAAAAGTACAAACATTCAATTTTTTAATGTCTAATAAAAAATATAATGGATATTAATCGGAGCCCTACTTAAGGCAATTAAATTAAAGCGTTTGTGCAAGCATCATGATTGGCAAGTATGTTGAATTTTTTGTAAATCGCTTAAAATAAAATTCACATATGTAAACGAATATCGATAAGAGACAAAAAAACCAGCTCTACTTCTTTGTACGTATTGCAGCATATAAAAAATTGTGCTTTCTATAAAAACTTTCGAAAATAGTATTTAAATAATTCGCGGTCATTCACTCGCCACTTAAAAAGAGTTCTCTATCGATTTCATTAAACATTATTGACGAGTTTATAAGAAATATTGTCATTCTAATATTTGTTCGATTCAATTAAAAACCAAGAACAGATATAGTACTATTTATATATACTACTCAATGTTTTAGACTTATAAAAATTCAGTTCCCAAATTCATCTTCGTAAATGAAAATAAATTTATATTCATCGTATAATTACTTCCATTAACACGGCTAAATATTCGTTGTTAATCTATTCAAAGCGATTGCTTTACGAAACAATAATTACACGTTTAGACATAATTTCACATATTTACAATAAATTACAAATAACGCTTCACCTCAGTTTTGTTCGTTGTAAATACTATCTGTCTTTTTAAATTCAATATTACCGTTTATGGCCGTTTACAAGTGTTCGTTTCCCATGATTTGAGAATGTAGGTATGCGTATAAAAGTACCTAATGTAAGTATAATACAAATCATAATAAAATCGTTTTAAACGTAAATATATATATATATATATGTATATATATTTATATATAACACTGATGTACCATCGTCAACGATATCGTAACCATAGAATATCTAAATTCCATTTATTTCTTTTCACATAGACTGAAATGTGTAAAATCGATTAAGTTGAACAGATTAAAATAATCTCTGCACCTCTAAAAATATAAAAATTATTTTCTCCTTATTTTTCTATCACAAAGTTACTATGCTTTCACAGTCCGCATATTACAATAAAACGTTTTCAACATGTACGTGTACGACGTGCGATGTTTTATCATTCTTCTTCGTTTTATTTCTCCTTCACAATAGCATGGCAGAAAACTTACATGATACATAGTGTGATGTGATCGGTATATAAAAACATTGAATAACATTTTCATTTCCGTTGCAAATAAATTTGTAATAAAGTCAACAGTATTTGCTCTGAATTGATTACAAAAATATATGTTATATTTTAAGTCTTAATAAAATGAACTGTATGTGTAAAAAATGACCTAAGTATCATGAAAATTTCCTATTAAATAGCGACGTTTTACATACATATTATATCTACGTGGACTCCTAGTGTAATTATCAAGAGTATATTTTCCTCTAAAATATTTGTGTAAAAGTTCCAAATGTTATTCTCAATGAGTGTTGATAGAGAAGGCCTTGAAAACCGGATGCCCAGGCATTCAATTATTAACAAATTAATACCTATATATCCAGGTAGCTACCATTACTATGAACCGAATGCACATCATAATTAATGGGATATTGAAAATTACCCAGTAAAAACAATTTTTCATATAAGGTTACTAGGAATATAGTATGCTTAATAGTATTTCATCACACAAAAATATTTAAAAAATAGCAATATTAATAAGTCGGTAAACTATTGTATCAAAGATTTCAGTACACTATGATAAATTATTTACTTAACTCCAAATTGAATATAATTCTACGCAATAAATTGTATCAAATTGAATTTTAGTTGGAAGAATGTAATAACTAGCAAAACTTGATGAAAATAATTTATACTGAAAAGTTTGTAGACAAATTACTTTTTACGTATAATTATAAAACCATACTGTAATGACTGTTACATAGTACTTAGATGTGTTCCACATCTTAAAATCCAGGAAAAGACCTAATTAACTTTTTTTCTAATAAAAATTCTTAAAAAATCCTTATATAGTGTGATTTATTTCACTGGAAGTATTCATTATTATGAAGATACACAATAGTATTAGATGACTGCTTTGCCAATGTTTACATTTTTATTTGCTAACATTTTTTACTTAGTTTTAACATGCAGTGTGCCTGTAAATTTGTACTTCTAGGTTAAATTCACTTTATGTACTGAAATTTGTATAAATTATTGTAAAAACAGTTTACATTAGTGTACTCAATACTTCATTTAGGAACAATAATATTATCCGTTAACATTTCTTTGTGAATTTATATTACTATATTTTTAATTTCGTTACTTAAAAAAATAGTTTAACCAGGTAATTACAATTTTCAGTACATAGTTAACCATAACTATAGTACCTGTATGTACAAACTTGTATTAATTGATTAATTAGATATTCGAATACCTGTAAAACCAGTTTAATCAATGGCCCCATTGATAGATAGGTTCTGTATATGCAGGACATAAAAATTGTATAAAATTTTATATAATCTTTCAAAATAATACTCCATTTCAGACAATAATAATTTACCTACATTACAAAGATGTGGTATAATTTAAAAACGTTCTAAGCATATCAATTAAAATGGACCTGATTAACTTTATAGGAATGTAAAAACATCAGTTAAAGATATACACCAATTATCAAAGTTATACAATATCTTTGCATGATACAGACCATGCAAAAATTTCAACTTCCTAATGTGTTGTATTATTATACTACACCTAAAACTTCTTATATACAAACACAACAAAATATTGATTCTCATCCATTTTAGAACAACTGATACCGATGACAATACTTTTATAAGTATTCTTCGTTTCTATTTCTTCGATACAAAGAGCGAAAGAAACAAAGATTTTATGTAATACATGATCGAAACTGCAGATTAAAATTGTGAGCATGAATACAAATATATTTCCAAGAATATTTATAATGTTATGCATTGTATTAAGCTAATGGAAAATAAGTTACGTAGAGGTTCATTAGGTTTACTTAAAACTCTTTGGTTTCATCATATGCGTTATTACATAAAATCCTTGGTTATAGCAATATTTATAAATTAAATTCAAAATGTTGTTATTTATTACAATGAAATTTTGATTGGTATGATTTTCAGATCAAAATGAAACTATATAACTTATTAGGATAAATTGTTACAATCTGATAGTCCTATTTTAATAATATTAGGTATTGCTGACTGTCATATATTTACAAAACTCATGAGAACGAAAATCTATAAAATAGAATAGCTGCAACTATTTAATTATAGCCCATATGTTTATAACAATAAGAGATTAAACACGATTCTGACAAATTGCTGTTACATACAAATTGAAAAAACCAACTTTGTTTGAATCTTTGTATACAAGAAATAATAATACTGATTAATGTAAATCTTCTTAAAAAATAGTAATGTTGCAATAAGGACCAGTTATATTAAAGTTGAAGTTTAATAGAACAGGCATTATGCATTCACTAAACAAAACCTGTAATCTTTTCTATCAAAATTTTGTAATTCATTGTAAAAAATACTGGAATTTACATTACAAAAACAACAACCTATAAGTGACAAAATAATATTAAAGTATTAGAATTATATTAATTTGAATTGCTTACAAAATGTAATTTATTGTGCAGAAAAGAACAGAACTTCCATCTGCAGAAGTACAAAAACAGAAAAAAAACAACGAATCAGAAAAAATATAACAAACACGAAAATACAAAAGATCATGTAGTTATATTGAAATATCGAAATTCTGTGTACAATTCTGAAGTCGAATTAAAGAAGGAAAGAAAAGATAAAAATTATTGCTTTTTTGTACACAGCAATTTGAACACAAACTGGTTAGTTTCATTTGGTTTATATGGCATGGATCTAGTATTTGGTTTCTTTGTTACTTAATAATTCAATGTTAACAAACGTAATAAACCTTATATAGAAAATAAGTTACTCTTATGTTTGCGAAGACTGTTAAGAAAAAAAAAAGCTGAGGTTAGATTACTCTAATCTAATTGTCAATATGACTGCTTAGAAAACTCGGACGTTTTTCTTAGAATTAGATGTATATTGCGTAAGAGACGGGCAGCGCGATTACGTACGCCTTCAAATGTATGTTCTTGGCAGTTCCCAGAGAAACTGAATCGATAAATATATTTTATTGGTTCCGAAAATTATGCTAATTTTCCAGATATGCGTTTACGAGTGGAGGGTATTGCCTTTTTTGCAGGAAAATTGACTGGTTTCGCGGGAACACAGGTTGAAGCTCCTATGCACCAGTAGGAGCATATTCTACTAACGATGGCGATCAAATTGTTAGAATTGTAAGTGTAGCGACAGTTGGCGATTATGAGAATTCTCATTCCGAAGAGGTCATTGCACCGAAAAAAGAGGAGCAAAATCACAAGAATATTAAAGGTAAGAAAGTTGTCGAAAAATTCGAAAAATGCAAGATCAAAAGGAGCATCGAAGGAGCTATCTTCAGGATAGGCGTGACATTTCAAACTCTGGTACGAGCAAAGAACTGTCAACTCCCAAACAGGCCTTGATTTCAAAGAAATAGAGTGAACAGGTAAAAGATTAGGAAGTATCCAATTCGGAATGTGAAGATGAACTGAAGTTTCGACGCGTTTAAAAAGCGTTAAGATGACCGAATGCTCCTACAGAACGGTTACTCCTATATGGGATGACAAGTGTGAAGAAAGGAGGCTTATAGACTTCGTCATACAAAGAAAAAGGCCATTCCATTACGATTTAGATTCTGAAACTTGCGTGAGACTGTCGCAGAAGAGGTACAACATTAGATGTCGTACTCTTTACAAAATGATACTGAACGGGTGGACTAAGTTGTCGACATGAATGATGATGATCCAACAGTATTGAGAAGTTATTATCATTAATGCTCCAGGAACGATATATCAATCTGAGGGCGAGTATAGCTTAACCGTCTTACTGCCCTACGAAGAGTAGCTGGGCGTCCGATCTTTGTTAGGCCAAGTGTAATCGTCTTATGCAGCAAGCGGCTATGTTTGCGAATACTGGTTATGCCACCAGTATTTTCAATACACGTTTTCATATAAAAGGAAGAAGCGTTGGATTAAATATCTGTACAAAATAGAAAATCTTAGTTAAATTATTAGCAAACTGATCCTTTTTTATACAAATATGTAAAAGCATTAATATTGACAATGTATAGAATACAAGTTACTATGTACAATATATTGTATATGTATATAAGTCTTCTTACAACCTTTTAATATTTATAAAAAGAGGATGGAAACATCTTATCAAAACGTATACAACATTTATATACATGTATGCACAGATACGTGAGGAAACGAAAATACGTAATCGCGATCTAATGACGCTCGATCGCGGCGTTACGGGTATATGTACGTGTATGTGAAAACGTGAGAATGAGAAAAATGACGATTAACGAAAATGATCATCGAGCACAGGACGTGGTCGAGAAGGCAGTTCGTGACAACTTGCTGAATGAAAAGTAACGTGTGTGTGTGTATGTGTGTGTGTGTATGTGTGTGTGTGAGAGAGCCATTTTTATATACCTTTTCTATATACTTCATTAAATATCATTTTAATTCGACGTATCTGTACTTATTTCTGAGTTCTCCTGGTAACCCATCCTACATATTGTCAGTGTCTCATAACGTAAGACGCGGGACGACATACACCTGATACACCTGAAGTAGTAGTGATAATCTTCTCAGCGAATAGCGAGAATGCATGGTACTCAACTGTGTGTGTCTGACCAATCAGACGATTTGCAAATTCCCTTCGCATTCCTTCCGAGTACCACGTTACGAGACATCAACAATCCATATGCATATACACACATGTACATATATATGTATAGTAAAAAATTTCAATGTATATTTTTTCATTAGGCAGCTTTTACTTCCTTTGATGTATAAAACTATTATAAAAAAGTTTAATTTACCGTTATAAACGGAGGTAATCATGTGATTTACATTGGTACACACACACATTGGTATTGTCTTACCAGAACATTTTTTCTAATTAATGTCCTAATCCTTACACGAACTATCATTTTAGTTTACTATGTTTCAAACACTAAATATTTAATGCATACCTTCAGATCTGAAGTAGTTTCACTTTTTAATATATGTGTATATATATATGTATATGTATATATATATATACACATACATATATATATATACATACAGCTATTATTATTGGAGCATCAGCGATTCCAAATTCCTATGCAAAATTGTATCTTTGACTGCATTAAATACAACTTTTATGTTCTCTGTGTCCACTGCAGTAGTGAAGTGATGAAACAGGGATTTTCTCGGGTCCCTTTTGACGCATATAAACATATCCAATATAAAATTTTGCACATCCTTCATAGAACGTGAATCTCCTGTGAACTGTGGAAAGTACCAGCGAACATTTGTATCGGGTGATCTCACTTTTTTGTCTAACAAATCAGTTTTATTCAAAAACAAGATGATAGACATTCCACCAAATATCATATTATTAACTATTGTGTCAAAGATATTTTTCGATTCTTCCAATCGATTGGTTCTCCTGTAAATAACATATAATTTTTTAACAGTTATATTTTATTGGTACGAAGATAAATAATAACGTACCTATCTTCCAACAATACTTGATCAAATTCGGATGATGACACAAGAAAAAGTATAGAAGTAACACAATCGAAACATTGATACCACTTTTGTCTTTGGGATCTCTGTCCGCCGACGTCGACAAATAGAAAAGGGATGTTATTAATTTGTATAACAAATTCTGAAATTCCTTTCGTAGCTTTCCTACAGTGCAAGATATCCTGGTGTGTAGGTACATAATCCTGTAAATGATAAAATTTATAGTACTTAAAGAATACTATATTGTAATTATCAGAATAGTGTGAAAACATTATAGAATTTACCATCCTCGCAATCCTGTCAAGATTATCCAAGAAATATTGAACCGAATCACTCTGCAATTAAAAAAAATACTCGTAAGGTATCAAAACAATAGTGATTATTGGTGATTATTAATGAATTCATATATTTGTATTTAAAACACGCAAAAATATCTTACTAATTGAAATTCTCTCCGTCTATCAAAGGCTTTTCTGATCGACGCATCTTCCCACAAACTTCGTAAAGCTGGCACATAATGAAGAAATAACCTAGCATCTAATACCATAGTATTTTCAAATTTCAGTAACTGATAACCAATATCGTAGTTTTTAGGGTTTTCCCATGGAATATTCAATTTGTCACGAGCATCGACCAATACCTTCATTCCTTTTATTATATTTTGATAAATTACATGTTGGTATTCTTTGATCAATTCAGGCTGAAAAGGAGAGAAAGAATACCATAAACAATAGACATTATTTATAAATAATATACAGGGTGTGCCCAAAAATGTTGTGCTTCCTTGAAAGAGGCGATTCTCTCAAGGTCATTTAAAATAACCTTTTCCTCTACGAAAATGTTTTCCGCGATTTCGTTAAAGAATTATTAACGAAAAACACGGACCAATCAGAACGCGGCTACAGCGGCTTCCGCTGAGCGCGGCGTTGGCATTGGCCGAGCTGGAAACCGTCCACTGTAGCCGTACTCTGATTGGTCCGTGTTTTTCGTTAATAACTTTTTAACAAAGCCGCGGAGAAGATGTTTGCAAAGGAAAGAGTTACTTCAAATGACCTTGAGAATCACCCCTTTCAAGGAAGTAGAACATTTTGGGACACCCTGTAGATTATTTGTAGAATGCAATTGATTGTATACATTTGTTGTTTATTCAGAAATAAACATCAATAACAGACTTTCAACTAAATCTCTTCATAAATGACTGACAGCTTGTTTAGTGTACTGTAAGATGTAGATTTTATAACGATGAATCTGATAAATGACAGAAAGCGTGTGGACACAACGGTCTGCGTTAGACATTACATTGCTAGTATTCGTACATTAGTTTCGCATTTAAATTCTCCTTATCTGAAACTAATTAACTGGTCAGAGTAAGATTTAACAAACAAATCTTTACCACTTAATTTGATTGAAAATAAGACTATGAGAATCTGAATGTGAAACAGAAGTTCACGGTGTCCTTTCATAATTGAGAACACAAACAAGTAGTCGAACAACACTTCAAAGATTTTAAATGAAAAATTACAAGAACCGTTCAATCGTGCGTCAGAGTTACTTCCTTATAAATCTGAAATCATGTGTTTCGGTCGACCACCTTCTCATAAACGAAGAATCTATTTTAACAGCTATAACAACACTGACAGAATCATTCGGTCGAACTGGAAATTTCTCCGAGTGAATGGAAAACGTTTGGAGCAACGAATAAAGAGAAAGACAAGGAAAGGAAAGGAAGGAAAGTGTTCGATCGTGGAGAAGTCGAGGATGTGTCCTACCTCGAATTTAATTCCGTGAATAATTCGCATCTGTTTAAGGAATGTCGACTTTCCGCTCTCGCCCGCCCCGAGGAGCAGCAGCTTGACCTGTCGTCGGAGAGCCTGACGATCTTTCTCCAGCATCCGATCGATCTCCTGACTTTTGTAACGCTGCTCGATCTCCTCGGGGCTGAACTTGAACCGCAGGCAACAAGTACACGACCACGTTAAGGACCCCGCCATCTTGCTACCCTGCTACCCTCCTCTTCCTTCCGTCCTTTTTTTTCTTCCGTCTTTCCGTGTCAGGCCGTCCTTCCGAAGGAATATATCCTTGATTGTCTAAACACTGTACACGCATACACATCCACGCGCGCGCACACACACACACACGCGCGCACACGCGCGCGCACTCCTCGTAGTCGTACACGAGTACGAGTCCCGTATTCACCAGCTACGTACCGTAGCAGTATAACGTAATGCACGTAACGAAGGGACCACCCCTTCCGTGAACAACCTGTTCGTGATTGCACCGGGGATCAGCGAACGTCGCGCGATTCAGAACCGCATTTCTCACCTAGGCGTAACCGACTAGGGGAACGCGACCGCCGAACCAACGTTAAAACACACGTCGTCGGTTCAACTCGGTTAAACTCTCCACACCTACCGTTAATCGCGAGACTCACGCCGTTGGCTGCCCACACGATCCTCTCTGGTTCCTCGCGAATTGGACATGATTAAATAATCGTTCTAATTACCGAGGAAGAGAACTAACTCCCGCTCATCGTTCTCATCGCACTTTATCTTCGAGTAGGAGACACGATCCCCTGTCGCCTTTGATGCCCGAGCACAAAACTTCTTCTCCTTTTAACTAACAATCAGCACCGTATTCGACACATAGGACACGCGTACACACCTGCGTTCTTCTCTGTCCGAGGAAACAAACGTACAAGAAGTTCACCTATACCGAACTACATGATAATAATGCGGGGGAAGAAATATGCGAAACGACGAACGGGAAAACGTACTCCCCACCACGACGACATATTTGTTGTGAGATATACTACCGTGATGCATACACGTATCTACACGCACACACACATCCTCGGTGTCTGACACCGACCGAAAGTGCACCTCCTGACTCGGCCGCGTGATCGGTTTTGCGCGCTGTCATTCGCTGGAAGACCTTTCCTTTTTTCTTTATCCTTGTCGATACTGCGATACGTGCGACGATGATCCCTCTTGAACATCGTGCATCAACGATCATACGGTTTTCATTCCGTGGTGGGGAGGAAACGATTCATTTTTTCATTTCTCTCTCTCTCTCTCTCTCTCTCTCTCTCTCTCTCTCTCTTTCATTACTCAATGATCCGCTTTACTTCCGATTTCTCGTACTGCAAGCCGGTCTTTCAATAGTGTTGAGGGATTGACGACAGTGATGGGCACCATCGACTAAAAACTATCGACTAAATCGATAGTAGCCAACTACTATTTTCAGTCGACTGATTTTTTAAACTATCGACTGAATTAGTAGTGGTTGGGTTACTATTTTCAGTCGACTGTTTCACACGTCGCCATCTTGAAATTTCAAATGTCAGTGTCGCACGATGAAACGAAAAGGTTAGAAATACATGATTATGACAGGACGTGCAAATATGCAAGTAATGAAATATGTAATAGATATTTCAATACTTTAATTCATATTAGATGTTAAAATCTTATTGCTATTTATGCGAAATACTTTAATTCATATTAGATGTTAAAATCTTATTGCTATTTATGCGATATAAACTATATATGTGATATACGTAGGCATAGACTATAGCCCGCAATCTAGACGTAACCACTAAAACGAAATTTCAGTCGACTAAAAACTATCGACTAAATATTCGATAGTATGTAGTAACTAAATAGTAATTAGTCGATAGTTGAATTTAGTCGATAATGCCCATCACTAATTGACGATGAAACCACGAAGTATATCAGAGGCGAAACTGTTGAGATCGTTGATGTTGCTGTTCGACTGATCTTGACACTCTACAGGCTTACGTACTTACAGTATTGCCATTTCTCTGATCCATTGGTTCCATTGGTTGAAAGAAGACAAAGGAACTGTACGCTAGAAATTGGAAACGTGGGAAAGTGGAGCAATATTTGAAATATAATTATGAACTAAATATTATTTATGAAATTATTTTCATTGGTATCAATAATATTTTGTACGGGCATTAAAGGGTTTGAACAACAAAACATTCATATTCCCGTAAGATGTCACTTGCAATTTGAAGCTATGTTCATGACATACCAACTAATGTACGCAAGCGCAGTGAATGCAAAGAGTAGGTATGCCTTAGATTGTGAATGCGTGGGAAAATACAATTGTATAATTATACATTACGTACATATTGGAAATTATAACACATTACAGAATATATTCGTCCCATCTTTTAACCATAGAAACTGGTGCCTTCAGAAGCAAAGTCGCTATAGATTTCATACATAATAGATATTGTATGTGTATAATTAATTAAGTTGCACTTCTACTCTTTACAATATCACACTTAAATTATTCATGCTTGAAATAAAAATAATGATCATCTACATTATTGGAAAGTTGTCTTATGAGATGCATTTTCTAATTTTTAAGGAAAGATCATTTTAAGGTCAATTTAATAAAAAATTTAATTCTCTGTAAAAATGAAACTGCGTATTAATGATTTGTGGCCGATAGCCTATTTTAATTACACTTTCATTGGAATGTTTCGCGGTATTTGTAAATGAAATGCAATGTATCTGTAAATATACAAAAAGTTATTTTTAGAATTTCTTAAATAATTTGGGTGTTACTGTGTAAGAAAGCGAAAGAATTGTATATGTCCGATGAAATTCTTCCAAAATCATATAAAAAATTGCTTATTATTTTGTCCTAAAAATGAACTGACAAAACGGCGTTTGAAATTTGATTTTCGAATCATGCGAATTTAAACGTTCTCCCCAATTGTTTCTAGAATATATTTGAAAATTTGAAAGTCATTCCCAAGATCGGTGTAAATACGAATGGCAGGAATTGCAACGCATCCTGCAGCAGTTTTGATTGGCCGACGAGATACAGTTCATCATGGAGTACGTCGGTACGTACACTAAATTTTGACGATTTTTCATGTTTTTTCGTAGCAATTGATAATCAATAAATATTTTTCGTTTTCATACGTTATGTTTGTTTCGAATTATTTCGAATATAACGAATGTATATCACCTGAATTCGTCCTGTTATAGAATCTTGCAAATAAGAATTGTATATCGCGAATAAATTTCTAGAAAACACTCGTTTCTCCGATGAGAACTTTTAGCACAAGTATTTATTAATTGTATTAATTATCATGTAACATCTAATCTGCATAATCCTCACTAAATTACAGGTTTTTTAAACAAATCTGTGTCTCTTTAAGACATAACCTTGTGTAGTGTGTCGAAAATATTTTCTTTATTCTGGTGCATCATCTTGTGAATTAATCTTTCAGCAACGATACTATTTCTGCATTCTCGAAATCTATATAGTATAACCGAAAATGTCAATACCATCGTTACCAATAAATGTTCTACAAGTAATTTGTCTCTCCTTTTAGGTGCTGCAAAAAGTGAAAGCAACGACAATTGCTGTAATATAACTCCTTGCTCTGAACTAGTATCGAATACAAATTCTAACGAAACCTCGTCCACAGAAACAAAAGACTCAATATCAAAATGTGAAATTCTCGATGTACCGTTGAAAGATAATAACATGACTGACTTGCAAGATCCGCCCCAAGAGAAAATTGACTTTAAAGTGATTTATAATAAACAGCGGATTAACGTGAATTTTCCACTTGATGGCACTGTCGCTCAATTAAAAGCACACCTTCAAAACATTATATCCGTGCCCCAAGCCATGCAAAAAGTTATGATCAAAGGATTAGCTAAAGACGATCAAACATTAAGAACTCTGGGCGTCACAAAAGGTAACTGATCTTATATAATAACAATAACACTTTTAATAACTTGTTACTCTTTGTATTATTGCTTACTTTATCGCGCATTTTTAAGGTGCCAAGGTCATGGTAGTAGGATCAAAGTTAGATGATGTTTTGGCCGTATCGATTCCAACAAAGCAAGATCTTTCTGATGAAGCTGCATCTACAGCGAGAAAAGAACCCTTATCTCAACAAAACGTTCATAGGAAAGTTTTAGATAAAGGCATTCCGGAAGATGTGATGCCTGGTATATTAGATAGCAAGGTATGATTTTAAAAAAGAACCAATGATTTCTGTAAGCGATTTATATGGAAAATATTCTAATCAATAAATTCAATTACTATTAGGAACCTCTACCAAAATTTCCACTGGCTGGCATGTTAAATAAATCTGGTGGTAAAGTTAGACTAACATTTAAATTGGAACAAGACCAACTGTGGATTGGTACAAAAGAAAGAACGGACAAAATACCTATGAATTCTATAAAGGGTGTACACAGTGAACCTATACATGATTATCCAGAGTACCACATTATGGTTTGTATCATTAGAAAATGACCACTGTAGTTTTATTATATATTTATAGTTGATGTGTTTACTTTTAAAAATTTCAGGCTATTCAACTAGGCACAACGGAAGCATCAAGGTATTGGATATATTGGGTTCCCGCGCAATACATATCGGCTATAAAAGATGCTATTCTTGGTAAATGGTGCTATTTTTGATCGACCATTGATGGAAATTTCTGTCTCTTTGAATGCAAAGTGTAATCAGGTGTAAGCATTGATACAAACACGACTGTGCTAGTCACACATTTTTAACAGTAAGTAGTAACTTATTTTGCGTTGGATTATAACCGATGTCTCCTAGTAAAAGTATTCTGTTAATAAAATCTTTTGGATAGACAATGTCAATAACTTTTGTTAAAAACGATGACAGTTATTTTACCAAATTCGATAATAATCGGTTTTAGAAAAATACACACTCTCTGTCTGTCTGTTTATCTCTCTGTCTGTCTGTCCGTCTGTCTGTTTCTCTTTGAACGTATGGTATTTATAAGATACATATTGTGATTTTTGGAGTGTAGACAAATTTTGATACATTGAGATAATATTGTAATTGTAATATTACTTTTCTTTGAATTATATTGTGTGTAAGATTTGTAAATATAATAAGTTTTTTAACTCTTGAGAAAAGAAAAATACATTTATGTTGAAAAATATATTCATTGCTTTATGATCAACGTTATTGTTTGAACAAACAGATTTAAAAGTTTTAAACATTTTTCCTTTATTTAAGTAGAAGCGTATGAACCATCGAAACAAAAGTGAAATTTTTGTAAAATTACATTTATAGGAGGATGCGAAGAAAGAAGTTATGATGTTGCATTTACAATCTTTTGAAGTTCGTCGAGAAATAATACAACTTTTTACCGCATTCAATAATATTAATAAGTGAATTGTAAAGTTCAGATACTTCCGCAAAAATTTGAAATAGTATTGCGACATTTGTAGTATGTTTTATTTGGAACAGCGGTCAGAGATCTTATGCCGTAACGAAAATTTTATTTTGTTCACATAAGAACAAACGATTTTATGAATATAGATAGACCCGCATCACTACCAAGAAATATATAGTCCGCATTTTTCACGAACACAATAAATCTAACGTGTCAATAATGTTCAATAATGAAACAACGAAACTTGTTGCGAAATTGAATACATTTTACATTGGCCTTTTAGTTCTCGACATTGGCCTAGATAAATTGTGTCTCTGTTAAAAAACATCTTGGAGTTTTGTCGTTGAAATTTCAGTGGACTGTATCTCGTCGAACGTAAGCAAATCGCATATTGCATAACTTAGTATTATAATTGCTGTAAATTAGGTTTTATACAATTAAATGTATACATCTTAAAAAGAAGAAAAAAGAACGGAATTACAAGAAACAGCAAATCAAATTTATTTATCAGAATATGCGTCTACAGAAATTTCATAATTGCAGTTTGCACATTGAAACATCTACTTCGGTGTCCGTTTGATTGAATAAGACTTGTACATCATGTTGGACAATTTGATAAAATAAATAATTTTAAGGATTCTCCATTTGTGTTTATTTTATCTTTTCGTATCAATAATTTTCTTATGAAAATTTCTTGATACAACAAAAGTACCATAAAGCACCACCTGAATAGACATATGCACATCTGGGTCTCTCAGTACCATATCATTAATATTATAATGCTATCTAAGTATTCGTTGATCCTTTTCAACAACATAACTCCCTTTATGAAATAGTTTTCAAAGAACTGCCCAGCAGTTCTAATAC
Organism: Halictus rubicundus; assembly: GCF_050948215.1. Taxonomy (NCBI): domain Eukaryota; kingdom Metazoa; phylum Arthropoda; class Insecta; order Hymenoptera; family Halictidae; genus Halictus; species Halictus rubicundus. Next base: position 4,032,814 of record NC_135162.1, read on the forward strand.
AAAATACAATATTTGAAACTTGGTTGGAGCTATATCTATATCTGCAGGTCGCTAAAATTCTGGAATTCCCGCAATAGGTAGCTTACATTCATGCGACACGTGAACAGGAAATTTCCTATTAGGGCGTTCAATTAGCGGAGTTGAGCGAATAGACGTTCAGCTTTCGTTCGTTTGCTCGGTCCATGTAAGAAGATGCGAAAGTTGTCAGGAGAGATGAGACAAGATGACAAGACTTTATACCAATCAGTGAATGACGGTACCTATTTAAGTACCAAAGTATCTGTTCCGCAATCAATGCAAACCTTCACATTTTGTTGAAACAGAAGTGGTTCAAGGCTCAATTACGGCGCATGCGTACGTGCGACGTACGATGTGTGTATTGTGTATGTGTATGTATGTGTAAAAGTGACAGTGAAATTCATATTCGTACACCACATACCACGCTTGTTAGATGTTGAATGTGTTTCCATCACAATATCATTATCGATACTGTTTGGATGAACATATTTTCTCCTGCATAATCTTTATTCTTACATTTGGAGCAAACAAAAGAGCACTATACGCTGTCAGTCAATAAACGATTTTTAAGTAACGCAAACAATATTTACTGCGCTGTATTAAGTCGAAGTGCAATTATAAGTTCACATGTATTTACAGCAGAGAAAAGGAACAAGAGAAATTTGAATCTATGCATACGATTTGTAAACTTTATTAAACGCTTACGGATGACGACAAGACCACTGTCATTATTAAATTCAAATGGGACTACTACATTATGTCAGTAGTAGAAGGATGAACGAACAGGTAGCATTAACAAACCGATGTCAGAATTAATTAGAAGATACTTTACATTGAATTTCCAATGGTTACTTAAAATTGTTGAAAGGAAATTTTTAATATTTACCCTTGTTGGTAGTTATGGATGGAAGTGATAACACTTTCGAAAATATACAAGGAGCATTTTTAATTTTAACAGAGAGCTTTCTGAAACAAGGTGCTTCATTGTCAGAATTGAAATCTGTCAGTATAAAAAATAATGCGAGGCATAAAGAAAACAATGCTTTCCATTATCTGTATTCGAAGAAAGTATTCCTTGTCTTATTCATGCCAATATTTTGTACTATATTTTTTAAATATTTATATATTGATATTGTTAAAAGTATAAGAGGAACTAGATGCTTAGTACCAAATAATTATCTTATATGGGAATTCACAAGGCCAATATCGAATTGTGATTATTGTAGAGATGTTACGACAGCTTTAATTTTACCAAATCTGACAAGAGAGGAATTCGAACGATACGCATACTCCTCTCGGCCGATGGTGATAAAAAATGCTGCAAGCGATTGGCCAGCTTCAAAAGTGTTTAGCTGGAAATTTTTCAAAAATTTATACGAAAATATAGAGGGTGCTTATGATTCGGTGGAAGAATGTCAGTTCTTACATTTCAAAAGTAATTTCACAAGTTTAAAAGATGTCTTTGCTATGAGCGAGGACAGAGCTCTGCAACGCAGTGGACAAGAACCATGGTATGTTGGTTGGAAAAATTGTCACCTACAAATTTTGGATACAATGAAACGGTTTTACAATCTACCTCATTTTTTGCCAGAGGATGCAGAGGTTCCATATACCAATTATGTTTTTTTGGGATACGAGGAAGGTGCCATTATGCATGTACGTGCAATAATAATAAGCTGATCTTTTGTGAAAAAAATCAGAGGATTAACAACTGATTTTTTATTGTTTTTTTTTTGTCACAGCTGGACTACATTTCTCGTCTTATGTGGCAAGGACAGATCTTGGGTGATAAAAGATGGATCGTTGCCCCAACACCAGAATGCGATAATATTTGCAAACGTTTTAACTTTACTGTTCATGCTGGCGACATTATTCTTTTAGATACAAGAATTTGGTACCACAGCACTTATGTTATAGGTGGGAATTTCAGTTTAACGGTCACCTCTGAGTATGGGTAGACTGTTCTTATATTTATGAAAAATTGTCTTCGAACAATTTTGATAACTACATAGATATAGCATTCTATGTAATCGAAGATTTTTTTATTGTGAAATTGAGAAATCCAAGTATTTTGGTAACTGTTGAATGAAAAGTTTTATAGCTATAAGAAATTTCAGATCAATGTAAATGCTGTTAACGATCAGCATTTAAGTGTTCAATTAGTTTTGTAAAACATTTTTACCTAACACAATATTTATAGGTGCCATTTTGTAAATGAAAGTTATACATAGTTACTAAGAAACAAATCGTGAAGTATAGAGTATTGCATTTTTAAACATTATACACTGCCCATCTATTTGAATTGTTATAAATCATTGAAATGTATAAAGTTTTTTGTACACATAGAAATTATTATGTGTACCGTTTTTGCCATAGTTGAAAGCTAGTCGAAACGAGGATCTTTGGGCAGCTATTAGCACACAGAAGTAGCCATCTGTAATCTAATACAGCCAGTAATTAACGGTTGAAAAATATTTTTATATACATATATTGAAATTTTGATACATGCGTTTAAATATACACGTTACAGTTTTCATGGGATTGAAATCCAATGTTTTACTTTCGATCGAAAAAAAGACGCATGGATTTAAATGTGTTTTTATAATTGAAATTTTGTATAGATTTTACTGAAATGCCGATTATTTTATATTATACTCAATTGTATTCTTACATATGTACAAATCTTGTGTACCTTTAATAGTTTATAATAAAATGTACGAATACAAGTAACACGTTTCTTTTCCATACTCATATGCAGTAACTTTTATTTAATATATTCATTTAATTGCGCAAAATACAATAGAATTTCTTATAGAATATTTATACAACCTACACAATAAGTACAATAAAGTGTATACATTCAAAATCGTGGATAATATTGAAAAGATAGGAATATTGTATTATTGAAATGCGCACACCAAAACGACATTATAGTAAAACCTAGAGTGGAATGCATATATCTGTTATTATGCAGTATATTACACGTATAATACTATTCAGACAACAACAGCGTGATGTGAAATCACTTTTTTTTTAAATTCGTGAATGTAATTTTACTGATCCTTCTTTTCTGTTGCCTGTTGGAAACTTGGTGGACTTTCCTAAGATAAAAGAGCATAATATTATAACGTATATACTATATTACCAAATCGTTACCAAACGTATATTGGCATTTGCATTATATGTATATGTATTATTGAATACATATTTATACTTACATAGTATGCAGGTGGTGGAACGTAGGCACATTGAGGCCTGCTCGGATCATAATATGCACTCTGTGCAGCTTCTGCTGCTTTTGCATCTGTAAAGCAGAAAAACATGAAACACAAATAATACGACACAAACTTTATTGTACAAATATATTAAAATGTATAGAGAATTACATACAGGTATATATGTTTGATGCAGTAAATTTAAAATGTTCTGGCATTTTTTTTAGTTTTTAAACTAATTAATTGTCCTAATAATTTGAAATATGATTCTCTTTATTTAATTTATAGCTTATGTTATTATGATGCCAAATAATTGTTCCATACGGTGGAATTATATGATGAATTATGTTTAATATAACGTTGGAAATACTTTATCTAGAAAATTTAATAAAATCATACACATATTCATTTTTATTGCTTTTAATAATACAAAATTCTTTGCCATAGCATACTTTGATTAAGATATTCATTTAGTACACTTAATATATGTATAATTGTTTTTGGAATTCTATTTTTTGGAAAAATATGTACAATTAATTTTACACACTTTTTGTAACTTAAATGAATTGATTAATAAACAAAGGCCTAATTAAGAACACGTAATAGCACGTCACGTTTCTTTGAACTATCTCTGACAACTATGAGATAATAACTGAGCATAGTGAAAGTCAACCTTACTTCAGGTCAACCAAACCTGTTATGCAATATTATTGCACAATATTCAAAACCTTCAGACTTAATAAGTGAAATAGAAAATTGTATGGCATCGATATTAAGTTTTCTTTTTAGAAAAGATTTTTATCGTTTTTGTAAAAGCATAATGTCCTTAATTGGTGGGTTTAAATAAAAACAGCAAGTTATATTTGTCTAAATTTTAATAACATAGTATGCTTGATGTATTATAATAATTATTATAAAGCTATTGTATTATTCAAACAACAAAAGTGTAATACTCTAAAGTAACAGTTAACAATATTGTCTTTATAAATACATTTGTTAAAAAAAATATTGGAAAGTTAGCGTTTGTTATATGTATGTATATTGTGTATGTTACATTATTGTGTGCCTTCTGTATATACTGCATGAAATATAGTAGTACATATATACTTGTATCTTTTGTTTTAAAAAAAAGTATTTATTTTTATGCTTCAAATATCTCCAATAAAAAAATGTACACTGCATTCAGTCTTTACGATACATCAAATATATAACTTCGGGAATTGTCTTTTAAACTTTGATTGCCTCGAAAAATAACAAATTTCATTAATTTTACATGTATATATGTACATTGCATATAAAAATTCGTATTATCGTAATTATTATACAATTAATAACCGGGTGGGTATGGTTTGTAAGAATTTTGTTGTGGATTATATTGAGGTTGCGGGTAATTATTACCTGCAGGATATTGGGAGTATGGTGGTGGATTTTGTGGATAACTATTGTAAGATGGCTGCTGGTAATTTGGATACCCACCTGCTTGGGACATTGGTTGGCTATTATAACTTGGATTAGCCCATCCTGGTGCACCATTTTGTTGAGGTGGAGCCCATCCTGTTTGTTGCCCAGCAGCACCCCATGCACCTTGTTGGGGTGTGCTGCTAGCATAAGGCGAGTTAATGCCAGGGTATGGAGGTGGCATGTCCGTCATGAATACACTGTTTGCTGTATACATAGAAAAACATTTTTAAATAATCATACTAACTGTAACTAGTTAATATACTAATTAAATTTAAGCAGACAATCGAATAACACTTTGACTACCATATCATTATTGATTTTGTTAATTTCGTTTTTCATAAAATACAACCCTTGCAAATATTTTCAAGTGCTGTTATGGCAGGCAAATGGTTATTAAAGATGACCAAGAAAACTATTTTATAGTACTCAGAAGAAAAACATTTAACCTGGTGGCATATCTGGGAATACATTGGTAGGTGGTACCCAACCATAGTATCCGGGAGGTGCTTGATAAGCAGGTGGCGGAGCAGCATACCAGTTCGATGTTGGAGGTTCGTACGGCGGTGGAGCATTGTATCCAGGACCATTACGTTGAGCTGCATATAAGTATAATTACTATTAGTACATTCGATAATCGAGTAAGAGTCAATTATAATTATACATATATCTAGTAATAGCAATCTCACCCACTGCTGCTGCTCTCAACATTGCCTGTCCGAACTCTATCGCACCACCGCTTTTGAAGTACAACTTGAATTTGCATTCTCCGATCCAATTGCCATTTGGTTGAGCACGACATTTGCCTTTGATGTAATTAGCTCCAAACATTGGTTGCTCCACTTCAACGTCGCTCAACGTTATGAACGGGAAGCTAAACGACTGCATTTTTTCTTTTTGATCTCTAGCATTGAAGATCATTCTATGCGTAGTCAGGTATAATAGGCCTCGCTTATTTCCAAGGAACTCGGGTTGCTCTGGTCCATGAAACTCCATGGTAACATTGTCGCAGTATAATAATATGCTGAAGAAAGAAATATTTTTCTTGTTGATCTTGTTACATCGATTGCATCATATTAAGAAAATCTGAAGTTCGATAGTGTGTAAGTGAATATTTAAATTATTTAAGAAATCGAGATAGTCATTTTCCATAGGCGGTGGCATCGTTAATAAAGGAAAGATTATTCGCATAATAAGGAAACCGCCTTTAGAAGGCCACGACGTTGAACTACGTTGTACAAATGTCACGAACGACAACGTGCGAAATACTATTGACGATCGTTCAAATGGTAGAATAGACTTCTCAACTTACTATTCGTCGGCGTGTATAAGAACGCCGCCATTTGCGTGCGCTGTATTTAGTGACATATTTTTCGACTTTTGCTCGAAATACCGCTGAAACTGCAACTGTTCGTCTTCTTCATCAGCTGATTCATAAGTGATAAGTATGACGCAGTGCGCAAGCGTATACTTATCACAACATAGTATAGCAAATGACACAGTATGTAAAGTATACCGAGTGTCCCCAAAAAACTGTTATAACAATCTGTTAATAACAATTACACGTAAACATTGAACCTCTTTTTACATGGTATTCAACAAATATATGTCGCCATTAGATTCTACAATAAATGTTATTTGCAAAGCTCCTTATATTAAACCGCACTTCCTCGTTACGTCACTGGTAGCGCGTAGGATATGATGTATATTAACATTAGCAGGTATTATATTAGAACGGAAAAAATTTGGTATTTCGGTTTCTATGAAATTATGGCTGATCACATGTGTCCTACGATATAAAACGTACAAAGATAATGCTTCGAAAAAGTTTCGAAGAATTTTTCATTGTTTCTTTAGGTAAAACTTTATAGTGGGACATATAAGTGTAGCTGAACACAATAGCAATATCTGTGGAAGAACAAGATGGCGGACTTCGCTGAAACGAATGTCCGGATAAATTTAAAAAGGATTTGCAATTTTAATTCGTAGAAAAGAATCATTTTTCTTCCCTTGTTGAAATTGAATCCTGCTTATAGTTTATAGTATAGAGTATAAAATACTATTTATACAGAATATACGCATGCCTTATGTACATATATATAATATGTGTGTAAAAGATACGCAATTTCATTCTGTACGACCCTAAGGTCTCGAAATTGTGTGTTGCTATCGATATTTTAAAAGCGAAATTTTACGTAGATTAACGTTTAAAAGCCAAGAAAAACATTGCAAAATGATTTGGCTTGTGTCGCGAAGTTCGACGTGATTCACCGGTCAAATTTTCCGGTAGATCGTTTTCACGGGGGAAACGGAAGCGCGCGCAGAAATCAATGCCGCAAATATTTAAAGCATGCGCCAGAGAGGGTCGCGGATCACAATCCGTATTACGCGTGAAGAAATAAATACGGTGGTGATCAGGTGCGATTAAACTGGTCAGTAAAAAGTGTCAAGTGCTATACTGCACGGTCAAGTTTGGTGGAAACCAGCGAGCGTTGAATATTGAACGGCTGAACGCTGAACGCTTATTGTACGATGGACTAATAACAAGCATTCGCTAGTTTTCGTTCTATCCGGACCATTCTCACCGAAACCTCCGAAAAAGCGGTGAAACATGGATGAGAATTTGAGCCGGGGATACGTGCAGTTGGGCAAGGCGAGGGGCATGAACGAGTTCAAATTTTCGAACGGATTCACACATCTGTCACCACCAGTCGACAAACGAAACTTCGTCTATTTTACCCTGATTCTTGGCGGCATCGGGTTCCTCTTGCCGTACTACAGGTCACGCTACAATATGACACTATCTTTGCCCCTTGCGCGTCGGCATTTCGAATGTCGAAGACTTCTATTCCTTTCGAATTTGTATATTTATATGGTACCTTTTTTGCTCTGGCAGTCGAACAAAAGCTCTTCTACCGGCTAGAAATATATTTTCTTTCGAACGATTACAATAAGCTGAGGCCTTTTATTTCATAGTATGTATATATATCGGTGTACCGTCTGTGTGTCTAGACACGCTACCGACCGGAAGTTTGGGATCGCTTGTTTCATGCGACGTGAACTTGACCTTTCTGATAAAGAAATGAACATTCTTTTTGTTCCGAATTCAAATGCTGTAACAAATTTTTATACATTTTCAATCGATATATATATAAGAAAGATTGAAAATAAATTTATTTGAATGATAAAGGATCAGGATTGCCATAATTTTCTAACGCGTGTATCTATTCTTTACAGCTTCATCGTAGCGGTCGATTATTTCCAAGCGAAATATCCTGGCACTACAGTCATTTTTGACATGTCTCTCGTTTACATTATCATGGCTTTTTTCGCGGTGTTTGCAAATAACATTCTAGTTGAGACACTTTCCTTGAATACCAGAATAACATTCGGTAAGATCCGCGGATGAGTGTAATGCTAATTGATTGCATAATAAATCGATAATGATTTCAGGGTACCTGGTGTCTTTTTTTACATTGAATTTTGTTGTGATAATCGAGATCTGGTGGGATTGGTTTAGCGTTGCTACTTCTTACACGATTAATTTGGTTGCTGTTGCAATTGTATCCCTTGGGTGTACAGGTAACAATTATTATTTGCAGTAGCCTATTTCTTTGTTTATCGATAGTTCGCTGTTAACATTTATAAATTATAGTTCAACAGTCGAGCTTCTATGGATATACATCTATGCTTCCCAGTCGGTATACTCAAGCAGTAATGACTGGAGAAAGTGAGTAAGAAACGCGATATTCTTGTTTGGCATGAAAATTGACAGAACGTTTCCGAACGATTGCTCATTTCTGGTACAGGTATTGCTGGTCTCTGGGTATCTACAGATCGCATATTTACAAAATTATTGCTCGACGACGAACGTAGGAGCACGGCTCTGTTTTTCAGCTTGTTAACTGTAACGATCCTGATGTGCTTTGTACTACATCAAGTGGTTCGTAAGACTGACTTTGTGCAATTCTACGTAACGTTGTGTCAGGAGAGAAACCGAATAACATTGGAACCAACCGAAGATGTGGGCCTGGTATGCATCGTGTCTATTGTTGAAATAATAATAGAGGATAACTTCTGTTAAAGATTGCTTTTTACTAGATGGATCCCATGGATCCAGTTGGGGATTCTGCGAAGGGTCAATACGGTGTTCTGAAGATCCAGACTAGCCCCTTAGGAGCTGATTCTGCAAGCGGAAATAATGATTTGAATGGTAAATTGTGAATCGTTTAAAATCTCTGCAACTATTATTAATTCGTGTCATGTTAATTTTTAGGGATGAATCAATATTCAGCGTTTTCATTCAGTAATCCTGTTTACGAACCCAGTGCACCGACAAATCCTCCTGGCAGTGCAGGTCCCACTTACAAGGTTGAAGATGTTGTTGTTATGAGAGGATCTTATGGAACGCAAACTAGTAAACCCTGGCCTGAAATTAAAAGTGTGTTGGTTTATTCTATCTATTAAGAGTTCTTTATATAAAATACAACTTTCAGTAACATCCAATGTTTTTAGGAGGTTTGCTTGCAAGGCTCGAAGTAGCCAAGATCATATTTCCATACATGGCCAGTATCGGTATCGCGTACTTTGTTACACTTTCCTTATATCCTGGTATCATGTCAGAAATAATTTCCTGTAGACTTGAGTCGTGGATGCCGGTAATCCTCATGGCTGCATTTAATGCTTCTGATGTATTGGGCAAGGTACTGTAGATTATATTATTCATTTATTACACTGTCCAACACCAAAATTGTTTTGCAATACCTGTTGAGTGATTCCTATACACTGTGTCATTCTAAAGCAAAATCCGAAAGCAGAATTGCTCTATCACGTAAAGTTTTCGAAAATATTGGTTTTTGTAAAAATACATGATTTTGATAAACATTGACGTGTTGCGCAAAAACTAAACACGCGAGAAAGTTTAAGTTTGAGTCAAGAGATAGCGGGGACTCTCCTCTACATATCCATATAGTCAATTATATTTTTATGTACTTCCTAATAGTTGTAAATGGTTGTTAAAGTTTGAAAATGTGCCGACGCGGGTACTTTGTACGCTCTATTTTTGTATTTATGTGAAAAATCCTTTATCTAGCAGGAATTTACTATACAGGAATGCATTCTACAGACATTTCTGGTAAAGAAACCATTCACGAAAAGCATTTGGTTCCCTTAGTATACAAGAAGATTAAGAAAATACTCATTGACAGCTTGTGCGCGATGCGTTCGCGCCAGACGGCCATTGCAGCCTTTTCACGACTCGCCAGGGCCGTCGCTATGCGTAGTCGACGTTGGTACCACTCAAGTATGTCTTTGCTTCCTATGCTTAATTACATACATTTTTTTTTGTCTGTTTGTTTGTTTCCGCCTTGCTTGATGCTTGTTCCTGGTACCCCGTTTTTCAATAATAAGTGTTCAACAGTAATCAGCAAGCATCGCACATAAGTCTTTTCCTTTGTAACGTTTTTCATTGGTAAAATATCTTGATGAAAGATTAATGCTGGAATTGTATTCCTTGTTTGGTTTTAAAATAATTTCGTTATAAATATGACAAAAACAGTCCGGCTGATTTATACACTTCCGCGACATTTTATGGATTTAATATGGAGCAATCTATGTTTTAATTATGTACTTAAATCCATACAAATGGTCCCACTTGCATCGTGTTTGCACTTATTTTAATCGGAGGAATCTCGAATGTCCATTGGTATTGCAATTATAAAGATAAGACAACAATTACGGAAAATAAAATTTTCCAGTCAACGCATTGCTGCGGTCAATTTTCTTTATTAAACATTTCCACAATGAAATGTGAATATAACTCGTATTTTTATAATTTTGAGTAATGATTGGCACCCAAAAAGACAAAAAAATGTATGTAATTAAGCATAGGAAGCAAAGACATACTTGAGTGGTACCAACGTCGACTACGCATAGCGACGGCCCTGGCGAGTCGTGAAAAGGCTGCAATGGCCGTCTGGCGCGAACGCGTCGCGCACAAGCTGTCAATAAATATTTTCTTAACCTTCTCGTATACTAAGGGAACCAAATACTTTTCGTGAATGGTTTCAATGCCAGAAATGTCTGTAGAATGCATTCCTGTATAGTAAATTCCTGCTAGATAAAGGATTTTTCACATAAATACAAAAATAGAGCGTACAAAGTACCCGCGTCGGCACATTTTCAAACTTTAACAACCATTCACAACTATTAGGAAGTACCTAAAAATATAATTGGCTATATGGATATGTAGAGGAGAGTCCCCTCTATCTCTTGACTCAAACTGAAACTTTCTCGTGTGTTTAGTTTTTGCGTAACACGTCATTTTTTAAATCAAAATCATGCATTTTTACAAAAACCAATATTTTTCAAAAACGTTGCCTGATAGAGCAATTCTGCTTTCGGATTTGATTTTAGAATGACAAAGTGTATAAGGATCACCCAACAGATATTGCAAAACTCGAAAAAAGTTTTATTTTGTTGGACAGTGTTATTAGATTATATTATATTATTTATGTGTATATTAATTCGATATTTCAGCTTCTCGCACTGATACCCTACGAGTGGAAACGCACCGAATTACTATATTTTTCATGTGGCCGGGTTATAATGATACCTTTGTTTTTGTTATGTGTACTTCCAAGAGGTGCTCCGATCTTTCTCGGCGAAGAGTATCCATTATTATTTTCTTGTTTCCTTGGTGTTACAAACGGTATTGTGGGTTCAATACCAATGATGCAAGCACCTACCAAGGTCCCGGAGGGACATCGTGAATTAGCAGGTATTTCCATGAGCAATTGTAATTTATTTCAGCAAATTTATATGAGATTGTTTATTTCTCAGGCAACATCATGACTTTATCATACATCATGGGTCTGACTGTTGGTTCATTATTGGCATACATGATGGACACATGCTTCGGACTACAAGAACAAACTAAAGATATGTGTTTTAAGGCATTACACGCTACAAGGCATTACACAGAATCACCTCTGAGTAATTCAACAAACTGTACTTTGATGAATGCTGTGTCTTCCACTACGCCCTTGTTAGAAACTATTTTACCAAAGGTCAAGATTACCACTAGTGTTTTGACAACGTTACTCTCATCTACTTTAATGCCTAATGATACTGTTAGTACTTTCACAAATGGTATCATGGAGGCATCTACTACAGTATCCCCCAGAATTTTTGGTAATGCCTCCGCTAACAATGCAATTTTCCCACACTAGAACACGCACGTTTGTGTGCTGTGTTGAATCTGGTGCTTTTGTGAAAAAACTTACTATTTCTATCGAAACTTCTGTATAAAACATTCTCTTCATCGATTAATCATTTTCTGGTGTACCCTTTTGTTACCTAAACCATAATATTCCTACAGTAAACATATTAATTAAATTTGAACATGCCTAGAAGTATTGTTGAAACCATTTGAAACTTAGAGAAAGCTGTAATAAATGTCGTCAGATTGAACACACACACAAAAGTTGAAATTTTCTACCACTGTCATTCCATGAATCGTAGACATTCGTTTACCTGACTATTTAAATAACAAGATGGGCAAGGGATATTTTTAAATGTATAATGATCGATAGTCAATAGGAAGAAACAAAAAAACGGCGTAACGCTGAATGAAATTAAACAGGAAGTTTTCATTATATTTCACTAATTCTTCTTCAAATTCTACAAACATATCCATTGAAACAAACAGCTTCTTTATAGATCTTGTAATATATAGAAAGATACGTGTAGATATTCTTTGAATTTCTAGTTGTTGTAAGTTGTTTCTTTAAAAGGTATTGTGCCTTTCATGCCATTGTGAATAATTTTTATTGTTCATTGCTTGTCAAATACTATTGTTAAAGGTGAGAAAATTCCAAATGTATATCTATACGAATATGTTGCATGTGTATAAAAGAGTGAGTGTTATTTAATCCTTAAATAATACAATGATTCATAATTATACAGACGTGTGGCAAAAACGATTTCGAAAATTTTAGTCATCTTACGAATTTTAATTGTCGAGCATAATGCTCTATCTACACCATTTCTGTCCAGTAAGTGGAAGAATGATGTGGAATCAAATAAATATTAGCTCACGATAAATATTATTTAAGGATTAAATTAAATTTTTTACGAGCGTGGTAATTCATTTGTTAAAATTGTTATCTTAAGCTATATTTTCCTAGAACCGTTTAGAATATTCTTCTATTTCTTAGACGGTTCTTCTTGGCAATTCTGATGTGCGATACAATTGTTAGATCATCAGTGACTGGGAAGTAGCATATGTAAGTGATGAAGTTATTGCGCAGTTATATTCTGTACGAAATTGTTATATTCCGCGTAAATAATTAATACATAATTATATTGTAAGATATACTTATACTTCTGCATAAAACGAAGAAGAGAAAGCATTTGTCTTTTTTGAGCGTGTAGTTTTGCCTACGTTACATGCCCAGAACATATCCACAGTTTTGTGGGAAATTATAATCAAATCTTCAATCTTTATAGTATTGAAAATTACGAAACATACGAAATACGTCATCCATTCCGAGATCACGTTGACGCGTCGTAATAGAATTTAAACGCGAATAATTTAAAAACATGCGGGTAGGAAGAGGATTTTTTGATTCTTTGTTTTCAAACAAATCGTGTAATGAAGCTCATCCAAGCTCGTGAATTAAATGGACTTAAAATAACCGATGAATCGTACGTGTGCGAATACGTTATTATCGGAAGCCTTTTTACGAGCATTCCGATACATTATTTTACCTATAAAATTGTATTACATTAAAGGATAAATGTATATGCGTAATATTCACCAATGTACCACTCATCCAAGCTGCTTACAGACATATATTTCTTGTACATTTTTAGTGATCATTTAGAACGGGACAACAAGAACGGCATAGAGATTTTCTTGTCCATACATGACGCACGCAAGTTACTTGTATCAATTTTCAACCGTACTTTATCAACAACATCATCACAGATTTCCATTCCTTTTAATATATGTAATGCTCCGACATCTATTTTGTTAAAATAACACGTGAAAAGAGTAGATGCTTGCTGTAGACACGAGAAAGAATATCGCATCCACTATATTAAGTACCTTATATACTTTTACATATCCTTATAATAGATTTCGAGGTTTTTGACGAAATTTAAGGATATAACTGATGTTAAGGACAAGAATATATAATATGTGTACAAATTCTTGCAAGCGAATAATAATTTTTAAACGAATTTTTTATGACACGTTCATTTGATGAAATATTTTTATGAAGTCGTTCAGATTTATATAAGTCATAGGGAGAGATACTTTACTCGTCGTTTCTTATGCGATAGCGGCATATTTTTTATTACTTTTTAACTTACACCATAAACATATAAGTTCCAAAATATATATATCTATCAAAACTAATATATAAAAAGAATATTCCAAGCGTGACATTTGTTATGAAGGAAAACATATGAATATTCGTTTGTAAGATGATTAAAGAGATGGTAGTCAAACTAACGAAATGAGTGAGGTATATATGACTATGAATGTACAGTATAAGAATGCTGCTTGAAGATTATGTGTAGAAAATATGGAAAATGATTTTCTTTTATATATCATATTTTTTGTCACATAGTATTCTTTCCACGAACGTTGTATCGGATGCGTTACGGAGTAAGTTTTTGAACAATGTATATGATATGCACTCGAGGCGTAAAATACTACAATCAATTATGAATACAATAGAGTAGTTGTAATTGATTATTAGATTAATCGTCATGTATTAAAAACTACTCCATATCGCGATGAACTAATATATATGTACAAGTAATAATAATATGTATATACATATACATATACATACATACATACATATATATATATATTCTTTATGAATCAAACATTACATTCTTAACCACGCGTATCATTTAGTCATTACTGGTCTTCGTAATATTTTGATTTAAAAAAGAAGGAGGAGAAAAAGAATAGTTAGCAAATATACTTCGATGTATTACTAAAATATTGATTATTCAACAAATAGTTATCAAGAAAGCTAAGAGATACAATTCGTTCCGTCAATGTGATCGCACTTTGTATAGATTGAAAAATAATTAATCGGTGATATGATTACATTCTGACAAATTCTATATCGATGCCTAGGAATTACTTATTTTTCATTACAGCATTCACATCATTCTGTTATTCGCTTAGATCTCTCTTATGATATGATGCAATGAAATGATAAATATCATTCTATCACAGTTAATGTTACCTTAAAAAAAGAAGTATATTCGTTTAAGGCTATATAAAACTGTTTTAAAGTTAGTTTAGGTACTTAGCAGCCCAGTCGATCCGACCATGAATACTTCCGCTACCTTTCGGGTTCACCGAATTCCCATACACGTCCGATTGAAGCGTTGCTTTACTTGTAGACTCTATAAAACAGAATGGCCATTTAATAACGTACAAATGTTGCATTTACAATAAATAGATAAGCGTATCGAAAGTTAATTTCAGACACTCACTGATGTTTTGTGTGCCGTAAACACTAGGATAAGGCAATCTCAAAGTTTGGTCTGTTATGTAACGATTTCTTGGAAGGTAATACTGTTTCGTTTGATTCTCGATAGAATTCCTAGGTACCCAAAAGGAATCGGTGAACTGTTCGTACTTCTCCATTGGTTGGCCAACCACCAAATTCCTTATCAACTTAGGTCGGTTCGAGTCCGAGTCACCATTTCTTCAAAAGAAAAAAAAAAAGATGAATATTATTAGAAACATACAGCAGAGAAAACAATGGATAATCGTGTCTTCTAATGTTATGATTGTTTTATCGATCGCTTTTCAATTTGTTCCGATTCGTGACAGAAAGTTCCAAAGATTTTTTAAGCAGAAGATTCTTCTGAATTGACATTTCCATTGATTCGTATGTATAATGTATGCCAGAAATGCACAACAATTTTCAAATACGTCAAGGCTAATGTGTTACAGGACATAATGTTTTTTCCCTTTGCGAAGAGGTCGATTACAGCATGCGGAGTGCTTGTGAAACTGCTTTCGCTGAAGTAGGCATCCGATTAACGTGTTTTCCCCAATATTAGCAGCAAATAGGGTTCAGGATATGCTTTAGGAACTTTCGATACCTTGACGACAGACTTGTACTGGGCCCAGCAACGTACCGGGCCACGCTGAGGTAGTGTTGTTTTGCAGAGACTTTCCTACCATTCTTCAGGGTAGACTGTGATTGCTCCCAGTTCAGTGAGGCCGGTTCGTTCCACGTTGGTAACGTCCAGTTGTTTTGCTTTAGATTGTCTGGTAAGTAATTGGCGTTCCAATTGGCACGGTTCTCTTTGTATACTCGATCCGGGGCAAGCTTTACGTTCACACTCTCAGGAACAATCTTGCTTCTGTGTGGACAATCAGAGGATTAGATTATAAACAGCCCAGATGGCACAGCTTTGATTAGGAAATTCGGCCAACGCACCCCAGAAGCTCGGCAAAATCATCTTCGTCCCACTTTGGGACATTATTTTCACGGACGTAATTGTTGTGGTTCAACAATGGTAGCACCGGCTGCTGTTGTTGTTGTTGTTGCTGCTGCGACTGTACTATTTTCTCCTGCGCCCTAGGACAATTGACAGTTTAATGTACAATAATAATTGCTGAGATGTGAGAATAAAAAACCATATACATATGCATAATATACCTGACTTCCAACGAGTCATCCAGGGCATCCTGCGAATAGTTGTACTGTTTAGGCATGGGAGGTGGAAGATTCACTTTATTCAGCACCAGATCTCGATGAGACGCGACCCCAATCTTTTTACTGTTGACTAGACGCGGTGCGTTGATTTGAAAGTAGGGGTACCTAAGAAACATACATACAAAATATAATACATTTAGTAATTCGTAGATCCTACACTGTGTAGCTTTTTCGTTTACATATACCAGAAATTAAACTACCTCAGGGACTGCTGTGCCGTGGGCCTTTTAATGGGGTTCCACTGTAACATGTCTTCCATGAGTATCACTGCCTCCTGGCTGGCATTCGGTATCAGTACGTTCAGAGACGTGCGCGTGAAATTTGGAAACTTAAAATTCATAGCGGCAGCCAACTGGTAACCCTCCGGCCAATCGTCCTTCTCGGGCATGCCGATTACGGAGCAGATTTTAAAGATCTCGTCGATCTCGCTTTTACCGGGAAACAACGGCCGGAAAGTATACAGTTCAGCCATGATACAGCCTACAGCCCAAATATCAATTGGGCTGTTATAAGTTGTCGAATGGAGCAACACTTCCGGCGCTCTATACCTGGAATACACATCGTAGGTTTTTTGTTTTTAGAAGATCTACTCTCGAACACTTTGCTGGCTCGGTCACAGTAATCGTTACCATCTTGTGGACACATAGTCCGTGTAAGGTGGCCTCGACCGAATTTCTCTAGCCAGTCCGAAATCGGCGATCTTCACCAATTCTGGTCCCATGCATAGTAAATTCTCCGGTTTCATGTCGCGATGGAAGAACCCATGTTTATGCATGAACGCCAATCCCTGCAGCACCTGATAAACTATATTTCTGATCACCGGTTCCGGAAACAATTTGTCCCTGTTACGCAACAGAATCAGAGGTTTGCGACGGTTCCCAACAACAATAATCAAAAATCAAATTCGAAAGCGTTCGATAACACTGTCCAACACCAAAATTGTTTTGCAATACCTGTTGGGTGATTCTTATACACTTTGTCATTCTAAAACCAAATCCGAAAGCAGAATTGCTCTATCAGGCAACGTTTTTGAAAAATATTGGTTTTCGTAAAAATGCATGATTTTGATTTAAAAAATGACGTGTTACGCAAAAACTAAACACACGAGAAAGTTTCAGTTTGAGTCAAGAGATAGAGGGGACTCTCCTCTACATATCCATATAGCCAATTATATTTTTATGTACTTCCTAATAGTTGTGAATGGTTGTTAAAGTTTGAAAATGTGCCGACGCGGGTACTTTGTACGCTCTATTTTTGTATTTATGTGAAAAATCCTTTATCTAGCAGGAATTTACTATACAGGAATGCATTCTACAGACATTTCTGGCATTGAAACCATTCACGAAAAGTATTTGGTTCCCTTAGTATACGAGAAGGTTAAGAAAATATTTATTGACAGCTTGTGCGCGACGCGTTCGCGCCAGACGGCCATTGCAGCCTTTTCACGACTCGCCAGGGCCGTCGCTATGCGTAGTCGACGTTGGTACCACTCAAGTATGTCTTTGCTTCCTATGCTTAATTACATACATTTTTTTTTGTCTTTTTGGGTGCCAATCATTACTCAAAATTATAAAAATACGAGTTATATTCACATTTCATTGTGGAAATGTTTAATAAAGAAAATTGACCGCAGCAATGCGTTGACTGGAAAATTTTATTTTCCGGAATTGTTGTCTTATCTTTATAATTGCAATAACAATGGACATTCGAGATTCCTCCGATTAAAATAAGTGCAAACACGATGCAAATGGGAACATTTGTATGGATTTAAGTACATAATTAAAACTTAGATTGCTCCATATTAAATCCATAAAATGTCGCGGAAGTGTATAAATCAGCCGGACTGTTTTTGTCATATTTATAACGAAATTATTTTAAAACCAAACAAGGAATACAATTCCAGCATTAATCTTTCATCAAGATATTTTACCAATGAAAAACGTTACAAAGGAAAAGACTTATGTGCGATGCTTGCTGATTACTGTTGAACACTTATTATTGAAAAACGGGGTACCAGGAACAAGCATCAAGCAAGGCGGAAACAAACAAACAGACAAAAAAAAATGTATGTAATTAAGCATAGGAAGCAAAGACATACTTGAGTGGTACCAACGTCGACTACGCATAGCGACGGCCCTGACGAGTCGTGAAAAGGCTGCAATGACCGTCTGGCGCGAACGCATCGCGCACAAGCTGTCAATGAGTATTTTCTTAATCTTCTCGTATACTAAGGGAACCAAATACTTTTCGTGAATGGTTTCTTTACCAGAAATGTCTGTAGAATGCATTCCTGTATAGTAAATTCCTGCTAGATAAAGGATTTTTCACGTAAATACAAAAATAGAGCGTACAAAGTACCCGCGTCGGCACATTTTCAAACTTTAACAACCATTTACAACTATTAGGAAGTACATACAAATATAATTGACTATATGGATATGTAGAGGAGAGTTCCCTCTATCTCTTGACTCAAACTGAAACTTTCTCGCGTGTTTAGTTTTTTCGCAACACGTCATTTTTTATCAAAATCATGTATTTTTACAAAAACCAATATTTTTCGAAAACGTTGCGTGATAGAGCAATTCTGCGTTCGGATTTGGTTTTAGAATGACAAAGTGTATAAGAATCACCCAACTTGATATTGCAAAACTCGAAAAAAGTTTTATTTTGTTGGACAGTGTAATAGAGCCCGCTTTGTTACCTGTCTTTCATCAATTGGTACAGATTTTCTTTCATATATTCAAAAACAAAGTAGAGAACGTCATTCTCCCGTATAACTTCCTTCAGCTTCACCACATTCGCATGGCTGAGTTTCTTCAACGACTGCAGCAGAAAGTACGTTCATTATTATTATTCTATTCGAATTGTTTCCGTAGCTCGGCAGTAATGACCGGTCCCCTACTTTAACTTCCCGTAGATTCATAGCCTCCTCCCAGGAATAGTACTTCCTTTTCATCCTTTTGATAGCCACCTTCTCCCCCGTGTCGATACGTTCCCCAAGAACGACGGAACCAAATGTTCCATCGCCTAGCTGGTTCAACGTGATGTATCGGTTCATCTTCATCAATGTAGACTTCCTCAGGGTATTCGCGAGTTCTGAAACTTCTCAGCTGGCTCGACGGTCGAGACTGACTATCTGTCTGTGCATCATACTAATTTCTGAAAAACATATGCACGGTGGTTTTAACAACATATTAATATTAAAATAAATGTTCGACAAAATAATGTTAACGCATTTAATAAAGGGGGGGGGAGGGTCTCTCTACGAATCCACCGTTTAATTAACCGACGAAGAATGAACCAATGAATTTTCTATTCGTTCCTGTTACATTGTTATTTTCGATCGTATCAACATCTCCACGTGTTGTCATTAATACGGAATGCGCGCCGACCTTTCGCAGTCGATTTACAAGTTGTCCGGTATTGATTTCAAACGATAGTCGAGCTTTCCCCGCGTCCATACATTTTTGCTTTTTTCCGAAAATAAAACTGCCTCTTAGAGATACTTGAACGAACCGTTATTACGTATAATCGCATTGGATCGAAACATTGATATATCCTCTGCTGTAAATCAATGAATCTCGTTCTCGGAATTATATCCGTGCCTCGTCTGTCTTCGGTGCCATTTATGACTAAGCTTTGTTTGGCATATCTAATTAATGTACTCTATTTATGTATGCAGTCTTTACTCGATATATGTCCGAAATATCTAGCCGATAAAAGTCCCAGAACTATCCCCACTGCCGTGGGGTATTTCCCGTGAGGGGCCAAGAAGCTTCGCTGCCCTTTTCTACGTTCAGCAGTGTATCAAAGAATAGTATCTTCTAGCCGATATATCCCTGGATAGACCCGTGTTGAGGACATATATCAAGTAAACAACTATTATCATCCAAACGTTCCCAGTAAACAATTTGCTTTTGATTTGCTTTGAATTTGCCACCAAAATTTGTCTACAAATTCCGACCCATCTATTTCCGCATTAGGCGCGATATTTAAGTGCAAAGTTTGCAGCCAAAATTCCATGCCAAATGGAAAGCAAATTGAGATCAAACCTTGGCTTCGTTACAGAGGGCAGGTCGGTCGCACTAAGAGTAAATATCGGGCAAAATCGGAGGAAATCTTGCTGTAGGAGGGAAAACACTATAATTTTAAGATCTGTAAATATTTCAGTCTTAAAAAATAAATAAAACTTAAAATTATTTAATTTCGAATTCCGTTTTCCCTCCTATAGAAAGATTTCCTCCAGTTTTGCCCAATATTTATTCTATAAGGAGGCCAAGGTTTGGTCTCAATTTGCTCTCCATTTGGCATGGAATTTTGCATGCATGCTTTTGACACCAAAATGACCAGCTCTTGCTCGCAAAGTACGATTACAAACATTGATCAAGATTTGCTCGAAGCAAGTTTGGCTGACTGGGTTGATACAATAATAATCTATCTATCGGGAGCCAATAAGCATCCCAATTGTCAGCCCTATGTTTCCAGTTAGCCAAATGCTGTTTCGAGCAAATATTTCGCAATGATTTTAGCACACTTTGCGAGCAAAAGGCTTGTCGATTTAGTACCAAACCCTGCTTGGAGCAGAATTTGGTCCCTATTTTGTATGAATTTGGCACCAAAACTTGTCGACAAATTCCGCCAAAATTGAGGCCAAACCTTGGCTTCGTTACAGAGGGCAGGTCGGCCGTACTAAGTCGTACTGTCTTGTGTACTCTACGAGTACATATCGGGAAAAATCAGAGTAAACCTTGCTGTAGGAGGAAAAATATAATTTTATTTAAACCTCTAAACTATATAATTTTAAGTTTCATATATTTTCAATAATTTAATTCTGTTTTCCCTCCTACAAGCAAGGTTTACTTTTAGAACAAGATTATGTTCGCTCTTAGTGCGACCGACCTGCCCTCTATAACGAAGCCAAGGTTTGGCTTCGATTTGGTCTTGATTTGGCATAGATTTTGGCTGCAAACGTTGCACTCAAATACCGAGCTTAATGCGGAAACAGATGAATCGAAAGTAGACAATTTTTAGTGACAAATTCATAGCAAATTGTTTACTGGGTTAATAATTATTGAACGTTGGGATAATTTCAGCGCTGGAATATCTAATCGGTATTTTTTGGTGCCGAGAGCGTATATACTTAACTCTATGCAGCAGATTCAGCAGTGGCTATACACACCATCGACCGAAGGAAGCACACAACACTACACTACCCAAAACACTTCCATTCGATCTTGGTTTACACGTTGGTTTGACCTTCGGTGACTTTGAAATGTAGACCATTGACCTCGCTATTGAAACAATTACAAACCAGTTCGTTCAAGGAATGAGAACATCTTTCGAGGGTTTTTTTCTTTAAATTATACAGAAATCGATTTGATGAAACTGTGTTTGTTAAATGTTTATCACGTTGCTGTGATGATTGCTATTGTTTTCACCGATTGCGTGTCACATGTTATCGCACGCATGGAATTCCGCGAAAAGGGCGAATGATTTGATTTCGAAACGATACTGATCCTGTTGGACGGTCGCGTAAACTTCATCCGTGGCTGAAGAATCGATAGAAACGAATTAAAGGCTCGCTTGTGAAACTTTAGTTCCGTTGCTAATAGCAGTGAACGTTGACATACAGCTCGTGAAATATGAAACAGGAGGCCGCCGATGCCTGCATGGTTTGCAAAACCCGTTACACATCGCTCCGATATGCGCGATGATAACTGAATTTCAGTTACCTCCTCGAAACGATGACACCAGCCATGTAGAAATCGATGCACGGATTTTTCTAAAGACACGTGTAGCCTTGCCTGTCGTTCGAATCGCACAGCGACGACTACTTGTTATTACAACCCTATTCGTTGTCTAATACAGTCGTTTGAAGGCAACTTCGATGTTGTATAAGAAGTCTTGTTTTATTCATTAACTCTACAGAATGGCGACGGTTCTTTCGGTGCTTCACCCAGCCGCGTGCTTTGAGAATACGCTTGTTTTATAGCAAGTACATTCGTTCCAGAATATTCAAGAAAGTCGAATTATTATTCTATTCCCAGAACGCTATACTTTCTATATACTTCGTCGCATGCGAAAGGTTCCCGACAGCCTCATTAAGGAATGATTTATTCCGCGGGGAACGATCGATTCATCATTCCCTGTTACGATACGCTATGCGAGTTATGTGCTACCGTAACTTGCAGCGTAAGTGTACTCGAAAACAATGGGGCACTCGTTGAATGCGAGGCGCAGACTATTAGGGGAAACTTTTAATCTACCGATGAATTTCGATAAATACAACTGTGCCGTCGAAGCTGAAGAATTTTAGTTCGGTGATTCTGTCGATTAGTCAAACCGTTCTGGTTTCTCTAAAGATTCGAAATTAATTGATCGTTCTACTAAGATCGATGTTCCCATTGTTAAGAGTGGCCGTGCGCGATATGTTTGACATTGTGGTGACGTAAAGCGATACACCAAAGCAAGTTTCGACCAGCTATACATATACATTAACCCAGTTACGTCCAGAAAGGGTTAACAAATGGGTTTGCCCTGGAAGGCGTAGAAACAGCAGAGCTTAAGATTAGCATTTTCTTAACGCTCGCATGCGGACGATCTTCCTTGGCCAGTCGGACATGCGAGGATATAGATTTTCTTGGGCCTCGCAATACCAAAGTGGGCGAATCTCGGCGACGTACACCGTATCGCCGAAGACTTTTCACAGAAATTCTTTGAATCATCGTGTAGGAAGAAAAAATCTATAAGTTTCTTATCCGTTCGACAATCTACCCGTGTTCGCTCCTAATCGGATTGCTTTAGTATGATACAGTCCTAAAAAAGATACAACAAAATGTGTAAGCAAAGTGCAATATCTACAAGCATTCTATTTTGTGATTTTGACCAACGATTCGACATCGTCGCGACAATAAAGAACTAAACGAGTTTCATCGATTTCGTTTCCTTCTGTCAGCCCCTGACTCACCATGCTTTTACCTTTAATAATGTCTGCGGTCTTTCCACCCCACAAATTCGCCCCTGTCGCTCGCAAACGTTTCATCGGAATGTCATGAGACTTTCACATTATTCTCAGAGTAATTATATTAATCAAGGGCTGAACATTTACGTTCAACAAAACATAAAGTATATTATTGCATTGCGTGTTATATTTCTATAAACGTTCGCAGTCTAATTATCGTGTTGTTTGTTTATTTAAAAATTCCGTGCAATTGCAAGAAAATACCCAAATGACGAAGTTCACAGAGCGCGTTTCCGAAAGTCGTGCGGGACACAAACACAAATAAAGTGAAGCCGTGAATGTTCAAATACATCGAAATTGAGGTGGTATATGATAAAAATTGATGCAAAGAATTTAGAATTACGATAGGAAAGATTATAAAAGCGTGCGCTTTGCTATTGCGGTAGTGATAAATGGTTTACAGCTTTCGAATGAAGCCGACGCCTGAATGTATGCTTACCTTGCAGCTGCCGGACCGGAAGTGCAACGATTAGCCCGGGAAGATCGCTCGCTAGGGGCCGAAATTCCGCGACGTTTTTGGTTAATTCAGATTCCACTTACAGGAAGGATCGTGTCGTAAATCGCCAGCATTTCACGGATGTGCTTGATTACCTTTCTGCGCAACGCTCGCTCGCAAACTGTTAATCGAGCGGCCATACTTTGCTGTGTAGTCATGGTTACGAGTACTAACTGAAACTTGAACTGTCGGAGGTTATTCGAACGCCAACCCCGGCTGCTTTCGTTCTCCATTTGTCGTTGAACAATTTTGGTTAGATCTTGTTTAAACAAACGACGAAATTAAGTTCTATATGTATATATACATCCACGTTTCGGTTCGTTCTATGTACAATCATTTGGAAAATGATATCGAAACATTATACTATTATTTAATGATAATAAATAATACCATTGCATCGATCCAATAACAACTTAACATTGCACGTTAGAAAAACAACTTCTGATACTGTTCATTGGCTACAGTCAACGCTTTAGAGTCCAAGACTATCGTATGTATACATATATCGTATATATATATATACGATGAGGAATAATTTTCCTTTTTTTTTTAAAGTAATAACACTGAAATAATATAAATAGTCTAATGAATTTCATCATATTGCATATTAATATCTCGTACAAATAACATTTTGTGCAAACATTTTTATTATTTTTTCCATTTTTAACGTGTGTGCAGAGAGGATATCCTTGGATGCTATGTGTAAATAATAGCAGACTTCTTTTTTTTTTTATTGAGAGAGAGCTTTGGATCATTTGTGATCCATGAGCCATATACATATAAGTATATAACTATATATATAAACATTTACGAAATGTATTGTTGTTATATATTGTTCTTCCCGTGGAGTACTTGTCTTGCCATCAAGAAGGCAGTTGGTGGTACTAATTGGTTAAAAAGTTTTGTCGATTTGCCGTCAGCCGGCGCCATTAAGTACTTTTTTGTAGGTTTAAGGGCCCGGGCTGCCAAAAGTAGAGTGACTACATTACCGACAAAATATGGTTTTACGGGGATCAAGTTTTCGTCCTTAAAAAGGAATATTTTGTCGCTGGTAAAGGGCTCATTCGAAAGAGGAAGGTTCAATCTAATGCGGGCTGGTCATGAGCTCACGAGATTATGGAGATATTTAGAAATATGAGCGTTAGAAGTAGGCCAAACATTGACGATGCACGTGCCGTGGAATTCAAGCATTTTTATGCCATTGGATGAGTTTTCTGGATGATGTCGAGACCAGCCCGCATTAGAAAATATCTCCAGCTACAAATTGAGCTATAATTTGTCTTGATTCTGTTGCGAAATAAAGGCGAAAACTTGTTTCCCGTTTCGGCATGGCTTTCTAGCGTCAGAATTCATGATATCGATAATATAGAGCAAAAAAATGTGACAAGTTTAGTTGAGCTGGAGCTCATCAGGTGGCGCCTAAGTAGAAGGACTGTCGAAGTGGGATTGGAGGAAACTGCAAGCGTAGATTGTGGCAGAGAGGAATGAGAGTGCTCACGCCCGGGTTTTCGGCGTTCCCGATATAGTGCTGACATCTGCTCAGCCTTAGCATGGCACAGAACCGGTCAGTCTTTCCTGGAACAGAACCGGTCAGTCTTTTAGCATGGCACAGAACCGGTCAGTCTTTCCTGGGACAGAACCGGTCAGTCTTTTAGCATAAAACTGAACGCACATTATTTTTCCAGGATTAGAACGTACAGCTTAATTGTTGTACATGAAATATGTAACTAACATGTAAATCTTGTGTACAAAATCTCTAATTAATATAAATTAAGAATAATATTAATTGTAATGATACGTATTTTATTTTTTTTTCCAAGTTTGTAGTTGCAAACTTTAGTTGTAAAAAATGGAAAATCCGGAAAAATTCGAACAAATACAGATCTCACATCGAAGTTTAAAAGCGACCAGACTGAATATTAATTTAATAATGAGCTATTGTCATCAACACTATCTTAAATTTTTTCATATATATAGCTACTGTTATTATTAATTAAAAAAAAATTTCTTTCATGAATAAATATTTTTTCCACCTCAGCACCATAAGATTTTTACTAGATGACTTTAAAAACACATTAGAACTATTTTTAAATAATTTTACTCGAAAACATTCTAGTTTACTCTTTATTTCACCGTTCTACTAATTTTTTATGGGCTGCATTGCAGCTCTGTTTAACACCCCTTTACAACCCAATACCATGGTACCATCCATATTCAAGGAAGAACAATTTTTTGCGACGATCATTGAAAAAATAAAAGTGTTTCCTTCATTTCAGTCCTTTAGTGCGTTGGTGACGTAGCGCCCAGCACACCTACCTGTGTTCTGTGTCACATCTGGAGTTTTATGGTACGCTAACAATTGCTATTGAGTCGCAAGCCAGACCATACAAACGAATGCATCCACAACTTCCAGAGACCTGCCTCCAAAACTAATTAAAGGAAGGCTAGACATGCAGTGTGTACTAAACTCCTCAAAAGAGGTGGATTCCAGTCGCTCGTGTCATAAACCGCATTCGATACTTCATCGACAGGGTGATCTTACATATTTCTGTAACAGTTCCTGAACACATTATCATTCATCTGAAACTGCTTTGTACGACATTACACACGCCACATAATTTTTATTTTCTAATTTTATCAAAGTAGTATATATAACAGAATCATACAAGTGTCTACAATTACTTGAAATCCAAAATACAGAGCGTTTCTTCCTCTGCGACTGTAAAAAAGGACTTTAAAAGAATGTTTAGATAACAGGTGGGCTGTCCTTCCAAAAGGCACCTGTGACCAGAGTTGGGCATTATTTAGATAAAAAATTATTTAAATAACGATTCGAATAAAAGATACTTTATCTTTATTCGTTATTCAAAGGTTCGAATAAAAAAAGTATCTTTATTCGACGAGTATCAGATAAATAATTTTATTCGACGAGAATTTATCCGACGAATAAAGATAATTTTTTTTATTCGAAGCGGATTTATTCGAACTTCGAATAATTTTTTCATCTTTTATCTATATCTTTTATTCGAAGGCTTCCAATAAATCTTCGAATAACTTTTGCCGAGCGCCGAGCATCAAAGACTCAGCGAAGACAGACGACATACAATGTAAGCGGATGGAGAATCGCGCACGAATGAAAGTTTAAACTTTTAGATTTTTCAACATATCCACAAAAAATTATGACGAGCGAATGGAGGGGATTTTCCTGATGAAAATGAGATCAAATTCGAGTGTAATCGAACAAGTTTCACTGATACGTAATGGTACGATAAAAATTACAATCTCATTAAAGACAGTCCAAATGATGTCGTGTTTGCACTCATTTTGATCGGAACAAGCTCTACAACTCATTCGTCTTAACAATATTGTTCTGATTAAAAACATAAAAGCATAAATTGCCAATAATGCTGGATTCTCCATCTGCTTACATTGTAGGTTGTTGGTCGAAGGCTTCGAATAAATCTTCGGATAACTTTTGCCAGCTCGACGAATAAACGGCGACGACGGCCGACGAGGACCGACGTGCGCCGAACGTCGAAGACCCAGCGACGACAGACGACATACAATGTAAGCGGATGGAGAATCGCGCACGAATGAAAGTTTAAACTCTTAGATTTTTTAACATATCCTCATAAAATTGTGACGAGCGAATGGAGGGGATTTTCCTGATGAAAATGAGGTCAAATTCGAGTGTAATCGAACAAGTTTCACTGATATGTAATGTTACGATAAGAATTACAATCTCATTAAACACAGTCCAAATGATGTCGTGTTTAGACTCATTTCGATCGGAACAAGCTCTACAACTCGTTCGTCTTAACAATATTGTTCTGATTAAAAACATACAAGCATAAATTGCCAATAATGCACGATTCTCCATCCGCTTACATTGTGTGCCGTTTGGCAGTCGCTGGGTCTTAGACATTCGGCGCTCGTCGGTCCTCGTCGGCCGTCGTCGCCGTTTATTCGTCGAGCTGGCAAAAGTTATAGCAAAAATTATCGAAGCCTTCGAATAAATCTACGGATAAAAATGCTAAATACAGTCCAATTTGTACCGTGTTTAGTGTCATTTTAATCAGAAGAATGCCACGAATTAGTTGGCGCAAGTCCCATAAAAATATCATGAAAAACAATGAAGTTTTGCAATTGGATTGGTAGTTGTTTCACACCGATATCTCGCGACTCTGCGAGCTCGGAACTTCAAAGACCAGCGACCGACCAACAGCCTACAATGTAAGCAGATGGGGAATCGAGCATTACTGGCAATTTATGCTTGTATGTTTTTAATCAGAACAATATTGTTAAGACGAATGAGTTGTAGAGCTTGTTCCGATCGAAATGAGTCCAAACACGACATCATTTGGACTGTCTTTAATGAGATTGTATTTTTTATCGTAAAATTAGGTATCAGTGAAACTTGTTCGATTACACTCGAATTTGACCTCATTTTCATCAGGAAAATCCCCTCCATTCGCTCGTCACAATTTCATGAGGATATATTGAAAAATCTAAAAGTTTAAACTTTCATACGTGCGCGATTCTCCATTCGCTTACATTGTATGTCGTCCGTCGTTGCTGGGTCTTTGAAGCTCGGCGCTCGGCAAAAGTTATTCCAAGATTTATTCGAAGCCTTCGAATAAAAGATACAGATAAAAGATGAAAAAATTATTCGAAGTTCGAATAAATCCGCTTCGAATAGAAAAAATTATCTTTATTCGTCGGATAAATTCTCGACGAATAAAATTATTTATCCGATACTCGTCCAATAAAGATGCTTTTTTTTATTCGAACCTTCAAATAACAAATAAAGATAAAGTATCTTTTATTCAAATTTTCATTTAAATAATTTTTTATCCCAAATAATGCCCATCTCTGCGAGGGCCGTTAGCACCGTGAAAGATTTACTTAATATTTAATTGAATTTAATAATTACAAAGAGGGTATCATGAACAAAGTGCATGCACTTGGAACTGTTACAAAAATATGTAAGATCACCCTTTCGATGAAGTATCGAATGAGGTTTATAACACGAGCGACTGGAATCCGCCTCTTTTGAGGAGTATAGTACACACTGCATGTCTAGCCTTCCTTTAATTAGTTTTGGAGGCAGGTCTCTGGAAGTTGTGGATGCATTCGCTTGTACGGTCTGGCTTGCGAGTCAATAGCAATTGTTAGCGTACCATAAAACTCCAGATGTTACACAGAACACAGGTAGGTGTGCTGGGCGCTACGTCACCAACGCACTAAAGGACTGAAATGAAGGAAACACTTTTGTTTTTTCAATGGTCGTCGCAAAAATTGTTCTTCCTTGAATATGGATGGTACCATGGTATTGAGTTGTAAAGGAGTGTTAAACAGAGCTGCAATGCAGCCCATAAAAAATTAGTAGAACGGTGAAATAAAGAGTAAACTAGAATGTTTTCGAGTAAAATTATTTAAAAATAGTTCTAATGTGTTTTTAAAGTCATCTAGTAAAAATCTTATGGTGCTGAGGTGGAAAAATATTTATTCATGAAAGAAAAATTTTTTAAATTAATAATAACAGTAGCTGAATATATGAAAAAATTTAAGATAGTGTTGATGACAATAGCTCATTATTAAATTAATATTCAGGTTGGTCGCTTTTAAACTTCGATATGAGATCTTTATTTGTTCGAATTTTTCCGGGTTTTCCATTTTTTACAACTAGAGTTCGCAACTACAAAATTGGAAAAAAATAAAATACGTATCATTACAATTAATATTATTCTTAATTTATATTAATTAGAGATTTTGTACACAAGATTTACATGTTAGTTACATATTTCATATAAAACAATTAAGCTGTACGTTCTAATCCTGGTTAAAAAAATAATGTGCGTTCAGTTTTATTCTAAAAGACTGACCGGTTCTGTGCCATGCTAAAAGACTGACCGGTTCTGTTCCAGGAAAGACTGACCGGTTCTGTGCCATGCTAAAGCGGCGATGTTACGAAAGTGGGAACGCTGAAACCCCGGGCGTGAGCACTCTCATTCCTCTCTGCTTTATATATATTTCGTCGGTGCTGGCAGTCTTTATATATATCTCGTCGGTGCTCCTATCCTCTCTGCTAGTTCCACAATATTAGTTCCGACCGATATGGTAGAATGTGACATAGAAATGGTAAGGAAGCTCTAGCAGAGAGGAATGAGAGTGCTCACGCCCGGGGTTTCGGCGTTCCCACTTTCGTGACATCGCCGCTTTAGCATGGCACAGAACCGGTCAGTCTTTCCTGGAACAGAACCGGTCAGTCTTTTAGCATGGCACAGAACCGGTCAGTCTTTTAGCATAAAACTGAACGCACATTATTTTTTTAACCAGGATTAGAACGTACAGCTTAATTGTTTTATATGAAATATGTAACTAACATGTAAATCTTGTGTACAAAATCTCTAATATTAATTGTAATGATACGTATTTTATTTTTTTTCCAAGTTTGTAGTTGCAAACTTTAGTTGTAAAAAATGGAAAATCCGGAAAAATTCGAACAAATAAAGATCTCATATCGAAGTTTAAAAGCGACCAACCTGAATATTAATTTAATAATGAGCTATTGTCATCAACACTATCTTAAATTTTTTCATATATTTAGCTACTGTTATTATTAATTAAAAAAATTTTTCTTTCATGAATAAATATTTTTCCACCTCAGCACCATAAGATTTTTACTAGATGACTTTAAAAACACATTAGAACTATTTTTAAATAATTTTACTCGAAAACATTCTAGTTTACTCTTTATTTCACCGTTCTACTAATTATTTATGGGCTGCATTGCAGCTCTGTTTAACACCCCTTTACAACTCAATACCATGGTACCATCCATATTCAAGGAAGAACAATTTTTTGCGACGACCATTGAAAAAACAAAAGTGTTTCCTTCATTTCAGTCCTTTAGTGCGTTGGTGACGTAGCGCCCAGCACACCTACCTGTGTTCTGTGTCACATCTGGAGTTTTATGGTACGCTGACTCGCAAGCCAGACCATACAAGCGAATGCATCCACAACTTCCAGAGACCTGCCTCCAAAACTAATTAAAGGAAGGCTAGACATGCAGTGTGTACTAAACTCCTCAAAAGGGGCGGATTCCAGTCGCTCGTGTTATAAACCTCATTCGATACTTCATCGAAAGGGTGATCTTACATATTTCTGTAACAGTTCCAAGTGCATGCACTTTGTTCATGATACACTCTTTGTAATTATTAAATTCAATTAAATATTAAGTAAATCTTTCACGGTGCTAACGGCCCTCGCAGAGATGGGCATTATTTGGGATAAAAAATTATTTAAATGAAAATTTGAATAAAAGATACTTTATCTTTATTTGTTATTTGAAGGTTCGAATAAAAAAAAGCATCTTTATTGGACGAGTATCGGATAAATAATTTTATTCGTCGAGAATTTATCCGACGAATAAAGATAATTTTTTCTATTCGAAGCGGATTTATTCGAACTTCGAATAATTTTTTCATCTTTTATCTGTATCTTTTATTCGAAGGCTTCGAATAAATCTTGGAATAACTTTTGCCGAGCGCCGAGCTTCAAAGACCCAGCAACGACGGACGACATACAATGTAAGCGAATGGAGAATCGCGCACGTATGAAAGTTTAAACTTTTAGATTTTTCAATATATCCTCATGAAATTGTGACGAGCGAATGGAGGGGATTTTCCTGATGAAAATGAGGTCAAATTCGAGTGTAATCGAACAAGTTTCACTGATACCTAATTTTACGATAAAAAATACAATCTCATTAAAGACAGTCCAAATGATGTCGTGTTTGGACTCATTTCGATCGGAACAAGCTCTACAACTCATTCGTCTTAACAATATTGTTCTGATTAAAAACATACAAGCATAAATTGCCAGTAATGCTCGATTCCCCATCTGCTTACATTGTAGGCTGTTGGTCGGTCGCTGGTCTTTGAAGTTCTGAGCTCGCAGAGTCGCGAGATATCGGTGTGAAACAACTACCAATCCAATTGCAAAACTTCATTATTTTTCATGATTTTTTTATGGGACTTGCGCCAACTAATTCGTGGCATTCTTCTGATTAAAATGACACTAAACACGGTACAAATTGGACTGTATTTAGCATTTTTATCCGTAGATTTATTCGAAGGCTTCGAATAAATCTTCGGATAACTTTTGCCAGCTCGACGAATACACGGCGACGACGGCTGACGAGGACCGACGAGCGCTGAACGTCGAAGACCCAACGACTGCCAAACGGTATACAATGTAAGCAGATGGGGAATCCAGCATTATTGGCAATTTATGCTTGTATGTTTTTAATCAGAACAATATTTTAAGACGAATGAGTTGTAGAGCTTGTTCCGATCGAAATGAGTCCAAACACGACATCATTTGGACTGTCTTTAATGAGATTGTAATTTTTATCGTACCATTACGTATCAGTGAAACTTGTTCGATTACACTCGAATTTGACCTCATTTTCATCAGGAAAATCCCCTCCATTCGCTCGTCACAGTTTTTTGAGGATATGTTGAAAATCTAAAAGTTTAAACTTTCATTCGTGCGCGATTCTCCATCCGCTTACATTGTATGTCGTCTGTCCTCATTGAGTCTTTGATGCTCGGCGCTCGGCAAAAGTTATTCCAAGATTTATTCGAAGCCTTCGAATAAAAGATACAGATAAAAGATGAAAAAATTATTCGAAGTTCGAATAAATCCGCTTCGAATAAAAAAAATTATCTTTATTCGTCGGATAAATTCTCGTCGAATAAAATTATTTATCTGATACTCGTCGAATAAAGATACTTTTTTTATTCGAACCTGCGAATAACGAATAAAGATAAAGTATCTTTTATTCGAATCGTTATTTAAATAATTTTTTATCTAAATAATGCCCAACTCTGGCCACAGGTGCCTTTTGGAAGGACAGCCCACCTGTTATCTTAACATTCTTTTAAAGTCCTTTTTTTACAGTCGCAGAGGAAGAAACGCTCTGTATTTTGGATTTCAAGTAATTGTAGACACTTGTATGATTCTGTTATATATACTACTTTGACAAAATTAGAAAATAAAAATTATGTGGCGTGTGTAATGTCGTACAAAGCAGTTTCAGATGAATGATAATGTGTTCAGGAACTGTTACAGAAATATGTAAGATCACCCTTTCGATGAAGTATCGAAATAGGTTTATAACACGAGCGACTGGAATCCGCCTCTTTTGAGGAGTTTAGTACACACTGCATGTCTAGCCTTCCTTTAATTAGTTTTGGAGGCAGGTCTCTGGAAGTTGTGGATGCATTCGCTTGTACGGTCTGGCTTGCGACTCAATAGCGATTGTTAGCGTACCATAAAACTCCAGATGTGACACAGAACACAGGTAGGTGTGCTGGGCGCTACGTCACCAACGCACTAAAGGACTGAAATGAAGGAAACACTTTTATTTTTTCAATGATCGTCGCAAAAAATTGTTCTTCCTTGAATATGGATGGTACCATGGTATTGGGTTGTAAAGGGGTGTTAAACAGAGCTGCAATGCAGCCCATAAAAAATTAGTAGAACGGTGAAATAAAGAGTAAACTAGAATGTTTTCGAGTAAAATTATTTAAAAATAGTTCTAATGTGTTTTTAAAGTCATCTAGTAAAAATCTTATGGTGCTGAGGTGGAAAAAATATTTATTCATGAAAGAAAATTTTTTTTAATTAATAATAACAGTAGCTAAATATATGAAAAAATTTAAGATAGTGTTGATGACAATAGCTCATTATTAGATTAATATTCAGGTTGGTCGCTTTTAAACTTCGATATGAGATCTGTATTTGTTCTAATTTTTCCGGATTTTCCATTTTTTACAACTAAGGTTTGCAACTACAAACTTGGAAAAAAAATAAAATACGTATCATTACAATTAATATTATTCTAATTTATATTAATTAGAGATTTTGTACACAAGATTCACATGTTAGTTACATATTTCATATACAACAATTAAGCTGTACGTTCTAATCCTGGTTAAAAAAATAATGTGCGTTCAGTTTTATGCTAAAAGACTGACCGGTTCTGTGCCATGCTAAAAGACTGACCGGTTCTGTTCCAGGAAAGACTGACCGGTTCTGTGCCATGCTAAGGCTGAGCAGATGTCAGCACTATGTCGGGAACGCCGGAAACCCGGGCGTGAGCACTCTCATTCCTCTCTGGCTCTAGATGGCTCTAGAGCCCCGCGGACGCGAGACAAAAAAATACATTGGGTGATTGGTCTACTCCAATACCTCGTCTATGGCAGAGCATTTTAATTTCCTCTCTGGAAATAGAAAGAGGCATATCGATTCTTTAAACTGCCAAAAATCTATGTTCACAATATTATTTGTATCACCCGCGAAGGCACCAGGATTTTTAAATATCGATATTTGCTATTACACTAACAATTTTTCTAATAATGACTTTTCGTATGCCACAGAATGCCAGAGTATGCCATGCGTATACTCTCCCTGCCGCACAAGAAATCCCTCGAGACGGCACAGGTGGAAGGGAGGTCCTCGCTCGCACCTGCTCGCACCTAATGGTTAGGCTTTGACGTCACACACTTTAGCCAATAATTCAGCTAGAACCGAAAGTTCCTGTGGAATGACCCAATCGGATGGCTTGCAGCCGCATTCCTGCCGAATTCCTGTCAGAGGACTTCTTGTGAGGCACGCAGAGAACATACACAGTAAAATGCTGTTATTGTAAGTGGCTTGGAAATATTGCAAAATGTCACAAGAAATTAAGAAAGAGAAAAAGAAACAAGTAAAGATGGAGAAAACGAATGAAAAGAAAGAACAACCGAAAGAGAGTGCGACAGAAAATGACAACTCGTAGGTTTTTAATTATCTTTTAGTATTTTTACGATGTTTTCAATCATTTTTCAATGAAATCTTGGATACAATATTTTAATATGTTTTTCCAGAAAATTTGGTCCATCCGTGACATTTCCATATCAAAGGGTATGGTCACGGTGTGCCCTAATACTTGCAGTATTATTCATAGTATGGTATAATGGTAAACAAGGTAAAGAAGTTAATTTTGCAAAGCAGAAAGAGGTTCTATTAAGCCGTACGCAATACCTTGACTGTTCGAACGATTATAAAACAGAAGCAAATAAATATCCTGAATGTACACCGGAAAAGTGTGGAAGAATAGTTACAGATAAATTGGTATCATCAGCAGAAACAGATGTTTTGTTAAGGATAGCAACGAATGGTTTGAATTTAGGTGGTTCCGATGGGGGTGCAAGTATTTTAGACCTTCATACCGGTGCGTTGAGCAAAGGCAAAGCTTTCATTGATATTTATACGTTGCCCAAAGCTAAGAAAATATTTAATAATGCAGACCTTGCGATTTATAAGTATGGTTTTCTCTTCATATAAACGGTTACTTAATTGTTGCTTGCTTTTCTTACTAAACAACATTTTCTAACTCTAGAGTAGTCAAAACTAAAATACACCATGCAGTAGCACATAATTTTGGAGTACCTGCCAATAAAATATATTTAACAATGCCTACATTTTTCTCACGAATGACTAATATATCTGCAAAGACCATACACGACGAGTATTGGCACCCACATGTTGATAAGGTATGCATTTCAATTAGGAACGACTAATTGTCTAATATTTAATTCGTTCGTATAATTTTTACCGTAGGAAACATACAAATCATTCTTTTACACTTCCTTGCTTTATTTAAATGATTATGGGAGAGATTTTGAGGGAGGTCGGTTTATGTACATAGACAAAGATAATGTTAACACAACGGTGGAACCACGGAAAGGTAAACAATTAATCTAATAAAAAATATTACGTACATATATTTAAGAAGGAAAATAATTCTAATAAAAAATTCATTTTACAGGCAGAGTGTCGATGTTCACTTCAGGTAGTGAAAATTTACATGCGGTTGAAAAGGTTCAATCTGGAACTCGATATGCACTAACAGTGTCATTCACGTGTGATCCAAGTGCTGCAATTTCTGATCCGAGCTATCGCCAGAAACAAGAAAACTAAACACGTTTTT
This sequence comes from Halictus rubicundus, assembly GCF_050948215.1. Lineage (NCBI taxonomy): Eukaryota > Metazoa > Arthropoda > Insecta > Hymenoptera > Halictidae > Halictus > Halictus rubicundus. The sequence continues at coordinate 4,068,827 of NC_135162.1, forward strand.
CATATTGGGAATGCACATTTTTTTTCAATAAAATTTTATTTCTAAGAAATAATTGTGTTCTCGAGTGCTTGTTACTCTTTATTCTTGTTACTCTTTAATTAGATCGATAAGATATCGATAAATGCTAAAGTAAAATGAACAACAGGTCAGCTTATTCGATGCTCTTTATTTACTTATTGAAAAATATTATGAACGTTTGCCTTCAAAAGAGAGAAACGAAAATTGAGAGAGAAAGCTTGCGACTAGACATGGTTGCCACATATCACCCTTCGTCTTACTGTTGTCATCAAACCCGTAAATGTACAAGCGTTTCGTGAAACTGATTTCTGCCTCATGAGCCCGATTCAGCCGACCAACACATGCTAACACATACATTGCCACGGGCGCGTAGATATACGCAGGACTCGTTGTCACATTCTCTGAAATGAAACTCTAATGGCGGTCACGTGTATGCAAAAGCTAAGGAAATCATTTGACTGATATTAAATTGAATCAGTTTATTTTTAACATTATAATAATACCGGAATTCACTTCCTGTCAGAAAGAAAATTATAATTATATATATTCAAATATCATTTAAACGAAATTTAAAGCAGCTTTTTTATGCCACGAAGCGCATAAATGTAATAATGTATGTATATTATTATATATATGTATATTTATATATGTCTCATATTACGATATTATAAATTATATATATAAATGTATATATCATATATACATGTAATGCCGTATTTTTTCTCCGCTACAGGAATTGGTGTGGCGCGGCGGTAGCGTGCCATTTCACCCGGACGACCAGGGTTCGAATCCTGCCTACTAAGGCATTTTTTTTTTAATTTTATTGTTTATCATTTGTATTTATACTTTCAATCGATTAAATTTCGCGCATAAAATTGCATTTTGAATTATAAATAACATGTATTTATTTACTAACAACAGGGTTATTTACTATTATTATATATTATTATTTATATAATAATTACATGGGAGTTGTTGAGAGGGAGGACAGGGTTAAGGGCATGGGGGTACGAGAAGAAGTTGAGGGAGGGAAAAGGGGGGGAGCTAGCTAGGTTGTGCTGGGAACAGGTAAGAGGAAGGGGTAGAAGGGGAGGGGAGCTAGTAGGTTGGGAGAAGGAGGGACGGCGTTTTTGGGAAGAGAGGGGCTGGACAGCGGAGGAGGCGGAGGAGATGATGGAGGAGAGGATAGAGGCAGTGAGTGAGGAGATAGTGAAAAGGGAAAAGAAGAAGCAACAGGGGGAGAGATGGGAAAAGATAGGAAGAGCAAGGTACAACATGTGGTACGGGAGGGTGAAGGGAGAGGGGATACCAGGGTACCTGAAGAAAGGGTGGGGAGAGAGCAGGTGGCAAAGGGTGGCCAGGTACAGGTTGGGAAATGACATGAGAGGTGGAAAGTATTGGTTGGAGGAGGAGAAGAAAGTATGTAGGGTCTGTGGGTGGGAGGAGGAAACGTGGGAGCACGTGTGGGAAATGTGTATAGGAGGGGATGAGGGGAGAGGTTGGCAGGGGATGGTGGGGGAAGTATTAGGGGATGAAGGAGAAGGACAGGAATGGATGAGGAAGGTGGATGAATGGAGGAAGAGCATGAATGGAAGAGGTATGGGAGAGGAAGTATAAGGAGAGAATGCATAGGAATGGAGTGAAAGAGAGAGCAGCAGGAAGAGGAGGTCCAGGCGGCGGGGGAGGGATGGGTGAGGTGTAGGGAGGGGGGAGAGGAAATGAGGAACATTAGTATTGTCACGCGAGAAAAATAAAATAAGATCAAAATATACGTTGGCAACTCGGCGCGGCTAAAAATACTCCGACTTATCTTCCTGCAAGACACGCAGATGAAGAACAGATTACAGATTAGACGCAAAAGAAGAAAGTATCAAATTATGCCGAACCACAAGAAAAGACGACGATTTCATCTTGGCAACACACAGCTGACTAAGCAAGAGACATCGGGAAGATCGGAAAACACAAACGCCTAAGGCAGCACTTTTAAGAAACAAAGGACTGCCCACGCTATAAAAAGGAAATCAACTCTTCAGTTAGGGATCATTCAGTTCAAATCAGTTCGACTATTAAGTCCCGATAACAGACTTCTATACAACATACGCGTCGCGCCGGTAGTAAAGTAATTTCGCCAATTTAATATCGACTAAGTATCGACTTTCTTTCAAACCCCACAACCACAACTTGCGAGCGCCTACCAACGACTCGGTAATTTATCACTACTATTAAGCGAACCGTTTATAAGCGCTCTAGCTTATGCGCTATGCGAATCTTTAATTGTAGAATCTGATTCAGAACCAAATTCAGAATAAACCAAACCTTTGTTGTTTTTTTATAAAATTTCAGGTACAATTCATTTGACCAGCCCTGAGTTTCCCGAACCAATGCCGGTGAATGCAGGTAGGTACGAAACTGCGCCTTATCCCCGGAAACTTATAAACCGCCCCATCTGGGACGTAACACATGTGTGTGTGGGAGAGGGAAAAATAAGAACGCGGCGGATATTAGTGTAAGATCGCTCTCTCTCTATATATGGCGTGTTTTAGGATAAGTTTAGTTAAGTTAGGGTAAGTTAGGATAAGTTTAAGGTTAAGATTAGGGTAAGAGCGAGCGAAAGCGGGAGATGTAATTAAAATTGTAACCCCGAGGGGAATCAATAAATATATAATAATTACATATTAAATTTTATAAATTTCTTGTGATTTTTCGGATTTCGAACAAGTTACTATTACGTTTGTGTGATGTGACATAAGTTCATCTACCTTTTCTTTAACAAGTGCGGTCTTTTCTCCCTTATATGATATTGTCCTTTCGAACGTTGATTGATACTGACATCCTGTCTGATCCGTAATTAGAATTGCGAGGTGATATATTTTACTACTTTCCTACTTTACTACTTTTTTTTATCAAAATGAAATCGGTACTTATCATTATATTGAAGTTTAATCAAAATTGATAATATAAATATACAATGATAAAACATAATAAAATTAAAAAAAAATGCGTTATCTGACAGGATTTGAACACTGGTCGTTCGGCTGAAAACTTGGCACAGTGCAGTCGCGCCAAACCGAATCTTGTAGCGTAGAAAAAATACGGCATTACGTAGGACATACATACATACATACACACATTGCCACATTGCCATGTAGCGAAACGTGCAAGGGTCAGAAGCTTTTTCAAATCGCCACTTCAATATTGTGCTCCATCTCCTTCCTCGGCTTCCGGTTCGTTAGCTTCTACTTCAACCGCTCCAGAGTCGAATGACTTCAACTTCTCGAACGTCAGGTTACGGATCTCCTGTGCGGGCAGTACTACATCGTAATTTCTTTCTAACGTCTGCTTGATTTCTGTTCCCATAATTGAGTCCATTCCGAGATCGGCCAGAGTGATAGAGTAGTTAATGCTTTCCAGTTTCTTAATACCCAAGATATTTGCTATCGCCTGAACGATGCTGACTTTGTTGGTTGTCTCCTGACTCTTACGTCGGTCCGCTACGCACATGGAGGCCAAGACAGGATGTGGTTGCTGTAGAAAGACGTCAATGGTTTCCAGACAGCTTCCAATACGCTGTGGCATAGTACCACAGATTTCTGTGTCGTTGCCACCACCAACAGAATCTAGAAAAGAAAGCCAAACATGAAAAAATATATTCCGAGCAGGTCCGAATTAAGAGAAAGATATACCACCCTCCCCCCCTCTCGACCGTACTATTTTATACGCTGCTAAAGTTTTGAAAAACGAGGATCAATTTACCTAAAATCAATCCAACATCTCCAATACCTCCCCATTGAATAGCAAGGCCAGGCAGACCGTTCGCTTGCCTCTGCTCGATGATTCTCTCCATGGCAGAGTTTGCAAGACCATAATTCGTCTGACCAATGTTACCTCTGCCGCACGAAACGGAGGAGAAGACAACAAAATAGTCCAGCAACGAACATAACTCTCGCGACACCGCGTCCAGGCATTTCGTGGCAGAGACTTTGGGCGCTGCTACCTTGGCGAAATCGTTCTCTTCAAGGTATTCGAGCACGTTGTCGACTAGAACAACCGCCAAGTTGAATATACCACCGACAGGAGCCATCTTGTTGCTATCTTGGATCAGCTTCCTTGCTCCGGCCATCGTTGTCGCGTCCACCGTCGAGATCGCAACGTTCACGCCGCATTCGCGCCAACGACGAACGCACAGGGACTGGAAGCCGTTTCGGATACCGGACCGTGATGTCAGTACCAAATGTTTCGCGCCTCGCTTGATCATCCATTCGGCGAGCTCTGCACCGAATCCTCCGAGACCTCCGACCAGGATGTAAGACTTGTCTGGATTCATGTACGTGCGCGGAATGGCTGCTACGATCTTTGGCGTTGGGTGCTGTACCACTGTCTCCTTCTCTTCTTCGCGAATCTTCAACACAACTTTACCAATATGTTCGCCTGTGGCCATGAACCGGAACGACTGTTCGATCTGCTGCTCCGAGAAGACAGTAGCTGGCAGCGGGCGAACAGCTCCGTTGTCGATACCCTCTTTGACGAGTCTGACCATTTCCTTCCTTTCAGGGCCGTCGATCTCGCAAATGGCGTCCAACAATATTCCATGGAAGGCGGTGTTCTTCAAGAACAACGACATTCCCGGAGGCGCGTCGTTCGATAGATCGTATTTTCCAATTTCGAGGAACCGACCACCATCGGCGAGACACCTGACGCTGGCTTGCAGCTTCTCTTCGGACAACGAATTTAGCACCACGTCCACACCACGACCGTTCGTCTCGTTCATTATCAGGTGTTCGAAGCTGGTGTCTCGAGAATTGCCGATGTTCCTGTCGGTCAACTGAGGGAACATTTTCTTCAAGAACTGTCGCTTCTCCGGTGTACCGACCGTTGTGAACACTGTGCAGCCTGCGTGCAAAGCGATGGAGATACTGGCTTGACCAACACCACCACTGCCAGCGTGGATCAGGACGGTTTCGCCGCGTTTCAGGCCACCTCGAACGAACAAGGCGTAGTAACTAGTCGCGTAGGCTACCGGGATCGTCGAAGCTTCCTCCAGAGACCATTTTTTAGGTACGATCCATGAGAATGCAGAATCGGCTACTACGGTGGTCGCCAGACCGCGTGCAGGTACCATCGCCATAACTCGTTCACCCTTTGAGTTACGTCCGGAGAATTCAAGACCCAAGATACAATCTTGGCTAGCCAAGTTTCCAGGCAGAGCATCCGGTGGCAGCTTTCCAGTGGCTAACATCACATCTCGGAAGTTCAACGGGGCGTAGTATACGTGGAAGAGTTCCACTCCCAAGGACTTCTCCGGTTCGTAGTAACTCAGAGGACTCTCGATCCATCGCATACTGCTCAGGTCTCCTCTGTGCAGAGCATTGATGTACGCGTGTTCAACCTGGACGGACGAAGCTCCTGTTTGCTGGTCCAAGAGCAAGTGCCGGAAGCTTCCCCAGTTTCCTCCTTTCAAGACATTGGCCATCAATTGCTTGCTCAGTTGCTCGGCGTAGAATTTATCATTGAGACTGAACTTGGGAGCGTTCTTGTCTTGGATGAACACGTAACGCACGTTGGTGCCGCCATCCTCGCGGCGAACGCAGGTCATAAGCCCAACCATGCCTGAATTGTGGAGAATAATATTCGTTATACAGAAATTCTGCCAATGATGATACGAACTTATGGTCGCGTTCTAACAGGTAGGTTCGAATACTTACCGAGAAGTTCGTCGCCTTGATTGACTACAAGAATCTCTTGTTTCTCCGTCGCAGCTTTCTTCAGCGCCGCCTTAAGGTTCTCTACCCACTGGAAGTTCTTCTCTGTTATTTGGACGATCATCGGCTCCGCCAACTTTTCAGGCTTCTTGAGTAAAACGTAAGACTTTCCGTGCGCTACTTGTTTCCCTACGATTATCAGATTGGCGGTTTTCTTCGAGCTATCCAAATTATTCAAACCGGATTCTTCAAGCAGAGCGTAGCCACCACTCCTCAGACTGTCAGACAGATTGTTCAGTACAGCTTCGGCGGTATTCTTGGACAGTACGTTCGTAGCTACGACGAAGTGTAAGTCTTGGCCCACAGGTGTCTTGTTCAGATCCTTTTGTACAACTTTTACGTTTTGCGCATTCAAGCTGGCATATTGCTCGACGCTACTGGTTGCAGCGACCTGGTAATCAATCTGAAACAGAAATCATTTGTGAGAGTCCTAATAATGATAATAATAATAATAACAATGATAATTACTTACAGTAACACTGGTGTCGCTGTACAAGATGTCCAACACAGTGATTGCGAAGAGAGCATCTACGGGACGATCGCCGGCTACTTCTACGGCTTTCATTTTCAATGCTGCCAAGTTTTCACGGACAATTTGCAACAAGATGGTAAGGGCATTCACTTTAGCTTTCTCAGGGTCTTCTACCGTAGGCTTGGGGTTAACATAGGGTACGAACGTGTATTTCTCGTACTTGGGAGGGATTTGAGATTGCTGCCTTCTCGGGGCCAAGGATGCTTTCATCTTTCTGATTTCGATACCGCCAGATTTGACGACATCGATATTCTTGTAACAATATACTGGAAGAGCCTGGTCTTTCCCCAAGTCGTTCACTTGTTCCATATGAGCAACAGGATTGATAGCAACATACTCTATACGAGTTTCTAAAAGCAGGGATCTGGTATCCTTTTGTAGAATGACAATTTGGAGCATGGTGTCCATGAAGGAGATCCAATTAGTCCAGAGAAGTTTTCCATTGCCAACGCGATTGTTGGCGGATTCGATACCCTGGAACTCTCCAGTATATTCGTATCCTCGCAAACGGAGTTCCTTGTAAACGTCTTTGGTGTTCAGGTCCAACAGTTCGGGATCGTTTCGCACTACCGGTGTTGGAAGATTCAGCATCATTTTCTCCGTGTTCTCCGGTACAGATATCTTTCCTGTCACCGCCACCGAGCCGTTCTCGCAAATCTCAAATTCATTGGTTCCCATGAGTATATTGACAAAGAATTTAATCGGGCCTTCTTTAGGCATGATTGTAGCGCGCAGGAATTTTACATGTTCGAACACAACGGGTAGTTTCTCGAAGTCGACGTTGCGCAGCTTCGCATAGGTTCTCCAAACGAGTACCAAGTAACCGGTAACCGGGAAAAAGATTCTTCCGTCGATCGTATGACCAGCCATGTACGCGTCCGTTTCTTTGGACAGGTCAAACTCGATCACGCTCTCTCCGGAGAGATTGTCGGTCTTGCAGAAATCGGCTACCGCCCATTCGGTGGAGTGGTCCCATTTAACCATAGAGCTGATCATCGGCGTACCACGGCCGACCGGATAGCTGATCGGTGGGTACAGTTTCGAGATCCTTAGCTGTGCGCCAGCCATGTGCAATTTTCCTAAGTTTTCGAGCAGGAAAAGCAAGTTGTTCTTGTGATCCCGTTTGTGCAATCCTATGTTCGTCACACTCTTCGACAACGATCTACGGAGAACCGCCTGCATCAAACAGTGCGGAGCAATCTCGATGGTGATCGCGTTTTCAGGCACGTATGAAAGCCCTTGCTTGAACAGTACAGGCGACAGCATGTTGTTCACATGGTAGGCTGCCGAGCTGAGCTGCGCCAATGGATGGTCCCAAGCTGCAGTGGGTATGGACGTGGAGATCCACCTGGTGGTACGCGGTTTTGGATTCGGTATGATCCTTTCCAAAGCGGAGCGCAAATTCTGGCCAGCAGGGACCATGTATTTGCTGTGGAACGCGACGCCGCTGCTTGCTACCACTCGTACGAAGATATCCTCCTTCTTCAGCTCCTCGGCGAATTTCTTAACAGCATCTACGTCACCGGAAATCGTTGTAGAATCTTCGGAGTTGTTGCAAGCTGGATACACGTCCGGCGGGCATCGTTTTTTAGCCTCCTCCCAACTTAACCCTACGGCCGCCATAGCTCCGGGCGACAGTTTCGAGTCCAGAATAGATCTTCCACGCCAGTACGCGGCCAAAATGGTTTGTTCCGGCGTGAAAGTACCGTCGGCGTAAGCGCATCCCAGCTCACCGACCGAATGTCCAACGATACCGTCCGGATGAATGCCCAAGTACGCCAGAAGGTCTACGAGGGCGACTTGAATAGCTGCGATCGATATGAAGCAGTGAACGACATTCTCAACGAAGGATTCGGGTGTCGAGTTCAGAATGACGTTCATCAGATCAACACCTTCGGGTTTCAAGGCGTCGGCGCAACGTTGCAAGCTTCGCTTGAACGGTTCGATGCAGAGCAAATCCTTGCCCATGCCAGCCCACTGAGAGCCCATACCAGAGAACACGAACCAAATAGGACGTTTCTCCGAGGTACTGATTTGACTAGTTTCTTCGGATCCGGCCGTTCCCAGCACGGAATAGCCCCGGTAAAGGTGACCGGGTATGTTCAACGCGTACGTGTCGTGAAGAAGAGCGATGAACTCGTCGTCCTTCTCGTGTTCTTTGGCTTTGTCTAGAAGAACCTGTACAGCTTCCTCTGTGCGGCCGGATACAGCGACCAACTTGGGTATTTTACTATCTAAAACTGGCGACAGTTTTGGTTTCGGATTGCTACGAAGAAGTACGTGCGCGTTGGCTCCGCCAAAACCGAACGAGTTTACGGTGACTAGGCCACCCTTCCATGGCATATTTTTATCGACGACCTGTATGCTGCCGTCGTGTAGAGACGGTATATCCTTGTTCGGATTCTTAAAGTGAAGATTGCCTGGTATCACTCCTGCTTCCATAGCGATCAACAGTTTCGCCATAGAACACATTCCACTGGCCGCTTCCGCGTGACCCAAGTTCGACTTGACCGAGCCAAGAAGAAGAGGAGTTTTCCTGCCTTTGCAGAACAAGTTTGCGATAGAGTTGGTCTCTTGCGGGTCGCCGGCCTTGGTGCCGGTTCCGTGGGCTTCCACGTAGACAACATCTGCTGGATTGATTCCAGCCTCCGCGTAGACTTCGCGCATCATTTTTTTCTGCATCTGCCCGTTCGGATATGTGACGCCCTCGACTTTGTTGCCGTCCGTGTTCGTTTTCGAGTGTATCACGGTGGCGTACACTCTGCGCGCGTCCTTCGACTTTTGTAGGAACAGGACACCGATTGTCTCGGATCTGACGTAGCCGTTTGCTGCGGCGTCGAACGCTTTGCACGAGCCGTCTGCCGACAACATGCTTAATCTATGGCACTCGAGCGACGAGGTAGGCTTCAGCAAAAGGTTGCACCCGGCAACGATAGCCGCGTCGCACTCTCCCGAACGCATCGCGCTGATCGCCTGGTGCATACCGTACAGCGACGCCGAGCAAGCTGTGTCTAGCGCGTAACTTGGCCCATTGAAGTCGAAAGCGAACGATACCCTGTTGGCGAACATGCCTTTGCAGCATCCGGTCAATCCGTAGCCTGCGAAAATCGATTTCAAAGTTAGTACGTATGTACGCACGTATGTACATGTATACCGCCGAAAGAAAATTCGCTTTCCAATTTCAACGAGGAGCCTATGCCCGAAAGAAAATAGCCACATTCCGTACCATTGATCTCTTCCGGATTCTTCGTCCACATCTCGTTCGAATGTGCGGTAGAAACACCGACGAACACACCAGTCTTCGATCCTCTAATCTCTTGTGGATTAATGCCAGCATCGACTATGGCCTCGTACGTTGCCTCCAGAAGTACCCGAAGCTGTGGGTCCATCACATGAGCTTGTTTCGGGTGAACACCGAAAAAAGAGGCGTCGAAGTGTTGAATGTCCTTCAATTGGCCGATTCTCTTTGGTAAACCGTAGATACCGGCTGGCCATCGACGTTCGTCGTCCGTGATCATGTCGACACCCTCGAATAAATTCTTCTTCAACTCGTCTACATTGTCCGACTCCGGGAAACGACCTGGAGAAAACGACAAACGCGTTAGATTCGCCGATACTATAATACACGTTGTATAGGTACACGTAATACATATCGGACCTACGTAAGAAATTCTTCGTTACCTGAGAAACCACTGATCACGATGTCATCTTGAAGGTATTGTGTGTTAATGTTGATCACTGGCTCCGTCGCGATGGGGCTGTTCACGCTCCCAAATTGGGCCGGCATTTTCACTGAGAATCGTTGCTGCAATCTCCTTTTAATTTACCCGTTCTCGCGGAGTATATCGAACGTGGAAGCTTAGTGGACAGTAAGCGGAAAATAATAGTTTCCGCGTTTAGTTATCGCCTTATGTAGACGGTTCCCCCGAAGGTTCTACGCATACACACATACATACAAAATTTTAGATTACAATTAGATGATTCAGACGGGAAAATATTATGACTGGCAAAAAATTTGTTTAAGGTTATATTTTTTTAGATCTCTATGTCATCGAAGTTTTTTTTTAAATGGAATGATATGTTTTTATTATAGACTTCCGTTTCCGGTCGTGTGAGAGATTGAGGTGCGAAATAGAGTGTGCGGAAAGGCTATAGCCGGGTTTGGGGGTCAAATCTGCCTTGGAAGGGATTGTATTCCAATTTGCGCCATTCGATAGCCTACCAAAAAGATACCTTTCAGCCAAGTTTTAGCCCGATAGCTCATCTGTGAAGGTAGTAATAGAGGAAAAACGAAAATCCGGTTTTTGGCCCATTTTCCCCATTTAATGACAATTTAAAATTCTGAATAAATCTGACACGTTTCGGACACCAAACCACATACTTTGAATCGTTTTCAGATTTTTCCGTTGCAAACTCTGGCTGTAAAAATCGAAAAAATGCAGATTTCATATGGAAATCGAAGAGACACCAGAACAGAATTAATTTACCAATGAGATATTGTCCTAAGTATTATGCTCAATTTTTTTCAAATTCCTTGCGATTGGTGCGTCATAGTAGGAAAAAATAAAAACCACTTTTTTCGGCGTTTTTTCCGTGAAAAACTAAGTTATAATTATCGTAAAAATATATTATGTAATATTAATTATTCCTAAGTTCAGCGAAACATCGTCCAGACTTTAAAAATTGCGTAGTACAAAAAACGACAATTATACTATGCAGGGTACACCGCAATATTTCGAAGTTGCTTTCAACGGCGCTGATTAGTGCAGTAGCTATGGTTTCCGACTGCGGAACCGCTGAAGACTTTTTGGACCAGATTCTAATCCCGCCCTGTGCCAATTTTTTTTTTTCTTTAATCAGATGTTTTTTTCGATTTCTAACCGTATGATTGTTGATGAACCGCTATTGTAAAAACATTTTTTAACTATGTTTAAACTATTTTTTAATAATTTCCGGAAAAATATTTTTGGAGTACTTTCGGCCTTTAATCATCTACGGGCTGTATTACTTATCTATTTAACATTTTTTTACATGGAATAAGTGCATCTACTTGAGCGCGACCAACAAGTTTCTGATTTTTGTCATGCAGTCATGAATTGTTTTGTAAAGGATATTCTTCCTCTCCACTTCGGTGTTAGGGCGTTTTCCCGTGAGCATTTAATTGAAAATGAAACTTCTAATGTAGCTAAAAAATTGTATGATATTGACAATCAATTGGCACTGATTTTCGATGGAACATATGTATATTCGCCATCAAAATAGTTCGAACAATGCATACCAGCGAAAATCACATTCAGGTCAAAAAAGGTACCTCTATGTAAACCTTTTACCATTTGCACGACAAATGGATATATCATTGACATGTTCGGACCTTTTTATGCCAACCAGAATGATGCTGAAATCGTGCAGATCGTACTTCGAGATCCCAATGGCTTGAAAACTCTTATGAAACGGGGAGACCTTTGTATTGTAGATCGCGGTTTTCGTGATGTTAAATCACACTTAGAAGAGTCTGGGTTCCACGTTCTCATGCCTGCATTAAAAGGCAATCAAAAGGAAAAAGGAAATTAAAAGTAAAGTTACCAAAGTTCGCTGGGGCCGGCTTTTACACAACCAGCTCGACAACAAACTTCTTCCTACAGTCAAATCATATTTTAGGATTGCATGCTTCTTAAATAATAAGTTCGGCAAAAGACTAAATTCTGATGTCACACATTTCGATGACATAACTGACAGGATATCAAGTGAAGATAAAGTAATAAATAGTTTAGCACAACAAGTGGAAGCGCACACTGGAACCGCAGAGAAACGCCGTTTAAAAACATATCTTCCACCGATATCTTTGATTTTCCGGAAATGACAGAAGACGATTTAAAGATACTTTTCACGGGATCATACCAATGATCTCAAGCTGTTTCGTATTTGGCCGAAGTAATGGATGAACACGCCAATAAAATTAACGTCCGTTATTTAATAGAAAATAATAATATTGTAAAATTCGAAGTAAAATCGCGACATATCAACCGCAAAACGTACAAATGCTACATAGATTATACAGGGTGGCCCACATAACTCTGAACAGCTCAATATCTCGAAAACTATGCCATCGATTTTAAAGTTCTTAGTCTTAAATTGCATGGAACTGAAGGGCCTTTCTGACTACATAAACGTGAAGTGGCCTCCCTTCCCTTTTAACGGGGGAGGGGAGGTACCTTTCTAATTTTAAATGGAACACCCTATAAAATGTTACATATTTAGATTCTACCGGAACAAACAAGTCAATTTTGTCTGAAACATTTTTTTGTCAGATACTTCCATGATGAGATACAACAGGTTGAAGTTTCGAGTTGTAGGTACTTGAAGCGCTCGGAAATAGCGTTATGGAATTATACGCGCTTGAGTCCTTTGCTTATTCATGAAGAAACACAAACAATAATATTTACAATTCTTGAGTTTGACTCACTTATCTATGAAAACGTTTTCAGTTTAGAGCTATTATTCAAGCAGTAACATTGTGATTATGGCTACTTTTGACACAGAAGTGAATATATTATTAACGTTAGGTGAATGCTAAAAAAATTATCGGCGTGCAGCAGTGTTGTTTTTTGAACGTTATGGGATCAAAAAATGTCATGCAACATTTCATAATTTAGAAAAGCGGCTCCGCGAGCACGGTGAATTGTGTAAAAAAAACTCGCAATAAACCTAAAGCTGTCACTAATGAAAATAATAGTGCCAGTATTCTTGCTGCAATTACATTGAATCCTCATATTAGTCAACGTACACTTGCACAAACATCACATATTAGTCGTTCATCAATTCAACGAATTCTGAAACGGCAAAAGTATCATCCATATGACATGGTTTTATCACAAGAGCTTTCGATAGCAGATTACGATCACCGCGTAAGATTTTGTGAGTGGCTGCAGGGTGTTACGGAAAATGACTTTTTGTGCAAAATACTTTTTTTCGATGAGGCCACTTTTATGAATTCAGGGCATGTAAATAGACATAATCTGCATTATTGGGCTGTGGAAAACCCAAATTGGATGCGATGTGTTCCCTTTCAACATCGATGGTCTTTAAATGTTTGGTGTGGCCTAATAGGAGATTTTGTGATTGGACCTTATTTTTTTCAAGAAACTGTAACATCTGCAAGTTATTGTGATTTCTTAAAAAATCATTTGCCTGCGATTTTGGAAGATGTGCCACTGCACGTTAGAAGAGAAATGTGGTTCCAACAAGACGGCGCTCCTCCACATTTTGCAATCATCGCCAGGCAATTTTTGAACGAAAAATTTGGGAACAAATGGATAGGTCGTGGGGGACCTCGTCAATGGCCTTCTCGATCCCCCGATCTAACACCATTAGATTTTTTCTTATGGGGATATGTAAAGGACAAAGTTATGTTTGAACCACCGACGACAAAAGAGGATATGAAACAAAGAATACGTGACGCTTGCGCTTCAGTGACTCCCGAAATGTTAAAAAATGTTAGAACAACTTTGATGTTTCGAGTAAATAAATGTTTACAAGCCCGTGGTGGACATTTTGAACATTTCATTTAAAGTACATTTTATTTCTTCACGAATAAGCAAAGGACTCAAGCGCGTATAATTCCATAACGCTATTTCCGTGCGCTTCAAGTACCTACAACTCGAAACTTCAAACTGTTATATCTCATCATGGAAGTATCTGACAAAAAAATGTTTCAGACAAAATTGATTTGTTTTTTCCGGTAGAATCCAAATATGTAACATTTTATAGGGGGTTCCATTTAAAATTACAAAGGTACCTCCCCTCCCCCGTTAAAGGGGAAGGGAGGCCACTTCACGTTTATGTAGTCAGAAAGGCCCTTCAGTTCCATGCAATTTAAGATGAAGAACTTTAAAATCGATGGCATAGTTTTCGAGATATTGAGCTGTTCAGAGTTATGTGGGCCACCCTGTATACCAAACTCAACTATTCATTCCGGTATAAAACGGTATTGTTGTGAATGTGCCAATGGTAATCGCACTATTGGATGTTGCTCACATGTAGCTGCTGTCATTTATTATTTATCTTATGCTCGATACGACACATACATAGTTCGGCCAGCAGAGATGCTCACTAGAATTTTCAATAACGACGCAATAACACCGACAATTGACGAAGATAGCGACGAAGACTGAAAACGCCATACACGATTCAACCGCACACCAATCCTACCTACAATTATTACAGATAAGTATTCCTAATAATACTTCATGTATATATTTTCTGTCACAAAAACAATCAATCCCTTATTCCATGTAAAAAAATGTTACGTAGATAAGTAATACAGCCCGTAGATGATTAAAGGCCGAAAGTACTCCAAAAATATTTTTCCGGAAAATTATTTAAAAATAGTTTAAACATAGTTAAAAAATGTTTTACAATAGCGTAACTGTTGGTTTTGGGAAGCAAGGTATTTACTTATTTAGAAAGAATAAAAAAACACAGATATGATCATGAACGATATTTGATCGATGTTTCCTCTACTAAGGCTAGGCTTTTTACTGAACGACTTCGGCAGCTCGTCGATACGTTGGAGAAAAATAAAACATCTGAATGGGACACGTCGGCGGACCAAAAAGAAGCGCGGCTCTGTCTTTGATTCGATACCTAAAGACACCGCGAGATACAATGTAACGAGATACATATACAACAGTTAATGGAACCGTATTATAGATATAATTTCTGTACAAATATCTATACTTCCACTCAGAAATTAATCTTTAAATACTTATAGAGAGAACATCGTTCATTTCCCTTTTATTATTATTATTCTTGGGCAATATACAAATGGTTCAACATTCGTTGCAATGGATTGAGGAAAACCCCCAAAAAAACTCAATCAAACCATTATTATCGTTTAACAATTTCTTATCACTCGGGCTCCTCCAGTCCGATCTGTTTGCGCATATAATTGAACTTCACTGTTGGTATTGGTTTTGTGAAAATATCCCCTAGTTGTTCACCTGTAGGTATATATTTTAGTATTATTTCCTTTTGTTCGATCTTTTCTCGTGAAAAATGATACTTAACGTCGATGTGTTTCGATCGCTTATGATCTGTTGGATTATTTCCTATTGCTATACAACCGTTATTGTCCTCGAAAATAGTAATTGGTTCCTTTATGTCTATTTTTATACTCGACAACAAAGATTTTATCCAACTAGCTTCTTTAATCCCTTCATATAACGCCATATACTCAGCTTCAGTTGAGGAAGTTGCGACTGAGTTTTGTTTCCTTGTATTCCAACAGATCGTATTCGTTTCAAACATTTTAAAAATATATCCAGTCGTACTCTTCCTGTCGATTTCATTACCTGCCCAATCAGAGTCTACATAACCAGTCAATATAGTTTTGAAATCATTTCTTTTATAAATTAAACGGTATCTTAACGATCCTTTCACATATCTTAAGACCCTTTTTAGATTCTGCCAGAGTTCCTTATTATTTTTATTTTGATATCTGCTGAGCAAGTTCACAGCGAAACATAAATCAGGTCGCGTGCATAGCATAGCATACATTAAGCAGCCAATAAGGTTCCTACATGGTACATCAAAATATTCATCCGAATCTAAGACTGTGTAGTCTAATTTTGCAGGCAATGGAGTACTTACACTATTACACTCACTCATTTTGTACTTTTGCAAAACATTCTGTAAATAGACGCTTTGATCTAGAGTGATTATATCGTCTTTTCTTTCAACGTTTATTCCTAGGAATAATCTCATTTCGTTCATATCTGTCATTGAAAACTTTCTTTTTAAATAATCTTTAAAGTTTTTTAATGTGCTTCTATCGTATGTAACTATTAAGAGATCGTCAACGTACAAAATGACATATATATTTTTACAAATATGATTCCTATCGAGGAAATATAAACAGCGATCTACAGAAGAGTTTTGAAAGCCATGGTTTTTGAGAGTGACTTCAAAAAGTTGAAACCAGCATCTGGCCGATTGTTTTAAGCCATATAATGCTTTATTCAACCTGCATACTTGATTTTCTTGCGCTTGAATACCTTCTGGTACACGCATATAAATCTCCTCTTTCAGTAGACCATTCAAAAAGGCTGTCTTAACGTCCATTTGGTGAATTAATAAATTATACTGATTTGCAAAGGCCAAAAGCATTCGAAAAGTTGCAATGCGAGCTACAGGCGCAAAGGTCTCATTATAGTCTAATAAATATTGTTGACTAAAACCTCTTGCAACCAATCTCGCTTTAAATTTGCATGGATTTCCGTTTTCATCCATTTTAATGCTAAAAACCCATTTGCAATCAATTATATTTTTATTATTTGGACGGGGAACTAGGTTCCACGTATTGTTATATATTAGGGAGTCGATTTCATCTTTTATCGCTTTCTCCCACTGAATCTTATCATCACGGTCTTTTATCTCACTATACGTTTTGGGAACTTCACAATTTGTTGCGAGTGCATAAGCATGATAATCATGCTCCTCATTATAATTTATATGAGGTTTGACTTTAATTCTTGCATTTCTTCGCGAACCACTTTCATTAGAGTCAATTTGAGCATTAGTGTTTTCGATATTCCTTTTATCAGACACTATTGTTTCGCTCCTTTGACTTTTGCTGATTTCTTTTTCTTCATCAGCTTCTTGTGATTTTATTGCTACGATACTTTCTTCTTCAAAGTTATTTGTGTGTACAAAAGGTCTTGAATTTTTAAAATTAATCTCATCAAAAATGACATCACGGGCTATCATGAATTTTCCTGTATTCGCGTTTAATATTTTATACCCGTTTTTCTCATAGCCTATAAATATCCCTTTAAACGATTTCTTATCAAATTTACTTTCTCTATTTTTGTCGTGCACGTAGACGGTGCTACCAAAAATTCTTAAACGATTTAATTTTGGTTTCCTATTATGCCATAGTTCAAAAGGAGTTTTATTCTCCGCGATGGCTTTACTTGGAGAAATATTAATTAAGTGGGCTGCTGTTAATATTGCCTCTCCCCATAGCTCTTTGTATAAAACAGCACCATGAATCATGGCGCGAGCTTTTTCTAATAGAGTTCTGTTCATTCGTTCTGCTATGGGATTTTGCTGAGGCGTATACGGAACTGTCAATTGATATTGAATACCCTTTTGCACACAAAAAGCTTTGAATTCATTTGATAAGTATTCTGTCCCATTATCGCAATTCAAATTTGCGATTTGTAAACTGAAGTGTGATTCAGATTTGGCTACAAAGTCTTGAAAAACTTTGAACACTTCAGATTTAAACGCGATGAGATAAACGACCGTGTAATGTGTAAATTCGTCAATGAATGTAACAAAATAACTTTTTTCGTCGATTGTTTTTGGTTTAATTGGTCCACATACATCAGAGTGGACAGTAAACAGAGGTCTAGTTATGTGACTCCTGTCCCTTCCTTTTGAGAAAGGCAGACGCGCTTGTTTTCCGTACACACAAGCTTCACATAAATCCTGTGTAGGATTAATTCTGTCTATTAATTTCTTACCAACGATTAAATCATTCTGTTTCATTTTAACGAATTTAGAACTCTCAATATGACCCAAACGTTCATGCCACAATTTGTATGTGTTTGGTACTACGATATTATTTGCATATGTTTTATCACACATAGTTTTATCAATAGTAAATGTTACACATATTAAATTTTGTGCTGACTTACCAGTGAGTATGGTCTTACCACCTTTCGTTACTGTAACTTTGCCAGTTTCGCTAAAAATGACTCTCATTCCGGCTTCCTGGATTCGGCGAACGGAAAGTAGGTTGTTTGGGACATCGGGTACGTATAATACATTCTCCAGAACTCCGGTAACTCCTAGATTTGTCGTTATTTTAATCGAACCAATCTTCGTTGCCGTGATAACTTCTCCTTTCTTTGCAATTGACACATGAATGGGCTTCTTCAATGTTGATAAAGTCACGAAAAAATCCATTTCATTAACCAAGTGATCTGTAGCACCTGAGTCCAATATAAAATCTATTTCAGCAGAATCATTTGATCTTTTATTATTTTTTATTTGAACTCCTGTCATAAACGCGAAGCTTTCACGCTCTCCTTGCACTTGAACGGTTTGAATTGTTCGCGGCCGCTCTTCAGCCGTAGAATTCCTTTTGTAATAGTAGCAGTCTTTCTTTTCGTGGTTTCTTCTGCCACAATAATCACATTTTTTATAATAGTTTTTGTTAAATCCTTTATTTTTAAAAGAACGACGTTGATGATTATTTTCATTTCTTTTAAAACTTGTCTTAAATTTTTTATCTCTCTTTATCCTCTCATTATCCCTTTTTGTTTCTATATGCAATACTTTTGCACTTGTTTCACTTTTCTCGTTTCGTAGTTTCACTTCATAATTTAGCAATTTAATTTTCACAAATGCGAGGCTTAGATTTTCGTCTGATTGGGTTTGGATTGCGGTGACGAGTGGATCGTATGAATTTGGTAACGTTAATAACAATCTGGCTACTTTACTCATCTCGGACAGTGTTTCTCCCGCAGAGTGTAGTTCCACTATCATTTCGTCGAAAAGTATGAAATGTTTTGAAAGTGGTATATCTTCCTTAAATTTAAAACACAATAACTTCTTCTCGACAGCAAGTTGAGTTGCGAGGCTTTTTCTTTGGTATATCGCATCCAATTTGTTAATTATATCCCTAGCCGTATCTGTCTCCGTTGCGAAACATAACATTGAATCTGTTAAGTATTCAATAATTATTCCCGTAGCAATTCTCTCGCATCGCATCCAATCTTTTCCCGGGGTTTCTGGGCGATCCAAGTCCAAAACTTTCAGTGCATCCTCTTCTGCTATTAATGCCCGAATTCTGTGTTTCCAGACGCTATACTTTTCCCCATCGAAGGGGTTGATGTTTCGCTTTGTCTTCTTCGTGTCTGCACTCATTTTCACAGTATCACACGTCTCAAAACTTAAATTTCCCGTTCACTTTATAACTTTAAAATTAGTTCAAATTAGTTTAAAGTAACTTTAAAATTACTTTAACTATGTGCCTGGGCCCATAACCTGTTGGTTTTGGGAAGCAAGGTATTTACTTATTTAGAAAGAATAAAAAAACACAGATATGATCATGAACGATATTTGATCGATGTTTCCTCTACTAAGGCTAGGCTTTTTACTGAACGACTTCGGCAGCTCGTCGATACGTTGGAGAAAAATAAAACATCTGAATGGGACACGTCGGCGGACCAAAAAGAAGCGCGGCTCTGTCTTTGATTCGATACCTAAAGACACCGCGAGATACAATGTAACGAGATACATATACAACAGTTAATGGAACCGTATTATAGATATAATTTCTGTACAAATATCTATAGTAACAACAATCGTACGGTTAGAAATCGAAAAAAACATCTGATTAAAGAAAAAAAAGAAATTGGCACGGTGCGGGATACGAACCTGGTCCAAAAGTCTTCAGCGGTTCCGCAGTCGGAGACTATAGCTACTGCATCGCTCCGCCCGGGGTCTTATAGTGTAGGCAGTGGGGGAGGCTAACCCCCTCCCTCGGGTAGTACGTTAGCTGGGAGGTGTCCTATTGAGTACTCACGTGATCCAAGCACCTCCCCTTTAGCTTAGGTGGGCGTGGGTTTTTAGTGGGTAGTCTCTGGGGATCCTCCTCAGAGACAGTGCCACATAACCCCGGCTTCCCCCAGGGAGCCGGGGCATGCGAAAAGCGTTTTCCCACGAAAAAAAGGGTTGGAGTAGGGTAAGGGAAAAGCTACCAAGGGGGTTCTATTGGGAGATGCAATGGGCAAGGAGAGAGGAAAAGAAGTGGAGGTCAATGGAAGGTTTGGCATTGGGGGTGAGGAAGGGGTTAGACACAGAAGGAGGAGAAGTAGAAAGGAGATGATTCAGGAAGCGTTAGGGGGGGGGAAGGAAAGATGGTGGAGGGTGGGAAGTTTTGGGGGAAGGGGAGAAGTGGATGAGGAGCGTGGAGAAATGGAGGGAAGATGCAAATGGACGATTGGGATGAATGGGGAACGACCGGAAGAGGGGGTCCGGGTGGTTAGGGAAGGGGGCTGTAGGTGTGTGTGTGTGTGCGTGAACGGAGGGGTGAGTGAGAGAGCTGATAAGTGTTTATTTTTATTCTATGTTAAGTTAAAATAAGTTAAGATAAGGACGATGTTATCTCTCTCTCTTTTGCGAGTCGAGTTTTTGCGTTGTTTGCGTGTTTTGCTGTTATGATAAGGTAAGATAGGAGCGGAGCGAGTATGGAAGGAGGAAGCGAAATGTTATCAAAATTGTAACCCTGACGGGATCAATAACACTATTCCTACCGACACTTCACGTATACCTATTCCTACCGCGACCGGTCAAATGACCGGTCTTTAGCGCAACTTATATTTTTTAATATAGAATGAAGATAATAGCCAATTTGACAGTATAAAAATATAGTTTCTTTTACTTAGGAGTATATAATGTACATTTTATTCGTTTTCACCGCATAATATTTCGTTTACTATACTCTGTTGGGCCTGATGTTCCCCTAAAAATATTATGAATAGGTGCTCTACCAGGATTAGACCCTTCTTTTACTTCTTGCCAAACAGTTCCGTCTACAGCAGTTTCGATTACCTCTTCCTCATTCTCACTATCGGAACTAATTAAAAATCTCCTTCTCTTTCGTCCTCTACGTACGTTCGAAACATTCTCTTCGTCCTCATAGGTGTTCGAGTCGGTCTCAAATAGATCATAATTTTCCGCATTGTCATTTTCAAATCACACTCTTCATCAATATTATTTATTTTCTCTAATGATAAATTTACACTCTTCGAACGACTTGACATTTTGGGAATGAATATTCATGGGATAAAATGAAAACTAAAATATAAAAATGTGAATCAAGATGGATAAAAAAATGAACAAAAGATAAAGTGTGAAACTTACTACGAAGTATTGTTGGCTTCTTCACTTTTTTGAAAATGACACTTATAACACGTAATACAATATAAAATAAAAGTAGAATAATAATAGAATAAAAATACAAAATAGTAAAAGACTGCCGAATATGCTCCTTGTAACTTTCACGTTTTGATGCTCTCTGCTCAGGTCACAAGACTTTACTGATTTGAATTCGTGAGAAGACGTCTAGGCATCCCTTTCGGCTATGATTTTATTTATTTTACAGTCATAGTGGATAAGACGGTGTAAGAACATCCGAGGTTCTGGACCGCTTCGGATACCAATCAGGCAAATAAACTGAATATTCTAAGTAAACACTTTGAAATGCCGTAAAGCAGTCCCTGGAAGGCACTTTTCGGCTAAAATCATGCCACAACTGCATTACCTTTCGTTTGTAACGACTTTATAGTTTGGGAATTGAGTCTTTGAAAGAATACTATTACAAAAAGATATAAATCGTTCTACCGGTCAAATGACCGGTCGTGGTAGGTAAGACAGACAACAAATTTTTCTCAGAAAATACACAATAAAAAAAAGAAGTGAACATTGAAAAATGTATTATACGCATATTTTAGGAAAAGTCGTGAAGTTTAAAGGCGATTCAATTACGTTGTATATAGGAAATTCTAATCGAAATTTTAGAAACGGTTATGTGACCGGTCGCGGTAGAAATAGTGATAAACTTATTCTATTTTTATTATAGCTATATGATAGTGAGGTCAAGACGAATCCAATTACGTGTAATATTATGACCTTCACGTGACCTTGAGTACGAGAAATTCATAAAAGTAGGACAATTGATGTAAATAGTGAAATGACGATGACATGATCCCCCTAGGGTTTCAAGAAATGTTCTTGAACCTTGACTAATGACTGTAAGCACGCTTACAATAAATTGTAAACACTGATACAAATTCTTCTCGTTTCGGTGACTCCAATCAGTACGTTTAAGAAATTCATCGAGTTTTATTCGATTGCGAAAGATAACGTTACTTCTCTGAAACGATGGTGTACAAGCATCTCAACAGTACACAGAAAGATACCCTGAGAGAAATCATCCTTCTCGACAAAGTTTTGACCGCATAGTTCAATTGTTTTGTAAAACAGGGAGTACTGAATCACTGAAAAGGCTTCTTTTTTCTGCCGCCGCACAGTGCGAACAAGTCGGCACATCTCACTACATTTTTATTTGACGATGCACGAAAATTTCCTGTGGCAGAACTCTTTATTAGCAGGAAATGCATATTATTATTAATTTAAAAATCATTTAACAATTTTTTTATGCACAAAAATAATTTCTTTTTTTTTCAACTTATTAATTTTATTGTTAAATTTAATTTTTTGTGACTAATTCCCATTGCATATGCATTAGTAACCAAATTTAGATTTTTGTACAAAAATTTGGTCATGGAGGCACTCTCTAAAGTGCCAAAAATCGAAAAATGTTATATTAACTGTAAATGAGTGTGCAATAATAATTCTGTGTAATGGAAAGTTCTTACCAAGGAATATGCATTTAATAAAGTAGATTTATTTTTTGTACAAATTTTCAACGGTGGTTTTATTTGTTAATTGCATATAAAACTTAAAATTAACATAAAACAAAAACGGCAAAATATATCCTGAGATTCATGCATATTCGGATACATTACTTATTATAGTTTAAGAATTTCATAGTTTTGTCTGTGACTTTTTGCGACTCTCAATTTTATAAACTTTTTAAGTAGTGTCCATACCTTTCTTTTAGGATCTATCGTGGAAAATTTGTTATTTTCTTTTTAAATGTATTAGTTATATTGTTAAATTTAATTTTTTGTGAATAATTAACAATAAGTATACATTTGTAAACAAATTTGGTTGTAAAAGATTTTGCCATTTGTTCGCCACAGTTACAGTGGGGAATTTACTGGGAAAGTTCAATATTCGTGTATATCACGATATGAAATACATTTCTTTTGCAAAACATGCGTATTAGAATGGAAATTGTTAATAATAATCATATCATAACCATTATTATGCATAATACAATTTTGCAATAATTATATATCACTCATGTTTATATATTTTTAATTTGTTTTTAATATATGTTTTATAACTATTGAAAAAGTAATAAGAATGTAAGGATAGATCGAAATGTGCAAGATCACGAGAGTCAATGATTTTGAGTCGCAATCAAAGTACTGAGAATGACTCGCATAGCGAAGCAGCAGCAGCATGCTCGGATAGCATTTTGTTGAGTTTATTCATTTTATTCACTAGTATTATAATTTGTTTAAGTTCATTATTGTTAATTTTACATATGGTTCATTTATTATTAATTTTGTTCTAAACTTGTTAGTTTTTAAAAATAAATTTGTTAATTTTTAATAATAAATTTAAAAAAAAAAAATTTTTTTTTTGTTAAAATTATAAACTATATTGGTAAAAATATAATTGTCTGTATAATATTTCCTCTATATATGCATTAATAACCGAACTACGAGAAGTGCCGAAAACAGGCGATTTGTCCGCACTGTACGCCGTGCCGTCGCATTATTACAGCCACTAATTTTCATATTACGTATTTCATATTACAATAAGGTTAATCATTAGACGTCTGTACTACCAGCAGGGTTATCGATATCAACCAATCAGCAGGTCGACAGATTCGAGTAGATCTCCGTAATGTCCAGTGAATTAATTTCGAATAAAATATTAGCTGGGGTACATAATAATATGTAGTATGAAATTTATTGAGATATCTTTTCGAGTGGGATCTATCCAGACTGTGTGTGGTGATTAAAGCTGTAATGCTAATTAAATTTGGTTAACGAGACCGATGAATATTACGAAATGTTATGCAATTGACCTAAGATAACATTTTCGTGATTGATTAACCTAAAAATATACTGTCGCGAAGGAAAGTGTTCAATTAACTCTGCCAACGAAACGCCTTTATCAAACCTAAAATGGCATGGTGAATCTAAAGATACGATTTTAAGTAAACAATTTTATTCGCGCATATGCGGATAAAAAAACGATAATGTTTTTCGATAGTGGAGCATGCGATTGTTGCAATCTAAAAAAAAAATTAACCGATGCAAGACAACCGGTGTTGCGGAATATAGCCAAGTGCTGAGTCAGAAGGACTCAGAAAGGTGCAGTAGAGAAAGAAAAGTGAAATATGTAAGGAAGGAGGATAGTGTGAAGAACGAGAGAGTATATAGTGAAAACAAAAGATATATTCACGAACGGTAACAGTAACGGTACAGAAGTGAACGCGAAGCCCGCAGACACTTGTATTAGACGGCGATCAGTCGATCGCAAAGACAATAAATCAGCGCTATGCAAGGATCAGTCGATCACGAGCAGGAGTCAAAGGGGGGCCCGTTTCGGAAACGCAGGTCTACTTATACTAACGCGGGCCGTTGGCTTCGGCAGGATGAGGAGTGGGATTTTCGAAATAGGCAAGGATGAGGCAGAGCAGCCCGTTCGTTAGGACGTCCTAACGGCGTCCCAACGGTCGGGGCTGCGATGGGAACAAAGGGTAGAGGCAGTGGATTTCGGAGTTTGGAAAACAACCAACGGCCCGCGCGGCGCGTGCATGAGAATCGCACGAGAGCCAGTGTTTACAAATTCGAACAGCTGACTGTTGTCGCGCGAGGAAGACGGTGTTTACCGGCGACGGGCAAAAACGCCGATGCGTGATCGCTCATGCACGACGCCGGTGTCGGTGGCAATAATACCCGGATTAAACGGTTAATTCGGGGAATCGAATTATAATGAAGACGGCGACGAGAGATCCGCCGATGCAGATTTTAAACAACCGGATTCGATCGAAAGTAAACCAAGCACAATTACGCATCTTTGCATCCATTTTCAGAGGTTCGAATAACACTGTCCAACAAAATTAAACTTTTTTCGAGTTTTGCAATACCTGTTGGGTGATTCTTATACACTTTGTCATCCTAAAACCGAATCTGAAAGTAGAATTGCTCCATCACGCAACGTTTTCGAAAAATTTTGGTTTTTGTAAAAATGCCCGATTTTGATACGAAACGACGTGTCACGCAAAAACTAAACACGCGAGAAAGTTCAAATTTGAGTCAAGAGATAGAGGGGACTCTCCTCTACATATTCATATAGTCAATTATATTTTTATGTACTTCCTAATAGTTGTAAATGGTTGTTAAAGTTTGAAAATGTGCCGACGCGGGTACTTTGTACGCTCTATTTTTGTATTTATGTGAAAAATCCTTTATCTAGCAGGAATTTACTATACAGGAATGCATTCTACAGACATTTCTGGTAAAGAAACCATTCACGAAAAGTATTTGGTTCCCTTAATGTACGAGAAGGATCAGAAAATGTTAATTGACAGCGTGTGCGCGACGCGTTCGCGCCAGACGGCCATTGCAGCCTTTTCGCGACTCGCCAGGGCCGTCGCTATGCGTAGTCGACGTTGGTACCACTCAAGTATGTCTTTGCTTACTATGCTTAATTAAATACATTTTTTTTGTCTTTTTGGGTGCCAATCATTACAAAAGATTATAAAAATACGAGTTATATTCACATTTCATTGTGGAAATGCTTAATAAAGAAAATTGAATACAAAAACTTACCTATTTCTGATGTAAACAAATTAAAAATGTTTCCGCCTTGCTTGACGTTTGTTCCTGGTATCCCGATTTTCAATAATATGTGTCCAGCAGTAATCAGCAAGCATCCGCACATAAGTCTTTTCCTTTGTAACGTTTTTCATTGTTGAAATATCTTGATGAAAGATTAATGCTGGAATTGTATTACTTGTTTTGATTTTAAAATAATTTCGTCATGAATATAACAAAAACAGTCCGGCTGATTTATACACTTCCGCGAGATTTTATCGATTTAATATAGAGCGATCTATGTCTTAATTATTTACTTCGATCAATAAAATCGATAAAAATAGTCCCATTTACATAGTGTTTGGACTTATTTTAATCGGAAGAATCATGAATGTCCATTGGTATTACAATTACAA
Organism: Halictus rubicundus; assembly: GCF_050948215.1. Taxonomy (NCBI): domain Eukaryota; kingdom Metazoa; phylum Arthropoda; class Insecta; order Hymenoptera; family Halictidae; genus Halictus; species Halictus rubicundus. The sequence continues at coordinate 4,095,087 of NC_135162.1, forward strand.
AAATAAGACAACAATTACTGAAAATAAAATTTTCCAGTCACCGCATTGCTGCGGTCAATTTTCTTTATTAAGCATTTCCACAATGAAATGTGAATATAACTCGTATTTTTATAATCTTTTGTAATGATTGGCACCCAAAAAGACAAAAAAAATGTATTTAATTAAGCATAATAAGCAAAGACATACTTGAGTGGTACCAACGTCGACTACGCATAGCGACGGCCCTGGCGAGTCGCGAAAAGGCTGCAATGGCCGTCTGGCGCGAACGCGTCGCGCACACGCTGTCAATTAACATTTTCTGATCCTTCTCGTACATTAAGGGAACCAAATACTTTTCGTGAATGGTTTCTTTACCAGAAATGTCTGTAGAATGCATTCCTGTATAGTAAATTCCTGCTAGATAAAGGATTTTTCACATAAATACAAAAATAGAGCGTACAAAGTACCCGCGTCGGCACATTTTCAAACTTTAACAACCATTTACAACTATTAGGAAGTACATAAAAATATAATTGACTATATGAATATGTAGAGGAGAGTCCCCTCTATCTCTTGACTCAAATTTGAACTTTCTCGCGTGTTTAGTTTTTGCGTGACACGTCGTTTCGTATCAAAATCGGGCATTTTTACAAAAACCAATATTTTTCGAAAACGTTGCGTGATAGAGCAATTCTGCGTTCGGATTTGGTTTTAGAATGACAAAGTGTATAAGAATCACCCAACAGGTATTGCAAAATTTTTTTGGTGTTGGACAGTGTAATTAGTAAACGCTGTACTTGAAAATAAGAAACATGTTTGACACCGCTCAATAATGCGTATGTAAGGCGATACGTCGAATGTCAACTCCAATTAGCACAAGTTCTATCGTAAAAACGAGAATAAGAAAATTTCTTTCGTTGACTGGAAGATTTATTGAGCGAGGAATAAATTTAGTCCGTCTGTCGACAATTTCACTTGAACCAATTTCACTACTATAGTGGTAGATTATACACCGGATCGTTTATAGTTCGTATACGTACAATTTTCAGTAATTCCCATTTCAGTTTTAAAAATAGCTGGTTATATTATATCTAAACATTCGTTGTTTCTTATGTATGTACAGTCTTTTTTAAAATTGGACCAAACTTAGACTTAGATATTAGATATTAGAAGTTCGGAATAAATGATAATCTGGTAGTACAATGTTAGGGCTATATGGTGGATGTGACATCACTTCCAAACCAAGCTCCAATAACTTTTCACGTGTTACCAAAAATGTGTGTGGCCTAGCGTTATCATGGTGGAACACGATTCCTTTGCGATTTGCCAATTCTGGCCGTTTTTCTTTGATTGCTATGTCCAGTTTTGATAGTTGTCGATAATAAATATCTGAATTGATGGTTTGGTTCCTTGGGAGAAGCTCAAATTACACAATACCTTTGTAATCCCACCAAACTGACAACATGATCTTCTTTTGGTGCAATTCAGCTTTCGGTGTGGTTTGGGCTGATTCATCACGCTTGGACCATGATCGTTTTCGAGTTGTGTTATTGCAAACAACCCATTTCTCATCACCAGTGATGATTCGCTTCAGAAAAGGGTCGATTTCATTTCGTTTGAGATGCATATCGCATACGTTGATGCGTTGCGTTAAGTGAATTTCTTTCAATTCGTGTGGAATCCAAATATCGAGCTTCTCAACGATTCCGAGACTTTTTAAACGATATTCTATAGTTGTATGCGAGACATTTAACCTGTCTGCAATCTCTCGGAGAGTTATATGACGATCCGATTCAATAATGGCTTTCATTTGGTCATCATCAACTTCAGATGGTCGACCAGAACGTTGGTCGTCTTCAAGTGAGAAATTTTCAGAACGGAATTTTTTAAACCAATTCTGGCACGTGCGTTCTGTTAAGCAATCCACACCATAAACTTCACATATATCTTTGTGAGCCTCGGCAGCTTTTTTACCTCTACGGAAATAAAAAAGCAATATGTGCCTATAATGTTCGTGTTTGCACTCCATGTTCAAATTGACACAGAACTAACAATTTTAATCAAAATTACGTGTAATTTGCTTCAAAAGTAACCTAAAAGAAGCAGTTATGAAATGTCAGAAAGAAAACAAATGCAACGTTAACAGAAGTCAACCAAACAAAACATAAAGCCATCTATTAGTGAAAGCCGAAATTACTTTCTTGCCAACCTAATACTTAGATCTAGAAAAGGCATCATTTAAAAAAACTTAAAAAATCGTGACCTCTACTTTTTTCTTCGCTTTTTTCTTTTCTTTATGTACGATATGTATGCTGCCGAATATTGCAAAGTACGCGACGATGAGGTAAGAATTCGCAATTTGGGCTCTGGGCAGAGATAGATTGGACTTTTAGGAAAGATCAGTGACTATTTTTAAACTGCTCATTTTAATATTGAAGCGTCAATTTAAAAAAGTGTCTGACCCTTGTACGTTTCGCAAGAGGCCACGACCTTCGGGTCATCGATTCTGTTGAAACTTTACACACTTATAGATCTTGTTGTCCTGTTCACGATTATACACCATTAGAGTAGCCTCTCCTTAGCATCTCGTGTCGCCACGCTTGTTTCGAACGCCTCCCGACTGGCTGTATGGTACCGAATATTACAAATTACTACACCATGAGCCAAAATAACCAGAGGGTTATCAAATCATTTCAATGGAAAAATTGTGATTTCATTCGTTTCTTTTCGCATAAATCGATTTTTTCCAAAATCCTGAGGTGACAGACAAATTTTGTGATCGGATTTGAAGTCAGCGTGATAAAATCTACGAGAAAAGATGTATAGAATATCAAGAAAAATCTAACCGTGCGTGGTATTGGATAAATCACAATTTTGTTTAAATATTCCAAGTTTATTTTCAAAGTTAAAACATGTTTGTACCATAGTCTCTCAATTTTTCCCTTATTTTGCAATATTATAACTTCTAAAAAAAAAAAACAAAATTATTGCTCTATCTCATTTCTATCGAAAGTTCTTTGATTTTGACAGAAACTTCGTCACTTTGTACAGGGTGGGACAATAATTATGTCCAGTTTGAATATTGCCGTTATTTGTAATAATATGATAAAATGTTATATAGAAAACTTACACGGTATAGAGGGGGACATATTGTGACACAAACATTTTCTGCGTGGGTGGAGGGATAGAGGAGATTTCAAGTCCAACTCTATTTTTTTAAATGGAATGCTATGTTTTTTTTATCGGGATGTGATAGCCAGTGTTGAGACGAATTCAGCGAGTTATCATTGAAGGTCATGCAAGGTCAAATGTGGTAGTAAAATAAATTTTATCACATTACGGAAGATGCTCGAATTGATGACCGTTTGGGTCAATGCAAATTTGCAATCTTCGTATCCCTGCATCACGTACATGTCTTATCGTTTCTGAACTTATTCTGGCACATGCTGCAATTACCCGTTGCTTCATATTTTCTGGTGTAGTGGGTACTTCTTGATAAACAGCATTTTTCAATGTTCCCCAGAGAAAAATATCTAATGGTGTTAAATCCGGAGAGCGAGCTGGCCAAGAAACTAATCCTCCACGTCCTATCCATTTATTTGGGTAAAGTTCGTTCAGTGCATCTCTTACTCTCCGAGCATAATGTGCTGGACATCGGTCGTGCTGTAACCACATCATTTGGCGAACGTTTAGTGGTACATTTTCTAATAAAGTTCCCAATCTACTTCGTATAAAGTGTTCATATCGTTCGCCAGTAAGATTTCCATTGATAAAATGCGGTCCGATTATTTGATCACCAACGATTCCACACCATACGTTAATTGACCATTGTCGTTGGTGCTCAACTTGTCGTAACCAGTGTGGATTATCGATACTCCAATAATGCATATTATGCAAATTGAGATTTCCATGGTTAGTAAACGTAGCTTCATCGGTGAACAGTATTGAAGAAATACAGTGACTCCCATAAATATTCGGACACTAGGTATAACTAACTTTAAGATTTAATAATTCGTTTGTTGATAAAGCAATCGCCCTGGAAATTGTTTCTAGCAATGAAACATTTATTAAGGATGATAAACATATATACTTTATTTGAAAAATATACATACGTTTCATAATATATATTATTAAACGAAATAATGGACCATTTGTGGCTCACAAAAATATTTGGACACGTATTATATTTCTCTGGTAATCGCCTTCTGGGGACGCGATATCCCAAGAACGGGAAAACGTTTGTTTATAAACAGAATCTCGTGGACCATTAGATGTCCGTGCCAGCCCACTACTGTCAGTAGTAAACGTGAATTCGTTCAAAATGGGTCGCAAAGGAAAGAATACGAGTTTCGATGTGCGACAGCTTGTAATTTTTCATAGAGAAAAAGGAAAAACCTATCGCGAAATTAGTGCAATGCTTCGCATAAATAAGAGTACTGCTGCAGATATCTGTCGACGATTTTATATTGAGAATCGCATTGATTCTATTCCGCAAACTGGAATACCAAGTCTCTTATGTACGAGGGAGAAAAGCAAAATTATTCGGAAAGTGAAAAAAAATCCGCGCTTAAGTACTCCAAAACTAGTTAGTGAGCTATTAGGAGAAAGCTCCAAAAATGTTTCAGCCGAAACAGTTCGGAGAGTGCTGAGGCAAGCTGGTTACAATGGAAGAGTAGCTAGAAAGAAACCATTTATCAACGAAAAGAATAGGAATAAACGAAAAACCTTTGCAAGAGAGCTAATTTCTAAGGATGAGACATGGTGGAAGGATGTCATATTTGCTGATGAAAGCAAATTCAATCTGTACAATTCCGACGGAAGAACTATGGTGTGGCGGAAAGCGAATAAAGAGTTTAATTTTGGAAATACAAGAGGTACAGTGAAACACGGCGGAGGCAGCGTAATGGTCTGGGGTTGCATTTCGTCATATGGAGTCGGTAACCTAGTGTTTATTGACGGTATCATGGACAAAAATCATTATTTAAATATACTCAAAAATAATTTAATTCAAAGTGCTGAAAAAATGGGGCTTAATAATACTTTTAAGTTTTACCAAGAAAACGACCCCAAGCACAAGTCACGTATTGTGCAAGAATTTTGATTATACCGCTGCCCCAAAATTCTTCATTCGCCGCCCCAATCACTGGACCTTAATCCTATCGAGAATTTATGGGATGAATTGGATAGAAAAATTCGAAAAACCCCAATTACGTCGATAGCTGAATTAAAACAAAGACTTGCAACTGAGTGGTCGAATATAACTGTTGAATATTTTTAAAAAATTACAAACAATATGCCAAACAGGTTAAGACATGTTCTTAAACAAAATGGTTATGCCACGAAGTATTAAACAAATTTTGTAATGCTAAATTACATTATCTAAATTGAAAAATTAATATTGTCCGAATATTTTGTGAGCCAAAAATGGTACATTATTTCTTTTACTAATTTTTATTATGGAATTTATGTATATTTTTCAAATAAATTATTTATGTTTATCAACATTAATAGATCTTTTATTGCTAGAAACAATTCCCGGGACGATTGCTTTATTAACAAAGGAATTATCAAGTCGTAAAGTTAGTTATAGCTAGTGTCCGAATATTTTTGGGAGTCACTGTAAATGTTTCATCGGTTTGTATTTTGTTTAGAGTCCACTGACAAAATGCGAAACGATTCATAAAATCCGTACCGTGTAACTCTTGATGAAGGCTAATATGGTATGGATGAAATTTATACCGTGCAAGTATTCGTAGCACGCTCCTTCTACTGATAGCCGACTCGCGTTCAATCTGTCGGGAACTAATCTGCGGGTTATGAGCTACAACTGCAAGGACACCAACTTTATTTCTTTCATCAGTCGCTTTTTTACGACGACTGCTCTTACGAGTACCCAAATTTCCGGTTTCTTTCAATTTTTTGCACAATCTTCCAAATGTTCGGTGCAAAGAACGTGTACGGTTTGGATATCGTTCAGCCTACAAGGATTGAGCTCTTATCGAATTTTGTCGCACTTCCCCATAAATGAGGATCATATCCACTTGCTCTTCGAAAGAAAACTTTATTTTGATGATCACGCAGCTACTTGACTTAAGGGGGGAGGTCAAGTAAACAAGCGTTTCTTCTCGAATTTGTTTTGAAGAGAGCATAATATTTCCTTATTTACAAAAAATTGTATGTTATTGTGTAGCATCTAGACAATCTATATCAATTTTGAGATTATAAAAATATTCATAAATAACTGAGCAGCAGCTGCTTGGATTTGGCTCCTCGAAAATGCGCTGTGCAACACACAGGTCGCTGTAATTATCTGAAATCACAAATCCAAAAGTTTTTCGTTAATATATAATAATACGCTTTGCATGAACCTAAAAGTTTTTTTAAAAATTGGAATTAACAATGTTTTTAACCATTTCTTTATAAAAAAAATTGTGACTTCTTTTCAAAGTGGCGCAGAATTTGTAATTTTTTAATTTTTTCTTTTTAAATTTAGGTTCATGCAAAGCGTATTATTATATATTAACGAAAAACTTTTGGATTTGTGATTTCAGATAATTAGAGCGACCTGTGTGTTGCACAGCGCATTTTCGAGGAGCCAAATCCAAGCAGCTGCTGCTCAGTTATTTATGAATATTTTTATAATCTCAAAATTGATATAGATTGTCTAGATGCTACACAATAACATACAATTTTTTGTAAATAAAGAAATATTATGCTCTCTTCAAAACAAATTCGAGAAGAAACGCTAGTTTACTTGACCCTCCCCCCTTAACAATCGATCGAGACTGACTGACCGATTCATGTTATTGTTACGAACTGGTAGGATGTTTCCATTACGAGCTGATGAGATGTTTACATTTCTAGCCATACGCGTTGTATTGCCACAACATAAACAATATTACAACACCATTCGTTTATGTAAAAGCGAGGGTTTATGAAATAATACAGCATGTGCTAGAATAAGTTCAGAAACGATAAGACATGCACGTAATGCAGGGATACGAAGATTGCAAAGCATTGACGCAAACAGACGTTAATTCGAGCATCTCCCGAAATGTGATAAAGTTTATTTTACTAACATATTTGACCTTGCATGACCTTCAATGATAACTCGCTGAATTCGTCTCAACACTGGCTATCACATCCTGATAAAAAAAACATAGCATTGCATTTAAAAAAATAGAGTTGAACTTGAAATCTCCTCCATGCCTCCACCCACGCAGAAAATGTTTGTGTCACAATATATCCCCCTCTATACCGTGTAAGTTTTCTATATAACATTTTTTCATATTATTACAAATAACGGCAATATTCAAACTGGACATAGTTATTGCCCCACCCTGTATAAAACTTTAGAAAATGCTATAAACTTTTATTTACATAGATATACACAGAGTTGGGCATTATTTAGATAAAAAATTATTTAAATAATGATTCGAATAAAAGATACTTTTTCTTTATTCGTTACTCGAAGGTTCGAATAAAATAAGTATCTTTATTCGACGAGTATCGAATAAATCATTTTATTCGACGAGAATTTATCCGACGAATAAAGATAATTTTTTTTATTCGAAGCGGATTTATTCGAACTTCGAATAATTTTTTCATCTTTTATCCGTATCTTTTATTGGAAGGCTTCGAATAACTTTTGCCGAGCGCCGAGCTTCAAAGGCCCAGCAACGACAGACGACATACAATGTAAGCGGATGGAGAATCGCGCACGAATGAAAGTTTAAACTTTTAGATTTTTCAACATATCCTCATAAAATTGTGACGAGCGAATGGAGGGGATTTTCCTGATGAAAATGACGTCAAATATTGTTAATACGAATGAGTTGTAGAGCTTATCCCGATCATAATGAGTCCAAACACGACATCATTTGGACTGTCTTTAATGAGATTTAAATTTTTATCGTAACATTACGTATCAGTGAAACTTGTTCGATTACACTCGAATTTGACCTCACTTTCATCAGGAAAATCCACTCCAGTTCGAATAAATCCGCTTCGAATAAAAAAAATTATCTTCATTCGTCGGATAAATTCTCGTCGAATAAAACTATTTATTCGATACGCGTCGAATAAAGATACTTTTTTTATTCGAACCTTCGAATAACGAATAAAAATTTTTTTATCTTTCATTCGAATCGTTATTTAAATAATTTTTTATCTAAATAATGCCCAACTCTGTGTATATCTATGTAAATAAAAGTTTATAACATTTTCCAAAGTTTTATACAGGGTGGGGCAATAACTATGTCCAGTTTGAATATTGCCGTTATTTGTAATAATATGAAAAAATGTTATATAGAGAACTTACACGGTATAGAGGGGGATATATTGTGACACAAACATTTTCTGCGTGGGTGGAGGCATGGAGGAGATTTCAAGTTCAACTCTATTTTTTTAAATGCAATGCTATGTTTTTTTATCAGGATGCGATAGCCAGTGTTGAGACGAATTCAGCGGGTTATCATTGAAGGTCATGCAAGGTCAAATATGTTAGTTAAATAAACTTTATCACATTTTGGGAGATGATCGCATTGACGACTGTTTGCGCCCATGCAAATTTGCAATCTTCGTATCGCTGCATCACGTGCATGTCTTATCGTTTCTGAACTTATTCGAAATTTTTATTTAGATAAATATTTCGCCCAACTCTGAATATACATACATTATATATATACATACATACATGCATTATACAGGGTGGTTGGTAACTAGTGGTACAAGCGGAAAGGGGGTGATTCTACGCGAAAAAAGAAGTCGAAAAAATAGAATAAAAATTTTTCGTTTAAGGCTTTGTTTTCGATAAAATCGAATTTAAAGATCCGTCGGATTCGCGTCCTTTAGTATGCGTAGGAAGTAAAATTGGTAGGTCATGGTCAGACGCAGCAGACAATTCCTATCGAATATTCTATATTTTCGACTTCTTTTTTCGCGTAGAATCACCCCCTTTCCGCTTGTACCACCAGTTACCAACCACCCTCTATATACATATACAGGGTGGCCCACATAACTCTGAACAGCTCAATATCTCGAAAACTATGCCATCGATTTTAAAGTTCTTAGTCTTAAATTGCATGGAACTGAAGGGCCTTTCTGACTACATAAACGTGAAGTGGTCTCCCTTCCCCTTTAACGGGGGAGGGGAGGTACCTTTGTAATTTTAAATGGAACCCCCTATAAAATGTTACATATTTGGATTCTACAGGAAAAAACAAGTCAATTTTGTCGGAAACATTTTTTTGTCAGATACTTCCATGATGAGATATAACAGTTTGAAGTTTCGAGTTGTAGGTACTTGAAGCGCTCGGAAATAGCGTTATGGAATTATACGCGCTTGAGTCCTTTGCTTATTCGTGAAGAAATAAAATGTACTTTAAATGAAATGTTCAAAATGTCCACCACGGGCTTGTAAACATTTATTTACTCGAAACATCAAAGTTGTTCCAACATTTTTTAACATTTCGGGAGTCACTGAAGCGCAAGCGTCACGTATTCTTTGTTTCATATCCTCTTTTGTCGTCGGTGGTTCAAACATAACTTTGTCCTTTACATATCCCCATAAGAAAAAATCTAATGGTGTTAGATCGGGGGATCGAGGAGGCCATTGACGAGGTCCCCCACGACCTATCAATTTTTCGTTCAAAAATTGCCTGGTGATGATTGCAAAATGTGGAGGAGCGTCGTCTTGTATGAACCACATTTCTCTTCTAACGTGCAGTGGCACATCTTCCAAAAGCGCAGGCAAATGATTTTTTTAAGAAATCACAATAACTTGCAGATGTTACAGTTTCTTGAAAAAAATAAGGTCCAATCACAAAATCTCCTATTAGGCCACACCAAACATTTAAAGACCATCGATGTTGAAAGGGAACACATCGCATCCAATTTGGGTTTTCCGCAGCCCAATAATGCAGATTATGTCTATTTACATGCCCTGAATTCATAAAAGTGGCCTCATCGTAAAAAAGTATTTTGCACAAAAAGTCATTTTCCACAACACCCTGCAGCCACTCACAAAATCTTACGCGGTGATCGCAATCTGCTATCGAAAGCTCTTGTGATAAAACCATGTCATATGGATGATACTTTTGCCGTTTCAGAATTCGTTGAATTGATGAACGACTAATATGTGATGTTTGTGCAAGTGTACGTTGACTAATATGAGGATTCAATGTAATTGCGGCAAGAATACTGGCACTATTATTTTCATTAGTGACAGCTTTAGGTTTATTGCCAGTTTTTTTACACAATTCACCGTGCTCGTGAAGCCGCATTTCTAAATTATGAAATGTTGCATGACATTTTTTGATCCCATAACGTTCAAAAAACATCACTGCTGCACGCCGATAATTTTTTTGGCATTCACCTAACGTTAATAACATATTCACTTCTGTGTCAAAAGTAGCCATAATCACAATGTTACTGCTTGAATAACAGTTCTAAACTGAAAACGTTTTCATAGATAAGTGAGTCGGGAAAGTTTCTCACAAGAAAGACTGAACGAGTATGGGCTTATACTGTACATTTATTCAATTCGGCTATTACAGAAGGCTACCGCGCGGTTGTACAAATTATACGACAGATGATCGGTCGTTCGCGCCTGTTACACCCGAATTTACTTTCTCCGCGTCGAACAGGATCGCGGATGTACGGCGTCTACTCTCGGTAATTAACCGGACGAGAAGCAACCGGGTTCAGCTGGATTACGCGGTAACAAATTCTACGTGACTGTAGCCGTCGGAAGCAGTCGGAAACGGCGATGCGGCCATATTTCACCAAAAATCGGGAACGGTACGAATCCCCCGCGAATCCGCGACTCCGCGTTAGAAACCCGGCGACGTACAACCGCCTCGTGACGGTCACGCGCCCCCCTGCTGCACAGTAGTCTGAGAACGCGATTTTACTGGCCAAAAATCAAAATGTCATTGGAACTTTCTAAAAGTTGGTAATCACGTGTTTTTGAGGTCACTGATGTCGAATCTGATACCAAAAATTCAAAATTCAAAATGGCGGATTCAATACTGGGCACATATAGTCTGGAAATTCGCTTTTTGCGGTCAAAATTAAAGAGACATACATATCGACATTTTTTAACATTTTTTTCAATATATTTTAGTTATTCAGTTTAACTAATATAACTAATATGTATAATATAATTATATGATTTATTTTATAATTATAATTATGTAATCATACATAAATATGCTATTTACTTTATAATTATATTTATTTAACTATATACATATAATTATATTATTGCATTGGCAATTCCTCTTCATCTGAATCTTCTGCATCTTCGTCAATTGATTCCGTATCAATTGTAGAAGATGCAGATCGTTCTTCCTCAATAGACGGAGGACATAGTAGAGATAAGCACTTCAGAAGGTAAAAGCTTATTTTTGTACTGTTTCTGTCTTCGATTGTTTAAACTTATCGTTGATATGAAAGGGTCTGATGTTCCCATAGCCCTATAAGAATTAATAAAATATTGGATAAAAATGGAATAATATAACGAAAAACAAATGAATTATTGAAAAAATAATTAGTTACACACACCTATGAAATACGTCATGCAAATTATTCTTTCTGCTATTTTGTCGTGCATGATGTGCCATGTCATATTTATAATATTTGTTTTTCGATTCTGCCGCATCCTCTCCTAGGTAACCAGGAGGTAAAATACATTGCTCCAAAATTTGTTTGCCATGTATAAGAATTTTATGTACAGTCGGAGTCATTGGGTACCATGAATACTTTTTCATGAATAATTCAGCGGTTTCAGAACAAAATATTTGAAACTTTTTCAAATTTATTGGAAATTGTGAACATATAGTGATTAAAATTATTTTCATTTTTTGCAAGAGATTAATGTCCACACCTGGTATTTCTTCTAATATTCTCTTGTCTTGAAATGCTCGACGTGCGGTATTAACATCGTTTGTGTTACCACTACCTGGTTTTGGTTTATCAACATTCAACGACAATTTTTCCCAAACTAAAGTCTGAACTTCTTTTTTTCAAATAAGTAATTTTTCTTTGGAACATACTTTCCGACATTGTCATAAAAAATTAATTCAAACACAAACTAAATTTCACACTAAATAAATAAATTAAAAATATGTATATATGTATGTATATATATGCATAAATGTGTGTTACTATACTTATATAACTAATGCTTTAAGCACATAAAACTCTGTAAAATCCTTCTGTATCGATAGTTCGAGACTCGAATATTCGGTTGAAGACTAACGCGATCGAAAAGAATTATGCTAGAAGAAAACCAATTACTATGGTAACAAACAGGTTGCTCTGTTAAAACATCCGAGTGCGAGCCACCATTCAAGCGCCAAGTGGTCTTCGTGACCCGATAATTGCCAAACATCAAAATACCGCGACTCCTATTTCTTAATTATCGTACAAGGTGGCAGGAGGCGGCAGCTAAAATTTATATGCTCTTCTTCGCAATTGTTTAAACTTTCATATAAAACAAGTCTAATGCTTATAACTCTTAATACTTTTTTTAAAACCCTTCTCAAAGTTTAAATTGTTAATAATATTGCAGCATTTGCACATGGATTAAATAATGCGTAGAAACTAATTAAATACTGAAAGTACGCCTATTAATATATATAAAACATTCATTCAAACCTGTTATATCATGTTCTATAATGAGTTCTTAGAATAATTAGTTTCACTTTCAATTTCAGAATTTTGTATTCAAAACGTTACCCTCGATTCCACAATTATCTGAAATGAATAATATTTTGCATTTTTAAGGTTTGAAGTGTTTTGTTACTGTAAAGCAAAAAAGTTTTTCAAAATCTTGAACTTCGAAAATTGATTTTTGGCCAGTAAAATCGCGTTCTCAGACCACTGTGTGCTGTCAGGTCGGATTCGAATTCACTCAACCGGCCCGTTTCCCGACCGACGGCCTCGAGACCCTAAGCGACCCTATTCTAATTGCGATTTTCTGCGTTACGAGGTTACGTCTTTTTGCGACACGAAGTACGGCCGATACACAAAAACGCCAGCCGAGCCAACGCGAAATAATCACTAATAAGGGAAGCCTGATCGGCACTTACCACTCGGTACTACGGGTTCGCTGGATAACGGCAGCTACCCCTTGGTTTGCTCGAACGGCAGCGGCACACAAAAGACTATCGATATTAGGCAATCGTTAAACGACTAATTCTGAATAAGTTCGGCGACACAATGACTTACTTCGCGAACCCTCGCTATCCCCTAAGCGACGCGTCCCCCACTTTCCTAATTTTTCCTGCTCCCACGCGACGCTCGGACCTATCGCTAACGCTCGCGCGGCAGGGCCACGCCGCGGCGGTCCGGGGACTACGGCATCCGATTATTTGCTAGGTCTTCGTCGATGATCCCCGAAGATTGGCTGCTTCCCACTGAGGAAGATCTCGAGCCGCTTCCCGCATCGGATTCTCGTTGCTTTCCGGGACGAGGCGGCGCACAGTGGGGTATTTGGCCAGTTTAGCGCGCCAAAACTATTACGACGTTATTCATAATGTGAAGGTCATAATATTATATATCGTTGAATTCGTCTTAATACCAGCTACAACATTATCAAATCAAAAATACAGTTTAATGTTTAAAAAATCGAAGCGATCTTGTTTTTTTTCTTTTAAACAATTTTTTTTTAATGTTTTTTGTATTGCAATTTATACGTTTATTAATACTGTTACACTTTTATTTGAAACATTTTTTTGTCAGATTTTGAGAAATTGTTATTACAAACTTTCACGCGTACCGTGGTAAAAATTTAAACACAAAGTCTAAATATCAAAATCATAGTTTATTGACAACAAAATACAACTATATAATATTTATAAAATAAATTATAACGAATATTCTAAATTCGAATCGTCGGACTGTATAGATGTGTTAGATGAGGCACTACTATCGCAATTAATTTCAGCGGAGGGTACAAGCATATCTATAACCTCTGGTGATAATTTCTTTTTCGCTTTTTTATGCAATTTTCTATTGCTTGTTATGAGAGGCACTGATATATAAATCTAACCCCTGATTACTGTATTAGCAAGGATGCTTCCTCATGCTCACCACAGTATTCAAAGAAAGGCTGACACTCGATTGTTTAACCACGATTACATTTTTCCAATAATATAAACTAAATATTCTAGCAATAGTGACATTCATTCTCCTTCATTTACCTCCAAGTATCTATATCCTACAGATCAATTATTTCATCATTATCAGTCATATGTTATACGGTCGATTCATGCCATACTGATATGTATCGCACAAAAAGCTAAATTTCTACATGTTGCCGCACTATGCCGCACCTAAACTCTTCAGGATTCTGTAAAGCAATGTCTACTGAATAACCTCAAAAAAAAAAATTAGAGAGGTGTTTTGCGGAGAAAAAAAGTTATTACATAATACATTTTGATTTTCTGAAAAAAATTGTACCATTTTCGATTGTTTATTCTATCAAAACCACCGAAGCGTTTAGAACAAAAAGCTATAAAATTACTTTATATACCTTCCTTTACATCCTAGATATGTTTTTATCCCGATTCCATACACCACACTTGTTAAAAAAATCATTTCTTTAACACATGTTTTTCGACCCTTCTCTTGGTCACGAGAATATGTCACTTTCAAGTGTCTATATGTTACTAAATAGTACTGTTTATAGAAAAAATATTATTGTATATTACTCGCATATACAGGGTGAGTCACCAAACGTTAGCACCTCAAATATCTTTGTTGTTTCGAAAGATACGTAAAATATGGTAAGGACAAAGTTGAATGGTACAATGGGGCTGACACGATGCAAAAAAAATTTTGTTTTTATGTCATTTTTTTGGAGATATCAAGGTCACCTTGACTTTTTTAAATGGAACCACCCTTTTTTAAACATCTACAATGATAGTCCCTTTCATTAGGAATTCAGTGACTATAATTAGTCCAAGGCCATTCAAGGTCAAGGACAGAAGAAACGTATAAAACTAAAATATGGAAGCAGAATACGTTTATCACGGTTGAGACTTGTAGGAAATAGTAAACATACTATGGTCGTAGTTAAAGTAAACATACTAAGGTCCTTCAATGTTATTCAGCATTCTTATTTACTATCAGTATGTTTCCAAACGCGATTCCGCTATGTTATATTCGATGACTGAAAAGTGTGATATGATCACGATTTACTGTGAATGTAGAAAAAATGCAGTGCAGGCCCGACTACTTTATGAAGAAAGGTACCCCAAGCGAAACACTCCTTCTAGACATACTTTCACTAATACGTACAAGTTGTTTCGAAGTACTGGAAGTGTACATGCACGACAGTACAAACGGAAGAATCCCACGACTAATGAAGACAATGAAATTAATATTTTAGCAGCTATAGCTGTCAATCCTCACGCGAGTACGAGAAAAATTGCTCGGGAAGCAGGCATAAGTCAAAGTAGCGTAATACGAATTCTGGCCCGACATAAATTTCATCCGTTCCACATATCGCTCCATCAAGAATTGCACGGGAATGATTTTCAAAATAGAATTAACTTTTGTCAATGGGGATTGCTTCAAAATCATTCATTTTTTTCTAATGTCTTGTTTACGGACGAAGCAACATTTACTAATCATGGCTCAATTAATCTACGGAACGCCCATTATTGGTCTGTGGATAATCCGCACTGGCTGCGAGAAATTGATCATCAAAGACAATGGAGCGTAAACGTGTGGTGTGGTATTTTGAACGACAAAGTAATTGGACCATATTTCGTTAACGGAATGATGACGGGTCAGAAATACGATCAATTGTTGCAATAAGATCTGCCAATTTTATTAGAAGATGTCCCTTTACAAAATCGCTACGATATGTGGTACCAACATGACGGTTGTCCTGCTCATTATGCACGAGTAGCAAGAGAAACGTTGGATTCTCGATATCCAAACCGATGGATTGGACGGGGCGGAACAGTTTCATGGCCAGCACGTTCGCCTGATTTAAATCCACTGGATTTCTTTTTATGGGGTCTGCTAAAAGAGACCGTGTACACGGATGCTCCAACAACAGTTGAAGATATGCGTCAGCGTATCATCACAGCATGTACGAATATCACGTCGGATACACTTATCAGAGTTCAACATTTCTTCGGAGCTCGTTTACAACAATTTATCGACGCAGACGGCCATCATTTCGAACATTTATAAAATACAGGTATTCTGCTTCCATATTTTAGTTATATACGTTTTTTCTATCCTTCACCTTGAATGGCCTTGGACTAATTATAGTCACTGAATTCCTAATGAAAGGGACTATCATTGTAGGTGTTTAAAAAAGGGTGGTTCCATTTAAAAAAGTCAAGGTGACCTTGATATCTCCAAAAAATGACATAAAAACAAAATTTTTTTTTGCATCGTGTCAGTCCCATTGTACCATTCAACTTTGTCCTTACCATATTTTACGTATCTTTAGAAACAACAAAGATATTTGAGGTGCTAACGCTTGGTGACTCACCCTGTATATATAAGTAGACATAAGTTTACGTTTGCAGCATCCTTGCTATTTCTTTGCCGTTACTTCCTGTCAGGATGCTTCTGTGGTTTCCAGGCAATTCTTGGATTTGCACTTCCTTTTGACAAATCTGTAAATATGCGATCGAGAGAATCAATTTCTCTTAAATTTCCTGTTTTGCAGCGTAATTATAATTTATTCATTATTTAGACGCAACCATTACCTCTGATAGACCGTAATCCTTCTTCAAATGGATAAAGCTGTCTTGAATTCTTATTAACATGATGTCTCCGTTGAATTTAACCGTTGGCACATAATAATGAGCTGCCTGCAGCTTTTTGTGGAACAACATACCAGCAATCTTCAACTCCTCCTTTTTCAAATCTTTGTTATTTATTGTTTCTACCATTTTATCCAATATCTCGTCATCAGGTGTATCCTTCAAAATATTGTAAGCCTGCGGAAAATAAAATTACAAAAATACAGAATAAATCGTAACACATGTCGAAATAAAATACCAACAAAAAGGAAAGCGACAGAAATACGTTACCTCGATAAAACGGATCTTCTCGTTGAACTGCTTAATGAAGAACGACAAAGTCTTCCGACAGTTATCCTCAACGATATCCGTTTTCGATTCACTTGTATGTTTTCCAATTGCAATGCAATGTAACCTAACGAATTCAGGCGATCCGTCCAGAAGAGTTAAAATTACCTTCTCACCGGCGGTTTCCAACTGAAGAGCCATATCAAAGGCGACACAAGCACCAAATGAATAGCCTACTATATGATACGGTCCTTTCTTCTGAACTTTCTTCATTTCCTTTATGTAGAACGTGGCTAGTTCCGTTATGGTACTCAACGGGGCATCTTGAACACATTGGAAGCCCCAAGCAGGGCGATTCAATTGTCTAGCTATACCCTACAGAGAACCGACCATTCCCTCGATCGCGTGAACGAAGAATAGAGGTGTTCCCTTCGTACCCTTTGTCTTCAGTTGGACAAGGGATTCCGTAGGAATTATTTCAGCGCCATCCGCCTGGAACAGGAATTGTGCTCCATTTTCTTCCTCGGCTTCCGGTTCGATACCTTCTACTTCAACAGCTCCAGAGCCGAATGACTTCAACTTCTCGAACGTCAGGTTACGGATATCCTGTGCGGACAGTACTACATCGTAATTTCTTTCTAACATCTGTTTGATTTCTGTTCCCATGAGAGAGTCCATTCCGAGATCGGCCAGAGTGACAGAATAGTTAATGCTTTCCAGTTTTTTGATACCCAAGATATTAGCTGTCGCCTGAACGATGCTGACTTTGTTGGTTGTCTCCTGACTCTTACGTTGGTCCGCTACGCACATGGAGGCCAGGACAGGATGGGGTTGCTTTAGAAAGACGTCCATGGTTTCCAGACAGCTTCCAATACGCTGTGGCATAGTGCCACCGATTTCTGTGTCGTTGCTGCGACCAATATTATCTTGAAAAGAAAGCCAAACATGAAAAAATATATTCCGAGCATGTCCGAGTTAAAAGAAAGATATACCACCCCCCTCTCGCACGTACTATTTTATACGCTCCTAAAGTTTTGAAAAACGAGGATCAATTTACCTATAACGAATCCAACATCTCCAATAGCTCCCCATTGAATAGCAAGGCCAGGCAGACCGTTCGCTTGCCTCTGCTCGATGATTCTCTCCATGGCAGAGTTTGCAAGACCATAATTCGTCTGACCAATGTTACCTCTGCCGCACGAAACGGAGGAGAAGACAACAAAATAGTCCAGCAAGGAACACAACTCTCGCGACACCGCGTCCAGACATTTCGTGGCAGAGACTTTGGGCGCTGCTACCTTGGCGAAATCGTTCTCTTCAAGGTATTCGAGCACGTTGTCGACTAGAACAGCCGCCAAGTTGAATATACCACCGACAGGAGCCATCTTGTTGCTATCTTGGATCAGCTTCCTTGCTCCGGCCATCGTTGTCGCGTCCACCGTCGAGATCGCAACGTTCACGCCGGATTCGCGCCAACGACGAACGCACAGGGACTGGAAGCCGTTTCGGATACCGGACCGGGATGTCAATACCAAATGTTTGGCGCCTCGCTTGATCATCCATTCGGCGAGCTCTGCACCGAATCCTCCGAGACCTCCGACCAGGATGTAAGACTTGTCTGGGTTCATGTACGTGCGTCGAATGGCTGCTACGATCTTTGGCGATGGGTGCGGTACCACGGTCTCCTTCTCTTCTTCGCGAATCTTCAACACAACTTTACCAATGTGGTTGTCTGTGGCCATGAATCGGAACGACTGTTCGATCTGCTGCTCCGAGAAGACAGTAGCTGGCAGCGGGCGAACAGCTCCGTTGTCGATACCCTCTTTGACGAGTCTGACCACTTCCTTCCTTTCAGGGCCGTCGATCTCGCAAATGGCGTCCAACAATACACCATGGAAGGCGGTGTTCTTCAAGAACAACGACATTCCCGGAGGCGCGTCGTTCGATAGATCGTATTTTCCAATTTCGAGGAACCGACCACCATCGGCGAGACACCTGACGCTGGCTTGCAGCTTCTCTTCGGCCAACGAATTTAGCACTACGTCCACACCACGACCGTTCGTCTCGTTCATTATCAGTTGTTCGAAGCTGGTGTCTCGAGAATTGCCGATGTTCCTGTCGGTCAACTGAGGGAACATTTTCTTCAAGAACTGTCGCTTCTCCGGTGTACCGACCGTTGTGAACACTGTGCAGCCTGCGTGCAAAGCTATGGAGATACTGGCTTGACCAACACCACCACTGCCAGCGTGGATCAGAACGCTTTCGCCGCGTTTCAGGCCACCTCGAACGAACAAGGCGTAGTAACTAGTCGCGTAGGCTACCGGGATCGTCGAAGCTTCCTCCAGAGACCATTTTTTAGGTACAATCCATGAGAATCCATGAGAATCGGCTACTACGGTGGTCGCCAGACCGCGTGCAGGTACCATCGCCATAACTCGTTCACCCTTTGAGTTACGTCCCGAGAATTCAAGACCCAAGATACAATCTTGGCTAGCCAAGTTTCCAGGCAGAGCATCCGGTGGCAGCTTTCCAGTGGCTAACATCACATCTCGGAAGTTCAACGGGGCGTAGTATACGTGGAAGAGTTCCACTCCCAAGGACTTCTCCGGTTCGTAGTAACTCAGAGGACTCTCGATCCATCGCAAACTGCTCAGGTCTCCCCTGTGCAGAGCATTGATGTACGCGTGTTCAACCTGGACGGACGAAACTCCTGTTTGCTGGTCCAAGAGCAAATGCCGGAAGCTTCCCCAGTTTCCTCCTTTCAAGACATTGGCCATCAATTGCTTGCTCAGTTGCTCGGCGTAGAATTTATTATTGAGACTGAACTTGGGAGCGTTCTTGTCTTGGATGAACACGTAACGCACGTTGGTGCCGCCATCCTCGCGGCGAACGCAGGTCATAAGCCCAACCATGCCTGAATTATGGGGGATAATATTCGTCATACAGAAATTCTGCCCATGATGATACGAACTTATGGTCCCATTCTAACAGGTAGGTTCGAATACTTACCGAGCAGTTCGTCGCCTTGATTGACTACAAGAATCTCTTGTTTCTCCGTCGCAGCTTTCTTCAGTGCCGCCTTAAGGTTCTCTACCCACTGGAAGTTCTTCTCCGTTATTTGGACGATCATCGGCTCCGCCAACTGTTCAGGCTTCTTGAGTAAAACGTAAAACTTTCCGTTCGCTACTTGTTTCCCTACGATTATCAGATTGGCGGTTTTCTTCGAGCTATCCAAATTATTCAAACCGGATTCTTCAAGCAGAGCATAGCCACCACTCCTCAGACTGTCAGACAGATTGTTCAGTACAGCCTCGGCGGTATTCTTGGACAATACGTTCGTAGCTACGACGAAGTGTAAGTCTTGGCCCACAGGTGTCTTGTTCAGATCCTTTTGTACAACTTTTACGTTTTGCGCATTCAAGCTGGCATATTGCTCGACGCTACTGGTTGCAGCGACCTGGTAATCAATCTGAAAAAGAAATCATTTGTAAGAGGCGGTTCTTTGTATGTATACGGTCCTAATAATGATAATAACATAAATAACAATAATAATTACTTACAGTAACACTGGGTTCGCTGTACAAGATATCCAACACAGTGGTTGCGAATAGAGCATCTATGGGACGATCGTCAGCTACTTCTACGGCTTTCATTTTCAATGCTGCCAAGTTTTCACGGACAATTTGCAACAAGATGGTAAGGGCATTCACTTTAGCCTTCTCAGGGTCTTCTACCGTAGGCTTGGGGTTAACATAGGGTACGAACGTGTATTTCTCGTACTTGGGAGGGATTTGAGATTGCTGCCTTCTCGGGGCCAAGGATGCTTTCATCTTTCTGATTTCGATACCACCAGATTTGACGACATCGATAATCTTGTAATAATATACTGGAAGAGCCTGGTCTTCCCCCAAGTCGTTCACTTGTTCCATATGAGCAACGGGATTGATAGCAACATACTGTATACGAGTTGGTAAATGCAAGGATCTGGTATCCTTTTCTAGAATGATAATCTGGAGCATGGTGTCCATGAAGGAGATCTAATTGGTCCAGAGAAGTTTTCCATTGCCACCGCGATTGTTGGCGGATTCGATACCCTGGAACTCTCCGGTATATTCGTATCCTCGCAAACGGAGCTCCTTGTAAACGTCTTTGGTGTTCAGCTCCAACAGTTCGGGATCGTTTCGTACGACCGGTGTTGGAAGATTCAGCATCATTTTCCCCGTGTTCTCCGGTACAGATATCTTTCCTGTCACCGCCACCGAGCCGTTCTCGCAAATCTCAAATTCATTGGTTCCCATGAGTATATTGACAAAGAATTTAATCGGGCCTTCTTTAGGCATGAATGTAGTGCGCAGGAATTTTACATGTTCGAACACAACTGGGAGTTTCTCGAAGTCGACGTTGCGCAGCTTCGCGTAGGTTCTCCAGACGAGTACCAAGTAACCGGTAGCCGGGAAAAGGATTCTTCCGTCGATCGTAAGACCAGCTATGTACGCGTCCGTTTCTTTGGACAGGTCAAACTCGATCACGCTCTCTCCGGAGAGATTGCCGCTCTTGCAGAAATCGGCTACCGCCCATTCCGTGGAGTGGTCCCATTTAACCATAGAGCTGATCATCGGCGTACCACGGCCGACCGGATAGCTGATCGGTGGGTACAGTTTCGAGATCTTTAGCTGTGCGCCAGCCATGTGCAATTTTCCTAAGTTTTCGAGCAGGAAAAGCAAGTTGTTCTTGTGATCCCGTTTGTGCAAACCAATGTTCGTCACACTCTTCGACAACGATCTACGAAGAACCGCCTGCATCAAACAGTGCGGAGCAATCTCGATGGTGATCGCGTTTTCAGGCACGTAAGAAAGCCCTTGCTTGAACAGTACAGGCGACAGCAAGTTGTTCACATGGTAGGCTGCCGAGCTGAGCTGCGCCAATGGATTGTTCCAAGCTGCAGTGGGTATGGACGTGGAGATCCATCTGGAGGTACGCGGTTTTGGATTCGGTATGATCCTCTCTAAAGCGGAGCGCAATTCCTGGCCAGCCGGGGCTATGTATTTGCTGTGGAATGCGACGCCGCTGCTCTCTACCACTCGTACGAAGATATCCTCCTTCTTCAGCTCCTCGGCGAATTTCTTAATAGCATCGACCGCACCGGAAATCGTTGTAGAATCTTCGGAGTTGTTGCAAGCTGGATACACGTCCGGCGGGCATCGTTTTTTAACCTCCTCCCAACTTAACCCTACGGCCGCCATAGCTCCGGGCGACAGTTTCGAGTCCAGAATAGATCTTCCACGCCAGTACGCGGCCAAAATGGTTTGTTCCGGCGTGAAAGTACCGTCGGCGTAAGCGCATCCCAGCTCACCGACCGAATGTCCAACGATACCGTCCGGATGAATGCCCAAGTACGCCAGGAGGTCTACAAGGGCGACTTGAATAGCTGCGATCGATATGAAGCAGTGAACGACATTCTCAACGAGGGATTCGGGTGTCGAGTTCAGAATGACTTTCATCAGATCAACACCTTCGGGTTTCAAGGCGTCGGCGCAACGTTGCAAGCTTCGCTTGAACGGTTCGATGCAGAGCAAATCCTTGCCCATGCCAGCCCACTGAGAGCCCATACCAGAGAACACGAACCAAATAGGACGTTTCTCCGAGGTACTGATTTGACTAGTTTCTTCGGCTCCGGCCGTTCCCAGCACGGAATAGCCCCGGTAAAGGTGACCGGGTATGTTCAACGCGTACGTGTCGTGAAGAAGAGCGATGAACTCGTCGTCATTCTCGTGTTCTTTGGCTTTGTCTAGAAGAACCTGTACAGCTTCCTCTGTGCGGCCGGATACAGCGACCAACTTGGGTATTTTACTATCTAAGACTGGCGACAGTTTTGGTTTCGGATTGCTACGAAGAAGTACGTGCGCGTTGGCTCCGCCAAAACCGAACGAGTTTACGGCGACTAGGCCACCCTTCCATGGCATATTCTTATCGACGACCTGTATGCTGCCGTCGTGTAGAGACGGTATATCCTTGTTCGGATTCTTAAAGTGAAGATTGCCTGGTATCACTCCTGCTTCCATAGCGATCAACAGTTTCGCCATAGAACACATTCCACTGGCCGCTTCCGCGTGACCCAAGTTCGACTTGACCGAGCCAAGAAGAAGAGGAGTTTTCCTGCCTTTGCAGAACAAGTTTGCGATATAGTTGATCTCTTGCGGGTCGCCGACCTTGGTGCCGGTTCCGTGGGCTTCCACGTATACAACGTCCGTTGGACTGATTCCAGCCTCCGCGTAGACTTCGCGCATCATTTTTTGCTGCATCTGCCCGTTAGGAAATGTGATGCTCTCGACTTTGTTACCGTCCGTGATCGTTTTCGAGTGCATCACGGTGGCGTAAACTCTGCGCGCGTCCTTCGACTTTTGTAGGAACAGGACACCGATTGTCTCGGATCTGACGAAGCCGTTACCTGCGGCGTCGAACACTTTGCACGAGCCGTCCACCGACAACATGCTCAATCTATGGACCTCGAGCGACAAGGTGGGCTTCAGCAAAAGGTTGCACCCGGCAACGATAGCCGCGTCGCACTCTCCCGAACGCATCGCGCTGATCGCCTGGTGCATACCGTACAGGGACGACGAGCAAGCTGTGTCTAGCGCGTAACTTGGCCCATTGAAGTCGAAAGCGAACGATACCCTGTTGGGGAACATGGCCTTGCAGCATCCGGTCAATGCGTAGCCTGTGAAAATCGATTTCGAAGTAACTACGTATGTACGCATGTATGTACATGCACACTGCCGAAAGAAAATTCGCTTTCCAATTTCAACGAGGAGCCTATGCCCGAAAGAAAATAGTCACATTCCGTACCATTGATCTCTTCCGGATTCTGCGTCCAGAACTCGTGCGACTCTGAGGTACAAACACCGACGAACACACCAGTCTTCGACCCCCTAATCTCTTGCGGATTAATGCCAGCATCGACTATGGCCTCGTACGTTGCCTCCAGGAGTACCCGACTCTGTGGGTCCATCAGATGAGCTTGTTTCGCGTGAACACCGAAAAAAGTGGCGTCGAAGTGTTGAATGTTCTTCAATTTGCCGGTTCTCTTTGGTAAACCGTAGATACCGGCTGGCCATCGACGTTCGTCGTCCGTGATCATGTCGACACCCTCGAATAAATTCTTCTTCAACTCGTCTACATTGTCTGACTCCGGGAAACGACCTGGAGAAAACGACAAACGCGTTAGATTCGCGGATACTATAATACACGTGGTATAGGTATATGTAATACATATCGGACCTACGTAAGAAATTCTTCGTTACCTGAGAAACCACTGATGACGATGTCATCTTGAAGGTATTGTGTGTTACCGTTGAACACTGGCTCCCTCGCGATGGGGCTGTTCGCGTTCTCAAATTGGGCCGACATCTTCACTGAGAATCGTTGCTGCAATCTCCTTTTAATTTATCCGTTCTCGCGGAGTGTATCGAACGTGGACGCTTAGTCGACGGTAAGCTGAAAACAATAGTTTTCGCGTTTAGTTATCGCCTTATGTAGATCCCCGACAGTTCTACACATACACACATACATACAAAATTTTAGAGGAAAACATTAGTTAGTTCAAATATTATGCAAATATTATGACTGGCAAAAAATTTGTTTATCACGTTAAACGCCACGCCGGTCCCTAATGACGGGCGATAGACTTTCCCATCAGGCCTCGCCGATCCTTACGGACCTAACTATGGCCTGAACGGAACGGCAGGTAAAATCGGACTGGGCACTTAACGTGTTAAGGTTACATTTTTGTTAGATTTCAAAGTCATCGAAGTTTTTTTTTAAATACAATGATACATTTTTATTGAAGCTATATGATAGCCAAGGGCAAGACGAATCCAATGACGTGTAATATTGTGACGTTGAGTACGAGAAATTCATAAAAGTAGGACACTTGATATAAATAGTGAAATAACGATGACATGATCCCCCTAGGATTTCAAGAAATGTTCTTGAACCTTGACTAATGACTGTAAACACGCATTCAATAAATTGTAAACACTGACACATATTCTTCTCGTTTCGGTGACTCTAATCAGTACGTTTAAGAAATTCATCGGGATTTATTCGACTGTGAAAGATAACGTTACTTCTCTGAAACGATGGTGTACACTGATGCAGAAAAGATAGAAATGATTTTAGATTATGGTGAGGCTAAAAGTAACTGAGTACAAGCATCTCAACTGTACACGGAAGGATACCCTGAGAGAAATCATCCTTCTCGACAAAGTTTTGACCGCATAGTTCAATTGTTTTGTAAAACAATCACTGAAAAGAAAACGATCAAAGCCTGCTACTGTAGAAGATGCCGAAACTTTTGTATTGGCTACAGTCGATATTGATCCTACTACAAGTTGTCGAAAAATTGGACGTTCTTTAGGTATTTCCAAAGCAAGTGTGTGCCGAATATTGCAACGTCATAAATTTCATCCATACCATATTTCCTCACATCAGGAGCTTCATGCCAACGACTTTTAGAATCGTGTTGCTTTTTGTACATGGACGTTCCAGCAAATACAAGGAAATGAATACTTCTTTTATGACGTCTTTACTGACGAAGCTATTTTTTGTGACCATGGACAACTGAAGATACATAATATGCATTATTCGTACACTGAAAACCCGAAATGGCTTTGACAAGTTGTACACCAGCGTTCATGGAGTGTAAATGTATAGTGTGGAATCGTTGGTGATAACTAGAATGCCGATTTTATGCATTTATGACAAAAATTAGTAGGTGTAATTTAAAACGGTAAAAACATTAGAAGATTTTAAAAATACTGTTACATTATTTCCAATCTATTAAACATATTCAGAAAGAAAATTAATTTCTATTTCACTCCAGTTTGTTCCAATTCAGATAGAAAATTTTCATTTTGCGTAAACATGCGCCATCTAGTGATAACATATGAAGTTTTCGTACTGCAGGTCACGTGAACGTCATAATATTACAGGTCGTTGGATTCGTCTTGACCTCGGCTACCATATAGCGATAATAAAAATATATAATTCCATTTAAAAAAACTTCGATGACCTTGAAATCCCAAAAAATATTACCTCGAGCAAATTTTTTTGCCTATCATAATATTTTCCCCTCTGAACCAACTAATGTATATATGTCCACAACGCGGGTGTACCCAAGGACATAATATATCGGGTAGAATATACTATTCTTTGATGCACTGCCGAACGTAGAGAAGAACAAAGATGCTTCTTTGCCCCTCACGGAAAATACCCCGCGGTAGTGGTGATAGTTCTGGGACCTTTATCGGCTAGATATTTCGGACAAATATCGAGTAAAGACTGTATTGGACGACGCGCGGTGCTTACCGCGGCCGATTAGCCTCCTTAAATGTCCCGGTAATTGTATTAGATTATCGGCAGCAACTGCCTTCTCTTCTTGACTGATGGAGCGATTTCATTTGAACCGGCTCTGTCGTACAAAGTGAATTCGGTTATGATTTTCTTGGCGTGCACGTTGGCCGCGCGGGAAAAATTTTCTTGTCCGACACTTATCTGCGGCTGTGTAACCGTGTTCGTCAACGTTTTTGTCTCGTGTTACGTCCCAGGTGGGGCTGTTTATAGTTTTCCGGTGATAAGGCGCAGTTTTGAACCTACCTGCGTTCACCGGCTTTGGTTCGGGAGATTGAGGGCTGGTTAAATAAATTGTACCTTAAATTTAATATAAAAACGGCAAAGGTTTGGTTTATTTAGAGTCTAGTTCTGAATCAGATTATACACGGATGAATTCTCATAGCGCATAAGCTGGAGCACTTACAACAACTCGCTTAATAGTACGTTTAAATTACCGAGTCGTTGGTAGACGCTCGCAAGTCGTGGTTGTGGGGTTTTTGGGGCGCTCGCTGGTTATGGCCGCTGGACGCTGGGGCACACGCGGGACACTTCACGCAAGGGGGTTTCGAAATTAGGCGACACTATCTTACTGCCGGCGCGACGCGTGTGTGGTACAAGGGTCTGTCAACGGAACTGAGCAGTAGCACTGATTTTGAACTGAGTGAATCCGAATTGAAGAGCTGGTTTCCTTTTTATAGTGTGGGCGGTCCTTTGTTTTCTTGAAGTGCTGATTTAGGCGTTTCTGCTTCCCGATCTTCTCGATGTTTCTTGCTTCGTCAGCTGTGTGTTGCCAAGATGAAGTCGTCGTCTTTTCTTATGGTTCGGCGTAATTTGATATTTTCCTCTATTGCGTCTAATTTGTAATCTGGTCTTCATCTGCGTGTCTTGCAGGAATATACAGTGACTCAAACAATTGATCAAATGTTTAATTTTGTTTCAATTTTTATTGAATTGGACACGTGTTAATAAGATATGTAACAAAATATTTTATTACAATACACACATAGTTTTCGTAGTTCGTATAATACAGAATCAACTGAAATATGTTACACTTTTTAAACAAAATTAAATGAAATTAACAAATTATGTAATGATCAAATTTTTGAGTTTGAAAAAATGAAATATTAGTACTTCGTATACCCTCCTTTCGCTTCCAGTACGGCTTCTATGCGTCTTGGCATACTATCTACTAAACTTTTACACTGTTCAGCCTTCATATTTTCCCAAGCGGTTTTAACTTCTGACCATAATTCAATAATACTTCTTGAATTGTGATCGAAGTTGGCAACTGTTCTTTTTAGTAAACCCCATAAGTGTTCTATTGGGTTCAGATCGGCAGACTGTGGGGGCCAGTCTAAAACAGTAAAACCATGAGCTGTTAACCATTCTTTGGTGATGTTTGCCTTGTGTTTAGGGTCGTTATCGTGCTGAAAAATGACTTCTTCTGCGTTCTTATTCCATTTTGCCAAATTATCAATTAAACTTTTCTGCAGGATGGATGTGTATGATGTTGCAGTCATTCGACCTTCAATTTTTTCAACGCATCCGATGCCCTCACTGGTCTTACAACCCCAAACCATGATATGGCCTCCTCCAAATTTCAGTGTTGGATGAACGTGATGCGACCGTACTTGTTCTTTATTTCCTCGCCATGTCCATTCGCGTCCATCGCACCCAAAACGATTAATTTTCGTCTCGTTTGACCATATTACTCGTGCCCAATCGAGATCTGTATAATTTTTATATTTTTCGGCAAACTGCAGTCGAAGCATCTTGTGCCGCTTTGTAAGAAGAGGTTTCTTTATTTTTGCACGTCCTCTTAAATTCACTTCTCGCAGTGAATTACGTGCTGTTTCAGCGCTTACGTTAATATTATGATGTCTGACTAAATTTTTTTGCATCTGTACAGCATTATCAACGCTACCATTACGGATTGATCGTATGATTAATCGCTTTGTGGTAGTGGATAACTTTGATTTTCGTCCTGCTTTATTTTTTAGTATGTTTTCTTTTAAAGTTTTACGTACTGAAGACACAGTACCAACAGAGCACAGTACCTTCTTAGAAATCTCACGATGAGAAAGCCCAGATATTAATAGTTTTTTAATTTCTGATATTTTACTTGCTTTTATTGGTCTCATTATGAAATATGACTAAAAATATTTTTTTTATTAATTATTTTATCACAAACGTATTCTCGAATGTTTAAAAATAACGTTATGACTTACCAATAATAACATTTGCGCTAAGGAATGCCAAAAATATAAGAATTTTTCACAATTGAACTTGACACAAATAATTGATCAAATAATGCACAGAATATACAAATTCGTAATACACGTCCGCTTTGTACGATTACAGGGCTTAAACTGTCGTGAAGTGCCGACGCAATGTTTACATTTTTCGTATATATATCAACAGTCTTAAGCAAGATTCTGAGAAAGGTTCTACACCTACGATTTGGTGGAAATTGACATAAAAAACTCCCCGCAAAATTGACCTTGACCTTGAAAATCAAGATTAAAAAAACAACAATTTTTTGTTTAATCGTGTTCTACTGGTCATAAGGATCAACTTTGTGAAAGAAACCATGGGTCGCATCTCAACCGTTCTCTTAAAAAATGATGTTGCATTTCTTATCATTTTTGCAGCTTCTTTATTTGTAAATTTTTTACATCCAGCGACAATATATAAGTAAATAGCGTACTATAGTACGTTGCTTTGTCAATAGTACGCTATCCACAACGTACGCTAGTCACAAGACTCGACAAGAATCTCCGTGGAATATTGTGGAATATACAACTTTTAGTATACATTTGTAAAATCTGTGCACTAAGTTTTATCGTTCACTTCATACATTCCAAACATTCATTAATATAAATCCAATGTTATTATTATGTATAGTACTTACTTCCAGGAACAGCATCCACCGTACACGCACAAAAAACAAATTCAATTTCCGTAAAATTGTAAGCTTGACACCTTTTTTTCACAACGTAGTTCACTGCACCAAAACTGCGAGACGACTGTATGGGATATTTGTACTCCCACCATTTAGCAGGTATAGGTAGTAAGACCTTTTCACCTTCGGCTTCTTATACAGTCATTACCCCTAATGCAAAATTCATTTTTTGCATTTTGACCGCGGCGTGTAACCGCGGGTTTCAAGAATACCGTGTCCTTTTCTTTGAAATCAATATTCATTCTCCTTTTTTTGTTGAATCGTGCATTTTGTTTTTGGGCATTCTCTAACAATCTCTTGTGGGCAATTTCTCTATCGTTTGAGACATCGATTTTTTCGCTTAGATTTGGTAAGTCAGACTCGATCTGGATTGCATCACCTACACTTTGTTCTATACCAAACAACAAACGAGTGGGCGAAAACCCAGTTGTAGCTTGTATCGTAGTGTTCAATGTTTCTTGAATTTTAATAAGCTTGCTCGGCCATTCTGTAGTTTTTAACGTTTCCACGGTTAGTAAGTTTGTTACAGTTGCAACATATCGTTCGGCTTGCCCGTTCGCTCGTGGAGCACCCGTAGTGTACCTCCACATTCTGTTTCCGAAGGAACTGATGCAACGGTGTAAACGGTGTTCCTTAAAAACTTGTAAGGTTTCTTCACCCGTTCAAGACGTCAAGGGTATAAGCTGAACATATTTAGTAAAGGCATCCAGAATTATTAAAACGTGTTGGTAACCGGTTCTTGTTTTAACAAACGGACCGACACAATCACAATGGATAGTGTCGAATGGAATCGGTTTCTTTTCTATAGAATGGAGCAAGCCTTTTTTTTTTTTTTTAATTTATTTATTTATACAGGTCGCATCAACAACTAGGTCATTAGCGACCACAGATATTATATCATAATTATCATTATTGTATCTTTGTATTTAACATATAAGTCACTTATAAGTATACTGAGGAGAACAAATTTTGTACTTGTTATATGTATACAATATTACAATGTGTGAAAAATTTTTGTGGATTTTAGAAATTTTAAGACTTGGTCTATATTCGACTTAACATTGAAACAATCACTTAAATTGTTGGGGATAGCCAAGCGTCTTCTTTGGAAGGAGAAAAGAGGGCATTGTAGGATGAGATGTTCAATTGAAAGTGGTGTATTACATCGGGAGCATACGGAGGGAGGGTCTTTTAAAATTTTATGTAAGTGGGTCAGGTTAGTGTGTCGAATGGAATCGGTTTCTTTTCTATAGAATGGAGCAAGCCTTGTTTAGGTCCTGTTTGGCGTCTCCCGACGATGCAGGTGAGACAATGATCGATGTATTTTGTTTTAATAAATGCTCTCATTCTGGGGAACCAGTACTTGCGATTAATACGATCAAAAACTTTATCCAATCCTACATGGCAGTTTTCATCATGATACAATCGCTACAACCCCATACGACTTCCTTTAGGCACATACAAGAGAGTCTATTTCTTTCCACTAGAATTACACAATTTACGACATAACAAATGATCTATTACCGCGAAATCACTGCTAATCGGGTCGTTGGCATTGACCTTTTCGATTATAGATTTTGTCGCAACGTCGTTTCCTTGTGCAATTTCTAGCCACGAGTTCTCGCAAACAACATCTACACGACAGATTCATTCTTTAGAGGGATTACAACTCAAATAATCCGCATGTTCGATAGATTTACCTTACCGATATTCTATCGTGTGATCAAAATCTTGAAGGTAAACCCACCACCTGGCTATTCGCGGTAGTAAATCTCGCTTGGTATTCGTGGCTTTCAGAGCATTGCAGTCCGTCACTACTTTAAATTTTATACCTATGTAGGAGATAGACCCGAAAATGTTTCAAGGCATTTGCAACGGCCAACGTCTCGAGTTCGTAAGAATGATATCGTGATTCCTCCGCGGTCGTTCGACGACTAAAATAAGCAACTACCCGTTGTTCTCCCGAATGTTTTTGGAACAGTATGGCCCCAATAACCAATTGAACTCGCGTTTGTATGTAACTCAGTCTCCTTGTCAGGATCAAATACTGCTAGCAACGGTTCGGAGGTGAGTTTATTAATAATATAGGGTGGCCCACATAACTCTGAACAGCTCAATATCTCAAAAACTATGCCATCGATTTTAAAGTTCTTAGTCTTAAATTGCATGGAACTGAAGTGCCTTTCTGACTACATAAACGTGAAGTGGCCTCCCTTCCCCTTTAACGGGGGAGGGGAGGTACCTTTGTAATTTTAAATGGAACCCCCTATAAAATGTTACATATTTAGATTCTACCGGAAAAAACAAGTCAATTTTGTCTGAAACATTTTTTTGTCAGATACTTCCATGATGAGATATAACAGTTTGAAGTTTCGAGTTGTAGGTATTTACTTGAAGCGCTCGGAAATAGCGTTATGGAATTATACGCGCTTGAGTCCTTTGCTTATTCGTGAAGAAATAAAATGTACTTTAAATTAAATGTTCAAAATGTCCACCACGGGCTTGTAAACATTTATTTACTCGAAACATCAAAGTTGTTCTAACATTTTTTAACATTTCGGGAGTCACTGAAGCGCAAGCGTCACGTATTCTTTGTTTCATATCCTCTTTTGTCGTCGGTGGTTCAAACATAACTTTGTCCTTTACATATCCCCATAAGAAAAAATCTAATGGTGTTACATCGGGGGATCGAGGAGGCCATTGACGAGGTCCCCCACGACTTATCCATTTGTTCCCAAATTTTTCGTTCAAAAATTGCCTGGTGATGATTGCAAAATGTGGAGGAGCGCCGTCTTGTTGGAACCACATTTCTCTTCTAACGTGCAGTGGCACATCTTCCAAAAGCGCAGGCAAATGATTTTTTTAAGAAATCACAATAACTTGCAGATGTTACAGTTTCTTGAAAAAAATAAGGTCCAATCACAAAATCTCCTATTAGGCCACACCAAACATTTAAAGACCATCGATGTTGAAAGGGAACACATCGCATCCAATTTGGGTTTTCCACAGCCCAATAATGCAGATTATGTCTATTTACATGCCCTGAATTCATAAAAGTGGCCTCATCGGAAAAAAGTATTTTGCACAAAAAGTCATTTTCCACAACACCCTGCAGCCACTCACAAAATCTTACGCGGTGATCGCAATCTGTTATCGAAAGCTCTTGTGATAAAACCATGTGATATGGATGATACTTTTGCCGTTTCAAAATTCGTTGAATTGATGAACGACTAATATGTGATGTTTGTGCAAGTGTACGTTGACTAATATGAGGATTTAATGTAATTGCGGCAAGAATACTGGCACTATTATTTTCATTAGTGACAGCTTTAGGTTTATTGCCAGTTTTTTTACACAATTCACCGTGCTCGCGAAGCCGCTTTTCTAAATTATGAAATGTTGCATGACATATTTTGATCCCATAACGTTCAAAAAACATCACTGCTGCACGCCGATAATTTTTTTGGCATTCACCTAACGTTAATAACATATTCACTTCTGTGTCAAAAGTAGCCATAATCACAATGTTACTGCTTGAATAACAGCTCTAAACTGAAAACGTTTTCATAGATAAGTGAGTCAAACTCAAGAATTGTAAATATTATTGTTTGTGTTTCTTCATGAATAAGCAAAGGACTCAAGCGCGTATAATTCCATAACGCTATTTCCGAGCGCTTCAAGTAAATACCTACAACTCGAAACTTCAAACTGTTATATCTCATCATGGAAGTATCTGACAAAAAAATGTTTCAGACAAAATTGACTTGTTTTTTCCGGTAGAATCTAAATATGTAACATTTTATAGGGGGTTCCATTTATAAAATTACAAAGGTACCTCCCCTCCCCCGTTAAAGGGGAAGGGAGGCCACTTCACGTTTATGTAGTCAGAAAGGCCCTTCAGTTCCATGCAATTTAAGACTAAGAACTTTAAAATCGATGGCATAGTTTTCGAGATATTGAGCTGTTCAGAGTTATGTGGGCCACCCTGTATATTGCCTAGCTTCTTCCTGTTCGGTACCCCAAACGAACGGTTCTACTTTTTTTTTTGTGAGCTTGGTAACACAAGCGGCACGAACGGCAAATTCCAGCACAAATTTACGGAAATAAATTAACACCTTGACTTTTCCTCTCCCAGGTTTAACTGGTTTAACTTTAATTTCGGTTTCTAAGAATTTGCATTTGTGAATATTCAAGGAAAATCCTGTACGATGCAACAATGCCTGTAGTACACTTTCCAGCTTATCTAGACCTTCTTCTTTGGTCAATGACGGAATCAAAATATCGTCCAGATAGACTAGAGCTACATTATTGCGAAGATTACCAAACGCAGTATTTACCGCGTCCGGAGTAACGAAAGCGGTTTTTGCAATTGACTCTTCTGCTACAGGAATTTGGTGGAAGCCGGAAGCCATACCGAGTATCGTATAATATTTAGTTTTTCCTAAGCGGTCTAGTTGGTCTTCAATCAACGGCAATGGATATCGATCTTGAACGGTTATTCGATTTAAGGCGCAATAATCGACACACAGTCTGTCTTGACCATTCTTCTTCTTAACCTCTTAACCTACGATTTACATTTCAACAGCCTGGGCCCAAAACGTAAACAAGATCGCGCAGCCTTCGAGCCTTTCCACAGCCATGCCCGTGATATTTACATTTGGCTCGATCATTGTACAAGGGGCCATGCCCGTAATATTTACATTTGCCCCGACCGATGTACTACGAGCCAGGACCGTGATAATCAGTTTTGCCCCGAATACCAGACCTCGTGTCTCACACGTAGTTGTACGTTAAGGGGTTAACGAGGATTACTGGACTCGCGTACGGTGAAACGCTCTCGCGTAAAATACCGTTTTGCAACAATTCATTAACTATAGAACGTACCTTTTCGCGTTCAGATATTGACAAACGGTAGGGATGATAGTTTACAATCTTGTCCTCTTTAAGAATAATTTTAATTTCGCCTTTTGTGTAGCAATACCGTCGCTTAGCATCATCGATTCAAATCGCCGTAGCAGTGTAGAGAGTTGCTGGGCCTCGATTCCGTCGGTGCTCGGGAGGGTGTAGTTCACCCGCATCTTTTCCGCTGGCCCTTGCTCCTTCGTCGGACATCGCTGCAACTTGGAGATTCCGTCTTCTCCCGTGACCATTTGTAGATTCCCATCCGCCAACACATTTCTTCCGATGATGACGGCATATGGGGTGTTCTGATCCGGAACCACGAGCAAATCCATTTCAAGAGTCACATCCTCCGTCTGCACTATCGCGGTCGTCATTCCGGTGGATGTCATCTCTGCGCCTCCGACGCCTATAATCATTACTGACTTCGGTTCAATTTTACAGTCCGCGCGTCTCGCCACAGATTCTTTCACCAGAGAGCACGTTGCGCCCGAGTCAATCAAACACTCCAGTACAACCAAGTCGCGCAAAATAATGGCTG
Organism: Halictus rubicundus; assembly: GCF_050948215.1. Lineage (NCBI taxonomy): Eukaryota > Metazoa > Arthropoda > Insecta > Hymenoptera > Halictidae > Halictus > Halictus rubicundus. Next base: position 4,129,921 of record NC_135162.1, read on the forward strand.
TAAGACGATGCGGTAATGAATAGCACGTATTGACTTCGGATTTGCCTTTTTGTGATTTGGCAGAACCATTGCGTGGGTGATCCATGGGAACGTTAGTGTTACACCGCTGAGCACGTTGTTTTGCCCAACATTCGGCTTCCATGTGACCTCGTTTACTGCAGTAAGTGCAGCTCGTGGAGTGTCCAGGTGTCGGTTGGGCACTTGTCGATGCCATCTTTCGTCGCCTGGGACAGTCTAGCTGTACGTGGTCAGCACTGTTGCAGGTAAAGCAACGTCTCACGGCACGAGGAGGAATTTGGGGACGTTTCACCGAAGATTGACGGCGGTCATCTTCCTTCTTTTCCCTTCGTGGCTTCGTATAGACTGCTACCCCTGCTATCAGATCAGCTGTATTCTCGTAACGGGCGTTCGTCAATGATTGGCAACACAATCTCTGTGACGCACTAAGGTCCTTCGTAATACTTTCCACTGTATCGCACCACGAATCCGAACTACCGCCCTGTTCATCCCCACGAAAAGATGGCGAAGTGGATAGGGCGCAGGTGAAACGGGATGCCAAGGAAGTCTATCCACTTTCGGATTTGCGAAGACAGACTTTATTCAAAGCTCGCGGAATATACAAACATCGAGCGCAGACTAGCGAGACGCGAGGTAGTGGGAGCGTAAGCGGCGACGGTGACGACCCAGTCACAGTAAGGGCACTGAGGCCCTCCGACGCCTACGGAGGGCTTTTTATTTTGTCCTGTACCAAAGGACAACGAGTCCCATGGAGGGGAGACGAAGGTCGTCACCGGAAAACTCCGCCAGATGCGGAAACTTCCGCGGGAAATTTTTCAGTCATACGGGGCCAGCTATCAGGTATGTACGTATACCTGGGATGGCTGGACCGTCGCGAACCAAGGCCATTTACCGGCAAGACGATATCGGACCAGGCGAGTCTGGTTGCCAGATGTATGGCAGGCCCATCCTCGTCTGGTTCGTAATGGGCCGAGGTAAAACTCTCGGGGTAATTCCGGTCATATAACAGAACCGGGTTTTTCCCGGGACGTGGTAGCCGTCGAGTCGCTACAATGGGATCTTTTCCACTAGATACCGTGTAGAATGATGCCTCGTTAATAGTTCACTCGCGGCGCGCTCCTCTTCGAGCGATATCTTTTTTTCCGTGAGGAAATGCTTTCCGCATACCCCGGCTCCCTGGGAAGAGCCAGGGTTATGTGGGACTATCTCCAGGGGTGGGGGGGTATCCCTGGTGACTACCCACTAAAACCGCACGCCCACCTAAGCTATAGGGGAGCTGCCTGGATCACGCGAGTACTCAACAGGACACCTGCCAGCTAACATCATACCCCGGGAGAGGGGTTTAGCCTCCCCCATTCCCTACGCTACAAGACCCGGCGGAGGGACCCGCCCGGTGTCCCCAACCCTGGAGCCTTCGGATTGGGCTTCCCGAGCCCCAGCTCGGTCCACCCACAGCTCCCGGAGTCTTGGTGCCCCGCTCGGAGCCGGTGTCCGAAGTGTACCAGCCCCGGCCGAGGCACAAAGACGCCGCCACCGGAAGGAAGGGCCATCGGAGGCGCGATCCGGCACGCCCCGACCCTTCCTACCCCACTCCCACGGATCCCCCTCCCCTAGGGGAGGGACGGACCGACACCCCCCCCTCACACCGAGAATATTACCAGGGAGTGTCGTCGTAACACGGGGAAAGCTATGCTCCCCCCGGAGGCCCGAGTCAGCTCGCACCTCGAGCCTCCGAATTCACCGCTCCCAATAATGGGGGCATATCAGGATGCGGGGAGTCTCCTCGCGCCAACCCCACTCGGGACCACTTGGCGCGGGGGAGACACCCGCGCCCTCCCTTCCCTCGCCAACCCCCTCGTGGGGGCCACACGTCGGCGCGGGGGATGTTCCCGCGCCCACACACGTCTGGCCGAGCCCGGGTCACGTTCCCGGGCCCGTTCGGCGGCCTCCTTCTGCGACACAACGTCCTCGCAGAAGGAGGCCACCGCCATCCACGACCTCTCGCTGCCGGCCATGTGGTCCACCACGGCCGCCAGCGAGTGGTCCCACCCATCCACTGCGGCTCTAAGGACACGACGCGGCGCGGCCCAAGCTGGGCACTCCTTCAGGGTATGCCGCGCCGTGTCGACGTCTTCACCGCAGTGGTGGCACTGTGCTGTCGGCTTCCGCTCCATATTGTGCAGGTACTCTCCGAAGCAACCGTGGCTGGAGAGCACCTGCGTTAGGCGGAAGGTCAACCTTCCCCGCCTCCTGCACCATGTATCAAATATTGGCAGGAGGGCCCGGGCCATCTGACGCGTGGAGGGTGCCAGGTGCACTCCCCACTCCGCGAATACGTCCGTCCGTGCCTGGCGTGTCTAAGCCTCGAGCTCCTCCTCTTCCTCGCACGAGAGATCCACCCCCGGCGGGCGGCGGGAGGAGCGGGCGATGTGGTATAGCTTCGTCCGCTCCGCCGCCACCACATGGAAGGGCGGAACTACGGCGAGGAGTCCCGCCGCCTCGGCGCTCTTTCCAAGAGTGCTTGGCTGCGCCGGCTGGTCCCGAGCGAGCGGTGCCATATGGGTGCCCCATACGGCCCCCCGACATTCGGCAACAACCGCGCCAGGGCGGATGCCGTCCTCTCTAGTCGGGGGGCGAGGAGCTCGAAGTGTCCTTCGAATCGCCAGCGGCCGTCTATGACCACGCCCAGGTACCTCATCCTGGGCCCGATCTTGACGGAGGTATCGACGACGCGAATCCATAGGTCCTGGCCACGGGGTGGTCGCCACGACCGAGACGGTCCGTACAGCCAGATCGCCTCGATCTTTGCGGCGGCCACGGTCAGCCCCATTCTTCGGATTCGCCCGACCACGCAGTCCAGGGCAGCCTCTCCCAGGTGCCTGGTCCTCCTCTAGTCTTCCCCCCTCGGCATAAACCAGGGTGTCATCCGCATAGCAGATGACACCCGTATCCGGGGAGAGGACGACCCGCAGCAGCCCGAGCGGCCGAGGACCGACCCCTGCGGAACTCCGTGGTGCGTCTACCTCGTGTGCACGGTGTTGTACCGGCCGGTGAACACCACCTCTCTGCCGCGAAGATAGTCGCCGACCACCTCCCGGAGATAAGGGGGCACCTGGAAATGGTCCAGCGCCCCCATTATCTGCGTCCAGGGCAGGGCACTGAACGCGTTTGATATGTCCAAGGACACAGCGATCAACACCCTGCCCCGAGCAACAGCCCTTTCCCGGAGGAGGCGCAAACGCTCCAGGGCATCAATAGTCGAGCGTCCCCTCCGGATTCCATACTGGCTGTCGCTCAGGTCGGGACCACCCCGCGACAGATGCTCGACGAGGCGGGCGGCAATTATTCTTTCGAACATCTTGCCCGCCTCGTCGAGTAAACACCGGCCGGTATGCAGAGGGAGACTCTGCGGGTTTCCCCTCCTTGTGGAGGAGAACCAGGCACGCATTCTTCCAAATCGTGGGGAAGACCCCCCGGCGCAGGCTCGCGTCCATGACGCTCCTGAACGCCGGGGCGAGGACCTCTAGGGCTAAGGCCGTTATACCGCCGGGAACCCCATCAGGGCCGGGGGCCTTCTTGCCCCCAGCCCGGAGCTCCCGGACGGCCCGGTATAGCTCCCACTCGGTGACCCGGAACTCCCGGACCATCCCATAATCGGTCCCGGGGCGCGTTCCCACCTCCCCCCTTCCCAATCACTGAGGGGGAAGACGGCATCTACGACGCGCACCAGGAGTTCCAGGTCTAACCTCTCCGTGATCGGGCACGCCCAGGGGCGGAGCTTCCCAAGCACTGCCTTGTACGGGCGTCCCCATGGGTCGTCACGGAGGGTGAGCAGGAGCTCATCCCAGGCCTTGTCCTTAGCAGCGGCGATCGCACGCTTGAGGGCCACGGCCGCCGATCTGTACTCCCTGTACAGCTCAGGGACCCTCGACTCCGCGTCGCCGCCCAGAAAATGGCGGCGACGGCCGCATGTGTACCGGCGGCGGGCTCGGCCGGCCGAACTGCGTAGTTCGGCCAGCTCCCCCGACCACCAGTAGACTGACTTTCTCGGGGGCTGAGCTCGGACCCGGGGCATCGCCACGTCGCAAATCATTTGCAACGTGTCCCGGATCCAAGCCGCCCCCCTCCGACCCCGCGCTCCCTGGCCGAAGGCCAGGCGGAGACGCTAATCACGGCCCTCAGTAGGTCCCCGGCCAGTCGTTTCAGCGCCCATCTGGGCGCTGACGGGGTGCTACGTCGGAGGGGCGTATCCACCGGCGAGTCCGAAGCCACCGCCACGTGCATCAGGACGTAGCAGTGGTCCGACAAGGTTTCTCCATCCCAGACCCGCAAGTTGGACACACGGCAAGAGGCGGCGGCGGTCGCGAACGAAACGTCCACGATCGACCAGCCGTTCCAACTCACGCACGTAGGCAAGGATGCCAGGTTTAATAACCGGAGCTCCACCCCCTCCGCCCAGTCTTCCAAGACTCCGTCTCGGGCGCTGGTCCCAGGATTTCCCCAGGTGGTGGACCTGGCATTCAGGTCCCCCAGGACCATCCGGTCCAGGAACATCTCGAGTTCGACGGAGTCACAACTGGGTGAGTTGTAGCACCCCACGACCAGAAGTCTTTCCCACTTCACCATTACCATCCCCTTGACCCGTTCGACCACGGAGCAGGGGGGCTCGATCGCCGAGTGGCGAAGCGACCACACTGCCACGGAGCCGTCAACGTCACTGAACCAGTGTGGACGGTCCAGGACGCTGTACGGCTCCGTGGCGACAGCCAGACCAACCGCCCACTCCTCCAGGCACTGGAGGCACTGGACCGGCGCGGCGCGTGGGCCATTATTTGGCGCCCGCGCTTGTCCCCTCCTCAGCGGTCTTCGCGAGTGACGGAGGTCACGGGTCCCCCGTCCCGCTAGGGACCGCCTCCACCTCCATCATATTCTCTTCCTTTGAGGCGGAGGTTGGGGGAGCGGCCACCGCATCCCCGAAAGTTCCCCCCGCCGCGCTTTGGGGTGGCGCCAAACCGCCAGCCCCCTTAGCGCCCTTCTTCGGTTTCGGTGGCGGGGAGCACGCCTTGCGTAACAGTGACCGCTGCGGTCGACCGGGTCAGGCAGCGGAAGCACTGACCTCAATAATGAAGCCCCCGGTTACCGCCCGCTTCCAGTTGAGGGCCCCAATGCCGAAGGGCATAAAGATCGATGCCCTGGCGGGCCCTCCTGACGGCCTCCTCGTAAGAGGCCCTACTCCCCTCTGGGACAGTCAATGTGACTGCCGCCGATCGGGGAGGGGCCTTCCCGGGTTTGGGGGCGCCTGCCGACGCCTTAGCCACGGAGGCCGCAGCCTAGGCCGCAGCCTTAGCCCCCTCTGCCCAGGACCTCTGCCCAGGTTCTCCCATCGTAGGTACGCGGCGCTGGCGCAGGGGGCGTGGCTGGAAGGGGGACCTTCGACGAAGCTCTTCTTCTTCTTCCTCGTGGCCCCTCCCGCCACCGGGACAGGGGCCGGCGTCGGCTGGAGGCACGGGAGGCACGGAAGGCGGCGGTCGGGGGGCCCTATGCGTGACCGAGGCCGAGACAACGGCCACGACCGCGCGCCGCAGCTTCACCCGCATCTCGTCGCGGATGGAGCTCAGCCCTGCCTCCAGGAGCACCTGCATTTGGGCCATCACGCCCACCGCCGTGGTGTCCCCGCTGGTGTTGGGGGCGGGGATTACCGGCCGGGGAGCGTCGCGCAGCCGCTTCATGGCCATCAGCTCCCCCCTGATGGCCTCACGTAAACGTGATCACCCGACGTAAACAACGCGCAATATTTGCTGAAACACTTAAGTTTTAATCTTCCACATTTCATCCGCTTCAACATGATTGTTCTTGCTCAAGGTCATTTCAAGTTCAAAAAGGTGGTATCCACCAAATTCAGTTTTTTATTGTCTATCATACTATCGTAAAAAAATATACTATTCCATTTAAAAAAACATCGGTGACCTTGAAATTTCATTACAAAACACGACATAAAAAATTTTTTTCTTCACCATTATATTGCCCCCTGCAATAGTGTAACTTTGTCCTCTGAAGTTTTCTGATAGGACTGTAAATATGAAAAATATTTAGGTGTTCCCATTTATGTGGGACACCCTGTATATATATGTTCTATAGGTCTAAACAATGGCAACTTGACCACCAGGAACCATTATAAAGATCTAGAGTGCTTAAAGGTACTTAAATATTTATACTTAAAATCCATTAAATAATTATAGTAATACTCGTTCGTACTACCTGACAAATATTACAAATGAATCAAAAAGAGAGTACCACTAAAGTTATTTTGCTGTCATAGAAGTTCAGTTTATAAATTAATGTGAATGATCAATGAACAATGCGGGTGGAAACCTCAAGGAAAAAACATTTCTACAAAAGGAACATTACACAGAATATCTAAGAATTATTAAATATTAATAATTAAGTTGTAAGATGAGCTCTATCAATATTATTGTACATTGATACTTTCTACAACTTATCTATACGAAACTGGCAAAGATCGCGTGTTCCTCGATTCTTCGATGTGTGTTTTGTATATATATAAGTAGACATAAGTTTACGTTTGCAGCATCTTTGCTATTTCTTTGCCGCTACTTCCTATCAGGATGCTTCTGTGGTTTCCAGGCAATTCTTGGATTTGCACTTCCTTTTGACAAATCTGTAAATATGAGATCGAGAGAATCAATTTCTGTTAAATTTCCTGTTTGGCAGCGCAATTATAATTTATTCATTATTTAGACGCAACCATTACCTCTGATACACCGTAATCCTTCTTCAAATGGATAAAGCTGTCTTGAATTCTTATTAACATGATGTCTCCGTTGAATTTAACCGTTGGCACATAATAATAAGCTGCCTGCAGCTTTTTGTGGAACAACATACCAGCAATCTTCAACTCCTCCTTTTTCAAGTCTTTGTTATTTATTGTTTCTACCATTTTATCCAATATCTCGTCATCAGGTGTATCCTTCAAAATATTGTAAGCCTGCGGAAAATAAAATTACAAAAATACAGAATAAATCGTAACAACTGTCGAAATAAAATACCAACAAAAAGTAAAGAGACAGAAATACGTTACCTCGATAAAACGGATCTTCTCGTTGAACTGCTTAATGAAGAACGACAAAGTATTCCGACAGTTGGAGTCAACGATGTCCGTTTTCGATTCGCATGCATGTTTTCCAATCGCAATGCAATGTAACCTAACGAATTCAGGCGATCCGTCCAGAAGAGTTAAAATTACCTTCTCACCGGCGGTTTCCAACTGAAGAGCCATTTCAAAGGCGACACAAGCACCAAATGAATAGCCTACTACATGATACGGTCCTTTCTTCTGAACTTTCTTCATTTCCTTTATGTAGAACGTGGCTAGTTCCGTTATGGTACTCAACGGGGCATCTTGAACACATTGGAAGCCCCAAGCAGGGCGATTCAATTCGCTAGCTATGCCCTTCAGAGAACCGACCATTCCCTCGATCGCGTGAACGAAGAATAGAGGTGTCCCCTTCGTACCCTTTGTCTTCAGTTGGACAAGGGATTCCGTAGGAATTATTTCAGCGCAATCCGCCTGGAACAGGAATTGTGCTCCATCTTCTTCCTCGGCTTCCGGTTCGATACCTTCTACTTCAACCGCTCCAGAGTCGAATGACCTCAACTTCTCGAACGTCAGGTTACGGATATCCTGTGCGGACAGTACTACATCGTAATTTCTTTCTAACATCTGTTTGATTTCTGTTCCCATGAGAGAGTCCATTCCGAGATCGGCCAGAGTGACAGAGTAGTTAATGCTTTCCAGTTTCTTGATACCCAAGATATTAGCTATCGCCGGAACGATGCTGACTTTGTTGGTTGTCTCCTGACTCTTACGTTGGTCCGCTACGCACATGGAGGCCAGGACAGGATAGGTTTGCTGTAGAAAGACGTCCATGGTTTCCAGACAGCTTCCGATACGCTGTGGCATAGTGCCACCGATTTCTGTGTCGTTGCCGCCACCAACAGAATCTAGAAAAGAAAGACAAACATGGAAAAATATATTCCGAGCAGGTCCGAATTAAGAAAAAGATATACCACCACCACCCCACCCCCTCTCGATCGTACTATTTTATACGCTGCTAAATTTTTGAAAAACGAGGATCAATTTACCTAAAATCAATCCAACATCTCCAATAGCTCCCCACTGAATAGCAAGGCCAGGCAGACCGTTCGCTTGCCTCTGCTCAATGATTCTCTCCATGGCAGAGTTTGCAAGACCATAATTCGTCTGACCAATGTTACCTCTGCCGCACGAAACGGAGGAGAAGACAACAAAATAGTCCAGCAAGGAACACAACTCTCGCGACACCGCGTCCAGACATTTCGTGGCAGAGACTTTGGGCGCTGCTACCTTGACGAAATCGATCTCTTCAAGGTATTCGAGCACGTTGTCGACTAGAACAGCCGCCAAGTTGAATATACCACCGACAGGAGCCATCTTGTTGCTATCTTGAATCAGCTTCCTTGCTCCAGCCATCGTTGTCGCGTCCACCGTCGAGATCGCAACGTTCACGCCGGATTCGCGCCAACGACGAACGCACAGGGACTGGAAGCCGTTTCGGATACCGGACCGGGATGTCAATACCAAATGTTTGGCGCCTCGCTTGATCATCCATTCGGCGAGCTCTGCACCGAATCCTCCGAGACCTCCGACCAGGATGTAAGACTTGTGTGGGTTCATGTACGTGCGCGGAATGGCTGCTACGATCTTTGGCGTTGGGTGCGGTACCACGGTCTCCTTCTCTTCTTCGCGAATCTTCAACACAACTTTACCAATGTGTTTGCCTGTGGCCATGAACCGGAACGACTGTTCGATCTGCTGCTCCGAGAAGACAGTAGCTGGCAGCGGGCGAACAGCTCCGTTGTCGATACCCTCTTTGACGAGTCTGACCACTTCCTTCCTTTCAGGGCCGTCGATCTCGCAAATGGCGTCCAACAATATTCCATGGAAGGCGGTGTTCTTCAAGAACAACGACATTCCCAAAGGCGCGTCGTTCGATAGATCGTATTTTCCAATTTCGAGGAACCGACCACCATCGGCGAGACACCTGACGCTGGCTTGCAGCTTCTCTTCGGCCAACGAATTTAGCACCACGTCCACACCACGACCGTTCGTCTCGTTCATTATCAGTTGTTCGAAGCTGGTGTCTCGGGAATTGCCGATGTTCCTATCGGTCAACTGAGGGAACATTTTCTTCAAGAACTGTCGCTTCTCCGGTGTACCGACCGTTGTGAACACTGTGCAGCCTGCGTGCAAAGCTATGGCGATACTGGCTTGACCAACACCACCACTGCCAGCGTGGATCAGGACGGTTTCGCCGCGTTTCAGGCCACCTCGAACGAACAAGGCGTAGTAACTAGTCGCGTAGGCTACCGGGATCGTCGAAGCTTCCTCCAGAGACCATTTTTTAGGTACGATCCATGAGAATGCAGAATCGGCTACTACGGTGGTCGCCAGACCGCGTGCAGGTACCATCGCCATAACTCGTTCACCCTTTGAGTTACGTCCGGAGAATTCAAGACCCAAGATACAATCTTGGCTAGCCAAGTTTCCAGGCAGAGCATCCGGTGGCAGCTTTCCAGTGGCTAACATCACATCTCGGAAGTTCAACGGGGCGTAGTATACGTGGAAGAGTTCCACTCCCAAGGACTTCTCCGGTTCGTAGTAACTCAGAGGACTCTCGATCCATCGCAAACTGCTCAGGTCTCCATTGTGCAGAGCATTGATGTACGCGTGTTCAACCTGGACGGACGAAGCTCCTGTTTGCTGGTCCAAGAGCAAATGCCGGAAGCTTCCCCAGTTTCCTCCTTTCAAGACATTGGCCATCAATTGCTTGCTCAGTTGCTCGGCGTAGAATTTATCATTGAGACTGAACTTGGGAGCGTTCTTGTCTTGGATGAACACGTAACGCACGTTGGTGCCGCCATCCTCCCGGCGAACGCAGGTCATAAGCCCAACCATGCCTGAATTGTGGAGAATAATATTCGTTATACAGAAATTCTGCCAATGATGATACGAACTTATGGTCGCGTTCTAACAGGTAGGTTCGAATACTTACCGAGCAGTTCGTCGCCTTGATTGACTACAAGAATCTCTTGTATTTCCGTCGCAGCTTTCTTCAGCGCCGCCTTAAGGTTCTCTACCCACTGGAAGTTCTTCTCTGTTATTTGGACGATCATCGGCTCCGCCAACTTTTCAGGCTTCTTGAGTAAAACGTAAAACTTTCCGTTCGCTACTTGATTCCCTACGATTATCAGATTGGCGGTTTTCTTCGAGCTATCCAAATTATTCAAACCGGATTCTTCAAGCAGAGCGTAGCCACCACTCCTCAGACTGTCAGACAGATTGTTCAGTACAGCTTCGGCGGTATTCTTGGACAGTACGTTCGTAGCTACGACGAAGTGTAAGTCTTGGCCCACAGGTGTCTTGTTCAGATCCTTTTGTACAACTTTTACGTTTTGTGCATTCAAGCTGGCATATTGCTCGACGCTACTGGTTGCAGCGACCTGGTAATCAATCTGAAACAGAAATCATTTGTGAGAGACTATTTTTTGTATGTATACGGTCCCAGTAATGATAATAATAATAATAACAATAATAATTACTTACAGTAACACTGGGTTCGCTGTACAAGATGTCCAACACAGTGGTTGCGAAGAGAGCATCTATGGGACGATCGCCGGCTACTTCTACGGCTTTCAATTTCAATGCTGCCAAGTTTTCACGGACAATTTGCAACAAGATGGTAAGGGCATTCACTTTAGCCTTCTCAGGGTCTTCCACCGTAGGCTTGGGGTTAACGTAGGGTACAAACGTGTATTTCTCGTACTTGGGAGGGATTTGAGATTGCTGCCTTCTCGGGGCCAAGGATGCTTTCATCTTTCTGATTTCGATACCGCCAGATTTGACGACATCGATATTCTTGTAACAATATACTGGAAGAGCCTGGTCTTCCCCCAAGTCGTTCACTTGTTCCATATGAGCAACGGGATTGATAGCAACATACTGTATACGAGTTGGTAAATGCAAGGATCTGGTATCCTTTTGTAGAATGGTAATCTGAAGCATGGTGTCCATGAAGGAAATCCAATTGGTCCAGAGAAGTTTTCCATTGCCACCGCGATTGTTGGCGGATTCGATACCCTGGAACTCCCCGGTATATTCGTATCCTCGCAAACGGAGCTCCTTGTACACGTCTTTGGTGTTCAGCTCCAACAGTTCGGGATCGTTTCGTACGACTGGTGTTGGAAGATTCAGCATCATTTTCTCCGTGTTCTCCGGTACAGATATCTTTCCTGTCACCGCCACCGCGCCGTTCTCACAAATCTCAAATTCATTGGTTCCCATGAATATATTGACAAAGAATTTAATCGGGCCTTCTTTAGGCATGATTGTAGCGCGCAGGAATTTTACATGTTCGAACACAACCGGCAGTTTCTCGAAATCGACGTTGCGCAGCTTCGCGTAGGTTCTCCAGACGAGTACCAAGTAACCGGTAGCCGGGAAAAGAATTCTTCCGTCGATCGTATGACCAGCTATGTACGCGTCCGATTCTTTGGACAGGTCAAACTCGATCACGCTCTCTCCGGAGAGATTGTCGCTCTTGCAGAAATCGGCTACCGCCCATTCGGTGGAGTGGTCCCATTTAACCATAGAGCTGATCATCGGCGTACCACGGCCGACCGGATAGCTGATCGGTGGGTACAGTTTTGAGATCTTTACCTGTGCGCCAGCCATGTGCAATTTTCCTAAGTTTTCGAGCAGGAAAAGCAAGTTGTTCTTGTGATCCCGTTTGTGCAATCCTATGTTCGTCACACTCTTTGACAACGATCTACGCAGAACCGCCTGCATCAAACAGTGCGGAGCAATCTCGATGGTGATCGCGTTTTCAGGCACGTAAGAAAGCCCTTGCTTGAACAGTACAGGCGACAGCAAGTTGTTCACATGGTAGGCTGCCGAGCTGAGCTGCGCCAATGGATTGTTCCAAGCTGCAGTGGGTATGGACGTGGAGATCCATCTGGAGGTACGCGGTTTTGGATTCGGTATGATCCTCTCTAAAGCGGAGCGCAATTCCTGGCCAGCCGGGGCTATGTATTTGCTGTGGAACGCGACGCCGCTGCTCTCTACCACTCGTACGAAGATATCCTCCTTCTTCAGCTCCTCGGCGAATTTCTTAACAGCATCTACGTCACCGGAAATCGTTGTAGAATCTTCGGAGTTGTTGCAAGCTGGATACACGTCCGGCGGGCATCGTTTTTTAGCCTCCTCCCAACTTAATCCTACGGCCGCCATAGCTCCGGCCGACAGTTTCGAGTCCAGAATAGATCTTCCACGCCAGTACGCGGCCAAAATGGTTTGTTCCGGCGTGAAAGTACCGTCGGCGTAAGCGCATCCCAGCTCACCGACCGAATGTCCAACGATACCGTCCGGATGAATGCCCAAGTACGCCAGGAGGTCTACAAGGGCGACTTGAATAGCTGCGATCGATATGAAGCAGTGAACGACATTCTCAACGAAGGATTCGGGTGTAGAGTTCAGAATGACGTTCATCAGATCAACACCTTCGGGTTTCAAGGCGTCGGCGCAACGTTGCAAGCTTCGCTTGAACGGTTCGATGCAGAGCAAATCCTTGCCCATGCCAGCCCACTGAGAGCCCATACCAGAGAACACGAACCAAATAGGACGTTTCTCCGAGGTACTGATTTGACTAGTTTCTTCGGCTCCGTCCGTTCCCAGCACGGAATAGCCCCGGTAAAGGTGACCGGGTATGTTCAACGCGTACGTGTCGTGAAGAAGAGCGATGAATTCGTCGTCCTTCTCGTGTTCTTTGGCTTTGTCTAGAAGAACCTGTACAGCTTCCTCTGTGCGGCCGGATACAGCGACCAACTTGGGTATTTTACTATCTAAGACTGGCGACAGTTTTGGTTTCGGATTGCTACGAAGAAGTATGTGCGCGTTGGCTCCGCCAAAACCGAACGAGTTTACGGCGACTAGGCCACCCTTCCATGGCATATTCTTATCGACGACCTGTATGCTGCCGTCGTGTAGAGACGGTATATCGTTGTTCGGATTCTTAAAGTGAAGATTGCCTGGTATCACTCCTGCTTCCATAGCGATCAACAGTTTCGCCATAGAACACATTCCACTGGCCGGTTCCGCGTGACCCAAGTTCGACTTGACCGAGCCAAGAAGAAGAGGTGTTTTCCTGCCTTTGCAGAACAAGTTTGCGATAGAGTTGATCTCTTGCGGGTCGCCGACCTTGGTGCCGGTTCCGTGGGCTTCCATGTAGACAACATCTGTTGGATTGATTCCAGCCTCCGCGTAGACTTCGCGCATCATTTTTTGCTGCATCTGCCCGTTCGGATATGTGATGCCCTCGACTTTGTTGCCGTCCGTGTTCGTTTTCGAGTGTATCACGGTGGCGTACACTCTGCGCGCGTCCTTCGACTTTTGTAGGAACAGGACACCGATTGTCTCGGATCTGACGTAGCCGTTACCTGCGGCGTCGAACGCTTTGCACGAGCCGTCCACCGACAACATGCTCAATCTATGGAACTCGAGCGACAAGGTGGGCTCCAGCAAAAGGTTGCACCCAGCAACGATGGCCGCGTCGCACTCTCCCGAACGCATCGCGCTGATCGCCTGGTGCATACCGTACAGCGACGACGAGCAAGCTGTGTCTACCGCGTAACTTGGCCCATTGAAGTCGAAAGCGAACGATACCCTGTTGGGGAACATGGATCTGCAGCATCCGGTCAATGCGTAGCCTGCGAAAATCGATTTCGAAGTAAGTACGTATGTACGCACGTATTTACATGCATACCGCCGAAAGAAAATTCGCTTTCCAATTTCAACGAGGAGCCTATGCCAGAAAGAAAATAACCACATTCCGTACCATTGAGCTCTTCCGGACTCTTCCACCACAACTCGTGCGACTCTGAGGTAGAAACACCGACGAACACACCAGTCTTCGATCCTCTAATCTCTTGCGGATTAATGCCAGCATCGAGTATGGCCTCGTACGTTGCCTCCAGGAGTATTCGAAGCTGTGGGTCCATCACATGAGCTTGTTTCGCGTGAACACCGAAAAAAGTGGCGTCGAAGTGTTGAATGTCCTTCAATTTGCCGATTCTCTTTGGTAAACCGTAGATACCGGCTGGCCATCGACGTTCGTCGTCCGTGATCATGTCGACACCCTCGAATAAATTCTTCTTCAACTCGTCTACATTGTCTGACTCCGGGAAACGACCTGGAGAAAACGACAAACGCGTTAAATTCGCGGATACTATAATACATGTGTGGTATAGGTATATATAATACATATCGGACCTACGTAAGAAATTCTTCGTTACCTGAGAAACCACTGATGACGATGTCATCTTGAAGGTATTGTGTGTTACCGTTGAACACTGGCTCCCTCGCGATGGGGCTGTTCGCGTGCTCAAATTGGGCCGACATTTTCACTGAGAATCGTTGCTGCAATCTCCTTTTAATTCACCCGTTCTCGCGGAGTATATCGAACGTGGAAGCTTAGTGGACAGTAAGCGGAAAATAATAGTTTCCGCGTTTAGTTATCGCCTTATGTAGACGGTTCCCCCGACGGTTCTACACATACACACATGCATACAAACTTTTAGAGGAAAACATTAGTTGGATCAGACGGGAAAATATTCTGACAGGCAAAAAATTTGTTTAAGGTTATATTTTTTTAGATCTCTAGGTCATCGATGTTTTTTTAAATGGAGTGATATATTTTTATTATAGCTATATGACAGCCGAGGTCAAGACGAATCCAATTACGTGTAATATTATGACATTCACGTTACCTTGAGTACGAGAAATTCATAAAAGTAGGACACTTGATGTAAATAGTGAAATAACGATGACATGATCCCCCTAGGATTTCAAGAAATGTTCTTGAACCTTGACTAATGACTGTAAGCACGTTTACAATAAATTGTAAAAACTGATACAAATTCTTCTCGTTTCGGTGACTCTAATCAGTACGTTTAAGAAATTCATCGGGATTTATTCTCTGGATATTACTTCTCTGAAACGATGGTGTACCCTGATGCAGAAAAGATAGAAATGATTTTAGATTATGGTGAGGCTAAAAGTAACTGAGTACAAGCATTTCAACTGTACGCAGAAAGATACCCTGAGAGAAATCATCCTTCTCGACATAGTTTTGACCGCATAGTTCAATTGTTTTGTAAAACAGGGAGTATTAAATCACTGAAAAGAAAACGATCATAGCCTGCTACTGCAGAAGATGCCGAAACTTTTGTATTGGCTACAGTCGATATTGATCCTACTACAAGTTGTCGAACAGGTGGACGTTCTTTAGGCATTTCCAAAGCAAGTGTGTGCCGAATATTGCAACGTCATAAATTTCATCCATACCATATTTCCTTACATCAGGAGCTTCGTGGCAACGACTTTCAGAATCGTGTTGCTTTTTGTACATGGACATTGCTGCAAATACAAGGACATGAATATTTCTTTTATGACGTTTTTACTGTACGAAGCTATTTTTTGTGACCATGGACAACTGAAGATACATAATATGCATTATTCGTACACTGAAAACCCGAAATGGCTTTGACAAGTTGTACACTAGCGTTCATGGAGTGTAAATGTATAGTGTGGATTCGTTGGTGATAACTAGACTGCCGATTTTATGCATTTATGACAAAAATGAGTAGGTGTAATTTGAAACGGTAAAAACATTAGAAGATTTTAAAAATACTGTTACATTATTTCCAATCTATTGAACATATTCAGAAAGAAAATTAATTTCTATTTCGCTCCAGTCTGTTGCAATTCAGATAGAAAATTTTCATTTTGCGTAAATATGCGCCATCTAGTGATAACATACGAATGTTTCGTACTCAAGGTCACGCGAAGGTCATAATATTACAGGTCGTTGGATTCGTCTTGACCTCGGCTACCATATAGCGATAATAAAAATATATAATTCCATTTAAAAAAACTTCGATGACCTTGAAATCCCAAAAAATATAACCTCGAACAAATTTTTTTGCCTATCATAATATTTTCCCCTCTGAACCAACTAATGTATATATGTCCACAACGCGGGTGTATCCAAGAACATAATACATCTCCGTTACTTTTCGTTGTACAAAAAAACTTCTTAGGACAAAGTTACACTGTTTGAAGGGCCACATGTAACGGTGTAAGGAAAAATACGTTCAAGGTCATTTTTTATGAGATTTCAAGGTCATCGTTGTTTTTTTAAATGAAATGATATATCTTCGTTAACTTAATGTTGTCGCTGACAAAATAACGAATTCATTCATGTAACACAAAATGACCTTCAACCCAGAAAAATGGAATAAATAAAATTCAACGTGTAAGATTCATTTGCTTTATTTCTGTTACGCAAAATATTCAAAAATATTCCCTTGAGCTGCTATACATTCAAATGTATTGCAATACATAACATAATAACAGATTCGGTGTTGACAGGAAGACATTTATTATACACCTTCACCTATACGTTCGTACAGAATCGTGTTTATCAACTACTAATTACTCTGAAGACCTTCTTGCTATCAGTGTTGCGAACGTTAACTATTGGCGCTGGTTTGTATGAAAAACGTTCTAAAAGTGCGTAACAATAAGTGTAATAAAAACAACTGAAAACGTACAAAGTTCAACGCCAATTTCTATGCAAAGGTTATAAGGTTTAAGTCGGCACAAATGTTAAAGTGTTCTTAACCTAATGAATAACCTGTTTTCCCATTTCGAAACAGGACACTTAACTTTCAGCCGTAGCCAAGTCCGTAATAAATTCTTAGGGTCAAGCATACCAATAAATAACTCAAAAATTACAGTGTTCCACTCGATCGCAGCGGGGATCCAGAAACGATGTCTAGATAATTCTAGACATGCCGCCCGCCTTCAACTATTAATGTTCATTTGGAACTTAATAATGACATAAAATGCAGTACAGTATAAAACGCAAAGGCTTAAGGCCGTCGCACACTAGACCGCACCGCCGCCGACGTTTTGACATTCTTCTATGTAATTTAAATGGGTATTTAAAGTATTTTAGCGTTATTTCACGATTATTAACACTTTGAACGCCAAACTAGAAACCCCAAAAATTCCGTAAAATCAAAGTAAGTTATTTAATGAAATAAAAATTGCAAAAAATTAAATGTACGATACTGAGTAATCCTCCAACTTTCTTGCATGTTACAGATCCTAATTAAGTTTAGTACAATGAATATATCAACGTAAAAATTCATTTTAAAACCTGCACAAATACTTCCGTCAGCCACATATGGCTGACGTGGCGTTCAACGTGTGAAGGTTATTCGTTTCGACACCAACTATAATATTATGAAGTCAGAAATATATAGTGATCCCTATATTTTATAAAAAATTTTTTTTCTTAAAATTTTTATATTGACATTTGTAGAAAAATAAATACTGATTCATTTTTTATGGAAACATATTTTTGCCAGTGTGTGATTTGGGGATTCACAAATAACAAACGTTTATTACAAAAGATAATACATGAACGTCCTGAACAAAATCACAGACCAAACAAACAAAAAACACAACCACGCAACCACCGGCAACGCACGCGGACCTAGAAGCCGAAACGCGCTAAAAATTCCCGAGCTTGAAGACGTGAAGTTGTGTGGTGTTTTTCCATGCCAACACTCCCCCTCAACTGCACGTCTTACAACCCTTTAATACTGATTTACCTTAAATTTAACAAATCGAACGCATGTCTCGTGCTTAACCATACTCAATGGTTTTATAAGAACGTCCACGGTCATTTCACTCGTAAGCAAGTGTTTTACAATGATTGTTCCTTGTTCTTGCACTTCCCGGAAAAAATGGTATCCTATATCTATATGTTTGCTTCGACCATGGTACACGCTGTTTTTACTTATCCCTACCGCACTTAAATTATCGCAGTAAACTGTACTCGGGTTACTTAACGCTGAATAAATTTTCATGTGTTTTAACGTTAAAGTGTTTTGACTGTTTAATGTCTAGTGTGGGATAAAATATGACTGACTACGTGCGGGAAAATGAATAAAACAGTATACATATATTTGAAAATAGAAAAGAGACAAAACAATCGTACACAACGCGATTGACCGCACCTCGCAGGTCAAAACTCAACGCAATACTCTCTTCTCGTAACTCTGACCGCAACTCGCAGGCCGAAGTTCTCTCACGTGCGCTTTTCTCTCGACTGCGTCGTCTTCGTTAAAAGAAAACGCGTCAAGCTCGCACTCTACGCACACACGCACATACACACAAACACACACATACAGTTCCTTAAAGCTAAACAGTCTAATGTTCTATCTTAACCTAAACAGTCCAATGCTGTATCTTAACCTAAACAGTCCAATGCTGTATCTTAATCTAAACAGTCGAAGAGTATCGGTCCTCGACGGCGCCCAAATCACTCGACAGGGTGTCGTTTTCGTCTCGATGTTTCGACACGATCCCCATGCCCGACATCCGACACCACACTAGTTATCACCAAGGATTCCACAGCATACATTTACACTCCACGGACGCTGATGGACAACTTGTCAAAGCCATTTCGGGTTTTCAGTGCACGAATAATGCATATTATGTATATTCAGTTGTCCATGGTCACAAAAAGTAGCTTTGTCAGTAAAGAGAACGTCAAAAAAGAAATATTGATTTCCTTGTATTTGCTGCAATGTCCATGTACAAAAAGCGTGCTGCTTTTACAAAGTCGTTGCCATGAAGCTCCTGATGTAAGGAAATATGGTATGGATGAAATGTATGACGTTGCAATATTCGGCACACACTTGCTTTGGAAATGCCTAAAGAACGTCCACCTGTTCGACAACTTGTAGTAGGATCAATATCGACTGTAGCCAATACAAAAGTTTCGGCATCTTCTGCAGTAGCAGGCTTTGATCGTTTTCTTTTCAGTGATTTAATACTCCCTGTTTTACAAAACAATTGAACTATGCGGTCAAAACTATGTCGAGAAGGATGATTTCTCTCAGGGTATCTTTCTGCGTACAGTTGAAATGCTTGTACTCAGTTACTTTTAGCCTCACCATAATCTAAAATCATTTCTATCTTTTCTGCATCAGGGTACACCATCGTTTCAGAGAAGTAATATCCAGAGAATAAATCCCGATGAATTTCTTCAACGTACTGATTAGAGTCACCGAAACGAAAAGAATTTGTATCAGTTTTTACAATTTATTGTAAGCGTGCTTACAGTCATTAGTCAAGGTTCAAGAACATTTCTTGAAACCCTAGGGGAATCATGTCATCGTTATTTCACTATTTACATCAAGTGTCCTTCTTTTATGAATTTCTCGTACTCAAGGTCACGTGAAGGTCATAATATTACACGTAATTGGATTCGTCTTGACCTCAGCTATCATATAGCTATAATAAAAATATGTCACTGCATTTAAAAAAACATCCACGACTTAGAGATCTAAACAAATTTTTTGCCTGTCATAATATTTTCCCGTCTCAACCAACTAATTTTAATCTAAAATTTTGTATGTATGTGTGTATGTGTAGAACCGTCGGGGGAACTATCTACATAAGGCGATAACTAAACGCGGAAACTATTATTTTCCGCTTACTGTCCACTAAGCTTCCACGTTCGATATACTCCGCGAGAACGGGTAAATTAAAATGAGATTGCAGCAACGATTCTCAGTGAAAATGCAAAAATGTAACACACAATACCTGCAAGATGACATCGTCATCAGTGGTTTCTCAGGTAACGAAGAATTTCTTACATAGGTCCGATATGTATTATATATACCTATACCACACATGTATTATAGTATCCGCGAATCTAACGCGTTTGTCGTTTTCTCCAGGTCGTTTCCCGGAGTCGGACAATGTAGACGAGTTGAAGAAGAATTTATTCGAGGGTGTCGACATGATCACGGACGACGAACGTCGCTGGCCAGCCGGTATCTACGGTTTACCAAAGAGAACCGGCAAATTGAAGGACATTCAACACTTCGACGCCACTTTTTTCGGTGTTCACGCGAAACAAGCTCATTTGATGGACCCACAGCTTCGGATACTCCTGGAGGCAACGTACGAGGCCATACTCGATGCTGGCATTAATCCGCAAGAGATTAGAGGATCGAAGACTGGTGTGTTCGTCGGTGTTTCTACCTCAGAGTCGCACGAGTTGTGGACGAAGAGTCCGGA
Organism: Halictus rubicundus; assembly: GCF_050948215.1. NCBI lineage: Eukaryota > Metazoa > Arthropoda > Insecta > Hymenoptera > Halictidae > Halictus > Halictus rubicundus. The sequence continues at coordinate 4,150,214 of NC_135162.1, forward strand.
AGAGATCAATGGTACGGAATGTGGCTATTTTCTTTCTGGCATAGGCTCCTCGTTGAAATTGGAAAGCGAATTTTCTTTCGGCGGTGTGCATGTACATACGTGCGTACATACGTACTTACATATAGATATATAGATAGATAGAAGATAGATAGAAAAGAAGAAGAAGAAAGAAGATTATCGCGAATTATAAATCAGCAGCTATTAGCTCGATATTATTCTCTATTTGTAAGATACTAAAAGTTCTTACAAATAGAGAATAATACCGATTGCCCAGGTCTCACCACGAGGAGGTTGCTGCACGAGAGACCCGAAAGGAAGCCAGAAGGAATTCAATACGCTTCCTTCTGACGCCCTTTCTTACAATGACGATTTACAATATTACACACTAAATTTTGCAGATCGCTAAATGGGAAAAATTACTTTTCCACAGACGGAAAAGGTCACTTTACCATTCAGCGCACATCGAGTAATTATTGCGGAGCAAAAGGTGTGAGTCGGAGAAGAAGTCTCCGATTCACGGGAGATGAAAAACGAATCAGGCAGAAGGCTCTGATTCTTTCAAAGAGAGAAACAAAACCGAACCAGAGCAGAAGACTCTGGTTCTAGGGTGACGCGACACGTACAATGCTTGCAAGCTATCTGCCGACCAGTACGGTATCCGACGCTTCCTCACAGAGAACGACGGCCAGGGACGCCTCCACCGTACGGTAGAACTACCTTCCCCAACTACCCGCCACGAGCAACGCTGGCGCAACAAGGCGACGAAGAGACTTACGGACGAAGGATCCCCTGCTCCCGGCGCGAGCCACGCCAGCGTTGACATGACTTAGGCAGACATTTTACGAAAGAAGGGTTCTACCTGGCGAGTACTGCTCCCTGACCATCAATTCTCTATGCATCCACGCCGAATATCGCAACTGGACAGGTTCAACACTTGCAAGCAAGGTCCGACACAGCAGGAGACTGTGTCGGAGTTGACAATCGAGTCGAGCAAAGTCAAGTTAGGGCAATAATTACTCGACATATTTACAACGACGATCTTAAGAATTAAACTAATTCTAATTTACAATTATTTCGATGTCTTCGTCGATGCGTTGCTTGATATGATGTCTGCGTTCAATGACCAGATGCTCAGCTGTTGGAATTCAGCTGAAACACACTAACAATAATTAGACACGATGTTGTTGACGTCTTCGTTCGTTGTCGATGTTGTTGACGTCTTCAGTCGATGTGTTGTCCTTCGTCGATGACAAAGATGATGAGCTGTCGTACTCCAGCTGAAGCAGACATATCATAATTAGTCACAATTCCATAGAGGTACAAAAATAGAAGGAAACGATGAAACGAAGACGAAACGTTGACATGAAGAAACGACGAAATACAACTCTAAACCCCGTACACGAGTACGGCCAACCTAACACGCACAAGAGTGCGAATCTAACCGGCTCACGAGAGCCAAGCTAACCCCGCACACGAGTGCGGCCTACCTAACATGCACAAGAGTGCGAAATCTAACCAGCTCACGAGAGCCAAACTAACCCCGTACGCAAGTACGGCCTAACCGACAAGAAACCAAGAAGAGTAGATGAAGTCAGAACTTCAATCTACTGAGGTGGCGCTTCGGGTCGCCCCGGGTTCGCCAATACCCGTACTCACCCACAGCAGTGAGCCCCTGAGGGACCTCCGTTCGGAGGAATACCAATTTTAAATCAGATAAATAAATTTTAAAAGAGGAACTTTTGAAAGTTCAGAAGTAATGCTTAATTGGAAAGATGATCAATTTCAATAAAAAATAAATGTAACGAAATTAGGAAGCAACAAACAACAAGCTAGTGTCGCCCCGGGTTCGCTGATACCCGTACTCACCCACGGTCCGGCCCGTGAGTGAGCCCCTGAGGGACCTCCGATCGGAGGAATACTAATTTTATGTCATAAATATAATATAATATAATAAAATTTCAAAATACCAATTTTATGTCAAAAATATAATATAATATAACAAAAATTTCAGAATACTAATTTTATGTCAAAAATATAATATAATATAATTTCAAGAAAAGAAACTTGTGAAAAATTCCGAAGCAAATTCGAATTAAAAATACAGAAATAATAATTGACGACGTTCGTTGAATAAACACGTATTCCAAAATAGAAAATGTATATTTGTATTGTCACTTACCAGCTGCTGAAAGTTGACCAAGGTGAGCGGAGACGGCTTCCAGGAACCGCGGGCCGACCGCGAGCCAGCTCTGTTATGTGGGGTTATATGTATTGGGAGGGCTAGTTTCTGACACCCTCAAGAGTGTACCTGTCGGAAGGCCCAGAAGCTAGACCGCCGAAGGGTGTAACATTGTGCAAGGTCAGGTATACCGGTGAGACAATCCTGATGCAATGTCATCATTTTTTTTGTTTTCCATTATTCTTTCATGAAACCTCTCTCAACACATTCGCGGAATGTTTCTGATAAAAATGATACCAAACATGGTATAATGTGCATCATATTTACTATGTTTGGTATGTGTTGTGGTTTGGGTGTTCAGTAAATGATTCACCCAATATAACAATAACCGTTTATTAAATAAACAACAAAAACTCAACGAACGTAACAAGAAAAATGAAATAACAATGGAACAAGAACTACGAACAACTGACGGCGAATGAACCGACTGACTTGACAAACTGACTTTACAGACTGACCTGAACTAACTGACCTCGTCATCCGTCAGAATCCGCGCTTATATCTAGTCCCCGCGCCTCCAGGAATTTCCTTCGAACAAGGAAACTTCTGGAGTGGGGATGTCGCTTCCTGTACGTGCCCCTTGGAGAAAGTTCGTGTCCTTGCACCGAACATCCGTGTCCTGGCGAAAGTCAAGGGTTGGCGGCCAAATGTGCACGCCAAGGAAAAACCCTGAACCCGGTCGCCAAATGTGCACCCCAGGTAGGAACAGACTTCCGGCGACTAAGTGTGCGCTCGGGAAAAGCTTGGGCCTGGCGACCAAGTGCGTCCAAGGTCCCAGCCTGCAAACGACGCTCCTACCTGGGTCCGATGAACCCTTCTCCAAGGGGTCCGCCACACTATGCATTCGTACATTTGTTCGAAGCGACGATGTTTCAGATTTCAGAGCATGACTGTGTTTCGCACCGAGGCTGCATGCCAGCTCTTTCGTCTTCGGCAGGACACTGTCGGAGAAGGGCTAATTTATGACGCCCCCAATGTCTACTTTTCGAAGGGGCCAGAAGCTAGACCGCCGAAGAGTGTAACATTATGCGGGGTCAGGTATATCGGTGAGACAATACTAATGCAATGTCCCAATTCTTTTGTTTTTCATAATATATTCATGAAACTTCTCCCAACACATTCGTGTCATTTTCCTGATAAAATTGACACCAAACGTGATATAATTTGGATCATAGTAACTAGGCAATCGTACATTCGTGCGAAGCAGCGATGTTTCAGACTTTAGAGAATGACTGTGTTTTGCACTGAGGTTACAGGAAAGTTCTTTCGTCTTCGGCGAGACAGTGCCGTGGGAGGGCTAATTTATGACACCCTCCAGTGTCAATGTTATGGAGCGGGCCATCGACGCAAGATACTAATTCGCAACAGGTTGCTTTCAAACCATTAGAGATATTGAAATCGAATTTTTACAGAAAATATTTAGAATATATTCATTTTTATCTGGAGATAAAAACTAGAAAAAATCAATTGACAAATATAGTTTGTCCAACTATTTGTTACATTTCGCGAACAATAAAATTTTTGAGGGATTCAGCATGTTAGGTTGATCTTTTTATCAAGTGCCATTACTGAAAATTCACATCCTTGTATTATCCAACCTTCCAAGATGCTAATTGGCTAAAGCGCTTTTCACTATGAAAAAGTCCCGTCTCTGCAATATTGGGAAATGATTAGTGGCATCTTAGACCCTTGCGATCGCCGTCGGCACACGTACACGCCGACCAGGCGGTGTGTGAGTGTACCGCGGCTCGGCTATGCGAACGAAGCTACGAGAGCGCCATCCACGCTGTCGCGCTGCGCATGATCCTATGGCCTCTGTTTTACCGATACAGTAACTGCTGACGATGAGAGAGATCGGGAACAGAGTGCAGCGCACGTAGCGAAAAATGCCGGAACTATATTTTGATGAAATATCCAATGTTCCCTCAATGATCCAATGTTTGTGGGTTCCCGCAATTATTTGATTAATACGTAAGCATACAACGTTATTGGCGTTGCATTGAGATCCTATATGTTCCCGCTAGGCGGGAAAGGTCCTACGAACTCCATACGAGCTCTAAATCTCTCGATATTTACGATAATGTCACTCGACAACACACGAAATCAGCATGCTGCTGATATTGCAAATTACGGCTAAAAAACGCAAAAGTAGGACTTCTGAGGACCTTTGCCGCCTAGATTGAACCTTTATCTAACGCTTTTGACTACAAAACAGTATTATCTTTGCATTATTAAGAAATGAAAGCGGGACTCCCGTACCCTTACAAATCTCGTGTACGCGTACGGAGTTAGGGAGGGGATGCACGGCGTGGCCACCGCATTAAGGCGGACCAGGGTTGACCAGTGATGTCCACTGCAGCTCTGGAGAATCGCGGGTCCACTCGAGGGTAGGCGAGGGTAGGCCAGGGTGGTCAGGGTGGGCCAGGGCAGCTCTGGAGAACCTCTGGTCAACTCCAAGGTCCTTCGTCCTTCTGGTCCCGGAGCCCTCCCGCTCCCTCCTGAGTGCGCACCTCGACTGACGAACTGAGCGCGGCCGCCGAAATCAGGTGCGCGGTGCGCGGTGCGCAACTCCCCCACCCCAAACTAACTTCGCTAGATTTCGATCGCCGCGATAGTAATTATTGGTAAATTTGTTATTTCTGGCTGTTTAATGTTTATAACAATTTCTTTTGGTAATGGTATCAACAAGCAATCCCTTGACCATCTTGCCATCTAATTTTTTAGTAAAAATACCTAATAGAACTCGAGATACAGAGTAACTTTTGAACCATGAATATTCGCACGTATTAATTTATCGAACCCATTTCACTGATAAATTAATTATTTCTGGCTGTTTAATGTTTATAACAATTTCTTTTGGTAATGGTATCAACAAGCAATCCCTTGACCATCTTGCCATCTAATTATTTAGTAAAAATAAATTATAGAACTCGAGATATAGAATAACTTTTAATCCATGAATATTTGCACGCATTAATTTATCGAACACAATTCACTGGTAAATTGATTATTTCTAGCTGGTCAATGTTTATAACAATTCTTTTTGCCAACTATGTAGACAAGCACTCCCTTGACCATCTTGAAATCTAATTTTTTTGCAAAAGTAATTGATAGAACTCATGATACAGAATAACTTTTGAACCATGAATATTTGCACCCATTAAATTATCGAACGCAATAGACTGATAAATTTCTTATTTCTGGCTGTGTAATGTTTACAACAACTTCTTTTTCCTATAATGGCGACAAGCACTCCTTTGACCATGTAGCCATCTAATTTTTTAGAAAAGGTACGTAATAGGTAATAGAATTCAAGGTACAGAATAACTTTTAAGGGGGCCGGCAGGCATTTGGCCTTGACTGTCACGCCAATTCTCGAACGGTCCTCGAACGGTCAGTAAGGAAAACTCATTGTGGAATGGTTAAAATTTTTTTTGTGGAACTACGTCGCGTCTACGAGATATCGGTAAAAAAGAATATATGCAATGCCGACTTGAGTAGTAGCAGAAGAGAGAGACGAAAATTGAGAGAGAAAGCTTGCGACTAGACATGGTTGCCACATATCATCGTTCGCCTCACTGTTGCCATGTCGTCAAACCCGTAAATGTACAAGCGTTTCGTGAAACTGATTCCTGCCTCATGAGTCCAATTCAGCCGACCAACACATGCTAACACATACATTGCCACGGGCGCGTAGATATACGCAGGACTTGTTGTCACATTACCTCTGCAGTTTTTCGCTAATATCTCTGAAATGAAACTCGAATGGCGGTCAGTGTATGCAAAAGCTAAGGAAATCATTTGATTTATATTAAATTGAATCAGTTTATTCTTAACATTATAATAATTTTATACATATTACCAGGACTTCTTGAAAATGAGCCGGAATTTACTTCCTGTCAGAAAGAAAATTATATTCAAATCTCATTTAAATGAAATTTAAAGCAACTCTTTTTATGCCACGAAGCGCATAAATGTAATAATATATATATACAGGGTGAGTCACCAAACGTTAGCACCTCAAATATCTTTGTTGTTTCTAAAGATACGTAAAATATGGTAAGGACAAAGTTGAATGGTACAATGGGGCTGACACGATGCAAAAGAAAAATTTTGTTTTTATGTCATTTTTTTGGAGATATCAAGGTCACCTTGACTTTTTTAAATGGAACCACCCTTTTTTAAACACCTACAATGATAGTCCCTTTCATTAGGAATTCAGTGACTATAATTAGTCCAAGGTCATTCAAGGTCAAGGACAGAAAAAACCTATAAAACTAAAATATGGAAGCAGAATACGTTTATCACGGTTGAGACTTGTAGGAAATAGTAAACATACTATGGTCGTAGTTAAAGTAAACATACTAAGGTCCTTCAATGTTATTCAGCATTCTTATTTACTATCAGTATGTTTCCAAACGCGATTCCGCTATGTTATAATATATTCGATGACTGAAAAGTGTGATATGATCACGATTTACTGTGAATGTAGAAAAAATGCAGTGCAGGCCCGACTACTTTATGAAGAAAGGTACCCCGAGCGAAACACTCCTTCTAGACATACTTTCACTAATACGTACAGGTTGTTTCGAAGTACTGGAAGTGTACATGCAAGACAGTACAAACGGAAGAATCCCACGACTAATGAAGACAATGAAATTAATATTTTAGCAGCTATAGCTGTCAATCCTCACGTGAGTACGAGAAAAATTGCCCTGGAAGCAGGCATAAGTCAAAGTAGCGTAATACGAATTCTGGCCCGACATAAATTTCATCCGCTCCACATATCGCTCCATCAAGAATTGCACGGGAATGATTTTCAAAATACAATTAACTTTTGTCAATGGGGATTGCTTCAAAATCACTCATTTTTTTCTAATATCTTGTTTACGGACGAAGCAACATTTACTAATCATGGCTCAATTAATCTACGGAACGCCCATTATTGGTCTGTGGATAATCCGCACTGGCTGCGAGAAATTGATCATCAAAGACAATGGAGCGTAAACGTGTGGTGTGGTATTTTGAACGACAAAGTAATTGGACCATATTTCGTTAACGGAATGACGACGGGACAGAAATACGCTCAATTTTTGCAAGAAGATCTGCCAATTTTGTTAGAAGATATCCCTTTACAAAATCGCTACGATATGTGGTACCAACATGACGGTTGTCCTGCTCATTATGCACGAGTAGCAAGAGAAACGTTGGATTCTCGATATCCAAACCGATGGATTGGACGAGGCGGAACAGTTTCATGGCCAGCACGTTCGCCTGATTTAAATCCACTGGATTTCTTTTTATGGGGTCTGCTAAAAGAGACCGTGTACACGGATGCTCCAACAACAGTTGAAAATATGCGTCAGCGTATCATCACAGCATGTACGAATATCACGTCGGATACACTTATCAGAGTTCAACATTCCTTCAGAGCTCGTTTACAACAATGTATCGACGCAGGCGGCCATCATTTCGAACATTTATAAAATACAGGTATTCTGCTTCCATATTTTAGTTTTATACGTTTTTTCTGTCCTTGACCTTGAATGACCTTGGACTAATTATAGTCACTGAATTCCTAATGAAAGGGACTATCATTGTAGGTGTTTAAAAAAGGGTGGTTCCATTTAAAAAAGTCAAGGTGACCTTGATATCTCCAAAAAAATGACATAAAAACAAAATTTTTTTTTGCATCGTGTCAGCCTCATTGTACCATTCAACTTTGTCCTTACCATATTTTACGTATCTTTAGAAACAACAAAGATATTTGAGGTGCTAACGTTTGGTGACTCACCCTGTATATGTCTCATATTACGATATTATAAAATGTATATATCTTCTATGTCATGCCGTATTTGTTCTAGACTACAAAAATTGGTGTGGCGCGACGGTAGCGTGCCAAGCTTTCACCCCGACGACCAGGGTTCAAATCCTGCCTACTAACGCATTTTTTAAAAATTTTATTATGTTTTATCATTATGTATTTATATTTTCAATCGATTAACACGCATAAAATTGCATTCTGAATTATAAATAGCATGTATTTATTTACTAACAACAGGATTATTTACTATTATTATATATTATTATTTATATAATAATTATATATTAAATTTTATAAATTTCCTGTGATTTTCCGGATTTCGAACAAGTTACTATTACGTTTGTGTGATGTGACATAAGTTCATCTACCTTTTTTTGAACAAGTGCGGTCTTTTCTCCCTTATATGATATTATCCTTTCGAACGTTGACTGATACTGACATCCTGTCTGATCCGCAATTAGAATTGCGAGGTGATATTTTTTACTACTTTCCGATAATTTTCGGCGGTCTGCTATATTTTATACCGCGCTTCTTCATTATGGACTTCAAGCTTCATGCATCAGTCATTTGTGTACCGAGGTCATTCCACGCGAAATCGGGCACATTTTCGAGTACTGCTGTGGGATTTTGTTCAAATTTGAATATGTTGTAGTCTTTGGCGACCTATGAACGAATGTCAAAGGATTTCTCGATATCTTAAAAATTGTTAATTTTAAATAGACGTGTTAAAAAAAGGATCACCCTTTCTTCATTACATTATAAAGTCAGAAAAGTAAAACCATAAAAGTATCTACTAAAAATGTTTCCCCTTCGTAATGACCCCTTTAGAAGGATGGAGAATTGAACATTGGCTTCACAATGAGCTGGAAAAGGACGCGGAGTGTCCCCGTTTCAGGTAGGTGAGTGGTGCGCTCCGCAATACCTGCAGACTTCGTTTACGACTAGACATGTGCGGGCCGCCCGGTATTCGGGTTCGGGTCGGGTCGCAGAAAGTCGGGCGGGCTCGATTCGGGCTACCCGAGAGTTTCGGGCTGCCTGCTCGACTTCGTCGGGCGGGTTCGGAATGAATCGGACAAGTTCGAGCGAGCGAGTTATCGCGATACCTGAGATTCAACTCTGCGTTCTTATGAAATACATAATGGCAATAATGATACTTCTTTCATAGCTTAATTAACGTAATTTTTAATGTACTTGGTTTTTTTCATAATTACCGTAGGTATAATTGGCAAACATATGCATAATCTTTATTTGTATTAAATTTTGAAATAATGCACGTTACACGTGAAAAATTTAAGAGACAATATTTCTGGCATTCTGACGAATTTGTTCCTGCGAATGAACTTGCATATGTATCGATAATGTCGTTAAAATATCCTTACGAAATTACATACAACTAGAACGCATGAAAATAAGGTAAATTATGACAATTTTTTACATTTTGTGCTGTTTTCTCTTAAATTTTTCACGTGTAACGTGCATTATTTCGAAATCATATATCATTGTTACCATTATGTATTTCATAATAACGCAGAGTTGAATCTCAGGTATCGCGATAACTCGCTCGCCCGAACTTGTCCGATTCATTCCGAACCCGCCCGACGAAGTCGAGCAGGCTTCCCGAAACTCTCGGGTAGCCCGAAACGCTCGGGCCGCCCGATGTGTCATGAAGTATCGCGCGCCCGACTTTCTGCGACCCGACCCGACGATTCGGGCGCCCGACAATCGGGCGGCCCGCACATCCCTATTTACGACTAAATGACCCTTTTTTTACCTCGAGAACTATGGGTCATCCCTGTTGTAGTAATGTTTCGGCTTTTATTCAAATTTTAATATATGTAGTGTTTAGTGACCGAATCTCAAAGTATTTTTCGATCTCTTATAAATTGTTGATTTTACAGACATTTCAAAAAACGTGTCGCCCTTTTTCCATTAAATTCTAAGACTAGAACTCCCAAATCGACGATATGACCTTCCAATGACGAATAAAATTTTTTTTATCTTTTATTCGTTATTTGAAATTTTTATTTAAACATATATTTTGCAGACAGTACCTTGCAGACTGCAAAGCCGACAACATAAAATTCTGGTTTTGAAGTATATTTTATGAAACCCTAATTGTCAAGTAAATAATCACCACGTTCTCGTGGTTTTCATTGAGAAATGACACCTTTCTTGTAGAACATATTCAATTCACATACAAACTCACATCTATACATAATCAATCAGAATTTTCCATTCTTCTGAAGGGTTCATTTTGAAGGGGAAATTTCAGGGAATGTGACCACATTTTTTCCAACATGTGAATCACTGGCTCATCATCGGAAAAAAACGCAAAAAAAGAATTTGTTTACACTTTCCTACACTATAAAGTTACTTGTCATGGTCGAAAACATTATTTTACAACAGCCGTATCCTTTCCAAATTAAACAAAAAGAAGTGTAGCTGAAGTGGAGAAACAGTTCTGGTGATAATAATTCGCAAGCGAAGCCCGTTCATCGACAATGTAGGCAGAAATTGCAAACTTCGCCTGTAATTTCTAAAAATAGTCCTCAAGCTGCAAAAAAGAAATTATTGCTAAACCTCTTCTACTGTCACATGGACAACAACATATTTCATTCTAGTTAGTTACTGGAATATAACGGATATTTCGAAGCAACCTGGCGTTACGAGACGCGTAGCGACACGTACAAGGGTCAGAAACCTTTCCAAATTGCCGCTTCAATGTTGCAACGAGCAGTTCATAAATGATCAATTGTCTTTGCCAAACGTTCAATACATGTCTGTACAGAGCCCAAATTTCGAATTTCCACCTCATCGGGGAGTAATTAACAATATTCGGCAGCATGCCGCCGGTCGCGAGGCGTACGAAACAAGCCTGACGTTACGAGCCGCGTAGCGGCAAGTGCAAGGGTCAGAAACCTTTTCAAACTGTGGCGGCGACAAGCTGGCGCCACGTCTCCGCCATGTGTTTAGTTTTAAGAAAGTATGTTTGTACGAATGAATATCGGGTTGCGTGCTGCGCGAGAGCGTCGAGTGGATGTTTAGATGACTGGGTCGAGTGTCGCGTAGGGTGAGCGTGTTTAGTTTAGTTAAGAGCGAATGCAGACCGTGAGAATGAAGAAAGAGGGATTGTTGTGAGGATGCGTTAGCGAGCGAATGGTTAGTTCGTAAGTTTAGTTCTGTAAGAGAATTCGTCGAGAGCGGACACGCGGGCTACGCGGGTGTATTGTCCCTCTCAGAATAAAGTCTAGTCGAACCACGAGCGGTACACCTTTAATACCCGTAATCTATCCCGACAGTACGCACCATCCACATTGGTGACCCCGACGTGATCTTTCGGGAGTGATTTTTTTTTTACGGGAATACATCGCGTGTGTTTCGGACGTGGACACAATTTCGCCTAAGGACACTCGGACATCGTGCGTAGTGCGAATAGTGCCGGCGTGCGTGTTCTCACATGTATTTAAGTAGTGTATAAGAGTTTTTTTTTTAAGACAATGTCGACGCCCGATCTTTCCCCGGCAGGGGGTAGCGCGCCCGTGGTCAACCGTGTCGCGGTAAAGATCCCGGAATTTTCGCCGGCTGACCCAGAGCTGTGGTTCGCCATGGTCGAACGCAGTCTGGACGCGAGCGGGGTGACGACCGAAATGACCAAGTTCGGGTACGTCCTAGGAGCCCTGAAACCAGAGTACGCGGCGGAAGTCCGCGACATCATTCTGGCTCCCCCAGCCCAGCCGTACACCAAGCTGAAGGCAGAGCTGATTAAGCGACTGGGTTCGTCGCAGGAGCAGAAGACGCGGCGTTTCCTCGAGCACGAGGAAATGGGCGACCGGAGGCCTTCGCAGTTCTTACGTCATCTGCGGACCCTAGGAGGAACTACCGTGTCGGAGGAGATCCTGCGAACCTTGTGGTTGGGTCGATTACCTGCGAACATGCAGGTCATTCTGGCGACGCAGCGGGATGTCGAACTCGACCGAGTTGCCGACCTGGCCGACACCATCGCCGACACAATGGGTCCTCGCCCGCAGGTAGCCGAAGCCTCCGCGTCTCCCCCGGTGCAACCTGCCTCAGGGATTTGCGAGCTGGAAGCACAGCTGTGCACGAAGATGGCACAGCTGACAGCCACGTTTCAGCAGGAGCTTGCCGCGATTCGACGCGAGATGAGCTCGGGACCGCGCCGTTTCGGTCAGCGACGAAACGCTCCAGGCCGGGCACGATCGCGATCCCGGGAACGCCGACTCCAACAGCGTGGTGGAAAATGTTTCTACCATTTTAAATTCGGGGCGAAAACGCGTTGCGTTGCGAACCCCCGTGTAATTGGTCCGCGGCGGGAAACGTGACGGGCAGTCGTTGATGGCGGCCAGCGACCAGTGCCCATCGTCGCGCCGTTTATTTATCACCGACCGGGTCTCCAAAACGCAATTCCTGATCGACACAGGCGCCGATCTCTGCGTTTTTCCCCGAGCAAAGACCCGCGGGTTCCGCGAGCGGTCTACCTACGCGTTATACGCGGCGAACGGGTCGGAAATAGCCACGTACGGGACCATCACGTTGAGCCTCGATTTCGGGCTCCGTCGCGCGTTCGTATGGCGTTTCGTGGTGGCCGACGAGTCTAAGCCGATAATAGGCGTAGACTTTCTCGCGCATTACGAACTCCTCGTGGACGTTCGTAACGGTGAACTTTTGGACCGAGTGACGTCGATGACAGTGCCAGGACGCTCAGTGCGCGGGTGCGGGCCGTCGGCGCCCACAGTGAAGACAATTTTCGGTGATTCGAGGTTCCACGGATTACTGCAACGGTTCCCGAACATTATGCGACCAGTGGGAACACCCGTGGAAGTAAAACACGGAACGGTGCATTACATCCGCACAACGCCAGGACCGCCTGTGGCTTGCAGGCCCCGGCGCCTCGCGCCGGACCGTTTGAGGCACGCGCGACGAGAGTTCGAGACAATGATGCGCCTCGGCATCACGCGACCGTCGGAAAGTGCGTGGTCGTCGCCGTTGCATATGGTGCCGAAAAAGGGTCAGGACGCTTGGCGACCGTGCGGGGACTACCGAGCGTTAAATGCGCGGACAGTGCCGGATAGGTACCCCGTGAAGCACATCGAGGACTTTGCTCACGCGCTTCACGGGAAAACAGTGTTTTCCACCATAGACCTAGTGCGCGCGTACAATCAAATTCCAGTGGCCGCGGAAGACATTGCAAAAACCGCCATTACTACTCCCTTCGGACTATTCGAGTTCCCCTGTATGTCGTTCGGGTTACGAAACGCGGCACAGACGTTTCAGCGTTTTATCGACGAAGTGCTACGCGGTTTAGACTTCGTATACGCGTATATCGACGACATACTGGTGGCATCATCGACAGAAGAGTAGCACTTGCGCCACTTGGCGGAGGTTTTTGCGCGCCTCAACAAATACGGCGTAACTATCAACGCGGCAAAGTGCAATTTTGGCCAGGCGCAGGTCAAATTCCTGGGATACGCCGTATCGTCAGGAGGCACCAGCCCGTTGGAGTCTAAGGTTGAGGCCATCAACAACTACCCGCAGCCGACCACCGCAAAGCAGCTGAGGCAGTTCCTGGGTATGCTAAACTTTTATAGACGTTTCATGCCCAGGACTGCCCAGGTACAAGCGCCTCTCAACGACCTGCTTCGGGACAACCTCAAGGGCAGCGCCAGGTTGAGCTGGAACAGTGAAGCCGTTGCCGCCTTCGCCGAAGCGAAGGAAAGCCTAAGGCGGGCAGCGTTATTAACGCATCCCCGAGACGACGTGCCGCTCGCCCTGTTCTGCGACGCGTCCGATTTTACAGTCGGAGCGGCCCTGCAGCAGCAGATCGGAAAAGACTGGCAGCCGTTGGCGTTCTTCTCCAAGAAGCTCAGTGCCACCGAGCGGAATTATGGCGCATACGACCGAGAAATGTTGGCCATATATTTGGCGGTCAAACATTTCCGGCACATGGTGGAGGGGCGAACGTTCACGGTCTACACAGACCATAAGCCCATAACGTTCGCCTTTCAACAGAAGCCCGAGAAATGTTCACCCAGGCAATTCCGATACCTGGATTTCATCGGGCAGTTTACCACCGACATCCGCCACATCGCCGGGGAGGAGAACGTCGTCGCCGACGCGCTGTCCAGGTTGGAGGAGGTCACAGAGCCCTTCAACTACGTCCAGTTGGCGGACTCTCAGCGGCACGACGCAGAGTTCCAGGCGTACCTGTGCGGAAAAATAAAAAACAATTTGCGCCTCGAATGGACGCGCCTTTCCGGTTCGGATACCGAGGTGGCTTGCGACGTGTCGACCGGAACTTCGCGACCTTTCGTCACGGGACCTTTCAGACGAGCCGCGTTTGACTCCGTGCATCGCCTGGCGCATCCAGGTGTTAACGCGACTGTAAGGCTCGTGACGGAGCGATACGTGTGGCCGTCCGTCAAAGCCGACTGTCGGAGTTGGGCTCGCGGGTGTATTCCGTGCCAGCGCGCCAAAACAAGCAGGCATGTTTCCGCGCCGCCGGGAAGTTTTAACGCGCCGACCGGAAGATTCGAACATATACACATAGACATTGTGATTCTTCCGGTCTCAGAAGGGTTCAGGTATTGCCTAACCTGCGTCGACCGATTCACGCGTTGGCCTGAGGCTTTCCCCATCAGGGATCAAGAGGCCTCGACCGTGGCACGGGCCTTTTACGAGGGATGGATTTCCCGGTTCGGAACCCCGTTGCGCGTGACTACCGACCAGGGTCGGCAATTCGAATCCCGTTTGTTCCAGGCATTGTCGCAGCTGACAGGTGCGACCCACTGGCGGACAACGGCCTATCACCCGGCAGCAAACGGGATGGTGGAAAGATTCCACCGTCAATTCAAGGCAGCAATCCGCTGCCAGCAGAACGTCCGCTGGACAGAAGTCCTTCCCACCATCTTGCTGGGCATCCGCGCAGCCTGGAGGGAAGACTTGCAGTCCACCGCAGCAGAGCTGGTCTACGGCGAAACGCTGCGCCTACCAGGGGAGTTCCTGACGCCACGAAGCGGAGAGTCGCAGCCGCTGCCAAGGGACTTCGTCGCGGGCCTGCGCGAGCATTTCGCGACCCTCGCCCCGACGCCTGGCAGTAACCATTCGGCAAAACGGGTTTTCGTTTTTAAGGACCTCGCTACGGCGGACCATGTGTTCCTGCGGAACGATACCGTGCGGGGAATCCTCCAGCCGCCGTACGACGGTCCATACAGAGTCCTCAACCGAGGTGTTCGGACCTTCTCCCTGGACATCAGGGGCAAGCCAGTTACCGTCACCGTAGATCGCCTAAAGCCGGCGTACTTGCTGGCCACAGATCCAGCACCGCCGACAACAACGCGGGCAACACGGTCAGCGTCACCGGGCCAGTTGGAAGGACCACCAACACCCACGCCAACCGAGAGCACGGGGCAACCGCTCTCATCATCGCCATCATCGCGGAGGCCGGCGCTGCCGCCTCCCATCCTGACCTCGACAAATGCGGGCGCACGCATTACACGGTCCGGGAGGAAAGTCCGATTTCCGGACCGTTTACAAGTTTCGTGATCGCACCAGTGACAGTTACAAGTTTCGTGTGTCAATCACTGGCGGGGGGGGGGGGGGGGTGATGTGGCGGCGACAAGCTGGCGCCACGTCTCCGCCATGTGTTTAGTCTTAAGAAAGTATGTTTGTAAGAATGAATTTCGGGTTGCGTGCTGCGCGATAGCGTCGAGTGGATGTTTAGATGACTGGGTCGAGTGTCGCGTAGGGTGAGTGTGTTTAGTTTAGTTAAGAGCGAATGCAGACCGTGAGAATGAAGAAAGAGGGATTGTTGTGAGGATGCGTTAGCGAGCGAATGGTTAGTTCGTAAGTTAGTTCTGTAAGAGAATTCGTCGAGAGCGGACACGCGGGCTACGCGGGTGTATTGTCCCTCTCAGAATAAAGTCTAGTCGAACCACGAGCGGTACACCTTTAATACCCGTAACCTATCCCGACAGTACTCACCATCCACACTTTTATTGGTCTCATTATGAAATATGACTAAAAATATTTTTTTTATTAATTATTTTATCACAAACGTATTCTCGAATGTTTAAAAATAACGTTATGACTTACCAATAATAACATTTGTTTTAAGGAATGCCAAAAATATAAGAATTTTTCACAATTGAACTTGACACAAATAATTGATCAAATAATGCACAGAATATACAAATTCGTAATACACGTCCGCTTTGTACGATTACAGGGCTTAAACTATCGTGAAGTACCGACGCAATGTTTACATTTTTCGTATATATATCAACAGTCTTAAGCAAGATTCTGAGAAAGGTTCTACACCTACGATTTGGTGGAAATTGACATAAAAAACTCCCCGCAAAATTGACCTTGACCTTGAAAATCAAGATTAAAAAAACAACAATTTTTTGTTTAATCGTGTTCTACTGGTCATAAGGATCAACTTTGTGAAAGAAACCATGGGTCGCATCTCAACCGTTCTCTTAAAAAATGATGTTGCATTTCTTATCATTTTTGCAGCTTCTTTATTTGTAAATTTTTTACATCCAGCGACAATATATAAGTAAATAGCGTACTATAGTACGTTGCTTTGTCAATAGTACGCTATCCACAACGTACGCTAGTCACAAGACTCGACAAGAATCTCCGTGGAATATTGTGGAATATACAACTTTTAGTATACATTTGTAAAATCTGTGCACTAAGTTTTATCGTTCACTTCATACATTCCAAACATTCATTAATATAAATCCAATGTTATTATTATGTATAGTACTTACTTCCAGGAACAGCATCCACCGTACACGCACAAAAAACAAATTCAATTTCCGTAAAATTGTAAGCTTGACACCTTTTTTTCACAACGTAGTTCACTGCACCAAAACTGCGAGACGACTGTATGGGATATTTGTACTCCCACCATTTAGCAGGTATAGGTAGTAAGACCTTTTCACCTTCGGCTTCTTATACAGTCATTACCCCTAATGCAAAATTCATTTTTTGCATTTTGACCGCGGCGTGTAACCGCGGGTTTCAAGAATACCGTGTCCTTTTCTTTGAAATCAATATTCATTCTCCTTTTTTTGTTGAATCGTGCATTTTGTTTTTGGGCATTCTCTAACAATCTCTTGTGGGCAATTTCTCTATCGTTTGAGACATCGATTTTTTCGCTTAGATTTGGTAAGTCAGACTCGATCTGGATTGCATCACCTACACTTTGTTCTATACCAAACAACAAACGAGTGGGCGAAAACCCAGTTGTAGCTTGTATCGTAGTGTTCAATGTTTCTTGAATTTTAATAAGCTTGCTCGGCCATTCTGTAGTTTTTAACGTTTCCACGGTTAGTAAGTTTGTTACAGTTGCAACATATCGTTCGGCTTGCCCGTTCGCTCGTGGAGCACCCGTAGTGTACCTCCACATTCTGTTTCCGAAGGAACTGATGCAACGGTGTAAACGGTGTTCCTTAAAAACTTGTAAGGTTTCTTCACCCGTTCAAGACGTCAAGGGTATAAGCTGAACATATTTAGTAAAGGCATCCAGAATTATTAAAACGTGTTGGTAACCGGTTCTTGTTTTAACAAACGGACCGACACAATCACAATGGATAGTGTCGAATGGAATCGGTTTCTTTTCTATAGAATGGAGCAAGCCTTTTTTTTTTTTTTTAATTTATTTATTTATACAGGTCGCATCAACAACTAGGTCATTAGCGACCACAGATATTATATCATAATTATCATTATTGTATCTTTGTATTTAACATATAAGTCACTTATAAGTATACTGAGGAGAACAAATTTTGTACTTGTTATATGTATACAATATTACAATGTGTGAAAAATTTTTGTGGATTTTAGAAATTTTAAGACTTGGTCTATATTCGACTTAACATTGAAACAATCACTTAAATTGTTGGGGATAGCCAAGCGTCTTCTTTGGAAGGAGAAAAGAGGGCATTGTAGGATGAGATGTTCAATTGAAAGTGGTGTATTACATCGGGAGCATACGGAGGGAGGGTCTTTTAAAATTTTATGTAAGTGGGTCAGGTTAGTGTGTCGAATGGAATCGGTTTCTTTTCTATAGAATGGAGCAAGCCTTGTTTAGGTCCTGTTTGGCGTCTCCCGACGATGCAGGTGAGACAATGATCGATGTATTTTGTTTTAATAAATGCTCTCATTCTGGGGAACCAGTACTTGCGATTAATACGATCAAAAACTTTATCCAATCCTACATGGCAGTTTTCATCATGATACAATCGCTACAACCCCATACGACTTCCTTTAGGCACATACAAGAGAGTCTATTTCTTTCCACTAGAATTACACAATTTACGACATAACAAATGATCTATTACCGCGAAATCACTGCTAATCGGGTCGTTGGCATTGACCTTTTCGATTATAGATTTTGTCGCAACGTCGTTTCCTTGTGCAATTTCTAGCCACGAGTTCTCGCAAACAACATCTACACGACAGATTCATTCTTTAGAGGGATTACAACTCAAATAATCCGCATGTTCGATAGATTTACCTTACCGATATTCTATCGTGTGATCAAAATCTTGAAGGTAAACCCACCACCTGGCTATTCGCGGTAGTAAATCTCGCTTGGTATTCGTGGCTTTCAGAGCATTGCAGTCCGTCACTACTTTAAATTTTATACCTATGTAGGAGATAGACCCGAAAATGTTTCAAGGCATTTGCAACGGCCAACGTCTCGAGTTCGTAAGAATGATATCGTGATTCCTCCGCGGTCGTTCGACGACTAAAATAAGCAACTACCCGTTGTTCTCCCGAATGTTTTTGGAACAGTATGGCCCCAATAACCAATTGAACTCGCGTTTGTATGTAACTCAGTCTCCTTGTCAGGATCAAATACTGCTAGCAACGGTTCGGAGGTGAGTTTATTAATAATATAGGGTGGCCCACATAACTCTGAACAGCTCAATATCTCAAAAACTATGCCATCGATTTTAAAGTTCTTAGTCTTAAATTGCATGGAACTGAAGTGCCTTTCTGACTACATAAACGTGAAGTGGCCTCCCTTCCCCTTTAACGGGGGAGGGGAGGTACCTTTGTAATTTTAAATGGAACCCCCTATAAAATGTTACATATTTAGATTCTACCGGAAAAAACAAGTCAATTTTGTCTGAAACATTTTTTTGTCAGATACTTCCATGATGAGATATAACAGTTTGAAGTTTCGAGTTGTAGGTATTTACTTGAAGCGCTCGGAAATAGCGTTATGGAATTATACGCGCTTGAGTCCTTTGCTTATTCGTGAAGAAATAAAATGTACTTTAAATTAAATGTTCAAAATGTCCACCACGGGCTTGTAAACATTTATTTACTCGAAACATCAAAGTTGTTCTAACATTTTTTAACATTTCGGGAGTCACTGAAGCGCAAGCGTCACGTATTCTTTGTTTCATATCCTCTTTTGTCGTCGGTGGTTCAAACATAACTTTGTCCTTTACATATCCCCATAAGAAAAAATCTAATGGTGTTACATCGGGGGATCGAGGAGGCCATTGACGAGGTCCCCCACGACTTATCCATTTGTTCCCAAATTTTTCGTTCAAAAATTGCCTGGTGATGATTGCAAAATGTGGAGGAGCGCCGTCTTGTTGGAACCACATTTCTCTTCTAACGTGCAGTGGCACATCTTCCAAAAGCGCAGGCAAATGATTTTTTTAAGAAATCACAATAACTTGCAGATGTTACAGTTTCTTGAAAAAAATAAGGTCCAATCACAAAATCTCCTATTAGGCCACACCAAACATTTAAAGACCATCGATGTTGAAAGGGAACACATCGCATCCAATTTGGGTTTTCCACAGCCCAATAATGCAGATTATGTCTATTTACATGCCCTGAATTCATAAAAGTGGCCTCATCGGAAAAAAGTATTTTGCACAAAAAGTCATTTTCCACAACACCCTGCAGCCACTCACAAAATCTTACGCGGTGATCGCAATCTGTTATCGAAAGCTCTTGTGATAAAACCATGTGATATGGATGATACTTTTGCCGTTTCAAAATTCGTTGAATTGATGAACGACTAATATGTGATGTTTGTGCAAGTGTACGTTGACTAATATGAGGATTTAATGTAATTGCGGCAAGAATACTGGCACTATTATTTTCATTAGTGACAGCTTTAGGTTTATTGCCAGTTTTTTTACACAATTCACCGTGCTCGCGAAGCCGCTTTTCTAAATTATGAAATGTTGCATGACATATTTTGATCCCATAACGTTCAAAAAACATCACTGCTGCACGCCGATAATTTTTTTGGCATTCACCTAACGTTAATAACATATTCACTTCTGTGTCAAAAGTAGCCATAATCACAATGTTACTGCTTGAATAACAGCTCTAAACTGAAAACGTTTTCATAGATAAGTGAGTCAAACTCAAGAATTGTAAATATTATTGTTTGTGTTTCTTCATGAATAAGCAAAGGACTCAAGCGCGTATAATTCCATAACGCTATTTCCGAGCGCTTCAAGTAAATACCTACAACTCGAAACTTCAAACTGTTATATCTCATCATGGAAGTATCTGACAAAAAAATGTTTCAGACAAAATTGACTTGTTTTTTCCGGTAGAATCTAAATATGTAACATTTTATAGGGGGTTCCATTTATAAAATTACAAAGGTACCTCCCCTCCCCCGTTAAAGGGGAAGGGAGGCCACTTCACGTTTATGTAGTCAGAAAGGCCCTTCAGTTCCATGCAATTTAAGACTAAGAACTTTAAAATCGATGGCATAGTTTTCGAGATATTGAGCTGTTCAGAGTTATGTGGGCCACCCTGTATATTGCCTAGCTTCTTCCTGTTCGGTACCCCAAACGAACGGTTCTACTTTTTTTTTTGTGAGCTTGGTAACACAAGCGGCACGAACGGCAAATTCCAGCACAAATTTACGGAAATAAATTAACACCTTGACTTTTCCTCTCCCAGGTTTAACTGGTTTAACTTTAATTTCGGTTTCTAAGAATTTGCATTTGTGAATATTCAAGGAAAATCCTGTACGATGCAACAATGCCTGTAGTACACTTTCCAGCTTATCTAGACCTTCTTCTTTGGTCAATGACGGAATCAAAATATCGTCCAGATAGACTAGAGCTACATTATTGCGAAGATTACCAAACGCAGTATTTACCGCGTCCGGAGTAACGAAAGCGGTTTTTGCAATTGACTCTTCTGCTACAGGAATTTGGTGGAAGCCGGAAGCCATACCGAGTATCGTATAATATTTAGTTTTTCCTAAGCGGTCTAGTTGGTCTTCAATCAACGGCAATGGATATCGATCTTGAACGGTTATTCGATTTAAGGCGCAATAATCGACACACAGTCTGTCTTGACCATTCTTCTTCTTAACCTCTTAACCTACGATTTACATTTCAACAGCCTGGGCCCAAAACGTAAACAAGATCGCGCAGCCTTCGAGCCTTTCCACAGCCATGCCCGTGATATTTACATTTGGCTCGATCATTGTACAAGGGGCCATGCCCGTAATATTTACATTTGCCCCGACCGATGTACTACGAGCCAGGACCGTGATAATCAGTTTTGCCCCGAATACCAGACCTCGTGTCTCACACGTAGTTGTACGTTAAGGGGTTAACGAGGATTACTGGACTCGCGTACGGTGAAACGCTCTCGCGTAAAATACCGTTTTGCAACAATTCATTAACTATAGAACGTACCTTTTCGCGTTCAGATATTGACAAACGGTAGGGATGATAGTTTACAATCTTGTCCTCTTTAAGAATAATTTTAATTTCGCCTTTTGTGTAGCAATACCGTCGCTTAGCATCATCGATTCAAATCGCCGTAGCAGTGTAGAGAGTTGCTGGGCCTCGATTCCGTCGGTGCTCGGGAGGGTGTAGTTCACCCGCATCTTTTCCGCTGGCCCTTGCTCCTTCGTCGGACATCGCTGCAACTTGGAGATTCCGTCTTCTCCCGTGACCATTTGTAGATTCCCATCCGCCAACACATTTCTTCCGATGATGACGGCATATGGGGTGTTCTGATCCGGAACCACGAGCAAATCCATTTCAAGAGTCACATCCTCCGTCTGCACTATCGCGGTCGTCATTCCGGTGGATGTCATCTCTGCGCCTCCGACGCCTATAATCATTACTGACTTCGGTTCAATTTTACAGTCCGCGCGTCTCGCCACAGATTCTTTCACCAGAGAGCACGTTGCGCCCGAGTCAATCAAACACTCCAGTACAACCAAGTCGCGCAAAATAATGGCTGTAAGACGATGCGGTAATGAATAGCACGTATTGACTTCGGATTTGCCTTTTTGTGATTTGGCAGAACCATTGCGTGGGTGATCCATGGGAACGTTAGTGTTACACCGCTGAGCACGTTGTTTTGCCCAACATTCGGCTTCCATGTGACCTCGTTTACTGCAGTAAGTGCAGCTCGTGGAGTGTCCAGGTGTCGGTTGGGCACTTGTCGATGCCATCTTTCGTCGCCTGGGACAGTCTAGCTGTACGTGGTCAGCACTGTTGCAGGTAAAGCAACGTCTCACGGCACGAGGAGGAATTTGGGGACGTTTCACCGAAGATTGACGGCGGTCATCTTCCTTCTTTTCCCTTCGTGGCTTCGTATAGACTGCTACCCCTGCTATCAGATCAGCTGTATTCTCGTAACGGGCGTTCGTCAATGATTGGCAACACAATCTCTGTGACGCACTAAGGTCCTTCGTAATACTTTCCACTGTATCGCACCACGAATCCGAACTACCGCCCTGTTCATCCCCACGAAAAGATGGCGAAGTGGATAGGGCGCAGGTGAAACGGGATGCCAAGGAAGTCTATCCACTTTCGGATTTGCGAAGACAGACTTTATTCAAAGCTCGCGGAATATACAAACATCGAGCGCAGACTAGCGAGACGCGAGGTAGTGGGAGCGTAAGCGGCGACGGTGACGACCCAGTCACAGTAAGGGCACTGAGGCCCTCCGACGCCTACGGAGGGCTTTTTATTTTGTCCTGTACCAAAGGACAACGAGTCCCATGGAGGGGAGACGAAGGTCGTCACCGGAAAACTCCGCCAGATGCGGAAACTTCCGCGGGAAATTTTTCAGTCATACGGGGCCAGCTATCAGGTATGTACGTATACCTGGGATGGCTGGACCGTCGCGAACCAAGGCCATTTACCGGCAAGACGATATCGGACCAGGCGAGTCTGGTTGCCAGATGTATGGCAGGCCCATCCTCGTCTGGTTCGTAATGGGCCGAGGTAAAACTCTCGGGGTAATTCCGGTCATATAACAGAACCGGGTTTTTCCCGGGACGTGGTAGCCGTCGAGTCGCTACAATGGGATCTTTTCCACTAGATACCGTGTAGAATGATGCCTCGTTAATAGTTCACTCGCGGCGCGCTCCTCTTCGAGCGATATCTTTTTTTCCGTGAGGAAATGCTTTCCACATACCCCGGCTCCCTGGGAAGAGCCAGGGTTATGTGGGACTATCTCCAGGGGTGGGGGGGTATCCCTGGTGACTACCCACTAAAACCGCACGCCCACCTAAGCTATAGGGGAGCTGCCTGGATCACGCGAGTACTCAACAGGACACCTGCCAGCTAACATCATACCCCGGGAGAGGGGTTTTGCCTCCCCCATTCCCTACGCTACAAGACCCGGCGGAGGGACCCGCCCGGTGTCCCCAACCCTGGAGCCTTCGGATTGGGCTTCCCGAGCCCCAGCTCGGTCCACCCACAGCTCCCGGAGTCTTGGTGCCCCGCTCGGAGCCGGTGTCCGAAGTGTACCAGCCCCGGCCGAGGCACAAAGACGCCGCCACCGGAAGGAAGGGCCATCGGAGGCGCGATCCGGCACGCCCCGACCCTTCCTACCCCACTCCCACGGATCCCCCTCCCCTAGGGGAGGGACGGACCGACACCCCCCCCTCACACCGAGAATATTACCAGGGAGTGTCGTCGTAACACGGGGAAAGCTATGCTCCCCCCGGAGGCCCGAGTCAGCTCGCACCTCGAGCCTCCGAATTCACCGCTCCCAATAATGGGGGCATATCAGGATGCGGGGAGTCTCCTCGCGCCAACCCCACTCGGGACCACTTGGCGCGGGGGAGACACCCGCGCCCTCCCTTCCCTCGCCAACCCCCTCGTGGGGGCCACACGTCGGCGCGGGGGATGTTCCCGCGCCCACACACGTCTGGCCGAGCCCGGGTCACGTTCCCGGGCCCGTTCGGCGGCCTCCTTCTGCGACACAACGTCCTCGCAGAAGGAGGCCACCGCCATCCACGACCTCTCGCTGCCGGCCATGTGGTCCACCACGGCCGCCAGCGAGTGGTCCCACCCATCCACTGCGGCTCTAAGGACACGACGCGGCGCGGCCCAAGCTGGGCACTCCTTCAGGGTATGCCGCGCCGTGTCGACGTCTTCACCGCAGTGGTGGCACTGTGCTGTCGGCTTCCGCTCCATATTGTGCAGGTACTCTCCGAAGCAACCGTGGCCGGAGAGCACCTGCGTTAGGCGGAAGGTCAACCTTCCCCGCCTCCTGCACCATGTATCAAATATTGGCAGGAGGGCCCGGGCCATCTGACGCGTGGAGGGTGCCAGGTGCACTCCCCACTCCGCGAATACGTCCGTCCGGGCCTGGCGTGTCTAAGCCTCGAGCTCCTCCTCTTCCTCGCACGAGTGATCCACCCCCGGCGGGCGGCGGGAGGAGCGGGCGATGTGGTATAGCTTCGTCCGCTCCGCCGCCACCACATGGAAGGGCGGAACCACGGCGAGGAGTCCCGCCGCCTCGGCGCTCTTTCCAAGAGTGCTTGGCTGCGCCGGCTGGTCCCGAGCGAGCGGTGCCATATGGGTGCCCCATACGGCCCCCCGACATTCGGCAACAACCGCGCCAGGGCGGATGCCGTCCTCTCTAGTCGGGGGGCGAGGAGCTCGAAGTGTCCTTCGAATCGCCAGCGGCCGTCTATGACCACGCCCAGGTACCTCATCCTGGGCCCGATCTTGACGGAGGTATCGACGACGCGAATCCATAGGTCCTGGCCACGGGGTGGTCGCCACGACCGAGACGGTCCGTACAGCCAGATCGCCTCGATCTTTGCGGCGGCCACGGTCAGCCCCATTCTTCGGATTCGCCCGACCACGCAGTCCAGGGCAGCCTCTCCCAGGTGCCTGGTCCTCCTCTAGTCTTCCCCCCTCGGCATAAACCAGGGTGTCATCCGCATAGCAGATGACACCCGTATCCGGGGAGAGGACGACCCGCAGCACCGCGTCGTACGCCAAATTCCACAGGAGCGGCCCGAGGACCGACCCCTGCGGAACTCCGTGGTGCGTCTACCTCGTGTGCACGGTGTTGTACCGGCCGGTGAACACCACCTCTCTGCCGCGAAGATAGTCGCCGACCACCTCCCGGAGATAAGGGGGCACCTGGAAATGGTCCAGCGCCCCCATTATCTGCGTCCAGGGCAGGGCACTGAACGCGTTTGATATGTCCAAGGACACAGCGATCAAGACCCTGCCCCGAGCGACAGCCCTTTCCCGGAGGAGGCGCAAACGCTCCAGGGCATCAATAGTCGAGCGTCCCCTCCGGATTCCATACTGGCTGTCGCTCAGGTCGGGACCACCCCGCGACAGATGCTCGACGAGGCGGGCGGCAATTATTCTTTCGAACATTGTTGGGGTAGCGGCCACCGCATCCCCGAAAGTTCCCCCCGCCGCGCTTTGGGGTGGCGCCAAACCGCCAGCCCCCTTAGCGCCCTTCTTCGGTTTCGGTGGCGGGGAGCACGCCTTGCGTAACAGTGACCGCTGCGGTCGACCGGGTCAGGCAGCGGAAGCACTGACCTCAATAATGAAGCCCCCGGTTACCGCCCGCTTCCAGTTGAGGGCCCCAATGCCGAAGGGCATAAAGATCGATGCCCTGGCGGGCCCTCCTGACGGCCTCCTCGTAAGAGGCCCTACTCCCCTCTGGGACAGTCAATGTGACTGCCGCCGATCGGGGAGGGGCCTTCCCGGGCTTGGGGGCGCCTGCCGACGCCTTAGCCACGGAGGCCGCAGCCTAGGCCGCAGCCTTAGCCCCCTCTGCCCAGGACCTCTGCCCAGGTTCTCCCATCGTAGGTACGCGGCGCTGGCGCAGGGGGCGTGGCTGGAAGGGAGACCTTCGACGAAGCTCTTCTTCTCCTTCCTCGTGGCCCCTCCCGCCACCGGGACAGGGGCCGGCGTCGGCTGGAGGCACGGGAGGCACGGAAGGCGGCGGTCGGGGGGCCCTATGCGTGACCGAGGCCGAGACAACGGCCACGACCGCGCGCCGCAGCTTCACCCGCATCTCGTCGCGGATGGAGCTCAGCCCTGCCTCCAGGAGCACCTGCATTTGGGCCATCACGCCCACCGCCGTGGTGTCCCCGCTGGTGTTGGGGGCGGGGATTACCGGCCGGGGAGCGTCGCGCAGCCGCTTCATGGCCATCAGCTCCCCCCTGATGGCCTCACGTAAACGTGATCACCCGACGTAAACAACGCGCAATATTTGCTGAAACACTTAAGTTTTAATCTTCCACATTTCATCCGCTTCAACATGATTGTTCTTGCTCAAGGTCATTTCAAGTTCAAAAAGGTGGTATCCACTAAATTCAGTTTTTTATTGTCTATCATACTATCGTAAAAAAATATACTATTCCATTTAAAAAAACATCGGTGACCTTGAAATTTCATTACAAAACACGACATAAAAAATTTTTTTCTTCACCATTATATTGCCCCTTGCAATAGTGTAACTTTGTCCTCTGAAGTTTTCTGATAGGACTGTAAATATGAAAAATATTTAGGTGTTCCCATTTATGTGGGACACCCTGTATATATATGTTCTATAGGTCTAAACAATGGTAACTTGACCACCAGGAACCATTATAAAGATCTAGAGTGCTTAAAGGTACTTAAATATTTATACTTAAAATCCATTAAATAATTATAGTAATACTCGTTCGTACTACCTGACAAATATTACAAATGAATCAAAAAGAGAGTACCACTAAAGTTATTTTGCTGTCATAGAAGTTCAGTTTATAAATTAATGTGAATGATCAATGAACAATGCGGGTGGAAACCTCAAGGAAAAAACATTTCTACAAAAGGAACATTACACAGAATATCTAAGAATTATTAAATATTAATAATTAAGTTGTAAGATGAGCTCTATCAATATTATTGTACATTGATACTTTCTACAACTTATCTATACGAAACTGGCAAAGATCGCGTGTTCCTCGATTCTTCGATGTGTGTTTTGTATATATATAAGTAGACATAAGTTTACGTTTGCAGCATCCTTGCTATTTCTTTGCCGTTACTTCCTATCAGGATGCTTCTGTGGTTTCCAGGCAATTCTTGGATTTGCACTTCCTTTTGACAAATCTGTAAATATGCGATCGAGAGAATCAATTTCTGTTAAATTTCCTGTTTGGCAGCGTAATTATAATTTATTCATTATTTAGACGCAACCATTACCTCTGATAGACCGTAATCCTTCTTCAAATGGATAAAGCTGTCTTGAATTCTTATTAACATGATGTCTCCGTTGAATTTAACCGTTGGCACATAATAATAAGCTGCCTGCAGCTTTTTGTGGAACAACATACCAGCAATCTTCAACTCCTCCTTTTTCAAGTCTTTGTTATTTATTGTTTCTACCATTTTATCCAATATCTCGTCATCAGGTGTATCCTTCAAAATATTGTAAGCCTGCGGAAAATAAAATTACAAAAATACAGAATAAATCGTAACAACTGTCGAAATAAAATACCAACAAAAAGTAAAGAGACAAAAATACGTTACCTCGATAAAACGGATCTTCTCGTTGAACAGCTTAATGAAGAACGACAAAGTATTCCGACAGTTGGAGTCAACGATGTCCGTTTTCGATTCGCATGCATGTTTTCCAATCGAAATGCAATGTGACCTAACGAATTCAGGCGATCCGTCCAGAAGAGTTAAAATTACTTTCTCACCGGCGGTTTCCAACTGAAGAGCCATTTCAAAGGCGACACAAGCACCAAATGAATAGCCTACTACATGATACGGTCCTTTCTTCTGAACTTTCTTCATTTCCTTTATGTAGAACGTGGCTAGTTCCGTTATGGTACTCAACGGGGCATCTTGAACACATTGGAAGCCCCAAGCAGGGCGATTCAATTCGCTAGCTATGCCCTTCAGAGAACCGACCATTCCCTCGATCGCGTGAACGAAGAATAGAGGTGTCCCCTTCGTACCCTTTGTCTTCAGTTGGACAAGGGATTCCGTAGGAATTATTTCAGCGCAATCCGCCTGGAACAGGAATTGTGCTCCATCTTCTTCCTCGGCTTCCGGTTCGATAGCTTCTACTTCAACAGCTCCAGAGCCGAATGACTTCAACTTCTCGAACGTCAGGTTACGGATATCCTGTGCGGACAGTACTACATCGTAATTTCTTTCTAACATCTGTTTGATTTCTGTTCCCATGAGAGAGTCCATTCCGAGATCGGCCAGAGTGACAGAATAGTTAATGCTTTCCAGTTTTTTGATACCCAAGATATTAGCTATCGCCTGAACGATGCTGACTTTGTTGGTTGTCTCCTGACTCTTACGTTGGTCCGCTACGCACATGGAGGCCAGGACAGGATAGGTTTGCTGTAGAAAGACGTCCATGGTTTCCAGACAGCTTCCGATACGCTGTGGCATAGTGCCACCGATTTCTGTGTCGTTGCCGCCACCAACAGAATCTAGAAAAGAAAGCCAAACATGAAAAAATATATTCCGAGCAGGTCCGAATTAACAAAAAGATATACCACCACCACCCCACCCCCCTCTCGATCGTACTATTTTATACGCTGCTAAATTTTTGAAAAACGAGGATCAATTTACCTAAAATCAATCCAACATCTCCAATAGCTCCCCACTGAATAGCAAGGCCAGGCAGACCGTTCGCTTGCCTCTGCTCAATGATTCTCTCCATGGCAGAGTTTGCAAGACCATAATTCGTCTGACCAATGTTACCTCTGCCGCACGAAACGGAGGAGAAGACAACAAAATAGTCCAGCAAGGAACACAACTCTCGCGACACCGCGTCCAGACATTTCGTGGCAGAGACTTTGGGCGCTGCTACCTTGACGAAATCGATCTCTTCAAGGTATTCGAGCACGTTGTCGACTAGAACAGCCGCCAAGTTGAATATACCACCGACAGGAGCCATCTTGTTGCTATCTTCGACCAGCTTCTTTGCTCCGGCCATCGTTGTCGCGTCCACCGTCGAGATCGCAACGTTCACGCCGGATTCGCGCCAACGACGAACGCACAGGGACTGGAAGCCGTTTCGGATACCGGACCGGGATGTCAATACCAAATGTTTGGCGCCTCGCTTGATCATCCATTCGGCGAGCTCTGCACCGAATCCTCCGAGACCTCCGACCAGGATGTAAGACTTGTGTGGGTTCATGTACGTGCGCGGAATGGCTGCTACGATCTTTGGCGTTGGGTGCGGTACCACGGTCTCCTTCTCTTCTTCGCGAATCTTCAACACAACTTTACCAATGTGTTTGCCTGTGGCCATGAACCGGAACGACTGTTCGATCTGCTGCTCCGAGAAGACAGTAGCTGGCAGCGGGCGAACAGCTCCGTTGTCGATACCCTCTTTGACGAGTCTGACCACTTCCTTCCTTTCAGGGCCGTCGATCTCGCAAATGGCGTCCAACAATATTCCATGGAAGGCGGTGTTCTTCAAGAACAACGACATTCCCAAAGGCGCGTCGTTCGATAGATCGTATTTTCCAATTTCGAGGAACCGACCACCATCGGCGAGACACCTGACGCTGGCTTGCAGCTTCTCTTCGGCCAACGAATTTAGCACCACGTCCACACCACGACCGTTCGTCTCGTTCATTATCAGGTGTTCGAAGCTGGTGTCTCGGGAATTGCCGATGTTCCTGTCGGTCAACTGAGGGAACATTTTCTTCAAGAACTGTCGCTTCTCCGGTGTACCGACCGTTGTGAACACTGTGCAGCCAGCGTGCAAAGCTATGGAAATACTGGCTTGACCAACACCACCACTGCCAGCGTGAATCAGAACGCTTTCGCCGCGTTTCAGGCCACCTCGAACGAACAAGGCGTAGTAACTAGTCGCGTAGGCTACCGGGATCGTCGAAGCTTCCTCCAGAGACCATTTTTTAGGTACGATCCATGAAAATGCAGAATCGGCTACTACGGTGGTCGCCAGACCGCGTGCAGGTACCATCGCCATAACTCGTTCACCCTTTGAGTTACGTCCGGAGAATTCAAGACCCAAGATACAATCTTGGCTAGCCAAGTTTCCAGGCAGAGCATCCGGTGGCAGCTTTCCAGTGGCTAACATCACATCTCGGAAGTTCAACGGGGCGTAGTATACGTGGAAGAGTTCCACTCCCAAGGACTTCTCCGGTTCGTAGTAACTCAGAGGACTCTCGATCCATCGCAAACTGCTCAGGTCTCCCCTGTGCAGAGCATTGATGTACGCGTGTTCAACCTGGACGGACGAAGCTCCTGTTTGCTGGTCCAAGAGCAAATGCCGGAAGCTTCCCCAGTTTCCTCCTTTCAAGACATTGGCCATCAATTGCTTGCTCAGTTGCTCGGCGTAGAATTTATCATTGAGACTGAACTTGGGAGCGTTCTTGTCTTGGATGAACACGTAACGCACGTTGGTGCCGCCATCCTCGCGGCGAACGCAGGTCATAAGCCCAACCATGCCTGAATTGTGGAGAATAATATTCGTCATACAGAAATTCTGCCTATGATGATACGAACTTATGGTCCCATTCTAACAGGTAGGTTCGAATACTTACCGAGCAGTTCGTCGCCTTGATTGACTACAAGAATCTCTTGTATTTCCGTCGCAGCTTTCTTCAGCGCCGCCTTAAGGTTCTCTACCCACTGGAAGTTCTTCTCTGTTATTTGGACGATCATCGGCTCCGCCAACTTTTCAGGCTTCTTGAGTAAAACGTAAAACTTTCCGTTCGCTACTTGATTCCCTACGATTATCAGATTGGCGGTTTTCTTCGAGCTATCCAAATTATTCAAACCGGATTCTTCAAGCAGAGCGTAGCCACCACTCCTCAGACTGTCAGACAGATTGTTCAGTACAGCTTCGGCGGTATTCTTGGACAGTACGTTCGTAGCTACGACGAAGTGTAAGTCTTGGCCCACAGGTGTCTTGTTCAGATCCTTTTGTACAACTTTTACGTTTTGTGCATTCAAGCTGGCATATTGCTCGACGCTACTGGTTGCAGCGACCTGGTAATCAATCTGAAACAGAAATCATTTGTGAGAGACTATTTTTTGTATGTATACGGTCCCAGTAATGATAATAATAACAATAACAATAATAATTACTTACAGTAACACTGGGTTCGCTGTACAAGATGTCCAACACAGTGGTTGCGAAGAGAGCATCTATGGGACGATCGCCGGCTACTTCTACGGCTTTCAATTTCAATGCTGCCAAGTTTTCACGGACAATTTGCAACAAGATGGTAAGGGCATTCACTTTAGCCTTCTCAGGGTCTTCCACCGTAGGCTTGGGGTTAACGTAGGGTACAAACGTGTATTTCTCGTACTTGGGAGGGATTTGAGATTGCTGCCTTCTCGGGGCCAAGGATGCTTTCATCTTTCTGATTTCGATACCGCCGGATTTGACGACATCGATATTCTTGTAACAATATACTGGAAGAGCCTGGTCTTCCCCCAAGTCGTTCACTTGTTCCATATGAGCAACGGGATTGATAGCAACATACTGTATACGAGTTGGTAAATGCAAGGATCTGGTATCCTTTTGTAGAATGGTAATCTGAAGCATGGTGTCCATGAAGGAAATCCAATTGGTCCAGAGAAGTTTTCCATTGCCACCGCGATTGTTGGCGGATTCGATACCCTGGAACTCCCCGGTATATTCGTATCCTCGCAAACGGAGCTCCTTGTAAACGTCTTTGGTGTTCAGCTCCAACAGTTCGGGATCGTTTCGTACGACCGGTGTCGGAAGATTCAGCATCATTTTCTCCGTGTTCTCCGGTACAGATATCTTTCCTGTCACCGCCACCGAGCCGTTCTCGCAAATCTCAAATTCATTGGTTCCCATGAATATATTGACAAAGAATTTAATCGGGCCTTCTTTAGGCATGATTGTAGCCCGCAGGAATTTTACATGTTCGAACACAACCGGGAGTTTCTCGAAGTCGACGTTGCGCAGCTTCGCGTAGGTTCTCCAGACGAGTACCAAGTAACCGGTAGCCGGGAAAAGAATTCTTCCGTCGATCGTATGACCAGCTATGTACGCGTCCGATTCTTTGGACAGGTCAAACTCGATCACGCTCTCTCCGGAGAGATTGTCGCTCTTGCAGAAATCGGCTACCGCCCATTCGGTGGAGTGGTCCCATTTAACCATAGAGCTGATCATCGGCGTACCACGGCCGACCGGATAGCTGATGGGTGGGTACAGTTTTGAGATCTTTACCTGTGCGCCAGCCATGTGCAATTTTCCTAAGTTTTCGAGCAGGAAAAGCAAGTTGTTCTTGTGATCCCGTTTGTGCAATCCTATGTTCGTCACACTCTTTGACAACGATCTACGCAGAACCGCCTGCATCAAACAGTGCGGAGCAATCTCGATGGTGATCGCGTTTTCAGGCACGTAAGAAAGCCCTTGCTTGAACTGTACAGGCGACAGCAAGTTGTTCACATGGTAGGCTGCCGAGCTGAGCTGCGCCAATGGATGGTCCCAAGCTGCAGTGGGTATGGACGTGGAGATCCACCTGGAGGTACGCGGTTTTGGATTCGGTATGATCCTCTCTAAAGCGGAGCGCAAATTCTGGCCAGCCGGGGCTATGTACTTGCTGTGGAACGCGACGCCGCTGCTCTCTACCACTCGTACGAAGATATCCTCCTTCTTCAGCTCCTCGGCGAATTTCTTAATAGCATCGACCGCACCGGAAATCGTTGTAGAATCTTCGGAGTTGTTGCAAGCTGGATACACGTCCGGCGGGCATCGTTTTTTAACCTCCTCCCAACTTAACCCTACGGCCGCCATAGCTCCGGGCGACAGTTTCGAGTCCAGAATAGATCTTCCACGCCAGTACGCGGCCAAAATGGTTTGTTCCGGCGTGAAAGTACCGTCGGCGTAAGCGCATCCCAGCTCACCGACCGAATGTCCAACGATACCGTCCGGATGAATGCCCAAGTACGCCAGGAGGTCTACAAGGGCGACTTGAATAGCTGCGATCGATATGAAGCAGTGAACGACATTCTCAACGAAGGATTCGGGTGTAGAGTTCAGAATGACGTTCATCAGATCAACACCTTCGGGTTTCAAGGCGTCGGCGCAACGTTGCAAGCTTCGCTTGAACGGTTCGATGCAGAGCAAATCCTTGCCCATGCCAGCCCACTGAGAGCCCATACCAGAGAACACGAACCAAATAGGACGTTTCTCCGAGGTACTGATTTGACTAGTTTCTTCGGCTCCGTCCGTTCCCAGCACGGAATAGCCCCGGTAAAGGTGACCGGGTATGTTCAACGCGTACGTGTCGTGAAGAAGAGCGATGAATTCGTCGTCCTTCTCGTGTTCTTTGGCTTTGTCTAGAAGAACCTGTACAGCTTCCTCTGTGCGGCCGGATACAGCGACCAACTTGGGTATTTTACTATCTAAGACTGGCGACAGTTTTGGTTTCGGATTGCTACGAAGAAGTACGTGCGCGTTGGCTCCGCCAAAACCGAACGAGTTTACGGCGACTAGGCCACCCTTCCATGGCATATTCTTATCGACGACCTGTATGCTGCCGTCGTGTAGAGACGGTATATCCTTGTTCGGATTCTTAAAGTGAAGATTGCCTGGTATCACTCCTGCTTCCATAGCGATCAACAGTTTCGCCATAGAACACATTCCACTGGCCGCTTCCGCGTGACCCAAGTTCGACTTGACCGAGCCAAGAAGAAGAGGAGTTTTCCTGCCTTTGCAGAACAAGTTTGCGATAGAGTTGATCTCTTGCGGGTCGCCGACCTTGGTGCCGGTTCCGTGGGCTTCCACGTAGACAACATCTGTTGGATTGATTCCAGCCTCCGCGTAGACTTCGCGCATCATTTTTTGCTGCATCTGCCCGTTCGGATATGTGATGCCCTCGACTTTGTTGCCGTCCGTGTTCGTTTTCGAGTGTATCACGGTGGCGTAGACTCTGCGCGCGTCCTTCGACTTTTGTAGGAACAGGACACCGATTGTCTCGGATCTGACGTAGCCGTTACCTGCGGCGTCGAACGCTTTGCACGAGCCGTCCACCGACAACATGCTCAATCTATGGAACTCGAGCGACATGGTGGGCTCCAGCAAAAGGTTGCACCCAGCAACGATGGCCGCGTCGCACTCTCCCGAACGCATCGCGCTGATCGCCTGGTGCATACCGTACAGCGACGACGAGCAAGCTGTGTCTATCGCGTAACTTGGCCCATTGAAGTCGAAAGCGAACGATACCCTGTTGGGGAACATGGATCTGCAGCATCCGGTCAATGCGTAGCCTGCGAAAATCGATTTCGAAGTAAGTACGTATGTACGCACGTATTTACATGCATACCGCCGAAAGAAAATTCGCTTTCCAATTTCAACGAGGAGCCTATGCCAGAAAGAAAATAACCACATTCCGTACCATTGAGCTCTTCCGGACTCTTCCACCACAACTCGTGCGACTCTGACCTAGAAACACCGACGAACACACCAGTCTTCGATCCTCTAATCTCTTGCGGATTAATGCCAGCATCGAGTATGGCCTCGTACGTTGCCTCCAGGAGTATCCGAAGCTGTGGGTCCATCAGATGAGCTTGTTTCGCGTGAACACCGAAAAAAGTGGCGTCGAAGTGTTGAATGTCCTTCAATTTGCCGATTCTCTTTGGTAAACCGTAGATACCGGCTGGCCATCGTCGTTCGTCGTCCGTGATCATGTCGACACCCTCGAATAAATTCTTCTTCAACTCGTCTACATTGTCTGACTCCGAGAAACGACCTGGAGAAAACGACAAACGCGTTAGATTCGCGGATACTATAATACATGTGTGGTATAGGTATATATAATACATATCGGACCTACGTAAGAAATTCTTCGTTACCTGAGAAACCACTGATGACGATGTCATCTTGAAGGTATTGTGTGCTACCGTTGATCACTGGCTCCCTGGCGATGGGGCTGTTCGCGCTCTCAAATTGGGCCGGCATTTTTACTGAGAATCTCTCTCGCTGCTGCAATCTCCTTTTAATTTACCCGTTCTCGCGGAGTATATCGAACGTGGAAGCTTAGTGGACAGTAAGCGGAAAATAATAGTTTCCGCGTTTAGTTATCGCCTTATGTAGACGGTTCCCCCGACGGTTCTACACATACACACATGCATACAAACTTTTAGAGGAAAACATTAGTTGGTTCAGACGGGAAAATATTCTGACAGGCAAAAAATTTATTTAAGGTTATATTTTTTTATATCTCTAGGTCATCGATGTTTTTTTAAAAGGAGTAATATATTTTTATTATAGCTATATGACAGCCGAGGTCAAGACGAATCCAATTACGTGTAATATTATGACATTCACGTTACCTTGAGTACGAGAAATTCATAAAAGTAGGACACTTGATGTAAATAGTGAAATAACGATGACATGATCCCCCTAGAATTTCAAGAAATGTTCTTGAACCTTGACTAATGACTGTAAGCACGTTTACAATAAATTGTAAAAACTGATACAAATTCTTCTCGTTTCGGTGACTCTAATCAGTACGTTTAAGAAATTCATCGGGATTTATTCTCTGGATATTACTTCTCTGAAACGATGGTGTACCCTGATGCAGAAAAGATAGAAATGATTTTAGATTATGGTGAGGCTAAAAGTAACTGAGTACAAGCATTTCAACTGTACGCAGAAAGATACCCTGAGAGAAATCATCCTTCTCGACATAGTTTTGACCGCATAGTTCAATTGTTTTGTAAAACAGGGAGTATTAAATCACTGAAAAGAAAACGATCAAAGCCTGCTACTGCAGAAGATGCCGAAACTTTTGTATTGGCTACAGTCGATATTGATCCTACTACAAGTTGTCGAACAGGTGGACGTTCTTTAGGCATTTCCAAAGCAAGTGTGTGCCGAATATTGCAACGTCATTTTCATCCATACCATATTTCCTTACATCAGGAGCTTCGTGGCAACGACTTTCAGAATCGTGTTGCTTTTTGTACATGGACATTGCAGCAAATACAAGGAAATCAATATTTCTTTTTTGACGTTCTCTTTACTGACAAAGCTACTTTTTGTGACCATGGACAACTGAATATACATAATATGCATTATTCGTGCACTGAAAACCTGAAATGGGTTTGACAAATTGTACACCAGCGTCCGTGGAGTTTAAATGTATGGTTTGGAATCCTTGGTGATAACTAGACTGCGGATTTTATGCGTTTAGACAAAAATGAGTATGTGTATTTAAAACGGTAAAAACATTAGAAGATTTTAAAAATACTGTTACATTATTTCCAATCTATTGAACATATTCAGAAAGAAAATTAATTTCTATTTCGCTCCAGTCTGTTGCAATTCAGATAGAAAATTTTCATTTTGCGTAAATATGCGCCATCTAGTGATAACATACGAATGTTTCGTACTCAAGGTCACGCGAAGGTCATAATATTACAGGTCGTTGGATTCGTCTTGACCTCGGCTACCATATAGCGATAATAAAAATATATAATTCCATTTAAAAAAACTTCGATGACCAAGAAATCTCAAAAAATATAACCTCGAACAAATTTTTTTGCCTATCATAATATTTTCCCCTCTGAACCAACTAATGTATGTATGTTCACAACGCGGGTGTACCCAAGGACATAATACAGGGAGAGTGCGAAGAATCAGAACACCTAAATATCTCCGTTACTTTTCGTTGTACAAAAAAACTTCTTAGGACAAAGTTACACTGTTTGAAGGGCCACATGTAACGGTGTAAGGAAAAAAATGTTCTAGGTCATTTCTTTATGAAATTTGAAGGTCATCGATGTTTTTTTAAATGGAATGATATATCTTCGTTAACGTAGTGTTGAAGCTAACAAAATAACGAATTCATTCATGTAACACAATATGGCCTACAAATGACCTTCAACCCAGAAAAATGGAATACATAAAATTCAACGTGCAAGATTCATTTGCTTTATTTCTGTTACGCAAAATATTCAAAAATATTCCCTTGAGCTGCTATACATTCAAATGTATTGCAATACACAACATAATAACAGATTTGGTGTTAACAGGAAGACATTTATGATATCCCTTCACCTATACGTTCGTACAGAATCGTGTTTATCAACTACTAATTACTCTGAAGACTTTCTTGCTAGCAGTGTTGCGAACCTTAACTAATGGCGTTGGTTTGTATGAAAAACGTTCTAAAAGTGCGTAACAATAAGTTTAATAAAAACAACTGAGAACGTACAAAGTTCAATGCCAAGTTCTGGGCAAAGGTTATAAGGTTTAAGTCCGTACAAATGTTAAAGTGTTCTTAACCTAATGAAGGTTCGTAGCGTTCTGACTCCTAGTTCATCTGGAATTCCTTACCAAAACTCGGAAAGAGATAACTTCTTTGGTAGGGATAACCAGGGGACGAATCACCAGTTTGGGGCGTAATCCAAAAACTGTGCAACGCCTACAGACTCCATGGTTTCATTTTCTCACGGAGCCTCAGAGAATGCTGCACAAAGATTCCTTGTTTCCAGGATCTTTCCCCGAAACTGGTGTACTGGTCTTTCCGCTGAGTGTGGGCCTGCGATACGTCAACTGTTTTCCCATTTCGAAACAGGACACTTAACTTTCAGCCGTACCCAAGTCCGTAATAAATTCTTAGGGTCAAGCATACCAATAAAGAACTAAAAAATGACAGTGTTCCACTCGATCGCAGCGAAGACCCAGACACGATGTCTAGACAATTCTAGACATGCCGCCCGCCTTCAACTATTAATGTTCAATTGGAACTTAATACTACGGAAAGTAAGAATTAATCAAATGTTAAGCACTAATAATGACATTAAATGCAGTACAATATGAAACGCAAAGGCCGTCGCACACTAGACCGCACCGCCGCCGACGTTTTGACTTTCTTCTATGTAATTTAAATGGGTATTTAAAGTATTTTAGCGTTATTTCAAGATTATTAACACTTTGGACGCCAAACTAGAAACCCCAAAAATTCCATAAAATCAAAGTAAGTTATTTAATGAAATAAAAATTGCAAAAAATTAAATGTACGATACTAAGTAATCCTCCAACTTTCTTGCATGTTACAGATCCTAATTAAGTTTAGTACAATGAATATATCAACGTAAAAATTCATTTTAAAACCTGCACAAATACTTCCGTCAGCCACATATGGCTGACGTGGCGTTCAACGTGTTAAGGTTATTCGTTTCGACACCAACTATAATATTATGAAGTCAGAAATATATAGTAATATTTAAAAAATCGAGGTTGTCCCTATATTTTATAAAAAATTTTTTTTCTTAAATTTTTTATATTGACATTTGTAGAAAAATAAATACTGATTAATTGTTTATGGAAACATTTTTTTGCCAGTGTGTGATTTATGGGGATTCACAAATAACAAACGTTTATTACAAAAGATAATACATGAACGTCCTGAACAAAATCACAGACCAAACAAACAAAAAACACAACCACGCAACCACCGGCAACGCACGCGGACCTAGAAGCCGAAACGCGCTAAAAATTCCCGAGCTTGAAGACGTGAAGTTGTGTGGTGTTTTTCCATGCCAACACTCCCCCTCAACTGCACGTCTTACAACCCTTTTTTTCCGTGTGGAAAATGTCTTTACGCATACCCCGGCTCCCTGGGGGGAGGGGTTAACCTCCCCCACTACCTACGCTACAAGACCCCGGACGGAGGGACCCGCCCGGTGTCCCCATCCCTGGAGCCTTCGGATTGAGCTTCCCGAGCCCCAGCTCGGTCCACCCACAGTTCCCGAAGGAACCTGCCCCGGCCGAGGCAAGAAGACGCCGCCACCGGAAGGAAGAGCAGTCGGAGGCGCGATCCGGCACGCCCCGACCCTTCCTTTCCCCAAAACCCCCCACGAATCCCCCTCCCCAATGGGGGTGGGACGGATCGACACCCCCCCCCCCCTCCCCCCACACCGGGAAACTAACCCCGTTTGTTTACAATGTCGTCCCTATCGGTTTCCGATTTGATAGTCTCTATATTTATATTATTTTCCATGGGCACACTTATAGTATTGCACTCTGTCATACCGAACCTTTCTAGCAAATCTTTAACATATTTTTCTTGAGACACTTTGATACTTCCTAAACTACCTACCCTATCTACGCTCATACCTAAAATATCCTGTACCATTCCTAAATCTTTTATTTTGAATTCGCGCTTTAACAAGTTTCTAATTTTTTCTATTTCTTCTAAATCTACGGACGCTATGAACAGATCGTCAACATAGACAGTAATTATTGCATCGCTGTTCTTATCGTTACTAACGTATACGCACGGATCTATCGCGGTCTTGTTAAAATCTAAACTGATTAAAAAATTGTCCAATTTGCGGTACCATTCGCAACCCGCTTGCTTCAGAGACCGTATAAAGGCTTCTTTAATTTACAGAACGTATTTTGAGTATCAGACCTTTCAACCTCTTTGGTTGTTCCATGAAGATTTCTTCATGTAAATCTCCTTGCACGTACGCAGTTATTACGTCCATCTGGTGAAGATGCAGTCCCTTCATCACACTGACGGCAAACAGCGTACGGATGGTCTCCATTCTGGTTACAGGCGAGAATACCTCATCGAAATCTATGCCTTCCCTGTGGTGGTCGCCTCTTGCTACCAGCATTGCCTTATATTTTTCAATTGATCCATCTTGTCACCTTTTTACTTACTAGTTTTTACTTACTAGTAAAATGAAATGTATCTTTTATTCGAAATTGTATTCGAAGTTCGGATGGCCGACTTTTTTATCCGACGTTGCCAAGCCATAATACGTAAATACGTACCACGGTACAGTGACTACCATTAATAATCGAACACTTTTTATCGTTTAAACTTTAAACGCTTGTTTACATAAATAAATTTTTATTATTTAAACAATTGTTTAAACAAAGAAATTTTTATTATTGAAACAAATGTTTGCACCAGTACATTTTTACTAGTTAATCGCTAGTTTACACAAATAAATTTTTATTATTTAAACAATTGTTTAAACAAATGAATTTTTGTTATTGAAACAAATGTTTGCACCAGTACATTTTTACTAGTTAAACGCTAGTTTACACAAATAAATTTTTATTATTTAAACAATCGTTTAAACAAATAAATTTTTATTGAAACAAATGTTTGCACCAGTACATTTTTACTAGTTAAACGCTAGTTTACACAATTAAATTTTTATTATTTAAACAATTGTTTAAACAAATACATTTTTATTATTAAAACAAATGTTTGAACCGGTACATTTGTATTATTGTGTTAAAGTATACATTTAGAATGCATCTACGTACGAAAGAAAAAGTCTCCTCTATTCCTTATACCTGGGTTCTCCCTTCTGCGTTTATGACCATCCTTAAATGACCAGGCCCTCAACCCGACCTCCCACTGTACGCACTTGAGAAGAATGGAATTTTCGCGTCCGAAAATTCCAACGTTCCCACGCACCATGGTCGCTACAGTTGTCTGTAGGTGTATGTGTTGCTGTGGATGATGTGTAGTTTCGAGTTTTGGAGTGGGATTGGAGGGTGCTTCCGTTTCTGTTGTAGGTGGTATTGTTCTAAAGCTGGTGTTTGGCATTCAGGTCACCTCCTACGAGGAAGTATTTGGAGTGTGTGTGAGTTATGATTGCGTCAAGGTCGGATTGTGTGATTTTGTTTTTTTTGGGGGGGGGGGAGTAGAGTGCGCCGATTGTGACGGAAGGGTTTGTTTTTGTTACGATGGTGGTTATTTCTATGCTGGAGTTTGTGGGTTGGGGGATGGTTTGGTAGGGGATGGAGTTGGGGATTAGGATGGCTACTCCGCCGCTTTTACGCGTTTGATGGGGTCTATCCGCTCGGCTCGCTCTGCATTGTGGGATTTTGAGGCTTTCAGATGCTGAGAGCCAGGTTTATGAGATTAGGGCAACTTGGATTTGGTTTGTTGTTAGGTAGTGCTGAAGCTCTGACAGTTTTGGGAGAA
This sequence comes from Halictus rubicundus, assembly GCF_050948215.1. Classification (NCBI taxonomy): domain Eukaryota; kingdom Metazoa; phylum Arthropoda; class Insecta; order Hymenoptera; family Halictidae; genus Halictus; species Halictus rubicundus. The sequence continues at coordinate 4,191,527 of NC_135162.1, forward strand.
GACTGGTGGCATTCCATGTCATGAATTTGTGGGGGGATGGGGTTGAGTTAGCCATCGAGTTGCTGAACAATGAAAATTATTGCTCTGACTTTTTCTATGCTTGTTTGACATGGTATGTAGTGTGTTTGGATGAGATCTAGGATTTTGCAGAAGGTATCTAGTTCTCTTGAGGCGTTTAGGGAGTTGATGGTGTCGGTGGTGTTTGTGGGAGGATTGGTGGGTGGGGGTCTGGGGGTGCTGGTGGAGGCTGCTGCAGCTTTGCCGTAGGAGATATGATGGGGTATTTTGTTGTGTGGGGGGGGGTCTGGTTGTGGGTGGTTGTAATTCGGAGATTTGGGGAAAGTTGACCGGTTGGAAGGTGGGTGCGGGGGGCCCCCAGGTGTCCGCTCTGCGCGGACCTGGGGAGACCATCGGGCCATAGATTCGGGGCCAAAGCGTGTGCCCCGGCTCCCAAGAGGGGCCGCGCGGCGACGAAAGAGAAGGGCGCGTCTGGGGCTGCATCCGCGCAGCGGCCGCAGACGGCGCCGGGGGCCCGGACCTCCCAGGGAGGGGACTCTGCAGAGCCCATGTTAGAGTAGGTACTTTTAATCCTACTCCGGTTCTGCAGGCGAACCTCAACCACTCGCGCGCGGCACAGGACCTGTTTGTCCAAGCCGTGCGCGAGTGGGGGGCTGGGCTGGCAGTTGCGGCGGAGCCGTACGCAATCCCCGAACACCCCTTCTGGGTGGGGGACGAGATCGGCTCCGTAGTAATAGTGGCGGGAAGCCGCCCCGGGTCCCCGTCGGTCTCCCTTCTGGAGCGGGGCGAGGGATTCGTGGCGGTGCAATGGGGGGACATCGCGGTTGTCGGGATCTACATCTCGCCCAGCTGTGGCCTCGATCAATTTCGGGGGTTCCTGGGTGGGCTGAACAGCTGCATCGCGCGGTGCAGCGCCCGCCCGGTTCTCGTTTTGGGAGACTTCAATGCCCACGCGGTATCGTGGGGGAGTCCCAGGACGACCACTAGGGGTAGCGAGGTGTTAACCTGGGCGGCCGGCCTGGATCTCCGGTTGATTAACCGGGGATCCACGCCGACGTGCGTGCGTCCGCAGGGGGTCTCGATTGTCGACCTGACATGGGGGACTCCCTCGGCCGTGCGCCGGGTGTCGGGATGGAGGGTGGCCGAGGAGATAGAGATTGCGTCAGACCATACGCCCATCGTCATGGACGTGTGGCCCACCCTCCACGCGCGGGATTCCCGGCCGGGCCGGGGGGACCGACGGCCGCGATGGGCCTTGAAGCGGCTGGACGCGGACGCGTTCGGGGCCGCGGTAGCCGCGGCGACATGGACGGGGCCGGCACTGTCCGAGCTGGCGCCTGCGCAAGGGGCGAGGCGGCTGCGGGAGGTAATGACGGCGGTGTGCGACACCGCCATGCCCCGCAGCCGGTTCGCCCCCAGGAGGGCGGCGTACTGGTGGTCCGCCGGCATTGCGGAGCTCCGGCGTGCCTGCAATGCCGCGCGGCGTCGGTACGGCCGAGCGCGTAGGAGGCGCGACGACGAGGAGGCGACGGCGAGGCTCGGCGGGGAGTACCGAGCCGCGCTCGGGGTTCTCCGCAGGGCTATCGCGCGGGCCAAGGCCGACGCGTGGTCGGAGCTCGTCGGCACGGTGGACTCCGATCCATGGGGGCGCCCGTACAAGCTTGTCATGAACAAGCTGCGCGCGTGGGCGCCTCCGGTGACGGAGTCGATGGACCCCCACCTGCTCGAGGGAGTGGTGGCGTCCCTCTTCCCGCGAGAGGGGGGACAACTGCGCCGCTCCCATTGGGAACAGGAGCCTCTCTCCTGGTCCGCAGAGTGGGAGGTGTCGGCCGGCGAGCTGGGTGAGGCGATGGCCAGGGCGCGGCGGGTGGGCCGCAAGGCCCCGGGCCCGGACGGGGTGCCGGGCCGCGCGTTGGTCTTGGCCCTGGAGGGGGGACTCGCCACCGAACTCCGGCAGCTGTATAACGGCTGTCTGAGGGAGGGGGTGTTCCCCACGGAGTGGAAGTCGGGCAGGTTGGTCCTCCTTCCGAAGGGGGGCAAGTCCCGGGACTCGCCCTCAGGGTACCGGCCAATTTGTCTGCTGGACGAGGCGGGGAAGTTGTTCGAGCGCGTACTCGTTGGACGCCTCGTCCGGCACCTGTCGGCGGGAGGGGTCCCCGATCTGAGCGGGGTTCAATTCGGCTTCCGGGAGGGTCTCTCCACCGTCGACGCTATTCGGCGGGTGAGGGCTCTCTCGGAGGCCTGTACGAGGGGGGGCGGTGTTGCGTTGGCGATATCCTTGGATATCGCTAACGCGTTCAACACCGTCCCCTGGGATCGGATAATGGAGGCCCTGGTCTTCCACCGGGTGCCTCTGTATCTCAGAAGGGTGATCGGGAGCTATCTCTCCGACAGGGGTATAGAGTATCCCGGCCGGTACGGGATGGTGCGCAGGGGCGTCGTGCGCGGGGTTCCGCAGGGCTCGGTGTTGGGCCCGTTGCTGTGGAATCTTGCGTACGATCGCGTCCTGCGGGAGGAGATGCCTCCCGGGGTCAGCCTGACGTGTTACGCCGACGACACGCTGGTATTGGCCACCGGGAGGTATGCGAAGGAGGCCATCTGCCTGGCGGAGCGCGGCGCGTGGCGCGCGGTGCGCGCGATCCGGTCGCTGGGCCTAGAGGTGTCCGTCGAGAAAACCAGGGCCATGTGGTTTCTCCGCTCGGCCCGGTTGGCGGCGCCTCCCCAGTGCTGGATCTGCGTGGGGGAGGGGATGGTCAGGGTCGGGTCCCAGATGCGGTACCTGGGACTCGAGCTTGACGGCCGGTGGCGTTTTGACCGCCACCTTGAGTCGCTGGCGCCCCGGGCGGAGAGGGCGACCGCTGCGCTCGGTCGCCTTCTCCCGAATCTCGGGGGACCCTGTGGACGGGTGCGTCGTCTGTTCGCGGTGGTGGTGCGAGTTTTGGTCCTGTACGGAGCCCCTGTATGGGCGCGCGATGTCTTGGCTAGGGGGCGCAGTGGCGGCACACGGTCGCTGCTGCGTCGCATCGAGCGCAGGCTGGCCATAGGCATCGTGCGGGGGTACCGCACCATTTCATACGCGACGGCGATGGTGATGTCGGGGCTGATCCCCCTCGAGCTGGAGGCCCGCGTGTTGGCGGATGTGCATACGCACTCCAGGGAACTCCGGCTCCGGGGGGTGGCCCCGGATCAGGCGCGGCTCATGGTGGATGAGCTCAGGCGACATGCTCGGCGGCACGCAGCCCGGGAGTGGCGCGATAGCCTTCCCGGGACGAGGGAGGGCGAGAGGCGGGCCGTTCGGGCCATCCTCCCGGTGTTCGATCAATGGAACAGGGGATGGATGGGGCATAGGGTCTCCTACCGTGTGACGCAGGTGATGACCGGGCACGGGTGCTTCGGCGACTACCTGTGTCGCATCGGGAGGGAGACCGAGGAGGCGTGTCACCACTGCGGCGAGCCGCGGGACACGGCGCAACACACTCTGGAGGAGTGTCCGGCATGGGGGGGAGAGCGCCGTGCCCTGCGGCGCGCGGTGGGCCACGACCTCTCGCTCCCGGCTGTCGTCGCTGCGGCAGCCGGTGGCGAGGAGGCGTGGAGGGGGTTCGCTTCCTTCTGCGAGCGGGTTATGCTGCGGAAGGAGGCTGCGGAACGGGATCGGGAGCGTAATCACGATCCCGGCCGAAGGAGGGGGAGGCGGCGCAGGGTACGTCCCGGGGGCGTACCCCCGTTGCGACGCCTCTGACGCGAGCGGGGACGCCCTTGATGATCTCGAGGCGGGGGATCGGATATCCCCTTACACTCGGTCACCAACGGCGTCCCCGGAGGCCGCCGGGCATCTCGGGCGGGGGCTCGGATGCTCATCGGGCGGCCTAACAGGGGGGGAAGGCGCCACGTCGTCCGTTGCGTGGTGCCTTCGGATAGAGTAGGTACGGGAGGGGGCCGCGTCCCCCCCTGGGTGGTATGCTAAGGCGGGGGCACACCGGATTGACATGCGCGCGCAGAGCACGGGTGCCCCCAGGAGTCTAGGGACGGACGGGGAGGAGTTAGTGGGTATACTCGGCGTTGCACCAACCAGCCGAGGAGTCCCACATAACCCGGACCACCCCCCCGGGGGGGTTCGGGTATCCGTAACGAGATTACCTCCTCGAAAAAAAAAAAAAAAAAAAAAAAAAAAAAGGTGGGTGCGGGGGGTGGGTTGAAGGGGTTAGGTGTGCGGCCGGCTTTTTCTTGCTTAGGAAAGCTAATAGGGCAGGGCATTTGCTGAAATTTGCCGGATGGTCTCCTTTGCAGTTTGCACAGGTGGCGGGTGTATCTGGGGATTTTTTGCACGTACAGGTATCATGTGGTCCTGCGCATATTACGCATTTGAAGGATTTGTTACAATTTGTGGATGTGTGGCCATGGGCTTGACATCTGAAGCATTGAATAAATAGTTTTTTGAAATCGTATTTTTCCCAGTACACTCGGATGTTTTCAATGGCTCTGATCTTTTTGACTTGTGCTAGGATTGTGCCTGCGTTGAATATGATTTTGTAGATCGGATTTTTGGTATTGGTGGAGAGTTCTGTACATGTAAGAGGGTCTAGGCCTTGGGTTTTGATGTTGGTAATTATTTTGTTCGTTTGCAGTTTTAAGAGGCCTTTAGCTACGACGGCCAGGACCTTATCAGGGTGGAGAGAATAGTCCCACCCGCCCACTGCGACTCTTAGGACCGGGCACTCCAGTAAGGTGTGCCGCGCCGTGTCCACATCTTCGTCGCAGTGGTGGCACTGCGTCGTCGGCTCCCGCCCCATCTTGTACAGGTACTCTTCGAAACAACCGTGACCGGAGAGTACCTGCGTAATGCGGAAGGTCAACCTTCCCCGCCTCCTGCACCATGTACCAAGTATGGGCAGGAGGGCCCGGACAATCGGACGCGTATACGGACGCTTCTGAGCCTCGAGCTCCTCCTCCTCCTCACACGTGAGTTCCACCCCCGGCGGGCGGCGGAACAAGCGGGCGATATGGTATAATTTCGCCCGCTCCGCCGCCACCAATTGGAGTGGTGGAACCACGGCGAGGAGACCCACCACCTCGTCAGAGATGTTGCAGTACCCCCGTATGGCCCACAGAACCAGCCGGCGCCGCACTCTTTTCAAGAGTGCTTGACTGCGCTGGATGGCCCCGAACGAGCGGTGCCAAACGGGCGCCCCATAAAGGGCAATCAACCGCCCCACCTCCATATAGAGGCGGCGGACTTTCAACTCCGGCCCCCCGATATGGGGCAGCAGCCGCGCAAGGGCGGATGCTGTCCTCTCCAATCGGGCGGCGAGGAGCTCGATGAAACGCCAGCGGCCGTCGATGACCAAGCCCAGGTATTTCATGCTGGGCCCAATCTCGACGGAGGTCTCAGCGACGCGAATCTGGAGGTCTTGACCTTGGGGCGGCCGCGACGACCGAGACGATCCATACATCCATATCGCCTCGGTCTTTGCGGCGGTCACGGTCAGCCCCATCCTTTGGATTCACCCGACCACGCAGTCCAGGGTAGCCTCTGCCAGCTGTCTGGTCCTCACAGTAACAGATGACACCCGTATCCCGGGGGAAGGATCCATTGCCCTGGGTTTGGTGGAGGGTCCAGGGGGTCCCTGCTGTTCTTGTTTTCCAGGTTGTGCATTTGGGAGTTTCCTTGGTGCAGGATCCTGTGCTGTGTTGGGTCGTGGTGTCTGCTGGTGTTGACACTTATTTTGTCCCCGTAACTCGAGTGAGCAACTAAGGCGTCAGCGGTTCATGCGGCGCGTCGGGTGCGTTGGGCACGTGCGAGAATGAACGTGTTCAGAGAGCGCGGACTGAAAAGGCAGATCTGTCTTCTGACTGTACCCCCTCGCGTCGATAGTACTGCTGGCTTACGTCAAACGGGCCCAGCTATCCCGGTTGATAGAAAGTAGGCACGCGTTGCTGGGACACTCTAAGCTGGAGACCCTTCGACTACTAAAAATTTATGGCGTCCACTTGCGCTATTGAGTTCGTCCCTAGGAACTACAAGGAAACATCTGTCCGCTAAGTGGCCAAAGTAGCTAAAGATGTTTTCTCAAAAAAGCGTCTTATACGGTGCAAACCATAAATCTTTCTTAGAGGCTGGTGCATCGAAGATTTCTCTACCGACGCACAGCTAGCCGCTACAGGTAAATAATTAATCTAATAAAAACTATTACGTACATATATCTAAGAAGGAAAATAATTCTAATAAAAAATTCATTTTACAGGTAGAGTGTCGATATTCACTTCAGGCAGTGAAAATTTACATGCATTTGAAAAGGTTCAATCTGGAACACGATATGCACTAACAGTGTCATTCAAATGAAACAAAAAGAGAGTACCACTAAAGTTATTTTGCTGGCATAGAAGTTCAGTTTATAAATTAATGTGAATGATGAATGGACAATGCGGGTGGAAACCTCAAGGGAAAAACATTTGTACAAAAGGAACTTTACACAGAATATCTAGGAATTATCAAATATTAATAATTAAGTTGTAAGATGACCTCTATCAATATTATTGTACATTGATACTTTCTACAACTTATTTATACAAAACTGGGAAAGATCGCGTGATCCTCGATTCTTCGATGTGTGTTTTGTATATATATAAGTAGACATAAGTTTACGTTTGCAGCATCTTTGCTATTTCTTTGCCGTTACTTCCTGTCAGGATGCTTCTGTGGTTTCCTGGCAATTCTTGGATTTGCACTTCCTTTTGACAAATCTGTAAATATGCGATCGAGAGAATCAATTTCTGTTAAATTGCCTGTTTGGCAGCGCAATTATAATTTATTGATTATTTAGACGTAACCATTACCTCTGATAGACCGTAATCCTTCTTCAAATGGATAAAGCTGTCTTGAATTCTTATTAACATGATGTCTCCGTTGAATTTAACCGTTGGCACATAATAATAAGCTGCCTGCAGCTTTTTGTGGAACAACATACCAGCAATCTTCAACTCCTCCTTTTTCAAGTCTTTGTTATTTATTGTTTCTACCATTTTATCCAATATCTCGTCATCAGGTGTATCCTTCAAAATATTGTAAGCCTGCGGAAAATAAAATTACCAAAATACAGAATAAATCGTAACAGCTGTCGAAATAAAATACCAGCAAAAAGTAAAGAGACAGAAATACGTTACCTCGATAAAACGGATCTTCTCGTTGAACTGCTTAATGAAGAACGACAAAGTCTTCCGATAGTTGTCCTCAACGATGTCCGTTTTCGATTCACTTGCATGTTTTAAAATCGCAATGTAATGTAACCTAACGAATTCAGGCGATCCGTCCAGAAGAGTTAAAATTACCTTCTCACCGGCGGTTTCCAACTGAAGAGCCATATCAAAGGCGACACAAGCACCAAATGAATAGCCTACTATATGATACGGTCCTTTCTTCTGAACTTTCTTCATTTCCTTTATGTGGAACGTGGCTAGTTCCGTTATGGTACTCAACGGGGCATCTTGAACACATTGGAAGCCCCAAGCAGGGCGATTCAATTCGCTAGCTATACCCTTCAGAGAACTGACCATTCCCTCGATCGCGTGAACAAAGAATAGAGGTGTTCCCTTCGTACCCTTTGTCTTCAGTTGGACAAGGGATTCCGTAGGAATTATTTCAGCGCCATCCGCCTGGAACAGGAATTGTGCTCCATCTCCTTCCTCGGCTTCCGGTTCGTTAGCTTCTACTTCAACCGCTCCAGAGTCGAATGACTTCAACTTCTCGAACGTCAGGTTACGGATCTCCTGTGCGGGCAGTACTACATCGTAATTTCTTTCTAACGTCTGTTTGATTTCTGTTCCCATCAGAGAGTCCATTCCGAGATCGGCCAGAGTGACAGAGTAGTTAATGCTTTCCAGTTTCTTGATACCCAAGATATTAGCTATCGCCTGAACGATGCTGACTTTGTTGGTTGTGTCCTGACTCTTACGTTGGTCCGCTACGCACATGGAGGCCAGGACAGGATGGGGTTGCTGTAGAAAGACGTCCATGGTTTCCAGACAGCTTCCAATACGCTGTGGCATAGTGCCACCGATTTCTGTGTCGTTGCCGCCACCAACAGAATCTAGACAAGAAAGCCAAACATGAAAAAATATAATCCGAGCAGGTCCGAATTAAGAGAAATATATTCCACCACCACCACCACCCCCCTCTAGACCGTACTATTTTATACGCTGCTAAAGTTCTGAAAAACAAGGATCAATTTACCTAACATCAATCCAACATCTCCAATAGCTCCCCACTGAATAGCGAGGCCAGGCAGACCGTTCGCTTGCCTCTGCTCGATGATTCTCTCCATGGCAGAGTTTGCAAGACCATAATTCGTTTGACCAATGTTACCTCTGCCGCACGAAACGGAGGAGAAGACAACAAAATAGTCCAGCAAGGAACACAACTCTCGCGATACCGCGTCCAGACATTTCGTGGCAGAGACTTTAGGTGCTGCTACCTTGGCGAAATCGTTCTCTTCAAGGTATTCGAGCACGTTGTCGACTAGAACAGCCGCCAAGTTGAATATACCACCGACAGGAGCCATCTTGTTGCTATCTTCGATCAGCTTCTTTGCTCCGGCCATCGTTGTCGCGTCCACCGTCGAGATCGCAACGTTCACGCCGGATTTGCGCCAACGACGAACGCACAGGGACTGGAAGCCGTTTCGGATACCGGACCTGGATGTCAATACCAAATGTTTGGCGCCTCGCTTGATCATCCATTCGGCGAGCTCTGCACCGAATCCTCCGAGACCTCCGACCAGGATGTAAGACTTGTGTGGGTTCATGTACGTGCGCGGAATGGCTGCTACGATCTTTGGCGTTGGGTGCGGTACCACGGTCTCCTTCTCTTCTTCGCGAATCTTCAACACAACTTTACCAATGTGTTTACCTGTGGCCATGAACCGGAACGACTGTTCGATCTGCTGCTCCGAGAAGACAGTAGCTGGCAGCGGGCGAACAGCTCCGTTGTCGATACCCTCTTTGACGAGTCTGACCACTTCCTTCCTTTCAGGGCCGTCCATCTCGCAAATGGCGTCCAACAATATTCCATGGAAGGCGGTGTTCTTCAAGAACAACGACATTCCCAAAGGCGCGTCGTTCGATAGATCGTATTTTCTAATTTCGAGGAACCGACCATCCTCGGCGAGACACCTGACGCTGGCTTGCAGCTTCTCTTCGGCCAACGAATTTAGCACCACGTCCACACCACGACCGTTCGTCTCGTTCATTATCAGTTGTTCGAAGCTGGTGTCTCGGGAATTGCCGATGTTCCTATCGGTCAACTGAGGGAACATTTTCTTCAAGAACTGTCGCTTCTCCGGTGTACCGACCGTTGTGAACACTGTGCAGCCTGCGTGCAAAGCGATGGAGATACTGGCTTGACCAACACCATCACTGCCAGCGTGAATCAGAACGCTTTCGCCGCGTTTCAGGCCACCTCGAACGAACAAGGCGTAGTAACTAGTCGCGTAGGCTACCGGGATCGTCGAAGCTTCCTCCAGAGACCATTTTTTAGGTACGATCCATGAGAATGCAGAATCGGCTACTACGGTGGTCGCCAGACCGCGTGCAGGTACCATCGCCATAACTCGTTCACCCTTTGAGTTACGTCCGGAGAATTCAAGACCCAAGATACAATCTTGGCTAGCCAAGTTTCCAGGCAGAGCATCCGGTGGCAACTTTCCAGTGGCTAACATCACATCTCGGAAGTTCAACGGAGCGTAGTATACGTGGAAGAGTTCCACTCCCAAGGACTTCTCCGGTTCGTAGTAACTCAGAGGACTCTCATCCATCGCAAACTGCTCAGGTCACCCCTGTACAGAGCATTGATGTACGCGTGTTCAACCTGGAGGGACGAAGCTCCTGTTTGCTGGTCCAAGAGCAAGTGCCGGAAGCTTCCCCAGTTTCCTCCTTTCAAGACATTGGCCATCAATTGCTTGCTCAGTTGCTCGGCGTAGAGTTTATTCTTGAGACTGAACTTGGGTGCGTTCTTGTCTTGGATGAACACGTAACGCACGTTGGTGCCGCCTTCCTCGCGGCGGACGCAGTTCATAAGCCCAACCATGCCTGAATTGTGGAGAATAATATTCGTCATACAGAAATTCTGCCCATGATGATACGAACTTATGGTCCCATTCTAACAGGTAGGTTCGAATACTTACCGAGCAGTTCGTCGCCTTGATTGACTACAAGAATCTCTTGTTTCTCCGTCGCAGCTTTCTTCAGCGCCGCCTTAAGGTTCTCTACCCACTGGAAGTTCTTCTCTGTTATTTGGACGATCATCGGCTCCGCCAACTTTTCAGGCTTCTTGAGTAAAACGTAAGACTTTCCGTGCGCTACTTGTTTCCCTACGATTATCAGATTTGCGGTTATGTTCGAGCTATCCAAATTATTCAAACCGGATTCTTCAAGCAGAGCATAGCCACCACTCCTCAGACTGTCAGACAGATTGTTCAGTACAGCCTCGTCGGTATTCTTCGACAGTACGTTCGTAGCTACGACGAAGTGTAAGTCTTGGCCCACAGGTGTCTTGTTCAGATCCTTTTGTACAACTTTTACGTTTTGCGCATTCAAGCTGGCATATTGCTCGACGCTACTGGTTGCAGCGACCTGGTAATCAATCTGAAACAGAAATCATTTGTAAGAGACTGTTCATTGTATGTATACGGTCCTAATAATGATAATAATATGAATAACAATAATAATTACTTACAGTAACACTGGGTTCGCTGTACAAGATGTCCAACACAGTGGTTGCGAAGAGAGCATCTACGGGACGATCATCGGCTACTTCTACGGCTTTCATTTTCAATGCTGCCAAGTTTTCACGGACAATTTGCAACAAGATGGTAAGGGCATTCACGTTAGCCTTCTCAGGGTCTTCCACCGTAGGCTTGGGGTTAACGTAGGGTACGAACGTGTATTTCTCGTACTTGGGAGGGATTTGAGATTGCTGCCTTCTCGGGGCCAAGGATGCTTTCATCTTTCTGATTTCGATACCGCCGGATTTGACGACATCGATATTCTTGTAACAATATACTGAAAGAGCCTGGTCTTTCCCCAAGTCGTTCACTTGTTCCATATGAGCAACGGGATTGATAGCAACATACTGTATACGAGTTGGTAAATGCAAGGATCTGGTATCCTTTTGTAGAATGGTAATCTGAAGCATGGTGTCCATGAAGGAGATCCAATTGGTCCAGAAAAGTTTTCCATTGCCACCGCGATTGTTGGCGGATTCGATACCCTGGAACTCCCCGGTATATTCGTATCCTCGCAAACGGAGCTCCTTGTAAACGTCTTTGGTGTTCAGCTCCAACAGTTCGGGATCGTTTCGTACGACCGGTGTCGGAAGATTCAGCATCATTTTCTCCGTGTTCTCCGGTACAGATATCTTTCCTGTCACCGCCACCGAGCCGTTCTCGCAAATCTCAAATTCATTGGTTCCCATGAGTATATTGACAAAGAATTTAATCGGACCTTCTTTAGGCATGATTGTAGCCCGCAGGAATTTTACATGTTCGAACACAACCGGCAGTTTCTCGAAGTCGACGTTGCGCAGCTTCGCGTAGGTTCTCCAGACGAGTACCAAGTAACCGGTAGCCGGGAAAAGGATACTTCCGTCGATCGTATGACCAGCCATGTACGCGTCCGTTTCTTTGGACAGGTCAAACTCGATCACGCTCTCTCCGGAGAGATTGTCGCTCTTGCAGAAATCGGCTACCGCCCATTCGGTGGAGTGGTCCCATTTAACCATAGAGCTGATCATCGGCGTACCACGGCCGACCGGATAGCTGATGGGTGGGTACAGTTTCGAGATCTTTACCTGTGCGCCAGCCATGTGCAATTTTCCTAAGTTTTCGAGCAGGAAAAGCAAGTTGTTCTTGTGATCCCGTTTGTGCAAACCAATGTTCGTCACACTCTTCGACAACGATCTACGAAGAACCGCCTGCATCAAACAGTGCGGAGCAATCTCGATGGTGATCGCGTTTTCAGGCACGTAAGAGAGCCCTTGCTTGAACAGTACAGGCGACAGTAAGTTGTTCACATGGTAGGCTGCCGAGCTGAGCTGTGCCAATGGATGGTCCCAAGCTGCAGTCGGTATGGACGTGGAGATCCACCGGGTGGTACGCGGTTTTGCATTCGGTATGATCCTTTCCAAAGCGGAGCGCAAATTCTGGCCAGCAGGGGCTATGTACTTGCTGTGGAACGCGACGCCGCTGCTCTCTACCACTCGTACGAAGATATCCTCCTTCTTCAGCTCCTCGGCGAATTTCTTAACAGCATCTACGTCACCGGAAATCGTTGTAGAATCTTCGGAGTTGTTGCAAGCTGGATACACGTCCGGCGGGCATCGTTTTTTAGCCTCCTCCCAACTTAATCCTACGGCCGCCATAGCTCCGGCCGACAGTTTCGTGTCCAGAATAGATCTTCCACGCCAGTACGCGGCCAAAATGGTTTGTTCCGGCGTGAAAGTACCGTCGGCGTAAGCGCATCCCAGCTCACCGACCGAATGTCCAACGATACCGTCCGGATGAATGCCCAAGTACGCCAGGAGGTCTACGAGGGCGACTTGAATAGCTGCGATCGATATGAAGCAGTGAACGACATTCTCAACGAAGGATTCGGGTGTCGAGTTCAGAATGATGTTCATCAGATCAACACCTTCGGGTTTCAAGGCGTCGGCGCAACGTTGCAAGCTTCGCTTGAACGGTTCGATGCAGAGCAAGTCCTTGCCCATGCCTGCCCACTGAGAACCCATACCAGAGAACACGAACCAAATAGGACGTTTCTCCGAGGTACTGCTTTGACTAGTTTCTTCGGATCCGGCCGTTCCCAGCACGGAATAGCCCCGGTAAAGGTGACCGGGTATTTTCAACGCGTACGTGTCGTGAAGAAGAGCGATGAACTCGTCGTCCTTCTCGTGTTCTTTGGCTTTGTCTAGAAGAACCTGTACAGCTTCCTCTGTGCGGCCGGATACAGCGACCAACTTGGGTATTTTACTATCTAAGACTGGCGACAGTTTTGGTTTCGGATTGCTACGAAGAAGTATGTGCGCGTTGGTTCCGCCAAAACCGAACGAGTTTACAGCGACTAGGCCACCCTTCCATGGCATATTCTTATCGACGACCTGTATGCTGCCGTCGTGTAGAGACGGTATATCCTTGTTCGGATTCTTAAAGTGAAGATTGCCTGGTATCACTCCTGCTTCCATAGCGATCAACAGTTTCGCCATAGAACACATTCCACTGGCCGCTTCCGCGTGACCCAAGTTCGACTTGACCGAGCCAAGAAGAAGAGGAGTTTTCCTGCCTTTGCAGAACAAGTTTGCGATAGAGTTGGTCTCTTGCGGGTCGCCGGCCTTGGTGCCGGTTCCGTGGGCTTCCACGTAGACAACATCTGCTGGATTGATTCCAGCCTCCGCGTAGACTTCGCGCATCATTTTTTTCTGCATCTGCCCGTTCGGATATGTGATGCCCTCGACTTTGTTGCCGTCCGTGTTCGTTTTCGAGTGTATCACGGTGGCGTAGACTCTGCGCGCGTCCTTCGACTTTTGTAGGAACAGGACACCGATTGTCTCGGATCTGACGTAGCCGTTACTTGCGGCGTCGAACGCTTTGCACGAGCCGTCCACCGACAACATGCTCAATCTATGGAACTCGAGCGACAAGGTGGGCTTCAGCAAAAGGTTGCACCCGGCAACGATAGCCGCGTCGCACTCTCCCGAACGCATCGCGCTGATCGCCTGGTGCATACCGTACAGCGACGACGAGCAAGCTGTGTCTATCGCGTAACTTGGCCCATTGAAGTCGAAAGCGAACGATACCCTGTTGGGGAACATGGCCTTGTAGCATCCGGTCAATGCGTAGCCTGTGAAAATCGATTTCGAAGTAAGTACGTATGTACGCACGTATGTACATGCACACTGCCGAAAGAAAATTCGCTTTCCAATTTCAACGAGGAGCCCATGCCCGAAAGAAAATAGTCACATTCCGTACCATTGATGTCTTCCGGATTCTGCGTCCAGAACTCGTGCGACTCTGAGGTAGAAACACCGACGAACACACCAGTCTTCGACCCCCTAATCTCTTGCGGATTAATGCCAGCATCGAGTATGGCCTCGTACGTTGCCTCCAGGAGTACCCGACTCTGTGGGTCCATCAAATGTGCTTGTTTCGCGTGAACACCGAAAAAGAGGCGTCGAAGTGTTGAATGTCCTTCAATTTGCCAGTTCTCTTTGGTAAACCGTAGATACCGGCTGGCCATCGACGTTCGTCGTCCGTGATCATGTCGACACCCTCGAATAAATTCTTCTTCAACTCGTCTACATTGTCCGACTCCGGGAAACGACCTGGAGAAAACGACAAACGCGTTAGATTCGCGGATACTATAGTACACGTGGTATAGGTATATGTAATACATATCGGACCTACGTGAGAAATTCTTCGTTACCTGAGAAACCACTGATGACGATGTCATCTTGAAGGTATTGTGTGCTACCGTTGATCACTGGCTCCCTGGCGATGGGGCTGTTCGCGCTCTCAAATTGGGCCGGCATTTTTACTGAGAATCGCTGCTGCAATCTCCTTTTAATTTACCCGTTCTCGCGGAGTATATCGAACGTGGAAGCTTAGTGGACAGTAAGCTGAAAACAATAGTATCCGCGTTTAGTTATCGCCTTATATAGACGGTTCCCCCGACGGTTCTACACATACACACATAAATACAAAATTTTAGATTAAAATTAGTTGGTTCAGACGGGAAAATATTCTGACAGGCAAAAAATTTATTTAAGGTTATATTTTTTTAGATCTCTGCGTCATCGATGTTTTTTTAAATGCAATGATATATTTTTATTATAGCTATATGATAGCTGAGGTCAAGACGAATCCAATTACGTGTAATATTATGACCTCTACGTGACCTTGAGTACGAGAAATTCATAAAAGTAGGACACTTGATGTAAATAGTGAAATAACGATGACATGATCCCCTAGGATTTCAAGAAATGTTCTTGAACCTTGACTAATCACTGTAAACACGCTTACAATAAATTGTAAACACTGATACAAATTCTTCTCGTTTCGGTAACTCTAATCAGTACGTTTAAGAAATTCATCGGGATTTATTCGATTGTGAAAGATAATGTTACTTCTCTGAAACGATGGTGTACACTGATGCAGAAAAGATAGAAATGATTTTAGATTATGGTGAGGCTAAAAGTAACTGAGTACAAGCATTTCAACTGTACGCAGAAAGATACCCTGAGAGAAATCATCCTTCTCGTCATAGTTTTGACCGCATAGTTCAATTGCTTTGTAAAACAGGGAGTATTAAATCACTGAAAAGAAAACGATCAAAGCCTGCTACTGCAGAAGATGCCGAAAATTTTGTATTGGCTACAGTCGATATTGATCCTACTACAAGTTGTCGAACAGGTGGACGTTCTTTAGGCATTTCCAAAGCAAGTGTGTGCCGAATATTGCAACGTCATAAATTTCATCCATACCATATTTCCTTACATCAGGAGCTTCATGGTAACGACTTTGAGAATCGTGCTGCTTTTTGTACATGGACATTGCAGCAAATACAAGGAAATCAATATTTCTTTTTTGACGTTCTCTTTACTGACGAAGCTACTTTTTGTGACCATGGACAACTGAATATACATAATATGCATAATTCGTGCACTGAAAACCTGAAATGGGTTTGACAAATTGTACACCAGCGTCCGTGGAGTTTAAATGTATGGTTTGGAATCCTTGGTGATAACTAGACTGCGGATTTTATGCGTTTAGACAAAAATGAGTATGTGTATTTAAAACGGTAAAAACATTAGAAGATTTTAAAAATACTGTTACATTATTTCCAATCTATTGAACATATTCAGAAAGAAAATTAATTTCTATTTCGCTCCAGTCTGTTGCAATTCAGATAGAAAATTTTCATTTTGCGTAAATATGCGCCATCTAGTGATAACATACGAATGTTTCGTACTCAAGGTCACGCGAAGGTCATAATATTACAGGTCGTTGGATTCGTCTTGACTTGGGCTACCATATAGCGATAATAAAAATATATAATTCCATTTAAAAAAACATCGATGACCAAGAAATCTCAAAAAATATAACCTCGAACAAATTTTTTTGTCTATCATAATATTTTTCCCTCTGAACCAACTAATGTATATATGTCCACAACGCGGGTGTACCCAAGGACATAATACAGGGTGAGTCCGAAGAAACAGAACACCTAAATATCTCCGTTAATTTTCGTTATCCAAAAAGCTTCTTAGGACAAAGTTACACTGTTTGAAGGGCCACATGTAACGGTGTAAGATTTCAAGGTCATCGGTGTTTTTTTAAATGGAATGATACATCTTCGTTAACGTAATGTTGTAGCTGACAAAATAACGAATTCATTCAAGTAACACAATATGACCTACAAATGACCTTCAACCTAGAAAAATGGAATAAATAAAATGCAACGTGTAAGATTCATTTGCTTTATTTCTGTTACGCAAAATGTTCAAAAATATTCCCTTGAGCTGCTATACATTCAAATGTATTGCAATACACAACATAATAACAGATTCGGTGTTAACAGGAAGACATTTATGATATATCTTCACCTATACGTTCGTACAGAATCGTGTTTATCAACTACTAATTACTCTGAAGACCTTCTTGCTATCAGTGTTGCGAACGTTGACTAATGCCGCTGGTTTGTATGAAAAACGTTTTAAAAGTGCGTAACAATAAGTTTAATAAAAACAACTGTGAACGTACAAAGTTCAATGCCAAGTTCTAGACAAAGGTTATAAGGTTTAAGTCCGTACAAATGTTAAAGTGTTCTTAACCTAATGAAGGTTCGTAGCGTTCTTACTAGTGTTAAAATGTTCTTAACCTAATGAAGGTTCGTAGCGTTCTTACTCCTAGTTTATCTGGAATTCATTACCAAAGATCGGGAAGAGATAACTTCTTTGGTAGGGATAACCAGGGGACGAATCACCAGTTTGGGGCGTAATCCAAAAACTGTGCAACGCCTACTGACTCCATGGTTTCATTTTCTCACGGAGCCTCGGAGGATGCTGCACAAAGATTCCTTGTTTCAAGGATCTTTCCCCGAAACTGGTGTTGCCTTTCCGCCGAGTGTGGGCCTGCGATGCGTCAATTGTCATTGAGTGGGGTACGGCTGGTCTGTTTTCCCATTTCGAAACAGGACACTTAATTTTCAGCCGTACCCAAGTCCGTAATAAATTCTTAGCGTCAAGCATACCAATAAAGAACTAAAAAATGACAGTGTTCCACTCGATCGCACCGAAGACCCAGACACGATGTCTCGACAATTCTAGACAATCAGATTTCCACTGTTTCTAAGATTTCTAATCTATCAGTCTATCGATGAACGTTTCACAATGTGTTACTCGAAGGAAGATAAGATTGATATGATTCATTTATGGAGAAAGTCGACAGTGTTTAAAAGAAGCAGTTGCGGTTGTACAAAGACCGATTTCCTAATCGTAATTGTCCATCAGTTTCCGTTCACTCCAATTTGATAAATAAATTCCGTGAAACTGGTAGTGTTGAAAATAAAAAGTGTACGAAGGTGAGGACTTCACAGCTAAATGAGTGTATAGCAGCTCAAGGGAATATTTTTGAACATTTTGCGTAACAGAAATAAAGCAAATGAATCTTACACGTTGAATTTTATTTATTCCATTTTTCTGGGTTGAAGGTCATTTGTAGGTTACATGGATGAATTCGTTATTTTGTCAGCTACAACACTACGTTAACAAAGATATGTGATTACATTTAAAAAAACATCGATGACCTCGAAATCTCATAAAAATTACCTTGAAAATTTTTTCCCTTACACCGTTACATGCGGCCTTTCAAACAGTGTAACTTTGTCCTAAGAAGTTTTTTTATACAACGAAGGTTAACGTAGATATTTAGGTGTTCTGTTTCTTCGGACTCACCCTGTATATCGGGTAGAATATACTATTCTTTGATACACTGCTGTACGTACAAAAGGACAGCAGTGGGGATAGTTCTGAGGCTTTTATTGGCTAGATATTTGGGACATACATCGAGTAAAGACTGTATATCGTATATTCTATAGATGCAAACTAAGTGGACTGTGGACGAGTTTTGTTATACTTTTACGTTATCGGTTGTACGTATACGTATCTATGCAATGGAAATACAGGTTAGTCAGTTTTCCAGTCGTTTTTCTGCTTCGCAATATAGCAAGCAATTAGGCGATCGTAATATGGGGATTCAAGCAATATGCCGCAGCGAATGCATAAAACCCGCGGTCTAATCGTTAGACAAACAAATAAGACAGGAAAAATCGCTGAAAGATAAATTCGAGTAGGAAGTGACGACGAGAATTGACTTTGTCCACCGCACCGACACGGCGCACAGTGTGACGAATGGCCTGTTTAGCTGGACAAAATTAACTTTCAAATAAACAAAAACTAACTCTGCTAGTATAATCTGAAATAACCATGTATTAAAACCCTTGAATATTAAAACTTAAAATTCTTTTGTTGTATGTTTACAGAGCGTGTAAACTTCACCTAAAAAACGAACACCTAACCTATAAATGAATGGGCACATTTCCATACGCGCTAGAAATATGTTAAAATGTATTAAGGAGTGTTTAAATTTCCTATATATGATGGATATAACATCTCAAAACATGTATTTTCACTTTAGTAATTCCAAATTATTGATAACATTCCTCTATTTTTGTAAATTAAGTGTCAAAGACGGTACTTATTTTTCCACAGAAACGCCCATCTTACTACTCTTCGTTAATGAATTAGTATATGGTCCACGTCGATCCACGCGATGATTTTTACATATAATAAAGTAGAGATTCTCTACTTTATTTTAATACCAAAATTGGCTTGCGCAACGTTGCATAACTATACTAATTTTTACAATGAAGTTACGTCGTTTTACGTACACGCTCGTGACAATCGTAGCTCGGGCCGGGCATTTCGAACGCAGCCGATGCCGATTGCCGTCGCCACTTATTGTCAGCGGTTTGTTTAGTCTACTCGTTGAAACCTATGGATTGGTCTCATTCATTGTACATTGAAGGAATAAACAATGATAAGATCCCCGAGTTTTCCTCCGAAATGTCTTTGTATGAAAATTTGTTTCTTCAGTCTCAGAGCGATCAGCGTGCAGTGTACATCTCCCTTGCGTTTTTCTTATATCTTTCAGTTTCGTTATTTTTATTGTTGTTGTTGTTTTATTGTTATTGTTATAATTACTGTGATTATTGTTAGTGTTTTATTTGTTACGTTATTACTTTATACGTGAAAACGTTATAACAACTTAATAATAAAATTATGAAAAGTTTAAATAGGAAATACAAATTTTTAGATTAATCTAAAGAAATTGGTATAAACAATATAAGCTTATACTAAACCAAAGAATAATTCTTTCCCGTTAGAATATGTCTAAATCTCCAAAAAGTAACATTTACTATAATTTTTCCAAAATTACATTCTTTTTGTCCATAATTAAAAATGACGTCTTTTTCGATAATATCTATATAGTACTTGTTAAATCATTCTGTGTTACATAGATCCATTACTAACTTTGTTGTATTTTTTATTTAATTATAAATCACTTAAAATATATTGTTTAATTAACAAAAACCAACTAAATGTTGTAAAAAATTAATAATTATTCATAGTTTATACAACTGTGAACATATTAATCGATAAGTATAGAAAAATAGGCGATTTAGAATTTTGTCCAGCTAAAAAGGCCATTCATTACACTGTGCGGCGCGACGCACGTCGGGGTTAACCGGCTCAAAAATTCAAGAAAAAAACATTACAAATTTCTCGTGCAACTGCGAAACGAACGTCGCGAACTAATTTCTCTGGCATTAATTAGACGGTAGAGAATTCGACAGATACAGAAATTTGTTTACCAAAATTGTTCGGTATGAAGGGAACAATCACATGCTGTAATGTTTTGTTCAGAACTTGAATGGTAGTGGGTGTGGTGGGAGGGGGGGGATTTTAAATCAAATTAATTTTTTAAAATGAAATCATATATTTTTTTTGTCATAACACGATAGCATTTTCCGAGACGAAGTCAATGACATATCATGTTATGTTATTTACTGTCGCAAAACATTAGAAATTATAATATAAATTTGTAACTTCTTAAGTAGGCAATGGGAGTATCTCGTTGCCGGTAATTAGCTAGACGCTGTAGACAAAGATCGACCTTCTTGTGTCTCCTTCAGCTTCTTAAGTTACCGAAATAAAAAAACAAAAATTATAATTCATAGATATAATTCCCCTTCCCCACCCCCGCACCATTCGAGTCCTAAAAAAAATTACACCATATGATTGTTCCCTTCATACCGAAAAATGTTCGTACACAAATTTTTTTCGTAACTTCAGTGCGTTAAGAGATATTTCCGTTTTCGGACAAACGAAACACCCTGTATATCGGCTAGAAGATGCTATCCTCTGATACACTGCCGAACGTGGAGAAGGATAAAGAAGCTTCACGGCCCCTCACGGAAAATACCCCGCGGCAGTGGGGAAAGTTGTGGGACTTTTATCGGCTAGATATTTCGGACATATATCGAGTAAAGACTGTATTGGACGACGCGCGGCGCTTACCGCGGCCATTTAGCCTCCTTAAATATCCCGGTAATTGTATTAGATTATCGGCAGCAACTGCCTTCTCTTCTCGACTGATTGAGCGATTTCAATTGAACCGGCTCTGTCGTACAATGTGAATTCGGTTATGATTTTCTTGGCGTGCACGTCGGCCGCGCGGGAAAATTTTTCCTGTCCGACACTTATCTGCGGCTGTATAACCGTGTTCGTCAACGTTTTTTGTCTCGATTTCGTGGGCAATCATTATGTTTCGAACAACGTCAAAAGACGATTGTGTAACGACAGCACACGCAACAATGCCTACATTCTTCTCACGAATGACTAATGTATCTGCAAAGACCATACACGACGTGTATTGGCACCCACATCTAATATTTGATTCGTTCGTATAATTTTTACCGTAGGAAACATACAAATCGTTCATGTACATAGACAAAGATAATGTTAACACAACGGTGGAACCACGGAAAGGTAAATAATTAATGTAATAAAAAATATTACGTACATATATTTAAGAAGGAAAATAATTCTAGTAAAAAAATTCATTTTACAGGCAGAGTGTCGATGTTTACTTCAGGTAGTGAAAATTTACATGCGGTTGAAGAGGTTCAATCTGAAACTCGATATGCACTAACAGTGTCGTTCACGTGTGATCCAAGTGTTGCAATTTCTGATCCGAGCTATCGCCAGAAACAAGAAAACAAAACATGTTTTTCAAATTGAGAATGCACATCTTTTTCAATAAAATTTTATTTCTAAGAAATAATTGTGTTCTCGAATGCTTGTTACTCTTAATTCTTGTTACTCTTGTAGAGATGTGAGTGTAACCAAGTCAAGAAGATTGTTTAGAATAACTGTGGACGCGACATCGTGGCGCCAGCGTGTTTGGGTCCTGCTTGAGAGGAAAGATGTATGGTTATGAATGCGACTATGTTAGTGTCACGGCCCGATAAGACCAAGACAACAACTCTCGCAACACGTCACCAGTCCCAAGTTCACGACTGATTCAGCACCCGACAACTTTGAACCATTAAACAGTCCCAAACCTTTGTACCCCAAATAAGATTACCCATTAATATATAAGACCCCAAACCCGTGTACCCGGCAGTCGACGATCACCTCTGCTACGGCACGTCTCGCCGATCGAACTTTCAAAATAAAAAGCAAGTTCGAATTCCCGAAATCTTCAAGTATTCAATCGCGAAAGTGAAATACGGCGTTCCTTCGCGAAACCAGCCATTTCACCGTAACATTTTGGCGATCCTGCCAGGATACCGGTTCATCTGCTGGAAGAAAATCTTCAACGGCAACCAACCACGGCTGTTTGACCACGAAGACGGACTACGAGAGCCCTTCCGAAGCAATACATCGGTATCGACGAACCAAGGTCAGTACGACATCTTAAGTTATCGAGAATAGAATCGAACAGTTCCCCTACGTTAACCAAGAA
The DNA here is from genome assembly GCF_050948215.1 of Halictus rubicundus. NCBI lineage: Eukaryota > Metazoa > Arthropoda > Insecta > Hymenoptera > Halictidae > Halictus > Halictus rubicundus. The sequence continues at coordinate 4,213,675 of NC_135162.1, forward strand.
AATGGCTAAACCAAACGGAACCGTAATGGTAAGCGAAGAGATACTCAATGGAATTCTCAATTCAATGAAAGAATTACAATCCGCGGTTACCTCTTTAAGCAAAACTACTGCTAAAGAAAACGAAAACCGACAGAAAGAAATTATAGAATTATCCAAGTTAATGAACATCACCGCTACTATGACCAACGACAGCGCATCTCGGAACAGAGGCCAAAGAAACTCCTCAGGAAGACGCGGGGAACATTCATCAGGGAGCAACTCGGAAGATGATGAACCCGAAATAACTGCAACTTCCAATGCAACAATTGGACAAACGGCGTCAAACGCCATTCGTACTATCCGAACGCTGAAAGGAAGAGACGACCTAGGAGTAGAAGACTTCATAAGTGATGTCAGGTACGCCAGATCCGTATGTCGAGACAAGCATATGCTTCTGAAACTCGTAATTGCGGAGAAAATCACGGATCAAGCAGAGCGAGCCATCCGATACTTACGTATAGACACCTACGAACAGCTCTACGAGGCCCTCAGGACATACGTCACCTCGCCCAATACCGTCAATACCAGCAGAAATAAGCTGCAAAACACGCGACAAGGACAAATGGAGAGCGTAATGAGTTTCAATCTGAGATTCAGACAATCCTTGAACGAATTGAAATACGCCATCCAGTATAAGCACAACAACCCAGCGGTAAGGAAGATTGCCATCGACGAAGAAGAAGACGCGGCCATCGCTACATACGTAACCAACTTGAAACGAGAATTAGGAGCTCTAGTCGTCCCATCGCAACCCCAGACGCTAGAAAAAGCTCAAACTTTAGCTAGAGACATGGAGAATTGGCTTCGAGACTCGAGAAGACCATCGCAACGACAGATGTTCCCGCAACATCCCAGACCGAATCCACTTGCAACGATGCCTAGACTCGCCAACCCTAAATGCTTCAAATACGGACAAAACGGACACACCACAGCTAACTACACAAAATTTTCGGTCAGCCCCTCGCGGCAAAATCCCACCAAGAGTCAACTACACCATCGACGAGACGCCAGCGGAACAAGCGGACTTCCCCGCATTAGGAGAATATGCAGCATACCAGGGAGACTACAATATATACTCGGAGGATTCCAAGGACTCAGAAGACCAACAAGATTCCTACTGGACACCGGAGCAGGAATCAACCGCATAAAAAATAGTAATATATTACCCGAACATCCCAGGGAGAATAAGATCCAAAATATACTAATGGGCAACGACAAACACGAATCCAAATCCAGCACGCAGTTCCAAGCACTAAAACAAGATCATATATTCCAAATAGTTCCCGATTCCTTCCTTCCCCATCCCTGAAGACGGAATCATGGGTTTACCCTTCCTACAGAAATATAAATATAAGATCACTAACGATTATCTGTTTTTAGGTGAGACACGCATACCTCTAAGATCCGACATCAAATTACAACCAGGCGAGAGTACTATCAAGGAAACTTTCATTGACCACCAAAGAAACCAGGTTTGCTTCATCAACACAGGTGAGAGAGAAATTGAATCAAACCAAATTGAATTAGATGAATCTTCCAAATTAGACAGAATGCAATTATTAATGCAGAAATTAAGAACCAAACACATTGATCTTTCATATAGAGACTCGGTAGAGAAAATAATCCTTTCATACGCTGACGCCTTTGCATTAGAAACCGATCCACTCCCATGCACCCAACTCACGTCACATAAAATAGAATTAAAAACAGAGAAACCCGTCAATATAAAATCGTATAGACCTCCAGAGTGCCATCGCGAAGAAATTAAAAGACAGGTCTCAGAAATGTTGGATAAAGACATAATTACACATTCAGATTCCCCTTATAACGCACCAGTATGGGTAGTACCCAAAAAGGCAGATGCCTCAGGAAAGAGAAAATGGAGAATAGTAATAGATTTTAGAAAATTGAACGAACTTACAGATCAAGACGCGTATCCCATCCCCGATGTGGAATCAATCCTTTCGCACTTAGGAAACTCGAAATTTTTCTCGGCATTAGATTTATCGTCAGGCTTTCACCAAATTCCAATGGACAAAGACTCAAAAAAATATACAGCTTTTTCAACTCCCAAAGGACACTTCCATTACAATAGAATGCCATTCGGACTAAAGAACGCACCAGCTACGTTTCAAAGAATGATGGATAGAGCATTAAACGGATTGATAGGAAAACATTGCTTTGTATATTTAGATGACGTCATAATATTCGGACAAACGATTCAAAAACATAACAAAAATTTAGCGATCGTACTACATAGACTTTCTGAACTAAGACTAAAATTGCAACCAGACAAATGTGAATTCTTAAAACCGGAATTGGAATACTTAGGACACGTTATATCGAAGGACGGAGTAAAACCAAATCCCAATAAAATCAAATCAGTAAAGGAATTTAGACAACCCAAGAACCCGACAGAAATAAAGCAATTTCTAGGGCTAGCAGGTTACTATCGTAAATTTATTAGAAACTTTGCCAAGATAGCTAAACCACTGACAGACCTAACAAAAAAGGACATTCCATTCCATTGGACAGACAAACAGCAAATCTCTTTTGACACGTTGAAACTAAAATTATGCGAAGAACCGATTCTTAAATGCCCAGACTTCAACAAAGAATTTACACTAACGACAGACGCATCGAACGAAGGACTAGGAGCTATATTATCTCAAGACGGACACCCATGTTGTTACGTATCCAGAACTCTAAATCCGGCAGAAAAACATTACACTACGACAGAAAAAGAATGACTAGCAATAGAATGGGGCGTTCAAAGATTAAGACAATACCTATTAGGCAGAAAATTCAAAATTAGGACAGATCATCAGGCACTTAAATGGCTTCATAATGTAAAAGACACCTCATCCAGACTAATCAGATGGCGACTTAGATTAGAAGAGTATGACTATGACATAGAATATCACAAAGGAAAAGACAATACCGCCGCGGACGCACTATCACGAGTACACATAACCCTAGGAGAGATGACGGGAGACCAACTCGCAGACTTAGCAAACGAGATAATAGAAACAGATCAGGGAAACGAACATCCAGATACTACAGACAATAACGCAAACGATAGCGATACAGATACGGCAGTGAGCAACGACTTATCGGACTTAGACGACATTTTCGAATATGACGAATACCTATTGTACCAAGAGACCCCTGATAATTTCGAAGAGACACCTAACCGAAGACAATACTTTCAACTAAATACGGTACCCGACAGAGACAGAGAAGCTCTTCAAGCTTTAAAAATAATATTAGGAAAACACCAAAAGATAGGAGCCACCCGACAACACTTTAATATTAGACAAATTGAAATGATCAGGAAAATAATTAGATTCATAGCATCACGAGACCCGAGAAAACTTTATGTCTTAGCCACAGAACCAGTAATAGAGATCACGCCAGAGAGAAAATTAGAAATATTAAAAGAAAATCATAACGGTAATTCCGCTCAACACTTTGGAGAAAATAAGACGATAGCTAGAATTAAATCAAAGTATTTTTGGGAAAACTTGGAGAAGGACGTGAAAGAATTTATAAGTAAATGCGTTTATTGTCAAAAAGAAAAACTCAATCAAATTAGGCACCGAGAAGAGGCATGTATCCCGAACACTCCTGAATTTCCGAACGACAAAATTGCAATGGATATCTTTGGACCACTACCGATAACCTCTAAGGGTAACCAATTCGTTTTGTCCATCCAAGATCAACTGACCAAATACCTAATCCTTATTCCGATGAAAGATCAACGTGCAGAATCCATTATTGACAAATTAATCGAACATTTTATTTACACCTTTTCGGCACCCAAGCAAATATTGACAGACCAAGGTTCAAATTTTATCTCAAACCTGATGCAGGGATTTGAAGAAGCATTCCAAATTAAACATAGCAAAACAACTAGCTTTCATCCTCAGAGCAATGGATCCCTTGAAAGAACTCACGCTACGGCTAAAGATTTTATTAGAACTTGTATTAAAGAGAGACAGAAAGAATGGGACGAAGTATTAAAACTTATATGTTTCGGTTACAATACGACAGTCCATGAAGGAACAGGTCATACACCCTTTGAACTAACTTTTGGTAGAAAAGCGAATTTGCCAAGCGCGATATCTGCTACGAGTACGCTCACGCAGAATGAACTCTTTGAATTATGGAGCAAGAAACATGCAGAGTATCTAGAATCCGCAAAGAAAACGATAGGAAAAAATAAAGCTAGAAATAAAAGAAATCAAGATAGGAAAATAAGGTTGCAGAGCTTATTTAATGTAAATGATAAGGTATGGATTCACAATGACCATAAGAGTAACGAGTTAGACTCAGAATGGTTAGGACCATTAGTGACCGTGACACTTGAGAGGAAAGATGTATGGTTATGAATGCGACTATGTTAGAGTGATTGTTTAGGATAACTGTGGACGCGACATCGTGGCGCCAACATGTATGGGTTTAGCATGAAAGGAGGGATGTAAGGTCATGAATGCGATTGTTTAGAATAACTGTGGATGTGTTACGGTGAAATGGCTGGTTTCGCGAAGGAACGCCGCATTTCACTTTCGCGATTGAATACTTGAAGATTTCGGGAATTCGAACTTGCTTTTTATTTTGAAAGTTCGATCGGCGAGACGTGCCGTAGCAGAGGTGATCGTCGACTGCCGGGTACACGGGTTTGGGGTCTTATATATTAATGGGTAATCTTATTTGGGGTACAAAGGTTTGGGACTGTTTAATGGTTCAAAGTTGTCGGGTGCTGAATCAGTCGTGAACTTGGGCCTGGTGACGTGTTGCGAGGGTTGTTGTCTTGGTCTTATCGGGCCGTGACAGATGCGACATCATGACGCCAACGTGTTTGGGTCCAGCGTGAAAGGGAGTCTGTCTGGACCGAGTTGTAAAAGAAGAGTGTTTGGGTCTCAGTGACAGGAGTGGAGTGTTTTGGGGCGCCAAGCGCAGGGCGCGCGTGACTAATTCAGTTTTCCGAATGAATGCGAGACTGACAGAGTGAGAATGAGAGTGCGAGAGAGGAAGAATGAAAGTGGGCCTTGGATAAAAGGGACGCATGGGAGGGACGACCGACGTGTTGTTGATGGCGTCACCCGCGACGCATCATAGGTTAAGGTAGAAAATAAGTTAATTATAAGTTATTACTTCCCCATCATTTCCATCCGCGAGCGCGCCAAGACGCTCGACAGTACGTCATGAGGTACTAGCGAACCCCACCTTGATACCCGGTTGCGTCACACTCGCCCCACACGGACCCCGAGCGAAGAAGGTCCGTGTAGCCCCTAGAAAAAGGCAAGCTCGCGCTTGATCGCCGGTCAGTCGCGCTCACATCTTGCAATTTCGTTCCAAAGCGTTACTATATCAAGCGTCTTATAGTTTCTACTACTTCCATATTGTATTTTACCGCTTATATCATTAACCAGTATCACGCGTATTAATTATATCTTTAGTTTGCTTATACCTTTGTATTATCCTTTTCACGTATTAAACAAGTATTATTATTAAACTCAGTGTTTATTATTCCCATTCCGGTTCTACGCGAAGTGAAGAGCATCGTGACATAATAATTAAAATATCATCAATAAGTTCCCTGATTGCGTGTCTGAGCCCACCAGGCTGTCTCGGCGCAAGAACGGAATTTCTCGCGAAATAAGACTGAATCTTTCCCTTAGCGTGTGTCTGAGCCCACCAGGCAGTCTCGGCACGATAACGGAAGATTCCCGAATGAATAGACAGTGCATCGTAAATTCGTGGTTGTTCTAAAAGCTCTTCATGCCGCGCCGCGCCGGACGGAAATATCAATTAAAGCGGTTAGCTCGCGAGTACGAATCCGACGTGTCCAACTATCACTTCAGTCCGTACGTCGGCATCTATTCCGCTCCGCGTATAATCCGCGAAACCGTGTGTTCCGCGAGAATACGAGTCGTCGCCGGTCCAGCTCCAGCTCCTGCCCAGCAGCAGCAGCCACAGTCACGAAAGGAAGTCAGGGTCCCTGTGCGTACACGCACACAGGTCATCCCTACTGGCCCACGTTACGATCTGGTGCCAATCACCCTTTCACCAGTCATCCACAACGTCACCCGAATACCTGCCCGCGACCCGAGGAAGAAGCTGTACGCGAAGGTGAACGCCAGCGGTGTGACCAAGGCCATAAACTAACTCCCTGTCAACGGCAGCAGCGAGACGATAGGGCAGCGCTGATAAGTGCCGGACTTGCCATTATATCGCGAATCCCGAGTCATACGACGGACGTACGCGCCGCGTGGACCGAAGTCGGGTAATTAGCGTCTTGATCCGCGGTAAATCTCGCGATTCCAAAAGGGGGGAGGGAAGAAAACCAAACGCGAGCCGCGGGACGTAACAGATGCTTTGTCAGTAGAGCGAGAGTCGCGAGCGAGTAAGTTGACAAGACATCGAATATTGAATTGTAGTTTCAGAATAGAGACGTCGAAATAAAATTAAGTATTTTAGTGAAATCGGTGTCGAATCATTTCACCCGATACGTCACACCAGAGACGTAGGAGTTTAACATATTCCTACACTCTTTAATTGGATCGATAAGATATCGATAAATGCTAAAGTAAAATGAACAAAAGCTCAGTTTATTTGATGCTCTTTATTTACTTATTAATATAATACAAGGTCAGATGTAACATATAACAAGTGCAGATTGCATATATTCAATGACAATCAAAATAGCTGGAAACATTTACAAACTTTAATTCAATAAACTTATTGCTGCTAATGAAAAAGTATTATGAACGTTTGCCTTCAACGAAGCATTAAGTATGCAACAACGCCGTGTGGAATGTACAGTAGGATTAGAAATATTGATAAGATCTCTCAAACATCACTCGTTCTTTCTGTAAAATTTTTGTTTATTAGTTGCACATATTTCTATTGTTTAAAAATGTCATGGATTCCCAGAGATCTAGTTATGAAATGTCATATCTTAATGCAAAATGGAACGATGACACATACATATGTATGTATATACATATGTATATATATATATATATATATATAATTATATATATATTCCATAGGTCTAAACAATGGTAACTTGTCCACCAGGAACCATTATAAAGATCTATAGTGCTTAAAGGTACTTAAATATTTATACTTAAAATCCATTAAATAATTATAGTAATACCCGTTCGTACTACCTGGCAAATATTACAAATGAACAAAAAGAGAGTACCACTAAAGTTATTTTGCTGTCATAGAAGTTCAGTTTATAAATTAATGTGAATGATGAATGAACAATGCGGGTGGAAACCTCAAGGGAAAAACATTTGTACAAAAGGAACTTTACACAGAATATCTAAGAATTATTAAATATTAATAATTAAGTTGTAAGATGAGCTCTATCAATATTATTGTACATTGATACTTTCTACAACTTATTTATACGAAACTGGCAAAGATCGTGTGTTCCTCGATTCTTCGATGTGTGTTTTATATATAGAGTAGACATAGACATGTCTATCTTAAGTAGACTAAGTTTACGTTTGCAGCATCTTTGCTATTTCTTTGCCGTTACTTCCTGTCAGGATGCTTCTGTGGTTTCCAGGTAATTCTTGGATTTGCACTTCCTTTTGACAAATCTGTAAATATGCGATTGAGAGAATAAATTTCTGTTAAATTTCCTGTTTTGCAGCTTGATTATAATTTATTCATTATTCAGACGCAACCATTACCTCTGATAGACCGTAATCCTTCTTCAAATGGATAAAGCTGTCTTGAATTCTTATTAACATGATGTCTCCGTTGAATTTAACCGTTGGCACATAATAATAAGCTGCCTGCAGCTTTTTGTGGAACAACATACCAGCAATCTTCAACTCCTCCTTTTTCAAGTCTTTGTTATTTATTGTTTCTACCATTTTATCCAATATCTCGTCATCAGGTGTATCCTTCAAAATATTGTAAGCCTGCGGAAAATAAAATTACAAAAATACAGAATAAATCGTAACAACTGTCGAAATAAAATACCAACAAAAAGTAAAGAGACAGAAATACGTTACCTCGATAAAACGGATCTTCTCGTTGAACTGCTTAATGAAGAACGACAAAGTCTTCCGACAGTTGTCCTCAACGATGTCCGCTTTCGATTCACTTGCATGTTTTCCAATTGCAATGCAATGTAACCTAACGAATTCAGGCGATCCGTCCAGAAGAGTTAAAATTACCTTCTCACCGGCGGTTTCCAACTGAAGAGCCATATCAAAGGCGACACAAGCACCAAATGAATAGCCCACTATATGATACGGTCCTTTCTTCTGAACTTTCTTCATTTCCTTTATGTAGAACGTGGCTAGTTCCGTTATGGTACTCAACGGTGCATTTTGAACACATTGGAAGCCCCAAGCAGGGCGATTCAGTTCGCTAGCTATACCCTTCAGAGAACCGACCATTCCCTCGATCGCGTGAACGAAGAATAGAGGTGCCCCCTTCGTACCCTTTGTCTTCAGTTGGACAAGGGATTCCGTAGGAATTATTTCAGCGCCATCCGCCTGGAACAGGAATTGTGCTCCATCTTCTTCCTCGGCTTCCGGTTCGTTAGCTTCTACTTCAACCGCTCCAGAGTCGAATGACTTCAACTTCTCGAACGTCAGGTTACGGATATCCTGTGCGGACAGTACTACATCGTAATTTCTTTCTAACGTCTGTTTGATTTCTGTTCCCATGAGAGAGTCCATTCCGAGATCGGCCAGAGTGACAGAGTAGTTAATGCTTTCCAGTTTCTTGATACCCAAGATATTAGCTATCGCCTGAACGATGCTGACTTTGTTGGTTGTGTCCTGACTCTTACGTTGGTCCGCTACGCACATGGAGGCCAGGACAGGATGGGGTTGCTGTAGAAAGACGTCCATGGTTTCCAGACAGCTTCCAATACGCTGTGGCATAGTGCCACCGATTTCTGTGTCGTTGCCGCCACCAACAGAATCTAAAAAAGAAAGCCAAACATGAAAAAATATATTCCGAGCAGGTCCGAATTAAGAGAAAGATATACCACCACCACCCCACCTCCCTCTCGATCGTACTATTTCATACGCTGCTAAAGTTTTGAAAAACAAGGATCAATTTACCTAAAATCAATCCAACATCTCCAATAGCTCCCCACTGAATAGCAAGGCCAGGCAGACCGTTCGCTTGTCTCTGCTCGATGATTCTCTCCATGGCAGAGTTTGCAAGACCATAATTCGTTTGACCAATGTTACCTCTGCCGCACGAAACGGAGGAGAAGACAACAAAATAGTCCAGCAAGGAACACAACTCTCGCGACACCGCGTCCAGACATTTCGTGGCAGAGACTTTAGGCGCTGCTACCTTGGCGAAATCGTTCTCTTCAAGGTATTCGAGCACGTTGTCGACTAGAACAGCCGCCAAGTTGAATATACCACCGACAGGAGCCATCTTGTTGCTATCTTCGATCAGCTTCTTTGCTCCGGCCATCGTTGTCGCGTCCACCGTCGAGATTGCAACGTTCACGCCGGATTCGCGCCAACGACGAACGCACAGGGACTGGAAGCCGTTTCGGATACCGGACCTGGATGTCAATACCAAATGTTTGGCGCCTCGCTTGATCATCCATTCGGCGAGCTCTGCACCGAATCCTCCGAGACCTCCGACCAGGATGTAAGACTTGTCTGGGTTCATGTACGTGCGCGGAATGGCTGCTACGATCTTTGGCGTTGGGTGCGGTACCACGGTCTCCTTCTCTTCTTCGCGAATCTTCAACACAACTTTACCAATGTGTTTGCCTGTGGCCATGAACCGGAACGACTGTTCGATCTGCTGCTCCGAGAAGACAGTAGCTGGCAGCGGGCGAACAGCTCCGTTGTCGATACCCTCTTTGACGAGTCTGACCACTTCCTTCCTTTCAGGGCCGTCGATCTCGCAAATGGCGTCCAACAATATTCCATGGAAGGCGGTGTTCTTCAAGAACAACGACATTCCCAAAGGCGCGTCGTTCGATAGATCGTATTTTCCAATTTCGAGGAACCGACCACCATCGGCGAGACACCTGACGCTGGCTTGCAGCTTCTCTTCGGCCAACGAATTTAGCACCACGTCCACACCACGACCGTTCGTCTCGTTCATTATCAGTTGTTCGAAGCTGGTGTCTCGGGAATTGCCGATGTTCCTATCGGTCAACTGAGGGAACATTTTCTTTAAGAACTGTCGCTTCTCCGGTGTACCGACCGTTGTGAACACTGTGCAGCCTGCGTGCAAAGCTATGGAAATACTGGCTTGACCAACACCACCACTGCCAGCGTGAATCAGAACGCTTTCGCCGCGTTTCAGGCCACCTCGAACGAACAAGGCGTAGTAACTAGTCGCGTAGGCTACCGGGATCGTCGAAGCTTCCTCCAGAGACCATTTTTTAGGTACGATCCATGAGAATCCAGAATCGGCTACTACGGTGGTCGCCAGACCGCGTGCAGGTACCATCGCCATAACTCGTTCACCCTTTGAGTTACGTCCGGAGAATTCAAGACCCAAGATACAATCTTGGCTAGCCAAGTTTCCAGGCAGAGCATCGGGTGGTAGCTTTCCAGTGGCTAACATCACATCTCGGAAGTTCAACGGAGCGTAGTATACGTGGAAGAGTTCCACTCCCAAGGACTTTTCCGGTTCGTAGTAACTCAGAGGACTCTCGATCCATCGCAAACTGCTCAGGTCACCCCTGTACAGAGCATTGATGTACGCGTGTTCAACCTGGAGGGACGAAGCTCCTGTTTGCTGGTCCAAGAGCAAATGCCGGAAGCTTCCCCAGTTTCCTCCTTTCAAGACATTGGCCATCAATTGCTTGCTCAGTTGCTCGGCGTAGAGTTTATCCTTGAGACTGAACTTGGGTGCGTTCTTGTCTTGGATGAACACGTAACGCACGTTGGTGCCGCCTTCCTCGCGGCGGACGCAGTTCATAAGCCCAATCATGCCTGAATTATGGAGAATAATATTCGTCATACAGAAATTCTGCCCATGATGATACGAACTTATGGTCCCATTCTAACAGGTAGGTTCGAATACTTACCGAGCAGTTCGTCGCCTTGATTGACTACAAGAATCTCTTGTTTCTCCGTCGCAGCTTTCTTCAGCGCCGCCTTAAGATTCTCTACCCACTGGAAGTTCTTCTCTGTTATTTGGACGATCATCGGCTCCGCCAACTTTTCAGGCTTCTTGAGTAAAACGTAAGACTTTCCGTGCGCTACTTGTTTCCCTACGATTATCAGATTGGCGGTTTTCTTCGAGCTATCCAAATTATTCAAACCGGATTCTTCAAGCAGAGCATAGCCACCACTCCTCAGACTGTCAGACAGATTGTTCAGTACAGCCTCGGCGGTATTCTTCGACAGTACGTTCGTAGCTACGACGAAGTGTAAGTCTTGGCCCACAGGTGTCTTGTTCAGATCCTTTTGTACAACTTTTACGTTTTGCGCATTCAAGCTGGCATATTGCTCGACGCTACTGGTTGCAGCGACCTGGTAATCAATCTGAAGCAGAAATCATTTGTAAGAGACTGTTCATTGTATGTATACGGTCCTAATAATGATAATAATATGAATAACAATAATAATTACTTACAGTAACACTGGGTTCGCTGTACAAGATGTCCAACACAGTGGTTGCGAAGAGAGCATCTATGGGACGATCGCCGGCTACTTCTACGGCTTTCAATTTCAATGCTGCCAAGTTTTCACGGACAATTTGCAACAAGATGGTAAGGGCATTCACTTTAGCCTTCTCAGGGTCTTCCACCGTAGGCTTGGGGTTAACGTAGGGTACAAACGTGTATTTCTCGTACTTGGGAGGGATTTGAGATTGCTGCCTTCTCGGGGCCAAGGATGCTTTCATCTTTCTGATTTCGATACCGCCGGATTTGACGACATCGATATTCTTGTAACAATATACTGGAAGAGCCTGGTCTTCCCCCAAGTCGTTCACTTGTTCCATATGAGCAACGGGATTGATAGCAACATACTGTATACGAGTTGGTAAATGCAAGGATCTGGTATCCTTTTGTAGAATGGTAATCTGAAGCATGGTGTCCATGAAGGAGATCCAATTGGTCCAGAGAAGTTTTCCATTGCCACCGCGATTGTTGGCGGATTCGATACCCTGGAACTCCCCGGTATATTCGTATCCTCGCAAACGGAGCTCCTTGTACACGTCTTTGGTGTTCAGCTCCAACAGTTCGGGATCGTTTCGTACGACTGGTGTCGGAAGATTCAGCATCATTTTCTCCGTGTTCTCCGGTACAGATATCTTTCCTGTCACCGCCACCGCGCCGTTCTCACAAATCTCAAATTCATTGGTTCCCATGAATATATTGACAAAGAATTTAATCGGGCCTTCTTTAGGCATGATTGTAGCGCGCAGGAATTTTACATGTTCGAACACAACCGGCAGTTTCTCGAAGTCGACGTTGCGCAGCTTCGCGTAGGTTCTCCAGACGAGTACCAAGTAACCGGTAGCCGGGAAAAGAATTCTTCCGTCGATCGTATGACCAGCTATGTACGCGTCCGATTCTTTGGACAGGTCAAACTCGATCACGCTCTCTCCGGAGAGATTGTCGCTCTTGCAGAAATCGGCTACCGCCCATTCGGTGGAGTGGTCCCATTTAACCATAGAGCTGATCATCGGCGTACCACGGCCGACCGGATAGCTGATGGGTGGGTACAGTTTTGAGATCTTTACCTGTGCGCCAGCCATGTGCAATTTTCCTAAGTTTTCGAGCAGGAAAAGCAAGTTGTTCTTGTGATCCCGTTTGTGCAATCCTATGTTCGTCACACTCTTTGACAACGATCTACGCAGAACCGCCTGCATCAAACAGTGCGGAGCAATCTCGATGGTGATCGCGTTTTCAGGCACGTAAGAAAGCCCTTGCTTGAACAGTACAGGCGACAGCAAGTTGTTCACATGGTAGGCTGCCGAGCTGAGCTGCGCCAATGGATTGTCCCAAGCTGCAGTGGGTATGGACGTGGAGATCCACCTGGAGGTACGCGGTTTTGGATTCGGTATGATCCTCTCTAAAGCGGAGCGCAAATTCTGGCCAGCCGGGGCTATGTACTTGCTGTGGAACGCGACGCCGCTGCTCTCTACCACTCGTACGAAGATATCCTCCTTCTTCAGCTCCTCGGCGAATTTCTTAATAGCATCGACCGCACCGGAAATCGTTGTAGAATCTTCGGAGTTGTTGCAAGCTGGATACACGTTCGGCGGGCATCGTTTTTTAACCTCCTCCCAACTTAACCCTACGGCCGCCATAGCTCCGGGCGACAGTTTCGAGTCCAGAATAGATCTTCCACGCCAGTACGCGGCCAAAATGGTTTGTTCCGGCGTGAAAGTACCGTCGGCGTAAGCGCATCCCAGCTCACCGACCGAATGTCCAACGATACCGTCCGGATGAATGCCCAAGTACGCCAGAAGGTCTACGAGGGCGACTTGAATAGCTGCGATCGATATGAAGCAGTGAACGACATTCTCAACGAAGGATTCGGGTGTCGAGTTCAGAATGATGTTCATCAGATCAACACCTTCGGGTTTCAAGGCGTCGGCGCAACGTTGCAAGCTTCGCTTGAACGGTTCGATGCAGAGCAAATCCTTGCCCATGCCAGCCCACTGAGAGCCCATACCAGAGAACACGAACCAAATAGGACGTTTCTCCGAGGTACTGATTTGACTAGTTTCTTCGGCTCCGGCCGTTCCCAGCACGGAATAGCCCCGGTAAAGGTGACCGGGTATGTTCAACGCGTACGTGTCGTGAAGAAGAGCGATGAACTCGTCGTCCTTCTCGTGTTCTTTGGCTTTGTCTAGAAGAACCTGTACAGCTTCCTCTGTGCGGCCGGATACAGCGACCAACTTGGGTATTTTACTATCTAAGACTGGCGACAGTTTTGGTTTCGGATTGCTACGAAGAAGTATGTGCGCGTTGGCTCCGCCAAAACCGAACGAGTTTACGGCGACTAGGCCACCCTTCCATGGCATATTCTTATCGACGACCTGTATGCTGCCGTCGTGTAGAGACGGTATATCCTTGTTCGGATTCTTAAAGTGAAGATTGCCTGGTATCACTCCTGCTTCCATAGCGATCAACAGTTTCGCCATAGAACACATTCCACTGGCCGGTTCCGCGTGACCCAAGTTCGACTTGACCGAGCCAAGAAGAAGAGGAGTTTTCCTGCCTTTGCAGAACAAGTTTCCGATAGAGTTGATCTCTTGCGGGTCGCCGACCTTGGTGCCGGTTCCGTGGGCTTCCATGTAGACAACATCTGTTGGATTGATTCCAGCCTCCGCGTAGACTTCGCGCATCATTTTTTGCTGCATCTGCCCGTTCGGATATGTGATGCCCTCGACTTTGTTGCCGTCCGTGTTCGTTTTCGAGTGTATCACGGTGGCGTAGACTCTGCGCGCGTCCTTCGACTTTTGTAGGAACAGGACACCGATTGTCTCGGATCTGACGTAGCCGTTACCTGCGGCGTCGAACGCTTTGCACGAGCCGTCCACCGACAACATGCTCAATCTATGGAACTCGAGCGACGAGGTGGGCTTCAGCAAAAGGTTGCAGCCAGCAACGATAGCCGCGTCGCACTCTCCCGAACGCATCGCGCTGATCGCCTGGTGCATACCGTACAGCGACGACGAGCAAGCTGTGTCTATCGCGTAACTTGGCCCATTGAAGTCGAAAGCGAACGATACCCTGTTGGGGAACATGGCTCTGCAGCATCCGGTCAATCCGTAGCCTGTGAAAATCGATTTCGAAGTAAGTACGTATTTACGCACGTATGTACATGCATACCGCCGAAAGAAAATTCGCTTTCCAATTTCAACGAGGAGCCCATGCCCGAAAGAAAATAGACACATTCCGTACCATTAATCTCTTCCGGATTCTTCGTCCACATCTCGTTCGACTCTGAGGTAGAAACACCGACGAACACACCAGTCTTCGATCCTCTAATCTCTTGTGGATTAATGCCAGCATCGACTATGGCCTCGTACGTTGCCTCCAGGAGTATCCGAAGCTGTGGGTCCATCAAATGAGCTTGTTTCGCGTGAACACCGAAAAAAGTGGCGTCGAAGTGTTGAATGTCCTTCAATTTGCCGGTTCTCTTTGGTAAACCGTAGATACCGGCTGGCCATCGACGTTCGTCGTCCGTGATCATGTCGACACCCTCGAATAAATTCTTCTTCAACTCGTCTACATTGTCCGACTCCGGGAAACGACCTGGAGAAAACGACAAACGCGTTAGATTCGCGGATACTATAATACATGTGTGGTATAGGTATATATAATACATATCGGACCTACGTAAGAAATTCTTCGTTACCTGAGAAACCACTGATGACAATGTCATCTTGAAGGTATTGTGTGCTACCGTTGATCACTGGCTCCCTGGCGATGGGGCTGTTCGCGCTCTCAAATTGGGCCGGCATTTTCACTGAGAATCTCTCTCTCTCTCTCGTTGCTGCAATCTCCTTTTAATTTACCCGTTCTCGCGGAGAATATCGAACGTGGAAGCTTAGTGGACAGTAAGCTGAAAATAATAGTTTCCACGTTTAGTTATTGCCTTATGTAGACGGTTCCACCGACGGTTCTACACATACACACATGCATACAAACTTTTAGAGGAAAACATTAGTTGGTTCAGACGGGAAAATATTATGACAGGCAAAAAATTTGTTTAAGGTTATATTTTTTTAGATCTCTAAGTCATCGATGTTTTTTTAAATGGAGTGATATATTTTTGTTATAGGTATATGATAGCCGAGGTCAAGACGAATCCACATACGTGTAATATTATGACATTCACGTGACCTTGAGTACGAGAAATTCATAAAAGTAGGACACTTAATGTAAATAGTGAAATAACGATGACATGAACCCCCTAGGGTTTCAAGAAATGTTCTTGAACCTTGACTAATGACTGTAAGCACGCTTACAATAAATTGTAAAAACTGATACAAATTCTTCTCGTTTCGGTAACTCTAATCAGTACGTTTAAGAAATTCATCGGGATTTATTCGATTGTGAAAGATAATGTTACTTCTCTGAAACGATGGTGTACACTGATGCAGAAAAGATAGAAATGATTTTAGATTATGGTGAGGCTAAAAGTAACTGAGTACAAGCATTTCAACTGTACGCAGAAAGATACCCTGAGAGAAATCATCCTTCTCGACATAGTTTTGACCGCATAGTTCAATTGTTTTGTAAAACAGGGAGTATTAAATCACTGAAAAGAAAACGATCAAAGCCTGCTACTGCAGAAGATGCCGAAACTTTTGTATTGGCTACAGTCGATATTGATCCTACTACAAGTTGTCGAACAGGTGGACGTTCTTTAGGCATTTCCAAAGCAAGTGTGTGCCGAATATTGCAACGTCATAAATTTCATCCATACCATATTTCCTTACATCAGGAGCTTCGTGGCAACGACTTTCAGAATCGTGTTGCTTTTTGTACATGGACATTGCTGCAAATACAAGGACATGAATATTTCTTTTATGACGTCTTTACTGACGAAGCTATTTTTTGTGACCATGAACAACTGAAGATACATAATATGCATTATTCGTACACTGAAAACCCGAAATGGCTTTGACAAGTTGTACACCAGCGTTCATGGAGTGTAAATGTATAGTGTGGAATCGTTGATGATAACTAGACTGCCGATTTTATGCATTTATGACAAAAATGAGTAGGTGTAATTTGAAACGGTAAAAACATTAGAAGATTTTAAAAATACTGTTACATTATTTCCAATCTATTAAACATATTTAGAAAGAAAATTAATTTCTATTTCATTCCAGTTTGTTGCAATTCAGATAGGAAATTTTCATTTTGCGTAAACATGCGCCGTCTAGTGATAACATAGGAATTTTTCGTACTCAAGGTCACGCGAAGGTCATAATAATTACAGGTCGTTGGATTCGTCTTGACCTCGGCTATCATATAGCGATAATAAAAATATATAATTCCATTTAAAAAAACTTCGATGACCTTGAAATCTCAAAAAATATAACCTCGAACAAATTTTTTTGTCTATCATAATATTTTCCCCTCTGAACCAATTGAAAGTTTCTTCTATCATAAAAAATAAGCGAGATATTTTAGATAGTCGAGTTAAATGAGACACCCTATATATATACATATACAGTGTTTAGTCCATATATGTCCACAACGCGGATGTACGTAAGAACATAATATATCGGGTAGAATATACTATTCTTTGATACACTGCCGAACGTAGAAAAGGACAGCGAAGCTTCTTGGCCTCTCGCGGGGCATATCCCGCTGCAGTGGGGATAGTTCTGGGACTTTTGCTGGCTAGATATTTGGGGCATATATCGAGTAAAGACTGTATATCGTATATTCTATAGATGCAAACTAAGTGGATTGTGGACGAGTTTTATACGACCATGCAAGACTAATTCAGCTGTTTGCTATACTTTTACGTTATCCGTTGTACGTGTAGGTATCTATGCAATGCAAATACAGATTAGTCAGTTTTCCAATCGTTTTTCTGCTTCTCAATATAGCAAGCAATTAGGCGATGAAGCGAATTCGCGTTGAAGCGAAGTTTTTTAGCGTCTATCGCGACTGCGATGTACGCATATGCCGCAGCGAATGCATAAAACCCGCGGTCTAATCGTTAGACAAACAGATAAGGCACAGGAAAAATCGCTGAAAGATAAATTCGACTAGGAAGTGACGACGAGAATTGACTTTGTCCACCGCACCGACACTGCGCGATGCACGTCGGGGTTAATCGGCTCAAAAATTCAAGAAAAAAAGATTACAAATTTCTCTTATATATGTATACGACACGGGTCTACCCAGGGATATACAGGGTGTTTCGTTTATCTGAAAATTTGTTTACCAAAATTGTTCGGTATGAAGGGAACAATCACATGATGAAATTTTTTGTTCAGAACTCAAATGGTAGTGGGTGGGGTGGGCGATTTTAAATCAAATTAATTTCTTAAAATGGAATCATATATTTTTTTTGTCATAGCACGATAGCATTTTCCGAGACGAAGTCAATGACATATCATATTATGTTATTTACTGTCACAAAACATTAGAAATTATATTATAAATTTGTAACTTCTTAAGTAGGCAATGGGAGCATCTCGTTGCCGGTAATTAGCTAGACGCTGTAGACAAAGATCGACCTTCTTGTGTCTCCTTGAGCTTCTTAAGTTACCGAAATAAAAAAACAAAAATTATAATTCATAAATATAATTCCCATCCCCCTCCCCCCGCACCATTCGAGTTCTGAAAAAATTACACCATATGATTGTTCCCTTCATGCCGAAAAATTTTCGTACACAAATTTTTTTCGTAACTTCAGTGCGTTAAGAGATATTTCCGTTTTCGGACAAACGAAACACCCTGTATATCGGCTAGAAGATGCTATCCTCTGATACACTGCCGAACGTGGAGAAGGATAAAGAAGCTTCTTGGCCCCTCACGGAAAATACCCCGCGGCAGTGGGGAAAGTTGTGGGACTTTTATCGGCTAGATATTTCGGACATATATCGAGTAAAGACTGTATTGGACGACGCGCGGTGCTTACCGCGGCCATTTAGCCTCCTTAAATATCCCGGTAATTGTATTAGATTACCGGCAGCAACTGCCTTCTCTTCTCGACTGATTGAGCGATTTCAATTGAACCGGCTCTGTCGTACAAAGTGAATTCGATTATGATTTTCTTGGCGTGCACGTTGGCCGCGCGGGAAAATTTTTCCTGTCCTGCGGCTGTATAACCACATTCGTCAACGTTTTTTGTCTCGGTTTCGCGGGCAATCATTATGTTTCGAAGAACGTCAAATGACGATTGTGTAACGACAGCACACGTATTCGCCCTTTGGCTTCTGTGTTCTGCCGCCGTACCGTCGCATTATTACAGCCACTAATTTTCATATTACGTATTTCATATTACAATAAGGTGGATCATTAGACAACTGTACTACCAGCAGGGTTATCGATATCAACCAATCGGCAGGTCGACAGATTCGAGTAGATCTTCGGAATGTCCAGTGAATTAATTTCAAATAAAATATTAGCTGGGGTACATAATAGTATGTAGTATGAAATTTATTGAGATATCTCTTCGAGTGGGATCTATCCAGACCGTGTGCGGTGATTAAAGCTGTAATGCTAATTTAATTTGGTTAACGAGACCGATTAATATTACGAAATGTTATGTAATTGACCTAAGATAACATTTTTATGATTGATTAATCTGAAAATATGAAATGACGATACAGTTTGCGAAGGAAAGTGTTCAATCAACTCTGCCAACGAAACGCCTTTATCAAACGTAAAATAGCATGCTGAAACTAGAGATACGATTTTAAGCAAACAATTTTATTCGCGCATATGCGGATAAAAAGAAAACGATAATGTTTTTCGATAGTGGAGCATGCGATTGACACAGGCTCGTGTTCCACGGAACTTTGAAATTAACCGATGCAAGACGAATGGATTTGATCGAAAGTAAACCAAGCACAATTACGCATCTTTTCATCCATTTTCAGAGGTTCGAATAATTAGTAAACGCTGTACTTGAAAATAAGAAACATGTTTGACACCGCTCAATAATGAGTATGTAAGGCGATACGTCGAATGCCAACTCGAATTAGCACAAGTTCTATCGTAAAAACGAGAATAAGAAAATTTCTTTCGTTGACTGGAAGATTTATTGAGCGAGGAATAAATTTAGTCCGTCTATCGACAATTTCACTTGAACCAATTTCACTACTATAGTGGTAGATTATGCACCGGATCGTTTATAGTTCGTATACGTACAATTTTCATTCATTCCCATTTCAGTTTTAATAATAGCTGGTTATATTATATCTAAACATTCGTTATTTCTTATGTATGTACAGTCTTTTTTAAAATTGGACCAAACGGCGTGAATTTTTTGGAGATATTAGAAGGATTAATTTACTAAGTAATGCATAAATAATTTTTTTATCTGTCTTTTCAAATTTTTTATCTGCGTGTATAATGAAAATTTAAGAGGTCCCTTTTATAGATCCAAGTAAATTACATACATGCACAAAGTTTCATTGAAATCGGTTGACGCATAAAAAAAACTATGGCTACTGTAAGATGTAAAAATTTTTGAGGTTAGAGTTTAAATCGCAGTTTCTTACCATTTTCGCTATTTTCAATCAATTATATTTCATAGCAACCTTGTTCAAACAAAAGGCACCTTTCAAAAATACTTAAAAAATCGTGACCTCTACTTTTTTCTTCGCAATTACGACCAATAGCATTTAAAAAAAAAATTATGTATGCATTTCTTCGTAAATTAATCCTTCTAACGTCTCAAAAAATTCAAGCCGTTTGGTCCAATTTTTGTACACCGACAGTACATGTATTCTTTGCGAGTGCTATTGAAGAGTGCTATTCGTTTCGTGCAAAATAAAACACTGACGAATTCGACTCTCGGAAGTAACTCGCGACAGTTTTACTCTCAAATGAATACGCACCCTAAAGAGATGCACGCGTAACCGTTGTCTCGCGCTAGAGAACGCGATGGAATCGTTCGAGCAAATAAAAAGTGAAAGGCTTTGGGTGAATCGGTGGTGGCTCAATTCAAGTGGAGGTACCAAGCGGTAAAAATGTTGGGGCCCCCAAACTCAAGTTACGGCGCTGTTCAGAAGTATTTCGTAATACTGTCTGTTATTGGTGACTGCTAGTCGTGGAGACGTGCTACGTCTGTAAAATATTTGGAAGATTATGGCGTGTGGTGCTGTTCAGAAGTATTTTGTAATACTGTGTGTTATTGGTGACAAACTCAAGTTAGAAATAGAAGTTGCAAGAAAACTCTCCCGTAAACTTATTAACAAAAACGAAAGGGGGCCCCACGCGGCCGCTTAGTCCGGTTTCCGTTAAACCCGCCGTTGGGGTGAATCAGAATTTCGTGTTATATAATTCTTTGAAACTCTTTCGGTAGGCAGAAGTATACATAAGCGACGCACGATGGTGGCGCGATCCAGTTGTTGCCCCGGTTCGTGCGGAGTCCGGACGTCAAAGAAATCTGAATGTTAAGCAAAAACTATACTTGCTGAATAATCCGAAGAATTTGCGTTTTTCTAGCGGTGATACGTATAAATTAAAGTATAATAGAAGAACATCCGATACGTGACCCATCTGACCCTAGAATAGTGCGAAATCGTTAAACTCCTATCAATAATACATTGTAACGAATACATTAGCATCGATTAATGAAACGAATCTCAAATTTTTCCTAATCTGTTATCGTCGTCGCTTAATTATGATCGTATCTC
Source organism: Halictus rubicundus (assembly GCF_050948215.1). Classification (NCBI taxonomy): domain Eukaryota; kingdom Metazoa; phylum Arthropoda; class Insecta; order Hymenoptera; family Halictidae; genus Halictus; species Halictus rubicundus. The sequence continues at coordinate 4,235,041 of NC_135162.1, forward strand.
AAAATTTGAGGCTTCCTTCTTCTTTTTTTTTCTGTCTGCCGAGGCGAGAGGAAAGTTCACGGACAGTGGCGCGATCATCGCGTGATACTGATAGACGACGCACGACGATGTCTCTCGCGAGATCGTTTTAATCATTGCGAAATTAAAAAATTCGAATCTTAGATGACGTAACGAGATATCTGTTCGTCAACGAATTTATCCACTTGACATTAATTATGATAGCAATTGATCGCAAATTACGTTAAACAATTCTGCCGTGCACGTTTCTCGCCATTATACACAATACACGTATGTACATACATACGCGATTTCCCGGCGATCCTATGGTTTCCTTCGCGAATATTTCTTTTCAGACGAAATTAATAAATTCATATGCTGTGCGTCAAACGACTAATTAGGCGATGCACGATACCGACGTTCTATACCACGCCACTATCTAGAGGAAACAACAGAATTTGTTTATGTAAATTGAGAATCGGTGACATAACGCGCGCATGCGGTAGTAGCCGTGGTAACATAGAAAGAAACGTTCAGCCTGCATATTCATTACATAGTATAAGTATGTAACAGACACGTCATAACTGTGCTAAATAATTTTTTACTGGATACGATTGGACTGAACAAAAATAGTTCCTATAGCATATATGTATCAGTTTATGCCTATTTTACGATCATCCTAACCCAGACCTACCGACTTAAACATTATAAATCAATTGGAACACCGACAAGTTTCAGACATACGTTTATCGATAGCAGTTTACTAAATAGTTCGATAAATTGCAAAACAGTGAAGTATAACTGTTATTAAAACTAATACCAACAAACTCGTAGTTTTATAACTAGTCCAGTACACGTATGCATAAAATAAACAACATTTCAATCTTTCAAACACCCTACATACACATACATATTCGAAGGTGTCCTCTCTGTCCTTTTGAGCTCAAACTCGCAGGAATAGTAGCAACAAAAAATGTTCCTTTTTAGCCTCAACATAGCTTTCAAACTAATGCTACTTGTGAAACTTATTTATACTAGATTACTTAACGAGGACACTAGACTTAAAAGGCAAGCATGCTAAAAGTTTGCTATTTCTAGTTTGTTAGACAAGTTCGCTTGAATTTTTTCCACTCATTCTTACCAATTCAAGGGACTTTACTCTTTGAATTCTTGTCGAGTTATTCCCCCCTCCCGTTTCTACACTAAAGACCTTTAAAACTTCTAAGTTTTGATTACCAAAAGTCACGATACTTTCGATAAGGGCTCTTGACATGGCTGCATAATATTCCACGAAAAATAATCGCGCGATAAGAGCACCAGACAAATAATTAGGAAATCTTCCTGCAAATACTATTTGAATAATGTTTCGATAATAGATTAATGATATGGAAATGAATTACGGCATATTTATTAGTTACGTATATTATACGTTGGAGTTCGTTCAAATTATTTATCTTATCATGCTTATTATGTATACCTTATTTACGGTACTATGTAATACGACCGAATAACAACGGACGCTGCCTATTGTGTGCGTATTAGGAATAAAGTGGAAAATTGTGCCGATCAGAAACATACTTGAACTCTTTCTTTCTTTCTTCCTTTCTCTCTCTCTCTCTCTCTCTCTCTCTCTCTCTCTCTCTCTCTCTCTGGCCCACCATGTTTAAGACGGGCATGCCACGAGCGAAGCCGTCACGATATAGAGGTAAACATGGGTAGCCTTGAAATATAACACGAAGTTTATCTGAAACGACGACGACACGCGGTTCCGTTAAACCGGCCGATTCCTCGAATTTAACACACGGCTCCGAGGACGCACGATAAAGGGATCTGCCGACTGCTAACTTCTGACACGGAAATTAGATAACGAAAGTGCTACATCTTCTTCTCTGCCGCGACGCTTCAACCTTCGGAAGAACGGATCACGTTCTTTCTACGCACGTGGGATTAACCCTTTGCACTCGAAGCTATTTTAACTCCAAAACGAAACATTTCTTCCGACCTAGAATATTTCTCTTCTACATATTTTTTTTTACACATATGAAAATGGTGCAATTTACTCGTACAATGCTGAAGTGTTTAGTAAATTACTAAATACAAACAAGTTTAATAGTGTAAAAAATATTTTGAATAACGATACAGCAATTTTTACTGGCGCCTTGCAGTTGCCATTCGAGTGCTAAGGATTAATAATCTCCCAACTAATTTCCGCTTTTCAAAACCGAATAAAAACTTTTCGAACCGATTTATCCCCCGATGAACATAAATATATATAACGGCGATTCGTGCTAATTTTATTGAACTCGAATTAAACGAAAACATTAGCAGGTACAAAGTACAGCAAACACGACAGTTAATTTCAATATCAGGTGCACGAATTTGTTGATCATTAGGCATACACCGGGGGCCGAATACATTACGCTCCTACGAGGTGAGCATGGTCCATCGATTTTCGTCGGCGTAGCACGAGTTCGATTACGCAATTCCTCGAAAAAGAAGCCACTTTTCGCACGATCGACGTATGTAATAGCAACGAAGAAAGCGTGTGATATAATCTTTTAATCATAATCCACGTGGCTAACCTTCGCGTAGAAGGTATCAAATTTATCGTCGTAGTCGTCGGCGGCGCGGCGGTATCGTTCGTTTAATGCCCGTGCGTCGAATTATTCCATCTCTCGACGAAAAAAAAATATATATATGGCAAGAGAAAAAACCTAGCCACTCAGATCACTGCTCGGGTTCACGAGTCGATCACGTGGCGGGGCAACGTAGATACATGCGCACCGAACCAAAATCGTGGGAGATCGAACGATAATGCGAATCGAAATTTTACACACGAGCACGTGCAGGAGGAACCATTGTACGTGACCAAAATTCTACAATTCGAGACAGATGCCACCGGACGATGTTTATAGGAAAATATTATTTTAAAGAAAAGAAAGTTTATCAAGAGAAGAAGAAGACAAGTTCAATATTCTAGAAACGTCTCCAATTCTCGACGTTTCGCCATTTATTTTGATCCGCTATTCGGTATTCGATTCGGTTCACAGTTTAGAAACACATGGTCAACCATAGGACGATAAAATCATGGCGTGACTCATTGTCGGACGAGGTGTTCCGCGACGACATTTTCTAAACAGATAAAACGCCGTACGAACTGTACCTAGCATATAGCAGTCCTTCAACTTGAAATGTTAATAGAGATTAAACAGTCTTCACCTTCGCTACGTCCGAAGCACCTGCAAAGTGAATTATTTAACCTGTACAGTTCTAGCACGGTCGATAACAATCGCCTGTAACCAGCAACCAGGGAACCAATCATTTTTGATATTCAAGAACGAACTGGAACACAGTCTATTCAAATTCTACGACGACAATAACGTTTGCGCGTTTGTTTTGACCTACACTTTCTTCTATTTCTTACGGTACTCGGTAAATAATCGCGCCAAAATATCAAAGCAAGTAATTAATAATTCTAATATCTTTCCCTACATCCTTTACTCCTGGCAAGCATGGTGTACATTGGAAGGTTTGTACTAAATATAATAATAATAATAATAATAGTATAGAGATTATAATATTATAATGTAAAAGTACACGGTAAATGCACCGAATAAGAATGATCTCGATTCATCCGACTTGGCTTCGAGTGAACCGTGTTCGTTTTTTACATCTCAAAAATCACATCTTATAAAGTATTGAAGAATAATTAACCGTGTCCGAGTCTGATTGCAACGTAAATAAATCACTGCGGTGATGATCAACGTGCCGAGTATGTGACGCAGTAGTAAAAGTTTGCACGAGTCAGACGTAATACGTTTTCAAAGATTGCACGCGCACGGCTCGCGGATATACATAAGTACATACACAATAAATTTGCGAAATGAAGTTTATTCTTCGCGACTCGTTGCCGTTGCCGATGTATAGTGCGTGGCGTATTCTCGTGAGAAATCGGAACAGTTACTCTACCTGGGCTACCTGTGCCCGTTATTGCGAACTGACATCGGACTAAATTGCTTGTACATTTCCTGAACAAACTTTCACGTGGCCGATTCGGTTGCAAATGTTATTGTCTACCTAGAATCGTAATCTCGCGATAATTCCTAGCGAATGGTAAAAATAAGGCAGGTGCTAGTAATGATGATAATAATAATAAGAAGAAGAACAACGCGTGAAAATTTCATCCGCATAAACCACTATCAACGCAATGCAATCGTTGGAAATGTTTTTCCGTGAAGTAATTCAACCGCGATAAAAGTTATGTTGACGCTGCACGATACGTGGAATTTCGAAACAGTCGTCTCATATCGTTCGAGGCTCGACCATCGTAAATTTTAATAATGCGTCCTTTTCATCGAAATAAGTTATATATGAATATTAACAGAGAAAATAAAAACCAAAAACGATTTAAATACGTTCGTACGACAACGTCGCTTCTAACGGTCACCGCCGATTCGTCTATACACTCTTCTTTGTGTTTTTCTCGATAATTTGTACATCCAAAGAACGGTGAATCATCTACAAGCATAAAATATTGTCGAATGACTCACCTTACACGTGGATACAATCCTGATAAACGATTCGAATTCAGTGTCCTCCCTTGTCACCGGGAAATACTGCGTCGACGGTTGTACACAATGTAATATGTCTACAACGAAAAGGGTGGATCCAAACCGATCGACCTATACTCTCGTGCGCTGGAGGAACAATGGAATGTATTCAATTATTACTGACTAAGGAAAATGATTTCTCTGTTCAACTGTTTTCTAGGCGACGACGTGCGGTTGTTCCCTATTATCAATAACCGGCACAAGCGTCGCGAACACGTCGCAGAGAACTGGCTAGCGTCTACCTCGCCAGCATCTCGTTATTATTGAATTGGACAGACCATGTGGTCTGACATCAGACCATGTGTTGTTGGCCAATAGGAGTCCGAGTTTCCGGTACGCAAGCGCACTACGAATGGACCGGCGTTCTCGTCGTCTGTCACGAATATTCCGCTTTTTCATTGAACCGTGCCATACTCCTTCAGCTGATCAGACTCGTTCGTTGTTCCATCACATCATCCGTGGAATCCGTCGTCCACATCGATTCGTGAACATGCAGTTGTCACATGTCGACCTTCCGCGTTTTTCTTTTTACATAACTTTAGTATTATCAATTATGATAACTACCCGTGGAATTGTTTGCCGTTGCTCGTAATTAGACTCTGAATTTTATGTATATATTTGGGGGAAAAATAAGTAGGTGCCATTTGGAACAGTGAACAGGAAAGAATGACTTTAATTATTTTTCACTGAATTGAAATTATTAGTAAAAAATTTAAAATTGATATTTAGCTCCTGTGTCTGACCATTGATACACAAACTATTTATTTTGCATAAACATCCGGAATCTAGTCGATAAAACGAGGCGTCGCGTCGCGTCGCGAGGGATCGATACCCCTGGTGCCCGCTAACGTAATCTTGTATTGTTCCGGGTACGTTTTGGAGATGGTCAAAGTCGCGACTTTTATTTGATTTTCTTTAATCTTACTTCCTCAATTCCGTGTCACACGAATCATGTTTTACTCGACATTCTATTTCCATGAAATGTCAGTTCGCTAATGCAACTTGTTCGTATAGGTTATGGGTTCTATATGTATAATATCGTTTCGGTGGAAGTACTTATATATAGTTGCTACCGTGTGACTGTAATTATTAATCTGAATACCATTGACACGGTTATTACAATTACCTCTATAACTCTAGCTACTCCTTCTCAGCTTTTTTGAAAAATTCCAACTAGAATTATTCAGCGTATAATGTATAATGATAGAATAAAAACGATTTTTATAGAATTTCACTATAAATACGTATCCAATCGCTATAATCAAAACATAAGAAGTTTGGCTATGATGATGTCACTGTTCGCGAGCTCACCATAGCATAGACTTATTCATTTCTAACGGGATATAATATCCAATTCGATTTTCTTGAACGCACACAGCCTGTTAGCGATAAAATATTTTAGGGACCTTTCGTCCCAAAACTTTTACGGTTCGTGTAATTTTGTGATACCAGCTCGTATCGGGCCATAATTAATTTTTTCTAATCAGAAGAAATAATATATGTGTTTATGAAAAAGGGGAGTGAGGGTATTTATATAGTGAATAATTTATGCCGGATAACAATAAGAACTTATGTAACAAAATACAGGTCACGGTCAACCGTTTTAAGAATGTTGTTAAAACTTGAACAATACGTACTACTGTACGTTGAACTGTTCCTATTGCGCAGAAAAAAGAAAAGGCGTTTATGTTTGACCTTCTCATTTGCACGGGAACAGACTACTACAAACCGTGTTTGCGCATATCCTGTAGCGTAAGATAAATATAATATTAATCTAGGAAATAATTCTAGGAAGAACAGGTATTTGAATATTTCTTTGCTTCATTCATTCGACACGAAGGAGACACGCAATATATGTGCATAAATTTGTATTTTATAAATACAAACGTAATGATATCCATGTCACTGCATCGACGTTCTTATTTATGGAAATAAATTGTGATGACTATATTTCGTTCTGCTTACTACATATGTATGTATATCGTATCGAAAATTGTTGATAAAACGAAACGCTCTTCGAAAAGCTAGAGTAGTGATGAGGAAGAAGGAATGTAAATGTGTACCTATTATTATTATTATGACTGCTCGATAAAATATCATAGAGGTCTTTGCCACTAGTCGTTGGCGCAAGCCTGATGCCTGCGTGCTGTATGCTGTATGCTGTATCACGTGAACCGAAGAAAGAAACATATAACCTGTGTAACTTCAGACTTAACGAGACTTTTGTGCTACGATGCGAAGCTAACGGAGGCATCCTACTTGTCTCTTTCACGAAGCCGGGTTCATGAATAAAAACGGGCCGAATCGCAATTGTGCCGGCCCTAACTCGACCTCACATTGTTGAAGACGTTATCTGTTGCTGTCTGTCGCTTCCTCTGACTTCATCGTATTCCCTTAGCCTTAGCCTTAGCCTGTTAATCGGTAATTTTTCGGCAACGGGCTATTCATATATATAAATGCAATAAAAAATGAATTGAAACGATTGGAAGCGACGAGGAGCTTCAATAAATACAAATTACGAGTTAATTTGTCTTTCCCTGATTCACAAAGAACTACTAAAGAACTCTCATTTTTATTAATTGCATTGCAATTATATTGTTACATAATTTTAAAAAAATCAACAGTTTGCCGACCTACTCTACGCGTGATTCATCTTGTTTATGTTACGAACTCATTAAACACGGAGACTCATTCGATTACCAAAGTTTATTTGTGCAAAAGAATTCGATGAGCGGGCAATCGAATTAACCTGATTATGTAAAATTGATACCAAGGTTATACTGTTAGAACCGAGTTTGAAATATATCTTATCGTCTTCCATGTACGGAAGGCCAGACAACTTAATCGCTACGATGAAAAACGAAGAGATCGAAACAAATATTTTTATTTACCCATGATCGTGTTACATCATCAAATTATAATTGAGAAAAAAGCAAGGGAGAGTTTTCCAGTTTCGCGGAACTTTGACCGAGCATAAACAGTTCTTGCGTGACTACGATCTTGCGAAATCAATGATTTTGCATCAATTGAACAAGACTTGCAAATCTTGATCAATGTTTGTAATTGTACTTTGCGAGCAAAAGCTGGTCATTTTGGTGTCAAAATCATGCCTGCAAAATTCCATGCCAAACGGAAAGCAAATTGAGATCAAACCTTGACCTCTTTATAGAGTAAATATCGGGCAAAATTGGAGGAAATCTTTCTGTAAGAGAGAAAACGGAATTCGAAATTAAATAATTTTAAGTTTTATTTCTTTTTTAAGACTGAAATATTTACAGATCTTAAAATTATAGTTTTTCCCTCTTACAGCAAGATTTGCTCCGATTTTGTTAGATATTTACTCTTAGTGCGATCGATCCGCCCTCTATAAGGAAGCCAAGGTTTGGTCCCAATTTGCTTTCCATTTGGCATGGAATTTTGACTGCAAACTTTGCACTCAAATACCGCGCCTAATGCGGAAATAGATGGGTCGGAATTTATAGACAAATTTTGGTGGCAAATTCAAAGCAAATTGTTTACTGGGTACTTATTCCTTTTCGTGCGGTTCGATCGAGGTTGCCGATCGTCAATCGCTATGTACTGTACTACGATGAAGTGTCCTGATCGAATAATGTTTTATAGTCCCTATTTAAAATTGTAATTAGGCATTAAGTATTTTAATGGCTTATCGGTTTTTTACAATTTATGGTAATGTTATTAAAAGTTATGAGAACTTTTTATTTATATTTTAGCTGAGCTTAAGGTAAAATAAAAGGTAATATCATAGATTATACGAAGACTGCAAATGAATTTTTTCATTGATGTTATTCGTGAGTTTATTCATGACTTCTTTCCTTTCCTTTTTTGTTTTTCGTTCGCTTCCTCTAATCGTTGCAACTCTAATTCGTGCACGCGTTGTTTTTTGCGATATATCGGCGTTTTTGCGAGCCATACTGCACAAAATAGTAAGAAAAATGGTCTTTTTTGCTTATTGTAATTATTAACATTATTTATTGGTATACTACCTAAGAATGCGTCTTCTTCTTCTCGATAAACCGGATCCTTTGAGCTCAGCGCATTTATCAATTCAACATGCGTTAAAGGATGCGTTCTTAATTGCACCTTTCGTTTGGTGGTCATCACCTGCATTTCAATGTAATAATACTAATGCATGACCAATATATGTATGTATATGTATATTAAACGAAAATACCTCGTTAATTGCCGCTAATACGGTACCAATAGTGAAACCGTCACAAATTTTAGTCATAACGGACGTATCGAATTGTCTGTTAATTCCAGAATACTATAATGTAAAAAGAAGTATATGTAGAAATGTTTCTGTTAACAAATTCGCGACCGCTGACGTGAATTCACGTCATTTTAAATTCTATTCCTGATTGCCGCTGACGTGAATTCACGTCCTGCAATTTTTGTTTCTGAATGCGGCAACATTAGGCGCATTAATGGGATTGGATTTAAATTTAAATTATTAACAAATTTAATAAATTAATTAATCCTTGCTTTAGCGATACAAGTTTGCGGCAACCAGCTTCAGAATTTCATTATTTTCGCCGGTACTCAGTATTAGAAACGGAAAAAATTTGCCGGTAGCGAATGTGTTAAATGCGGATGTAGAATGTAGTATCGTAAGTAAATGAAACCTGACTTTGTGCAACAAATCTTTCCATACAAGAGACACACTTCCATAATCTGGTCTGGGGATATATATGATTTTGTCATAAGTTTGATATAAAAGCTTCTGATCTCCATCCCATGGTGAGCTTGTAGTTCCAATAAAAATTACTCTGTCTTCGTTTGTAATGTTCTTCACTAACTTAGGTAAATCTTTTTTCAATCGTTTCGGATCAGACTTATCCGTTTTTGGAACTTTTTTAACAAATGGTTTTTCAGCCCCGTCCATGAATATCACCGATGGTTGTAACAAACGCGATACCTTCATAAAGAAAGAAGAAATATAAAATGGTTACTTAAAATTGTGCATTGCAATAGTAAAATATTAAAACACCTTTGATATTAAATGAACAAGCATAATCAATCCCGATTTTCCAGGATATTTCCCGGCGATATTCGCTGGCGTAATATCAAATAGTGTAGCACCGAGCTCTGTGCAAATTGCATTTACTAACATCTTTTTTCCACTACCGTGTGGTCCGGCGATTAACACTGACCTTATCAAAGGTGTCAGTTCTCTGAGAGTGCCGTTTCCCAGAGGAATTATACAGTATTCAGCTATTAACTGTCTTATATCTCCTATGGGTATAAATAACGTCAGAGTATTAAAGACCCAAACTATAGCAAAAAAATGTATCGTAAATGTCTTCAAGTTATCATAAGATACTCAACCAATTGCTGGCAAAGGATCTTTTCCCTTTTCTCTTAAATTGCTATTGGTAAAAGATTTCTCCCCTTTAAAATCGTTAAGTGCAACTTCTGGGTGAAGCTTAATAATGCCTTGTGTCAGCAGTTCTTCAAATAGTGACTCTGTCGTTCTGTCAGGTGTTAGGTCTTTTTCTTTTCGTTTCTTATTCTTCTTTCCGCTGCGACGAATTCGTTTCTGTGACTTTTTTGCACGTTTACCTTTCAATCCTTTATCTCTGTCCAATGCATTTTGTAAGGCCTCTATATCACCTGCAATAAATTTCAATTCCTAAGTGTGATGACTGTGCTGAAAAGTCATAAAGCATGTAAAACCATACCTCTTAGCGCTTGATCTACAACAACTCTAACTTCGTTTTCTACTTCTTCAGTTTTTTCTTTTTCTATTATATTTAAATACGGCAATTGTGTAGCATTCATAGAGTCATCTTTGTCTTTCCATACTTCCTGATACTCTTGGTTAGCGTGTACTAGTTCTGATAAAAAATGAGAAGGAATCGACTTGAAGCCTTGCTCCGTTTCTTCTTCAGATTGTTCTGTTTCACTATCCTTTTTTGCTTTTGATTTTTTCGATTTTTTGGATTCCTTTGATGACACTGCCGTAGATTTGCTTATAGTGCTTTCAGTTCCCTAGATAGAAGGAAATAATCAGGAAGTTGTGCACATAACAATGCTATAGCTATTGGCTTTACCTGCCTACTAAATATAATTCTGGACCCTCCGCTTTCAACAGATGGCAAATCAGGAATCTTTCCTGTTTGTTGAAAGTATGTGTTTATCCAGTTTCGGATTTCGCTTCTGATATTCTCCTCCATTATGGCACTTTTTTCTTTTCGGATTTGGTCTTTAATCTCGATCAATAAAGATTCGTATAATTTTTGGTATTCGATTTGTTTCTCGTATCTCTCTTGTCTAACTTTCTCTGCCTGTCTAGCGGCTTTAGTGAATTCTTGACTAGGTTGAAGCATACCTTTTAAAAATATAATGCAAATTAACGTTTTCATCGTTTTTTCGCATAAATGTTTATATTCCAGTAAATGATTACCAATGAGTAACATTTCGTCGACACGTCTTTTTCGAATTTTTCTCCTGGTGACATATCCTTTCCACACTTTTTGAATCCTCATTGCAGCTGTTTTCTCACACAACACGTCCAAGATATCCATTTCTGGTTTGACTGTCGATCTCTCTTTCATTTTACGGATCTCTTTCATAACTTGGAATCTTAACCGCCCCTGTCTTGCACGTTCGTGAGCCTGAAATGACAATTAAATATTACCCGATTCGATCCTGTCGTTGTAACAATTCTAATAATTAAACCTAAATATCTGTATACCTGTATAAGCCTGACAGCTTCTAATTCGCTCATTTGTTTTGGCAATACTACTTCGTCCAGCGCACCAACGGATCTCAAAGTACTTTCTATAAAGCTTCGCCTTTCCTCGATCTCTTTGATACGTTCCCGTCGAAAATATCTAGGCAATTGAATCTCGATTTCTTGCGGCGTAACACCTAAATTTATTAAAATATCATCGAAGTAACTGTATTCCGAAAGATCTATTTCGACTAGCTCGTGTTTCAATTCCAAAACTCTACCAAGACAGGAATCCAGTAACTGTCTTAATAATATTCGTTTTTGCGGCTGCACCACTTGATCGTAACATAACTCGAGCTTGTTAGTGATAATTATGTACTTCACGTACAACTCGGAATTTATGTTACGAGCTTTTTTACGATCTCTTTGCGGCTTCGCGTTCTGTAAGTTTGTGTCCACTTGAATTAATTCGTTTAGCGCCATTTGCGTGTCTTTCCAAAGTTCATCGTATGTCACACTGGACATTGTTACAATTTCAATAAAAACGCAATATTATTGTAATCTATGTAATCTATGTTTACTTGTCGAAAAATGTATAGTGAACGTCAATGGAGAAAGACAAGTTCCCATTGTTTTCTCGGCATTGTTAGGAGTCGTTGTCGTTGTAATTGTATATCTTAGCAACCGCGAGGAAGCGATATACATATACATGTAGGTATATAAATAATACCTGCATCATTATTATTATTGTTTATTACGATATGCAAAATAAAAGGCGTTTTTAAACAATTCGATTAGATGGACAACGAGAAATATAAACTAAAACTGTTCTCGCTGTTTCGTCTAATGTGTGGTTGATATTTGAAATGTGCATAAAGCTATAATGTTAGTTAATATTCGGTATTAACTAGCATACGAATTAGCGTGAAACAGAAGGGTCACGTAACATTTAAGTAAAGTAGAATAATAGAGGGAATCCCTCTTCTATATTTGAATGGAAGTAAATTCAGATCGCGCGTTGATCGCAGATCGCAGATCGCAGATCGCAGCATGCGAGAGGGAGTTCAATGCAACCCGGCTATTCTCGTAACATGCTTCGGAGCGTTCCGGTTGCCTGTTTCAAAACGTCATCCTGGGTGATGGTTTGTTCGCGAAAATAATTCCTGTAAATAGGATTCACCACATCCTCTGTGGCAAAAGGTTCGTGAGAAGAAAGCATTTGCAGTGATGGCGTCGGCATTGGAGCAGTTTGTAAATAATGTGCAGACGCTTTCGAAACAAGGTACGACAGATGCTCAGACTCTTCTTTGTATTCATAACGAACATAACCTTTGCGATCGCAATCGTGAACGATTCTTTATTAAATTATTTGTAGCCACTCAAGATAGAATCCCCAATGGCAAAAACAAAACAGAAATGCGCAAAGAATTTGTCTTGCACGTCAACGGTTATGGCCTCCTGTTAACCAATTGCTGTTAAACAATAAAAAAAAAGAGAAAAAAAAACAAAGTAAATAAATTGTATTTTGCAGGTAATTTTCGGGAGCTATGTGAAATAATGATTAAAAATGTAGATGTTCTAATGGAGAATGGACAACACTTAGACAACGTTCTGGAAACGTTAGATCTACAACAACACTCACTAGGTATTTTGGTAGTGTTGTGTGTAAAATTCACATTACCTAATCCTAATGGTGTGAACACTGCTAATGCTTATAGACCACTACTTAATCAGGTTCAGGAATTTATTATTGGTTGTAACGGAGAACAAGTTAGATTTGCACCAGATACATGTAAGTATTTATTTTATTTGTTTCCCTACTTGAAGAAATCTGAATTTGTTTCTGACTAAATTGTTTTATAGATGCAGAACTATGTCATCTTTTTACCGAGAAATTAGTTCAATTACAAATACCGTTGCGTGGTATTGATTTATTGTGCCGTGCAATACGTAAAATACAGTTGTTTGATAGCCAGCTGACTTCGATACACGCCGATCTCTGCCAACTATGTCTATTATCCAAGTGTTTCAAGCCAGCGCTAGAGTTTCTTGACTTGGACATCACTGGTATCGGTCAAGAAGGAGGACAGTTCGACTCAAAATATTTCCTACTTTATTACTATTATGGTGGAATAATATATACGGCGTTGAAGAATTATGATAGAGCACTGTATTTTTTCGAGGTGTGTGTAACAACACCTGCTGTTGCAGTTAGTTACATTATGTTAGAGGCATATAAGAAGTATATTCTGGTCTCTCTAATAATGCATGGGAAAGTCCTAAACTTACCTAGGTACACGAGTCAAGTGGTCAATAGGTACATGAAACCTTTAAGTCAGCAATACGAAGAATTGGCCAATGCTTACCAACTAAATAGTTGTGGAGAAGTTCGGAAAGTTATTTTTAAATATGAACATCTTTTTACAAGAGATCACAATACGGGGCTTGTAAAACAAGTTCTCAGCTTTTTGTACAAAAAGAATATACAAAGGTTGACAAAGACTTTTTTAACACTTAGCTTAAGTGATGTAGCGAGCAGAGTTCAACTAGCAGGACCCCATGAGGCGGAAAAGTATATCCTAAATATGGTCAGTATATTGCTTTTTTAAATATATAAGAATTGATATATGAAATATCGATTAATCAATGGTTTGCTGATATGTTTAGATCGAAGAAGGAGAAATTTTTGCCACGATCAATAAAAAGGATGGAATGGTAGTATTTCACGATGATCCAGAAAAATACAACTCACCAAAAATGTTGGCAAAACTAGAAAATTTAATGGCGGCGTGTATGGAATTAGATAAGAGAGTACTTGAAATGGAAGAAGAAGTTGTTCTCACTCCACAATATGTTCGAAAAATGTACGGTCAAAATGATCAAGATGATCAAACAGCTGGACCTGCCACAGCAAATGTAACGAATGTGCAAGGTCAATCTAAACATAATACCTATTCCATGTAACATATACACGTCGTTGTGCGTTATCTTTATTAAAAAACAGAAAACAAATGAAAAAATCTTGTTGGAAGTCAAGACACAAATGTTTAGAAGCCTGTTTTGGATGAATATATAAGTCTCGAATTGAAATTTAATGGATTTCTATTTCTATTGGAAGAGGACAAGCAGTAGAAGTGTATTCAAAATTTTAGGATGTTTCTTCTGCAATTCATATACTCTTCTTGAATCTCCGAAACTGAAGGTTGATCAAGAAATTGTAAATCCTACATGATTTCACTATTACTCACGTATACTCTATTTTTTATGTTTTACATAATTACCTGTTGTACAGAATATATTATGCACGGATTGCAAAACTTCATTTCTTTAAATACGATTTGGCATCTAAAGCAGGCTTTACAATTAATACGAAAAAAAAAAAAACAATCTACACGATACAGTTAAAATATTGTAATACTTCAACAATTATACAAAGTAAGCATGCAATATTCATACAATGGCATTCTCAAAGAATTATATGAGATATAATTCACTACCTATAATACAATAGTAAAATATGTACATATATTTGCCACAAAAAGGAAAAAAATAGTCACAAATTTTAATTATGATTCATAAATGAAAAAAAAAGTAACTGCTCAATGCACATTTGTGCCAGGTAAGTGAAGTACGCTTTTCTATAATGAAATCACAAGTGATTTATTAGTACATAAATTTAATACGCAAACAGAATGTCCTATTATAATTGTTTTATCTTAATTTTATACAGTGGAAAATTTAAGATAAACGATCTAGATTATTAAAAAAAATTTATGATTTTAATTGTATCTTGTACCGAGCAACCTGGAATGTATAGTAATCTTCTTTTGTATAGCTAATGTTAACATCACCTTGTTTCCACTACACAGTAGCTAAATGTCCAGTTGCAGCTCATACTGTATATTTATTTTTAGTTGTAAGTGCTTCTTTTTTGTATGTAATAGCGACGTAAAAAAACATTTTATGATAGCAGTTTTTTTATGTCTGCAAGAACTGTTTGAAATATTTCTTCTTTACTTTTTGATCCATCGATGAATGTTATTGTTTTATATAAATCTTTGTCTTTCATTAATTCGTTTGTATGTTTCGCATATTCTGGCCATACAACCTTCTCAAAATATCCAGGAACATCGGGTGGATCGTAACATCTATCCTTCCTTCTTTCCCAGCATTGATCTTTGGTTAACGTTAAGAAATATTTCTTATCGCATAAGTTTGAAATAACCTTACATGCGAACAGTAAAAAACCGTCTAATATTAGAATTCTCTTCTCATTTGTATTTGTCGATTTGCTTTTCTCTGGTGATGTAATTAATTTTAAAACATCCGATCGCATTTTATCCATATCTAAGCTGGTTATTAGCTCCCAGTTCATGTGATTAAGTTCTGGTATGTATGTATGTCGTGGATCATCAACTGGTAAAAAATAGTTATCTTGACATACAAGTACAGAGTTTTTCAATTCCTTGTGAAGCCGATTAATTAAACTTGTTTTTCCACTGCACGTTGCTCCAGAAATACCAAGTACAATCCACTTTTTCGAAGACATTCTGGTTTCTTTAGTTCTGTACTCTTATGAAGTACACAAATTTATATTAATCTACAGTCTATGTCTATGGGTTTGTATACATATGATGTAATGTACAGTTATGTAAACCATCCTTAAATGTGCTGACAATTCATGAAAACCAATGAAAATAACAAATGTTTTACTGGCAGTTAGTTACTCTGTTAGATACATCCGAATTTTGTTCCTTTTGCTAATCGATTTTATATAAAATCTATGAATCGTGAAGTTTATTCATCTTATCATATGAAAAATATGGCTTAACATGATAAATAGTGAACAGTATTAATCCACCAATAAAACAAAAGCCTGATACGGCAGGTATCATTAAAGCTAGTTCTTGAGGACCAAATAATGATCTTATTTTGTCATCATCAATAAATGGAAAACCAATTACCCATATAGTGTAATATAAAAATAATATAATGGTCACTAGTAGTATCACTTTTCCTTTTTCACTGTCACTGTTAAACATTTCAAGTTATTAATTAATGGTATATTAAAAGTGAATATATATATATATCATGCAAACATCTATTTTTCTTTTTTGTACTCTATTAAAAAGGAGATGATAGGCCTCGTATATATGCATTTGTACTTATTTTGTGTGCAAAATGAAAATTTTTAATGAAGTCTAATCTATCAAGTACAATACTTATGCTATAAGTTACTGATCTACGTATTCTTGTTCAAACTTCTTGAAATCTTCTTCTGTGAATACAGTAGCTTCAGGTTCTTTAGGTTTCTCTTTCTTTGGAATATATCTCTTCTTTATCGCTCGTTCTAAAAGCTGTAAGCAATTTATCGAATGATATAATCTTATGTTGACACTAATCAATGTTTCTAGATAATATTCGTACCTTATCTGCTACATTTGAGTCAATGCGATTAGTACTAAGCATTAACAGTCTTTGGACATTTTCATCGGTGGGATCCTTTTCTGATGCTAATTTCTTTTTAGTTTCGTAGACGGTCACTTTACTCGATCTTCCAAGAATTGTACCAAGATCTATGAATGTTAATTATTTATAAATTATTAAACATTATGAAATATCTCTTGTTTAGATTTAGAGCTATACCTGTTTTATCGTTTTTTGATAATATCCTGTGTTTTGGTGGAATCAAATCCAAGGTACCTTTGTATTTAGTATGCTTTCGTTTTCTCTTTTCTGTAAAGTCAATACGCGTAACTATGGAATGGGATTTAATAGTTCGTGTGAATAGATAAGATACAAACCCTGTTTCAAAGTTTTCTCATAACCAAGTAGTTCAAGACCTTTGCGAACAAGTGAATTTGACATTTTCTATTAGACATTAATTCATTTGACATGTACAAATTTCAAATAAAAGACAACATATTACAATATGCTAAAAAGAACCATATTACCACAGGTTATTTGTGCAGATGCAAAACTCCTGTACTCCTTTGAGCTCGAAGAATTTCCAATGCACATGCGTGCAATAAGTGGATCTATTATTTGTAGAGTATATATATAGTATTTATACATCAATATATCAACTGTAGTTGCTAATAGTCAAAGCTTACGGGAATAAACCGTACAATTTTTAATTAATCTCCAAAAGGATACGCCTTACAACTATATATATACCTATATTTATAATTGCCAGTTTCTGTCCTCTGTAATGGTAAAAAATCTCGAAACACAGAAAACATAGAAAGCTGAAATTTGGTATACAGATAGCCGGTAGCCCAAAAGAGTGTACGAATATGTTTTTATCCTGGAAGTCCTTCAGGATTAATTGTTAAAATTAAATTAGTAGTATTTCTCTGTCCTCTGTAACGGTCGAAAAGCTGAACGAATTTGGTACACAGACAGACGATTTTAAATAATCGTTGTTCCATAATTCAAATAAAATACTGTTTTAAATATGCGCGCTCTCCATCATAGAAATTCAGAAGTCGGATTATATTGTTAATATAACGGTATTGCCTAAAGGTGGTGTGGAAATTCGCGACATTAGTAAGATTTTATTATATTTAGTTACAAACAATAACAATCAACAACAAACAAAAAAAAAACAACAAAAATGGTACAACTATTGAGAAAACGGTTCCAAATACGAAATTAAATATGTCATTAAACGTATACATCCAGAAATAAACCAGCCATTGATTTTTCAACGGGTATTATGCTAGTAATATAATATAAGTTAGGCTTGCCAAGCCTGATATAAGTACCTAGATGTTTGATGCCTTTCTATGACCACTGCAGTGATCGAGATTTGTTTTAACGTAATACTGATTCATAAAATTTGAATAATATCGTTAGAAATTAAGAAATGAGCATATATATCTTCTGTAAGAATGTACTCGATTGAAACATTGGTATCAAACACATATTGCACATATGTGAATGTATACAAACGATGGGTGGCAATGGCAATTGGCAATACTTTTGTAGTTTCGTCGAATGTAGTTTAAGTTGTTAGTTGTCAAATGTACTCTTAAATGGTAACTATGTGTATAAGTAGTTGTTGATCTTAGCAGAGTTGATTTAACATTCTCGAAATTTATCAAGAAATATCTGAAACGTCAAAATGCATGACGCTTACGAACAATCATCGATATTAAATATTTCTGTTCAAATAGAGTCAATGGCTGCGTATGGTACGTAGTCTGTAACCTTCATGATAAGAGTTTTTCATTTATTTATGCAATAGTGTAAACGATATTCGATTATTTGTCCGATTATATATTTGCATAGATTTGGGAGAGATTAATATTTTAGGTTGTCAACGATTAAATCTATGTTCTAATATTAATTGGAGCATTGACACGTTTCAGATGATAATTTGTTAATTGGTACAAGAGAGGGTCATCTTCTTATGTACAATGTTCCTTCTGTGACAGATGACAGTCATAAACTAGAATTATTGCGCCATAGTAAGAATTTTAATAAAAAACGTATCACACAAATCGATGTTGTGCCAGAATATAATTTATTGTTAATTCTAACAGGTAATTGCATATTTAGTTTTCTTTTGTTACAAACATTCAATGAACTATTCCATCGTTTCTGTTTATAGATAATATTCTTTGTATACACGATTTAAATTCCCCAAATTTTCAACAAGTTTGCCAGTTACAAAAGACTCGTGGTGCTACATTATTTACCTTAGATGTACAAACTTTGAGCTGTTTAACCGGTGAGAAAAATACATTTGTACGCTTGTGTGTTGCTGTAAAACGCAAGCTACAGTTGTATTATTGGAAATCAAAGAAATTTGAAGAATTCAAAGATTTTGAATTAACTGTACCTGATATACCACGTGAATTGTCTTGGTACGTATTATCTTTATGGCATAAAGATAAGTCATTATAAGCTGCAACATAGTTCAATATACATTAATCGTAATACAGGTGTGGAGATTCACTGATTTTGGGTTTTCGTGGTTTGTCATACACGATATTAGACTTGAATGGAAAAGTTAAAGAATTATTTCCAACTGGGAAGTCACCTGAACCTAGCGTTACAAAATTATCTGATAATTCATTTTTATTAGGAAAAGATTCTCAGTCATTCATTATGAATACAAAGGGTGAATTGATTCAACATAATTCGGTAAAGTGGTCTGATACACCGAATGCAATAGGTACATATTGCTACATAATTACAATACATCTGTAAATTGAAAAGAAATGATGCATTTTAGTGTTAATTAAATTGAATTGTTTTAGCTTGGGATGATCCTTATCTTCTTGGGATTGTGCACGACAAATTAGAAGTATATACAATAGAGGACTGTGTGCACATTCAAACGATAAAGGACTTGAATAAAGCAAGACTCGTATATAGGTGTAAGCAAGGAAAAGTTTTTGTAGCATCTATTAGTCACATTTGGTGTGTTAGAGCAGTTGATGTAACACTTCAAATTAGAACATTACTCGAACAGAAGCAATTTCAGCTGGCACTGAAGTTAACTGTACGTAAACAGTATTATTAATTGTTTAATGCCAAGATTATAAATTATTTGGATTTATAGAAAAACTAATATCGATGTTGTTTCAGAGTTTGTCGGATATAACCGAGGAAGAAAAAATTAAACAAACGTATAAAATACAAACTTTATATGCACATCATCTTTTCGCTAACAAAAGATTTCAGGAAGCGATGGACTTGTTTTTAAAGTTGGGAACCGATCCATACGAAGTAATCATATTATTTCCTGACTTGGTTATTTCTACAAGCAATCATTCTGAACTTAACGAACCAACACCAAGTTTGCCTAAACTAGAAGATCATGATTTGGAAAAAGGGTTGCGCGCATTGATAGTATTCCTCACAAAAGTCAGAGACAAATTAATGGATGATACAAAGTCAAAAGACAAGGACAATGGTAAAGAAAAACCTTTGGTCAAAGGAGAGAAAAATATGACAGCAGTAGCTACCGAACAGCTTTTAAAAATTATAGACACGACTCTTCTGAAATGTTATTTGCAGACTACAGATGCGTTAGTAGCACCATTGCTTAGGCTGAATCATTGTCATTTGGCAGAGGCTGAAAGGACATTGTTGATGCATCAAAAGTATCCCGAGCTTATTATATTGTACCAAACGAAAGGGCAACATAGAAAAGCTTTGGAACTTCTCGAGAAGCATGCAAAAGAAAATGATTCTAGTCTTAAAGGAACTGAGAGAACAATTCAGTACTTGCAACAGCTGGGAAAGGATCATATGGATTTGATTTTTAAATTTGCTGGTTGGGTCTTAAACGAAGATCCGGAACAAGGACTTCGAATATTTATGGAAGATACAGAGCAAGTTGAGCAGTTACCAAAACCAAAAGTATTAGATTACCTCCTCCGTTGTCACAAAGATTTGGTTATAACGTATTTGGAACATGTAGTGAACATTTGGGAGGTTACCAATCCGCTATACCATAATGTTTTAATACATCAGTACAAAGAGAAATGTTTAAACGATATAAACGATAGCGAAACACCTGGTGAGAAAGAAGCGGTGCAACATATCAGACAGAAGTTACAACAGTTTTTGGAGAAATCAGCACATTATACCCCGGAAACGATACTTGTCCATTTTCCATCTAATAATCTGTTCGAGGAACGTGCAATTATTCTTGGACGACTTGGACGTCATCAGCAAGTTATATCGATATATGTTAATCTTTTGAACGACATACAGAAAGCTATCGAGTATTGTCATAATGTATACAGTAGATATCAAAGTAAGTATAAAATTGTGTATCAAGAGCATTCGCCCGTCACTTTCGATAATTCGTCTTTTATTGCTCTAAGATCTAGACAATGCAGAGAAACAGAAACAGTCTGATGGTGCAGACGAGGTTTATTTGATGCTCATACAACAATTATTGAAACCCGATGACAAAGGAGTTTCGATGACAGGTACAAAATGACAATACCGTTGTCGTTCTAAAATGATATATGAAGTCATATGCAGATTTCTAATCCCGTAGGATGTAAACCAGAATTTCAACGAACACCGCAACCTGATTTGGAAATGGCGTTGGAGTTACTTGAGAAACACGCCTCGAAAATAAATCCGTTGAAAGCGTTAGATATCCTGCCAAATACAGTTCCTATAGGTAGAATAAAGTGTTTCTTAGAAGTCAGTTTGCAGGAGAAATTGAATGCCAGAAGGAGGTTGCAGATGTTGAAGGGCTTGTTTTACGCAGAACATTTGCAAGTGCATGAGCAGCGTATGCATTACGAATCGCAGAGCGTTCTGATGACAGAATTTAATGTATGTCCAGTATGTAAGAAGAGATTTAGCAATCAAAGGTCTGTATTTAAGTGTTTCTATTAATTGATCTTTATCATCTACCGTGCATTATACGTGTGTGTACTGCAACATTAATAACAATGATGTCAATCATTTTGCAGTGCATTTGCCAGGTTCCCAAACGGCGATATTGTACATTACTCGTGTCAAGATCGTAAAGGATAAGAAATAAACAAATTTAACTCATTTATATTAAGCTATGTAAAATATACTACAATGTATCTCTGCTCATGTTATGTATATAAATGTACACATTTTCCATTTACCTTCCTATGATTTATTTTTATGGTTACTTTGAACTGTATATGTAATATATTTAAATATATCATTTGCAATTTCGTTTTCTTCAGAAAAGAATGAATAAAGATTTTAGAAGGAAATAAGGTAGTGTTACAGACAATCTTCTTTTCTTTTATATATATATTTTATTTTAATAATTATATATAAATTTACAATGAAATAAATTTTGTGATGTCTTGAACGTTTTGAATTAAAATTGTCAAATGTTCGATGACAGTCGACGCTACGATAAGAAAAATAGAGGAAACGTTTTGGTAGATTACATGCGCTTTTCGATGATTTTCTATAACCAGCGTTTCTGCTGATTTGTTTCATTCGGGGATACGTAAGATCTATTTTTTTCCTGACGTAACTTAATTGCCTTTTAAGTTTTCGCAGTAATAATATATAACGGGGAGGTTGGGGCGTGCCCGGTCCAGAATATGGGTAAACGGGACTAGTGATGTCATACGCTATCTTGTATTCCTACGCCAGCTGTTATAACGCAAGTATAGTGAGTACCGATACGAATATTGTATAAGCGATGTGTTTAATCGTTCAAGATATACTAATTAATTTTTATTGCGTTAATTACTTTGATTTACGTATCGAACTCACTTCCGTACTTACAACGATTGAATCGTTCCTTTTGCGTATGGGTGTATGTATGTGTGTGCGTGTGTGTGCGTGCGCGCGCGAGCGATACATCGAAAGTCATTCTAAAGTAACCGCTGTATGCTCCTGGAGAGATAAATTGAGGTACGTCCCTCTATTATGACAATGATGTACGATTCCAATTGTTAATGCTCTAAGAAATTATGTATTTTTTACGAATAGTGATTAATTCAAACTAGAAAGCAAACTAAAATGTCCAAATTGAATGATATCATATACTTTGAAGAAATCATTGTTTGGTTTTAGAATAATCATTATCGTAACTAAGTGTTGTTTCTTGAAAAAACAATCATTT